>NC_044324.1:144532006-146019594 GCF_007399415.2 Gopherus evgoodei
GTGACTCCATTTAAATCAGTGGATAGTTAGAATAAACCCATGTTAAGCAAGAGGAAATCAGACAGTATGCAGTTTACTATTCCATGAAATGTCTGATAGTGATGCTTAGTAACTACAGTGGCTACCAGCTGTTCATATGGTACACTAACTTCTGCTTGAGCCAAATGCAACCACCCTGCTAAGGGTGAATGGAACTGAAACTAAAAATATTAGGAAGGGTACTGATCATAAAGCATAGAATGAAGCTACAGCACAGGTGACTTGGTGATAACCTCTCGTTAGTCTGAAGCAAAACATAAATCAGAAAATATTGCCCCAGTTAAAGGCAGTTCTTCAGCAAATACAATATTCTCCCACCAGTTGCCTTCACTTCTAAGTCACTAGGTGGAATGGATGTTAAAACTGTTAGAAGTTGGTATACTGCCCAAACTATCCAATAACTAATGCTAGCCCACTTCTAGCTTCCAAACACAGAAGTACAACAAAGATACTCTACTCAGATGCTGTTAGATAATCTGGTTTCTTCCAAAGAATTACAGTATTTATTCATGAAGTAGATCAATGTTGATTTAATTTCATATAATATTACAACATTGGAAAGTTTAGCACTTGTATATAGTCATGTGTGCAGTAACTTGAGAATGTGTCACTTGTGGTTCAAACATTTAATCTTTGCTTTGATATTAAATTAGCAACATAAGTCACTTATTACCATATACAGAGAACACTAATTACTGAAATATACATCAATCATAAAGTTTCCTTCTTCAGGCATATTCTGCATTGCATTGCTGTGCACCTGACGTCTAGATGGCTTGCAAACAAGGGTATTCAACTATTTCATTCAAAACTGTCTTATTTAACAGTAAGAAATGTACATAGTTTAAATGTGCTTTTTCAAATGGATTGCATCCATATCAATGGTTTAGTGGAATGTCTAAAGCTTTGAAAAATGCTTTTACCAAGTGATTCATGGAAACTGGTAAAATTACCAAACAGTCAATTGGATATAGTGCATTAGTTCTAATTGCTTAAGGTGCATTATACAGTGTAGTTGCAGCTGTGTCAGTCCCAGTATATTAGAGAGACAAGATGGTTGAAGTAATAATGCCTTTTATTGGACCACTTTCAAGTTTGGTCCAAGTTTAAGGCCTACAATTTAGACTTTTATTCTAATAGAGGGGGAAGGCGATGTTTTCATGATACTTTGAAAAAATTAATAGTACACCATTTTATCAAATGTATTTAAACATTTCTCTGTGAAGGTGTGAACATGGACATACCAGGGTTGTTCTAGATCACAACCAAACAATAAAAATGACTCTCATGCCTGCTCAAAAATGGAATTAAAAGTTCACAATTGTTGAACTTTGTCAAAATTTGAAATTTCAATGAGAAACTGTCAACATTCTGTATTTAGAAATATTTTGACCAGCCCTACTGGCTAGAAACTGTCAGGGTACAAAAGTTAAATTAACCAGCCTGTTTTTAATTGCCTGATATGACTGAAATGGAAAAGGCAAAAATTATAAATGGTCAAAGGTAAATTAGATTAATAAGTGAAGAATTTTATAAATATAAATTGTTGTTAGTATAACCTCTTTGTACTGGATTCTGCGTTCCATTTCTAGTAGCATGGGTGAGTTTGTTAAATGCCCATACAAGGAATGGAACACTTCTTTCACTTCACAACACTGCAACACACCTACCACAATCCATTAATTTGCTGTTAACAAGCTCCAGCCCACAATCCCTCTTTACAGTCTTCTCTCTATGCTCCACACTTCATGGAGTCATGGTAAACGTATTGGATTAAAGATCAGAACAAGATTCTCCTGATTCACATCAGTTTCAATGCTGACTTTTGTGAAGAGACCGGCCCTTTTGTTCCCTGATTGCAAATTAGGGCAACACAATCCTCATAGCTCCAGTTTCTTAAGTTTACTCAATTCACTTTAGAGCTCTTATCATGTCAGTCTGTCTAAATCAAGAATCCTCCAATTATAGACTCTTCTCTTCATCCCCAAACCAAGGGTTCTTATTTGTATTATGGTAGCATCTTGTGCTAGGCACTGAAGAATAAAAGGCAGTTCCTGCCGCCAAAGATTTTACAATATAAAAAAGATCAACAAACAGCAAAAAAAGATGCTTTGTACCATCAGGATCCAAATGAGGACACCTGAAGCTGGTGCTATTGAATGATTCCCGAAAAGTGCCTCCAAGTTTTTCTTTCTAGTTCTTTTTTGGTGAGTTTCCACTGTTTCCTTCTTCAAACTACAAATATTCAGTAATTGATATATTTATCTACTTCAGGAGTTTGTATGGAACCTATTATTATACCTAAGCACTTTTAAACAGAAAAAGAGCAAGATAAAGAAGGTCACTTTTGAAAATCTTTCCATAGTGAGTTTGGGAGACTCAATCTGAGACACCCTAAATAGGGTTTGATTTTTCAGAGGGTGGGTTCTCAGACCTTTCTGAAGATCATATGCCCTTTCAGTTATCTCAGATTGGACAGCCAAAAATCCTGCCATCCCAAATTACCTGACACATCTGAAAATGTTTGACCATTGCCTATTTTTTTGTCTTTAACATAGTCACATAAATCTCTTATAACAAATAACAAAAATGCTAAATGTTCACTATATCAAAGTACAACTGTAACTTTAGGAATTGGTCCGCATCACCATCTAGTGATGGCAAGGAGCCATGTTTCTAGAGCACTAACAGCAACTCCTTTACGTTAGTAAAAGATAGGACCTTTTTTTAAAGTGGCAAAAGGGAGAGATTCATGTGGAAAATGTCCCTTTAAAGTATATCTGCTGCATCAGAGTTAGTAGTGAGGTTTTCTCTAAATGTCTCCAGAAAACATCTATGGAGAGTCAAAATTCACAGAAATGTGACTGAAACATGGAGGACTGCCTTTCTCCTGGGCTCCTGGATTGTCCATATTTTGTGGAAAGACTGCACATCTAGAAACCAATTCTTGTTTCCACCTTTGAATATAATATGTCTTACTCAAGGGAGGAGAAGGAAATCATGTCAGGAAAGCAATTTGGCATAAGTATCCCTCACCCAGATAGGTTGTTTTTGGATTCAGGGGCGGCTCCAGGCACCAGCACTCCAAGTGCGTGCCTGGGGCGGCAAGCTGCGGGGCGCTCTGCTGGTCACCGCTAGGGCGGCAGGCAGGGTGCCTTCGGCGGCTTGCCTGCGGAGGGTCCAGCCCACGGCTTTGGCGGACCTCCCGCAGGCACACTTGCAGGAGGTCCGCCGAAGCCACTGGACCAGTGGACCCTCCGTGCTTGGGGCAGCAAAGCGTCTAGAGCTGCCTGTTTGGAATCTTCATTCACAATGGGTGAGGGAAAGAAATGCAACATAAAGCTATTCCTAGGCTTTCTTTGGCCCAAGATCTAGTTTTCTACATTGACTGAAGATGCAGTGGCTTGTTATCTCTAGCAAGGGAGGCATTTAAACTATAGTTTGTTTTATATAAATTCCCCTGTTGGATAAATCAGATCTGATATCTCTCCGTTAGAAACCAGGAGCTAGATTCACAAAGGTGCCTAGGCAGCTAACTGCCTCTTTGGCACCCAACATTTAGGGGCCACTGACATTCACAAAAGTGCCACCTAACCCTGTAGATGCCTAATTCCTGGGCATGTAAATTTCTGCCAGAGGACTGCACAAAGCCATCTAAATCCTGATGACACCCCCACAGCTAACAATTTGGTCCGCGCTCTGCCAAAGCCTGGCAGGACTCTCTAGCTAGATGTTCCCATCCTATCTCCCCAGCAGGGGTTGATCCTCTAGGTGTGCTCAAGTATCAGAGGGGTAGCCGTGTTAGTCTGGATCTGTAAAAGCAGCAAAGAATCCTGTGGCACCTTATAGACTAACAGACGTTTGGAGCATGAGCTTTCGTGGGTGAATACCCACTTCCTCATGCATCTGAGGAAGTATTCACCCACGAAAGCTCATGCTCCAAAACGTCTGTTAGTCTATAAGGTGCCACAGGATTCTTTGCTGCTTTTAGGTGTGCTCAGAACATGCCTACAGGATCAGGCCCTGCACAAAAGATAGCCAGAGGTCAGCAAGGTTGTGTCTCTGTCCATCCCATGCTAACAAATAGCCAGGGGTTAGGAACTGATATAGACCCAGATTCAAATCCTGCTCTGTCTGATATGGAGTAGCACCTTTTTCCTAACCACCAGGCTACTGACTATTTTGGGGTGGGGATCTCCCTCCAGATCATTGGGAGTTAAGCCCAGATCCTCAAAGGTATTTACATGCCTAAGCCCTGAACTTTTCCTCTGCTTTTCACTCCTGGCTAGCTTAGGCAGCTCCCTGCTCAGCTTGCTTCCTTGAGAATCCCTTTCTTAGGCTAGGCCTACACTTGAGGGGGGAGGGTCGACCTAAGATGCGCGACTTCAGCTACACGAATAGCGAAGCTGAAGTTGGCATATCTTAGGTTGATTTACCTGGCCATGAGGATGGTGGTGAGTCAACTGCTGCCGCTCCCCATCGACTCCGCTTCCACCTCTCACTGTGGTGGAGTTCCAGAGTCGACAGCAGAGCGATTGGGGATCGATTTTATCACGTCTACGTGAGATAAATCGATCCCCGATAGATCGATCACTACCTGACGATCTGGCAGGTACTGTAGATGTACCCTTAGGAACCTAACTGTCCCCAAGCCCTGTATGGAGAGCCAGAGTGGCTGATTTAGGGCTAAGAATTCCACTAGGCAGCAGGGTCCCTAGGAGTTAGGCGTTGCCGAGCCCATGGGTATGTTTACACTGTAATGTCAGCTCAGGGTTAGAAGAACACAAGATAGCAGACCCTGGGTTTGTTAACCTAGAGCTTGAGCATCTATACTCATTTGTAACCCCAGTTTAGGAATTGTTGAACCCTGGCTCCAGCCTCTCCAATGCATTGTGCAGGCTTGAGTCCATCCCACACTTCCTAGCTCCTTCTCAAAATGTGGCCGCTCTAGACCTTTGTTGGTGGTGCAGTGTGGTAAAACATGACTGTCCAGAGGACAAAGAGTCAGCCTATAGGATTGTGGGATATTTTTGATGTATATTAGAGCCATACAAGTTCTCAAAGCCCACTTGGAAGACAAGCTCATTATAAGGACCCTCTCAGCATTTAAGCCTTCAGTTTTCTATGGCTGTTGGTCTTCTTGATTCCCATCTTCTCTTTAGAAGCAACAGGACTTCTAGAGACTCTTTTCATTTTTTTTAAACACCTTGAACCTACCCTTCCCCTTTTTACTGCTTCTGATACTGTCTTATATTTGTTTCTCTGTTTAGTATTACAGAGCTATGACTTTTAAAGGGGGCTTCTGGGAGCCCTACATAACCTGCTGAATGAATGAAAACCCAGACCTGGATTCTATTTTCCAGAATTTTACAGGAGCTAATTTGCCAGAATTCTAATCTGAAGAACTCTGTGTAAAATGCCATAGGCCATGCTTACTCAGAACTGTAGCATTGTTACTCACCTATACACTCCAAATAGTCTTTCAAGTATGATGATGATTTAGCATTGAGCTGTTCCATATTTCCCAAGCTAAACTACCAGGTTCAGCAGTATGTCTCCTATTATTACTGATTTAAGAATATATTCTCTACAAAGGAGGAGTGACTGTTTCTATTCCCTTCTGATTTCTTTCTTTTGTGCAAATATACATGTATTAGACACCTGTGACTAGATGATTCATTGTCACATGAATATTTCACAATACATTTACTGAAATGGATTCAGCCTTTCAAAAACTGCTCTAAAGATTTAAGTAACTGTTAGTCTGTGTTATGAACAACTCTTTTGTATACTCTCAATAGTTACCCAAGATCTTATCAAGGCATGTGTACTTTTCATTAATTACTACTGGGTGCTAATTATCAGTAATTCTACCATCATGCACAGAATAACAGCACAGTGAAATATTGCTCTATTCTGTACTCTATTTTTAAAATTAAAATTAATGCTTGCTATTAACTGAAAAATCAAACTCCCACTTAGCTGACTTTAAAGTAAGGAGTACTGGAGTATCAGTTTGAATCCAAACTCTACATACAGAAGTGTTCATACTTGGTCTTCCAATATGACCCTGCATATTGATAGGCCCACACGTCTGATTTGTCCGTCTTGTGGTGATTGAGGGAAAACATGTATTCTTGTGTCAATATCAAGTTAGAAGTTTTATCAAGCAAAACCATCTTTGAGTTATCCGAATGCTAGTATTTTTGAAGTATGAAATTTCTTTGCAATGGTAACTCAGATCAAAATTAACAGCTTTTCCTCAAACACACATATAAACAGTTCACCTTTGAACTGAGAACTAACATGATCAATTTAATCTAAAAAAGGTAACTTTTGAGTAAATTTAAATATTTGGAGCCAGAAGTCAAGCCTGGCCTCTGAAGCCTTGCCTATAGTTTGGTAATAAATATGGTATAGGTATCTATACAGGTTTACATTTGGGGTGGAAGCTGTTAGATTCCCGGTACTGTAACTTATTGTGTGGGTGGACCCATCTGCCCAGGCAGAACTCACTGGTGTCAATGGGGCTCCATACTCTTGCAGGAGTCCACCCATATGGAACACATGCACAGGGTTAAATTTGACACTGAGGGTATATCCAGACTACCCGCCATATCAGCGGGTAGTGATCAATTTATCGGGTATCGATATATCACGTCTCATCTAGACGTGATATATCGATCCCCAATGCACTCCCGTCGACTCCGGAACTCCACCAGAGTGAGCGGTGGTAGTGGAGTCGACAGGGGAGCCGTGACTGTCGAGCCCGCGCTGTGAGGACGGGAGGTAAGTCAAAATAAGATATGTCGACTTCAGCTACGGTATTGCGTATCTTACATCAACCCCACCCTCCCAGTGTAGAGCAGGCCTGAGTGAAGCTATATGCTCTAGAGGGAGTTATTAGGACCACTAGCACCTCAGAAACTGTTTCCTTTATGCACAAACCAAATCTTAAGCTGCTCCGCAGAAATGTCTTGTTTATAAGACCACGTCTGTGCTACAAACTTTCTTTGATACAAGTTATGTCAGCATACACCCGCCAAAGTTAATATATTGCTCATATGTGAGTATACTTGGCTGCATCTGCATCACAGGAGTGATTGTGTCAATGCAAAGTGTGCATCACAAGTAGGCATTCCAGTGCCGAGTGCCACCATCAGGCATGATACCTTTTGGGATATTTTTTGCAATGTGTCATGGGATAGACAAGACTCACTCAGGGATATGTGGGAGCTATAATAAACTTTCTAAAGATTTATTCACTAAGAAAAGAAAGGAGTTATTTACAAGGTTAAAGCAAGGGAACATACACACACAAATGAGTTAGTCTATCATTTCAAAAAGTAATTGCAGTTGCTGTAATGTGCTAGCTCTGTGTATTCTTTAGAGCTAATCCAAGCCAAATAGCCAGGGGATCCCTTGCTTATGCTTAGAAGTCTTGCCCTCTCCATGATGTCCAAGAAGCATAGGGATAAACAATTTCTTCTTGTCAGGGATTTTTATCCTCATCCCCCAGAGTTCAAGCTGTGATGAGATGAGTGTTGTGCATTCTCCTCTTTAGGGTGTGGGGAGCAATCAATGAAGTCTTTTGATGAGCCAGTCACAAGGGCTATTAAAGAGTTCAGAATAAAGCTATACGGCTGAGAAAAGCTTTGAAAGAGCATTTTAATGGGCAGCCACAGTGGTGTTCTCTGGGTCTGGAGCTCTTCCCTGTCATACCCCTTTGCCTGCATCCCCTGTGCAATTTGTCTGCAGATGTCCACGTTTCTATGGCTGGTTCGTAGATGTGCTTGCACAGCGTCTTCTCCTCACAGGCCGAGGCAATCCAGCATCTCCTGTCTCCTCCAGGCAGAAGCACGTCTAGTGCCTGAAGCCAGCACAGTCGGTTGGGCAGTGCACACAACAAGGGATCACTGACAGATGTGCTTGCCAAGGTGGGAAACCAAGAAAAGGCATATTAAAAATATGGGGGTGGGACTTAAGATGGGGACAGTTTCTGGTCTCCAGGGTCCCGGAGCAGTGGAATTAACAATTGTTACCCAACTGCTCACTTTCACAGGGAATTACATTGTGGGACAGCCGCTGGAGGACTGTTAGGGTAGACCCAGGTTGTACTGTGTCTACATTCGCACTGTGACCTCAGTAGGTCGATCATGGCTTCATACCATTCGGGGATGTGGTTTTACTGTGTTGCCATAGTGGGGCGCTTACTTTAGATGGAGATAGTTTTCAATGTAGATACATGCAAAAACAAGTTGTCCCAAGGTGATTTACATCAGCCTAAAACTGTGGTGTAGGTCAGGCCTCAGTTCAGTTTTGAATGATCCTTCAAATACTTATGCACACACTTGGGTAGCCTCATTCAGCTCAATAGGCCTACTCACATGCATTCTGTTAAGCGTGGTTAGCTGCTTGTAGCATTGGGGATCTGCTGTCTATCTGCTGTCTTCTACTGTTATTGCCTTTTACATCAAGTCCTTTGGGATTTGAGGGTTTGATCTATTTGAGCTCAGTACTTTTAATTGAGGGCATGAGGATAACCAGTCTACTGCTTAAACAAACATTGTATTCTATGTCAGAGAGCAGAAGTCAAACAATGTGGTTAAAGACAGGCTCCCAAAAGGGGGAGTGGGAGGGAAGAACACTGTGGTATGTTAGTAAATGTGCCCAATTAAGAGACAGGCACAAGGGATCGATACCAAGAATAAGCTGGAAAATGGTTTACAAGAGTAAAATGTATCTGTACCTAGGAGCTCCCATGCTCACTGTAAATTGCATATTTCTGGTTACATCTAATTGCTTATTTGGCTGAAAGAAAAAAATAAAGATTTTTAGGCAAATTAAGCCTAAACAGGAGTAGCTACACTAACTGCAGTGGTATAATCTGTTCCCTATGCCAGGATTGAAGTTGCCCCCTTTACCGTCTAACAAATCAGTTCTAAGGCCCTTTACTGAACTCCTGCAACAAATAAAGAGGAAGATGTTCTTTGTCTACATAAAAATATTATACTCATGTAACTACATTATTTTTTAAACGGACTCACTTTAAACCGGTGCAACCCCCTTGCATGGGTGCTTTTATTTCAGTTTAAGTGTCTTAAATAGATTTAGCGTAAGACGGTAAGGAATCCATTTAAGCTAACTCAATATAACGCAGTCTTAACCCCAAATGAAAGCAAAGGGAGTTGCATTGATTTTACTAAGTATGTTTTTAAAACGATTTACTTAAATCAAATCAATTGTGTAGACAAGGCCATAAAATGAAGGGTGGTTGTTTTTGTGTTTTTTTTAGCTTCATCAATGGGTTTCCATAGTGTATATCTGAAGGGATTGACTTGGACTATTCCTCTAAATGAATATAAGAGTGTAGTGTCTGTACAGCTATCTAATTGAAGGTATTTCTAAAGTGCTTATTGTTGTGGTATCCAAGTGCTGCACAGCAGTTAGAGAACTGAGCATGCCTCAAAGGGCAGTTCTTATGGCAATGTTTTCAGTTTTCTTTTCCCAGTGTGCATACCTTGTGCTGTGGGTTGCTATTGGGTTTGGTGATATGTTGCTAATTTAAAATTCTGTCTTTTCTCTAAAGCACCCAAGGAATAAGTGCTTAAACCAATTCACACAACCAGTGATCTGTGCATGGAGCTCTGTTGCTGGGTGTGGGATAACAGCACTCATGACATTTTAGATTAATATAACTCCTGCATGATGGCATCTGGCCTGCTATGTCCTCCTTTCCTTTCTTTTCTGTGGCTTGTTTTTTCTTTTCTCTTTGCTTTGGTTCTTTCTGAGTTGAAAACTACTATTTTGTTATGATTAATGTGCCTTTATATTGTAGCTGCATTTTTCTCCTTACTGTAATTTTTTCATTCATACTGTAAACACATTTAACAAAATCCCTCTCTCTTCTACGTATTCAAAATAAGGATGCAGGGTTGTTTACTCCTAGTGAAACTGTTGGTAACTGATTAATTATGGCCCAATCCAACAAATGCTGCTATTAGTGTTTGCAAGATTGAGCTTTTCGCATTTTTATTGTATTTTTCTCTGTCCTTTGTTCTGCCTTATTTCTTTGATGCACAATAAATTCTAAGACTAATGTAGGAAATAACTTCTTATGTATCAATCTGAGCACACGCATTCAACTAATGAAGTAAATTATCTCTTCCTCTTTGCCTCACAAACTTAGTGCTCTATACACCTTCTCTTTTTTGGTATGGTGCTTACGGGAGTGCTCCTCAAAGTATTCAAATCAAAGGACAATATGTGCCTTTTTTTTGCTTATCAGAGGGTTTCCCAGTAGCGGGTAATGATATACAGCCAGAGTGGCCCTGTAACAAAAAACAGATGGTGTGGTCAAAGCAGTGCACAATAGTTAACCAACAGATACGTTAGTGTAGCACTTAAGCCACTTTGATGCATTAATTTCTCCACTGTGGTATGGAACTTTGCCAGTTTTTGTGGATTGTTCTAGTAAAGGATACGGTGCTGAAGTGCACAGGTACAGTAGGGCTGAATTAATGCTATTCTAACATCCCCAGGCTCAGCTGTACACTAGTGTAACTTTTTGTTTTGTCTAATTTCCTCTGAGTCTTTTCATTTCATCATTCTCTTGTTTGTTTCTCGTTTTTCATAGAAACAACCGCAGGTCCTTTGCATTCTTTACATACCTCTAGGTAGCTCTGTGACCCTGCCAGTGCCCCTTAAAGTGAATTGTAAAATGCTAGTGCACAAAGCCTGTGAACAGTAACTAATTACTTTCAAAACTCAGCATGTAGTCTCCAAGGATTAAATGGCTTATTCTAATATGAAGGCTAGGGATAAATCCTAGCAAACTATTGGAAATTGGTTCTAATGAGTCTCCAACTCTGCCACGTACCAAACTTATGCTAATGGGTGACTTATTGTGCATCCCATATGCTGGATGTCAGAACAGAAACTAATACAATTAGTACCTACTCCATTTAGCAATAATATGCATTGGAGGCTGTACACATTGCTAGTTAGAGAGCATATGCCTATTAATATGCAGAACACACACCCAGGTCCAATACCCACGTCACCTTTCAACAGGGCTTGCTGGGCTGTCTTTCTGTAGGTTTACAGGGGAACAAGAATTGAGATGGCCTCCTCGCTAGTGTGCTCCAGCAACAGCATGAGAATGTATGGCATTTCTCTGGAATGTGACTAGCTAGCGGTATTTTTTCCCTTTATGCCTTTTTTATTAGTGTCATTTTTCTAAATAAAAATACATCAGCTATCTAAATCACTTTGACATTTGAAAACTCAAATATGTAAACAAAATAATAATCATAGCAAATTTTAAAGTAATAACTTCAGAACCTTCCAAATGGCAACCCCTCTTACCCAGACTGCAGCATGTACAGTGGGCCACATTTTAGTCAATATACCATTGGAGTTCCTGCTGTGAGGAGCAGAAAGCAGCACTGCACCAGAGAGAGGAAATATCCCTCACTGTATCCTGTCTTTAATACTTTCTACAGAGCCCACAGAGAGATGAAGGATTCTCATCCAATAAAAACTGAGAATGAATGGGAGGGATTGGAGAAGCGATGCATCTGGCACAGACATTTTCAGCAGAGAAAGACATTGCACCCAACAGCAGTGATGCTCTGGGGCTTGGCTTAATGGTCTGAAATATTTAGTCTTGCTGGAGCAACAGGCTCAAATCTGGGCAAGGTTTATTTAGCCCTTCATCCATCCTCAAGGTAGATAAAGCGAATCTTACGTTTACTGTTCAAAATCAGACAAGACATTACAGCTGAAGTCCTGGCTACAACATGTGAATGTTAAAGCAGTAGGGCGTGTCACAGTATAAACTTTGCCCTTCTTCTATGCTGTTATGTAGCCCCATGAGTGATGCTTGGCTTCCTTGTTCCACCACAGAAGGCACTGCAGTTCAGTGATGTTGGAGTTATAATATGATTGGGATGATGTAACATTTATATATTGCTTCATAAGTTCATAGACTCATATGGCACTATCCAAGCAGAATAAAGGCATCATTTCTGTCTCAAGTAATTAATTTAACCCCGCAGACTGACAGGGTACTTCAGCATGTGCCAACCTTTTAAGTACTGGAGTAGTCTCACAGAAGTCAATGGGATTACTGATGTATTTAAGTACTTTGCTGAATCAGGTTGCAAACAGTGTGACATGATGAAGGGAGAGACTACAACAGAGAAGAGAGTGTGAACTCAGTAAATCCTGTTCACATCAGCAGAATAACTGTTGTCAGTACTGGTTGTGAATGAGGGCAGGTCCAGTGTCAGCAATACAGTGGGTGTTCTGACCAGCAGAAACAGGTCTTGCCATCAGGGGATTGGTCACCTGATGAATTGCCCTGTTCTTTTCATTCCCTGAAGCATCTGGCATAGGCCACTGTCAGAAGACAGGGTACTGTATAGGTCAGGGATAGGCAATCTGCGGCACGCCAGTTGATTTTTCCGTGGCACTCACACTGCCCGGGTCCTGGCCACTGGGTCGGGGACTCTGCATTTTAATTTAATTTTAAATGAAACTTCTTAAACATTTTAAAAACCTTATTTACTTTACGTATAACAATAGTTTAGCTATATATTATAGGCTTATAGAAAGAGACCTTCTAAAAATGTATTACTGGCAGGTGAAACCTTTAATTAGAGTGAATAAATGAAGACTCGGCACACCACTTCTGAAAGGTTGCTGACCCTGGTCTAGGTGGACCATTGGTCTGATCTAGTATGGCCATTCTAATGTTCTATGTCAATACAGTTAAACAAAAATAAATGGCTTTGTTTCATACAAAAACATTTTTCATTTGCCATATTGTGAATCTCATCTAAGCCGCTAGAACATGCAAAAAGAAAGTGTTAAACAAGAATGAAGGAGATGAAGGGAGAACATCAGAAAAGGGTACTAATTATAATAATCCAGAATTTAGGTATAGTTTTGTGTAGAATCTTACTCAATGAATTTCAGTTTACCTTTTGAGTTTTAAAGCGAGACGTGGGAGTGGTGAGCTTACTTGAACCAATCCCACTTCCCCTCCCTGGTCTCACACATCAGCAAACTAAAAAAATGAGTTTTGCCCAGTTCTTCTCAGGCCAGCCAGTGGGCTGCTGTGTGACACACTAAGATCACATTACTTGTCACCAGAAATATGTGATATTGAAACTTGACATGGCACTGCTGATGCTAAGTTAGCACCAAAATAAACTCCTCTTCCGTCTCTCTTTCATGTAAACTACTGTGCTATCTCTTGAATATCAAAGTATTCTAATTTACATCTCTTTGGTGCCAGGCAGGCATTATGTGTTGGTGATCACACTTATTTCCAAGGGCAAAGGAGGAGTGGCAGAGACAGCATCTTCCTGTTATTGATAGAAACATTAAAGATGTTTCCTCCATGCATGAAGAATTCAGTGAAATCGAGTCACTCCAGAAGTGACCTATATTTAGAAATTTGATTATGACTGAATGTTGTGCGTAACAGGGAGGAAAGGAAGAGTAGAAGAAACTGCAAATCCATCAAAAGATCATTTAGGCATTTCAAAATTAGTTGGGGACTAATCAGGTTAGCTGAGATGAAGATCAGAATGGGGATGGTCCCTTTGAGCATGCCCAATACAAAATACAATTAGACTATCTATTTATAATTTCTCATGTGAATTACACTTGGTGCATCCATGGAGGAAGGAGAAGAGATACACAGGTGATGTGAAATTCCATTTCCTGGGACACTTCACTGAATGACTCTTTTGGTTCAGTTTATACCCCATTTTAGATTTTGATTGCGTTTTGCCTAATATAGTGGAAGCTGGATTGCACGTGTCCTTTACTTTAAAAAGTATTTGTGTACATGACCCACCAGTGTGTGGGAACAATGAAGACCCAAGATTTTTAACAAAGTCAAATTAATAATAGCTAAATTAATGTGAATAACAACTTTGCAAACCAACACAGTTTCCAACCCACTTCTGGGGAAAGTTCTTCCCCTTCTTCTGGCATATGCGTAGCATGCCCCTGTAACCTGAATGGGGTTGTGCACACTGGCACACAAATGGGTTTGTAGACAGAGACATCTTGTCTTCAGTCAACCAAATGCACATTTCATCATCATCCTGCAACTGTTCAGCAAGTAATTAAACCTTCACCTGCCAGGTGCTCTGCAATCAGGGTACAGTTTCATGAGCCAGACCCTGCATAATGAGCAAGTTGTCTTCTTTCTGGTTGATGCATCATGTGTACCTTGTTGGGGTGTGGACAGTGGGCACATGTGGGCCACCAATGGTCCTAACACAATTCAGGAGCCCCCATCTCTCAAAGCCAGCTTTATTTGAGGACTAACAAACTTCACCACCTGTGGGTAAACTACAGCAATAATTGCCTCACAAACTTCCAACACCACAGTATCAACAGTTGATTTGCCATCATGAAACTAGTTAGCTATGGACCTGTAGTAATCTGGGGTAGCAAGTTTCCACAAGGCAATAGCAACCTGTTTCTGGACTGGTCTGGCCTCCCTCTTCTGTGTGTCCTGGCTTTTGGGTAGAGGGGGTATATCCCCATCTACATCAGAAACGTGCAAAGAAACAAGTGATATCCCTCACAGAATGTCTCTCATATGGATGCTGTTAACTTGTGCACAGGCTAGCAGGGATGTAGATTCCACCATCTTCTTAGGTAACCCATTCCAGTGCTTTACCACCCTTCCAGTGAAATAGTGTTTCCTAATATCCAACCTAGACCTCGCCCACTGCAACTTGAGACCATTACTCCTTGTTCTGTCATCTGCTACCACTGAGAACAGGCTAGATCCATCCTCTCTGGAACTCCCTTTCAGGTAGTTGAAAGCCACTATCAAACCCACCCTCATTCTTCTCTTCTGCAGACTAAATAATCCCAGTTCCTTCAGCCTCTCCTCATAAATCATGTGCTCCAGCCCCCTAATCATTTTTGTTATCCTGTGCTGGACTCTTTCCAATCTTTCCACGTCCTTCTTGTAGTGTGGGGCTCCAAATTGGACACGGTACTCCAGATGAGGCCTCACCAATGTCAAATAGAGGGGAATGATCACGTCCCTCGATCTGCTGACAATGCTCCTACTTCCTTCTGTAGAGGTTTTTAAGATCAGGCTTGACAAAGCGCTGGCTGGGATGATTTAGTTGGGATTGGTCCTGCTTTGAGCAAGGGGTTGGACTAGATGACCTCCTGAGGTCCCTTCCAACCCTGAGATTCTATGTTGACTGACACTAGAGGCAGTTGATGAAAGCCTCTTGTCTTATGTGGCCAAGTGAGAGTGCTCGATACAAAACAAAACATGCCCCCCAAGGGTAGAGGGTGGCAGGCTCCAAGAAAAACTCTGCTCACTTCATTTGTGTCTGCAGGAAATGTCATTAGAGACTCTTGAAAAGTTATTGTGTTTTTTGGAAGAGGTGGCACATTAGCTGTACTCTCTAGGGCTCTAGACCAGTGGTTCTCAGCTAGGGGGTCTGAGGCCCCTGGGGGGCCACGAGCAGGTTTCAAGGGCGTCTGCCAAAATAAACCAGAGAGCAGAGCCGGTGTTGGACTCACTGGGTCCGAGAGCAGAAAACCAAAGCCAAAGCCCAGTCATGTGAGGCTGAAGTCACAGCCTGAACAACAAAGCTTCGCAGGGCCCCCCGGGGCATGGGGCCCGGGCAGTTGCCCTGCTTGCTACCGTGGCTTTTAAGATACTGAATATGCGGAAAAAGTTGTTGTGACACATGTGGGCTGAGGAATTGTTATAGCATCTTGGGGGCCTGAGGAAGAGAGAGGTTGAGAACCTCTACTCTAGATGGTGCTGGGCCTGGGTCAAATACAATAGATTTGATTCTTCTCTCTCTCTGACACTTGTGTAAATCAGGAGCAACAATTTTGTCAAATAAATTAAGTGATTGTGGAGGTAAGAGAGTCATTCTCTGGTGCAGAGTTCACCCAGAGAGGGAAATCAAGTACTTTCCAAGGCCTCAAACTTCATTTCTTCTCAACCTCATTTTTCAAACAGAACATTTCAAGAGGCAGAAGTTTGGCCTGCAAAGAACAGGTCTGCCATGCACTAATCTCACACAAACCTCTCTGGCTCCGATACCTCTTTGGCAATGGTTTTTCTGTTCATTTGTCAGTTTTGTTTTCTTTCCTGAAGAGTTTTGGTGCATAGCTCAGGAGACCAAGACAGCTTTCGTTAAGAATATAATCTCACTTTCCAATGGTAGATAATTAATAATGGAGGGAGAGGACCCATCAGAAGTACCACATCTGGATGATGGGAGCAGTAAATCTAAGATGTTTTTGCCAAAGAAAAATGAGCTAGAAGCAGCCGTGTCAGTAGAGTACAAGTGGCCCAGAACTCATGGTTGGGCAGAGCAAAACAAAAAACTCAAGCAATCTATGTTTGAAATTCTCCTCTGACTCTGGATCAGATAATTTGAGTGACTCTTAGGTACAGTTACACTAACAGCTGCATTTTAAAGAATTAGAGAGAGCCTGCTAAAATCTGAGCCAACTCAAATCTTTATCCAGAACTTCATCTCAACCTTTACTGGGGTTCCGAGAAGTCTGATTAGTTAGTTTTTCCTGTGGATGACTCTGCAGAAAAAGCATCTTGTCTTAGATAATTCAAAGCTTCTCTTCCAGGAAAGGCCAAAAAAGTTCTTCCCCCCGCAGACTCTGAATACACTGTTTGATAGCCACAGGTATCCCTGAGGGGGAAAAACTTTCCCTGCTATAAGCTATCTTTATTAGCATTGAGATAGATCTCTCACTATAAATGGTGACAAACATTTTAAGATATGTTCCTTGTTTGAAAGAGTTTATAATCTACACTAGCTAGTGTAAAAGACACTGTACAGCATGTTAGATCTAAATTCTACATAAAGATCCTTGGCTTGATGCCGCATGGCCCTGCTTGGTCAAACTGAGGAGCTCCACAGGCAGCGCCCTCCTTCTGCACTTCCAGCACCAGAGGATGTCAGCGAGAAAGGAAACCAGAAGAAGTTCCTATGAGGCTGTAAATCACCAGCACAGTATTTTTATGGATTGAGGCAACATCACATGGGCAGTTCTATGCATCTTCAAAACCTGGGGAATTAGTTTATGAGCAACTGCATGTTGTCGAGAGGGGGTTGGTTGCAAATATGGAACCTCAATCATGGATCATGTGTGGTGGGGAGAGGAGAGGAAAAACCCAAACAAGGCTCATCTTTATTACTGGTATCAAAAGGAATTTATTGGATTTTGCCATAGTAGCACGATTGGTGCCAAAAGCCAGATTAAGAGTCGTTCTGAAGAGGATTAATTCTGTTTTAGTAGAGAAATTGCACATTTCAGGTTACAAAACATTAAATTTAACAATAGTTGAAAGCTAGAATTCCATTTGTATATATGGATGTGTGTAGTGGAGAATGACCAAGTGTTATCAGCAATTCTGTGTTAAAGCAGTAGCCTTGATTGATTTTAGGGGCTATTTTAATTCCCTTTCACTGGTGACAAAATACATTGTAGGGAATATAGAAATCCTGTGTGATTACCTCTTAACTGCACAACAAAGCAGCTGGTACTGCACATATTTTTCAGTTTTATGGTGTGTGAAATTATAGCCAAATCATCCATATATAGTGTAAATAGATGAAAAATTAAATAAGATAAATAGCTTACTGATTTTTTTTCTCCAGCATTTAATACAACCAAAAGTCACAGAGGTGTAGCTGTATCTGGCATAGATATAAAAAAGTCTTCACATTAGGATGGTTTGTAATCTTTTCTTCCTCCTTCCTGGTCACACTTTATAACCAGAGACTATCAAAGCTGGCTTAGATTTCTTATTTATCTTTAAAGTCAAATGGCCTATTGCCAACACTTGAGCCTGAACAAAATCCAATAAAATTATTTTCACTTAATATTTCAACATAGGTCTGTTCAAAGTAATGATAAATTATAGTTGTGAAGAGTCCATGTGGCCACAAAGTTTGAAGAAAAGGTAAAGGTGGAGAAAGAAGACATACCACTACATTAATATTGCTGTAATGGTGTGCACTCAGCCCCAGAATGCCCCCTCATGTCAAGATGCAGCATTGCAAGGGTTCTGCCTCTTTAGCACCTTCTGGTGGCTTGATTCTGCAGTGGTCTACCACTTCCAAGGCCTAGCCCGCTGGCCAGGTCCGCTCTCAGTCCAGTTCCTTTCCGGGGTTTGCAGAAAACAAATTAAATCTCAACTCAAAATAGGAATCTAAATGTTAAAGTTCAAAATATAAACTCTAGTCCTTCATAGAGATCCAAGGCCAATGTTGTCAAGGTTAGACCCCCTACTAGGCCAGGTTACTTGTATTTGGGCAGGGAAAGCAAGCCTTCCCTTTCTAGGCTTCACCCAGGACTAGCTCCTACTAGAAGCAGCCATGCCAGACATTTTTATGTGGCCTGCTGGGTTCTGACTGGCCTCTTCCTGCTTCCAGCCCTTCTAGATGCCAGAGGACAAACTCCCGGCCCTTCTAGATGCCTGCAGCTGATAACTGGAGGCCTGTCTAGGCAGCTCCTGGAGGTCTGAACCAACTGCTTTTCCTTTCCAGCAGGACATCTTTTCAGGATGCAGTGTGGCAAGGCAGCAGGGCCTCTGGCAGGGGGCAGCAAATGCCTGGTACACCCCATCACAATTGCTTTATCCAGTCCTCTGATAATTGTAAAACTGACGGTATTGGTTCATAGAGTTTAAGGCCAGAATGGACCAACAGATCATCTAGTCTGACCTCTTGCATATCACAGACCACCAACACCCACACACTAAACTCCAAAACTGAAATTAGATCAAAGTATTACAGCCCACAGGAAAGTAGACCATTATGTGTCTTGGCAGAGAACAGAAGGCACCAGAGTACACCAATGCCTGAGGCCACAGTGGTGTCAGAGAACTGATTAAGTGAGAGATCCCCAGATATTCCCGGTATGGGACCCACACTCCATGCTGCAGAGGAAGCCAAACAAAAACAATTGCACACGATCACTGCCAATCTGACACAGGGGGAAATTCTTTCCTAGCCCTATATATAGCAGTCAGATCCTGAACATATGAGCAAGACCCAGCCAGCTAAACACCTGAGAGAGAATGTTTGGTGCTGCCTCAGAGCACAGGCCCTCGCCCATCCAGTGTCCCATCTCCAGCTGTGACCACCTCTGAGGCTTCAGAGGAAGGAGGGGGAAAAGACTACACTGGGGAGGGGAGATCCATTCCTGACCCCCATAGGTGACTGGCTGAAGCCTTGAAGAATGAATTTTAGGAATGTAAGACAAACTGGAAGGGACCCTCAAGGTTGCTGAGCCCTGTCCCCTACCATCACAAGCAACCTCATCAAACAATCTCACTCATGAATGTGTCCAACTGTCTCTTAAAACTGTTTAAGGCTTTTGTCCCCACAACTCCTTATGGGACACTGTTCCAGAAATTCATTCCTCTGATGGTTAGAAATCTTCTAATTTCCAACCTAGATTTGTTCATGGCTAGTTTATACCCATTTGTTCTTGTGTCAGCATTGTCCTTTACCTCTTTACACTCCCTGGTGTTTACCGTCCAATGTATATATAGAAAATAATCAGATCCACTCTGAGCCTTCTGTTTTGCTAGGCAAGCTCTGCCAGTCTCATCTCATAAGATAGGCCCTTCATTCCCTTGATTATCTCAGTAGCTCTTCTCTGCACCTGTTCCAGTCTGAAGTGATCTTTTTTGGAACATAGGTGACCAGAACTGTACACAGTATTCCAGATGAGGTCTTACCAGAACCTTGTACAGTGACATTAATACTTGTCTATCTCTACTGGAAATGTCCCATCCTAGGTATCTGCATTTACTCTTTGCAGCTACAGCATATTGCTGGCTCATTATCATCCTACGCTTGACCAGCACACCCAAATCTTTCTCCTCCTCTGTCATTTCCAATTGAGGGGCCCCCAGCTTGTAGCGGAAATTTTTATTAGACCCTAAAGTGATCTTGTGGGAGCTTGAGGGAAGGGGCAGGGGTAGGGTAAGGCCTGGAGCAGAGTGGGGGGAGTTGAGCACCCCCACGACCCGGAGAAAGCTGGCACCTGTGGTAGGTGGAAGAGTTTGCTTATTCTTGGCCTCATTGAATGTATTCTATAATCTAGCTGTTAAAGTTTCTGAGAACTCTTTATAAAATTCAACTGGGAACCTGTCTGCATCAGGAGTTTTTCCAAATTTCATTTCTTTTATCGCCTGAGTTAGTTCCATGATGTCTAGAGGAGCAGCTAAAGTTTGTTCTGAGAGTCAGAGATCTATAGCAGAAGCAATCCATTAAAAAAGTTATCTAGGGCATCCTTACTGATTTCTTCTTCAGCTAAATATAGTTTAGAATAAAACCATTGAAATTGTTTTTTAATATCTGTATTGTATATAATTTATTGCTACAATCATGAAATAGTAGCAATCTTATATCTGTTAGCCTTTTCCTGAATCTGCATGCCAACAGCTTGCCAGCTCTTTCATCAGATTTCCAGTGGTTTTCCTTCAAACTGAATAAAGCAAACACTGCCTTTTGGAACAGAATTTTGTTGATTACATAACTTAGACCGATAAGGAGTCTGAGTTTTTCTGGGAGAGGGCAGAAGAATAGTTTACATCCAAGGCCTTGATTTCCTTTGCAAGAGTATCAATTCTATTTTCTCTGAATAGAGCTTGTAGCGCACTCTACATCTAAGTCATGTTAGTCTGCAGGGTAGAAGCTGCAAATTTAATTCCAACAGTATCTGTGGCCATCTGTTGTAGCACTGCCATCAGCTGCATTCCATCAGGCTCAGGCATCGTTTTGTTTGTAGATGGGATGAGGCAGATCTCCTCGGTTTTTTCAGTGCTTTCAGATTTGGAGAGGAAGTTGCAGAGCTAGAGGGTATTTTGGGAATTTCTGTGGTCAGTCGCAATATTTCTTGGTGTTGCGTGATGGAGCTTAGGGAGATGATGTATGGGGATTCCCCATGGGCAGAATTCAGGCAACATTTATCCACTTGGGTCCCAGGATCTTCTGGTGTTCAGTACGCAATAACAAGTAAAGGTGGGACACTTCCAGATAGGATCCAAATGGGGTATCAATCTTCCTTGGTTAAACCATATATTTTTCCCACCCTCTCCCTATAATTGTCAAATATTTGGACATGGGGCAGCCATTTGTAAGGGAACAATGAGATGCAGTAAATGTGGAGGAAATCACTCATGTGAGAACTGTGTAGAAGGAACTGAACTTAATTGCAGGGGGAAAGCACAATGCAGTATATAAAGGATGTGCAGTGGCAGAACAAGCTAGAGAAATACAAAAAAATAAAATTATTCAAAAAGTATCTCATGTGGAGGCTACCAAAAAGTTACCCACTGCAGACAACAGAAAAAGAAAAATACACAAGTAAGAGAAAAGACATACAGGAGCAGCAGAATACATCTCTCATCAGGGAAGAGAATACAAGAGGAAGTGGAGATGATGTATTGCTTGTAAGTAAAGAGAAGTTTATAGTGTTCATTATAGACATAATTAACTGCACCTTGAAGAAAGGGAAAAATGAAGATTAAAATCACAGCAAAAGCAGCAGAAAAATATTTAAAGATAAACAACCTCTTGACAAACTGTATTCATGCAACTTTAAATGAAGGCAATAATACATCTTAAATAATATAGTCTTAATGATCCTTCGTTGGCATGTGCATAGTTTAATAATACATGGACAGGAATTTAAGAACCCCCATCTTTGAAATGGGAAAAAGCATGATGTAATATGTGTGCAAGAAAAATAGCTAATAAGTAAACTTGTGTTCAGTCTTCTGGTATATGATATACTCCAGAAGGATCAAGAGGCTACCCGGGTATAGGGGGTAATCTGTGTATTTATAAAAGAGGGACTTAGATACATCGAAATGGATGTGCAGAAACTAAGTTTTGAATATAATGCTATTGAGAATCCTTTGCAGAACAAAACACTTATATATAGAATTATAATGTTTGTAATGCATGTAAAAAAGTAGTTATTTTAGAACTAGAAAAAAAATTAATGTCAAAACCCATTCAAAGTTTGTGGAGACTTTAATAGTCATAATGAGCTACAGGGAAGTAAGAGAACTGATCTAAATGGCAAATGCTTAGAACAATTTATTGATATGCATAACCTGGTAATCTAGATTTAATTTAGTGGATGGATCCTTTTTGGTTTTGGATCTGGGAATTACAACAAACAATATAGCTAGTAAATTCAGCTGGGAAATTCATAAAGAGGATGGAATGGAAAGTGATCCATTCCCTACACTTACTGAATACCCAGGCTGAGGAAATGTCAAAAATACAAAAAGAGTTTCTATCTGGAATTTTCAAAAAGCTGATTGGGACCTTTTCAAAATTAAATGTGATGAATAGTTATGCAGTAATGGTACAATGCCGGGGCCAGCGGACTGCGGCTGCTCTGCCCGGCTTCCTGGGGACCAATGCCGGGGACCACAGAAGCAGCAGCTGGTATGGCTGTCCCCAGCACTGCTCCAGCAGCTGGCTTGTGCGGTTGTCCCAGGGGCCACCTGAGCAGCTGGCCCTGGAGCCAGCTACTAGGGCAGCTCTGGGTCAGCCACACTGGCCCATGCAGCAGTCACCGAGGTCACGGAAAGTCATGGAATCCGTTACCTCAGTGACGGACACAGAGCCCTAACTATCAGGGTAAAAAAATGGGAAAAGGAGATACTTTTTAAAAAGAAAAATAGAGAGAACTAAAATTTTTAGTCATGGGAACTCAAATTACAGCTGGACAGCTATTCCCCCATTTGTGGATTTGAACTGTATGAAAAAACTGAAGGAAGGAAAATCACACATAATGACTAGTGACATTTCTGAATTTATTTATGAAAAATGGGGGCAGCTTTGGATCAAAAGTTGACAGCATGGGTAGAATGGGAACAGCATTCTGTGTTACTAGTCTTGGAATACAGAAATCTACAAGGCTATTGAATTATGGGACCATTTTGATGGCTGAACTAATGGGGATAATGTTAGCACTAACCTGGATAGGAGCTGTACAACTAGCTGTAGCTGTAATTTTATCTAATTCCTTGTCAGCCATAATAATCATCAGAACAGGGAATTCAGAAAGCAGAAATGACATAAGTGAAATAATGTGTCTAACTGCGGAAATAATGTAAGCAGGTATCTGTGTAACAGTATCATGGATTTCAGCGCATATTGGAATTCCTGAAAATGAGATGGCTGGCAAAGCAGCAAAATTTGCTCTTAAAAATGAGGAGGATATTACGTTACCCTTAAGAAGACAAGAATTTAAAAGCATAGTCACAAAGGAGCTTGCGAAGGAATGGTCCAAGCTAGGCATTAAGGAAACAAACAGATGAAGGTTCTATGATGTATGCTCAAAAATAATACTATACTCCCCAGTCATGACAGGAAAAGTGAAGTAGTCATTTTTACAGTGTTAACAGGTCATTGTTCCTTCAATAATAAATTAAATTTATTAAAAAGACATAAAGATGCGTTGTATAATGTGTGCAAACCCAAAGAAACTATTGATCATGTCCTATGGCATTGTAGGCAATATTCTATATAAAGTTTCTTTATGAAAAATTTAGTTGGCTTGGAATCAAAGATTCTTCCCTAAAAGGACTAATGAGAATGTCAGGGAAATGGAACAGTGGGGGAAAAAAAGCCTTTCTGCCTTTTCTTAAGGATAGTAGGCTGAGTGAAAGGATATAAAAACAATAAAACCTGGCTAAAAATGAAGGAAGTGGCAGTTGTAATCTCATACGATGAGGCTGCTGCACTCAAAGACAAAGATGGCGGCAACCTTGAGAAGGGAACAAGCTGTTAAGCTCCCCAGCCCTGATGAGAGGGCTGACAGCCAGCAGAGCCTTAACCCTCACAGAAGCATGAGGATCCCCTGAGCTGAAAGGGGGAAAAGACCTGAGATCCAGCAAACTCTGAAGTGGACTGTGCTACTCCCAGGGTTCTCTGAAGTAAAAGAGGCCCATACTCTGACAGGAGCTGCCTCAAGTTTTGTTTGCTTCCTTTCTTTTCCTTCATACCTCTATTTAACCTTGTTTGTTGACTGTGGGGTGTTCTTCCCCGAGAGGATAAGAAACATCCAAGAGGCCTTGGCTAGAGAGTTGGGTGCTGGCTCACTAGAATGACACATCTCCGTAGCACCCACTGCATGATTCAGATGATGAAAATGAACATGCATCAGTCTGCACTTCTTTTGATCGTTATCGAGCAGAACCTGTCATCAGCATGGACGCATGTCCTCTGGAATGGTGGTTGAAGTATCAAGGGACATATGAATCTTTAGCGCATCTGGCATGTAAATATTTTGTGACACTGGCTACAACAGTGGCATGCAAATGTCTGTTCTCACTTTCAGGTGACGTTGTGAACAAGAAGCAGGCAGCATTATCTTCTGCAAATATAAACAAACTTGTTTGTTTGAGCAGTTGGCTGAACAAGAAGTAGAACTGATTGGACTTGTAGGCTCTAAAGTTTTACATTGTTTTGTTTTTGAGTGCAGAATTTTTTGTACATAATTCTACATTTGTAAGTTCAACTTTCATGATAAAGAGATTGCACTGCAGTATTTGTAGTAGGTGAATAGAAAAATCCTATTTCTTTTGTTTTTACAGTGCAAATATTTGTAATAAAAATAAAGTGAGCACTGTACACTTTGTATTCTGTGTTGTAATTGAAATCAATATATTTGAAAATGTAGAAAACATCAAAAAATATTTAAATAAATGGTAATCTTATTGTTTAACAGAGCAATTAATCACAATCGTTTTTTACTCGCTTGACAGTCCTAATTCAGACCAATCTCTAATTAAAAACAAATTATTATTATTAATTTATTTACTCTTGTAAAGTTCATTTGTAATGAAAGCAAGAAAAGGCAACCCTTATTTGTTCTTCTGTCTTTGCTGCTCTCCACCTTCATGTTGTTTTTTTTCTGAGTTATTGCTGAGTGATTTTTCCGCCCCCAGGACTATTTGCTAGATACCTTGCCAAGTTCAGATCAATTTTGCTACCAAGTTTCATCTTGAGAAGGCACCTGTGGTGGGTTTAGCACCATACATGGGCAAATATTACTTCATAAATATTTTATGCTACTTATGAATATTTTATTCTTTTCCTGGAGCTTTTCTATAAATGTACTAGACTGTCTTGGGCATTAGTCTGTCCCTGTGTGGCTTTGCTAATCTCTCTAGATGAGAGATGTTTTAGAAAGAACATAGAACACAGGCATCAGAAAAGAAAGCAAACAGAACCATAGTTGACGTCAGCTATGGGTTTTTATTTAAAAAAGGCAGGCTTTGGGAAATGAAGGGAATTAGTTAAAGAAGTCAACTGGACTGAATAGTTCAAGGACTTAAATGTGAAGAAATCTTAGAATTTGCATCCCGAGCAAGAGGGGGAAACTGGCAGGGAAAGGCTCCAGACTTGTTAGTTTCTAAAGTGCCACAAGTATTTCTGTTCTTTATTCTGGATGACTACAGCAACTCAAAAGGGTTATTAGGAGCAAGAAGAGAACCTGTAGGGAATGGAAAAAAACATTTGAGACCTCTTCCTGGGGTAGACTGCCAGGCAGTTTTTGTTCCCCCATAGACAAGCAGTAGTTCTTAGTTTGGTTTTCTTAATGACCTTTTATTATCATATTAGATGACATGGTCATTCATAAAATTTCTTTAGAAGGCTTCCTCAGAGAATCTCCACCATTTTTAGTTCCTTGGGAATTTTTCCTGGATCAAGATGGGAAGATCAGATAGTCTCTTGCTCGAGGTCCTTCCAGACCTACATGTCTATGATTCCATGATCAGCATCATTTATTATTTTATGACTACAGCACCTAGCAGCTTTAATTGAGGGCTTTGAAATATTGATTTTTCAAGAAAATGAGAATATTAAAAAGTTCTTTAAAACAAGGAGATTATCAGACTGAGTACAAAGCTATATGAAAACTCATCACTGATAAGGTTGTTTACTTTTTAACTAAACATTGTTCATAAGACACAACTTTTAAAAACTATTGCAAACAGATATAGGGAACAACTTTGCCTGTACTCCCACACTTCACTGAAGAGATGATAAATAATTCCTCTGAAAAATCTCTAGTCTTTGAAACAAAGTGTGTGTGAATTTTGTGGGAATTAATCAGGAATAACTCCATTAAATCAAGGGAGTTATATCAGCATTAAAATTTCTTAAAATGAGATTAGAATCAGACCTTTGAATTTCAAATTGGAGGATACTTTGGGCTTAAATTTTTATGATTTTAAACATGTATATGAGTCAGCTTGTACAGTATTTTAGCAATGCAGAAAGACAGCTGCTTGTGCCTAGGAACAAGGGATTGTTTGCTGCTGAATCCACTGGGAAAAGACTACTTGTTTATTATTCATTTACCCATTACCATTTACTTGTCAACACAGTTTGCACAATTACATTTGCCACATTGATTTTGCAGAGAAACTGAAGATGTTGGTCTTCTTGAGCTTTGTATAGTCATTTAGACCTGGTAAAGTGCACGTATACACTCATTTTAAGTAAGTAAATCCATTTATTCATGTCTGAATATTGGTGACATCATAGCAGAATTTTCCATCACCAACTTCAAGCACTCAGCAAGTCAGCTTCCAGTGATCTGCCATACACCATGCAAACATCCCCTTGCTGGTCATCCCCTACTACTTCCTTCCATAATAACCTTCTGAAGGTTATTTCCATCTCTACCCCAATGTGATCAAAGTATATGGTTGTGCATCTGTTTTCTGACATCAGGATCTGCTCCTCTCCAATAATATTTCTAACATAGACATAGGGGGTGGGGGGTGGCTCATTGAGGACATACTCAAGAGTCTTTGCCAGCACCACATTTCACAACTTCAATTTTCTCCTTGTCAGCAGCATTTAACTTCCCACAATTCACATCCATAAATCACTATGGAAAAAATTAGGCTTTTCATCAGTCCCACATTCTGTACATTTTGGAATGCCAGAGTTTTTCCACACTTTCTCAAGGGAGGTCCTAGCTGAGTGAGCCATCCTTAGCTGTCTTCTGATTTCTGTGGAACAGCCTTCTTGGTTGGATACATATGATCCCAGATAATTAAATTCATCCACTGCCTCAACAGTTTGTCTGTTAATCGTGATGTCTGCTTGCATTTTGCATTTGTTAGCTGTGTCGGTGGACATGCACTTTGTTTTCATGGAATTCAGGAATAGTCCTTATTCCTCATTAACTGATTTTACAAATTCCAACATTTTGTTGCATAATGTTGGTGGTTGTCATCAGCATAACTGAGTTGGTCCACCAACTCCCCCTCTGTCAAAACCTCCCAAGGCTTGTCTCATAATAAATTCTGCATATATGTTTAAGAGGCTTGGGGGAAAATATGATTTTGTCTCAAACTCTGCCCAGGGGAAAGCCACTCACTGTCACCTACTGCTGTTTGCACCATGGTCTACTGCTGGTGGTGGTGACTTGCAATGAGTTGTATGAAATGCTTTGGAATTCATGTCTGCCAGTATCCTTCAAAGACAGTACTGTCAGACAGTATTAACTGCTTTTGCACAGGTGTAAATGCCTACACAAAGGGTAAGGCAGTGGAGAACCAGGCCAATTGGTTCTAACTCAGCCCAGATAAATGGAGTTTGGCCCACATACATCAGGGTGAAACCTGGTCCATTCTGTGATCCTACTTTGTGTCAATCACTAAATGTGAGAGGATGACAGTTTTTACATATGCCAGCTTTTTTGTTTTATTTTTCAATAGGTCAAGCAAATGCAAATTAAGCTTGATGCTTCAAATAACCAAAATAATAAACCACACCACTTCTGCCTGTATAGTTCTGTACACCATGCACCGCTAGCATGAATGGGGAAAAATGTTCTAGAGTATTCCGGACTAAAACTCTCACAAGGACAGCTACTGATTCAACCTTTAAGAATATGATTTAAAAGCTTTCTGAGTTTCCTTAGCACATGCCCTTTGGCATAACTGAACTCGCACTGCCGCCAATCCAGTTCAATCCCAAGCATGTTAATGAAGTGTCTTCGCCTTTTTATTAATTCTACAAGCAAACAGTCCATTCAGCAGTAACTCTGAGAAAGTTTAATCAAATAATGTCATTATTCCAAACTTATCACCATAAGAAATGGAAAATCAGCTAAAGAAATACAGGATGTAAATATTAGCTTCCCACTAAACAGTCTTCCACTGAGAAGCAGTGCTGTCTTGAGGCTCCCATGGAATAATGATGCTAACCTTTGGCCTGGTGAAGACATGCAGTAGGCTGGGATATTGTTGACCAGAAATGAATGGAGTGGAGAAACTTGAATAGCACCTGCGTGTATTATGCTGTGGCAATAATCAGGCAATCAGTCCTTGCTATCACTATAATGACAAACTCATCTATTTTTGAAACATTTAAAAAAAAATCTGTTAAATGTCTCAAAACCAGCTGAAAAGATACTGGAGTGGAATAATGTACCACTCGGGTAAATGGCAGTTTTAAAATATACCAGTTCCAGATAAGGAAACGCTGAACATTTTACAGGAAGAACATACTTGATTTCTTGGAGGAAAAAGTGAGTGAACTGTAGTCTCAGCCAGGTTGGGCAAAATATTTTGATAACTCTTCCTTCCCCCCTCCAAAAAAATTATTCCTGAACAAGACATTGAAAAGATGTGTCTGCATACTGTGATAGACCCAGGCCAGTTGGGAATAGCAGAATAGCAGAGGGCAGATACATTGGATTAACAGTTTTCTGACCAGAGCAGGGGCTGCTACAGGCTAATGAGAACACCTGACTCTAATTAACCTGCAAAGAGTCAGGTGAGGCCATTTAATGTGACCACCTGACTCTAATTAAGGCCCTGCTGATACTATAAAAAGGGCTCACTCCAATCAGACAGGGAAAAGCCAGGGGTGAGGAAGTGTGGCTGAAGGGCTGGTTATTGAAGACACTCTCAGACCATTGTTAAAGGAGCCCTAAGATAAGGGAGAAGCAGGAGAGCTGTGGGGAAGTGGCCCACGGAAATGTAGCAGCTCTGGCAGTGAAAGGTTGGCTGTCAACAACTGCTACCATTGGGGTCCCTGGGAACCCAGAGTAGAGGGGGGCCAGGGTTCCCCCCAACCCACCACTACAGGAACATCTCCTGGGAGGGGAAGTCAGGCCCCTGTCAGGACAGGAGGCTGAGCAGAGACTGTGGGAGTTCTCTCACCAACCTCCTTGCAGGCCTGTGATGAAAAGGGCTCAGTAGACTGTAACCCTGGCCCTAGAGAGAGAAGGGCTACATGGAGGGTCACAGTGAGCCACTGAGGCTAGCATAAATAGCCTAGAAGCAGAGGACCCACGGGAGCAAGGTCAGAGCTCTGCCACAATACCTTTATTATAGTGTTCAAAATGCAACTATGGAGATGATACCCATGTGATTAAATTGCAGGGCCATGTAATAAATACATTTATAATGCACTTTTGACTATCTTATATGTTCTTAGTTCATAAACCCAGCTCCCAGGATTTTTAACATTCCAAACAGCTGAGTAGCCTCAACCAGCTGCCATTGTATCAACCAACCCCTTCCCGCTAGCCTAGTAAATCACTCTCCAAATTTTCCTTTTTCTCCTCAAAAATTACCCCTACTCAAAGACCCACACAGGCATGATTCAGTCCTGGGCCAGTGATGCATTTTCTGTATTTAAAAATATCACAGCTTTACACTACTTCATATAGCTGCAAGACTAGAAACAAGGGGAGACTCCCAGCTTCCTAGTGAGACCAGCACCCTCTCAAGATAATTGACTTTGAACATAAAATAGGTGTCATGTTACACAACTCACCAAACACATCAATTTCTTTCCCCCCACACACACAACCAGCTTCCTTCCAGTTCCCAGCCCTCACCCCTTTCCCCTCAGATTCTCCATGGCTCCTTGTGGGGTTCTCTTCTCAACACAGTGGACTGAGCAGGCTGCTGCTGTTATGACTCCTCTCTTTCTCTTATCTCTGGTGGCTCAGCGTACCTCTCGGCCAACAAAGTCCCAAATATGGGATGCTGCATCTGACAATGACCCAAAATGAGCGGGACACAAATTGATATGGAAAATTTCCATGGCCTCAGGAGCCATTCCTTCCGTGTAAATAATTATTTTTGTAACCTCCATTTCATGGTTCTTCCTTCCTAATTATTTTGGAGAGTAAAAATGAGAGGACAGCAAATTGGTGTGGGACAGCGGTGACCTTGGGATTAAAATGAGTGTGCTGCTCAGCATTTTGTATCTTTGGCACCTCCTCTAGTTCCCTTTGGGGCTCTCCCTAGAGGAGAAGGAAGAAACTGAAGGCAGGGAGGCAAAATGAATGGGTAGTAGGGGAAGCAGCAGAGGGTGTCTCACCAATCGATACTGAGAACCAAAAAACCTGACCGTCAGCAGGAAGGCCAGGGAGCCAGATGAAGGGCTAGCAAGCCCTACTGCAGGGGAATGTGATGGACAGGAAGTAGGCTGGGAGGTGGTGAGGTTCCACTTCAGTTACAAACAGCACCTTTGTCTGGGAGTATTTTACTACTTTTTGCCATAATCCAAAACCAAAGACAGTTTCCTTTCAGGGAGCACTGGCCTCTTCCAACCGCAGGCTGATCATCAGAGCTGGATCCCTTCTGTGATCTTTTCAGAACAGTTCCAAGCCTTAAAGGGACAGGGCACAGGAAAACATAGTCCTGGCTTTCCATCCAGTTCTTAAACAAACAAGGTATGTTTACATTAAAACACTCTAATATACATATTCTGACTTATGAGTCTTACACAGGAGAGCAGTAGGCAGGAGGGAAAATGTGAGGGGTCAAAGATTGAGGGAAAATGAAATAGATGAATATTGGAGCTAGTTGTTATTCTGGAGGAGGGGCAGGAGACTAGGCAGGGCAGGGCAGGGCAGGACAGGGAGGGAGCTGGAAGAGGGCAGAAGAGGGATAGGGTAGTGGACTAGAAAAGGAAATGCATTGTTTTGCATGTGTCCTGGCTGAGTGGAATGGGAATGGGGTTTTGTTTTTTATCTGTTTATTTTATTTATTTTAGGAAGTTTTAACAGATTTACAAATATTGCTGTGTAAATATCAGAGATGATAAAACAGATCATCAGTGCAACAGTGATGTTTGCTCAGAGAAACTTTATACAATAATATTATCATCAGATCTCTCTATCTCATAGGAAGCCCCCATTCTGCAGATGAAGCCTCTTTATGGTACTCAGGATGTGTCGTTTCTGGTGACCTCCCCAGACTGAGTGAAACTTCTGATTACACTTCGATCAAACCAGACAAATCTATTAAATGTTAGCATTTTTTTAAAAACGGAGAAGTGTGCTATGCATTGCTGGAAAGTCAGAACAGTAGATGAGCTGAATACATATGCTACAACTGTCTTCAGCAAAATGGGATAAATTAGAGATGTCAGTCACTGCTTGCATAAGCAGATGGGACTTCACTGAGGTCAACTGAGTTATTTCTGCTTACACCAGCTGTGAATTTGGCCCCTGGTGTCAGCTCACAATTTCAACCTGAACTTTAAATTTCCACACTTTTGTGGCCATAAGTCAGTTGGATAGATATATTTTATGGAAATATTAAGTTTTTTATATAATATGAAATGAAAACATTTTGACAGGATAGACTAGAAGAGCTCCAGTTATGCAATATGTTAAGTTACTGATCCCAAATATTTCACATGTGAAACAGCCTGTCAGACTCCGATACTCTTACTCACATTGACTAGTACCGTAATCACCAAGTGGTTCTCACTGATTTCAATGGAACCACTTATGGTTTTGGTACCACTCAGCATGAGGCCCCAACTTTGTTTATATGGCAAAACTGTATAATTTAGCTATATAGCATCTCCACACATCCCTACAGTACTGTCACCCTTTGTGTTGTATTTGCCTGAGTGACACTGTGAACTCCTTGGGATAGGATAGGAACCTTTTCACTTAAGGGTTTCTGTATACCTGCAGTGCTCAGTTAAACAATATAGCTATGACACAAAAGTATTGCCTATTTAAAAGACTCAGTTACAAGGAGACTCATTTAGCACGAACTAGCTTTTTCCCCACCACATTGCAGAGCTTCTAGGTGCGCTTTTATGAACCCGCGGAGAGAAACCAAATTAGATTGCTTGATGCAATAATTTTCAGAGATATAATTGTTTTAATGTATTGTGATATAACATTACTACCCTTATTGTGGTCATATGTACAGAGTGTGCTATGTTAGTCATGTACAATTCTACTTACTCTCTCCCTTAAGGTATTATTTTTGATGGTTATAAACTCCTGTCCCAGGGAAACTTTTGTCAAACTAGTGCTGGTGAAAGTGAAAATAATCTTTGTCTGCAACAAGGTATTAGGTTGTCAGTAACACAGCCAATAGGACATATCAGTACACTGCCTGTTAAAATCTGACTGCCTAAGGATCTGTCAGCTGAGCACGTAGCACCCTGATGACTAGAAACATCTGTAGCTTCTGGCCCAGATCCACAAAGGGACTTAGATATTGCACTTCTCAGGGCTGGTTTATACTGGGAACTTACACTGGCATAGCTCTGTCGCTCAGGGGTATAAAAAATCCACACCCCGGAGTGACATAGTTAAGCTGATATAACCCCCAGTGTACGTGCTAAGTTGATGGAAGAATTCTTCGGTCGACTTACCTACCGCCTATCAGGGAGGGGGATTACCTTTGCTGAACTTCTCCCATCGGCATAGGTAATGTCTACATTGAAGTGCTACACTGGTGCAGCTGTACCACTGTAGCATTTCAACTGAAGACAAGTCTACAGCGTCACAACAGGTAATTTGCAGATGCCTTGAAAATCACTGGGATCCACAAGCCCTTTGTTAAGCACCTTGGCTTGCTATATAATGAATGAAGAGAGAGAGGTGGCTGAGAATGCGATCCACAAAAGTAAGTACACTATGCAGGGAGCTGCCTAAGCTAGCTAATCAGAGATGCTGAGGAGACAAGTGTGTCCTAAGGCCTACTCCTCTCAGGATGTTAGGTACTTAAGTCTAGGCTGCAGGGAGGCACCAATCTGTCTGGCCCAGTCTTATTTATCTATACAAAGTGCACCAGTTTCAACAAGAGAGACAGAGACACTCTCATCAGAATATCTTATGGTTCAAGCTGTTCTGCAGTGGCTCAAGAGAGTGAGCACCAACTTCAGAGCAGACTGTTAAGAAACAGGACACAACCCTCAAATTGGTTGTGAGTTTCATATGTAGATTTCACCAACCAATTACCAAGCGTAAATTCCTCGGGCACTATAACAGCCTTAACACGGAGTCACAGACAGTTCCCCTGGGTACTTGGATCCATCTTACCACCCAGGTGAGCCTACCTTTGTGATAGATGGTCCGTTACACCATGAATTACACCAATATTCAGGCTTCCAGCCCCAAAAGGACCAGTCATCCCAGGTAAATTGCACCTTAGATCTCACATCAAAGACAACACTTGTAGTGAATCCTATAATAAATGATATACCGATTTATTAATAAGAAAAGAAATGAGTTGTTTACAAGGTATACAAATGAGTTCTAATCATAAATTAAAAAAGTAATAGACACTACTATAATAAGCAAACTCTATGTCATGTAGGCTAATCCAGGCCAATCACCAGGGATCTTTTGCTTATGCCTAGTAATCTTTGCCCCCACCCTTACCCCCAGAGTCCAAGCAGCATAAAGATACAGTTCCTCCTTGTTAGGGGTTTTTATTCCCTTCTCCCACTTCTACTTTGAGCTTTAAACTCAGCCTATGGGAGAAATTCACTTGCAAGATTCATGTTTGGGAAGGGGACAGGGGAAAAGTGGGAGTTGGTGGAAAGTAAACAGCAAAGTCTTTTGTCCTCTTTGATGTTCCAGTCTAGTCTGTCTGGTGTCTGGGTCCTCCTTGTCAGTCAGAACATAACACCTTCTGTTGGAGACCAGCATTTCACACTAATTAATGTCTCCCCCTCCTGTCTGGTGATTTACACCATTAGAAAGGTTTACAATGCAAATGCCCAAATATTACCTTAAGATACAGGGTTCACTTCTGGGTCTAGTTCTGTTTAATATCTTCATCAGTGATTTAGATAATGGCATAGAGTACACTTAAAAAGTTTGCAGACGATACCAAGCTGGGAAGTGTTGCAAGTTCTTTGGAGGATAGGATTAAAATTCAAAATGATTTGGACAAACTAGAGAAATGGTCTGAAGTAAATAGGATGAAATTCAATAAGGACAAATGCAAAGTACTTCACTTAGGAAGGAACAATCAGTTGCGCACACACAAAATGGGAGATGACTGCCTAGGAAGGAGTACGGCAGAAAGGGATCAAGGGATCATAGTGCTAAATGAGTCAACAGAGTAATAATTGCAAAAAAAAAAAACCAAAAAAAACCCCAGCAATCATCATTCTGGGGTGTACTAGCAGGAGTGTTGTAAGCAAGACATGAGAAGTAATTCTTCAGTTCTACTCCATGCTGATCGGGCCTCAACTGGAGTATTATGTCCAGTTCTGGGCACCACATTTCAGGAAAGATGTGGACAAACTGGAGAAAGTCCAAAGAAGAGAAACAAAAATTATTAAAGTTCTAGAAAACATGACCTATGAGGGAAGATTGAAGAAAATTGGGTTTGTTTAATCTGGAGAAGAACAGACTGAGAGGTGGCGTGATAACAGTTTTCAAATACATAAAAGGTTGTTACAACGAGGAGGGAGAAATTTTTTTCTCCTTAACCTCTGAGGATAGAACAAGAAGCAATGGGCTTAAATTGCAGCAAGGGTGGTTTAGGTTGAACATTAGGAAAAATTTCCTGTCAGGGTGGTTAAGAACTGGAATAAATTGCCTAGGGAAGTTGTGTAATCTTCATCACTGGACATTTTTAAGAGCAGGTTAGACAAACATCTGTCAGGGATGGTCTAGATACCACTTAGTCTTGCCATGAGTGCAGGGGACTGGACTAGATGACCTCTGAAGGTCCTTTCCAGTCCTATGATTCTGTGAATGTGAGATACTATAATCTCACTTATAACATCTGAATACTTGTAGGTTGCTGCATGTATTAAACACTAAACACATTCTTAGTATTCTAGTATCTATTTTAACAATACTAACACACAGGTGAGCCAGACTGATTTCAGCTATGTATTTGTCAGTATTCAATTGAGGCATGGGGACCTTGGCATGACCTGGCACCTGGTCTGCCAGTATTACATATGCATTAGGGCACTCATCTGAGAGGGAGGAAATTCCTGTGCAAATCCTTTCTTCTCATTAGGTGTGGGACAGGGGGAAAGAGGGGAAATTGATCTGCAGCGTCCCACATCTCAGATGAGTGCTCTAACCACTTGACTAGAGGTTATTAGGGAGGCCCTCTTCTCCCTCACCACCTTCTGTGCAGCAAGGCATGCTTTGAACATATTTAGTGGCCTGGACACCATAGGGGAGATAGATGGGGTAATGCCTATCTCTACCAGGTATGAGGATCCTGTTGGGACTTAGGCATGAGACAGGCATCCAGGGGCCTACCAAAGCAGCAGTGCGCATGCCCAGAGGTTGTCACTCATGCACCACGAAGATTTTTAAAGCAAAACGGTAGGCACCATGTAAGTTTAGGCACCTAAAGATTTATGTGGCAGTTGAGCAGAGGTTTTGTGGATTACAGTAGCACCTAAGTCCCTTTGTAGATATAGACTACTGAACAGAATACTCTGTACTCTGTTATAGGTAATACTTGCTATTCCTTTGTGCTAAGACATTTTGTGAATACAGCTGTTTTTCACAATACAGTAAAGCCCAACTATACACAGTGTTTGGGGTTATTCATATTCTGCACACTCTTGTGAGACATTCTGCAAAGAGATGTTTACACAGGTGTAAGCTCTCTCATGGATTACTGCAGCAAAACTCTGGTGTCACAGCAGCCCCACCAGATGTCCTAATTAACATGCCAGCTGACACACTGTGCCAAGTCTTACTTGAGATGCTTATGTCAGTAAAATAAACCAGATTTTGCCTACTGTCTCTCGAAGTAGCATGTTCTATAATACTATATTGTGAGTTTCTCTGCCTTACTATAATATTGTATAATTGTTGCTTGTTGTGGGATAGTGTTATTAATATTGCAACATCTCTCAAATGTTGAAAAATCATGAGGTTTTTTTAAATAACTGGTTTTGGTCCTCTTTATTTGCCTTATAGGGTGCAAGGAGGGTCACATTTTCATGCTTTCCCCTGCAACCATGAGGACAGAAAGCATACCTCTTTTTTAATGAAAGCTAAAACTCTTTTATATTCACATGAATCCAGCAGCTGGAGCTTTAAGAAAAACATCAATTATTGTAAGACTTACAATAAAATAATGAGTTCACAATTATGATGTTTCCTTTTACTGTAGTTTTGACATTTTAACTTTACTTACGTCCACAGAGCCCTTTTAACTGCGCCCCCTTGTACACTTGACCAAAGGAAAAAGGAAGTTCATCTTTCTATGAATGACTGTTGTAACGGGTTGTCAGTACTATCACCCAAAGGATCCAGTGTCACACGTTGCTGTGTGCCACTTATAATGTTACACTCATTTGTGTAGTTTCATTTACACTAGTTTCTTGCTGTAGTATGAAAAAGAAGAGAGCAGGAAAATAATCCCCTATCAGCAGGTCTGAGTGCAAGGAACAGTTCTGGTTTATCTCTAAATTGACATGTAGCCACTGTGGCCCCATCTCCTTTGTACTACTCTAGTGGCACAGAGGATGGAAAGTTGTCCTAAATAGGGCAGATGGGCAGAATCCCAGTGAAATAGATGGCTTTATGCCTCCCCACTTCTGGTGTCAAACTAGGTCTCACGTTGAGTGAAACTTGGTTGGAACCAGGGAACTGAACCTACATTACATTATTTTTAATATACATTGCTGCATTTCTGTAGAGTTTAAAACTCTCATTCAGACACTTCAGGATACTACAGACATGAGAATTCCTTCATGGTGAATTCCCACCCTCACCTTCCACACACAGCCCAGGTACCTAAACTCTGTACAGGGAACTATGCTGGGTTTGGGAAGGAAGTAATCCCAACCCAACTCCATTTATAGCTATTGTTCCAGATGCTACTCTGGACTAGGGTATGAGACCCCTGGAGGCAGTTTACATGAAGCCAATGATCTATGTAATTACAGATTCAGTGGGCATCTTCTTGACACTGTCCCAGCCATCCTTAAATTCATCTTGCACTGTGGTTTATGTTTACCTTGCAAGGAACCCAGCTTTGTTGCACACAGGGCTGAGTTTTCCTGCACAGCTCCTACCCATCTCTGTATAACAGGACCACAATTCTGCTATATCGGAGGGTTTCACCCTGAGTTCCCAAGCAACAGTTGTTTTCATTTTAGCATACTGCTATTCAAAATAATGATTGTGTATGCATTAAATAAAATATTTTCAATACATGCCTTCAATACAATACACAGTTCAGATATTTAGTTCAGCTTTTGTCTGATTTTTTTTTTGTTTTCTAGATAAAGCGACAATGATTCTTTAACACTATGCAAGGCAAGTGGTTTTATTTAACTGATGTCTGTTAACTTTGCAATTAAATGCCTAGGTGCTCTAAAATATATCAAATTGAAGAGGAAAGATTTTCCCCCGGTCCTTCTACTAAGATTCTTCTATCCAAATAAAAAAAAAAAGCTATGCTTCCAGCTATGTTCCTACTTTCAGATTGTCAGATGTTCTCATAATAAATAATGCTTGCAGATTTTAATCCAATTTTTAATTGTGTATATGTACACAAAAACAATATATAGGCATTAAGGCAATCTAGACAATCATTCCCTATACTATTATAGGTCCTGATTCAGCAAAATATTTAACCACATGCCTAAAATGAGCAGTCAGTGGGGCTACTCACAGACTTAGACACCTTGCTGAATTAGTAATGGTCCTAGAAAAGATCCAGACTTGTAGTCTCTTTTCAGGCAAAGTCATTAGGAAGTCAACAGGAGTTTTTCTGGACTAAGGGCTCCAAGATTGGGCCCAAAGTCTTTGCAGCATTAACACAGATGTTTAGATAAGATTTTCAAAATGTACCCAACACTGGGCTAACTTTGCTCTCATTGACATCAGTGGGAGCAGAATTAGATCAATGCTGTGTTTCTGAAAATCCCACCTATAATTTTTGGTTACATGATATATTATGCTGGGTTAATGAGTGCTTAAAACATTTTAATCAATGGTTAATCAATTGTTATAAAGTCAAACATCTCAATAGGCTGGCTATAAGTGTGGCTTACAACTACCTGATATGTTCATAACCATCTATAAAATATTCTAATTATGTCTGTAACATGCTTAAAACATATACTAATCACTTACTAACCCTTTATAAATGGAACCTTAACAAAGTGTTACTGTTCCTTTTTCTTTCAATAATGCTGTTGTCCTTCTTTGTTCCAGTAGTCTCAATGCTCTGAAAATGTTTTTATTTGTATGGCACTAGAAACTAAAGGTCCCAGCCCCACTGCACTATGCACTGTTCAAACACATACCAAAAAGCCAGTCCCAAACTACCCCAAATAGTTTGTGTTCTTGTGATTAAATCATGACTCTAGAAACTTGGAGATCCGGACTCAAATCTCAACTCTGCTGCAGTCCAGCTGTGTCACCGTGGGCAATGATCTTAAATTCTCAGTCCCAAAACGTGCCCAATTGAAATCAATGGGCGTTAGCATACCAGGATCTGAGCCTCTATTGACTATTCCTCAATTTCTACAAAGGCAAAACGTGGATAATTCCTACCTACCCCACAAGAGTGGCTGGGTTTAATCACGACTGTTGTTGGGAAAGTGCTTTGAGATCCCGGGATGGAAGATGCTGGAGAAGTGCCAAGTGTCATCCAGCCAACCTGTGGTTTTTAGGAACTCCCCGAAAATCCACTATCCAGGTTTAGTTACCTCCCGAGCTCCCAAAGTCAGCCAGGCTGAAGCCCAGGGTAAATCCCCACCAAGTCCCTACGCTTGACGGGAGCAGCACTACGTCTCTGGGCGTTACCTTCAGTCCCGCAAAGCAGCCCCCCTACAGTGCCGAGTGCAGCTTCGGCCGGGACTAGCCCAGCGGGCGGACCCGTCCCGGCCTTGGCCGCTAGGGTCGGTGCCGGTGCCGGTGCCGGACCACGTTGCAAGCCCGTCGATTTGGAGGCGCGTTGGGAACAGGGCGACCCTGAACCTGCCCCCTGGGCGTTTGACGTCACCGTTGTCCAGTCCCTGCATTTGCCCAGCGCCGGGGTTCAGCGGGGGCCCCTCCCCCGCAGCTGAGCTCTGGACAAGGCTGAGGAGCCGCCCCGGCGCTGCCGGGCCCCCCGCAGTCGGAAGCGAGCGGGACTGGCAGGGGCTGAGGGAAAGTCGGGAACGGGACTGCGGGGCTCCCCCTGCCGGCGGAGCGCGGGAAAGCAGAGCCCAGGGAGGTGGGGGGGCGTGAGAGCGGGCGCGGAGCCCTTCCCTCCACCCACTCCATACGCTCCGCTGCAGCCGCAGCCAGCAGCCAGCACCTGGCCTCCGCTGGGGACAGGCGACGCACCTGCGGCAGCAGCAGCAATCTGGGCACTTCACTCCCCGCTTCGCGAGCGGCCGGTGCAAGCCTCGGGAGCCCCTCTGCAGCGCCTGCGGACCCGGCACCTGCCCCCTTCTTCTTCTTCTCTGTCCGATCGGCCGGTGACAGCCCCCGGCTGCACCTTTTCCTGAAGTCTGGGAGCCCCCACTCCACCCCCGCTCTTCCCTATGGGGATCCGAGAGTTTCCCAACGGCACGGCGAGGGGCAAGACCATCACAATGTGAGTATCGCCCCCGGGGCGACGCGGGCAGGGCGCTCCCTTGTTTTGCACCGGGGAGGGGAACAGGTACCTGCAGCGGCAGGAGGCGCCCAGCTGTGCTGCCCACTAGCCCACGCTGGTTCCCCGGGGGCGGGGGATCTGCGGGTCAATCCCAATGCGGGGGGGGGGGGTGTCCCAGTCTTGTGGGAGGGCAACACGCGAAGTTCCCGGTACTCCTGCCTCCATCCCCCTGGGAGGCCGGGAGCCAAACGCCGCAGGCTGCGCACCTGGGGAAGGGAGTTCTTCTTGGGGTGCTTTACACAACCCTAAACTTGCTCTGGAGGGAGCCCTATGGTTTGCGGGAGGATCAGCTGTTTGTAGGGTCCGCGCTCAGCAGCTCTGCCCCTTTCTCGATAGGCAGCGCGCGGGGGGTGCCGGAGTGGCTGGCAGAGGGGCGCTTCTCGCACGAGCAGTGCCCGGCCCTGTACACTTATTGGGGAGTGAAAGGGGAGCTCCCGTCCCTTCCTTCGCCAGGTCAGCGCTCGGCACCTCCCAGCACCTCAGCTGTTACCGAGCTGTGTTCATGTCCCTTTCCTGCCTTGCCAGTGGCATGAGGAGATCTCCAGATGTCAGTCCCAGGAGGCTGTCAGACATCAGCCCGCAGCTCCGGCAGCTCAAATATCTGGTGGTGGATGAGGCGATCAAAGAGGATTTGAAATGGTCCCGATCCGTGGAGGATCTCACCAGTTCTTCCGTGGGGCTCACTTCCATCGAGGAAAGGATTCTGCGGATTACCGGGTATTATGGCTATCAGCCCTGGGCTGCCAGCTACAAAAGTAAGTCTCTTGTTTATGCCTTCTCTTCTCACCAGCGGTAGCAACACTCCTCCCCTCCCCCCTCAATTTTGTCGTCTGCTGCTGCTGCAGCTTCTCAAGCTGCCTGCAGGGTGTGGGGCAGGGCTTGCATTGCACTCAGAATTTAACCCTGTCTCCCCTTTTCTGTGGCAACCCCTCACATTGCTACTTCAATGTCCCAGCAGTTTGGAGTGATGGAAATTAACTGCCTAATTTTATTTACTATCCTCTTTTTTCCTAAACTGGATCATATCAGCTTTGTCAGTTTTGTAGTTTCCTCTAAAATATTCCCTTTCCCTCAGTTGGAAGGTTTAATTATATTTACTTTCTGAACCCCTGCTTTGCCTGTTGACATTTGTGTCTGATGAGATTGATAGCTACTTCAATGCTAAACAGTGGAAAAAGTTGCTCACAATCTGGGTCTGTGTTTGATGTTGCACTAGGTGGTGGCATTATGATCAATTCAATACATATTAGTGTGAGATTTAATCATTTAAACTTTCTCCTTATTAGGAAAAATGCTGGTGATTATAGAACACATGTTAGCTTTTGTAATGGGGGGGAAAGGGATTTCAGTTTAGTGCTGGAACTCAAGACAAATGTGACCTGTACAAAAGGTTACTGTGACATAACATTGTTAAGTAAATCATTACATTACATGTAGGTTAAAGTTTGTATCTTTTATACTGAAAATGATAATTTTTCACTTTTTTAGAATGTCTAAGTTGAAAGATTTAAAGAAATGCTTTCATTCTCTGCTAAAGGATTTAGCACATGATATTCATTTTTTGTGTAAAATCAGGCTCTGAGTGATTTGATGTTAATCATATTAAATTCAGTATTAAAAACATTGCGCTCTGTATTGCTGATGCCATAAGTGAAGTATAATGATCAGCTTATTTGTGACAATTGCTTCGGTGCTTTTTAAACCTGTATTAGTTTTTGAAAGTAATACATTATTCCATATCCTCTCCCTAATATCTTGAAGAATCATTGTATTTTCACAGGAATTAAACTTTTCCCTGAATTAAAATATCTTTACCCTTTCCAACACAGCCTCCTGTTTGCATGCTCATAAACTTTGGTGAGAAACTTATTCTAGTGTATAGGGGCGTAAAGCTTGTGATGATATCTTGAAAAGCTTTAATAAACATGTTGGAAATATTCATACGTCTATAACATGTATTTGTATAACTTGTGTAACGTTGATCTTCCATTATTCATCATTACCAAAGATGACTGCATGTAGTAACAGTTTTTAAGAATTCATTTGCTCTTGTGCAGAAATCATAATACTGTTTGTATCATGATAATACTGTTCATAACATCACAGTTTTCTGTTGTAAAAATATTATTATACTAGAGGATCATGATTTTGGTGGAAAACTGGTTTTGACAAAAGAAATCTTTGTTATAATTATTAATTGTATGCATTTCTAATGCAGTCACCCTTGGATTAGCTGATTGCCAATGCACTTAATAATAAAGGGGAAAGGTACAAAAAACATGTTATACTGTCTTTTTCTGTTTTTCATGAGCCATCAGCAACTCATTAAAACATTATTGTAGGATATTAGAATATGAATTAGCAGATAAGGTCATGATAGTTTTTGTGCAAAACCAGTTTATTGTATTTTTTCTATGGTTATTACTATTCTACGAGTCTGATTTTGCTGTCCTTACTCAAAGGGAGTTGTACCTTTCTTAAAGAGTCATCCCACAGACCATTCATCTATGCAAAGTTATTGGATCCTGTGATCAGACCATGTATGGGTGCCAACTTTTGAGTTGGATATTAATGTTCCTATCTGACACCATGACTAATAGGTCAATTGAATTCACGGTGAGTTATTGCAGATGATCTTTCTAAAATAGTAAAAGTCATTTTCAGCTGCTCAATTATAATCTATTGAGATTTATAACTCCACCATAAAAGTTAATTATGAGCCAAAACTTGGCCTTCAAGGTGTATTCTCTATAGCAATTTAAAAAAATTACAAATGACATCTTAGAATTATAATGGTGGGAAATATATATACAACTTTTCTGAGGATTTTTTAAAAAAATCTATCTCAGAATAATTTTACCTATGATTTGAACCCATTTCACAAACTAAAAAGATAACAACAACCATATTTTATAAACTGTGTTGATAGAAATGTAGAAAAGATTATTTACATCGCTAGCTACTGTTATTTGGCATGACTCCAATGGAACTACTTTCATTTACATCTGCAGGGGATGTGGCGGAATGCATGTAAGTTAGATAAATCAGCAAAAGTAGAAGGCTGGGTTTATAACAACACTCTGAAAACATTTTTAAAAACTCCTTTATTTTGGCTCATGGACGTGTTGATGAGATAAGGAACCTTTTACATTTTAAGCTGCCAGGTTTAATCAGACTAGGTCAGTGGTTCTCAAACTTTTGACTTGGTGACCCCTTTTTCATAGCAAGCCTCTGAGTGCAACCCCCCACCCTTTATAAATTAAAAACACTTATTTATATATATTTAACACCATTATAAATGCTGGCGGCAAAGCAGGATTTGGGGTGGAGGCTGACAGCTCACCCCCCCATGATCCCCTGAGGGGTCCCGAACCCCAGTCTGAGAACCCCTGGACTAGGTACTGTGAACAGAAATAATTTACAATAAATTTAAATTGTAAGCTCTTTGGGTAGGAATCTTGTCTTCTAATTATATATGTCTGTAAAAAGTCTAGATACTGTTTGCACTGTATAAATAATAATGAGGTGCTCTCTAGGAAACTAGTTGGTGATCTAGTTCTTAGCTTATGAATGCATAAATCAGATTTCATTTCCCCTCACCCCCTTTTAAGCCACCTCCGCCAGTGAAGTTTTAGTTACTGAAAGTCTAGCATCTAGTGAGCAATTCCACATATTATTTAGACTCATATAGATTATCTAATTTATTTAGACTTTCAGAAATCCTTTGACGGGGTCCCTCACAAGAGGCTACTAAAGAAATTAAGGAATCATGAGGTTAGAGGTAAAGTATTGTCATGAATCAAAAATTGTCTAGGAGAGTGGCTTTTTCCATAATGAAAATTGACCTAATCAAGCTACATGAAGAAGCAAACTCATGGTAAATTAATGTTATAAAGGTGAAGCAATGCACACTGGAGAGGGGGGACATTTAAATTACTGATACACCTTACAAAGTTCTATGCTAACAGTAACCATATCAATTAAGGAAAGGGACCTGAATGTCACTGTAGACTGCTCAATGAAGACTCCTGCTTAAAAAAGTGCCGCTGCTGTCAAAAAAGCAAACAAATTTGGGGTGCATAAGGAACGAGATGGAGTAATTCAAAGAACAATACAGAGACAGTGTTCTCTATTAGGATACTGATCCTTCTTAATCAAAAATTAAGAAATGATTTCAATTATTTGCTGTCATAGCAACATTGTAATAATTGTGTTTAGTTCTGGCTGACTACTATTTTTGAGTAAACTCTGAATAGACATTTTTATCTTGTGTCTTTCAATTTCAGGGAAAGAAAAGAATTAAATTTTCATCGTCAGAATGGTCATTGATTTCTAACAAACAAATCAATTGCTTTACAAATTTCTTCATGCAGCTTTAATTAAATCTAATATCTTCTGTAGTGTGCTACTTATGTATGTGGAGATTCTGGGCAGAACTGTGGCCCATAAGAGAGGCTGTGCAAGCTGTTGTAACTTGAGCAGGTCCTCAGGGCTGTCTCTTTATGCTGGTGACTGTAGACCAGCCCAGAATCAAAAGAGCAAAGAGATGATTTGAAACTACTTTAGCCGTCACCCCCATCCCATACTGCCGGCTGCAAGTTTTGTATACATCTCTTGGAGGCACACCACAGAGTCTCATCCTAAATTCTGTTTCATTGGAGATCTTTGCATATGTTTGGAAGGCCTGAATAGTGATGCCATAGGAGGTTAAAACCTGAGTTGCAGCTTTTCTAAATTCAGATTGTATGGGGAAGAAATGCAGAATCCAAGCCTTAGGTACTTAACAAAATAATTAGTCTGAAAGGTCAATTCATGCTTACATTAGTTCTTTTGAAATCCTCATCATCTTCCTCTTGCTGAGGCAGGAGCACAGAACGAAAGAAATAAATATGTTGTTTCAAATATTACAATGTATTTAGGAATGTACTTTTTAATATCTGCAATTACTTTAGTTCTGCATTTTCCGAAATTTGTAGAAACATAGTTCAACTACGTTATTCTAAATATATACTAACTTATTTGCTGCATTGGGAAGGGTGTACATTCTGGTGATTACTGAATTTCTGTAGGCACCAGTGCTTCTCTAAATAGAAATAAAAATGGAGCATAAAGCATGATAACATGAAATAATATATATTTTCTACACAAAACTGCTTATAACAGAACTAGGTTTTGAATTTTGTATAATGGCAAGACTTCTTAACCCTCTATGGTATGTGTACCAGAAATTAAATTTCAATGGAAATAAATCTAGCAAATAATGTAGGGATTTTGTACTTACTCCTGGAAATCTCTGGATTTGGAGAGGACTTTACATAATATTTTCTAGAGGAAGATTTGATATTGCTTTATAATTACTCTTGTGTACCAGACAGTTTTATTCTTTTCTGCATTTCAGATTATTTTACATCATCATTTAACACTTTACAAGAAAATGTAATATGCATTTCTCTGTATAAGAGAAATGCAGCAGAAATGCAATCTCTAAACAATGTAAAGTCAGTGTTTTATGACTCGCTAAGCCCTTTTCCTCTCTTGATGAAATTATTGCACAAGGGGAAATGGAAACCCCCCCTTACTCCCTTCATTCTTTAATAGAGCATTTCTCGCTCAAAAAGTTGTTAAAATATTCCTTTCTATTACACCCTCATACAAAGGACAATGTTGCAAATAAATATAGGAGTGGAAAAGTCTTTGGGTGAAATCCTGGCTCCCTGGAAATCCATGGGAGTTTTGGCCTTAACTTCAATAGAACCAGGATTTCGCCCTGCAGGTTTAGGTCTTTGAATTTGCCTGCTATGCACACTCATTCTCAGAACTGTGCACTGAACACCTGTTCCTAAGGCAACTGCATCCAATTACACCTACCCATACATTTTTAAAAAAGATCCTGAACCCTATTGAAGAACTCTATTTAAAATGTAGAATAATTTACTATTAACAAATGCGCAATTTTAATTTTCTTTCATCCTGCACTTGCTATTTAATTACTACTACATATTGTGTCCTGAGATGGGTGAGGAGCATCTACAACAAAGGGAAAGAGGAATATTTCTCCTTCGCTCTCCCCAGGAAGTTAAATACACTGGGTTCTGTATATAAGTGGGAGTGGGGGAGAAATATGTATACTCATATGTACATACACACTCTCTCTTTCTCACTTATTAACTCTCTCTCTCTAATCTGAGACCAAGAATGAAATCTGCTAATTGTTATCTTGGATGTGCCAATCAGTAATACATTGAAAAATACATTGCTCAAAACATAACACCTCCTCAAGTGTATATAGCATTGCATTTTAGTGGAGGAAACAAGCTAATACAAAGCATTAAATATTAAAGACGTTAATGATAAACAGGCTTGATCTTTTCACAGTCTATTGTGGGGTAGGATGGAATAAAAGATGGAATTCTTTGCAGATAGAAACACAGATGATGATGGTGGGTGGTGGGGGTGCATGAAAACGTTCTGGAAAAAATTCAAAATGGCACTAAAGAGAAGACAAAGTTTAAATATGATTTTATATAACTTGTTGGATTTTGGTTTTCTTAAATCTATCTACCACAAAAACGTATAAATAATACACAGGAGGTGTGTTAGAGGAATGTCTAATTCAAGTTTAAAGTCTGTCTACTGAAGACTAGTTGGCTTCAGATTAATGCATTAACCTCTGACCTTTCGGATTTTATTTTAAAGTCACAATCTTGCAGTCTTTACTCAAGTGAAATTCTCATTAAAGTTGATGGGAGTTTTTCTTGAACAAAGGTTAAAGGATTGAGCCTCCAGTGTACTTAGGTCCTAAATGGATTACTGACCACCACACAGTTTGCTAGGGAAGCATTCACAAACCTTCACACTTGCTCAAGAATGGAGTAGATGTTGTGTCAGGAGTGTGGTGACTTGGCAGCATTGTGGAGAGAATACTGTACAGTGCCTGCTTGTACTATGTTTGGTTTCAGTTAGAGCTTTTTACTGTCTTCATAAGTACCAGGTACTACTGTAAGGCCAGATTCTTGCCCCCCTGTTCTTTGTGGCTTTGTGCCCCTCAGGTAGTGCAAAGTGGCAGGAATCTGATCCCAGCTGGCCACATGAGAATTCCCCTAATTGTGCTCAGCTAATGTAAACTAGGGTAGCCAGCTTCCTTGTCAGCTCCCTGGTGCAGAGGAACGGAACATTGTGTGGTTGTTCTCCTGCAATCCTTGACGGGCCTGTGGTCCATTAGGGACCATAACTATCCAAGGTAAATTATGGGAGCCTAGTGGCCACTTTAACTCTTGCTGGGCTGAAGCAGCTTGAGAGCCAGAGAACTATAACTAACTCTCAGACTAGCCCCACCCCCACCTTCTCTGAACGGGTCTTGGGGCAGGAGAGAGTTGGCGCCATGTTTAGTTTTTGGGGAAGAGGATGATACTTGACTGTATGGCATTAACCAAAATCACTTACATTATTACTAGCCAGAATTTTGCCTTTATATCAAACCGTGCACATACTGACTTCTGTGGGAATTATGTGAATGTGAGGTTAGCATAAAGCAGGGGTGGCCAAACGATGGCTTGTGAGCCACATGCAGCTCTTTTATAGTTAAAGTGCTACTCACGGAACCCCCATACACACTCCATCTACCAGATGTGGGGGAGGAGTTGGGGCTTCTGCCCTGTGGCAGGGTGGTGAGCTAGGGGCTTCAGCTAGAGCAGGGCTGAAGCCCCAAGACCCCCCTCTCTCCAGGAAAGAAGCCCCAGCTCCACCAGTCCGCCACTGGGCAGAAGCTCTGCTCCAGCTGGTGAGCTCTAGCTGGTGAGCCCCAGCTCTCGAACTTCTGAAAATTGTCGTATGTGGCTTGGCGGGTCAGTAAGTTTGGCCACCCCTGGTATAAATCAAAAAGGGCTGGGAAACATAGCACAATAGGAGGAATTTAGTCTGAGGAACTTATCCCAGACCTTGAACGGATGTAGGAGGCATTTTTAAGTCTTATGTATCTCCCCAGGACAGGACACAGTAGCTCCTCCAGCTGAATTTCTATGCATTGTGTAGTAACTGGGGGGTACGAAATGACATTGGATTCCATGATAGCTTCTTTCACTTCACATCTGTCTTTTTTAAACAATGCAAGGTTGAACCAGTTGTGCTGCCAACCAGCTATTCTCAGTAGATTTCACTGTAACACTCCAGTGGCAGCCAAGTTTAAAAAAAAAAAAACTACATAGGATTGAATTTAATGGGGATCTAGGGTATTTCTCTGACAATAACCAACGTTGGAACTTTAGTCTTTTTTCTTCTTTTTTTATAGACAATAATTCTACCATCTCATTAGAAAGATTTTAAGAGGTAACTTCTTTATGGGAGAAATTTAGAACCTTAATTAGGACATTTCTTTTTACCTGCTATTGATTTTAATATTTTTTCCTATAACTATGTATTCATAAATTCTTGGGATTAACTAGTGAGCACAGTTTAAAGTTTATATTGTTTTCACTTCCCACTTCTTTTATCATTTTCATTGTTTCTGTTGTAGTCGTGAAACAATGGGGATACTCTTCAGTGTCCAAAGTAATACCTGTAAATTCTCTGGGCTGCAAATCCTAGGTGATTTTTCCCTAGTGCATTATGTGTCTGCTTTATGTTTTAAAGGAGTTTAACTAAATTTATCCTTGATGTAACTTCATTTTGTTCACTGGAGTTATGCCACTGAGGAGTTTAGAATTCAGAGTTCATGAGAAATACTTCTATATTTAAAATAATATTTTCAGCACATAGGTCTCAATCATACAAAAATGCATGTTAGCAACTTTACTCATAGACTGTTGGTGTGCATAAAGTTATTCAAATGTGTAAATTTGGATGTTTGAAGCTTTTATCATATCATATGTATTGTCCTGACATAATCTGCCTTTAACAAGTGTTAATATGACATTTTTGCTGAAGATTCAAAAATACTATTCTCCACTAACTTAAAATGCTATTAAATTTGTCATAATAGTTATCTATATCTAGATGATTATTACTAAGTATCACTGTTATACCATCCATTGTCAGTTCATTTGTATATGAAGAAAAAATATTTTTCTATGCAAACAGAAGTGTTTCCATTCAGTTTCATAAATACATGGATTCCCTGGGTAGTTAGGTCATTTTAGCTACGCAGTTTCCTATAACATTGGTTGATTTTATTTGTGCTTTCATTAAAGTTTCTATTTACTTTTTCCGTCAGTTTCTTTTCTAGAATCACAATATAATCCAAAACATTGCACCTGGGTTAAACAGCCAAATTAGTTTGTGTCTAAAGAAAGGATATCTATAGTTTTGTGGATGTTCCTGAGGGTTTTTGCTGGGTGGCGGGGAGGTGGTTGCTGTTTATCTTATGCAAGTTATACTAATTTTGAGGTAAAAAAATTGTTTGGTTTATTTTTCTCAAATCAACCAAATATCCATTTTGATTGGTAATCATTTTTTTTCTGCTGTGAATTGAACATTGCAGCAGGACATACACTGTTTTATACTTTCCTTGTCAGAAGTCCTTTTCCTTAAGGATAAAACACATTTCAGACTAAGTGCATTGTTTGTGCTGTTATTGATTTAGTGAGATTTCTTGTGAAGGAAAGTACTACTCAACCTGAGCAAGGTTTACAGATTCAGGCCCATAATGAATAGTTTATAGAAGGCCAAATAAGACACATGATGGACCAAATGTTAGAGCTGGAGGGAAACAGAGAGGCTTTGAGTTTTCTACTGATGGTTAGAAAAAAAATATTTAAGGCTACTAGGATAACCTGGATCTCAAATATAATTGTCCAAAAAAAAATGGTTCTCCAGTCTCTCTGTGACCAAAATAAGCAGGGCAGGTTTTTATCTTTATTTTTAATTTATGTTTCATGTTGCTGTCAGTCATGGAACTGTCATCTTAAAACAAACAAATATTAGCTACCCCTTTGTTCAAATGATCCTACAGGACAGTGAACATGACACCATCTTAGTGAGAGAAAGAACTCCTCAGGCCCAGCTACTGGGGAATGTGGCAGAGTGTGAGCTGGGCTGGTACAAAGCTATGATATTGCTTTCTATCCCACCCTCCTGCTCAGATCTTAGGCTGCTCATCTCCATCTGGGAGCTGAAGAGCAGCAGAAGGGTATGTGATGAAGGGCAATAACAAGGTGAGATGATAGGTTGACCTGAGCAGCAGGGGTGGGAGCTGAAAACACAAGCTCAGAAGAGATGACAGTCCTCTGCATTTTTGTTTTTTTTTCAATGTGTCACTTCCCTTCCCTAAGGACAAGTCTCTTACCTGATCTGACAAGCACTGAAAACTCCTGGGTACCTTGACTGACTGGCACATCCAACCTGAGGCGAAAATGAAACTTGGCCTTCCACCACATTTGCTCTGTAAATATTACTGAATTAACCCTGTACGGTCTTCTGAAAGTGGACTAGAGCCAAAGGAAGGAGTTGGCGATGTGTTAGATAAACCGTCTTTGTAGTTTGCTGGCAAGTGTGAGGAAACTGAGTCAGGATGCCAGTTTTCATTTTTATGCTGTACTTAGATCAAACATACCCGTCAGTCAGTGCATTAAACACTAAGTGCAAATCAGCAGCAGGCTGGCAGTCTGGACGTAATTAAGCTTCACTTTCCTCACCTAGTTTTCAGGTTGTCCCAGGTGACTGGGCAGTAGGATTTTTCCTACCCTGTTTGTATTAATTTTCTTGCTGGGAAAGTGTGTCCTTCAGCTATGTGTTGGGATCTTTGATAGCATTCACTTTTCTCTTTTAGGTACTATGGCAGCTTCTTGGCTTGGACCTGTGTTTGGTCCCTAGTTCTCTTCCTCATTCTTCTGCGCCAGTCTCTCCCTCTCTTTTCCCTCCTTTGTCTAATACCTCTTTACCCTTCGTCTCTCAGCTGCCAATACATTTTTTTCCTTCTTGTATTCGGGTTTTGCATCTATCACTGTGGACCCCTCTCTCCCTTGGTAGCCAGCTGCACAGCACAGTTATAGTAATAGAAGGCAATACACGGGAAAAGGAACTCTGTGTCTCCATACAGGGTAGAGAACAGATAGCCAGCAGAGGAAGCACAGAGGGGTGGGAATAAACAGCCAGCAGCCCACACTGACAGGTGAAGTGGGTGTTACATCCCCTCTCTTCTAAGACTGTGAATTCTCAGCATAAAGCCACAGAGGGTAAAGTAGAAAATCCTTATATCATTCTCTGTTGCAAAGCATAGAAAAAACAAGAGAGGTAACCTTCATTTCTCTTTAGCCTGTAGATATATCACTTTTTAAAAGGGATCAAGGAAAGAACAGGGAAGCATAGCTCTTGCAGATAATTTATTTAAGTCCATCCCAGTGCAACAGTATGAATTGCCTGCTGAACCAAGCCTTACAAGACTGCATGAACAATCACTGTAACCCACTGGTCACTGTGGGTTAGGTGTCCCTCTCTGTGTGTGATTTACAAAGGACCTCGTCTGTTACGAGAACCAGAATCTGGCTTCGTAGTTCAAGCTGTAGAAACTCATATTTTTAGCTCTGTCAGTCACTGGCTCCGTACCCAGTGTTGGCCAAGATAGTGTTCATCACGTAAATTTAGCATGGATTATTAAGAATGAAAAAAACTCCATTGAATATAAAAAATAATTTGCATAGTGCCAGTTTGGAGACTGGAAGTAAATGGTTAAAAATCAGACAGATGGAAAACGGTGTCTTACTAGACACAGATGGCCTACAGGAAAGAATACAGAGCAAGTTGTGGAACTCTTTTGAGGAAGCACAATGAGCAGGCCTAGTTGATCCCCAAAAAGGCTACTCCAAAAGCACAGGAAGAAATGGGGGATTTGTGGCTTATGCAAATTAGCCTGAAGTGTAAATTAACGATAATAGGGTTGAAAATGATAAATAGGTGTTGTTTCTCAGTGGCAACAAGGTAGAAGTCCTGATTTATTTTTATTATTTATTACAAGTTCTAGAGAGGCTCTAGGAAATAATACAAAAAATTACAAAATGCAAACAAAAACATAGACTTAGAACAAAAGACTGTATTGTGCAGTAAATGCAGTTGCCTGTTTAACATTTAAGAATAAAACCTAAATCATAGAATTGTAGCCTGGAAGACAGTCAAGAGCTCATCTAGTCCAGCCACTGATGCAGGATTAAATATAGCTAGACTATCTCTGACTGGTATTTGTCCAATGTGTTCTTAAAATCCTCCAGTGAGGGGGATTCCACAATCTCCCTTGGAAGCCTATTCCAGAATTTAACAATCTTTATAGTTACAAAGTTTTTCTTAATATCTAACCTAGATCTCTCTTGCTGCAGATTAAGCCCATTACTTCTTGTCCTATGTTCAGTGGACATGGAGAACAATTAATCACTGTTCTCCTTGTAATAGCCCTTAACATATTTGAAGATGATCAGCTCCCCCTTCGGTCTTCTTTTCTCAAAACTAAACATGCCAAGTTTGTTTAATCTTTCCTCACAGGTCAGGATTTTTAAATGTTTTTATCATTTTTGTTGCTCTCCTCTGGACTCTTCCCAATTTGTCCACCTCTGTCTTAATGAGTGACACTCAGAACTGAACAGCTGAGGTCTCTCAGCAGTGCTGAGTGCAGCAGGACAATTACCTCCCATGTCTTTTCTTACAAAAGTCCTGTTAATGCACCCAGATTGTTAGTCTTTCTCACAACTGCATTCATGTTGTTAGCTTATGTTTAATTTGTGATTCACTATAACACCTGGTGCTTTTCGGCAGTACTACAGACGATCCAGTTATTCAGTGTTTTATATTTGTACATTTTGATTTTTTCCTTCCTAAGTATAGTATGTTTTACTATTCCAGACCAGTTCTCCAATTTGTCAAGGTCATTTTGAATTCTAATCCTGCTTTCCAAAGTGCTTGCAACCTCTCTCATCTTGGTGTCATCTGCAGAATTTATAAGCATACTCTCTACTCCATTATCCAAGTCACTAATGAAAACGTTGAAAAGTACCAGACCCACGGCAGTCCCCTGCTGAACCTCACTAGCTGTAAGTCCTCCCTGTTGGACAGTGAACTATTGATAATTACTCTTTGAGTGGTCTTTCAACCAGTTGTGCCCCCAGTTTACAGTAATTTCATCTAAATGACATTTCTGTAGTTGGCTTCTGAAAATATCATAGTGGACTGTGTCAGAAGACTTACTAAAATCAAGATATATTATGTTTACTGCTTCCCCCCATCCACTAGGCTGTTACCACTGTCAAAGAGGGAAATTAGGTTGGTTTGAAATTATTCATTCTTGACAAATCCATGTTGCCAATTCCTTATCACCCTCTTATACTCTATGTGCTTACAAATTGATTGTTTAATAATTTGTTCCAGCATTTTTCCAGAGATTGAAGGTTGATTAGTCTATAACTCGCTGCTCCTCTTTGTTCACCTATTTAAAGGTAGGTACTACTTTTTCCCTTCTTCAGTCCTCTAGGACCTCACCTGTCCTCTGTGACTTCTCAGAGGTAATAACAAACTCATCTAAGATTCATTCAGCTGGTTTCTTAAATACTGTAGGGTGAATTTTGTCAGGCCCTGATGACTTGAATACACTTAACTTATCTGTGTATTCTTTAAACTATTCTTTCCCTTTTCTGGCTTGTGTTCCTTTGCCATTTTTGTTAATATTAATTTGATTAAGCATCTGGTCACAATTTACTAAAAAAAGTTAAGACTAAAGCAAAACTGGCATTAAATCCTCAGCCTTCTTGGTGTGAACCCTTATTAGTTCTCCTCCAATGCTTAGTAGTAGACCTTTGCCTTTGGTTTGCTCCTAATGTATTTAAAGGACCTTTTCTTATTGCCTTTTATGTCCCTTGCTAGCTGTAACTCAGTTTATGCTTTAGCCTTTCTGATTTTGTCCTATGTGCTCGTGGTATGCTTTTGTACTCCTCCTTAGTAATTTGTCCATGTTTCCTCTTTTTGTAGGATTCCTTTTTGATTTTCAGGTCATTAAAGAGCTCCTGAGGGAACTGTGTTGGTCTCTTATTATTCTTTCTATCTTTCCTTTTGCATCAAGTTAGTCTGCAGTTGTGCTTTAATATTGTCTCTGAGAAACTGCCAGCTCTCAACTCCTTTTCCCCTATATTTTCTTGTGATGGGACCTTAGATACCAGATCTCTGAGTTTGTTAGTCTGCTTTTTTGAAGTCCATTGTCCTTATTCTGCTGCTTTCACACCTTTCTTGCCTTCGAAACATGAAATCTATCATTTCATGATATCACTCACCCAAATTGCCTTCAATCTTCAGATTCACAGCCAGTTCCTCCCTGTTAGTCAGAATCCAGTCTAAAATGACAGTGTGCTTGGTTACTTCCTCTACCATCTAAAACAAGAAGTTGTCCCCAGCACATTCCAAGATCTTATTGGCCATTTTGTGTTTTTGTGTATTAATTTTTCCAACAGATATCTGGGTAATTGAAGTCCTTCATTACTACACAGTTTTGTGTTTTGTTTATTTTGTTGTTTGTTTTATAAATGCCATATCCGCCACCTCCTCCTGATTTGGTGGTCTGTAGTAGACCCCTACCATGACATCGCCTCTTCACCCAGAGACTTTCAACTGGCCTGTGTCTCCCCTCCTTCTGGACTTCAGAACAAGTGTATACATTTTTATGTATATAGCCACACTTCCTTTCTTTTTACCCTGTCTCTCCTTCCTAAACAAGCTATACCCCCTATACCAATATTCTAGTTGTGAGATTTATCCACCAAATCTTAGTGATACCAATTAAGTGATGATTTAGCTTAGTTCCAGTTCTTTCTTTTTATTCCCCCTACTCTTTGAATTTGTGTATACACATCTAAGATGTTGAGCAGATTCCCCCACAGTTTTCTCTCTTGTTGCTCCTATGACCTTACTGTAATGTTTCCCCTCCCACCCCCAAAATCTTGCCTTCAGTTAAGATCACCTTTTTTTTTTATACTTAGTGGTAGGCTTTTGTCACCTACCCCCTTTGAATCTCACATTCCACTACCCCATATTTTCCTCAGGCAAGATATCCTGCAACCAGCCCAAGCCTCTTTATATTAGGGGGCTTTTTGGTTGTGTGCCTCCATATTGTGCTATAACACACTCATGTATGATCTTTTAAATAGCCAGTTAGAAAAAAGTATCTAGGGATTGTACATTACAGACAGATAAAATGTGGGGACTTAAAAACCTCAGTTCAGTGTCTGGTGAAGTTAGTAAGGCACATAGCTCTCTGGAAGTGTCCATGAGAAATAAAAGATAAAACAGAAGAGATCATTTGGTGTGTCTAAGAAAATGTTCAGGGTGCTACAGAGGGAACGTTGGACACAATGGGACAAATTCATCCTTGATACAAATGTAGTGAAGACAAGGTCTTGGGTAAATGAGGATATCTTTTGGTGGAAGAGAAGTTATGCAGTAGCTGGTTTGTATAATATTTTTAATGGCAATGCTGTTTAACTATATGTGGTGATAATATCATTCTTCTCAATAGGCCTGCAAACAAATCCCATTTAAACCCCCCAAGGTTAGGCTTAGGACCTTTAATATGAACAGAAATTAAGTTAAATTCTGCCCTTACCATCTCTTCCCTAAATCACACACTTTTCCAAGCCATGTATACTGTCTGCGCTATCCTAATACTGCTAGGTCTTTTCACAGTCAAATAAACAAGTTTAAATTAAAACAGTGCAGCTATTGCTTTTGAGAGCGTCCATGGGGGAAAATAAAGCAACATTTTAGAGTCAAAAGACCTTATCTGAAAAAATCAAAATCAGAAACCATGTCACCTAGTCACAGTAGAAATTAACTGTGCCGAAAGTCTTGCAAATATTAAAGAGAATGGTACAAAAATTCCCTAGAATGAAATGTCTCCCCTGCTGCATAGTAAATCTGAAACATACAGAATATACAAAAAACCAGTTGCCAGATTCCTGAGCCTTCCTAAATCCCCAGAAGAAAGGGACCTAAATCACCTCAAGGTATCACCTGAGGATCCTCCTAATTTAGGAGAATCCTTGGCTAGCAAACCCAAACCTCTCCTGGTGCCCTCCCACACGTAATCCTGTCCTAGTGGGTGTATGGGGCAGTCTGAAGGGGGTGTTTATAAGAAGGGGTTGGAGCACAATCCACAATGACTAGGCTTGACAGAATTGGGGGAGGGATAGCTCAGTGATTTGAGCATTGTCCTGCTAAACCCAGGGTTGTGAATTCAATCCTTGAGGGTGCCATTTAAGGATCCGGGGCAAAAATCTGTCTGGGGATTGGCCCTGCTTTGAGCAGGGGTTGGACTAGATGACCTCCTGAGGTCCCTTCCAACCCTGTTATTATATGAATTAGATTTGTATTTTTATTTTTTATAATTTTGACCAATTACTATCAATATTTATTTTTAAGCATTTTTAAATTTTTTTATCTATTTTAAATTTTCACAGCAGCATGAAATTGTGAAGCAGCAGATGAATCAATTATTTAGTGATAGCAGACATTGAGATTCAAAAAGGTAAACTTTATAAACCATTAAAACTCAAATTATCAACATCACATATAGAAATATACAAAGTAAATATCCTCTATCAACAAATCAGACCTGTTTTTACTGTTCATTCAGCCTAATTCAAAAGGCTAAATCACTGGAAATTGGCTCCAATGAGTTCATAGGCAATATTTTTCTTTGTATCTGTGTTTGAACTTTGATTATTATCGATTGAAAATATTTTTCCTGTGTGTGTGTGTGTACAGTGAAATTGACATTTACTGACATTTGATGTACCAGTAAAAATTAAATCCTTCCAAGCCTAGTTATGAATGTAGTAGCCTCCAGGATTACAGATGGGCACCTGCACTTCCAGGTGCACTTAGTGATGGGAATCTGGCCCCTATGAAGGCACATGTTATATTTTACAATGTACTGTTATTCCAAATAACACAGTGGAGGAACCCAGTGTAATGGAGGAGGGGGAAAGTCCAGTAATTACGACTTTTTGTGGTAGATTTAGACCTCTTCTTTCCAGGTATTTTACAGTAGCCTTAAATTAGCCATTTCTGAAGTCTCAGCAGTGAATGCTGTATAGTTTGACAGCCAGTTATTTCAAAATACGTACAGCCTTTATAGTCCTAACTGCAGTTTCTAGCAAAAAGGGAAAACTAATAAGGAGGTGTGATGGAAAAGTCAATGTACTGTGCTTTTTACCTTTCCTCTTTCCCCCAGGTTAAACTCTCTGGAGGGAAGGAAGCAAAAAAGAAATTCTTGTTACTTTCCCTGAATAAACCACATTGAAAGGGGGAAAGTTTCCTGTAGCTGTTGTACTAATAAGTTTGTGAACATCCATAATATACTTAAAGGCTTGAAAAGATCACTTGCTTGGATGCTCAGTAGTATTTGGTGGAAGATTTTTTATACAGGAATCAGAGTATGCATTGAATGATAATTTCAAAATACCTGCAAGAATCTAATAATGAGCAGTAGATAGATATACACAATGTAATTCAGTATAATATGTCAATACGAACGTTAGCCTCACTGTGCCAATAAATAGGAAGCACCATAGTGCTTTTCTGGTTTCCTCCAGAACCAGAAAATGTCTTGCCTTCCTTTTTTCTCTGCCTACAGGGAGGCTGAGTGGGCTCTATATATACACTAGTTGTGAGAAAGGCCATGGATGTTTTAGGTTTATATATGACTATTTATCTTGAAGATCCCAAAAAATGGTGTAAAGCTACCAAAAATATATTATCTGAATGGATTTAGATGTTCATTAAGGATGCTTACAGCAGCCAAAGTCAGCCTTACCTATTTAGGGATGGGGCTCATCCCACTTGAAGAACTGGACCTTCCACGACTGAGACAGGTATCTCTTCTCTAGTTAAGGTTGTTACTGTGGTGATACTAATTCTTGGTGGGAAGATAGGAATTGCCATAATGCATAAGACTAGTGGTCCATCTAGTCCAGTGTCCTGCACCCAGATGTTTCAGGAAAAAGGTTCAACGCCGCTCTTCCTACCCATGGTAGGCAAGTTTCTTCCTGACTGCCATAAGGTAGTTGTGAAGCATAAGAATTTATAAATTTAAACTTTGAAAGGGCAGAACATAGGGGAAACATTAATATTATGGCAATTGGTGCATTTTAGGTTCAGACATTCAAACACTACCTTAAAATAATTCAAAAGCTTCAATGAATGTATTGAAGTACAATACATTTTAAAAAATACTAAATAAGTTAGTTGTAACATATATGGGATCATATAGCTCTCATTCTGTTGGGCTGTAAAGATCAGAACCAGTATTAGTGATAAATCTATGACTATTAAAGTTAGTTCTGCATTCTGAAATGGCTAACAGTAGAACCTCAGATTTACAAACATCTCGGGAATGGAGGTTGTTCATAACTCAAAACCGTTCATAACTGAGCAAAACATTATGGTTGTTCTTTCAAAAGTTTATAACAAGAGCACTGACTTAGTACAGCTTTGAAACTTTACTATGCAGAAGAAAAATGCTGCTTTTGCAATCTTAATTTAAATGAAACAAGCACAGAAAAAATGTCCTTGTGTTGTCAAGTCTTTGTTTTTGTAATCTTTACCTTTATTTTTTTTAGTAGTGTACGTTTAGCACAGTACTGTACTGTATTTGCGTAGTTTTTTTGGTCTCTACTGCTGCCTGATTGGGTACTTTTGGTTCCAAATGAGGCATGTGATTGACTGGCCAGTTCGTAACTCTGGTGTTTGTAACTCTGAGGTTCTACTATATAAATATGTTGCTGAGGATAAAACAGGATTCTACACTGGCAGCAGGATAATGTTAAAATAGATATAGATATTGCTAAGCAGTAAACAAAGCTTAATTGCCAAAGTAAACAATAAAGAATCAATTGTTTAAAATTTCTAGCAGTACATTTAGAGGGTTTAACTGCAAAATTAAAAGAAGGAAAATTCTGCAGGAACTTCTAAGAAATTTGTCCGATACCCTGTTATTTCAGGAAACACACCCGCAAGATGGGATGAGAACCAATGATTCAGGGAAACTTGTTTAACCAAGCATATTTCTCTTTATACCACTTGAAAAGGAAGAACATGATTGTATTGATAGGTAGACCTCATTTTAAATGAAGGACTGAAAGATTTAAAAGCTAGAGTTCTATTACTTAAAGAAATGTTATTTGAAGGGAAAATTACTTTGGTCTCTGTATATGCATCATATCAAGTGACATTTTTATGAAATACAGTAGTTTCCCAAGAACTGCAAGGCCTCCAATGAAGGAGAGTTTTCTAACTCAGGGAAGGGGCATGAGAGGAGTGAGATTTTTACAGTGTAGTAAACCCCAAACTGGATAGGTCAGCTGGAAGAGTCATAAATGATAGAGATGCTAGTAAAAAGTTAAATGGGCATTTAAATAATCTGCCATTGAGAGATGTATGGAATCTGTAAATGCAAACAATAAGGAAAATTCATTTACTTCAGCCATGGAATCACAGAAATATAGATCTGGAAGGGGCCAGCCTCCTGCACTGAGACAGGACTAAATATTATCTAGACGATCCCTTACAAGTGTTTGTCCATCCTGTTCTTTAAAACCTCCAATGACAGAGATTCCACAATCTCCCTAGGCAATTTATTCCAGTGCTTAATCACCCTGCCAGGAACTTTTTCCTAATATCTAACCTAAATCTCTCTTGTTGCAATTTAAGCCCTTTACTTCTTGTCCTGTTCTCAATGGATAAGGAAAACAATGTATCACCCTCTTCTTTATAACAACCATTTATGTACATGCAGACTGTAGTTATGTCCCCTTTCAGTCTTCTCTTCTCCAGACTAAACAAACTCAGTTTTTTCAATCTTCCCTCATAGATCATTTTTTCTAGACCTTTAATTAATTTTTATTGCTCTCCTCTGGACTTTCTCCAATTTGTCCATGTCTTTCCTGAAGTGTGATGGAGATATCTAGACACAGTACTCCAGGTGAGGCCTTATAAGAACTGAGTAGAGCTGAAGAATTACTTCTTGTGTCTTGCTTACAACACTTCTGCTACTACATCCCAGAATGATGATCATTTTTTGTAGTATTACATTGTTGACTCATATTTAGTTTGTGATTCATTATAATACCCAGCTCCTTTTCTGCTGTACTTCTGCTTAGGCAGTCATTTCTCATTTTGTATTTGAACAGTTGATTAGTCCTTCCTCAGTAATTCTAAATGTAGTACTTTGCATTTGTCCTTACTGAATTTCATCCTATTTATGTCAGGCCACTTCTCCAGTTTGTACAGATAATTTTGAATTCTGATCCTGTCCGCCAAAGTTCTTGCATCTCCTGCCATCTTGGTATCATCCACAAACTTTATAAGTATGTTCTCTATCCCATTATCCAAATCATCTCTGAAGATATTGAATAGGACCAGACCCAGGACAGAACACTACAGGACTCCACCCGATATACCCTTCCAACTTGATTGTGAACCATTGATGATTACTCTGAGTATGGTTTTCCAACCAGTTGTGCATCCACCTTATAGTAGGTTTGTCTAGGCTATATTTCCCTAGTTTGCTTATGAGAAGGTCCTGTGAGACAGTATCAAAAGCCTTACAAAAGTCAAAATATATCATATCTGCTACTTCTCCCCATCCATAAGGCTTGTTACCCTGTCAAAGGAGGATATGAGATTGGTGTGACATGGATTGATTCTTGACAAATTCATGTTAACTGTTATTCATCACCATATTATCTTCTAGGTGCTTATAATTATCTTTACCAGCTTGACTCTAGATATCCATAATGAAGTTTAGAACAATCTCACTTCATTTCTATCATCATTATCATCTTTTTATAGCACTGAACTTATCCCAGATGGTAGGAGACAATATTTTGGGGAATTTAAAGAATGAGGTGTGGTTGATATTAGGTGAATGAACCAAGTATTTTTGGAGTGAAGCATTCATGGCTTATGGTGAAATCAAGTCTAGTATAATAGTCCCTCTCGAATTTTATCAATATTTGCAATTATGCAACTCATTTAGGGAGAACTAATACGATAAATAGACCTCTCACCTGGTCTGAGACAACCTAACAGAGAAATAAGTAAGCATTCATTTCTAATATATACAAATTATTAGTTGAAATTGACATGAAACCGTATACAAATATTATGAATTGGTGGAATAAGAGTATTAATAGAAAAGTTCCACTTAATGAGTAGATCAAAATATAGAAAACAGACCACTTCTGTTTATAATATTACTATGGAAAATTACTTCAAAATTCTTTATTGCTGGTATTTGATTTCAGTAAAATTTAAGCACATTTTCAAAGCAGAATCAGATCAATTCAGGAGGAGAAATAAATTTTATCCATATACAATAGATATGCCCTATTATCAATAGCTGCTGGTCCAAAATTAGAGCACATTTGAGGCTAATTATTAAATATAACATTCCAATTGATCCAGGCAATGTTATTATCAGGTTTCCTTATAAAGAGTATATATCACAACAGTAGCTTGATAATGTACAGCAAGGTGGATCTTGATTCAGGACATCCATCTATTATTTAACATGAACTTGCCATGGATTCCCCAGTCTTGGAAGAATTCACTCATCATATTGAGATAATGCAAGGAAGAAAAAACATGATAAATAATTAAACACGTGGATGCCTTTTATTATATATTAAGTGAAAGTAAAATCAGTGCAAAACTTCAATCTATGCTGACTTCTTTTGACTATTGAGGACAGTCTCGGAGGTCTAAATGATTATACATACCCACCCACCCCTGACTTACACAATCGTTCAGTTCCGGAAAGTCTTGAATAATTCGAATTTTACGTAAGTCAGAAATGTATACCTGTACATTATGCAAAAATTTCTGCAACTCAAAAATCCTATTCTGGTTTATGGAACTTTTTCATAAGTGAGAATTTGCGTAAGTCAGGTCTTGCATAACCCAGGGAGCATCTGTATTGTTGTTACTATTATTTGTATTCTCTCTAGTGCCTAGGAGCCCAGTCATGGACCAGGACCCCACTGTGCTAGGTACTGTATACATACACAACAAAATCATGGTCCTCACTCCAAGGATCTTACAATCTAAATATAAGACAAGAGACAACAGATGGAGACAGACAGATGGAGAGTGAAAGGAAACAATGAGACAGTATTGGTGATAGGTAGCGAGGTGAAATCGTGGGCCCATTGAAGTCAATGAGAGTTTTTTGCCTATGATTTCAATAAGGCCAGGATTTTCATCTCTGTTTTCTTAAATGAAGCATAAATTGAAAAATGTATGTGGGGAAAGGTGCTATTTTATCTTATTTTAAAAACAAAAAGGATGGAGGAGTAAGATTTGATTATATTACTGTCAAATGTATTAACTCTTTAAAGCCTACTGTGCCTGGTTGTGTGCAGATTTGACCATATAAATATACACAATGTAAACAACAACAATTTTTTACTTGTCTATACTGTTGCAAAGAAATGCCTCAAAAATATGTACCAATTCTATGTCATGGACAAAATTAAAATACATTGAAAAAACCCCCAACCCTTTATTTTACTAATTTAATATGCTACGATTTAGTGCCATTAAAGTCTAGCTTTATGTTGGAAACAATGTTATCACAAACACCTTAAGTCAGGATATATTATAATGTAAAGATTGCTTTAAGTAGATTAAATGAAGTAGTCTAAATAAAAACCTTTAGCTCAAAATATTTCCCATAGCAGAGAGAGTTGAGAAGCTGTATGACTGAAAGGACAAAGAAGAGTTTAATTATTTCAACACTAACTGGGCTATGTGGCGTGTTTACATTATTAGGGGCTTTATAAATGGCCTAAAAATGTTCACTTCAGGCTGTACCAAGACATGACCTAAGGGCAAGTACTTTTGAAAATGGCATTTAAGAAAAAAATCTGGTTTGCACTTTGTTACACAGTATAAAGCAATTTAGCAGTTTATTGCTTCTAAGTATGTTTGTGCACTGCTGATCTTTTTTTGAGGATTTTTTCTAAAACGGAAATGTGTTGCTTAAATTCTTTTGGCAATAGTGCAATACAAACAGTAACTCTTTACATATTGTACTTATATCCTTTCTCCCAGGCCAGCCCTAACACTTACTTATGGGAAAAGCTTCTAGTGAAAAGCCATACAGGGACTACTATGTTTTCCTACAAGCCCTCATAACTCACCTCTTCCATATTGCATACAGGATACTGCAATCTGATAACACAGATGAGTTTTGATTACGGCTCCCAACTTGGTTAAGAATTGGGTACATCTTGTTGTTTTGTTACCCTGTCTCCTCCAACTCCCACTCCAGCTCATTTATTTGTCTTATGTACCTGTTATGTTGTTTAGGTTGTACATTCTGTGGGGCAGGGAATGTAATATGGTATATGTTTGTACAGCGCCTAGCACAATGCACCAACTTAGTTGGCGTCTAGGTGTCACCGGAATATAAATATTAAATACTAATCAATACATAATGAAATTGCAATGACTCCATATCATGAATACATTTCTGAGGTATTAGGTTATAGATCAAATAACAATTCAGAAGGAATTGTGTTAATTAGTACAAAGATCTTCTTTAAAATGCATATAAAAGTGATTTATATGGTACAGTAAAAGTGCTTTTAAAGTCGCTTAAATATAATTTACATATAAACCAAAATGACTATGTATCAATCAACTCCATATTCCTAAATCTCTATTTTTTTTAAAAGTCTCTAAATCAAGCCTGTACCTGAGCAGGAATATATTTCAACAGGAAGCTTTCTGTTCAGCCAAGGAAAAGGACAAACTGCTAGTAAAATGAGCTCTTGATAGCCTAAAATATTATTCTTTGGATAGAAAATTGTACTGATCAGAGAGCTTTTCAGTTATTAAGCCAAAAGCAGGACTAACTCTATCAATTTACCTGATAACTTGTCGTATAATCCATTCATCTATGCGATCAAGCACAAGCAATTCCAGCCGAGGATAAAAACTGTAATTCTTTCCCACATTTTAGTAGTTGTGCGTGTCTGGAAAACTGTGTTTATTGAATGTGCTCAGGCCTGCCTATATCAGGCAGGTCAGGAACCTGATGAGCTGTTACAACTCTTGTGTCCTTAACTCACCCTATCATGTATAAGAATTCCAGGGGTCTCCCAACGATATTATACAGTGCAATACTGCTAGGCTCCCACCAGTGGAGTAAGCTAAGGATCTAGTTTCAGCCCTACCTCTGAATCCTCTGATTTTCTGGATCTAAGCTGTACTTTTAATGGCATTAGAATATGGAAAGGGAGGTTATCTGTGGGGTTTAACAGTCCGTGAACCCTAGCTTAAAGTATCATATAAAGCATTATGGTTTGTGCTGCCTTTGCTAGAAAAGGAGGCATCTATAATGGTTGCATAAACTTTTTTTAAAACTACTAAAGGTTTATTTAAAAAAAAAAGGAAATAGACACTACAGGAGAAACTTTCCTGTTTATAATATTCAATAAATATTAGATGGGATGTTATGGTGTGCCCAGTAAAAGCTTGTTATATCATTATTGTAATGGAAAGCGATTCTGTTTTATCTATTTATTGCTAGGTGGTAGTGAAGTATTGTGTGATAGTAGTAGTGGAGATGTTGTAATGGAGATGTTGTTTTTCCACATGAAGAGAGTCAATACACTATTTAGGTTAAAACAGAAAGAAAAATAATCTACACCAGTGGGAAGCTTACATGGGGGGACTTTTAACACAGAGCAGAAACTGGAAGGGCACCCCAATGCTCACTACCCCCACTCTACCACCTCTTAATTATGGAACCTTGATGGCTTACTAGAATTTCCCTGGCAAACTGTTACCCTCCACTTCCCCCTTGTGGATGATGACAAAATGAAGATGTGCATTACTTTTTGTAGTGGTATGCAGTAAGTTAGGCCTAAATCCTTACTCCTTTTTCATATCCTTGAATTTCACATGCAGGCTAGTGTGTGTGCAAAAGTGCATGCACATTTTTAAAAGGAGGTCTTAATCACTAGAGATGGGCAAATCTCCAAAGATTTGAGGTTTCAATACAGTGACCAGATGTCCCGTTTTTAAAGGGACAGTCCCATTTTGGGGGCTTTTTCTATATAGGTGCCTGTTATCCCCCCACTCCCTGTCCCCATTTTTCCACAGTTGCTATCTGGTCACCCTAGGTTTAGAAGCTTATGTGAATCTTTTGGTTCTGCAAAAAGGGTCCTGAAATCTCATCAAACAGGCCTTCTCATGAGATTTGCATAACTCTCTTTTCCTTTTGGTTAGAAATACCTTGAGTTCTTTTCTGGTATTTTTGTCTCCAGTCTTAATATGAGCCTGAAAAAAGAAAATTTAACCAAACTTTTCAAAACTCCCTGAATGGATATAATGAGGACTAGCCTGAACCTTCTCTTGAAATAATCCTAAGAAATTTGTGAATCCGTAGTTACTAAATAAAATCGACGAGGAATCCTTGTGGCACCTTAGAGACTACAAATTTATTTGAGCATAAGCTTTCATGGGCTAGAACCCACTTCATCAGATGCATGGAGTGGAAAATACAGGAGCAAGGTATAAATACATGAAAAAATGTAAGTTGCCTTACCAAGATGTGAGGTCAGTCTAATGAGACAATCCAATTGACAGCAGGATAGCAAGGGAGGAAAAATAACTTTTGAAGTGGTGATAAGAGTGGCCCATTTCAGACAGTTGACAAGAAGGTATGAGTAACAGTAGGGGGAAATTAGTATTGGAGAAACCAGTCTTAGGTTTTGTAATGACCCAACCACTCCCATCTTTATTCAGGCCTAATCTGATGGTATCCAGTTTGCAAATTAATTCCAGTTCTGCAGTTTCTCATTGGAATCTGGTTTTGACTTTTTTTTTGTTAAAGAATTGCCACTTTTAGGTCAGTTATTGAGTGACCAGGGAGACTGAAGTGTTCTCCTACTGGTTTTAGAGTGTTATGATTCCTGATGTCAGATTTGTGTCCATTTATTCTTTTGCGTAGAGACCATCCGGTCTGGCCAATGTCCAGAAAGTGGGGGACCTGCATGTACCCCTCTAAACTTAATTCCTAGCTTAGATCTGATAGCGCTGCCACCAAAACCAAAAATATAGTGTTTGGTGCACTTCCTGTCCCCCAAAAACCTTCCCTGGGGAACCCAAGACCCAATCCCTTGGGTCTTAAAACAGAGAGAAATAAACCATTCCCCCTCCCTTTCCCCTACCTGGGTTACCCAGAGATATACACTGATCCAAACTCCTTGGATCCTAAAACAGAGAGGAATTAACCTTTCCTCCCCCTCCTTCCTTTTCCCCCACCAATCCTGGTGAGTTCAAACCCAATTCCCTTGGGTCTTACACAAGGAAAAAAATCAATCAGATTCTTAAAAATGAAAGCTTTTAATTAAAGAAAGAAAAAAGTAAAAATTAGCTCTGTAAAACCAAGATGGAAAATGTTTACAGGGTCTTCAGCTTATATAGACTAGAGGGACTCCATCCCCCTAGCCTACATTACAAGTTACAGCAACAGAGGTAAAATATCCTTCCAGCAAAATACACATTTGCAAATAAAGAAAACAACCATAAGACTAATCTGCTTCTATCTAGTACTTACTATTTGAACATGAGAGACTGTTTTAGAAAGATTGGAGAAAGATCTGGTTGCACGTCTGGCCCCTCTGAGCTCCAAGAAAGAACAAAGAACACAAAAAAACAGCACAAACAAAGACTTCCCTCCACCAAGATTTCAAAGTATCTGTCCCCCCATTGTCCTCTGTCAGGTGTCATCCAGGTTCACTGAGCTTCTTAACCCTTTACAGGTAAAAAGAGACATTAACCCTTAACTATCTATTTATGACAGAGCCCCTGACAGTGTGGTTATTGTGGTTTAAGGTCCTATGGTGATGTCCTTTGAATAGATATGTCGAAAGTAGTTTGCACCGGTGTTTGTTGTAGGGTTTGGTTCCTGGTTGGTGTTTTGTTGTATGGTGTGTAGTTGCTGGTGTAGATTATTGCTTCAGAGTGAGGGGCCTGGCTGTAAGTGAGGAACTGGGCCTGTTCCCCAAGGTCCTGCGAGAGTGAGGGATCAATGCCTTCAGGATAGGTTGTAGATCCTTGAGGATGCGCTAGAAAGGTTTAGTTGGGGTGCTGCTAGGTGAATGGCTAGTGGTGGTTCTGTTACTTTCGTTTGTTGGTGCCTGTCTTGTAGTAGGTAACTTGTTGGTAGCCAATCTAGCTCTGGTGAAGTCTATTTTTCACTTCAGCAGGTGGGTATGTATTTTAAGAATGCTTGATAGAGATCCTGTAGGTGTTCTCTGTCCTGCGGGATCAGAGCAATGCGATTGTATCTTAGAGCTTGGCTGTAGATGACAGATCATGTGATGTGGTCTGAGGAAAGCTGAAGGCATGTAGTAAGATATGCAGTCAGTAGGTTTCCATTATAGGGTGGTGTTTATGTGACCATTGTTTATTAGCATTGTAGTGTCTAGGAATTGGACCTCATCGTGTGGACTGGTCCACGGCTGAGGTTGATGGTGGGGTGGAAATTGTTGAAATCTTGGTGGAATTCCCCAAGGGCCTCCTTCCCATGGGTCTAGACCGATGAAGATGTCATCAATGATCGCAAGTAGAGTAGGGTGTAAGGGGACCCTTGGTATTCTGCTGTCAATTGAATTGTCTCGTTAGGCTGACCTCACACTTGGTAAAGCAACTCACATTTTTTCATATATTTATACCAGCTCCTGTATTTTCCACTCCATGCATCTGATGAAGTGGTTCTAGCCCATGAGTGCTTATCCCAAATAAATTTGTTAGGTCTCTAGAGGTGCTACAAAGGACTCCTCATTGTTTTTGCTGAGTACAGACTAACATGGCTACAACTCTGAAACTAAATAAAATGTTTACCAATGTACTTTCAAAGCCAAAGTGTAAGCATACTTCTTCATGTATTAGAATGAGCATGTTCTGAAAATGTTGGCACATGTCAATGGCTTGTTATGTTAAGACTCTGTTCATAGCATAACATTTTTTAAGAAAAGAAAGGAAAATACTAAATTCAAAACATAGCTTGCTCATAGACTCGCTAGACTTTTAAGTTCAGAAGAGACCATTATGATCATCTAGTCTGACCTCCTGCATAACCAGGCCACAGAATCTCACCCAGCCATTCCTGGAACACAACCCCTAAACCTATGTCTGAGTTATTGAGAGTCTTCAAATCGTGGTTGAAAGACCTCAAGGTGCGAGACTCCTCCAGCAAGGTGACCCATGCCCCTGCTGCAGAGGAAGGCGATATGGTCTGTCTCCCTCAAACTCTATAAATAGGTCTGACAGCATCCCATAATATTCACCATCATACCTAGACTGATGGAGACACTATATTTTTTGTATCTTGCTGGGATTCGAGTATTTTTCCTCAAGTGGTCTGTTTGGAAGCATGAGACCACACTAGCTAACCAGTAGTGTGGGCCATATGTTCCTTTCCAGGAAATAAATTTGCAGAGGACAAATTAATTCAAATAATTTTTGCGGAGTTGCCACATTCTCTCCTTCCTGAACTGTGAAATATGAAGCAACTGGGGAAGGGGCAGGGCAATAATTAGTTTTTACAAACAGAATTAATTAATCCCTCTTTTGACATGGAACTTAGTTCAAGGAGGAGGGGAAATATGTCTCATGTAGTGATTCTTCTCTGGCTCTTCCCAGTCTCCGGGTATATTTTCTTTTACTGTGTGACCTGGAGCTAGTTGTGGAGGAAACAGAAGCAACTAAACAGGGAAGGTAAATAACTTGAATAGCTGCCTCTTCCCTCTGAGTGATCCTATGGATGTAGCTCTTCCCATTGTTTTGTTCCTCTGTGCACACACGCAGTGTAGGGAGAGCATGGGGTCAAGGATATATCTCCCAGGAGTAATCTCTTGTGGCAAGTGCACCTGGAATATGATGGCATCCAAGTGGAAAGCCCCTATATATTCAGTGGAAGGCTTAAATAGCCACCCTGTCATACGGTTGAAAGAGATACAATTGTGATACCATCAGGTATTCCATGAGATCAGTTTTTGTAGGTACAGGTCTGATGAGATAATTAAAATGTTATAGAAGTGTTTTCGGATGATGGAAGTCTAATATCCTTAGCTCTTGTCTGGGGACATTCTGCTGGTCTTGGTCCAGTTAATGAGATTCCTTCACTCCTGGCCACTATACTGTACAATAAGCCCCCACCCTTCAGCTTGGACAATTTAACATTAGTATTATTATTATTTCTACAAGACTGTCACAAAAAGAATGTGGATATCTGATATTTGCTGAATTAGATAGCAGCAGCATTCATGAGACTGGTTTTGAGAACTATAAATGAGGGGTGCTAGTGCTCCCATATTAAAATCACATTATTCCCTTTATAACCAAGGTGGAGATTGTTAAAGGCACAGGGACAAAGTGAGGTACCTAGTGTCCCACCTGAAAAGCATGGGAGCTGGGCCCCTCAATCCCCTTTAGCCTTTGAAAATCTTCCCCTGTTAGAGAATCACAGAAATGTAGGGCTGGAAGGGACGCTCAGAGAGGTCATCTAATCAGTTCCTTGTGTTGACGCAGGTCTAAGTATACTCTTGCTGGTGGCCCTGCTGACTATTTGTCCTAAATTACTTAATTAACTTTAGGAAAAATAAATACATATGCACACATGTCCAAATCATTATTATTTATTTATGTAGGGTTTTTTCAGACTCAATAATAAAAATAATTTCAGTTGTCTCTATTCTTTATTGGACCTAAACAGAATAGAAACACCAATGGGCACTTTGCATGTTCTTGTCTTTTTGTTGTTCTTTTGCTTTTTGGTTGGGTTTTTTTTTCTCTTTCTAATGCTTGCGAGCTGGTAAGTCTTCTGTGAAAAGTGATATTTGTTATTTGTTAATATCACTTTTCACAGCAGACTTACTCAGCCCCAGCAAGCCCTGGGACAAAATTTAAGTCCTGCATAGTGAGGCAGCAGGGCCCTGGAACCAGAGCCTGCCACCATGTGTATGGAGCCTGAAGCCCCGTCACCAAAGCCTGTCTCCCCTACCCCTGGGAAAGTGGGAATTCATCAGCTGCCTGCACCTCCAGAGTTTTTCTCTCTGGAGGGGGCAGTGTCCAACAGCTTTGCCACTGCTTTGCATCCCCCCATCACAGACCAGATGGGCTGTGGCTGTAAGGAAAGGCCCTGGTGGCCACATTTGAGAAACACTGACCTAGAACCATCCATGACAGGTGTTTGTTTAACCTGTTGTTAAAAAACCTCCCAATGACAGTGGATTTCCACAAGTTCCCTTGGAAACCTATTTCAGTACTTAACTATCCTTATAGCTAGCAAGATGTTCCTAAACTTTCTACTAAAGTTGAATTGTCCCTTAGCTCTAAATTTGTAATATTGTAAGTTCTTTATAAAATCTTAGCGCTATCAACAGTGAGTGACTACTTCATTGGCATAATTGTTTAGCTGATGTTTCATTTCTGCTTCGTGATGTGAATTCCTGGATTTGATATTCAAATGTGAGATGCAAAAGAAAGTTTTTGCCTTTGCTCTTTCTAATTTCTTTACTCCTTCCCAATGTGTAATGACTGTCTCAAGTTTCTTTTAAAAAATGCTTTTTGTTTGTCTTCTCTTTAGAATATCAGGAATATCAAATTTTAACTTCCCTCTGTTTTGCTGGAGAACTCTCCGGAGTTCTGGAAAGTTAGTTCACAACATGAGATGTAAGACCAACTGTTTGTTGGGAGTTTGTGTAAAACAGATTTGAACAAAAATGAACAACAAAAAACAGTTTAAACAGCCTCACTCAACATCCTCTTCCCCTTCAACTAGAAACTGCTGAAGTTGGAAGATGCAGCTAAAGTTTTATTCTATTCTGCTGTCCTAATCCCAAAAATTCTCCAGCAAGTCAGCAACAAACTGAGAGTTTAACTTTAGACCTATTATTCCGAATGTCAGAAACAAGCATAAACTCTCTTCCTACCTTCCTCCTTATTTTTTTATTTGAGTAACATCTTCTTGAAGACATTCTGTGTTCATCATAAAGAAGAAATGAAGAGCGCAAAAACTTTGTTTTTGCTTTGCTGTTCACCTTTCTAATGGTTCTTTTTTGTCAGTATCACAAGAGGCTGTTCCTTTAGGCCCCAATCTTGTGGGTAACTTTCTGTGCATGACTAGTCCCATGAGTCATATGTGTAAGTGCTTGCGGGACTCGAACCTCTGTTTCCGAATCAGTTTAAGCTAGAATAAGGGCGATATTGGTGGTTTGAGCATTGGCCTGTTAAACCCAGGGTTGTGAGTTCAATCCTTGAGGGGGCCATTTAGGGATCTAGGGCAATAAATAAATAGGGATTGGTCTTGCTTTGAATAGGGAGTTGGACTAGGTGACCTCCTGAGGTTCCTTCTAACTCTGATATTTTATGATTTTATCTAGATATGGTTCTGTTTGGAACTTGAATTGCTTAGCCTGCTTTATCTGCTTAAGGCAGGAGGAAAACCAAATGTGACCAAGATTTGTGTACTTTTCAGCAGACCACTATAAACTAGGAGGATAATTTGGTCCTTTAAAATTTTTAATCTTGTATATAATTTTATAGTCATATCTTCCATTGATTGTTTGACTTTCTTTTATGAGGTCACATTCTTTCATTTTTTCTGTGCTGATCCAAGGTATTCATCTTTGATGTTTGTGATATTAATTTTTCTAGTAAAGATGGAGAGATTTAATGGAATTGTGTATCCAGTTACCTGCCATCCTCTCTTAATTCTTTTTCTTTGGTTGTCTTGGTTACCCAGTTACACTGACTACAGGTACTTGTTTCTCCATTTATCTCCTTTCCTTTCGATGCTTTTGCTTTATTGCTGGGTTTTTTCCCCTTTTTTTCAACTTGTATCTTCTCGCTATTATACCATGTTGCCTTTTATGTGTAATATTTGTAATTTAGTTGTATTACGTTCACAATTGCCTTAGGACATGAGATGTCTTGTAAATGAATAATACTATTGTTAACAAGTCTTTGGTTTCTGGGTTTTCTCCGTCGGAGTTTTCAGGGGAAAAAGTGTTTTTTTTTAAAAAAGTAATAATTTAGACTCTTGGATGAAAGCTATTACTGTCTGTTTGCTTCTATTTCTCTCATTGCTTCAGTGCTTCTTTCTCATATTCTGCCATTTCTTCAAGATCATGGCCTTTTCATCTAGGAATTGGAATGTGTTACGGCAGGCACTCCTGGAGTTCACCCTTGCCTCAAAGCTGATGTCTCCCTACACACACCCCTGGCAGCCTGGTGCAGAATCACGGCTACGTCCCTGCCTCAGTTTCCTCACTGGGCTTTCAGTGAGGCTTTTATGTAGTGCACAGTGCCCCGTCAGGGATCTAATTTCAGTAACCAAAGGCCAAATGTGATACACAAACAAGCCTTCACCCCAGCATCCTGGGGGGGGTGTGTTTAGACTCACGTGGGGAGACAGGATAACGTTATCTGGTTCCTCCATACAGGCTTCTTACTAGTGACACCCTCTCAACCCACATTCCCCCTTTGGAATCAGGCCTTTCCTATCACCTGGAGAAAGGTTCCTTCTCTGGGCTCCGGGTCCATGCAAAGATCAAACCACTGCAACTCTTCTCCATCGTGGCATATAATTTCTCTGTGGTCTGGAGCTCCTGCTGCTGTCTGGTAAAGTCTTCTACAGGGACCAACTTTCTCTATGGCAATTACAGTTCTTCCCAGGCGGAACTCTTTCTTCTAGGAACACTCTGTGATGGGTTGGATCACAGAAACCAACTTTGGGACTGCCACCTGATGTGCTGAGACAGCCTCTGAGCCTGTTTTCCCTGCCAGCTTGGGACTTCAGTGCCCTGCCTGATTGTGCCAGACACGCTAGCCTGCTACAAACATAGACCCTGGTCAGAACCACATCCCCCAAAAGCTGCAGGCTTAACTGAAAACAGCTTAAGAAGGTTCTTGTCTCCAGCACTTAGGTACCCAACTCCCAATGGGGTCCAAACCCCAAATAAATCCATTTTACTCTGTATAAAGCTTATTTAGGGTAAATTCATAAATTGTTCACCCTCTATAACACTGATAGAGATGCACAGCATCACCCCCCCATATTAATGCATACTCTGGGTTAATTAATAAGTAAAAAGTGATTTTATTAAATACAAAAAGTAGGATTTAAGTGGTTCCAAGTAATAACAGACAGAACAAAGTGAATTAGCAGGCAAAATAAAATAAAACACTGAAGTCTAAGCGTAATACTGTAAGAAAGTGATTACAGATAAAATCTCACCCTCAGAGATGTTTCAGTAAGCTTCTATCACAGAGTGGACGCCTTCCTAGTCTGGGCACAATCCTTTCTCCTGATACAGTCCTTGTTCCAACTCAGGTGCTAGCTAGGGATTTCTCGTGACTGCAGCCCCCTTTGTTCTGTTCCACCCCCTTTATAGCTTTGGCACAAGGCAGGAATCCTTTGTCCTCTCTGGGTCCCTCCTTCTAAATGGAAAAGCACCAGGTTAAGATGGATTCCAGTTCAGCTGACATGATCACGTCACTGTAACTTCATTACCCACTTGCCAGCACACAGTATACATGAAGACTTAAACAGAGCCATCTACAGTCAATTGTCCTGGTTAATGGGAGCCATCAAGATTCCGTATTTCATATTTCTAGTTTCAGATACAAGAGTGATACATTTATACACATAGGATGACCACACTCAGTAGATTATAAGCTTTGTAATGATACCTTACAAGAGACCTTTTGTAGAAAGCATCTTCCAGTTACATTATATTCACACTCATTAGCATATTTTCATAAATCATATAGAGTACAACGTCACAAACCCTTCCTAGATTCCGTTTCCTGGCGAGTTCCTTAACTAGTTCCCCTGAGAAGTCCCTCTCTTCAGGAGCTCTGCCCAGATCCACAAAGAGGCTTAGGTGCCTTTTAGGTACCTAGGAAATCACAGGAACACCCTTCAGTTCAGAAAGCCTGGTTAGGTGCCTAGCTCCTACAGCATGAAGGGGGAGAGATCAGCATCTTGGAATGCAATGCACTAAAGCCAGCACATTAGGCAGAGATGGAGCTGCCCAAACTAGCCAATGAGAGATGCTGGTGACAGGGGTCTTTGCTAAACCCTGCTGATTTCTCAGAGATAGATGCCTAAATCTGGCCTGTAGGAAGATGCCAGTCTCTGCTCTGTGATCCACAAATGGAAACCCATTGCCTGGAGTGAGGCAGCTTAGGCATTTAAGGCATTTCCTGTGGGAGGTAGTTAGGCACCTGCCTTGCTCCACACGAATGGCTGGAGGAGGTGGTGATGCCCATTTCATTACTTTTAGCCCAGTGGTTAGAGCCCTCACTTGGGATGTTGGAAATCCAGGTTCATCTCCCCCATCTCACTGTTCCACTGTGGAATATTTAGGTACTCATTGGGTCAGAGAGAGAATGAGAATGACTTTGTATCAAGTGGTTTGGGCACCCAGCTGGGAGGTGGGAGACACAGGATCCAGTGCCCCATTTCCAATCACTCTTTCATTATTTATTCACAATAAAACAGCTTCAACAGGAGAGACTAAGGGAGTCCCATATCAGACTGTCCCATAGCTCAGTGGTTAGCGCATGCTAGCAGAGAGGAGGGAATTGAACCTGCATCTCCCACGGCCCAGGCAAGTTCCCTAGTCACTGGACTAAAAGTTATTAGGTTGGAGGCATCTCATCCATTTTTCACAGTGGTGGGGGGGGGGGGGAGATATTGAATGGATTCAATATGATAGGCAGTCTCTGAGCATGCCTACTAGAGCACACCCCTCATGTGACTAGACAGCCACCTTCCCTCGATTTGTGAATCACTCTGGGGCTTACGGGAGGTAGGCATCCAGATGCCTACTGGGAGGCAGCAGTGCGCATGCCTAAAGGCAGAAATTTAGGTGCTGAAGAAATTTTATCCTGTAAATTAGGCACTGAGTGAGTTTAGATTCCTTTAATTTGGTGGGAGTTTTGTGGCTTGCAGTAGGGCCAAAACTTGGACTTAGGTGCAGATTTAGGCCCCTAAGTCTGGGTTTAAGTGCCTAAGTAGCTTTGTGGATCTGGGCCATCGTGTCTTCTGAAATCTCCTGATTGAGCCTTCATAACACTTGGTTAAGCCTTGTGTTCCTGAGGTAATTAATTGTCACCCAGCCGTCTATGCAATTAAACTACACACAGGTGGATCTGGATTGACTTGTTCTCCTTAGAGGAGCCTGTCAGAGGCAGGCTGGATGCCTGACCCCCTCAGAGGGCCAGCTACCCTGTGACAGGGTGCTTTTCTGAATTGACATCGTAGTGATTTTTTCACATGGCTATTGTAATTGCTTTTTGCAGGTCTCCTTGTTTCTCCTTTTTTTCATCTGCAGTCTCTTCAGAACTGTGCAGCTCACTTGATTTATTGTTGTTGTTCTTAAGTCACATTGCGTCTTCACTGTTCATGCAATCATAATGGCTACCCTTAATGTTGAGTATTGGATTTAAAATTCTTCCTTTGCTGTTTAAGACTCTTCATACCTCTGTGCCTTCATGTCTACATTATTTATGGTTAAGCTCCTCCCAATTTATTCTTAAATTCTGATTTGAATATGGTGCCTAGTATTATCATTTGCCACAACAAAATACTGAATACTTTGTAATCATTGTCCAATCTGGCGGAATTATTTTCCTGTATAAAAAAAAATCCATTTACTTTGTTTACTATTCACCTAGTTTTAAAATATTTTCTTTTCCAGCTTCATTGGAAGAGTGTGGTGTTGTCAAATTTGCTCTGTTGCCACATTGGTGTTGTGGAATTTGATTATTTTTTTCCTGTTATGCAGCATGTTGGCAGTTGAAAAAGGTGTCATCCCAATTAGTCAACAAAAACACATAAGCTGTAACATAACTTCAAGTCTTTTAAAACAGCACATTTCTTCATAATGCTTTAATTGTCTCTGGCTTACAGGGCATCATAAAGTAAAAAATGCTGGCTGAAAATGAATGGTATCTTCTCACCACAATGAATTTAGCATAGTATTTCTGAATAATTGGGGAGAAGAATCATTGGAGCAAGTATATTGCTGGTACAGTTCTTAACACTAATTCTACAGAACATCAGTAAGAGCAGTGAAGTAATACAAAGGGACCTAGAGCTTTTCGGAATATGGGCAGAAAATAAAATGAAAATCAGCTTGGAAAAATACAAGCAAAGAGCCTAATCCTTGAGAGGTTTTTGCCTCATAACTCTGGAGAAAAATAATCTGCAACACAGATATTCAATGGGAGGAGCATGAAACAGCTTCAATAAGAGGAGAAATTAAAAAGACTGGGACTATTCAGTTTAGAAAAGAGATGACTAAGGCGGGATACACTAAAAGTCTATACAACCATGAATGGTGTGGAGAAAGTGAATAAAGAAGTGTTATTTACCCCTCCACATAACAGAAGATCTAGAGGTCATCCAATGAAATTAATAGGCAGCAGGTTTAAAACAAATATAAGGAAATACTTCTCCACACAGCACACAATCAGCCTGTGGAATTCATTGCCATGGAATGCTGTGAAGGTCAAAGTATAACTGGTTTAAAATAAAAAGTCAAATAAGTTCATGGAGAATAGGTCCATCAATGGCCATTAGCTAAGATGGTCAGGGATGCAACCCCATGCTCGGGTGTCCCAGAACTGTACTGGCACTGGAATTAGAGGGGACGGAATACTTGATAATTACCCCTGTTCTATTCATTCCCTCTGAAGCATCTGACATTGGCCATAGTCAGAAGACAGGTACTGGGCTAGATAGACCATTGGTCTGACCCAGCATGGCCGCTTATGTTCTTATGTTCTTCAACTGGGAAATAGCAATGCTGAAGAGATCTAAGACTGATAGTGGACAAAAGGATTTAGACATGAATTTGCAATGTGATATGACAGCAAAATAGGCCCAGGGAGTTTTGGGCTGTGTATGCAAAGTCATCACAACATGGAACAAATATTCTCTATGGCTCTATGAGAGTGACTGAACTGGGAATACCTAGTTCAGTTTTGGGCACCCTATTACCAGAAAATATGTACAAATTTAGAGAAGAGAAATAAATATGTTAGGTGGCTGAAAGAGATTAGCTTGTGAGAAAGATTAAACGAACTAAATATATTTAGCTTGGCTAAGAGCTGACTGGAGATGACACTCCCTGTGCCCCCTACGTTAGCGATAGCTTTCCCAGAGGTAGGCATGGGGCTATAAAATGGCCTTGCACAGGAGGAGCATACTCTGTGCCTAGTAGAAGTGTTGTACATTAACTGTGCTCACCCTGTATTCCTGGAAGCATTGTCCTTATCTGAGGCAGGTGTTTCAGGGGTTCCTGCTGGGTGTATCTCTGTGCTTTGCTGCCACATTATTTGTGATGCAGCTTTTGCATCACAAATAATGTGAACCCTGTGCATTCTCTGAACCCTATGCATTCTAGGAAACTGTCCTCTCTTTAGAAGGGCCTGAGGATAGCTCAGCTATTGCATGTTTATATGCAGGGCCCTTAAGAGAGAGATCCTGCACTGCTTGCACAAATAGTTGTGTCTTTTGTGCAGGGTCTCGCAAGTTATTGAAACAGAGTGTAAGGGACAAAAGCTTGAAAAGATTCATATCCAGATAGCATGAGGCAGGATAAAACAAAAACATCAAGGGCACTGAAGGCTCAAGCAACTCAACCATTCAATGAGGAGATGTCCCTAGACATTAGCTGCAAATACCTAGCTCGTTTTGTTTTCCAGGCCATTTAATTTAATGAATAATGACTTTTTATCCTTAATCATGACTGCTGGTATTAGTATCCTGTGTTGTGCATCTGAGACCTGTAGATCCATTACTCTTACTGCAACCTTGCAAAAGCTTCTTGATGTTACCTCAGCTTGTTTTCTGACTAATAATGGCTACAGTCAGGTTACTTTGGCAGTAACTCGGGTTTGCATATGTTGCAGCCTAAGGTGCCAGATTCTCTGTGCACCCAGGAGATAGAAATGAGCCCCAATGCCTAAGCAGTGTGGGGAATTGGTGTGCGGGACTCCCCAACAGGCTTAGAAATGGTGTAACTGGCTCCTTTGCTGCCTTCCAAGCAGGCCCTAGTGCAGAGACCAGGGAGGGATAAGTGAGCGAGGAAGAGGGCCAGGAAGGTGACATGGTATGGCAGTACATTATGCTGGCTATGCTTGGCTGGAAGACTGTCCCTTTCGGATAACTGCCAGCTAGTGCATATTAGGGCAGCTTCCTGATCAGGATATCTATCCTAATATTACATGGAAGGGAGGCTTCCTGAATGACCTTCTCCTCTGCCAAGTGCAGCTAAGGTCCAGCCCAAAATGCTGAATGTCAGATTCCCACATAGTACCATGGGGGGGAGGGAAGGGAGTTAGGGAAGGATAGCACTGCAGCATCATCTTCCATTTGATTCTTTGAAAAGCAGTTTATGTGGGCATAACAGGCCACATTCACCAGGGGAGGGTGTCTCTGTGATTCAGATTAATTTCTAGGTCTCAAATTTAATAAGCAGATACGACATTACAAATAACAATACAAAAAAGTCTAGTGTTATCATGAAAAAACCATGGAAACTTGACCAGACTTGTGAGTGCTGGTGCACCCTTCTCTTCCGTTTTCCCTAGCCTCTCTATCAGGGATGGAATTAAGTGAATAGAAGATGAAGACCCTAAGGATTCTTTTGCTTCATGCAGCCTTTTTTTCAGATCTGTCTGATTCCACTTCTGTGCCACTTGCACAAAATTACAAAGACCAGAGGATTATTTTGAAAGACTCCAATCTCCCCTCTCCCAGCTTGTGTGCTGAGAAAGTGTGCATGGTAATGCCATTGGTTTGACTGCTTTGGGAGTTGTGGGAAAGCTTAGAGTAAGGAGAAGGATCTACATTTTATTCAGAATGTGGTAAGGTCATTCTAGTATCATATGGAAATAGCTGGGCTACTGCTGGGAAAGCTTGTGAGTTTCACCCTGGCTTAAAACTAGAGTTGGTCAAAAATTTTGGCTGAAAACTTTTCTCAACGAATATGAGATTTTGGAGATTGTGGAGTCTGTATCAACTAAACTTTCCTACTTTTTTACCAGGAACATTCAAACAAAACCTTCAGTTTTGAATTGAGATTTCAAATTGACAACATTTAGTTTTTAACTGACATTTCAAAACAAAAAGCTTTAGTTTCCTTCATTTCTGAATGCTAATGTTTTTGCACTTTTTGTCCTGTGAAAATTTTTCATATTTTTATTTTTCATACCATTTTAGGATGAAAACAAATGTCAAAATATCAGAATTTCCTGCACAATGGAAATTCTGGTTTCCAAGCAGCTTTAAATGTAATACATCATTGATGAAATCCTGGCTCCATTCAAACCAGTTGCAAACCTCCCATTGATTTCCGTGAGACCAGGATTTCAGCCCAAATACCTATTTTTAATGTGACTGTTTGTATTTCTTAGATTTCTTCTTTTAAAAATCTATTTTGGGGACCATTTTAAGGAACATCATTATTGTTTTCCTTTTTTCCCACTTGATGGACATCCTTTTTTCTTTTTGAGGCCCACAGCACAGCTCTCCATTTAGCTTGTTTAATTGTTGTTATTGCTTATGCATCTTGTAAGTTAATAAGGCCACATTCTGAGGTCATCTTAAATAATCAGCTTTTCCCCCCAGGTGGAATGTTTTGAAACCGTTTTTGTTCACCTTGTGGAGCTGGATTAGTTGCCATAGAACTGGCGAGGTGGTTATAGGTATATAATAATGCAATTTATCACATGGCTGTCGCCACACAGATTGTGTGGATATGTATCGGGGGGGGGGGCATATTGCTAACTCCCGGTGACCCTGTTGATTTGTGGTCAGATCTAGCAAGGAACGTCCAGTGATGTTCATGAACATTTAATTAATGACTGGCATCATTGCAAATAAAATATTTTTTGACAGTAATATCAATCATATGTGCCTTATCAATTTCATCTTAACCTCCCTACCCTGATGTCTTGTTAATACAAGTATGCCTTCTGATAAATATCTTATAGCTACAATTATTCCTGCTCTTCAGTTTTGTGAAGTGGCATTGTGATATGCATCTGTACTGCATGGTGATGAAGCCTGACGCAGTGTGTCATTCCCCTTCCACATAGTACTCAACCTGTGGTTTTGCTTCTGTTGCCTCATCTACTACAATTTCAGCCTAATGACAACTTCAAGATTTTGTACTTCAGTGTGATCCTTAATTACACCCATCTCAAATAAAAGTGTAGCTGAATCAGCCCTTCAACATACTGAATATTAAAATGACTCAAACTAAAACATTTTCTACATTTACACGTTTAAAAGATCTTTCAGTTGCCTGGCAACTATAAGGAAAAAATGCAAACATAATTCTGCTTTTCCGTGATGATAAGGGAAGAGAATGTTTAATTGTTGCAGTGGTGCTTGGAAATGTTCAAAGTTCCACATTAGACAATTTTTGTTAATTTAGGTCTCTGTCTAGATGAAATGTGCCCTTCTTTCTGAGCTGTGCCAGCCCCTGAAGATCACAGATCGTGACTCCACAGGAGGCAAGCTTATTTATCTGAAAGATCACTCAGTTACAGAAACCACTGGGTGCATTGCAAGTTGTGGAGCAGCCTTTATAAGCAGAACATATGGAAGGGAGTCTTCTTTCGATAAAACATGTGGGGTTTTGAAACCTGTCAGTGCCTATATCTGTAGCCATACAACAGAGCTGAAATTAGGCAACACTCTTCTCAGGATATTTTTTTTGGAAAATCTGAGCGAAATCAGTTTAGCTTGTTTTCAGAATGAAGAGATTGTCTGGCTATGCCAAAAGAAGGACAGGAGACATTTGACATGGTTTTAATCGCGCCACAACTTTATTGTTGGATGTCTGGGACTACCCGGCAAATAACAATGTACTATGCAGGTAACCCCATGTTTACTCCTTAATTACTCAGGGGGCTTTTACCAGCTCCCCATCTTTTTTTCCATCCAGGTCCCTCCAGAAGATCCACATGGCCTCATATTTGGGTTAAGGTGGTTTATAAGAATGGGGTTGGCTCCCTGCCGTACCAATCATAGGAGTCCCCAACTGCCTCTCGTTCACTCCTTTAATGAACACCTCTTTTAAGTCCTTTTCCAAGCCATTTATCCGGTCAGTATATATTTCCTATGGAGTACTTGCACTGGACATCCGCCCTACACTTTAATAATGTGTTGTGACATATGGCCTCCTGCCCATCATGCCATGCATGAACAGAGCCCACCTGAACCCACTCTGGGGAAGGTGAAAAAACCCCAACTGCACCCAAGCCAATATGGTGGTAAGGGAAAAATTCCTTCCCAGCCCCTCCAGACAAGGGGCAACTAGTGTAATGCCCACAGCAGGTGTTGACCAAAGCTGATATTTTACCATCTAAAAGGGGATGGGGGGTGGGCAGCCTTGGTCCATGTAAAAGGAAGGCTCCAGGCACCCTCCTACCCCTTTCCAAACCCTGCATTCCCTTGGGATGACTCAGCGACCACTCTGCCCCTTTTGCAGCAGTTTTCATCTCTTCTCTCATGCCCTCCTCCCCCCAGCCATAAAGCACTGTTCCCTTCACTTGGCCAGGCCAGCCAACCCCCACATCCCGCTGCTTAAAAGTGCAGGGTCATCAATGAAAGCAAACCAAAAAACTCACTAGATTTACATTATAATAAAAATTTGCATAGCCATTTCACCTCAATACTTTGAGTATGGCAGGGACGTAGTCTGTTGGTCACAGATATGCTTTCTGGTGGTCTGGTAAGAATTGGTTATAATTTGTGAAAGTTATAATGATTTTTAAAAATATTTTGCACACATTCACTGAATTTTGCAATATGATTTCTTAAACATTCTTACAACTGTCTTATTTCTATTCATGTACGTATAAGCTTAGGAAAATTCGTAGGGACTCAGGAGTCCTGCCTCTTTCCATACGATAAATGAAGGCATCATGGAAGAGGCAGATCTCTGAAGAAGTCCTGTCTTCTTCATTGTATAGAAAGCTGGACATGGAAAGCAGCAAGGACTCAGTAATTGCACGTATTACATAGTACAGTTTCTTCATCTTCTTTTTTTTAAAAACCCCATAGAAATTCCATTAATAAACTACATTTAAAGAATGCTCAGATTGCAAATTGGAGTATTCAAAATCAGGAAATGGCAAAGTTGTTCAACATGATCTCTGCCCCCATGTGTGTAGGCATTGCAATATAGTCTTTTGTTATGTGAGAACATTCTCTTTTTTTTCTCTGCAGAACTTCTGCCTCATTCTGTGCACATGCTGGACAAAGAATGAGGTAGAATTATGTAGTGAATTGATCTAGGGTCTCCTGCATCATTCACTTCATTTTTGTGTGTCGAATGAGGCGGGTACTTGTGGGATCTCTGCCTTGTTCTTGAAGTTGTATAGTTTATACTGAACGAGGCCAGGGTCATGCAGAAAAAATAGCATGTGAGCATGTAACAAAGGAGTATTGTAATGAATATGTAAGGGAGGCAAAGATAAGGCTGTGCAGCACTGATTCAGATGAGGAGGTCTGCCGGGGCCCTCTCAATCTTGGCTGTAGGTGACAGCACTGATCATGAATAGTGAAAAGTATTTTAGATATTTTAAATGATTCACTTTTAATAATATAAAGTGTAATTTGTAACTGATAAGTAAACGTTTTTGAAACAAATCTGTCTGAGTCAGACCCATTGTTGAGATTGCTTTCAAGTCTTTGTCTGCATTGATGTCTCGAGCCACTATAACCTGTGCCGATGCTACCATCAACTTTTACTGAGTTACTTTAAAAAATTACTTTTACTTATTACTTTTTTCCTCTGAAAGTCAGGTGAGGGGGGAAATGTATGTTATCTTTTTCATTGGATTTCTTTTCTTTCTTAAGAGAGCTTTACATGTAGCATTTGAGAAAGACTATATTTATAAATTTCCCTAACTACTACATCTGGCTGATTGGAAATAGTTTATGAACCAATCTATCTATGTCTGTCCTTATATAATTCTTCTATTTAATATCTCTCACATCTCTATTTTATCATCAGCCTGGCCTGTATTTTCTCTTACCATTCCAATGTCTTTGTTTTTCAGGTGGATAAAATCATGATTTAAAAACAAAAATAAAAAAGACCCAAAATAAGTTTTTTAAATAATTTAAATCATATTTTTAAAATTTACATATTGCTGATTCTTCATTTTCTTCCCATTTTGTAGTCTGTAATTGGCAAAGTGGACATTTTGTACTTGTTTCTTGAATGGTTTCCTGTTTCTCTAGAATTTCAGATTTTAGAGAGTTTTTTTTTCTCTAAAAGATTTCACTCTTTAAATGCTGATCTGTGCTGAAAAATACAAGTCCAGGGCCTCATTAACATCCTTTCTATGAGAACAACACAGACAAAACATTGAGAAGCAAATTGTTTTTGCTATATTTCCAACCAACACCACTATTGGATATATTGAACTTCTACAAGTCAAGAAAGCTACAATACTTAGACCAGGTTTATACTTTTCCATTAGGGTTTGCAGCTAAAAGCCAGTGGGGTTTGTGTTCTGAATCACTTACATGTTTTTGAAAATCCCAACTTAAGATGCCTGAACATGGATTCAGAAGCCTAACTTTAGATGCCTATTTTTTTTAAATTGGCCTGTGTGTATTAAAATATTCACAGTAACTTTATTAATACTTTGGAAATCGAAATAACTTTTCATTGTTAACACTGAAACTAAGAGAAAAGTGTTTATATAATATAATTTAGCCCCTGATGCTGCAAACATTACTACATGCTTAATTTTACGCACAAGAATAGGCCCATTAAAGTAAATGGGATGTTCAGGTAAGTAATGTTATGTGCCTGCTTAAGTATTTGCAGGATCAGGGCTTAATGTTCAGCATTTTGTGTTTTGCTCACAGCATTTTGTAAAATTAAATAAGTTACCCTGGAAATAGTGAAATGTAAAAAATACCAGAATTTATAACTTAGTTCTTTATCAATTTTAATCTAAAGCTGCAACAGCACAATTTTTCAGATTAGTTAACAAAGCCTTAACTTGGTAACTTCATTTAAATCAAAGATTTTTTTTAAAAAGTCAAGCAATTTAAAGCAATGATTTAAACTGACATGAATTAAATTTTCTAGTCCCTGATTTTTCAGCCATTGTCTATTCCACTCTCTCTAGCAGTTTTTCAGTCTCTTTCTGTGCCAGCCTTCTCCCTCCCTACCCCCTTCTCACTTGCTATATCCATTCCTGTCTTCTTATCTTGGTTTTACTATTCCATCCCCAGCTAATGCAGTTTTACAGCTCCTCTTACAGCTCAAGTGGCTTGAACTTCACAAGACTAACCTTTCTGCTGTAGCTTTGATTGAAAGTGGCATCAAAAGCATGAAACCTGTCCTTAGTTCCAAAATCCTTCATCAGCAGCAGCAATGGCAAGTGTTTTTAGGAAAAATGTGGTGCCCAACAGCTGTTGCAAATTCTCTCTTACGAGTGGGCAGCAGGATTTTCCCTCAGACTTCAATCATAAACTCCTTTATAAAGGAATTGGACATCTGCTATCTTTAAGGTGATACAGAGATAAGCAAACCAATAGATCGTGTTGATGAGACATAATCTATTAAAAGCCATCTGTAAATCTTGTAGTTTTAATAGCAATTGTGATTAATTTTCTTAGTCCCAGCCAGTGAGCATATACAGTAGAAACGTTATAAGAGAAAATCAAATCAGTTCATACATCATTTCAATGCAGATTCACTCAAGCTATTTTTTTTTCAGTGTGTTTTTAAGTCAGTTCAGTTTCTCATCCATAATTTTAACAAATTTGCCTCAAATCACTTGGGAGGCACAGGTGAGGGGAGCACAGGGGAGTAAAATGGGTGAAACAGCCCTGACAGGAGCAGTGGCTCCACAGCATGCTTTCACCTTCCTATGGGCCACAGAAATCCCACTGTGGCAACTCTGTGGGGTCAATGTTCTGTGGCTCTGATGGTGGGGTAGGCGATCTAAAAGAAGGTTCAGGAATGGGGAGCAGCCTATTGACATGACATGATCTACTCCAAACTGGGCAGAATGACCCTTTGCTTCCTAAGTGGTACAGGTGGCCAGTGGCAACAAAGCTTTTGAGGGAGCTGTGCTGCTGGCAGGAGGGTACACCAGAGAGCAGTGCGGGTGCACAACATTGGTGTTTACTTTTGTGAGATTTGGCTCTGTAAACCCCTGTCTCCTTCATGGACCAAAGCAGTCAAAAGAAACTATGAGGTGAACCCTAAGGAGTTTCCTGTATCCTCTTGCACCATTCCCTCCCCCCCATGCCCAAGTTTTACTGGGGAGATGGAATGGTAATGTCCTACATTTTAAGTACAGTAGTAGCCAAATAATAAATAATTTACATACTGACAAGAAATATTTATTCAGATTTATCCTACTATGTCTTTTGGCTTAGGATTTAATGTTAATGCTGACATTAACAGTGAAATATTTACATTAGGGTATACACTGAGAGACTCGCAATATCCTGCAGTGTCCTGAATGAACTTTATTGGATTAAGTTAAACCTTATTGACTTAATTTTAATACCTTTGGGATCCTTTGTATTAAAAATGCAATTGTGTATATGTTATTGTGGAATTGTATGTATTTCCATCTCTAGGAGGCTGATGAATGCAGTCTCTGGAAGGTGTTAGGAACTTCAGAGGGCTTTTTGGAACCATACCTGTGAAGTGGATTTCCTAGGAAGTATCTGGGGATAAGGGAATATGCAAATGACCCATGTCCAATACACCCTTTTGAAGTTACACCCTGTGGAGGAAAACCCATTGTCTGCTAATTACATGCCCTTGGAAATGCCAGATCAAAGACCCCTGAAATGTATAAAGGGTGGACTAAACATGTTACGAGGATGTGTTCTGAGCTGAAGCTGTGATGAACTTGTGACCACACAGGAAATCCCTTGGGTGTAGTGATGAAGAATTGCTTCTGATAGAGCCATGTTAGAGCTGGGGTGATGTCTGGTAAACCTATTAGCACGCGTGTGTGTTCTTCTGTTGTTTTAAATATGTTTTCTCTGTAGTGCTTTTACCTTGAGAATAAATAGTTCTTTGTAAGCAAGCCTGTGTGGTACTTATAACTGTTGAATCATATCAGTCCGTCTGACACAGAAAGCAAGCAAATGTGCCAGCTTGGGGCCAGTCTCTCTCTGCTGGGACTACATGACAGCAGCAAGAGGAACCGTTGGCTGTAAATATCGGTCGAAGAGGTGAGATGTGACCTCTCACACAAGAAAAACAACGGCTGGGGAGGTGGAAGCCTGGGAGTGGATGCCCTTGTTGGACCGTAGGGGAAATTCAGGGCAGTTGCCTGAACTGGGACAGACACAATGGATCTCAGTGATTAGAGTTTTTTAATTTAATGTAATTGATCAGAATGATAAGAGTGGGATAGTGCTCATCAGATAAGATGAGATAACTTTAGTTGGACACTGCTTTGTATGGGAAATCTATATTAATCTGTGTACTTGAGTATATAGATGACTGTAAAGTGGCACTGTGTGCCTAAAAATGACTATAATATGAAGCACAGAATAGGGTTTGAATTAGACCTAAATACAAATAAATCCAGTAGGAGAGGGAAGCTGGTGGGGATTTTATGGTCAAAAAGCAAATTAAAGCTTTACAGAGCTTAGAGAAGAGATTTAAGCTTAAAGTCTGCATGAAAGCATGAAGAACTTGTCAAAGTAAAAGGCAACAGTTTGCAGAAGCAAATTTCCTTCATCCTAAATTAAAACTCTGATCTCAGGTTTCACTAAGGGTAATCTAAATCTACAATGAACCTGGAAATTTATTGGGAAAGGAAAAGGTTGAGGTGAGAAAAGTACTAGCTATATGAGAACGGAATACAGCCTACCAAAAAGAAGAAAGCATCATAATTTTTCACAGCAGTATAGTAAAAGATTAAATGGTGGGACTGAGTGGTTCACTTGGGGAACTTGCCTGCTACATTCAGAATGAGATGCTAATGTAAACCTGTTAAGGTTTTGCATGTTTGAGAACAACTTTCATGAGTGAAATCAGTCTGGATGAGTGGAAGACTTGTGAGCCCAGATTTCATAGTCCCAGTACTTGCAAGGGCTTAATTTAGACTTTCCGCCTTTACTTAAGTGGAAGAACCTGGGCACCATTATGAACTTTCTCATGACTTTTAAAGGTCTAGATTGTCAGTATGCGATCTAACCCCTAGCAAGCACAGCATTTGGTGTCTGCTCCAGGGGCATTCTAGGAGGGAGATTGTGACTATTAGGGTCACAGTCTTTCTCTTGGTTGCCCTGCTACTCTGGGGAGTGAACTGAGGTATGCTGCATACCTGATGAGAAATATAACTAGGTGACCAGATCACAACAGTAAAATATCAGGACACATTGGGGTGCTGTCAGCCCCGCCCTCAATCCACCCCAGCTCCCCAGGCTCCACCCACATTCTGCCCCAGGTTCCGCCCCCTCCCTCCTCAGTCCCCCACCCACCGCTCGCCTCTTCACGCCTCTCCCTCACCCTGCCTGCCACTTGCTTGCCACTCACCTTTTCACAGACACACCACACCACTTGCTCCTATGGCACCAACTTCCCCTCTGTCCAGTGGGTGCTCGCCCACCCCCTGCTTCTGTCCCTGCAGCACCCTCACGCCACTCCCTTTCCCCAAGTCCCGCTTCTGCCGTGCCTCTTCTCCCCTGAGCGGGCCATGTCCCTGCTCCTCTCCCCTCCCTCCGGGGAAAGTCCTAAGTGCCACCAAACAGCTGTTAGGCAGCAGGAAGTGCTGGGAGGAATGAAGAGGAGCAAGGACGCACCGTGCGGGCGGGGAGAAGAAGATGAGGAGGCAGGAGCTTGGCCGCCAGTGGGTGAGGAGCACCCGCTAATTTTTCCCTGTGGGTGCTCCAGCCTGGGCACCCACGGAATCGGTGCCTCCCTTCCACGTGCCTCCTTACCTGAATATCAGGACAAATGAGGTCTCAATCGTACATTGTTTGGGATGCGGGACAAAGGGTTAAATATTGGGAAGTCCCGATTTTATCAGGACATCTGGTCACCATAAGTGTAACTATGTTACTGGTACATTGGGAGGTGGAGATAAAGCTCTACCCACTCCCCACCCCCTCCAGTACCTTCACCCACCATCCTGAGGAGTGGGAGATGTAGCAGCTCTGAGGAGCCTGCTTCCACCCTCTATTAAAGCAATTGGTATGTGATGGTTTTGAAGACAACCTCTTTATGAGGAACACAATTCCAATATGGAAGGAACAGCCAGGTACTCTACGTGACCATGTCAGGCTTTTTGTTTTTTTTTTAAATGGAGCTGCAAAGTCAAAGTCAGGGAACATGCATGTACATCAAATTTCCGAATTTGAAAATGTTGTTCATTGGATGGTACTTTAAACCAATGTCTCTTTTGCCTTGTAATCATCCAGGTGGTAAATGTTCCTAAAAGAATAATGGATAACTCTGATGTTGTGGCCAATTTTTTCTTTCTAAAATGTATAACTGTCATTAAGAATGAATTCATAATGGCATACGTTTGCATACAAATCTCTGCACTACTTCTTACTGTATATTGAAGTATTATTTGGCCCAGTGGTAGAATATAAATAAGAATAAGAAATTGTAAGGGATGTGGCGCACTGGTGTAACCTTTTCTATTCACCGTTACAGACAAATTGATAGTTTTCTTTTTAAAATTTAAATATTAATAGCTGAAAGAAAGATGAGAAAAACATATAGAAATTGAAGAATATGTATTTTAACTGTACAACTATTTTATATCTTATTGCGGAGATAGAACAACATAAATATCCCCGTAATGGAATTTGCAGAGCATCCTAAAGGGGAGGAGTTGCAGACATCATTAGGAAATGTGAATTATTATGAAGAGACATGTAGCAAATAGAAATGGGAAAACTAGAATATGAGTCATCTTGGAAAAATGCAGGTTAACATGACGAGGAAAGTATAGACTGATAATGAATGGAATGAAGAAATCTAGATAGCAATAATACCAAAAAGTCTTGGGAATTATTATAATGGACAGCAAATCCAATATAAATTTATGAAATATGGGATCAAAAATGGTCAATACATTGTTCTACAACCTATCCAGGAAGGTGATAGCGACTATCTAGAAAATTAAACATTCTTTTTTTAGTAACCTGAACAGATTTTTCCCCCATTTTTGTATGGAGTTACTTTTCAGCATTTATTGTATAAGTGTGAGGATTTCTCAGATCTAATCAGTCATTAGAGATGCTGTAAGAAGGTTCCATAAAACACACAGAGTATACCAAGCTGTATGAGGATGAACTGGGTGTCCAGCCAACCCTGTTGTCTCTGACTGCAATGTTTACTTGCTGTCTGGGAGCTCATTTTATTTATTGACTGCTGCTATATTTTAATTATTCTTTCATTCAAAATGTAAGGCTTCCTCGGAGAGACAGAGAAGTTAAGAACATTATGCAAACACACTTTAAATTATTGAACAACTTCCTGTCAGCCTATACTTGACCCTTGTACTATAGCCTTTCATTGCAGTTCCAGGGCAATGTGGTATACTGTTCGTTAGTGTTTTTTCTCCCTTAATGGTTTCCACAATTTGATATGTTACAGGTTCTGAAGCAAATTCCCTGAGAAGTCTTGTCACTCCTGTCAGAATCAGTCATAAATGGCTTAAATGAACGTTGTTTGTGACAAATAAAGGCTTTGACCATCAGGGAATCAAGTAAGGGTGCAACATTTAAAGTGTTGTAGATGTCATAGTGACTTGTAATAGCAATACCAAGGAAAGCAAATATTAGCATCCATGGAGACAGGAGATCAGATGTCAAATTGTAGATAGCCATAGAAAAATAATCTTTCTTCTGAATTGACTCTAAAAGGGAGATTCCAAGAGCAGCTGGAGAGGAAAGTGATCTTAAAGAAACATTGTCAGCATTTAAGACATAACATTTTACTTATCTTTAATGTGTTTAACTACAGAGGTTTTATTTCAAAACTATTTGGATGCTTCTACTTCAGGGGTAGGCAACCTATGGCACGTGTGCCAAAGGCGGCATGCGAGCTGATTTTCAGTGGCACTCACACTGCCTGGGTCCTGGTCACTGATCCGGGGGGCTCTGCATTTTAATTTAATTTTAAATGAAACTTCTTAAACATTAAAAAAACCTTATTTACTTTACATACAACAATAGTTAAGTTACATATTATAGACTTATAGAAAGAGACCTTCTAAAAATATTCAAGGTATTTTGGGTCTGATTTTCAAAAAGTCAAGGGATAATTGCATGGCATGATGTTTTGCCCATTCTGCAGTGTTTACCCGGTGACCTAAAAGTGCAAATATGTAATGCCATTATGTGGCAAATTTGCATGCAGGAATTTTACTAGCCTTGAGGGGAAGTGGTTGCTTCCTGATTTTGGGGCAGATTAAGATGATGTTTCTAAAGACACAAGCGCAGAGGTTTGAAACTGACAATGCAGGTACCTTGACCACTGAGGGAGAAGAAATGTGTGCGCTGCCAGGGTTTCCAATGTATGGATTCTGAGCAATTCCTGGAGGCTGCAGAAATTTGGGAGAGGAAGGAGTGCATCATGACATGGAGATTGATGACTACAGACTGATTTAGGTGGAGAGGGGTGGCTTGCCTTGGCATCATGTTTTGCCCACTCTGCAATGTCTTATCGCTATACATTGTGGTGATTCATGTGGGTGAAGTGATCTGGGCCTCATTCCTGGTATGAACCTCATATAGTGTATGAGAGCAGATTTGAACTGCATACTGTACTGTAGTATCCAGCTCTCCACAGTTGTATCATGTGCCACTATGTAGGCCAAGGAGTGAGAAGAAGAAGGAGAAGAATGACCATTTACTGGTCTACTGGCAGCCAGATGGATACTATTCCAGCTGAAAGGCTGCAGAAACGATGGGTTAGCCTCTCTACCACTGTGTTTCATCAGGCCCTGATGACTTGAAGACATCTAATTTGTCTACGTAATTTTTAACTTGTTTTTTCCCTATTTTAGCCTCTGATCTTACCTCATTTTTACTAAAACAATGGGAGTCTGGTGACACCTTAAAGACTAACAGATTTTTTGGGCATAAGTTTGCATCTGAAGAATGGGTTTTTTACCCACGCTTATGCCAAAATAAATTTGTTAGTCTTTAAAGTGCCACTGACTCCTCGTTGTTTTTGTGGATACAAACACACACTCTCTGATATTCGTTTTCACTGACATTCACTATGTTAGATGTCTAATCACTAGTAAACTTTTTGTGAAAACTGAAACAAAAAGTCATTTAGCACTTCTGCCATTTCCACATTTCTATTGTTTCGTGGCCTACCCTGTTCTTGGTCTTCCTCTTGCTTCTGTGTATTTGTAGAATGTTTTCTTGTTACACTTTATGTCTAGCTAGTTTAATCTTGTTTTGTGCCTTGGCCTTTTTAATTTTGTCCCTACATACTTGTGTTATTTGTTTATATGAATTTGACCTAGTTTCCACTTTTGTAGGATTCTTTATTGAGTTTCAGATCATTGAAGATATCCTGGTTAAGCCAGAGTGGTCTTCTGCCATACTTCACCCAAGCTACCTTCCACTTTCAAATTCTCAAACTGTTCCTCCCTATTTGAGGGAGGAAAGAAGCAAGTGGGCAGAGGGTCAGGTATTCCAAATAATATATGATCATGTAATTAAAGACTGTATCATAATGCTAATGCACAAGGAGCCTTACTAAGAGAGTGAACAACATTCTAGCATTTTCTAATTTTTGAAAATCAATATTAATAATAATCTTTTAACCTAATACTTTTTTAATGAATAGTGTATGTATAAGTTGCCAAATAATATTTTATGTTAGCCAGTGGTTTCATATCATAAGCTCCCATATTCACTTGTATGTGAGAGCACTCTATATGGGTATCAGAGGGGTAGCCGTGTTAGTCTGGATCTGAAAAAGCAGCAAAGAGTCCTGTGGCACCTTATAGACTAACAGAAGTTTGGAGCATAAGCTTTTGTGGGTGAATACCCACTTCGTTGGATGCATGGGTACTTTCATTGCGAAAAGGCATTATGCTTTGGTGGAGGAATAGCAGCTGCCCTCTTCCTTATCCACTGTTTTCTTGGATGAAGACTCATCTTTTTCCTGAAAAAGTCATTGAGGAGTTGTTTTGTGTCCTGCCCACTTCACTAGCAGTAGGCAGTAGTAGTAGTCTGGTGATGGTGTGGGTGTTCTTAAGAGACTCTAGAATGCTCAAGATCTGGGTCCTTCCAACATTTCTGTTACTAAGGAAGCCACAGAAAGGAATTTTTCTAATGAGCTTAGATCCTAGCACCAAAAGTTAAGGGTAGTAATTAACAGATCCCATCACAAATGTCAAAATGCTACTTGTACTAGGTCTGCTGAAGAGATGAGCAAAGGTTTATGTTTATTTTCAGCCAAAGCAGTTTGCCCATCCTCAGTTGCAGTTCGCATACAGGAATGCTAATGGAGGTTTTTCTGATTTTTTTTTTTTTTTGCTTTTATGTTTACATTCTGAGTGTTAGCTTTGTATTAGCATAAAGTTTTGTCAGAGAATTGTCAGGTTTTTTTTTTCCAGATGAATGCTTGGTTGAGCATCAAAATCTGTGAAGTTTTCATTGATACGGTAATAAAAGTTCTTTCCATTCCAGTTTTCTAAAAACCCTGAAACTCTATCTAGGACTGCTCAAAACCCAAAAGTGTGGGTTTGAGTGTCACAGGGCCTTATCTTAGAAGAATCTGCCACCTTTTTGTTGGAACTGAAAGCTTTATATCTGTCATAAAGGAATGTATTTTCAATAGGCTTCAAATGATCTTCTTCTTCCTCTTCCTGAAAAATCTTTTCAGGTTTCTGGATATTGTTTCTGGTTCGCATCAGAGGTGTTACTGGAGCTTCAAAGTGATATTATAGATGATGGCTTTTGAATGCTGACTTGTCAAGTTGTTTCTAGAATCTTCGTCAGCAATTTGTCATGACACATAATGCACAAATACTTGCCTATTACAGTGTTCTGTACTCTGTATATTAAGGTGGCATGGTCAGTGCTTTTTTACAAGTATAGCTTCAGCTGTTTAATTTGTACTTCGCATTGCTTCAAGTGGCTCTTAGGAGCTTACAAGTAGTCCAGGAGAGCTGGCTATATTTTAAAGAAGCCTTATTGAGGGAGCAGGAAAAACAATGCCAATGTGCAGAAAGAACAGCAAATATGCAGGTGACCAGCTTGGCTTAACAATAGGGTGACCATGTGTCCAGTTTTCAACCAGAACGCCTGGTCAAAAAGGTACCCTGGCGGCTCTGGTCAGCATTGCAACCGGCCGTTAAAAGTGCAGTTGGCGGTGCTGCAGAGCTAAGGCAGGCTAGTCCCTACCTGTCCTGGCTCTGCACTGCACTCCAGAAGTGGCCAGCAGGTCCGGCTCCTAGGTGGGGAGAGGGGACGGAGCTCCGTGCTCTGCCCTCACCCAAATACTGGCTCTGCACTCCCATTGGCCAAGAACCACAACCAGTGAGAGCTGCGAGGGTGGTGCCTGCAGAAAAGAGAAACCTTGTTTATGTTTTGGTCACTTTCCTCTTTGAGCTTGAACATAATTGATGACGTACTCAGCAATGTCACCACAGCTCTGAGAGTAGGGTTTAACTTATGCTTCCTTGGCTGACTGAAGTGATCTTTAGAAATAGAACACAACACAATTTAGCTGTAACTTTAAAAGGTGACTATTTGTTTCAAGATTTTTTTTTCAGTTTCTTGGCAACAGATTAGTATATATTTCTTTCTTTTATTTTTCTTCAGTAGATACTTAATCTTGAGAGGACATTTCCAACCAGACAATCATCTTTACCTGGGTCAAATTCGGGACCAAAAACTGCTTGTCTGTCCTATTCAGAGCATCGTACATTCTGAAGTTAATTTGTGCTCCTTCAACTATTGTTGCTCATCTTGTGTCATTCTAGTATATAGTTCTATTTTCCACATCTTTGGTCCAAGGCAAGAAATTTAGCCAGTCCAATCCCTGGAAGATAAATAACTGCTGTACACTCTACCTGTACAGTACTTGCTACATCTAAGCAAAAAGAATGCTTTCTAATGCTGTTGGATAGTGTCACATTCTGAGGTGCAGTCCAGTGAGAGATTTGTGTTATTTTCTGCCCCGTAATCCTGGATGCCTGACAATGCTCTGTTCTTGTAGCTCCCAACCTGGGCTTCTCACAACCAACTACCAGCATGCAGGTCACATCCTGAGTATCTGTGTGGTAGACTTCAGTGACTCAGGAGTCAAATTAGTGATCAGCATTACCGAAAAGAGCCACAGTAGTGTGAATTAATTGTTTCATTTACTATAGTACTATATATTCATATTTAAACAGAATGATGGGAAATATTCAATGTATGCATGTGTGTGTGTGTGTGTATATATATATATAGAGAGAGAGAGAGAGAGAGAGAGAGAGAGAGAGAGAGAGAGAGAGAGAGAGAGAGAGAGAGATTGGTTAATAATTAAATCACATGGTATTTTAATATCATGTGCTGCAAAGAGCTGCAGGAGACACATTAAAGAGCCACTTGCAGCTCCTGAGTCTCAGTCTGTGTGCTAGACAGCCCTGGTTCAGCAGCTCTGACCTCAGCAGCTGGGCTACAGCCCCATAACCCACTTTGGCTTCCTCGAGTCTTGGTTACTATTTGCAGGGTGACCCCAGCACACTCACAGTCCCGGATTTCCCAGAAACCTGTTCTGCAATGTCCAGCCCTCTCCTAGATGGTTCAGATATTACAGTTTGTGGCTTCCGAAAGGAGTCAATATTTAACAGTTTGTTACTTTAGCTGGAGTTACCAAACAGTTCAGTTTAAACACAGCACAGGATTGCCTTACATAAGAAATAAATTTATTTAACAAAATAAAATAAATGTATTAACAAGAAGAGGTAGGATTTAAGTGAGTTCAAATACAAGAGATAAAGTTACAAATGGTTACAAGCAAATAAGTGTGAAAACATGCATCTAAAGTCTAAAACTTAATCTAGCAAGTTTTGGTTCAAGGCTTTGTTGAAGATGGCCTGTCTCACCCGTAGTCTTTCAACAAGATGGTGACTGACCCTTTCCTTGGTCAGGATCTCTTCCAGAGGCCCAAAGCTGCCGGTTCGTTTGTCTTCTTAGGTGAAAGAGAAAACTTGGGGTTCTCTGCCCCTTTCTTTTATTGTCCAATGAACTTTTGAAGTGGATCCTTCTGAAGGTTACCCCCTCAAAACAAGTTTTATCCAAACAGTGAGGAAAGTGATGTGGAGTCTGTCAGTGAAAGAGGCTCCATGTTCTTTCTTCCTCCAGTGGTTACAAGTCACCAGTGACCACACAGCTCTTCCAAAGTAAAGTACATTTATTCTTAGAGTAAAAGCATAACAGAGAAAACATAAAAACCCTACAAATTCCTACCTGCTCAGTAAACATAGCAAATTGGGGTGTCTGGCAGGCCACTATCCTATCCAATGCTTCAGCAAGGGTTGCCCCCCTGCCTTGGACAGAGGGTGCTATCTGTTTCCTGAATCAACATGAAGGCTCTAAGTATGTTTAAACTCAGCCTTTTATACTAATCTTTCATTATCTCTTGGTCACTTTGAACCAGTATATGCAAACTTTCCCAGTGGGTGTGGTGCCTTTCTGGAGTTATTTACAGTCCGAGTGACTCACCTTACTCACACCCCAATGATTTTAGTTCCTGGAGGAGCTGTGGTAACCCTCCCCTCATGGGGTAGAACACAATCATACATAACTCATTCATAATTTAATACAATGGCCCCCAACGATACTGCATGGGATTGCTGTATCTGTCACAGTGAGCATGAAAGGAGGAAGCTCAGATGGCAAGGAGGGCTGCAGGGAGAAGTCTGCAGTCCTTCCGCGGTTGGTAAAGGGTGAAGGAAGGGCATAGAGAAAAGTAGATTTACAGTAAGCCCAGAGGGGCGGTAGGAAAGGTCCAGAAGCAAGCCCAAGGTAGGAAGAAGTCCAAGGAGGCAGTGAGGAGTCTATGGGTATTTAGGGACCACCCTGACACAGGGACAGAAGGACTGCATAGCTGCAGATAAATCATGGGAAACCATGATGTGCTTGCTGTTTTGTGTGCTAAATCTTATTGCGAATTGAAGCAGTTAGAATCAGCCTTTCTGTGTGTATGGTTGTGGAACTGAAACCAATATGGATTATGGTCTCTGCCATCTGCAGGGCTAGGAACGAGTTGTCATAGTATCTTTCCCAAATCTGAACCTTAGAGTCCAAAAGTTGGGGGTACTAGCATGAATTCCTCTAAGCTTAATACCTCCTTAGATCTGATAAGCTGCCACCCAATCAGGAATTCCAGTGCCTGATACACTCTGGTCCCCCAAAACCTTCCCTGGGGACCCCCAAGACCCAAATTCCTTGAGTCTTAAACACAGGGGAATAAACCATTTCCCTCCCCTTCTCCTGCCCTCCAGGGTGTTCCCTCCCTGGGCTCCTGGAAAGATATACAGATTCAAATTCCATGAATCTAAAACAAAGGGATTCCACCCTTCTCCCTCAATACAGACTCAATTCCTTGAGCCTCCAACAAGGGGAAAAATCAGACGGTCTTAAAGCAAAACTTTTAATAAAAGAAAAAAGAATAAAGAAAATCACTGTAAATTCAAGATGGATATTACAGGGTCTGTCAGCTTCTAGAAACTGGAGAAAAAGCCCCCTCCAGCAGAAATACAATTTAAAATACTTCAGCCAAATACACATTAGACCTCTATCAGCCAGATACACATTTGCAAATAAAGAAAACAATTAAAAGACTAAATCGCTTTTCTCTACTGCACTTACTACTTGAATAGAAATTAGAGCCTGTAGTATGTCAGTCACTCTCAGATCCCAGAGAGATACAAAGCCAAACCCAAAAACACAAACAAAGGCTTCCCTCCACCAGAGATTTGAAAGTATCTTGTCTCCTGATTGGTCCCCCTGGTCAGACTGTTTGTTCCCTGTTTGTTAACTCTTTACAGGTAAAAGAGACATTAACCCTTAACTATCTGTTTATGACCCGAGTGCTGTCTTTTGTTGGAATTTCTAATAATTTGGAAAGAAACGATGAAAACAAATGAAATAAGATTACAGTTCAGGATCTTTGGGTAGTCCTACAATACAAATATTTTTCCTACAGTCCTTGTTCTCACTATCTTTTGCACATTCGTCAAGCTGTTTGAGTTTCCTTTCCAGGGTCAGGAATCAGTCTTCATAGTCCTGCTGGAGTTTTCTTTATCAGTGTGAGTTATTGGCCTAGTACTCCTTATTTTCAGTTAGGTCTTTTAGTTCGTTGAAAACACTTTCAAGACAGAATATGGAGGACTGAAAACCTTTACATGTTTTTTTTCCATTACTTTGGTAATATTCTGTGTAATTTCTTCCCACTTCTGACTGTCTTTTTCTGTGTCAGTGTCTGAGGATATACTGGCTTCTGGCATTTTGTTTCTTATCAGGGCTAGGAGGCTTTTGGCTTCTCATTCAGTGCTGATCTAAGTTCCAGATCTCGATTTCATTTTTTTTTCCAACAGAAATGTGTCCAAGGAAACGTTTATGCCTTGGTAAAATCCTATTTTGGTTCTGTATCCTACTGTTTTCAATGATGATTTTGTCAGATCGCTGGAGAATAGAGCTTGTGCTTCGTTTGCTGAATGCAATTGCTAGGTAGGTCTTCATTGCATGCCATTTTAAAAATCCCTGGAATAGAACAAATAACTTACTGTGTATACCCTGTATGTGCTCTGAATGGCTGAGAGCCTACAGCACTCAAGCAAACACATATAAAATGACATTGGAATCACATATTGGAAGTGTGTTATTGCACTTAGGGGTGAAATTTATTCAGCTTATTTTTGGTAGATTTTTTAAACCTCAATTACACAAAACAGAGCTTCTTGCCGTCTTTTCAGTCAGAAAAGGCTGCAGGATTGGCCATATTAATTCTGTACTCAAGCAATGTCAGGTGGAGTTAATATCAACGGGAATTTCAGATGAGTAAGGACTTCAGATATTTGCCAGACTTAGCCCTGCAAAATTCCACCTCTGCTGGGTGAGTTCCACTAAATAATAATCATTTCCTGTCAAGGGTGATGAAAGTAATTATAGAACTTACTGGTACTGCCGGAGTCCTGAGGGGGCATGGCCTCAGCCAGAAAGAGGTGGGGCCTCTTGATATTTAAAGGCCCTGGGGCACTGGCTGTGGCTGGGAGCTCCAGGGCCTTTAAATCAACTGAGGGCTCCCAGCTGCAGTAGTGGCTGGGAGCCCCTGGAGCTCCGGGACAAATACAAGGGCCGGGCCTCCAGCCGCCATGGAGCTCCAGGCCCTTTAAATCCCAGCCTCAGCCCAGCTGCCAGAGCTGCGGCTGGGATTTAAAGCGCTCTGGGCTCCCCACTGCGGCGGGGAGCTGTGAGCCCTTTAAATCCCAGCCCCAGCCCGGGCACCGAGCTGCGGGTGGGATTGAAAGGGTTCTGGGCTCCCCGCAGGAGCGGGGAGCTCCAAGCCCTTTAAATCCCCACCCCTGCCCAGCCGCTGGGGCTGCGGCAGGATTTAAAGGCTCAGAGCTTGTGGCAGGGAACCCAGAGCCCTTTAAATCCCTGCTGCAGAATCGGTGTGGTCTGGCACGGCATACTGGTTCTTGCTGGTACGCTGTACTGGCCCATACCAGCTTACTTTCACCTCTGATTCCTGTACTGTTCTAACAGGACTGTTTTATTCCTTAGATATTTTTCCCCTGGGAAGCTGTTTCATACAAAGTGCCTGACCCAAAGCCTATTGTAATCAATGTGAGTTTTTTCTATTGACTTCAATGGGCTTTGGATCAGGCTTAAAATCCCAAAGTTTACCCTGCTTGTTGATGCTTCGAGTCTTAAACATGTTGGAAATCTAAATTAACCATACTTCAGTATTTCTACATAATTTTACATACTTTACAGAACTGATCCTTCATTTATTTAAAAAAACAATAGATTTGGTTCTGGCAGATAGTTAATATTATAGTTATATGACTTCAGCAAAGCTCTGTGAGGATGGACTGCTACACCCATGAATAACCCTATTATAATAAATGGAGGTCCATCAACCCATGTAGGTGACCGTGCATAATCAGAGCTTAAAGTAGAATTGCGGGGGGGCGGTATTTTCTCAATGCACCTTTGATAATTTACACCAGTTGAGGATCTGCCTCTCATGTCAAGCACCCACTGGAACCTTTTCTAACAATACTAAACTACTGAAGATCAGTTCCCCCTGCTTATTCTCAGATGTCTTTAAAGGAATATCATAATGAAAGTAATAGTGCTATTAGTAATATTAGCAAAGAGTCCTGTGACACCTTATAGACTAACAGACGTATTGGAGCATGAGCTTTCATGGGTGAATACCCACTTCGTCGGATGCATGTAGTGGAAATTTCCAGGGGCAGGTATATATATGCAAGCAAGAAGCAGGCTAGAGATAACAAGGTTAGTTCAATCAGGGAGTATGCGGCCCTCTTCTAGCAGTTGAGGTGTGAAAACCAAGGGAGAAGAAACTGCTTTTGTAGTTGGCTAGCCATTCACAGTCTTTGTTTAATCCTGAGCTGATGGTGTCAAATTTACAGATGAACTGAAGCTCAGCAGTTTCTCTTTGAAGTCTGGTCCTAAAGTTTTTTTGCTGCAGGATGGCTACCCTTAAATCTGCTATTGTGTGTCCGGGGAGATTGAAATGTTCTCCTACAGGTTTTTGTATATTGCCATTCCTAATATCTGATTTGTGTCCATTTATCCTTTTCCGTAGGGACTGTCCAGTGTGACCGATGTACATAGCAGAGGGACATTACTGGCATATAATGGCGTATATTACATTGGTGGACGTGCAGGTGAATGAACCGGTGATGGTGTGGGTGATCTGGTTAGGTCCTGTGATGGTGTCGCTGGTGTAGATATGTGGGCAGAGTTGGCATCGAGGTTTGTTGCATGGATTGGTTCCTGAGTTAGAGTTGCTATGGTGCAGTGTGTAGTTACTGGTGAGAATATGCTCCAGGTTGGCAGGTTGTCTATGGGCGAGGACTGGCCTGCCACCCAAGGCCTGTGAAAGTGAGGGATCATTGTCCAGGATGGGTAGTAGATCCCTGATGATGCGTTGGAGGGGTTTTAGCTGGGGACTGTATGTGATGGCCAGTGGAGTTCTGTTGGTTTCTTTCTTGGGTTTGTCTTGCAGTAGGAGGCTTCTGAGTACACATCTGGCTCTCTTGATCTGTTTCCTTATTTCCTCGTGCGGGTATTGTAGTTTTGAGAATGCTTGGTGGAGAATTTGTAGGTGTTGGTCTCTGTCTGAGGGGTTGGAGCAGGTGCTGTTTTATTAGTAATATTGTGTTCTGAAATATATCAGTCCCCTGAGACTGCAGCTGCAAGCTGAATTGTTTAATATAAAACGGAATTATCCTTTTCTGAACTGCATGCCTATTTAGAGCTTGATCTTTCAAACAGTTATGCACACAAGTATTCCCAATGAGTATAATGGGACTGCACATGTGCATAAAGTTATCATGAGAACAAGTATTTGCAGGACTGGGGCCTTAGTTTTTATTAAAAGAATAGAATCCTTGCAACTATAGAAAATTGTCTTGATCTTGGAAGGATTTGATCATCAGAATTCTTAAGAACATAAGAATGGCCATACTGGGTCAGACCAGAGGTCCATCCAGCCCAGTCGTAGGCAGCAGGTTATATATGTTTGCGGTGCTCGAGCACCAGGAATATTCAGGGCTGGGAGCCCTGCTCCAGCAATATTTGGAGCTAGGTCTCTCTCCTGGCCCTGCCTGGATCGGGCCCCGGCCTCTGCGGGTCTTCCCCCCCCATCCCGCTGGGTCCCTGCTTGACAGAAAGCAGTGCGGCGCTTCTCCCTTGCCTGCTTCTGCTGCCGGAGTAGAGCGGCTCCCAGCAGAACTGCTGTCTGATGCCCCAGGGTCCTAGTGCCCACCATTCACTAATGGCAGGACAGGCTGCCCTTACTCTGCCCTTCTGCCCTAGCCCTGAGCCTCTCCAATGCCCCAAACCCCTCATCCCCAGCCAGAGCCCTCATCCTCATGCACCCTAATCCTCTGTCCCAGCTCTGAGCCCTCCCGCAGCATGAACCCCTCATCCTCAGCCCCAAACCTCATCCCCCCGCACCCTAATCCTCTGCCCCAGCCCTGAGCCCCCAATCATGAACCTCTCATCCTCAGCCCCACAGCCCTCACTCCACACCCCAACCCTCTGCCCTAGCCCTGAGCCCTGTCCTGCATCATGAATCTGTCATCCTCAGCCCCACAGCCCTCACCCCTGCACTCCCTCCTATCCCCAGACCCCCTCCCAGAGCATGCATCCCCTCCCAGAGCCTGCACTACCTCCCCCTTCCCACACACCCCTTCCCACCCCCAAACTGCCTCCCAGAGCCTGCACCCCCACCTCTTCCTAAACCTCCACCCCCATCCCAGAGACTGCACCCAAACTCTGTCCCAAAGTCTGCACCCCTCACCCCCTCCTGCACACCCACCCCCTGCCCCAGCCCGGAGCCTGCACCCAGCACCCAAACTCCATCCCAAAACCTGCACCCTGCACCCCTCCTGCACCCTAATCCCCAGTCCAGGACCTGCACCCCAGACCTCCCCCCACGACCCCTCCTAGAGCATTAGGCAGTTGGGGGCGGAGTTTGGGGGGGTGGAGTTGGGGGGGCGGGTTCTGGGCACCACCAAAATCTCTACAAACTTGCCACCCATGAGCCCAGTATCATGTCTACCGACAGTAGCCAATGCCAGGTGCCCCAGAGGGAATGAACCTAACAGATAATGATCAAGTGATCTCTCTCCTGCCATCCATCTCCACCCTCTGACAAACAGAGGCTAGGGACACCATTCCTTACCCATCCTGGCTAATAGCCATTAATGGACTTAACCTCCATGAATTTATCTAGTTCTCTTTTAAACCCTGTTATAGTCCTAGCCTTCACAACCTCCTGAGTCAAGGAGTTCCACAGGCTGACTGTGCGCTGCATGAAGAAGAACTTCCTTTTATTTGTTTTAAACCTGCTGCCCGTTAATTTCATTTGGTGGCCCCTAGTTCTTATATTATGGGAACAGGTAAATAACTTTTCCTTATTCACTTTCTTCACAGCACTCATGATTTTATATATCTCTCATATCCCCCCTTAGTCTCCTCTTTTCCAAGCCTCTTTAATCTCTCCTCATATGGGACCCATTCCAAACTCCTAATCATTTTAGTTGCCTTTCTCTGAACCTTTTCTAATGCCAGGATATCTTTTTTGAGATGAGGAGACCACATCTGGATGCAGTATTCAAGATATGGGCATACCATGGATTTATGTAAGTGCAGTAAGATATTCTCTGTTTTATTCTCTATCCCTTTTTTAATGATTCCTAACATCCTGTTTGCTCTTTTGACTGCTGCTGCGCACTGTGTGGACGTCTTCAGAGGACTATCCACAATGACTCGAAGAGCTCTTTCCTGATTAGTTGTAGCTAAATTAGCCCCCATCATATTGTATGTATACTGGACTATTAGAGAAATTCTTTTGTTTCATGATGTGGTATGAAAGCGTTTAATTGCTCAAACCCATGTACTGTACAGAAGGAAATTCTAGGCATTCATTTGTAATTTTAAGTATGTGGGGGATTTTTCTCAAAGATTTTTGCTGAAAACTTATTTAAACACAATTTGTTTTGCTTTTTTTTGTATGATCATGTGAAATTATGAAACAGTCAAAAACTTTGTATGAAAAATACAGGGAAAATGTTCCAGTAGATCATTATCTTAAGGATGATTATGAGCATTTTACATTTGCAAATAAAATTGGAAAGTGTCATCTTTCTTTTATCACATCATACGATATGAAACAGTACACTGATTCTTTATTGGATTGAGCTTACTTTTCATATTGCTATTATCTTTGTCAGACCTCACATCCTGCTGTTTGTCTCATGTATAAGCTTAGAAAGTAATCCATTAAGATGGCTGAATGATTCAGGACACGTTTTCCTACTGACGTGTTGACTGTAAGCTAATATATTCTGAAGCTGTGTTGTTTCAAAGAAAAACTCGTTGCAATTAAATTTTCAGAGTAAAATGTGTACTTTGTGTTTCCATAAAAAATAATTTCTTTTCAGATGGAATATTTGAAAAAAAAATTCCTCTCTTATTTTTACCTAAATAAATCTGCTATGTTTTTAAAGGGAAACTGTCAACTTAAAAATCAGACTTTTATTTGCAAATGTTTTCCTGCATTTATTTCATTTGAAAGTAGACTTAAAGAGATTAATTCAATTTAAGAATCACCCTTTTGTTTTGGAATTTTTAAACAGCTAGTGTTTAACTAACTACAAAGGTTAATATAATTGAAGGAAATTGTAGGGGAAAGATGTTTATTTGCTTTATTTAGTTTGTTCACTTTGCATTTGATGACACATTGTAATAATCACTTTCTCCTATACAATCACATTGTAATAATCACTTTCACCTGTAGTTTGTGGTCTTTTGAAGAGCAAATAGAGAGAAATCTTTTTAAAAATAGGAAAATGTGCTTGGAAGACCATAACCATTGGCAGGAAGAGTCAGGGCCAGATGTAGTTTCTGAAATTACTTTACACTCTTTAAAAAGCAACAACTAGATTTCAAGTTGACTATGTCCCTTTAAATATTAAGAGATCACTACTATTCAAGATTTTTATTGTCCATTCTTTTTGGTGAAATCTTGAAGGGACACGGTCTATTTATAATCTAGTCAATTGTACATACAGACTAATATAGATATAAAATTGTGGACCTGATTTAATACTTAAGTACATGCATGCTTAATTCTAACTCTGGTTTCATGTAGTTCTTAAGCATGTGCTTAAAGTTAGATATTTGCTGATTTTTTTTCTGAATGGAGCCCTAAGACACAAAAATTGTACAACCTTTACAGGAATGATCCTGTAACCATGTGTTTACGATAAAAAGTAAGCACATTTCACTGAAACCTGCAGTTTTCCCTTTTTTTTTCCAGATATAAATCAGCATTTTAGGGAAAATGAAAACAATACAATAAATTTAGAATTAAAGCTACTAGCATACACTATGCAGTTTTATGATAAATATTAACCGGGGTGTGTGTGTTTGTGCTTTTTTGATAAGATATACAAAATTCAAAGCAGCTGCAGTTTTTCATTTAGTAGATGACAATAAAATCATAAACAATGAAAGATTTTAAAGATGTAAGGTTTTGAATAAAAGATTAGTGGTGATGAAATTCTGTCTAATGTTATGCTTGCTGTGCTGTCCCTGTTAACTGTAACTCAGATGTTCTTTTCCTCCTCCTGGCACTGCACATAAATATTTTGAGTGGCTATTGTGTTTCTAGTAAATTGCTAGACAATTGTATGATGATTTTTTAAAAGGCTGTGGATGCTTTTATCTGTGCCTTTTTAATCAATAAAGTTTCATTACTTTTAACTTCACCTAGAAGAATAGGCATTTTAGGAAATAAAAAGGAGAGAATGGTACTTGAAATTGGAACAGGTAATGGTGAAAACTTGTGACAGAGTCGCTTAGCAAAATAATTACCTCTTAGTCCTAGATAATTCTTGTTCCTTGGAACTGAATTAATTTCAGGAACATTGCTGTGCAGTTTGGTTATTACATTGCTAATTCTCAGGGACTTGAAGAAATAGTGAGGCAACCTTCATAGCTTCACTAGGGGTGTTTCTTTTTGTTTTTCAATCCTGAATATATCTAAAGTAATCCAATTCTTGCTGCTATTCACAGATTTTGTTGTTGTTTTTATTTATTACTGATTTGGGCTCTTAATTGAAAACCTGTCTTTATAAAGCACCTTGTACCATCACTGTGAAAATAAGCAAACTCATCTATATGGCACATAGTCAGAAAAGTTATTTAAATATGCATTATGATGGCTTTTAGTATTTTACACTGGTAAAATATGACATTACTATATGGGCTAGGGCAGTGGTTCTCAAAGCTGGTCGTCTGCTTGTTCAGGGAAAGCCCCGATGAGCCAGACCAGTTTGTTTACCTGCCGCATCCACAGGTTCAGCCAATTGTGGCTCCCGCTGGCTGCGGTTTGCCGCTCCAGGCCAATGGGGGCTGCAGGAAGCAGCGCGGGCTGAGAGACATGCTGGATGCCCTTCCCGCAGCCCCCATTGGCCTGGAGTGGTGAACTGTGATTGGCTGAACCAGCTGACACAGCAGGTAAACAAACCGGCCCGGCCCGCCAGGGGCTTTCCCTGAACAAGCAGTGGACCAGTTTTGAGAACCACTGGCTAGGGCAATACCCTATACATGCAAATAATTCATACTCACCTGAATATTCTGACTGATGTCAGTGGGAATACTCGTGTAAATTTGGAGTACTGTGAGGAGTAAAGGTTTATACTCGAGACCCGTGAGACATATTCCTTGCAATCTATGAGTTAGACTGTCAGATGTAACAGTTTGCCCCAGTAAAGGGCAATTTATAACAACATAGCTCCAAGGAGCAGAACAGGAAGGGAGTTGTGACTCTCTACTTTCTCACTAGCACAAGGGGGAGCCAGTCCGCCACTAGTATACACCAGCAGCGGATTATTTCCCTTTCTGCGCCAGTGCTGCTAGATGGTGCATTGTGCGGGAGGGAAAGGGCAGAGGCGAGGCCTTACGCCCTTGCATGCTGTCGTAAGGTGATAAGCATGACCTAAACAAGGCAGAACTAGGGCAGAGTGACTTTCTATGTGTTTACATACCTTTTGATGATGATTCCCCATTTACAGTTACATTTTGAGACCTAGCATTTAGCCATCTCATAAATCTGTTGAATATGTGCCATGTTAATCTTACATTGCTCTAGTTTTTTAATCAAAATGTCATGTGATACTAAAAGAGACAAGATGGGTGAGGTAATACGTTTCATTGGAAACAACATGTTGTACCAAGTCAAACTTCCTACAGAGGTTTAAGTATATTACATGAGCACTATTACCTCTATCAACCAAACTTGTCATCTCGTCAAAAAAAGATATCAAGTTAGTTTGCGGGCTCGTTTTCCCATAAACCCATGTTGACTGGTATTGATTACATTACCCTCCTTTTAATTCTTTATTAATGGAGTCCTATGTCAGCTGCTCCAGTCCTCCTCCTCTGTCAAAGAAGGGATCTGAACTGTGGAGTCTGCAGGCAAGTGGAAAGAGAGAGTCCTCTGAGAGATGAAAAAGGACAAAAAAGTTTACAAGTTACTTTATAAATAACCTAACTATCCTTATAAAACCTAATCTGGCTGACTTAAAACTACTATATGAAAACAAATTGCCTCATTTTTAAATTTTATGGATTTTGGATGAGGAGCTGCATGGCCTCTTGGAAGACTTAAGCTTTCACTGAGAGACCATTAGTTGGATCCTGTGTTGCCACTCTGCATTTGCTGAGATCCTGCTTTGTCTCTCATGTCTATCAGATCTGTTGCTTAAGTTTGTTCTATTTACCATGACATCTGCTCATCTAGAGCTCAAGACCCCAGTATGACAAAAACAAAAATGAAAATCATGGCATATAATCCATGGCATTAACCAGCCTCCATAGTTTTCAAATAATAATTACTCACTTTTAGTCACCTTTGTTTCATTGCACTTTTCCTCCTTGCAAAACGTCTGTGGGCATGTAAAAGCAGCAAAGAATCCTGTGGCACCTTATAGACTAACAGATGGATGGACATCATACCAAATGCACTAAAGGTAAAAAATCCACTGCTATCTACATAATCCACAGACCACAGTGAGAGATTATGCCATACTCTATCAAAGAAACTGAGGAACCACCTGATCAGCATCCTATACAGCAAACAGGAAAACATCAAAAAAGAGCTCTCCAACCTGGAGACTCTCATTAATAACCAAACTTCCATACAAACGGACTTCACTAAAATAACAGGAGATCTACATTACTCACTTCACCTCTCTACAAAGGAAAAAGGATTGTAAGCTGTCTAAACTCCTACCTGCCACATGGGCCACAACCGTGGTACCCTTAACCCACCCACCAATATTGTCAATCTATCCAACTACACACTCAGCCCAGAAAAAAAATCTGTCCTATCTCGGGGTCTCTCTTTCTGCCCTGCCACCCCCACCAACATGATACAGTTCTGCGGCGATCTGGAAGCCTACTTTCGCCGTCCAAAACGTCTGTTAGTCTATAAGGTGCCACAGGATTCTTTGCTGCTTTTACAGATCCAGACTAACACGGCTACCCCTCTGATATTTGTGGGCATGTCTCATTATGAGTTTTCTGATGTCTTATTCAAGCAGTTGCTTCTGTCTCCATTTGATATCAATTGCTGGCAAATTACAGTGGATTGCTGAATCTTGGCCTTATCTGTTACAATACTTGCAGCCAAAAAAAAGCATACATAGAAATAGTACAGTGTCCAAGTCCTTTTGTCTAATGTATTAACTGACTACTTAAAGGCGATAATAATTTGTGCCTCAAACAGCCAAAATATAACTTTATTTTCCTTTCAACTCATGTGAATCAAATCTCTTACCTGATGAACAGACTGTTGCAATGTATATATTACAACCATAGAAGCCATACATTTTAAAAGATATGCATGTTCTGTAGACATATTGATGGTAATTTAGTTTAAAATATTGACTTTGGAATTCCTGATTTTGTTGTTTTTTTTTCCAGAGGAAAATCATCCAGGATTCCATTAATCCCTCAGAACCTGTGATCAGGAAAAGGCTAGGTCAGCATTAACTAACCCCAAGTTAGCTAAAGAGAATTTAGCCAGGCCCTTTTGAATTGTGTAGATGCAGGTTAACACCTTTTGCTCTGATTTAGCTGGTTAAGGTAGACTGTAGACCACCCTGCCTTCATCCTCTCCCCACCAACACCAACACACACACACACACACACCTGTGTTAGCTAACTCTGACCTAGCCTCAGTTGTTGTCTAGTCTAGACAAGCCCTCAAATGACCTGATCCATCCTGACCGAAAAGGGTTGATTATAGCACCCTGCTGGGCTCAACAGACCCTCACCCGGATCAGCAAGATGGGTGGCTGTAAATCTACAGGAGGTGTCTTCCTCTGAGGGTTGGTTTTAGTAATTGTGTTGCATTCCATCCTAGGATTGTCACTATTTAAAAGTCAAAATAATCTAGACACCACTTCCCTTTAAAATATGCATTTTTTTTTGCCACAGAGTTTATTCTATGCACCTATTCACCTTGTACAAAATATTCCAGCAAAGGACATGTATTCCTACATATGTCTCAGTTTGCGGTCTGTATATTTCCGCATAGACATAGCCATTTCTGAATTGGCATCTCCCAGATATTTGACAGAAATGTAGTAAAATCGGTTATAAAAAGTTATAGTAATTATAGTAGTAAAACTGTATTTTTGCCAGTGTACAATGCTAGTGTAAGTTGATAAGTGTTGAATTATTCAAGAAGAATCTTTATGACAGCTGGAGTAAGGGACTTGTATGAGAATATATCTTCTTAATAAACATGAACAATCTTTTGAGGAAGAAAATCAGCTTTATCTCTTTCAGGATATTGATGAATAATAGTCTAGTCTGAATTTTCTTTTGAAGCTTTAGGGTGTAATTTTTTGATGTGCACATGTAATACTCATTAATGAAAGCTGCATACACCAGGCTTAAGTAGTATATGTAGGGTAAGTGTACTGGAGAAGGTACAATTTTTAATCACTAGGAATCTCCAAAATTACGTTATATAGTGACTCTGCTGCAGCTCACAGACCTGTGTGCATTCCTAACATAGTCCATAGCAGCCCTGGAATAAAAGTTGTTCTTTGTATTTAAACATTGATCTTTGAATAAAATATCCAATTTAGCCTATTGGTTCCTTCACAAAAGGAAAAAGGTTAATTTAGTCTTGTCCTGTTAAAATAAACTCTGTATATCACTTGATCACAGATACTTTTATTATCATAATATCTGAACACTTCACAATCTATTAATGTGTGTATCTTCACAACACCTGTATGAAATAGGGAACTATTATTCCCACTTTGCATATAGAGAACACAGAGAGACTAAAGGTACATCTATACTACCTGCCAGATCGGCGGGTAGCATTCGATGTATTGGGGATCAATTTATTGCATCTCATCTAGACACGATGAATCAATCCCCAAATCAACACCTGTACTCCACCTGGGCAGGAGGAGTAAGCGGAGTTGACGAGGGAGTCGTGGCAGTTGAGGACGGCCAAGTAAGTCGAACTAAGATACTTCGACTTGAAGTTGCATATCTTAGTTCAAACACCTTCCCCCAACTCCCCAGTGTAGCCCAGGCCTAAGTGACTTATCCAAGATCATGCAGCAAGTTAGTGGTAGAGTAGGGAATTGAACCCAGGTCTCCAACTAGTGCCTTAGCCATTAAATCATCCTTCCGTTCCTATTTTGATTCAAATTTTATAAAAATGAGTTAATAATTTATGTAGCGTTTTAGAGGTGAATGTGAAATACTTCACAGTTCAGATAACAGCTGTTGCTGAATTTAGAGAAATGTTAAGCCCTATGATTACTATTTAGTCTGTGGCTATTCTAGAACATGTAGTAGGGCTGACATTCCAAGTAATTTCTCAGTTTACTGGACCCTTCAAAGCTTGCTTTCTTACCTGAAAGCTTAGGTTCTGTTGTCCCTAACATCTCTATTTTGCCGGCAGTCTAATTCTTAGCTCCTGGGCCCTCTGTTCTAGCATGATTCAAAATGCAAGTCAGAATAACCAACTTGTTTATATGTGGTACATTAAGACAAAACTTTTGCTGAAGACTTTTACATTTTTTTCTAGCTGTTTCAAATTCTATTATCAGACAAGACTAACACAATGAAGCAGTGTGAGCTATGATGGAGTACCACTGACTCTCACATTTATAGCAGATCTCCATGATAAGTGAAAATCACCAGTGTGCTTATACAAAGCATGCTCATCACTTAAATCTCATGTAAGCACTATTTTGAGGAGTTATAGGGTGCCTAGGCCTTATGTGAGTTCTCTGCACAGGTGTGAATATCAGCCTACATGAGATCATGGTGACGTTTTCTGGAATTATATGTGCTATGAATATAAGGTGTGTGCATAAATATGTATTTCTAGACAAAAATAACTCTGGTTATGATGGAATTAGGGCTAACACTATACTTCCTTTTTAATTGATTTGAATAGAATATTAAATATCTATATTTTTAAAATAAGTACCAGATGGTAGAAATTTGCTGTTAAGCTTCCAACAACTGCCAAAACTACTTCATATTCCTTCTACTTAGGACTTGGAGACCATTACCAGTAGCCTCATGTTACCTAAACTCAACCCTGTCCAATATATGAATTGTACTATTGATAACAATAAACGAATTAAAATTTACCTATATTTTGTAAGTTTACAAGTATTTTCTATGTGGATATATAATGTTTTCCATATATCCCAACCTTCATCCTGTAGTTAGTTATGAAAATAAGGAAAGCATCCTCATTGAACAAAATAACTCCATCTTGTCTGGTGCATGTGAGTAGCTTTCCTAGGACCAGAATAAGATTAGGACTTGGGTGAGAGCTAGCTGGCTGAGGCTTCACCTAGAGAAGACTTAGGTGATGTTTGTAAGCTGTGGGCAACAACTGTAAGAAATGGCATAGATTATATTGTCCCCTTCGATTGAAAGCTTGTGCTCACCATTTGTTTCTCAGGTTCATAATTTAGGAGCTTTGTTAATGTGTATTATATATAAAGTTTTAGCTAGGTGTGGTTGTCAAGACTCTCCTTTGCAGCTGCTCTTGGCAGGAAGGATGCAATATGGACCACGGGACTATTACTCAACTCTTGTCACCTGTTAGTTAACAGTATTTCAATGGCAGGATCAAGCAATTAGTGATGACAAGCATTGTTTTATTGAGACAGATTAGTAGGTATAAAATTTTTCTGCACTGTTTTCAGTGCACAAGTCTGTAAGTGGCGGTGATCTGGATCTCTGCACGTTATAGATGGAGCATTACTGACATCTGTAGTTTAGAGAGACAAGGTGGGTGAGGCAATACCTTTTATTGGACCAACTTCTGTTAGAAAAAAAGACAAGATTTCAAGCTTACTCAGAGCTCTTTTTCTGGATCTCTAAAGTTTGTCTCTTTGACCAACAGAAGTTGGTCCAATAAAAGGTATTACCTCATCCACCTTGTCTCTCTAATCTCCTGAGATCAACATGGCTATAACAACACTGCAAACAACCTATAGCTTAGGTGCTTAAGTGTTACCATTGTAAACTCACTCTTTCATTTGCATACAGCTTTCTGAAATTTTCATCATTCAGGATGAAACGTTCAAAGCCGGGTCTTTGCCTGAGGCAGAGGTATTTCTTTTTAAACTTGAGCAAAAACAGCTGAGCCCTTTTTGAGACTCTGGGCAATGGGGAGAGGAGGAAAATACATTTCCATTGCAGCTGAAGATTCCATCCACACTGAGCATTCTCCAGCTGTGGGATACAGGGGCAAAGTGAGCCTTTCCCTGTGATTGCAGCCCGCAGCAACTCCTGACTGGGGTAGGCACCCAGACTAAGAGCAGGGATACTTCTTTTCCCTCTGCCCTCAGTACTCCCTTTGCTGGCTTTGAAGCAGCCTGGAGGAGCAAGCTTCCTGAATGAAATATGGAAAGGATGGACCTGGGGTTGTAGGAGGGAGAACCTGGGGAAGACTGGACTGAGAGACTAGCTGGGTGGATGGAAACAGAGAGAAACTTGGACTGAATGCCAGGTGTGTGGGAAGAAGGGATGGGGAAGATTGGCAGTAGCTGAGCAAGAAGACTGGAACAAGGAGCTGGGGAAGGAGAGACTGGGACTCCAGGGAGGGAAACATAATGGGGACTGGGAGGCAGTTTTAGGAGGGAAGGCCGAGACTGGACAAGGTCCCAAAGAGACTAAGACTGGCTGGGCAGAGACTAGGACTGGGAACCAGTTGGAGGGGAGCAAGGGAGGGTGGGACAGATTTTATGAGGAGCTGGAGTTTGCAGGAGACCTGGGATTGGCTGGACAAGGAGTCAGGAAAAAGGGAAACTGGACCGAGGTGCTGGGGAAATTGAGATTGAATGAGGAACCTGGGGTGGGGGAGACTGGGATTGGGAGCCAGTGGAAAGGGTAAACGAGCAGGCAGAGAGACAGATAAGACTGGGAGTCAGGAATAGAGAATTGAGACTTGGCTGGGGGAGGTGAATGAGGACGAGAAGCTGGGAGTAGGACTGGGCAAGGAGACTGTGGCTGGGGAGCAGGAGGGAGTGACTGTGATTGCAAACAGAGGAAGACTGAGACTCATGCAGAGCCCAGAGGTGTGGGCATTGAGATTGGGACTGGGCTGAGAATTCTGAGGAGTGGAGACTGGGACAAGGAGCCAGCTGTGGGGAGGAGACAGGTCTGGGATAAGGACAGTTTGGAGGGCCAGGGGTCAGGCTTAGGCTGGAGGGTGAATGGGCAGAAGGGTCTATGCACACTGACACACACTCCCCTCCAGAGCCTGGAATGGAACCCAAGATTACCGAGACTCTCCATTTCTCTGCTGTCAGCAAATATCTGTGAAACCTACTAACAAGACACGTTTCCCCCGCCCCCCGCCCCCCCCCCCAGTGTTGATCCAATAAATTTAGGCATCGTATTTTATAAAGTAGATATAAGGTTTTCCAGATACGGGGATTGCCCTTAAAAAGGTCATTCAATTTTAAAAGCATCGAAGAGTCCTGTGGCACCTTGTAGACTAACAGACATATTGGAGCATGAGCTTTCGTGGGTGAATACCCACTTGGTCGGATGCGTCGGTATTCACCCATGAAAGCTCATGCTCCAATATGTCTGTTAGTCTACAAGGTGCCACCGGACTCTTTGCTGCTTTTTCAGATCCAGACTAACACGGCTACCCCTCTGATACTCAATTTTAAAAGTCACTTCAGAGAGGTTCCCTATATGAGGGATACTGCTGGAGCCAGAAATATCTCTAAACACAGAGTGAGTTTTCTAAGTCTGACCACTGTACATTCACATAAATGTATCTGACATGTCTTTTATCTTCAGGGATTCCTAGAATCCTAACCATTTTGTTATGCACTTATTTCTTCTTAATCAAGTTTTTGCAAATCATTAGCTACCCACGTTTCAGAGCGCAGTTTTCCCATGTTTACCTAATTCACATGCCTGAATGCTGTAACTTATCCATCATTCTATATGCTCATGAGGTCACACCTGTAAATCACTACATTTTTCCTAATTTTCTAACTTGTTTGATGCTGCTTCCTGCAGTATCTGAAGAATAGAAGCTTAATGCGTTTACAGAAAAGCCTTTAAGGCACAGTTTTGTACGGGGCTGTTCTGACAGCAATACAAGAAGAGAAGCAGCTCCAGTGGGATTATTAACAGGCATGCAGGGGGGGAGTTTGGAGAGAGAGGAGGGGAGAGAGTAGGCAAGCAAGCTTTACCCATGCAAGTAGGCACATAGGCCACTCGATGGGAGAGCTAGTATGAGTAATAATTATTCCTATAAAGAAATGATTATGATGTGGGAGGGAGTAAGGAGTGAAATGAGGGTAGAGTGGGAATAAGCTTTAAAGAAAGAAATGCAAAGCCATGTATTAAAAATAAATGATAAATTATTAGTAAAAAGTGGAATACCATCTTGGGTTTCTGCTGGTTCAGCCTACTTTTGGTGGAGTTATTTTTTAATGAGTGCCCTGGAATTTTGGGGCTAAATGCTTTCAGAATGTGTAATGAATCACTGCCACATGCATGTACAGACAAACCTGGTCATTACAGAAATCTAACCCTGCACAGTGCAGCACCAAAAGCACAAGCCTGCGCTATGAGGGCTGAGAGTTTCCTTAGTTGTGTGAAAGTAGCAGACTGTATAGTCACAGGGGACAGCTAGTACAGGCAGACATGATCACATGCCAAAAGCCAGTGTATGACAAGTGCCTGCAATTTAGGGGGAAGGGGTTGTTTGTTTTCTGTTATGAACTCGGCTTTGCACCATTCAATCTTCATGTGCTAGGCTGATCAGTAATTACCATATAAAAGGAGCTTTGGTTTTGTTTGTTGTTCTCTGATGCTGCTTGTCTTTCATGATGCTGCAAAGTAGTTTAGGCCTAATTTTTCTAAATGTTATCAAATCAGTTGTCAGCCAGTCTAGGAAACGATGATTTTTTAAAGACTGTTGTGGACATAAGGCCAGACTTACAAAGGTGTTTGGGCACCTATAGAAGCAGCTAGGCACCTAGTGAGATTTACAAACTCAGTGCCTAACTCCCATTGAAATCAGCACTTCTGAAAACCCCACTAGGAGCCTGTCTGCATCTTTAGGAGCCTAAACACCTTGTGAGTCTGGCTCTTTGTTCCTAGAGTCTGCTAATCTCTTCAAAGGCCTGATCCTATAAAGGGATCAGCAATGTCAGACCCATATGCCTGCCCAGAGTCCCATTGAATTGGGTTTTATGGAAAGTTACAATTTTAACCTGTGTGCAAGTTTAACTCACTCCTAGGTCCTATGCCTCCAATGTGAGAGATGTACGGGCTGGTCCACACTAGGGGGCGGAAATCGATCTTAGATACGCAACTTCAGCTACGTGAATAACGTAGCTGAAGTCGAATATCTAAGATCGGATTACTCACCTGTCCAGATGGCGCGGGATCGATGTTCGCAGCTCTCCGTGTCGATTCCGGAACTCCGTTGGGGTTGATGGAGTTCCGGAATCGATATAAGCGTGCTCGGGGATTGATATATCGCGTCTAGATTAGACACGATATATCGATACCTGAGCAATCAATTTTAACCCGCCGATACGGTGGGTAGTCTGGACATAGGAAACTCCCTTAGCTCTTTAGACTTTTGACCCTCTGAGTTGCCTGCCATCCAGCTGTATGGCTTTCTCCTACTTAGCAGAATCCAACTTCTGAGACCCCAGAACTTTCCTTTCCGAACGCAGTCAGTGATGGAGCACCAGCCCACCCTAGAAATAATAGTTCTAACATTGGTGTCACTAGCTGGTAGTTCTGCAGCCCCTGTTAGAGGCTTGGTGTCCTTTTCACTTTCCTCTGTCTTCCAGTCAGTCAGTCTATGGGGCCAAGAAAACTTGTCCATGTGAGGTGTTGTTTCACTCGGAACTGACAGAGTTCATCATTATATTATTTATGGCTGGGACATCTAGACTGATCAACTGTTGTGTAACAATTTAAAAATAAACACACCACCTACAGCCAGAAAAGAATTTATTCTTTTTTTGTATGTAATTTTAGAGGTTTTGAGAGATTTTGACTGTTGGTCATGAGGTACCAGAGGTTGGAGCAAGCTTAGCAGAGCAGGGCACTTAGACCACCTGAAGGGATCAAACATAAGAGTGAGGGGGTGGTCTTGCATGAGCAATGCAGGAGGCACAAGACACAGGAATGAAAATCCTGCGTATCTTCAGAGAAGCAGAATTACTAAGTATTTCAATATTCCCAGCTCTTGGGATTTTATCATGAATCTTGATATTTGTTGTTTTTCTTGGTGACCAGATGTCCTGCTTTTAAAGGGACAGTCCCATTTTTGGGGCCTTTTTCTTATATATGTACCTGTTACCTCCCCCACCCCCCTGTCCCATTTTTTCACAGTTGCTATCTGGTAACCCTACTCATAGCCCCAGTTCCTGGAATCCTGTGATTAAGCTTCTAATTTTTTAAAATGTAAATTTCTAGCCCTCAAATTTGCATAGAGAAGCTTGAAAATGTAACCCAGGTGTACCCTAAAGTCTCAAAAACCAGAAGACAGATTAAGAAACCCCAACTATACCAATCTCATAATTTTGGGACCTAACTCCTGATTTTTAAATGCTTGGGGTTGGCAATACTGGTATTTTTCCATTTTAAATGGAAAAGATTTTACACCTTTGATAGTTTGCCTTTTAGGCACAAAACATTAAGAGTTAGCCAGGCAGTCACAGTGAAATATTAGACAAGATGTCTTTATCACGTCATACATGATCTCACTGATGAGTGAATACCAAAGGTGACAAAATTCAGCGCTGAATGTATAATCACTATAGTTGGTTAATATCTTACCTCATTTTTCTGCAAGACATTGATGTTCTAAGTTTATTGTTATACTGTATATTTAGTTAGGTTAACGATAGCTTTATACCCTAATCTGAGCTTCATCTACCATTTAGACACATTTGTACAAGTCCCCTCGTATCACTGAAAGAGCTCAGCTGATTAATTTTGAAAATCTTACTCACGCTCTTCAGATTCATAAAACCACTGAGCATTGACAAATGTGATGGATTTGAGATAGCTGAATAACTTCCCAGAACCAGGTTATAAATTGCCTGAAGAAGAAGCTCTTTGCTAGAATTCAAGAAGAAATGCAGAAAAATATTTTAAAAGATGAGTAAAAACTAGCTGTTGCTTTTTAATGTTTCACATACTAGCATCACATAATAACGGACCAGAAGTACTATGAAACTTAAATGTCTATTCACTTTATGTTCAGTTCTTTACATACTGGCAGAAGGAGTGTTAAAAGCTTTTAAGTCATGGACTCGATTTCACATGAGACAGTTTAATAGCTGGCACAATCCCATAGCAGCAGAACAATACAATAAAACTGAAATGGCTGTAATTATTTTTCAAAAGGTACAAACTTCAAAGCTGCAGTTCAGTATACTGTCTACACATACTTTTTATATACAATGCCTCTAAACTTTCAGAAAAGGATCTTCATCTAACAAGGATCATCATCTAACAAGAATTCCAAGAAGATAATGTGCTCTAGACTTAAAATTAGACAGTTGTGACTTACTGGAGTCTGTCTTTTCAAATTACTGGGAGAAATGTCTTCAGAGACCCGAGGAGTTCTGCTTAGGCATAAAACCTTCTTAGAGATGTGTTCAGTGCTTCAAGACAAAGAATGCAAACTTTTGCTCTCAGAATTTATTTTACGGATCTGCACTCTTCACACACATACACTGTACTCATCCCATGAGGACAGTGTGGTGGAGAGAGTGGCTGCATTTCATGTACATTCTTGTTATATGGTTAAAGGGTAGATTGGGTTGAAAGACAGATTCCTTTCTCAGTCACCAAAAATGTTAATCTTTCTGAATCCAGTGAGAAGGAAATCAGGCAACTAACTTCATGTCCACACTGGAAATAGAATAGTGACAGCTCCAAGTACATTGAAACTAGCAGAATTTTAGCAGAGTTTCCCTGACACAGCATAGGTAAGAATATTTTGTCTTATAACCAGGGCCCAGATCATCTCCTCCCATAGAAAACTCTTCAGCAGGAGGTCAGGGAGAAGGAATCCATGTGGTGATCTCCTTGTAGAGGACTTCCCTTATTGTCCCATCGGGGATGGGGGGAAAGGCAAGTTTTGGGTTAGGAGGAAAAGGTGGCAAGACCAACCCCTAGTGGGTCTTTGGGAAGTCAGGTCCATCCAGGCAGCACCCTGTGCCTCTTCACCAGTTCTGACCTTAGCACACCTTCTCTCCAGTGCATCTGGATTGCTCATTTAGTAACGTTTAATATACACATTTGTACAGAAATTCTTTGTTCTTATTATACTGCCAATTCAGGTGCTGTATCAGGCACCCTGAAGAAAATAATTGCCTGAGACTTTATTCTTTGAAGTACAGCTCATCCAGCTGCCAGTTTTCTTGAAGGAGCAAAGACAGGCATCTAAAATAGCAGTGCTTAGCTAATGCCTCTGCTCCAGGCTCCTACAAATCAACTTATAGCAGAGCTGCCCAATTTCAGCTCCAGGCTTGCAGGAGATGTGCTCAGTACTTGAGCAGAGAATAAGATTTAAACTACTGTCACTATCTGTTCTTTACTGTGAAATAACAAAAAATTATCCTGTTAATAATTACCGCAAGTAAAAATGTAAATATATTTAATGTAAATGTCCTTGATGAAAACACAGGAAGGGTGCCAAGGGGTCAGAAGCTTTTTGTAAAATTATGTGTGAAAGAAAATTTGGGGAAAAGTACATAGGTTCCCAGCTGGCTGAGAGACACTTCTTCCTTAGTGTATGAGATTGCACACCCCATTCTTCAACCTATCAGGCAAAAAAATAGTGTGATGAAGTGTGCAGACCCCAACCTATATTAGGAAGTATCAAAAGATTAACCCTCTCCCTGAGTGGGGGAGTGCATCCACGTCTTCATTCCAATGGTTACAGTGGATAAAAGCAGCAGAGAAAACAGGGTGCAAAAGGACAATTCCTTTTTACTCAAGGGAGGCTAAAGAGATTTGATGGGTTTCATTTCCCGCTCCCCAAAGAGACTGAGTAAGAGAGCCTGGATGTTCCCAGCAACTGTCTTGAAAGAGAGTCTTGTTCGATTTTTGCCACCATGAAGAGTCTCTGAGCATTCTTTGGGGGCTGAATTCTGTGGACAACCCAATGGCAGGTGTTGCACCTCACCCAAAGAGCCTTTGCTTTCCCGCATCACCTATATAAATCAAAGTCTGGGCTAGAAGTCAGCACTCAGCCAGATGAGCTAGTTAAATGTGCAGGCTTCAGGTACATTCCCAACTTATGTTTACAGCTTTTACATCTCTTGCATAGACTTTAGGGAGAGGTTCCCAAGGCCCTTCTATTTCTGTTGTGACCAGCAGGAGACTCTGAATGGTCCATCAACTTCCCCACTATCTATTGGATTTTTTTATTTCGTTTGGGAGGGTTTTTTGGTTTTTTTTGAATCACTGACAGAGTTCTTTCTTCACCTGGGCTGGAGTATGACTGCATCAGGACCAGCCGTGCAGCCACTGTCAGCCTGGGGAAACAGCTGTCCAATGCATGGCTCAACAATCTGTGATAAAGCAGTAATTCCGTAAGATGTAGTGTTCGGCAATTATTCTCCCTTGGGGCTTTTCACTTGCTTTGGCTTCTTCAGGATTTCTTGATTCTCCAGCATTTGAGGAAAGTCTTAAATCTTTTCACAAAGGACAACACCTGGGCATGCTCTGCAGGTTTTCTGGTCTTTTTGTTCCATAAACTGAATTGTGGAGAACGGGATTCTGCAGTGGCAGCTTCTTGCAGGCAAAATGGGCAGCTTCAAAGAGGAAAGCACCAATACTAGTATAAAATGTGCTGGCTTCTCTATCTGTAAATTACCTTCTTTAAGAGGTATCTGCATCTTTTGTGTTGTGATAAATACAGTGTGTGGTCCCTTATCAGAGAGATGATCCTCCATGTTTTTGGGATTAAATGAAGTCAGACCTATGGCTGAGTAGGTAACTGCTTTCACTTTAAGGAAATGCTCTAGTAAGTTCTTCAGGAACTTCTGCATTTATGATGTTAACAGGTAAAAACATAGGGAACCTGTCTTTGCAGAATTGTGTTCAGTCCTGTAGACGCTGATCAGAGAGAAGAGCATGAACACCTCTGCCATTAGGTTGGGGCATGCAGACTTATAAATCTGTTATGACTCTTGGTGCTGGACAAGAAGCAGCTTTCCAATCCTCTGTACTGCCTGAATTCCCTCTGTATATGGTTTGTCCACACTGTTGTCAGTGAGTGGTCACATGATCAAGTATTTTCTTAGATTTTTATCACAAAACATACAGGAAAAACTGCAGTATTTTCTTAGTGCTTGTGTCAAACCAATAATCAGATCCCAAAGTGTTGAAAAAAGAAACTGAGGTAATTGAGGGAATATTGTGTATGATGAAGCATAGCCATCTCCTTACATAAATGGAAGGGTTCTTAGCCAGTGCAGTACTTATCACTGACATTACCTTAGGAGCTGAAATCTCACACACTTCTTAAGGGGTTATATATGGGTTCAAATTGCTTCAAATGCTGTCACTGTTAGAGCATTCATCTTCCGCCAAGTCTGAATTATTGGCTATATTGATTGCAAGTGAGAAGGGATTTTTCATTTTCCTAACCAATTTTGCTTTCAAGCAAATGCAGATACTTTGTTCTGGCTGCAGAATAAGGGTTTCCAGAGGGACAATCTGTGAACTAGATCAACTGCAACTTTTACTGAAGCTCTGCTTGTCTCTTAGTTTCAAGCTGAAGGAGATTTTCAGACAGGGTTCTTACCCAGCCATTAAGTGTCACATTCATTTTTAAATCTGTCCCTTTATTAGTGAGGTGGATGCTATTGATATGTTGGCACCCACTATGGATTCCCTGATGTCGGCAACTCAGTTCTGTTCTGCAAGGACCACGCAAGAACTAAGTTTTAGAACTAAGGTGCATCACCATGTTTTTGTCCACTCTGACTTGACTGTAGACCTATATCTGTAAAACAGGGCTTTTGAATTAATGGTCGTCTGCCATGGTGAAATATCCCATGAATATCTATGTAATACGTCTTTTCTTTTAAATTTTTCTTTCCTCTATATGGAATCAAATGGTTTTATTTGTTTTCCAGCCTGTCAAAGGATGGATCTAATAAGCTACACACACAAGATAAAGAACAAAAGAGACAGGAGTGTCTGTTTAGATCTAATATTAACCACTCCCTTTTCTGTCAGAGGGTTAAACATTATATTTTCCCATCTTCTCACCCCTCATCCCAAGTCCAGCATGGAATGAGATATTAGTCTCTGACACACACTAGCAGGAGGTAGAACTGTGAAATATTCCTCTTCCTACCATTCTGGGGGATCTTACAGGCTTCTCTGAAGCATATAGTGCTGATTATTGGTGGAGACAGAATATTCTCTGATCAACTGGTTCTAGGGTTGCCACCTTTCTAATCTCACAAAACTGAACACCCTAGCCGCGTCCCTTCCCACAGGCTCTGCCTCCTATCCCACCGCTTTCCTAAGGCCCTGCTCCCCACTCACTACATTCCCCCTCCCTCGGTGGCTTGCTTTCCCCCACCCTCACTCACTTTCACTGGGCATGGGGATGCGGTTGGGGTGCAGGAGGGGGTGAGGACTTTAACTGCGGGTGAGGGCTCTTGGGTGGGGCCAGAAAGGGGTTCAGGGTGCAAAAGAGTACTCCAGGCTGGGGCAGGGAGTTGGGGTGCAGGAAGGGGTGAGGACTCTGGCTGGGGATGTGCAGGCTGGGGTGGGGTTTTGGGTACTAGAGTGGGCTGCGAGTTGAGACAGGGTTGGGGTGTGAAAGAGAGTATGGGCTCTGGGCTCGGGGTGTGTGCTCTGCAGTAGGGCTAGGGATGAGGAGTTTGGGGTGAAAGAGGGTGTTCCAGGCTGGGCGGGGGGGGGGAAGCCAAGGGATTCAGAGTGTGGGAGGGAGCCGTGGGTTGAGGCAGGGGGTTGGGGTGAAGGAGGAGTACAGACTTTTGGCTGGGGTGTGGGCTCTGAGGTGGAGCCAGGGATGAGGGGCTTGGGGTGCAGGACGGGGCTCTGGGTTTAAGGGGGCTTAGGGCTGGGGCAGAGGCACAGGCTTACCTCTGACAGCTCCAGGTCAGCGGCACAGCGGGGACGCTAAGGCAGGCTCCCTGCCTGTCCTGACTCCACGCTGCACCCTGGAATCTGCCAGCAGGTCCGGCTCCTAGACAGTGGGGCCAGGAGGCTCCGCACGCTGCTCTCGCCTGCAGCAACTGCCCTCACAGCTCCCATTGGCCACAGTTCCCAGCCAGTGGGAGTGTGGAGCTGATGCTTGGGGTGGGGGCAGAGCATGGAGCTTCTTGGGCCCCCCACCTAGGAGCCGGACCTGCTGGCCGCTTCTGGGGTGCAGCGCACAGCCAGGACAGGTAGGGACTAGCTTGCCTTAGACTCACAGCACCACTGACCGGACTTTTAACGGCCCGGTTGGCGGTGCTGACCACAGCTGCCAGGATCTCTTTTCGACCAAGTGGTCTGGTAAAAAACTGGATGCCTGGCAACTGTAATTGGTTCTGAAGTGAAATAATTCCAAATACATTGCTGGTGATGAAAAATCTGGGCTTCACAAAGAACGCTGAGGAAGAAATGTTTCCATGGCTAGTGGTTCTAAACTCATAGTGGAAACTTCTATATTAACTTTCTGTTCCGTTGTAACTGGTAATCAGCTGAATGTGAACTCCCAGTGTGATGATGTGGCCAAAAGGGCTAATGCAATCCTTGGATGAATAATCAGGATAATCTAGAGCAGGAGTAGAGAGGTTGTTTTACCTCCGTATTTTGTATTGATGCAACTGCTGCTGGAAAACTGTCTCCAGTTCTAACACCCAAAGTTCAAGAAAGAGTTTGATAAATTGGAGAGTATGAAGCTGTCTGGAGTGGTTCACGAACATGGGTGTCAACTTCAAGGCAGGCTGTTACAAACCTGGACACAAACCCCTAACTGGTTGTGTGTTCTAGAAGTGGATTTTATCAGCCAAATATTAAGTGTGAACTCCTCAAGTGCTAGGACAGCCTTAATATGGAGTCACAGAGAGTCCCCTTGGATACTCCAGTCAATCTTGCCACCCAGGCAAGCTTGCCTTTGTGACAGATGGTTCCTTACACCAAAAATCACAACAATATTCAGGTTACTCCCAGTCCCAAAGCACCAGTCACTTACCCCAGGTCAATTGCACCTGAGATCATACACCAAAGGCAATGTTTGTAGCCAATCCTGTAATAAACTAACTAAAGATGCATTAATTAAGGAAAGGAAACAGGAATTATTTACAAGGTTAAAGCAGGTAATCGTACACACACACACACGAGTTACAATCTTAGGTTCCAAAAAGTAGCAGAAGTTGCTGTAATGTTCAATCTCTTCATGTTCTTTAGGGCTAACTCAGGCTAAGCAGCTGGGGAATCTCTTGGCTTAGAAATATTGCCCTCTCCAAATTCCAAACGGTATAGTGATGACAAATTCTTCTTGAAAGGGATTTTTATTCCCTTCCCCCAGAGTTAAAGCTGTGGTGGGATGAGCATTTGTGCACATCCCCTCTTCGTGGGGTTGTGGAAAACATGCGCAGGTGAGCCAGACTGCTTTCCAGCTATGCATCTGTCAATGTTCAGTGAAGCCTAGAGGCCCTGGCATGGGCTGTCACCTGGTCTGCCAGCATCACAGAGAGGTTCAGAGAAGAGCCACGAGAGTGATTAAATGCTTAGAAAACATGCCTTAAAGTGACTGACTAACAGAGCCCAATCTCTTCAGTTTAACAAAGAGAATGTTAAAGGGTGACTTGATTATGGTTTAAAAGTACCTACACGGGGAACAAATATTTAATAATGGGCTCTCCAGTCTAGCAGAGAAAGGTAAAACAGGATGAATGGCTGGAAGTTGAAGCTAGACAAATTCAGATGGGAAATAAAGCATGAATTTTTAACAAAGAGAGTAATTAACCATTGTAATAATTTTGCAAGGGTTGTGGTAGATTCTCCAGCACTGATAACTTTTAAATCAAGATTGGATGGTTTTTCTAAAATTTCTGCTCTAGGAATTATTTTGGGGGACTTCTATGGCCTGTGTTATACAGGAGGTCAGACTAAATAATTACAATGGTCCCTTTTGGCCTTGGAATCTATGAAAAAAACCTGTTTCACTGGTTAAAATATTACTTCTCTCCTAACAGCTTTATAAATTACATTTGTTCCAGGATATCAGGGTTTTCATACCATTCACTGTCTCTCAAATCTGTTGCTCAATGTCAGCTAATGGTAATGCTTTTACCTCTGTGACCCAATTCTAAATTGCTTTGGCTACTGCCTTCACAGAACACTGTGACATTGGGAACTTTTCTAGCAAATTTTCAATTCTCTTCCCGTTCCTGTTGCCACTCTACAGTTCTGAAATCTGCTGAAGTTCTTGTTCATGGTCTTAAGCTCAGGAACATTAGATCCAATATACACATGTGCAATATTCATAAGTTCATACTTGAACAACAAGATAGCATAAAGATTAATGTTCTAGTTTGTGTGTACTCTGTCATATAGTCTACACAGGCGTCTTTGGAGGCAGTCCTTGGTAACTCATACAAGATAGTAATGCGGGAGGGTGGGGTAAGTGTGTGCGTAGTTTCCTAAAGTCCACCACATTGCTTCATTTAGCACTGTTCAGACAGTTTTCACAGCCAGGCAGAACAAACAATCTCCAAGTAAGCTAAGCTGGAGGAGGCACAAGGTAAGATGTGACAACCACCCAAAGAACAAATATTTTAACTTTAAATACGAAGTTAAAACCTTTGGGACTCATTTCATCTCTGTTTTCCTTAACTTCTTTTACCACACAAAGACGGGTGTTGCTGCGATGTGATGGTTAACAATATGTAGGGGTAGAGAATTCCCCTGGCAATGGCCTGGAGCTCAGATCCTAGGGCCTGCCTAGCTTGTGGGAGCAAGTATTCCACTCCAGGTCCACAGATTTGGGCTAGCAGGGCTTGCACTGGCACTTTAAAAATAACAGTGCTTTGAACTTGGGCTGGAGCTCAGTCTCTGAAGCTTGGGGAGAGGGGAGGTTTCAGAGTCACATGGACTGCTAGTGTCTGGCTAGTGTCAAACCCCAGTTTGCCATACACTGTTTGTCTGGACAAGCCCTTTGTGTGAAGCCCAGCCTTCTTGCCACTCTACACTGGCGCAAAGGGGCATGATGCTCGGATTTCCAGGAGCATGCTGTACTTGGTTTCTGCTCGGTGGCTGCATCTTTTATATCAGCTACTAGCTAGTTAGATGTCTGACATATGTGATACTTTAGCTCCTCTTACTGGTGGAAGAGAAATTCAGCTCTCCAGAGTCTCCTGGCTGCTGTGAGTTGGAGGAAGGAAGAGGTCTTTTGCTACTCTCATTCCCCAGCCTCTGATTTATGGTCCTACACACCAGTAGCTTTCCCACACACACACACACACACACACACACCATCCCCTGTCCATAACTTCAAGGCCTGCCTCTGCTGTTCCCTGCCTTATATATTCAGTATGGCTAACTCCAAACATTCATAAATCATCATTCGGGGGTCAAAATATCATGAGAGAGACTTAAAAATCATAAGATTTTAAAAACGGAATAAATTTGGGAGTAGGGGAGCTTTTTGCTTGCTGGTTTCTGAGTCTCCAGGGTGTACTTGGGTCACATTTTCAAGGTTTTTCTCCATACCCATGAGGACTTGGAATGTATTTAAAAAAAAAAAAGCTGAGATTCTCACATAATCAATGAATACAGGAGCTGGGACTATAATAAAATAACAAGTATCACGAGGCTTGCCATAAAATCAGGAGTTGTCAGCTGTCTAGATTTCCTAAGCAGCACAATGAAATTAATATGGCTCTTAGCAGGAAGATGATGCTGTTTCTGTCCCATTTGCTCTTGAAAGTTTTGCAGACATAAGTGCTGGAACCTTTTGTTTTGTTTTTATTTTAAACAATAGCTTATGTTCTGCAGGCCCCTGAGCTTGCCAAGTAAACTTCTTTCTTTTCAGTATCTAGTGGGTTTTTTAAGTCCTGTGCTACAATATTTGGTATCCGCAGATCATTCTTTTCAGGGCATACCTGTACACTAATAAATGAGGGGCAGGTTTCATTCCTATATCAAACTCTTCTTTCCTTTCCTGATGTAATTTAACTCAGTCTTTTAAATTTCTAACCAAGTGAAGCTATTTAATGCTTTATAGTTATGGAGACATCAAAGTTAGATGGCTAGAGCACTGGATGGGAATCCAGAGTTTTAGAGTCTATTATCAACTCTGCAGGGCCGGCGCTTTCACTGGGCGACCCTAGGCAGTCGCCTAGGGCGGCAGGATTTGCGGGGCGGCATTTTGCCGCCTTCGACGGCAGGGGGTCCTTCCGCTCCGGGTCTTCAGTGGAAATTCGGCAGCGAGTCCTTCACTCACTCCGGGACCTGCCACCAGAGTACCCCGAAGATGCGGAGTGGAAGGATCCCGGCCACCAAATGCTCAGAGGAGGAGCGCTGCCACCTAGGGCGGCACAAACCCTGGCACTGCTCCTGTAGCTCTGCCACTGATTTGCTATGTGACCTTGAGAAAGTCATATGTGCCTTAGTTTCCCTATCTGTAAAATGGAAATAGTGATACTCACCTTGCTCTGTAAAAAGCACATTGAGCTCTATGGCTAAAAGCACTATATAAGAGCTATTGTTATTCCAGGATTTACTTTGCACAGGATGAAACTAATAACTACGGCTGAGTTCTTTTTTTTTTTTTTTAGAAGGAAGAATAAACTTTGGCTGATTCTGGTCTCCCATTTTTAGGCCTCAGATCATTGCCCCATTAACTTCTGATTTCATGCATTGAGGAAGGAAAAGGATTCCAAATTGCTTCCATAAATTATTTAAAAATGAACATGTGATGTTAAAAGTAAGTGAACAAAACAGCACTATTTTAATGGATCTGTGAGAATAAAGGCAGAATGGAGTGTGCTTCCTCTGCTGGCCACACAGTAGCAGTTATCTGAGCAACCACTAACTCAAAGACTGAACCAGTCAACATATTTGGAAAAGACTTGGTGTTCTTTGGAAGCTCAAGTAGCCATGTGACTTTAGATGTAGAAAAAATCCTTTTCAAGCTTCATGGAAAAGTTATATGTGTGGTGACAATCTGAGAGGGAGGAGAGAGAGGTTTGGATTAAATACCAGGAAGGGATTTTTCTGTCAGTGTTACTGGGATGTGGAATAGTCTGCTGAAGAAATATTCAGTATGTGGGGTTTTATTCCAACATATCCTGGGAGTTGTAGTGAAAGCAATTTCCTCGTAGTGTAACATCAGTTGGAAAAGTGGATATACGTAATACAGCATATTAAATAATATACTATATTATTGTAGAATTCTGAAGAGTCATCGCCAGGGTAGATTGATTTAAATCAAAATTATTTTAAAATCACCAACTTTAATTGCAATTTTAAATCACCAATTTTAATAATTTAAATCAGCAAGCAGCCTGAAACCTTGATTTTAATAATTGAGGTTAATTGTGTTTTACATTTGTGCTTTTTAGTTATTTTCCTGCAGAAAGATTGATTGATTGGTTGGTAACCATTCAAATATGTTGATTCTCAACTAAATATAGCATCTACTCTAAATTTGGTGCTTCTTTTTGTTAAGCAGGAAGATAGGATATATGTATACACATGTATTTAAGCAATTATATAGCTTCACTTATGTTTATTAAGAATCTTAATTTTACATCATTTATTATGTTAAAAGACGGTGAATGATGCATTTCTTCACTAGTTTGATTAATGTTTTTCTCTTGGTTTGTTTCAAGCGCTATTTGAATAAATTTAAATTCAATTAAAAGTGCACAAAACCATTATTTTATTTTATATTTTCATATTTAAATAAAGCTACCTTAAGTGTGCTGGTTACAGAAGAATAAAGTTTATCAAAACATGTTTTGTATTTTAAACTGATTAAACAAAAGAAGTATTATCTGTAGTTAGTGAACTGAAGTGATTGTTTCTGGTCACCATGTCCTTCAAAACTTTATAACTAATAGATCTTACCCTCTCACACCTAGTTGTTCATATATTGGAATACGAAAACAAGCTTTCTGACTTTTTCAGCTCCAGATTGGTTTCTTAACCTTGAGTGAACTAGTCACTGAACTGGTCTAGTTGAATAAACCAAAATGAAGAAGAAAATATTCTCCCCACACCCACAGAAGAGGCTTCTGCTCTCAAAAGCTGGAGTAGCACTTCAGCAAACTCTGGTTTCAGGTGCTTGGCCAGTGACGTCCACCAGTTCAGTCAGTGGTTTGGTGTTTTTTTTTTAAATTTCAGCAGCAATTGTGTACTGCTTAATATTTATTTTATTTAAAATATTTTAATAGATTGTAGTAAATTTTGGCCTTAGCATGGGTGGTTATAATGTCAAATAGGCTTATTTTTTTTAATAATCCTGTATTTAATTTAAATTTAAAAATCATTTTAAAAAACCTCAGATTTTATCCACATTCTAGGCCCCCTCAGGTCCTTCCCACATAAAAAACTAATAGACTGTACCCCATGTTTGTGAAAGTTTGTAATGCCACCTTTCTCTTGCTGTCCACAGATCTGTGACAAATCTGATGTATGTGTAACCCACTAAACTTTGATGGCAGAAGTAGCCACTATAATTCCATTTAACTGCAGGAATAGTGAGCAGATTCAGATGGTTTTGAACTCTTTGCTGTGGATAACACATTAGATAAATATGAAAAATTTGGACTGTCATGGATGCCCATACACTAAGTTTCTCCAGTTTGGAATAAAAACACCACAATATGGTAAAGCAACTCAAAACTGGGGGGAAAAAACCCAAAAAACAAAAACCTTTCATCTGCATCTTTTCTGCAGATATGGCACCTTATCTCCAGAGCTGGTACTAGATATATTATGCTCCGACCATTATGTTCTGCTGCATCTAGAGAGATTCATATGTAGACAGAACAATCTATATTATAAATTGGAAAAAGAACGAGGAGTCCTTGTGGCACCTTAGAGACTAACACATTTATTTGGGCATAAGCTAAAACCCACTTCATCAGATGCATGGAGTGGAAAATACAGTAGAACGATATATATATATACAGAGAACATGAAAAGATAAGGGTTGCCATATGAACTCTAATGAGACAAATCAATTAAGGTGGACTATTATCAGCAGGAGAAAAAAAAACTTTTGTAGTGATAATCAAGATGGCCCATTTCAAACAGTTGACAAGATGGTGTGAGTAACAGTAGGGGGAAAAATTAGCATGGGGAAATAGTTTTTAGTTTGTGCAATGATCCAACCACTCCCAGTCTTTATTCAAGCTTAATTTAATGGTGTCCAGTTTGCAAATTAAATCCAGTTCTTCAGTTTCTCATTGGAGTTTGTTTTTGAAGTTTTTTTGTTGAAGAATTGCAACTTTTAGTTCTGTAATTGAGTGTCCAGGGAGATTGAAGTGTCTCCGACTGGTTTTTGAATGTTATAATTCTTGACATCTGATTTGTGTCCATTTATTCTTTTGCATAGTGACTGTCCGGTTTGGCCAATGTATATGGCAGAGGGGCATTGCTGGCACATGATGGCATATATCATATTGATAGATGTGCAGGTGAACGAGCCCTTGACAGTGTGAATAATGTGATTAGGTCCTGTGATGGTGTCCCTTGAATAGATATGTGGACAGAGTTGGCAACGGGCTTTGTTGCAAGGATAGGTTCCTGGATTAGTGTTTTTGTTGTGTGGTGTGTGGTTACTGGTGAGTATTTGCTTTAGGTTGGGGGGCTGTCTTTAGGCGAGGACTGGCCTGTCTCCCAAGGTCTGTGAGAGTGAGGGATTGTCCTTCAGGATAGGTTGTAGATCCCTGATGATGTACTGGAGAGGTTTTAGTTGGGGGCTGTAGGTGATGGCTAGTGGCGTTCTGTTACTTTCTTTGTTGGGCCAGTCCTGTAGTAGGTGACTTCTGGGTACTCTACTGGCTCTGTCAATCTTTTTCTTATCTATCAAGTGTTCTTAAAACTACAATCCCCACCTGCTGAAGGGATCTTGTAGGTGTTTGTCTCTGTCTGAGGGGCTGGAGCAAATGCAGTTGTATCTTCCTACTGTATTTTCCACTCCATGCATCTGATTAAGTGGGTTTTAGCCCACGAAAGCTTATGCCCAAATAAATGTGTTAGTCTCTAAGGTTCCACAAGTACTCCTCATTCTTTTTGCTGATACAGACTAACATGGCTACCACTCTGAAAATTGTAAATTGTGTTTTCTAGATTGCATGAAATTATATACACCAAGGATGATATCTGTAGAGGTACCTATAGCACATTCTCTGATGCCCAGGAGACGCTCAGTTACTAAACAATCTTCAAAGTATATCTGTTTCAGTCTATCTAATGTTGGAGGGCACTGCTGCCAGAATGATAATTTTAGGAATTAGCTGGGATTGGACATTGTTTCTGAACTCAAGGTGGCACTATAGGACTATATTTGGTACCGACTTTCTGATTTATTGTTAAAAATGTAGCTGTCTGAATTTGTGTACACTAAGAATTTAGAAGAGGTGTTGGGGGTTATTTTAATGCTTTTTTCTCTTTTTGTTGTATGCATTATGAGCAAGATACAGTATTTTGGTTTACTGTAGTTTTCAGGAATTAGAATTTGCGTGCTTATTGCAAAATGAACAGGCAGCAATAATGCCAAAATAATATACTGATCACTGAATTTATGGTTGGTTTTAAATAAAAGAAAAGAATAAAAACAAAATTCAGATGCCAAGCCATTATAAAACCCTGGCTTGTAACTGTTACCAGTCCCAGTGCATAAATATCTCAAAAGGACACTGCCAGCCTCTAACACAGCTTAAATCTGAAGGAGCAAGCCAGACTGATTACATTTCTTCATTCCTTGCTGCAAAACTATTGGAGAGAAATTGTTCTGTTGTATTTTCAGGTCTTTGAAAAGCTCTTGATCCTTTCATTGCTGTGTGCTTTGGTGCTCCTGAAAACAGGCTTACAACTGGGTAAGGTCCCAGAGCTGCAGCCCAAGCATCTACACTGCAATTTAACAGCCCCTTAGCCAGAATCAGCTGGCATGGGCCAGGCCTATGTGTCTAATTGTAGTGTAGACATACCCCAGTCTTATCACTTTCTCCTCAGTCTGCCAACAAGGGTGCCAATTGTGATGCAGACATCAGCACAATATCTGTTTAAGAACACTATCTCATCTCACATGTTATCGAACAGCCATCAGATGGTAACAGGTTCCAGTTAGTACTGACAAAGGCTAGATTTGAACAAATGCCCTAAAAGGAAAAGGCTTTACTAGTATCCTAAGTCATCCAGTTTTCTCTGCTATGTTTTAAAAATGTGTACTTATAACAACTTTTTAAAGGGTGTGACCCACAGAACTTGGCTGGGGCCATGAGCTGCTACGGTGGTTGGTGAGCACTACACTTCAGTGTCAAAGGTTCCGCACTACAGCAGGGTGTCTGAAGAGCAAAACAGGAGCAGAGCATTGCTGGCTGGAGTGGCACTTGGATGAACCATTTGTGAAGGCAACAGAATTATTGTTACCGGAGCACCTTCAAACTGCTGGAGATAGAAGACAAGCATCAGATTCTTGGTCCAGGATACTCTGTGATACACTTATGGGGCAGCTCCTGGTGCTTGGAGTCAGGCTGCTGTACAGAGGCCCAGTGCCTGATCCTAATGACCCAATTGGTTTTGTCTTTGGAACTGACCTTCGTACTTCCCTCTGGAAAGAGCAGTCCTCCTGTCTGATGCTGACATTACAGATTTAAACGTGCTACAGAAAATTCAGGAGCTGCTTCCTGCAGAGAAGGTGGATGTTTTCTGAGTGACACTTGTCCCCATCCCCTCTTTCCTTCCAAGGCTCAGCAACATCCGTGGTAAAAATTTTGAGGTCTGTGGTAATTTTTTAAAAAAATTGAATGACTGAATGACATAACACCCTCCTCCCCCTGCCCCAATATCCATCACTAGGTACTGTAATTTTGTCAAGTGTCCATCACGCAACATGGTGGTGCTGACCCCTGTTTCCTTCCCTAGGATTTGGCATCCCTATCCCTTGCTAAGCGAGTGAAGTTTGTTTAGGGTGATTCCTTCAGTCAAGCCAGGCTAAGTACAGTTTGGCTGCACTTTACTCATACAATAAGGATAACAACATTTCATTACCCTGGCGCTCAATACTAAATGATTTGTAACCCATCACCAGGCACAAGTGATCATCCTAGCACAGCAGCTCCATCATGCTGAGCACCTAGGCAAAGTAGGCACATCTATGCAAAGATGGCCTGTTCCTGAAGTCTCTTCCCCCAGCTCATCACTGGATGTTAGGGGAGAGCTCATCCAGACCCTACTTACATTTATTATTTTTTCCTAAAATAACAAACCCTGATATTTCCAGTAGAATTGCAATTAGAATATACCAAGAGATGAGAAGCTGCTTTGTAAATTAAAACATTATTTAAAAAAAACAGAAACAGTAAATATCTGCTTTGTGGGAGCAGGGGAAATGAAAGAAAAGAATATTTCAGGTGCAACATAGAATTAAAGGAAATTCCAACTTCATGACAACATACCCCTTTCCCTTGTACCCCAGACAAGTTGCTCCATATGTTTTGATAGAGTTGGAGGGCATAGAGTAGGAGACTCTCTGCTGTCAGACCATTACCTGCACACCCACCAGATTTCCATAAAGAAACATAGTTGCATGTGAATACACTTACAGCAATAAGTAAGATTTGCGAAACTGGGCCCAGACTTCCCCGAGACAGAGTCAGAATTTATGAGGGAGCAAGAGTAAGGACACAGATGCATCCAAAATGCTCTTAATTGTGAAGAGATGTGATTCATTATAAACCAAGTAGCACTGTCATAAAGACAGGTTTGGAGAAGAAATGGCACTTGACATGTTCTGCATGCTGCCCTGCTGATCAGCTTGCAAGCATGCATCATTTCATTCCATTCTCAGATTGGGGCATATGAGTGGGTAGCTAAGAAATTATATGAACATCAAGCTTGCTCTCATCAGAGAGCCAAGCCTGAGACACAGGAAAAGGAAAGTAGAAGACAAGCAACACAAGAAAAATGAATAATGGACAGATTTGGCCAATATAGACATACAGAGAGAACAGCAGATCAAGTTTCAGGAATACAGGAAGAGACTTGTCATATTCAAATCAAACCCAAATTAAGAAATAATGGCTAGATCCTGAAAGGTGCCAAACACTCTGGTTCCAACCAGGCACTTCATTATATATTTAACCTTAATGAAGGACTCATGCTTAAATTGAAGGTCAGGTATAACCCCTCATTAGGTATGTCTACACTGCAATAAAAGACGTACGGTTCAGTCGTGGCTGGCCCAGATCAGATGACTTGGGCTGGAGGGGCTTGGGGTGTGGGGTATAAAATTGAAGTGTAGACATTTGGGCTTGGGCTGGACCCTGAGCTGTGAAATCCTGTGAGGGGGGAGGGGCATTTACACTGCAATTTTATAGTCCCACAGCCTGAGCTCCATGAGCCCAAGTCAGTTGACCCAGGCTCTGAGAGTTGGTGCTACAAGTCTTTTATAGCAGTGTAGACTTATGCACTAAGGCTGAGGCCGGGGAAAGGCTGGAGCAGTACTGGACCAGGAAATCTCTGTCCCTCAAGCACTTCTGAGTATGCTCCTGGGAAAGTAACAGAATAAAAAGCGCTCCAGCAACTCAGGTAGTGTGGAGAAGAGAAACCATTTTCAGGAAGAGAACGGTCAAGAAGCTCTTTCTAAGGAGTTCTGGCTGTGAGTCTTTCCATCCTCCCCACTCCCTTTGAGATATCACCCCAGAAGTAGGGAGAACCATGTGTGAAGGCACCAGAGGGTCACTTGCATCAGCCTTGAGAGTCTGGGGGTTTGGAGCAAAGGACTATAATCAAACAGCAGCCGCTCCTCAAACTCAGACATCAGGTGCTTAGGAAGTGGACCTGGAAAGGTTAGCAGGAGATGGGCTGAATATAGGCCATCCCAAGCTGTCACAGTTTCAGGACCATGGGCTAGGGCCTGGTGGAATGGGCGGTCCTGGGTCCCCCTACTCACCCCAGATTCTCCCACGCCTAGCCCTGGAGTTTACAGACAAGGAAGCTGACCCCAGCTGAACCCTGTTCAGGGGTACTGAACAAAGAGAGAGACTGGGGCAGCTGACCGAAAAGATAACCCTGCTACAGCAGGTTAGAGGGAAGGCTGCACTTTGCAGAATGACATTGTGATTCCAATTCCAAACTTTGTAGATTAGAAGGCTCTATAGGAGGCAAGTGCCAATGTAGGAGAAGGCCTTTGGAACTCCGGCTTTGCTCACTGGCTGTGTGGCTCCCAATTAAGAACACAGTAACTGATATAACAGATCCAGCCAGTGGCCCATCTAGTCCAGTGTCCTGTCTCTGATAGTGATCAGTACAGGTGGCTTCATAGGAAGGCCCAACAAGATGCATAATGGACAGTTGTGGAATAGCCTGCACACTGGAGCATAGCCACGGGTAGGCCATAGCCCACATGATTAGCACCCCGGTCTACCCAAATCTGAGTCTGTGTGAACCTGTATTGCTGTCCCCGTTGTGGTTACTGATTCCTCCTGGGAGAAGCCACTACCTCCACTGACATCCGTCTGGGGCTCTGGAAGAGAACTCGGCTCCCACCAGTCCCTGTGGGCACATGGCATATGACAGGAAGGGGCACAAGGGCAGGAACTGGTGTGGAGCAGCCCCACCCCTGCTATGTGTCAGCAAGAGTTAGAGGGGTTGCCGGGCCATGCCAGCTGCGGGGACTGAGAGTTCCTAAGCTGCTGCATTGAGTCCAACCACTCCACAGTGCATGGAGCCATGCCATTATGTGCCACTGCCTGAGCAAGGCTGCTACTGCTAGGACCTGAGCCAGAATGTGAGCAGTGCTGCTACCTCCAAGCCTATGTGGCGCTGGCAGGTGAGTGGTGGCACCTTCCCAAGTGTAGCCAGGTACCACAGGGTGCAGACAACTGCGTGCTGTGAGGATCCATTCTGAGCTAGGGCTGGGGAACCTGCAAAATCATTTTGCCGTGGGCGGGAAAACCAGGAGCACACTTGAGGGTGGCACAGGCTGGGGGGGGGAGCAGGCATTGCATTTCACAGACTGCACTGAAAGAGGTCCTGTATCTCTGTGCCATGCCCCACAAGGCCTCTCAGTGCCTGCTTGGAGCATGTGGCTGCTGAATAGGTGTACTGATAATTGAATAAAACCTCCATGCTGGGGAAGCTCTGCATGGGGCCGGTGCAACTGTCCCTCTGAGGATGACAGAGCCTGCAGGTGTCTGCAGGTATCCTTGTCCTCTTGGGGTGTCTCAGACAGTGACTCCAGCTAATGTGATTGCCCATCTATCATGAATTAGGCCAACCCAAATTTTGACTCCTAGCTATGCTGCTTCTGCACCCCATGGGAAGTTCCTTTCTAACTCTTGTCAGTTAGTGGCTGGTTTATGCCCTGATCATGTAGCATTTCTCAAATAATGCACCATAATTAGATGCAGTCAAATTTAAATGACTATTTCTGGGACATAAATCTTTTTTTCAACTCAGCTCAAATCAGCCCATTAAAAAACCTATTCTTAACTTTCTATGAGCAGAGCAAAAATGTCTTTCTGCTAGGACATTGGCATTTAGCATTTTTCTTTCATATTTTAATGTAATTAAAATTATTTAGATTGTAAGCATTTTGGGGCAAGGACCATAATTTTGTAGTTTAAAAGCTGTATAATTCAGAATAGTAAAGTGATGAGAAATGCAGTGCTCAATATAATAAAAGAAATATCAAGCAACAGCAAAAGGATGTGTAAAGATACAAGAAGGCATAAGTCTACAGAAAGGCAAAAAAACTAGATAAACATGAAAAAACCTTTGCAGAGACAAACCACCAGAGACTGTAGGTAACTTCCTCAATCGGGGGAAATCAACAGAGTTCCATAGTACCCAGTGGAGCTACACCAATTCACACAAGCTAAGGCTCTGGCCACAAGCCTGTTCTACAGTATCAACAACAGCCTTCCAGATAGAGGCCCTCTCCCTCCATCACCTGTGCAGTCATTTACAAGAGTTTCAAATAACCATTAAAATATAAGAAAATGCCCTAGAATCAAGTCTGTGATGGAACAGTTTTACACTCTCTACAACATACATTATGTATCATAATATGTGGGATGCTTCAAAATAAAAAAATCATCTAAAGTAAGGGTCTACTACAACAGTGCTTCTCAAAGTCGGGCTGCCGCTTGTTCAGGGAAAGCCCCTGGCAGTCAGGGCCAGTTTGTTTACCTGCTGCGTCCGCAGCTTCGGCCGATCGCGGCTCCCACTGGCCGTGGTTTGCCGCTCCAGGCCAATGGGGGCTGCGGGAAGTGGCGCAGGCCGAGGGATGTGCTGGCCGCCCTTCTCACAACCCGCATTGGCCTGGAGCGGTGAACCACGGCCAGTGGGAGCCACGATCGGCCGAACCTGCGGACGCGGCAGGTAAACAGACTGGCCCAGACCGCCAGGGGCTTTTCCTGAACAAACAGAGGATTGGCTTTGAGAAGCACTGTACTAAGGGATCCTAGATTCATGACTTCAAGGCCAGAAGGGACCATTGTGATCGTCTAGTCTGTGTAACAGGAAAAAAATACTTCCTAGAGCATATATCTTTTAGAAAACATCCAATCTTGATTTAATTGCCAGCAAGGAGAATCCATGACAACCCCTGGAAAATTGTTCCACTGATTATTTACCTTCATGGTTAAAAATGTCTTCTTTCCAGCCTGAATTTGTCCAGCTTCATCCTCCAGACTTTGGATCATGCTGCACCTTTCTCTATTACACTGAAGATCCCATTATTAAATATTTGTTCCCCACATAGGTACTTTTAGTACTTTTAATCAACTCATTCCTTAATTTTCTCTTTATTAAGATAAATAGATTGAGCTCCTTGTGTCTATCATTATAAGGCATGTTTTCTAATCCTTTAATCATTCTCATGGCTCTTCTCTGAACCCACTCCAATTTATCAACATCCTTCTTGAATTGTGGACATCAGAACTGGAAGGATTTTAATTGATTTCATTGGGCATTGGATCAAGTCCTTAGTGAATGCTTCCTTGGTGTATGGGAGAAATGCTAGTGTTCACACTCTAGTCTTATACTGTTCCCCTCCCGAAAGGTTTTTTTATTTAGCCACTTCCTGACCTACATTTATTCCAGAACTAAATGAATTGTAAATATTTTGAACAGCTTTCTGGCCAAATTTCAGTCTCAGTAATTACATTCTGCCTAACAACATTTCCCCTGTAGTTTTGAGTAAACACAGTATTCTTCTAAACTTTCTGTCTTATAATATTATCTAGTGTTGCTGTGTGCCATTAAACAGAGTGGTTCCATTCCAAAGGCTGCCTTTCCACACCGGGAGAAGTAAGGTGCTATATAAATCTGACATCCAAAAAAAAACCAACCACCCTATGTCAAAAGAACATTAAGGTTGCAAAGTCAGGCACTCAAAAGCTGATTAATACTAGAATTAAGGTTGCCTGTGCAACCTTAATTTGCCCCCCTTGTGCATATCCATTATGATATTTTTCCACAGCGTTCATCACTCATGCTCATAGTTTTCATCTTTAATTAATATTTAAGCTATCTGGTACAGTTTTCAATGAAAGTTTATCAGTTTGATATCCTTGGATGAATGCCACATAGTGAGCCTGACAAACAGAGACAGGGAGATAGCTATTATAGATAAATGAATCATATTCTAAGAGAAATTTTAGACTGGCTTCTCTCATATCTCATAAGCTCTGCCCATCTGTTCTACTAAATCTCTCACTCTCCTTGGAATACTTCTATCATCCTTCTATAGACCCTTCCTCCACACCATTAGGAAGAGTTGTTTCAGACACACACAACTTGTTGTTTATCCAGGGTGGCAGTTGAAATAAGTGTCTGGTATTGCAAGGGAATATTGTGTTTGCTCCTGAATGAAGTGAAGAGGTTACTTTACTGAGAATGCTTATGCTATGTATACTGGTCTCTAAACTGCTGGACTAAACTGGCAGTCTTCTATTTCTTTAAAAAGATTCTTTGCTCTTATGACATTCTTTCTGCACTATATTGTTCTCTTCCAGTTCTGAAAGTTGTGGAGAGAAAGTAAATTATCACTAGCAAACCATATATATTTTTGATTTCACTATTTCATAGTTCGGTTTTATATTTTCCTTAAGTAAGGGTTTTTCAGGTGAAAGTCTCCCCAGTGCACAGGGCCGGCTCTACAGTTTTCGCCACCCCAAGCAGCGTGCCGAATTGCCGCCCCGGGCAGCGGGGGCAGTCCGTGTGCCCTTAGGACAGCAGGTGCGTTTCCGCAGCGGCTGCAATTCGGCGGCAGCTTCTACGTTTAGCTGAAGCCGCCCAGACAGCTAACATAGAAGCTGCCGCAGAATTGCCTTCACCGCGGAAACGTGCAAGCCACCCTAAGGGCACACGGACTGCTCCCGCCGCCCTGGGCGGCAATTCGGTGCGCTGCTTGGGGGCAAAACAACAGGGACTGCCGCCCCTTGCAGAATGCCGCCCCCAAGCACCAGCTTGGAATGCTGGTGCCTGGAGCCGGCCCTTCCAGTGCAGAGAACCAGCCCCAGTTAAGTACCAGGGTTTAAATGGAACTTACCTGTAAGTAGTTGTTAGCTCTTCTGCTGGCTCTTTGATTATGCAGGTGAATTTCACCTGTTCATATCTAACAAGAATTTTTGTTGTTGTTCTAGTATTTAATTGATTATCATTGCTGCAGAATCTTTTCAAGTTATTCTATAAGCAGGTAATTTATTTGTGATTTAAAAAAAAATAAATTACAAATATGTCATAATCACTCTCTTTTTATTATCTAATAATTGCATGTCTCCTTGTAAGACAGAAAACAATGGCTACAGACTGGAATCGATGCCATCTGGAATGTTTAGCTATAACTGCTTTATAATATTATGTCTCCAAAACCATTGAAAATTAATGTTTTGAGGCAATTAGGATACAGGACATGTTAAATTAGCTTGACAATTACTATGATCGCCAGGAAAATTAGACACTCACCAACAATGCAAAACAGTGAATAATGAAAATATATTCTGAATCGGCATAGTAAGCAAACAATACAATTGAAATAAATACATATTTTTACTGAATTCTGCTATTATGTTGTCAAAGGGACTGTCACCTCTGGATACCATTAGATGATTTATCTCACTGCAGATATCCTGGTTAAATACTTTAATAAATATACATAAATTCCTCTAGGCTTCATCTCTACATATCTTAACATAGTAAAATACAACAAAATAAGGCATGCAGATTCCATTTTTGGTTCTGTTACCCCTGCCCTTAAGAATTAATTTAGAAATAAAATCCCTCAGCCTCAAATCATACCAAAATTCATATCCAGTTACAGAATAAAGCTCTTCCCAGTCTTACCAGCACATGTTAACTTCTGATCATTTTAGGTACCTGGGGACTGATTTTTAAAGGTTTTTAGGCGTTAGGCACCTATGTGCTTTTGAAAACACCACTAAGTGCCTATCTGTATCTTTAGGAACCTAAATACCTTGGAGCCCAATTCTGTGAGCTGCTGAGCATTTCTTCCTAGGCACTGAGGGTGTGTCTAGACTTGGAACTGGAGGGGTAAATGCCAGATCAAGGAGACATAGCTCAGTCAGAGCTAATGCAGGTATCACATGCAGCACAAGGGGCAAGCCACCTTGAGGTTGATCCCATCTAAGACCTTTAGTACATACTCGGGTGGTGAGCCCCTCCTGCTGCTGCAACTACATTCTATTTTTAGTGTGCTAGCTCTACCAGAGCTTGCATAGGCATTTCTCCTTGAGCTGGGAATCATACTCCAGCCTGAAGTGTAGTTGTACTCTGGCAGCCCTCAACTCCCACTGGAGCCAGACAGAAGACAATGAGAGTTAAGGGTGATCAGCAACCTTCAAAATCAGCCTTTTGTTCCCTGCCATAATTCAGATACAGGTGCTGTATACTGGGTGAGAAATGGGTTTCCTGTCCTGTGAGAATTTTCAAGATTTTAAACAGAAATTTCCATCCCTAACCAGAGCAAAAAGTTGAAATCTCTGCAATTCTGTGAATGGAAAATCTGGAAAAAAAATCCTCATTGGGCCAACTTAAATATTTATTTCCAATAAATCTGAAAGGTTTCATTTCAATTTTGACTTTTAAAATTATTTATATTATAAATTAACTTATTTTTTAATTAAAAAGTTGTTTAGATCCCCCAGACAGAACCTTTTTCAGTTAGTCCTGTTTTGACAATTTCAAAACTTTTTTTCCAAAATCATGAAATTAGTCAAAACTGAGCCTTTCCTGCAAAGTTTCAGTTTTAAGAAATTGGCAGTTACCTACAAAAAGTACTTTAAAATTTTAAAAATTCCCAGCCAGTTCTAGTACTGGCAATTTTGTTTGGGCATATTCCTGATGGTTTCATTACATGACATAATTTTTAGTTAAAGATTGATCTTAATTCCTGGAGACTCCAAGACAATCCTGGAGGGTTGGCAACCCTACCAGAGCTGATAAGCAGGTCTTAGGGCTACACCTTATGGACAGGGGTGAAATGAAAGAAAATGCAGAGACTGTACTGGCAGTGTGACTCCCTGATACCCAGTGAAATCACTAAGAGCTGAAATCATTGAAGACCTGGGTTAAACAGTAGAACCTCAGAAATGGCAGTAGGGGAAAGCAGCAGAGGTAGCAGCAAACAGCCAGTGGCAGAAGCATACAGCAGCCACAGAGACATTGCACGACACCCCTCCTCTACCCCTTTCACATGGAAGTGAACCCCTGTGAACACACCTCTTGACTTCTGGGTCTTCGCAAATCAAGGACAGCCAACTTGGGTGCCACAGAGGGAGAGGGGAGTAATGTGTTAAAGAGACATTTGTTCATTGAATTTTCTCACCACAAGGTAAGAAACTGAGGCAATGCACTGTGGAATCAGGTTTGTTTATGGTCACATGCTTTTGAATGTGGTTGTGGTGTTAAACTTTTATTTTGTAAAATGTCTAATTGAAATAGCAAAATATAAAACATAGAATATAAACTTTGAGCATTGCTTCAATGTTTCATGGTGACTTGATGAAAAATTAATTGATTTAAAGAGAATAATTAGACTTTAAATTACCTCCCTGGGCAGTTTTTCACTAGATTGTTTCACTTTTCCTTGTATGCTGTTTGCAGAAAATCTGAAACTCTCTGCGACCTGACCTGTGCCTATGTTGTTGCTGATTATTGGAATATCAGTTATGCTCCAGGAGCGGGTGCCTATAGAGCATTTTATGACTTTTTGTCCATAGCAGAACATTAATTTTCATTTGACAACAACAAATCTGGCATGGCAGAACACAATCACTCACTTGCATGGGCAAAAGAGATTGAGGGAGAGTCTGACGTACACACACACACTTGTGCTCGTTAACGCAAAACATAAACAGTGGGCTCAGCAGTGTTAAAGTAGAATAACTTTCCAAACATATGAAATTTGTGATGGTCAGATGTGCTGATCTGTTGATATAAATGATATAAACAGACATGAGGTCACTGTAAAGCTTTGACTTTGAGTGCAAGTTTGATTAAGTTGGAATATGTATTGCTTTGGGGTATGGGTTGGAGATGGACGTGAAAGCCTTATGGTGCTTTGGAGTATGTTATCAGCAGTGTTGCAGGTAATACAAAGGAGGAAAGGAATGCGCGTGTCTTTCCCTGTAGCATCTTATTTCCATTATTTTAAGGTTTTGAGTAGGTGGGGTGTGCCCCACTGCAACCTTAATGACCACCAGCTGCTGTTTGTGTGCTGGTATTATATAGGTTGATAGTTAATTTTATATCAGATTTTTGTTGGAACATTGACCCATGAAACTGGCAAAGCACATTTCAATTGTTACTTTTGGGATGGATGCAATGTGACCATCATTATTGAAATTAACTCCATAACCTGATATTAATTAATATCTGTTCAATTCTACCACTAAGGTCTTGTCCAGACTAGAATAGAGGTTGAGGTTAGATCAGAGTGCGCTAGCTAACATCACCCTAACCATGATGTTTCCCTAGTGTAGCTCCAGGTTGCTAGGGTACATTTGGATGAGCTGAATGGAAGAAAAGGGTGTCAACTAAAGGCTTAGTTAACACACCCTGACCTAACCTGAATGGCTTTTCTAGTGTTCATAATTCCAAGAGACTACAAGGTGCTTGGGGCACCAAATAAGAAAAAGAACAGAGATATGCTCTTGATCAGCGTTAATGGGGAAACCAGAAGCTGTGGGCACAAATCCTTGTCACAAAGGGTTTGATCACAAGATTCTACATCATAGAAGCAAGGATGAAACACAGCCCTGAAAGCTTCCCCAGCCAAAGTCAGTGCTAAGAGATGTCTGCTAGTACTGAATGACTTCAGCAGATGGATTCTGGTGAAGGGCTGAGAGTTGTCAAATGTGGGAAGGAATGTTGGGTTCATTCAGCAATCCAAAGAAAAACTCCAATTGATGCAGTCAGAAGCATTCTCAGTATCTGATTGTCTGAGGCCATGGCTACACTAGAGAGTTGCAGCGCTGTTGAGGGGGTTACAGTGCTGCAACTTAGGATGTGGCCACACTTGCAAAGCACAGCCAGCGCTGCAACTCCCTGTTTGCAGCGCTGGCTGTACACCCGGTCGAGCTTCGGGTGTAGCAATTCCAGCGCTGGATCAGCAAGTGTGGACCCCACCAGCGCTTTTATTGACCTCCGGGGTATAAGGAGGTATCCCAGAATTCCTGTCCACAACAAACCGGAAGAAAGGGAGAGCTCGGAGTTCAGCCAAACTGCTTATTTAAAAAACAAACACAGCTCCTGTTTGCTGAGAGAGCGGAAGCAGGCAGGGGAATTACTTTGGAATGTTCACAGCTGTTTGCTTGAAGAGAGAAACAGCATGCTCACACGGCAGAGGGGGAGGGGGAAGTCCATGTTGAGCAGATGCTTATCTGGTCTGATGGCTATTTAGGAAGTACATAATTTGCATTTAGTGAATGAGAGAGGGGTGGGGGAATGGGGGTCAGAACTTTTAAAATGATTGAAGGTAGTCACTGTGTGTCTTCCAGTCCTTAGAACTTGCAAGGCAGGGAGCTGAGAACTGTGTCAACTCCAAAAATCCATTCTTTCTGTCTCCTCCACGCTCCCTGTCACATTCCACCCCACCCCCCTCTTCTGAAAAGCACGTTGCAGCCACTTGAATGCTGGGATAGCTGCCCACAATGCACCACTCCCAACAGCGCTGCAAATGCTGCAGATGTGGCCACACTGCAGCGCTGGTAGCTGTCAGTGTGGCCACACTGCAGCGCTGGCCCTACACAGCTGTACGAACACAGCTGTAACTACCAGCGCTGCAGAACTGTAAGTGTAGCCATGGCCTGAGAGTACCTGCTGATATGTAAAAGTCTGTGATCACCAGGGAAGTGGAGTATAGAGATTTGTGTCATTGTAGTGTCCTTACATTACATCATCAACTTATGAATCCAAGCATAAATGCCTTTTCCCTGAGACTTTCATTATACTTTGTTTTCCATAATGTTTGAAGGTATATGTTCTCTCACAGTAAGTTTTCTGAGGCACACGTAGAACAATACCATGCTTTCTGGTATTAACAACAAACAGCTACTATGTTTTGTGGGTAAGTGATAAACTATTTTTAGGACTTTGGCTTTCCTTCTCTCTGTGCACTCTGTTAACTAAAACAGGCAATGTTGGAAAAGAAAGAAGAGAGCAAAGGTATTCCTTTAGCAGCTGGAGTGCTACCTATGCCTTTTGGGCAGTCAATCTCAATATCCTGTTGGCTCCTTTCCAAGTTATTTACTGGAATCCACAGACCAGAAGGTCCAGGTGGGTTGTGAATTAGCAACTCTTAACAAGTCCATTGAGGAGCTTTACAAGAGTCATCTGTCATTTTCCCCATTGTTCATCTTCTGTATATCTCTCATTAGGTTTCTTCTTTTTCACAGCATCTTATTGATTATTTTGTTTCATTAGTTCAGACCTATGTGTTTTATTGTTGTTGTTCTGTTCTTGCTCCTGTAAGACATCAAAATTTGTGTATCCTGTTTTTTCCCCTACACTGGTATTTCTACTCATCTGTTCTGCCATTTTCTGTTCACATTGTGGTCATATAATCAATGATTATTAGCAAAATGTACCCCATCAATTTACAGATATCTGATGTCTATACAATCATGTGCTTCCTTATTACAAATCTCTGACCTGAAGCCTTTTAGATTTTTTGGTCACTTGTATTTGTTACACTTTTGTAATCAGTTTAACTTTAAAATCTGAAAACCTGTATAGTTTCTCAATACATTTAAAAACTGTTCTATGTAAATCAATTCCCAGACATTTTAGACATTTTCAGAAAATATGGAAGCCAGACAATTCTATTAGTCCTGAAATGACATTTCCCCCAAAGTTTCAGTCCTGCTGTTTCGCTACTGAATACTGCAACTGTCTTGTTATAAGTCTGGAATGGTTTATTAATAGAATGATATTATGTTGCCATACCCTACTTACTGATTTTGGATATTTCATCTGACATTGATGATAATAACTATGACATTTTGTTGCATTGTTTAAATATTTTCATGAATTTTGACCCAAAAATATATGGTTACTGCACTCTCACCTATCAAATCATGCTGAGGTGGCTTTCATTGGCTGAGAATGTTCTGATCATTATTCTTTAAATTCATTTGTCCAAAGTAGTTTACTTTTGTGGTTCTTGTAGTTTTTCCCTCACTCTTTTCTCTCTATGCCCCCAGTTTTTAGGTCTGGGTCTTAAAACAGCCTTCTTTTGGAGTTGGAGATTAAGGCACATGCACACTAAAAAAACTTTGAAGTTTTGGTGCAGGTCATTACAGCCAAGACATCCCTATTTTTTTCAGACAATATACCCTATTAATCTTTCTGTAGCTATGGATTTAAATAGCTCTCCTCTTCCTAGTATCTGAGCATATCCCAAATGGAAAAAACAGCTACAAAGAAAAGTCTCTCTTACTCCCGCTCCCTTCTCCACCTCTAGGAGAAGCATGTGGTGAACTGTGTATGTAAGTCAGCAGGGAGAGCTTATTGTAGAAAAGCTAAGTCAAAGAGATGAGGTTTGCATTAAATTATGAATACAGTGAGGCCTGTGATCCATTCTTATTTCTTGCCTGATTTGAATTCCACAGTCTAGATCTGTCTCCCAAGAACATTCTAACCCCTGCACTCACAAACCTCCCCCTTTGGTTGACGGAGGGCGAGGTCTTGGGGAAGCGATGATTTCACATGTTGTTAGGGCCAATCCTATAGAACGCTTTGAATATTAAAGCAAAGACATCTGAATAGAATCTAGTTCCAGGAGGCACTGAGCAGAGTACTAGAATGATGTGCACTTGTGAACCTCTGCTATTAACTTAGTACTTCTGTGGTCCATATTCCCCTAATATCTGAGCACCTCACAATTTTTAGGGTATTTATTCTTCTCATATTCATGTGAGGTAGGGTAGTAGTGTTAGCTTCCCATGTGTAAAATGGGGATGAGACACAGAGAGACTAAGTAATGAGCCTAAGGTCATACAGGAACTTTGTGACAGAGCAAGGAACTGAACCCAGATCTGAAATTAGCACCCTAAGCACCAGACAATCCTTCTTTACATGCTACTAACACATGGGCTGCTGCATTCTGAACCAGGTTTTTTAGGGTGGATAATTTTGTTACTACGTATAGGCCCTGGAACGCACCTAAGCATGTCAGTAGGACCTAAGCACATGTCTATGTATTGTCCTGAAGAGGGATGCTTTCCTAAGTCAAGGCTGTAATGCACTGCATTAATCAAGTCTGGAAATCATGAATGCATGGATGCATATTGCCAGATCTCTTCTGAGTAAGACAATCCAGAAACACTGGGGACAAAGAGAGGACAGGAAGAGAAAAATGTTATTGGAATCAAATACATAGTTTCCTAACAGAAAAATACTCATCAGAAATTGATTATTCTTAATGTCATTTTTATACTATAAAAACAACTGACAGGTAATATTTTCAAAAGTGCCTAATTGGCTTAGATGCTGAAGTGGTATTGAAAGTTGTAACAGGGGGCACTCGCCTTTTGAGCACCTCCTAGCAGCTGGATGTGGTATTTACCCTGGCACCACCTACGAGCTGCCAGCCAACCTTGGTGGATCTTCAGGCCTTTGTTCAGGCTCTCAAATAGGCCCTGGCATCCTCCTGGGGTTTATGCCACGGTAGTTGGTAGAGGAACCCTGGCCTGCCCACCACGCCAGGTTCCACCCAGGGGCCCTATAAACAGCAGCTATGCACTGCTCAATTTCAGTTCAGTGCTGCTTTTATCCTACCAGGCCTCTCTTAGCTTCACCCTTATTTAAGGGTTAAAGTTCTTAGGTCCTCTCTCTCCCTGCAAACCTAGCTTAATCAAATGCAGCCATAAATAAACTCTAGTTATCCCTCAAGGTCCTCTAAACAGAGGAGAGCACCCTTCCCTGCACCTCTGGCCCAGCCAAGAACTGACCTGCAGATCCTTTTATCAGAGCCTGTTGGCCTCTGATTCGATGCTTCTATGAGACCTCTCTAGGCAGGCCTGGAGAACCCACCAACACTTCCTCTTTCCTGAGGCAATGTGTGGTAGGACTATGGGGCCTCCTGGAGAGAGCTGCAAAGACCAGGTGAACCCCATCACAAAAGTTAATGGAACCTAGGCGCCTAAGTCACTTGGGTAAAATGTTCAAAAGCCCCTAAGTTCCTGTTTGGCTGTTACAGTCTTCTGTGCATCACCTACGTCTTATGCAAATGCACCAAGTAGCGCAGTTATTACATACAGGTAGTCCTTGACTTTATGACATTTGACTTACAACGATTCTGAATTGACCCCCTGATTTGACTTACAACAATTGGTTTCGACTTTACAATGCTGGGTCTCGCAATGGAGTGTATTGCGGTTCCGAATTACAATGTTTCAACTTACGATGCAATTTTCAAGAACCAATTGTGTCATAAGTCCAAGGACTGCCTGTACTGTGAACACACTGTAACTTCTTATCCCGCTTCTTCTACACTGGTGTCTCCACCAGCTTGTGACGGATTGATTTTTTCAGATAGTATTGTCTCCTTTTTGGTTGTTTAGCAGGAGCCTGAAACTGCACCTGAGTGTTTGATCAACCTGAGTTCAAGTTCTCATCCTGTTTGCTCCCTTCATTCACATGATCAGTCAAGTAACTATTCCTAGGCTCTGCACTACTGGTGGCAGCCTGACGTTTTCGCTTTATGCTGACAAATCAAGAAAAATATTGATAGAACTTTGGCTTAGCACACCCTGTTCTGGATGTCATAGGCACACACAATGTAAGCGTCAACACAGCCATGATTATTTCAATTACTATTTTTTACCATAACCCTACAGCATTTTGAGATCTCTTCATGAATCATGTAACATAGTATAAATAGAACTTGGTATTATGGTATAAAACATTAGAAACAAAATTCAGGGCCGCTCGGGGGGTAGGGGGACAATTTGCCCCAGGGGCCCCCACGAGAGTTTTTCAGGGCTCCGAGGCGGGAAGGACCCCCGCTGCTGAATTACCGCCGAAGCGCCAGGTCTTCTGTGGTAATTTGGCTGCGGGGGGCTCCCGCTGCTGGTCTGTGGAGCACTTTGACAGTGGGTCCCGGAGCGGAAGGACCCCCTGCCGCCAAATTACCACTGAAGCAAGGGCCCCCCACTGCCAAAGACCCCAGGCTCCCTGAATCCTCTGGTCGGCCCTGGCAAAATTACCCTGTTATGCAAAGGAGAGCACAGTCTGATGGACACTGATTTGGTTAGTGTCTAGTCCACTGTAGTGGGAGGATCTTCTTAGGCAAAGGACTATCCTGAAAGGAGTACTTAGCTCACATAGGGCCTGATCCTGTCAGGTGGTGAGTATCCTCAACTCACACTAAGGTCAATGGGAATTGAAGATGCTCAGTACCTTGCAGAATCAGGCCCATACTAGCTGTAGTCTATAGTATATTAAGGTGTCAACTTGTTATGTTTAGTTTACTGAATCTGAGCTTCGTCCATTTTACTAACTTATTTTTCTTTGAAAAATAATGGCCTTCACCTGTGACCAAAGTAATGTGAATGCTGTTGGTATGTGTTTGGGATCAAGAACCTGTGAGTTAGATTTTCAGAAATTCGGAGTACTGACAACTCCATTTGAAATCAGTGGGAGTTGAAGGTGCTCAGCACCTCTGAAAATCAAGTCTAATTAGGTCCTGGAAAGTAGAAATAGCTAGGTATTCATATTGTTTCTCATACTACACCATTCCAAAGTATTTACATAAATATTAACTCAGCCCCTCAATATTCCTGGGAACTACTGTATGTAAAATGAATATTTTAATACACATTTTATAGATGGGTAAACTGAGGCACATAGCGAGTCAGTGACTTCTAAAGTGATATATCAAATGAGTGGCAGGACCAGGAATGGAACATGGTTAGACATGCTATTCCAGTGGTGTTGTTTAAGTCCCTGGAAAGCACAGAATAGGAGTTACTTCTGTAAGTACCCATCATTATAGGTAAATTGGATACTTTTGTTACTTCCACCTCTAATAGTATGTAGGCTATGGAGTGATACAGCACACGTGTATAATAACTTCATCCAGACCAAAGAACAAAGCAAAGATGACTGATACAAAAGCAAATAATATGTTATAGTAGTATAGAATACTGTACGTAAAAGTAGATTACAAGTAATTATTTCAAAAGAAACTTCCTTTCTGAAGACCCTCAATGGATTTATTTTAAAAAAGACCCCTGAGAATAGCATATTATTTCAGTTACAACCTATCTTTGATATTATTTAGCTGTTTTAAGGCAGATAACTACCAAATAATAATTTCCCCCCTGAATGTCGTACTTTGAAAAAGTCAAAAATAAAATAAATAGGACCATCAAGGTCTATTTCAGGAAGAGGTCTGGGGAATTTATTTACTTATTGAGATGCTAATTAGCTTCTATTGAATAATGCTTCATGCCTACAGTGTAATTAGCAGTATTTCTAAATCTCCAACAATAACATTTATCACAATTAAATTCATTTCCAGAGTGGCAGTACAGTGGCACGTGTTCATTCTATAACAGTTAAAAATGCTCTGAAAAGCACCATGTGCGTCTAAAGGGACTGTATGGAAATACTACTAATAATACATTAAAATTACTCTCTCTCTTAATTTGGAGCATGTTTTTTGGCATTTTATTGCTTCAATTAATTTAAAATTATGTTAGGAATGTTTTTCCTAATCTATTTCTTAATATAAACTGAAGATTTAAGCCCTACTTTTTAATAATCTTTCTTTCTAAAATGTGTAGTCCTCAATCCTCAGGTCTACCCAAACTGTGGTCAGCATAGGACCCAAGTGGGGTGGAGATGAGTGGAAGAGGTGGCTACACACCATATTGAATCTATTCTGACCTTTGTGGCAAGTTAGAGCAACCACTAACCTCCAACTTGTGCTGGCTATTGACAGCCCATAAAAAGCTGTTACAGAACCGAGGAATAACTGGAACACAGAAGCTCTTCAGACATTATGGAAAATCTAGTAACGTGGTAACATTTTAACTAGAGCTGGTTGAAAATTTTCCAATGAAACAATGTTCCATCAGAAAATGCTGATTCAACAAAATCAGAATGTTTCCTGGAAACAAATTTATTTATCCAAAATGTTCATGGGAAATTATTGAAACATTTTGTTTTGATAAGATCAAAATATTTATTTTTGACTTTATTGTTTTGACTTCTGTTATATGTATTTATAATACAAAAGTCAAAACATTTAATCCTAACACAATAGGACTGTTTCATCCACACTCTGAAAAAAGTGCATTGGCTTCCAAATCCAGTTCAAGGTTGCCCTTCTTGTTTTCAAAATGTTTGCTGTACTGGCTTCTTTGAGCTCATAGCCACCTGCTCCGGCATTCATTCACTCTTAGTACTTGGCTTCTTCTTCATTCTGTCCCTGAAGCTCGCTACAGTCCAGGTTTCATCATTGTCTTGTGTATTCCCATTTCAAATTTAGCTCTGAATTAATTATCTTCCAGCATCAAAAAATGTTCCATTCCAAGCTTCTCCTTATTTCCCAGGCTGACACCAGTGCATAAATCATCAGATTTAATAAATGATGTGGAGAAACACAAAAATAGCAAGGGCTTTTAATGATCATTTGGGGGGATGGAGGATCCCATGGGGGAGAGAGAATAGCATCTGAGGTCATTTTACTTCATACCATGAGTTTTAGGCCCTGTTTAGTCTCATGGATTTCTGGTTAAAGGACAGAGGAAGCAGGCATAGATGTCCCATCCTACTGCTGCCCCTCTTGTCCATAACCCCACACACAGACTTGCAGCCAAATGAACTTTCATGTCTTGGTAAATCAGAATGAATAGGTCAGCAAGGCGAATCAAGTTTTTCCCCACAACCTTCCACTGAACATTTATTGTGAAAAAAGTCTTAGCATAACGTGTCTGCCAGAAAAGCAGGCCTTCTGTTTTCCAGGGTTCTGCTCAGCAGTTTATGGAAAGGCAAAGTAAATCTTATTTTATGGTCACTATGAAACATGATAGATAGATAAATAAGCTAAACTGTAGAACTGTGAAGATTAGATGGGCAAATAAATCTGCTTATAGTGCATTCACGCCCATGGAGCATGCAGAGGATAAAGCGAGATGTGATCTGTCCATACTTCCATCCAGAATAGCTATTAATGGAATAGACAGTTCAAAGAAGAGTTGCATTTGAAAAATGGGCAGGACAAAAATAACCTGAGGAGATAAAAGATGCATTTACTTCTCCTTAAAGGGCTGACAGCATTCACTTTTTAAATCTTTCATGAATGAATTATGCATGTTTTTATGCCTGCCTTATGGATTAGACCTTACTGCACATGACCTTAGAGGGCTTGTTTTTTCTGTAATAGCCAAAGGGAATGCTGTAGGCCATCACATATCCCTTGTCGGTACTGTAATTAAGAACATCCTGATTGCTGAAAAAAGAATGTAAGGCAGCTAATAATATTATAACTTTGGCAATGGAGTACTAATTTTGAACCATATATTTTAAATAATGATATGAATACTCATCTTTTTAAAGACATAGATAAGTTTTTTAATGATAAACATTCAGGGTAACATTGGATTAGTGGAATTCAGTGAGTTGTGGGCATGGAGCAAACTCATTTTTCTAAAGCTGATGGACAGTTTAGTTTTGTAAGCCAATTATTTTGAATGGATTTCAATTTGACTTAAGCTAAACATCATTAAACATCACCATGGATCTTAAAAAAAACAAAACAAAAAAAACCCCAAGGAGCACAAGAAAACACGTTTTTTTTAGACTAAAGTGAAGTACAAATGGAAAACTAGAACACTTAGAAGCTTTGTCAAAATCTACTTCTCAGCACAAATTTAGGTAGGTAAGTTCTTTCTTGTAGTTCTTTGTTGTGACAGAGGTTGCTGCTGAAAGGAAAAAAGGATTAGACCGAAGTAGATGCACTTGATTTCTTGATCACAGAGAAAAGTAGAGTGTTCAGATTTAGAGTATCCATATTAGAATTCTTAAAGTATCATTGAATTCCAAAGGGTTGTAAATGAGTTGAATAACAGAAAATCCAAACCATTATTGTCTTGTTTATAATCATCAATGTAAATTATAGTCTAAATTTTCCAACTGGTCAATAAAATCGTAGTTCTAAATTTCACATCTGTACTTACAAATTGTGTATGCAAAGGTGTACTTATTCATACAATTACCCATTTTGTAAGAGCAAATGAGGTATTTGCAGCTATAATTTAGGGTGACCAGTTTTTAATATCTGACCTTTCATAGATGTGTACAACTTGGGCTCCTGTAAAATTAAAATGTATTTGTCTGAGCCACAGAAACAGCATGTTGACAGGGGAATTGATATGGGGTATTGCAAATCTGGCAGGCTAAAAGATTAATCAGATACAGTCACTGCTTGAACTCTACCTCTGTTAAGGTCATTTAGACATTTCTTTAAGGATCTTGATTAGGAGAACAAATTGTGAGATTCCATAGAGCACTAACGAAGATCCAGTCAATGTCCAATCAGGAAATCAACAAACATTAGTACACCTCTACCTCGGTATAACGCTGTCTTTGGGAGCCAAAAAATCTTACCGCGTTATAGGTGAAACCGTGTTATATTGAACTTGCTTTGATCCCCCGGAGTGCGCAGCCCCCTCCCCCTGGAGCACTGCTTTACCGCGTGATATCCAAATTCATGTTATATTGGGTGGTGTTATATCGAGGTAGCGGTGTATCTGAAAGTATAATGGAATTCAGGGAGAATTCCATATGTACATAGGGATAATAAAGCTCCCTCTTGCAGCACATGGCTACTTTGTGTTATTAGCAACAAAAAAGTAATAATTCCACAGAAATATTTCTGTACTTTTCTGTCAAAATGTAGTAAAATGGGATGATGAGAGCTACATTTAGTCTTATAAGATCCTTGTTGATCACCGTATCTAACAGAACAAACCCTGAGCATCATGGGCAGGAAACAAAGATCACAACTGCAGGGTCAACACAATGCAGCCAAATGACCTGCAATAATGGAGGAAGTGGTTGTAGCATTAATATTGTGTATGACATTGATTTAGCAGTAAGCCTCAGCATTTTCTCTGTGTGGATATGGTCAGGCTCCAATTAGGTTAAATGAGATGATAGGTAATGTTTTCCAGGTGAAACATTTCTCCTTCTGGTGGCTTCAGGACTTTCATTCATTAAAGGGCACGTCTCTGCCTAATCTGGATTGCTCTCTTCCAAAAGGCAATACACATTTCTCTGGTTGGAGGATGGGAATGGTTCTGCTCAAAGTAAAGTGTCTACATAAGCATGAAAGAGCAAAGTAGTAAAAGGAGCTACCTCTTAGCCTTCCAGGCCTCAATCCTCAAAGCTGTCTAGAGGCTTATCTCCCATTGATTTCAATAGGAACGACATGCCTAAGTACCTTTGAGGATAGTGGGCCCCAGTGAATTCTGTTAGGCAAGCCAGTTTTCTCTCCAGGCTATCCACCACAGCCAACTGTTAAGCTGAGAAATCACATCTGATGTCTCAGTTTTGTCCAGCAGGCCATTGTGATGCTTTATTTAAGACTATAAAATGTTTAAACCTTAAGACTCTGTGAGGGTAACCCTTTCCTACACACCTCTCTTTATATTTTTCCAAAGGCCAAAGCTGTCTTACGTTGTGATATAATGATGGTAAGCACAGAACAAATCCCTCCCTGAGTAGCATTTTCTTGATGACTGGTTGGTTCCTATCAGCTTTGTTCAGTATAAAGTTGTTGTCTTATAGGAAACCTTTCCCAGCATGCTTTTGGAGCTGGCCCTTTAAATTTGGCAGTGACGGGCAGCTCCAGTTATCTTGCAACTGGCTGCAGCAGCATTTCTGTCTCTTAGAGTAAGTATTCCTGAATCTTATTGTTGTTTTTCCCTTTCTCATTTTTGAGGTGATACATGGTCTCATCCCTTTTGTGTCACCTCTTGTGCAAGATTGCCCGACAGATTTTTACCAGTCAGAAGATTATCCTTCTTGGCTTCCTTATGAAGCTCGACACCTTAGATGTCAGAAGGCCTATGACCTAAACTGAGAGATGGCCAAAGAAAGGGCAGGACACTAGGGCCATAGGAATTTGCTATTCATAGGGATTAGAATGTGTATTCTTAAAATGTATGTCACTTGAGGTGAGCCTTGTCTCATGGCAATAAGAAGTGCAGTTGTTTCTTGAATAATTACAGGTTTCAGAGCAGCAGCCATGTTAGTCTGTATCCACAAAAAGAACAGGAGTACTTCTGGCACCTTAGAGACTAACAAATTTATTTGAGCATAAGCTTTCGTGGGCTACAGCCCACTTCTTCAGATGCATAGAATCAAATGTATAAAGAGAGATATATACCTATAGAACATGAAAAGGTGGAAGTAGCCATATCAACTCTAAGAGGCTAATTAATTAAGATGAGCTATTATCAGCAGGAGAAAAAAAATTGTAGTGATAATCAAGATGGCCCATTTCAGACAGTTGACAAGAGATGTGAGGATACTTAACATGGGGAACTAGATTCAATCTCTGTAATTAAAGTTTTTCTTCTCCTGCTGATAATAGCTCATCTTAATTAATTAGCCTCTTAGAGTTGATATGGCTACTTGCACCTTTTCATGTTCTGTAACTTGAATATATATATCTCCTTACTATATGTTCCATTCTATGCATCTGATGAAGTGGGCTGTAGCCCACGAAAGCTTATGCTCAAATAAATGTGTTAGTCTCTAAGGTGCCACAAGTACTCCTGTTCTTTTTTCTTAAATAATTAGTTATCTGAACGAGGGTGAAGGGAAGTATCTTTTGAACAAATCTATGAAGCTGCTGTACGATTCTTTGCCACACTTTTGTTATACAAGATGTTGAACACAGTAAACACATATGCCTCTGCAGGTGCAGTTTGCTGCAGAACTGTTGTAGCCTGTATTCTTGAGGAGTCCTGTCACCGTATGATATAGAAGAAACCTACTCCGATCCCATCTAGTTAGAGAATGACTTTTCCTTTTGGAGAATAAATAACTTTTCTTACCTGTGAATAGTATTTCGCTGGTGGACATGTTCAGTTTCTAAGTACTCACCTTATCTTTTTTCTGATTGGATTAAAATTTTCTACTAAAGCCTATGCTAATCAGAGTGAGTTTTGTTCCATTTTCAGTTACATTAGTAGGTTCACTTTTTATTTGCTATGCTACTTCTGACATCTTTCTAGTGAGGAGAATCTCTGCTAATCATTTGTAATTTGCACCTTTTTGATAAAAGTTGTTCCCTTTAAGCTTGAGTGTCAGGTGTCTCACTTAAGTCAGGTGTCTCACTTTGCATATTGTAATCTCTTCTCATAAATAATGTCATTCGTGCTAGGAAAACTAATGGGAGCCTCAAGACAATTTATATCAGTGCTCAAAAATTCTACTGCTCCAGTTAACCAATTGTGTCTCTACAAATATGCTGAAAGCAAAACCATAGCTAGAGACTGACTTGTCAAGCAGAGAAATAACGTTTGCAGGTAAGAAATAAACTATGGCTTTCAAAAAATCAAACTCCAAAACCCAGCATCACCAGCTGGGTAGACTAAATGTCTTTAAAAAAGCAAAAACTTTAATAAGGCTGAGACTTTTCATCAGGTACACACACAGCTCATTACATTGGTGGTGTTAACTCTTGAATTTGTTATAAAGGTATGATAGAGGGTTTGGAGACCTGGCCATAATTCATATTTTCAGCAAAGGAAAAAAATTGCTTGGAGAGGAAACTTAAAACCTCTCTTTATTAGCCAAGGGCCTGGATACAGTGGATTCTGACAGACACAAGAATCTGTAGAATGTTATCTCTGAGCTGAGTTGTTTAAATGTTCTTTTTAATCAGATTACAATTTGGTTGATAATAGTAATAATGCTGATGTAATATACTTAGACTTTCTGTAAGGCATTTGGCTTTGTATTGCATGGCATTTTAATTAAAAAACTAGAATGATACAAAATTAATCACACATTACATGGATTTAAAAACTAATGGGCAAGTCTCAAAATATAATTGTAAACAGGGAATCATTAAGTGGGTGTGTTTCTAGTGAGGTCCCACGGGGATCATTTCTTGGTCCTACGCTAACATTTTTATTAATGACCTAGGACAAAACCTAAAATCAGTGCTGAAACTTTGCGGATGACCCAAAGATTGGGAGATGGTAAATAATGAGGAGGAGAGGGCTTCTCCTGTCGGGGAGGAGCAGTACCTATGCCGAGGGGAAAAGCTCTTCCATCGGCATAGGTAGCGTCTTCACTGAGCACTACAGCACCAGTACAGCTGCGCCTCTGTATCACAAGCCCTTAGAGATTGCAGTGTATTCCAAAGCCTATTCTTGTTGGAAACTGGAGATAACATCTGAGAGTTCTGAGCAGATGGGGTGGTGCCTAAAACCCAGATCAATGGGAATTAGGCATCTGAATCCCTTTGTGGACCCGGGCCTTGTGCCCTGCCCCTTTCCTCTGCATTTCACTTCTGGCTAGCTTAGGAACTTTCCTGCTCATCTTGCTGGCTTCTGGGAATCCATTCCTTCAACACCTAATTCTCCCCATACAATGCATTGGCAGCCTGGGGCCTAACTCAGGGCTGACCCTTGCAATGCCTAAATCCTCTTTGTAAATCTAGCCTCCAGGTGTTTTTGAAAATTGCACTAGGTACTTCTCTGTATGTTTAGGTGCCTAAATACCTGTACAAATTATTAGGCACCTAACACCTTTAAAACTTTGCCCTTAGACTGCAGTTTAAACTCTCTGAAATCAGTACTAGTCAGCAAGTTCTTTGTCACTCTCTCTAGGGTATAACTTACAATTGTACATTATAATTAGTTAATTAGCCTTTATAATTAGTATATTAGTCAAACGTGCATTCAGGAACCATTCTAAAGTGCACTGAAGGAGCTTAATCACAGAGTTTAATGAACTGTTCCTAAGGTTCTTAACAAATGGAACGTGAAGTACTAAGAAACTAAAGATAAGGTTTTTCTTAGTGTACCTTTCTCTGTCCTTAACAATGTATGCCGTGCAACTCCTGATATCTGATCAGCCCTTTGACTGCACAGTAAATATCAAGCATCCCACAAGATTTTGAGAATTAGAACACTTTTTCAATATCCATGTATCAAGGTCTCAGTTGGTCCACTGAGCTGCTGAGGGGGCGGTGGGGAGCTACTGCTTCACTGAAAGGCCTTGGTCACACCTCTCAATTGACGGGGAATTAGTGGAGGGAGGTGTGTCATCACAGTTGGCATGACTCAGGAGTACCGGTCAGAGTCTGTGGCATGCCCCTTAGGCCAGGGAGCACTGGCAAGAGTCCTCAGCTTTTTATCGGGGTTCTCCAACCCCAAGGTGAGGTGGCAGGGGTAGGGGAACACAGGCCCACTCAACTCCACTGTGTTCCAGCCCAGGGCCCCGACAGTGGCAGGAGGAGAGGGTCCTGCCACTGGGTCAGTGGGGATCCGTCCACAACACGCTGATCAAACACTAACTCACTGCACTATCCAGTTCTGTCCCTGGGCTACTTCCTACCAGATCTCTCAAGTGGGTCCCTCTGGTTCCTCCAAATCGTCGGGGTATGTAGCCCCAGTAGCTCCAGCTCCCCCTCAGCATCGGGCTCACTCAGGCTTGGGTTGCTGCTCGGCTCCTCCAGTTCTTTGGGGTACTCTGCAGCCAGCAGTCCTGGTAGCCCAAGTCCTTCCTCTGGGTCAGGTTTCCCCTGGTCCAGGGCGTCCCCTGGTTCGGCAGCAGGGTTTACAGGGAACAACCAGCATTCTGTGTCTGTCTCCCTCCCTGGTGCTGCCCTGACTGCGCTAAAGTCTCTGCCTTTTGTACTTCTTGTTTCACCCCTTCTCTTCCAGGGGGTGGAGTAAGATTGGCCTGGCTCCACCCATTCAGGCTGAGAGAGTGGTTCTTTACCCTCTGGTTCGGAGGGAGGCCACCCCGGCTCCCTACAATCACTATGCAACCAGGATGGATTGATTTGAATCAAAATTATTTAAATCACCAATTTTAATGACGACTTATGTCAGGAGGCAGGAATTCTTTATTTAAATAATTGATTTTAATCTTCTATTTGCATTTTTACTTTTTTGGTATTTTCCTAAAGAAAAGTTGATTCTTCTTGGTTGGTAATTGTTAAAACATTGATTTGCAACAAAATATTGCTTTTATGGTACATGTAATGGCATTTTGCTAAACAGGAGTATACGCTCATCTATATACGTTTATGTATGTAATTATATGGTTTTACATTTATTCAGATTCTTAATTTTTTATGTTACAAATGGTGAATGATGTGTTTCCTATTTACTAGATTATTAATTTTTTCCTTGTAATTTGTGTCAACCTCTATTTGGGTGGAAATTGGAATTCAACCAAATTTGCACAAAAACAGCATTTTAAATTTTTATAAATTACCTAAAACTATCTTTAATGTGTGAAAAAGTAAGTTTATAAAAACATGTTTCTCATTGAAAACCAACTAAATTATTAGACAAGGGAAATAGTGAATTGAAGAGACTGTTTCTGGTCACCATGTCTGGCAAGATTTTAGAATGAGTAGATCTCATCCTCTCACCCTCTATTCATGGATTCAGAGACAAAAATAAGCTTCCTTGGTTTTTCAGTTCCCAGTCCATTTCTCAACTTTGAATTAACTAGTCATTGAAGTGACCTAGTTTAATAAACTGAAATGAAGAAAATATTTCTTCTGCACCTGCAAAAGAGACTACTGCTATCAAAAGCTGGTTTAACACTTCAACAGACTCTGGTTCCAGATGCTTAGCCAGTGATTTCTACCAGTTCAGTGATCGGACTTTCTTTAAAACTTCAGCCGCAAATATGTACTGCATAATATTAATTAATTATTGTAATATGTCATAGTTTAGGCCTTAAGATAGGGTGTCATAACCTAGATTTTAATTTTAAATGGGTTTATTTTTAAAAGAAAAAATGTATTTAATTTACATTTTAACATTCTGATGTTTTTATTTTAATAATTTGTTTTTTATCCATTTTCTATGTAACTAACACCTTCTCAGTTGGTAAACTGTACCTGCATTTGTAGAAGTGAACAGGGTTCACAAGATAGATCCCCTGCACTGAAAGAAAAGGAAGACAGCATAGGTGTGTGTGAATGAGGGAGAATTGAGACATGCTTGCCATGTGGAGGGCTTGTAAAGAATTGTTGGTGCTTTATACAAAACAAGTGCTCTCGTACTTTAACATGGTGTGGTCTATGCAGAGGGATTCTCACTGGCCATCTCCCATCTGTTTGTGATTGCACAACATCCTTGTGTTAACTAGAGCAAGCTCCTGGATGGAAAAATAAAATATGTCTGTTACACTGTCCTGAGTGGCTCATGATCCAGAGCATGATCCATGGCTCATGATCCAACCTCAGGGCAGACTGTCAAAAAGCAGGGCAGACACCCCAAACTGGTGATACATTCTATTACTAAACTGCGCCAACCAGAGGCGGCTCTAGCTTTTTTGCTGCCCCAAGCACAGCAGTCAGGCTGCCTTCGGCAGCGCGCCTGTGGGAGGTCCCCAGTCCCGCGGATTTGGAGGCATGCCTGCAGGAGGTTCACCAGTCCTGTGGCTTTGGCATACCTAAATTGCCACTGAATCCACAGGTCCGGCGGACCTCCTGCAGGCATGCTGCCGAAGGCAGCCTGACTGCCGCCCTCACAGCTCATACCAGGAGCGCTGGTGCCTGGAGCCACCACTGGCACCAACCCAGGAACAAATGTGAACTCCTGGAGCACTGTAACAGTCTTACCAGAGAGCCACAGACAGTCCCCTGGGGCACTCCAGTCTATCTTGCCACCCAGGCAAGCTGGATTTAGTGATAAGTGGTCACTTATACAAAAATCACAAAATATTCAGGTTGCTCCCCATCCAAAGAGACCAGTCTCTTACCCCAGATCAATTTGTGCCTTGGATCTCAAACCAAAGACAATGCTGGTAGCCGTTGCTATAGAAAATGAATTCAGGATTTATTAACTAAGAAAAAGAAATGAGAATTATTTATAGGTTAAAGCAGGCAAGATATATGCACAAATGAGTTCAGTCTATGGTTCCAAAAGGTGACAAAGATGTAGTAATCTGCCAACACTGAATGCCTTTTTAGGGCTAACCCAGGTTGACCCTGGAGATCTCTGCTTATTGTTTCTTAGCTCCAGTCCTTGTCCAAACAGCAAAGAGATGCAAAGTGTTCATGTCAGCAATCTTTATTTCCCTCTTCCAGAACTCAAGCTGATGGGATGTGCTTTCTCAAATCATCTTTATGGGTGTAAGAGGGCCATTAAACCAGCCTTTGGGTTGTGATGTTTCACAGTGGCCCATTTAGTCTTGATAGTTCTTCTGTATTGGTGGGAGCAGCACTTTTCTTGCCTAGTTTCACAAGTGCAGAGCAGGCATTTTTACAGTTATAAAGCAAAACATACATATTACCTTATAGCGTGGGCTACAGGCATTACAGGTAAGATTAATGCATGCAGCAACTTACAAGCATTTTATAGAGTCTAAACACATTCTAACAAGCTCAGCAACTATCTTGAATAATATTAACATACAGGTGAGCTGGTCTTGTTTCCAGCTATGATTTTGTCAGTGGTCATCTGACGCCTACAACCCTGGCAAGAGCTAGCACCTCGTTTTCCAGCATCACAATGTCTGTACTCTCCAAATATAAAATTAACTTGAATGCAATACTCCCTTGTGTTGGATTACTCCCAAAAGCAAGTTCCCTGGATCAGTGATGTGGAATCCAAATCTGTCATGAAGACATTTGTTGCCTTACACGCTGTGATGATTTATACCCCTCATCTTCAGGACTTTTGGCCCAGTTCAGTTTCATTATTCACCTAAGAGCACAGGCTTCCCTTTAGCTTAGTAGAGCTGTAACCCACTTATTTGATATTTCCCACACAAACAGGTAAGTTAGAATATTCCTGACAATGTGAACTTGTATTGTTTCCTAACTGATAATGCCCCTTAAATGCTCCCCAGTGACAGCTCTGAAACTAGTTATAGCTCTTCTGCTTGTTGCTCGTTCCCTCCCCCTTGTTGTTCCCAACACTAACAGGATCTGTTAGAAACTCTGCTTGCTTACTTCTCTGAATAATAATATCCATAAAGCTTATCCTCCTGATGCACCAATCTAATTAGAATGCAGACTTGTATGCCAGAAGGATTTGCCCTGCAGTGGAGATTGTGGAAGGAATCCCATACAAAGAAATATTCTATTAGTGTTCTAGTTTTGTAAACTGCAGCCAAGCCAGTTATTATTTTACATCTTGTAGTCATCACATCCTCAGTAATTAGCATCAAAGGCTACATTTTGCAGTGTGGTCTCTTTAAATGTAGGTGCCAAAGCTGTATTTTTGTCTTTCTTTTTTGTTTGGTAGCAGATAATGGGAGAGTGAAAAGTTTCCTAACAATTGCTGACAAATTGCAATATCCGTAATGAAGAAAGAACAATCCTATCTGAATGGAATGTCAAGTAGGGCAGTTTCCTCATTGTAGACAACAAATATTGTATTAGATTGTTGCTTATTGTATTTTTTTTCTCCTGCTAAACTCCAGTCTTACTTATCCACAAAAGTGGGTAACATTTTATCTGACATATTGTGAGAAAATCCTGTAATCTTTTGCTATACAGCTAAATCTAAGTGGCTATGCAGTTTCTAGAATAAAGCCCATTTTCCTTTCCAATCACATTAATTACAAAAAGAAAGAGTATCGCAAAACATGAATCAGGTTTTATCAAGAAACAATTCAGAAAGGGCACTGAGCATAGAGTGAATGATTATCTATCTCTGGGCTTCAGAAAGGAGGACAAGGAAATCACATTTTTGTTTTTGTAATACTAAAAACTTCTTGTTGTAAAAAGTTGCGCTCGCTCTCTCTTTTTAAAAATCAGATTTCAAAGTGCAGAATATTCCTCTCACAGACAGAAATAGACTGATGCTGCAGCTCTGGCTGTGAGTGCATGTACAACATCAGAGGGAATGAAAGCTTGACTGGGCAAGTGAGACTTGTTCTCTCAGTGGACAGAAATGTATCGTGAGTGGGAAGTATATAAAGTGAGTGAGGGGCTTTGAATAGTGTTTTGCTAGAAGGAGACTAAAAATAATTGTGTAGGTTTTTATGAATTCTGAAGTTATGGTAAATAACAATATCCAACGCAAAGTCCACAAGGCATTACAACTAAGTTATCTCAATTCTGTTACATCAATCTTGTCAGCAATATTTAAAAACCACTAACATCCTGAGGTGGAAAGATCTCCCAAAAGAAGAAATAAATCACATCTAGCGTGTTAATCATTAATCAAATTTTAAACCTGAAGGATATAATATAACACTAGACATTTAAAAAGATGAGTCTGTCCGTTATCTACAGCACAATACAGCTGTGATGTGCAGTTTTAAATCTATGATTCTGAATCACTTTCAGGAGCTTCAGAAAGTCTTTCTCAGTTCGTATGTAATGTTACTCTATGGATGTTCAGGAGGTACTGTTGATCAGCAGATTTTCTGAGGGGAAGGATACTGTTATGGCTTGAGTACAGGTCTGGGAATCGTCAGGGCCGCCCAGAGGATTCAGGGGGACTGGGGCAAAGCAATGTCGGGGCCCCATCCATAAAAAAAAGTTGCAATACTATAGAATACTATATTCTCGTGAGGGCCCCTGTGAGGCCTGGGGCAAATTGCCCCACTTGCCCCCCCCCAGGCAGCCCTGGGAATCATGAGGTCTGGTTACTATTCCTGACTTTGCTGTGTGACCTTGAGCATGTCAGGTTAACCTCTCTGTGCCTATGTACAATGATGATAATGTCTACTTACATCTTAGGCATGTATGAGACTCAAGTCATTCGGGTTTTTAAAGGTCTTTGAGATCCTCAGATAAAAGATGCTATAAAGGCCAAAGTGTTGTTAATTATTATTATTACTGTCGTGTGGGAAATCATTGTTTTTTCATTTTTGCCTGTTTCTACACCTGTGGCTTCCAAATGGTATGGTAAAGAGAAATGCTGGAGTACCAGGCGAGAGGCTGTTTTCTTCTCACAGAGGCACATGCAAGCAAGAACCACATGAGAAAAACAAAGCTACAATGGGCTCAGGTTTAAAGTGGCAGATAGCTGAGGTGATTCTTTGATTCTGGAAGAAGTAGCACTGTGTTCACAGAATAATCAGGGAGTGTCTCTGTCCCTGCCTTCAGAAGTGTGCAGAGCCCAAGGATCCATGAGGAAATGCAGCACTTTGCCCATGGAATTCATCGGGGGTGGCGGAGGGATGTACTGAACACCATCTTGATGGTCCTTCTAGCTTCCACCCTCCAGACAGCACAGATCCTCCAAAAACCATGCTCCCAAAAGTTCCTCTAGCTGCGATTGACTGTTCCCCACTGCTCTTCCTGGAGTAACAGGGGCAGTCTAGAGTGTAATTCTGCTTTGAGTAGCATTATGTTACATGAGGAAGGATACTTAATATATGGCAAGATCCCTAGAGAACGTACTTCATGGATTGGCTTCTCCCCAGCTCCACTGCCCCACTCTGTTATGTCCGTCACATACAATAGTGAATCCCTCAACCATAGCAGTGTCCCAACTAAGGGCTTCCACAGGTTCCCAAGGAAGAGGATGCTGCAGACTCACTACTCTCAGCCTCATTTGGCCCTTATCTGGGCATATTTGATGCTCATTTGTTCTCCTCTATCATGCAGAATGGAGAAGTAAATGGTGGCCAGGCTATTTTGAGTCTGGTCAGAAGCAGCAATCTTTCTTGGTTTTCATGAAATTCCCAAACTGTTGAACTATGCACATTCAGATATAATGTTTGTTAGCTATTCCTCAGGCATTCAGTAGTGGGGGATCACATCCAGGCCTGCAGCTCCTGAAACACAAGCATGTAGCCACTTGAACTAAAAGAGAATCTCCATTAGATGTAATGATAGTAGGGCTTTTATCTTTTCCGTGGGGAGCCACTAGAGGGCAACACATCCCCACACAAAACAGACAGTATATTACAGCACATAGGCAAATCAAAGAGGTTGTGATAAGCACTGATGTTCTTAGATGCTTACCTGAAACAAAACTTCAAACCTTTGGCAATCCACACATGACAAGTGGCAATAGAGGCAATATAGGTTTCTGGTGATAATTGCACAGATCTCACTGTCTGCCACATAGCCTGAGCTATGTGGTAAGTAACATACCATCATCAGAACCAAGGCAAAAGAGGTGACCACGGATTTTCTTTTCTCATGATGTAGTAGGATTTCATTCCTTACCATTTCCAAACTCATATTACAGTCAGACTGTCAACAGCAATTCTTATAAGAGTAGATGACCACTTCCTTTCCCTTCTGGCCATAGGGTAAGTGGAAGTTAGAATTTCACTTTTCTCTAGCCAGCTACCAGCCTGGAGTTGCTGTATGGAAGGCAAAAAACTGGTTAGGAAGATCGGGCCACTGCTATCATTTTGAAATGGATAATGTTCTACAAGAGGTATATCTTTCAGGGAGGGAGAGGAATCCATTTGTTTGCTTCCCCCGAGGCTGTCCCATGGGTAAATGGCATTCCCTGTTGAATTAGCAGTTGGAAGCTGAAAATTCAGGGGGGTTTCTTTTCCTTCTGAGACACTGGGCTGCAAAATGCTGTCAATAGTAAAATTGCAAGAGGTAGTGCAACATTTCTTGAAGTCTGCTTTTCTCAAGTTTTGTTTCCCACTGCAGCTCTGAGAGCAGGAGGCAGGAAAATAAAAGACTTTTATCTGATTCTGACTGCAGAATTTCCATCACCGTGCAGTAGTAGAAGGAAAAATAATGGGAGTACATTGCTGGAACTTGCCATCAGTCAGAAAATTAATAATGGAAGAAACTGCCCTCAGTTTAAGAACACCTCAAATCAGATGCTGTGAAATGGTATTTAACAATCCCTGGTTTTAAACTACACCGAAGAAGAGGTCTTGATGCTTGAGACCACTGCAAACTCTCTTTTCATTCCAGTTTTAATCAAATTTTGAAATTGGCGTTACTAATTCTAAGATAGAGCATGTTTTCCTCATGACTGCAGAGTAATGAAGAAGCAGAACGGAACTGACTTTAAGATAGCATTCACCTGATTGTCAGACCACCTCCGTCTTACATGTTAAACTTCACAGTGACTCCTGATTTATGCTGTTTGAGAGAGATCATAGCTGGGGCCTCTAGATACTATTGTAATACAAATATTAAATAATACTAGTTGCCATTCCATGCCAGGCAGCAATATTTCTGCCTGCTGCTTGATCAGGTCTCATTCTGTAGCAGTCACTTGTTTTGTGAGCAGAGAGTTGAATTAACTGTTTCAATCTTCTTTTACCTACTGGTGAGCTTCTGAGTTCAGGGTTCTGTGTTTCTCCTGCAATAGCTGATGGGCTCAGGCCTTGCCTACATTAGAAAGGGTTTGAGAGTTTGTTAGCTGGTATAGTTTATACTAAATCCTCGAATGAAATAAGCTGTCCTGGCAAAAAGACACTATTGCCATTATAACTGCATCTATACTAGGACTGTTGCAACATAGCTATGTTGGTTAGATGAGTGATTCTTTCATACTCCCAACTGACGTAGCTGTGGTGCCAAAACTTAACTGTAGACCAGGCTTCACTGACACCTAAGGCAGTTTTCTGCACCATTGAAGTCTGGATGTATAAAATATTGAGTGCCACCTGCTTTCTCCAGAAGTCAGTGTATTTTATAGGCCCTAGGTGTTTGTGATGTCATCTACTCTTCTGGGAGAAGCAAAGAATCTTGGAATTGAGTCTTCGCAGGTTGAAGGGAAAATGCTCTTTCATTTTAACTTTAAATTGTATTTATTTGTAATTTTAAAGCTCCAGTATGTCATTTTGTTGATGGTTTGGGATCTCACACTGTCTCTATGCTTGTTGATTTATTTTTACAGCCTTTCATCTCATCTTTAACACGCTGAGTTATTGTAGCTTGTCCTCTCTTCTCACAGCAGGCTTTATGACTTTATGAATTCACACTTGCTTTGCTGTTGTATATTTACTTCACCCTTAAATTATAGCTGAAGTATTTTGTTTCAGCTTTAGGTCATTAATCAGATTTCAAGATGAAGCCTTTTCTCAGACTGCATTGTAAATATTATTTCAATTAAGACCTAATGTGTTAGTGGCCTTTGTTGAGCACTTGCAATTGGGAAAGACTTCATGCCAGAGAAATGTGTTACTTACAATAAAGACTGTTAATTGACATTGGCATATAGGGCATAACATTGTAGAGATTGTATTTGAGGCACTGCCAGGGAAATCAGAGGGAATGTCAAGAGCTCCTTGCTACCTTTTACTTTCATGCCAAATTCTACCCTCAGGTATGTGCACTTTCATTTCAGTCTTTACTCCAGTGGAACAGTGCCACCTTCACTGTCTGGATAGCTGCTAGCACATTGTCGGAACTACCAGAGGCAAATAGTAGACAAATATCTGATGGCAGAATTTGTCAAATTTCCTGCATTGCTCTGGACCTGTACTCTGCATGGTCTGGGTACCAAAAACCCTTAGTTGATTAGAGGACAGGCATCTCTGTTTGTGTTTATGCTTTGGCTATTAAAACTGGCTGCCTGTTAGTTATAATGGCAATAGTGTCACATTCCTTCTGAGTCAAAATCTCCTCTTCCCTGAGTGAAGGGTGAGGAAGGAGGCAGACATTGCCCAGGGGAGAGAGCTGGCTAGGAAGCATAGCGCAAGGCATTCATCAGAGGGGAACAAGAGAGGACAGAGTTCTGTCGGGATGTGTGGAGGAGAGGAGAATGCACAAGCAATCCATGGAGGGTGAGGGCAATAAAGAAATATTAAGTTAAATGTCCTTGCCATCATGGAGAAGGAATGGGGGGAGGCCCCCAGTTCATATATGCACTTTTCATACATCTCATGGTCAATCTGAAATGCATTCACAACAAAGGAAGAAGTTTCCCCAGGGAGTTCAAAAATCAAGAGACAGATCCAAAAGAGTGGGATTTTTTTGTCTTTAACCTCATGATTGTAAAGTCAATAATGCCTTTTATTTTAAGTCTATCTCATGGTTTTTGGACTTGTAGCCATGGCAATACTGGAGTTGGAGGAGATCCCCTTTGGAATTTATTGGTTTGAAGACAGAGGAAGGCATAGGAAGGATTAAACTCTGGGAAAGCTTCCCGCTGGTGAAATTCAGAAGAAATACTGTATGTGTTTGAGAGAAGTCTACTGAAAACTATTAAGGAATAACAATAATAGAAATTGTAACTGTGGGGCAAGGGCTTAAGGTGAAAGAGGATTGCTTAAGAACTTGGGGCCTAGATTATTAAAAGCTTTTACATACCAGTATTAAAGACCAAATACAGTTTGTCTTAACTTATCTGTGATTTTTTCCACAAAATGTAACATAACAAAAATCACTATCCTAATCAGTGATCACATGGGTCAAGCTAAGGACCATTGTCTTGAGCTATCAAACCATTCCAAAAGGTCTTACTAAAATATAGTCTTATTGACAGGTATCAAAGCTGTCCTGTACAGTTTCAGGGCAGAAATAGCAAGGATGTAACAAGTCAGATTTGAGAAGTATTAGAAGTACTCTCTGTGGAAGTGCCCACACCATGCTTGTAATGTGTGTGGGTACTCCACATAAAGGATAACCGTCCTGCTGCAAATAACTGGCATTATTTCCTTAGCTCAAGAGGCGGCAGTCTGTGCTTTGGTGTTAAAGGTTTAGAGTTCAAATGTCAGTAATGAGCTGTAGTGGTTATCATTACTCTTTCACATTCCTTCTGAGTCAAAATCTAGGCCATAGTGAAAATGTCCTTGCTTTCAGGAGCACTAATTTAATTAACAACAAAGGTATAGCAACTTAAGCAAAGGAAAACTAGTGTTTGTTTTGTTCATAATTGTTATAGCCAAAAATAAATGTCAACTTCTCTCGGCTCTCTCTTTTTTAAAAACTGTTATCTGAGTTCTCCTGAATGTGAGGACATTTTTAATATGCCCTAGATCTTGACACAGAAGGAATGTGAAAGTGTAACGACCACCTGCAGTTCCAGGAAAAAGGATTTTGAATCAACCTTTATTTGGTTATTTTAAGCAATCGTAGGCTGCTGCAGTGTAGGTGGGTATCATCTGCAGATACGCTTTGTGTTCCTGACAATGAGTTTTGTGACATTTTGAAACAAGAAGGTTGAGATGCATAGCACATTTCTGACTTGTAGTATTTCTAACCTTGTTCTTCAGTTGGAAAAGATTTTGTTTCTTTGATCTGAGGACAACTTCTATAATCTTCTCAGCAGGATCAGATAGGCAGAAAGCAATGGAACATCTCTGTGACTCACTGTATTGCATTACAAGTACAAAATCTGAGCTCTATATCTCTCCAAAGAGAGGTTGTTTGATTTTAGAAGTCAAGGTCAGTATAGATTAATTATTTAAAGACGTTATAATATGGGAGCACGGTTACCGTTGTATGTTAAATCTGTTGAGCTACAGTGACTGATTTCTCAAGGTTTTCTATAATAATGAATCTCTGGGCTTGGACAGCTCTGAAGTATAGAAGATTTGCCATTCCCTTGGTATCAAAGGCAAAATGCTCATAGCTCTAAAAGCAAGTGATCAACTCATTCACTGTGTCACCAGTGGAAGTTTTGTGTAAATACAGATTACAGAACTTGTCATGAGATAACTAGAGAAATAACCAATCACGGTTTATGTGTCCCTGCTCCTTCCCCTGTAGTCCTGCAGTGATGTCAGCCCTGAACAGAAGAGAAATTCCCTCCCAGGTTCAAGCTCCCCACATTTACAAGTAAAAAGGTGTGTTTTTTCTAGAGGTAAACTCAGTTGGGGATCTGAAGTTCAAGCTGGGTTCTTTCTTTCTTGTACATCACCAACAGCAATAAACATTCTGCAAGTAGAATGTACTTGGAAGGTTATTCAGGAAATGTAAGATGGAAAGTAATCTAACTGGCTACCCTATAGCTGTGCTAGTCTGCATGGCTAACAAGAATGAAAGTTTATGTTAGAAATATCATCTGAAAACACCCATGCAGCAGGCAGTTGAGTGAGAAGGTGCATTTTAACATAGTCACTTTTCTGTGACTTATAACCATGTTTATAGGGAGAATTACAAAGACATACATGGATTCTAAACTCGGCACTGCATTATGAACCAGGGATAAGGAACAAAGCACAGAAAGCTTGTAAAATAATCAAGTTCAAATTCTGCCCACAGAAATTTGCACCCAATTCCCACTGAAGTTAAATGGCATATGCATTCATTCTTACGGGCAGAATTCGGTTCTGAAGCTTTGCTTTTCCTTGAATTGACCATAGATCTACCCAAATAGTGGGGAGGGAGGAATTGTCAAAAATGTATTTAAAAATACCACAAAAACACAAATGTTATCCACTGTTTGATTAATATTGTTTTACAAACATTAACTGACCATAACAAATACCTCCTTTATTGCGATTTATAGTGCTTATTCTTTTTGTTCTTTTGGAAATTTAATGCAAAACATTTTTAAGATAGTGAATATTTAGTTTTTATTGGTACCCCATGTGTTTGCTTTGTGTTACTCTTTTTTGTTACATTGTAAAACCCTGATACTAGTGAAAGGTGCTGTTTAAAGAAATGATACTGTTTTTCAAAAAAACTCTTTAAAAATGTGGATCAAGAAGACTCGTGTCTAATTTTGAAGGAAAGGCTTTATGCTTCATATTGTCCTTTGCAGACCTTTTCCAATAACAGTTTGTCCTAGGGAAAATATTACTAATGCTAAAATCTGTGTCAATCTGTGTTATTTGATGTAGCAGTGCAGTATGCTGTGTCCCAGACATGCAAGATAAAGCTTCCCAGGGCCATATTTTCCTTGCCCACCTACTATAGCTCTTATTAAATGTCTTTAACTTTTGTGATTATGAATTAGTGTAATTTGCTTGTTTATTCTGGATCCTCACTCTTTTCCTCCTCTTTTTTAAGCTATGTTTTCTATTCTCACTCTGGAAAAAGTTACCCTCTTCCTTAAGGAAAACTAGAATTTCACAAAGGCCTCTACATTTCCCAAGCTATGGAGGAGGATTAATGTAGAATGTGCACTGAAGGGTAGATAAGAGTGGGTTTTTGTCACTTTCAGTCTAAATTGTTATGGCCTTGATCCAAAGCCCATTGAATTCATAAGGTGAAATCCTGACCACAATGAAGTCAAAGGCTAAACTCCCATTGACTTCAATGGGGCCTAGATTTCACCCAGGTGGTTTTCCCATTAATTTCAGTGTGCTTTGGATCAGATTCTGTGTTTAATTAAAAAAAAAAAAAAAAAAGACTGGTGAGAAAGTGGATGGATGTATTCTGAGAGGAGATTACAGCTCTTCAGAATGAATGAAACAATTATCTAACTTCACAGTACTCACTCAGAGTATAATCTTCTGATTTGTTTTGTATGCTGCTAGCAAAGAAGTCCTCTTGCTTTTCACTGTCAGGTGTGTTTACTTGCAAACTAACTAATGCACCCTTTCCCAGCTGTGGATATCAAAACTGTGTTATCATATACATTTATTACAAGACATTATTAATGGGTTTCTTCCCTGTAAATCAGCAACCATCAGGAAGCTCCTGAATTCCTGTTTATAAAATAAAACCCATAAGGTTTATATAGCTTTCCATTAATTATCTGAAGCTGTGGGGTTTTTTAATCTTTCCCATTCTGTGATATATCATGGTTTCTGTAGTTCCACATTAAAAACATCCACACTTGAAAACTTCAAATACCAGGTACTCTGAAGAGTGTAACAAGGAGAACTACTTATCTCTGTGACTTGGACAGAATCAAAAGACAGAATCAAAATCTGAGACAGTCTCTAAGTGGAGGTTAATGAACAGCCTAAAAGAATGCATTTTAGTAGATGAATATGAACAATTTTAAAAAGTAATTGTTTATGTAAAAATTCAGCACATTTTGTCTGTTCAAATTCCAACTTTAAGGGCTCCATTCTGTGATGGAAATATGTGTTCATTGTTGTTGTTTTTGTTGTTTTTAACAACAAGATGGTTATGGGGAACATCTAATATAGCAGCAATGTACAATCTCTTGAGCTAACAACTAGGGACAGATCCTCAGCCCACGTCAATCAGTGAAGCCTCATGGAAGTTAATGGAGCTATGCCAGTTTACACCAGCTCAGGATTTGGCCTTCATGCATCAGCTACAAATATTATATAAAGCAGTTAAGAATATTTAGAAAATAACAATTCATTAATGGAAAAAAGGGTTTAATCCTTCTCTCATACAAATCAATGCAAAAATTTCCATTGCCTTTAATGGTGCAGGATCAAGCCATACATGAGCAGCAGCAGTGATATATAGGCCAAATCAAGAGAAGTTCTGAGTGAGATTCACCTGTGGGATGTAGGCCATTAGCATTAATAAAAAAACCCTCTCAGCTGCCATCTAATGTTTCTCTGTGCCTAAGTGTCTGCTATAAAGTCCCCATTGTGCCCAAATTTTGGCAGCCAGGCATACGCACAGTCACCTGAGTCCCGACACTGCCCTGCACCAAAGCCCCAGTGGATTTACAAGCTAGGCATTGCCCGTCCATCTTGCATGTGGGGCACAATCTGGTAGACGTGCTCAGAGCACCTCTAAACCCACCCAAAACAGCCAGAAAAGCACATGGTGCCCCCCCCCCACACTTACAACTTTTAGCCCACTGGGTAGGATTCTTACTCAGAATGGGGGAGACCTCAGTTCAGTTCCCACCTCTGGCTGATGTGGAGAAGGGATTTGAACTTGGATTGCTCATCTCCATCTAACAGAGAGAGAGGGAGGGAGAGAGAGAGCGCTAACCACTGGCCTATTCTAGGTCTTATTTTTTCCCATCTCTCCTATTGGTTTCAAACCACTTTATACAAATAAATATTCACTGGGCCAGAGAGTGAGACTGACTCTCTAGTCCAGGGTTTAGGGCACTCACCTCGGAGGTAGGAGCATCTAACTCTTTGTGAGGGTTCATGGCTGTCAATCCCATGTAGAGGGACGGCCTCCCTCCTGCCTGGTCCTTGGTGTCTAATGCTGTTTGAGGGCCAGGGCTTAGGCCCAACCTCTGTCCTTGGTATTTCCTAGTGGCTAGCTTAGTGGCTCCCTGCTCAGCATGCTGGTTCTTGTGAAGCCCATTTTTAGGCACCTAAGGGTATGTCTGTACAGTAAAAAAAAAAAAAAAAAAAAGGCCCACTGCAGTGAGTCTCAGAGGTCGAGTCAGTTGACCCAGGCTCTGAGACTTGCTGCTCTGTTTTTGTGTTTGTTTTCTTGCAGTTAAAGGTAGCCTAACTGTCCCCAGGAATTGTATAGGGATCTATTCCAGTCACCTAACTCAGGATTGTAAATTCCCCTTACGGGCAGGGCATCTAGGAGTTCAGCACTGCAACACGTAAGTACCTCATATCCATTCAAAAAGTCTCCTGGAGTCACAAGTGTTCAGTAAGTCAAGATTTGGCACATGTTTATTAACTACTGTCCATCATTTCTTTGAATACAAGACATCATTAGTATGGACATGAAATTAATACAATTAAAATTGTATGACGTAAGTTATGCTTTGCTTTGTTTTCCCACTCATACTCTTAAGTTGCATTGAGGGTGAAAATTGATGTCCGTTTGAAGCTTATTTACAATAAATTGCATAAGTCAGCAATGCTGATTGTAATATGACATTCTAAAGTTCTGCAAATTTTGCACGTTGTTCCCACATCAATATTTTGTTATTTGATCAGTCCTCATAAAGATGAGATGCTAGCTGGCTGATAACAAAAGAGGCAAGACCGTGCCTGTTAAACTTCTGCACTGTTTCTCTCATCCCTGTCAGAGTGTTTACTGAGTTTTACAGCACCCGCAACTGACTGCTGGAATAAACGTTATTTTATCAAATGCTTCACACTTAGGTACAGATTCTTTGCTGGCACAGTTCTAGTGTCTGAAGTGGAGATGTTCCAATTGAGACTTGGGTACCTGATCCAAAGCTCAGTGAAGTCAATGAGCTTTGGAACTGGACCTTTGCCCTTAAGGCCAGATTACGAACCCTTGACCTCATTGGTAAGCAAATAGTCAGGTGAGTCCTCCCAGTAAATGAAAGTACTCGAGTGAATAGCTACTCTTCTTTGGGAGTAATGAGTTCTCAGTCTGGCTCTAGGTTTCCTGCATTGCCTGAGTCCCTTACCACAGTAGTTCATTGTAAATAAAGAAGGATTTAAAGTGGCATTATAATACAGCTGTTAATGCTTTTACCTAGTTTTCCTGCTGATTCGTACAGCAGGCAGAGAGACAAGCTAATCACCTTGAATTTTTGATTCTTTTCGCATTACTTTAGACCATCACTCAAGCATGTAACTGATTTTTCATTTGGGAGTAATCAGATTTTCATATTTGTCAAATGCTGTGGCAAATTGTGCAAAAGACCCTGGGATGTCAATCCTAAGTGTTTTGATAGTCAATCAATTTAGCTTAAAAAAATAATACTTCATGGTTTATCATCTAGTCTTGTGTGCATGGAATCCGAAATTGCAGCTGACATTGTTTATTCTACTGTGATTCTCATACTATTTTGATAACAATAAACCTTCAGCAAATGAAAGAAAGGGGAAGATAGTGATGTCTAATAATTATTGCAAATGAACACGAGTCAAGATTACTGGATTTCCTTCCCAATTCCGGCACTCCCCATGGGCAAGTCACTGCATGTTGCAGGGCCTCAATTTATCTATCCGTAAAATAGTTACCCCAGATCTGTTGTGCTCCAGGTTGAGGTGAGGCTGATGTGGTAAAAGAAATTAATATAATTGTGAGCAGAGTCGGGATGAGCTCTATCCTGATACCTGGTGGTGAATTGTGGTGAGTTGTGGAAAAGAACTTCAGTGGCTGGTCTTGTTTGCATAGGCACACCCACCCCGCCTAGCATGAGCCCACAGCCACCCAAATGGTCACTTTGGCTGTTGTGGGATCCCCAGTTTCTCTGTTATTGGGGAAGGAAGAACAGAGTGTTGTTTCCCTGATTATGTGAATCAAGGCCAGTGGAACTTTTTTATGACAGAGGGACTCACCATCAACTAAGTAGCACTCGCTAGACAAGGGACATGGGTTCCAAAACCCAGTGAATGGAGAGAGGCTGGGGATAGGTAGTTGTATCTGATGGGATGAGCCCCTTTTGAGGGCCTGAAACACCAATTGCACCTCCTCCTCTCTCCACTCTTGAATAGCAGAGCTAATTTTAATTCCGTTTAGAGTCTAGTTACAGGCTGCTGTGCTGAATTTGCTTTAGGCCAATGGTGCACCAGCACTGGGGCTCCCCTACTATGAGCTGAAATCACTAAAAAGCTAAAATTACTGAGTGCTTTAACTAGTGGGGGAGCCTGAAGATATATTGCTAAGCGGCTGGTGGAGCAGAGCTAAGCAGTTTGCAGGGCAGTTGGAGCGGCCCACGGGACAGCATTGGAGTGAAATGGGGCGGCGCGGAGCAGGGTGGAGCGGAGCAGTTCGTGGGAAGGCTGGAGTGGCTCACGGGACGGCTGGTGGAGTGGAGTGTCTCATGGTGAAGGCTGCAGCAGAGCCCCGCAGAGAGGCGGGGCAGTCAGCCTCGGACCAAGTAAGGTGCCGCTTAACACCCTGCGTGCCCCCCCCCCATTTCCACCCAGGCTCGTGGTGGGGTAAAACTCTGCAGATAAACTTTTGAACTCTGGGGCTGCACTGACCAAGGACAGAGACTTTTGGGTGATTTTTGGGTTGCTGGACTCAAAAGACTTTTGGGGTGTTAGACTTCTGGGACATTGGGGTGATCTTCTGGGTTGTTGGACTTAAGACCCTGAGGGGAAAAGGACACTGCCAAACTTACTTGGAGGTGGGTCTTTTGCTCATTGTTTGTGTTATGAATCCTGTTTGTGGTGTTTCCCCAACATAATGCTGCATTGTTTCCCTCCTTTATTAAAAGGATTTTGCTACACTCAGACTCTGTGCTTGCGAGAGGGGAAGTATTGCCTCTGAGAGGTGCCCAGGGAGTGGTGTGTAATTGTCTCAGGTCACTGGGTGGGGGCTCGAGCTGGTTTTGCATTGCGTTATTGAAACGGAACCCCTAGATACTGAACCCGGCCATTATTGCTGCCAACTCAGACGGGCAGAAGGGTTACATAATAAATAGTAGCAGGTGACCAGAACAGGATGGGATACATCCAAAGGCTGGAAAGAAATTTCACAATGAAATAGCTGGGCTGCTACCAAAAATGTGAGTTTAGTAGGATTCATAAAAAGATTAGACATTCTTAGGGCTAATGAGGGTATCTGTTGCTATGTTAGTGTGATGAGGTGTATGAACTCCACACTGGAGAGGAAGGAGGTAAGGAGCTGCTCTGTATCCAGTTAGCAATGCCCTGCCATACCTGCAATGCATGCACAGGCTGGATGAGGAGCTTGAAAGAGGGAGCAGAGTGGGTCGCTTGCAGACAGCCAGTGGACATGAGCAGGCTTATGTTCTGAAGTGCTGCAAAAGGAGCAGTGTAGGAGGCCTGGTTGCCTGGGGCCCTGGCTATTGATGATCTACCTGACTAGCTGAGGGAAAAGGACTCAAGCATTGGCAAGGTTGCAGACTTATTCTTTTGTTTATGTTGTTTACATTTTTGCTGTTCCCTCTTGCGTAGGGAGGCTGGTAGGAAGTAATCCAAAGAGGCAGCTGCAAAATACTCCAGGGTGCAGGACTTAGCTGCGTATCTTTGAGCCTGGATCAGAACCTGGTGGAGAGGGTGGGCCTGGGTTCCCGTACCTCCCTCTGATGGAGCTGGAAGTAGAAACCTATTCCTGATGTCAGAGGCCCAAAACTAGGAAGACCCTTTATCCCAGAAAGTCCAGACTCCAGATTTTGGCCAGATGAGGCTGAGACACTTTCCCGGGGCATCCGGAACTGTAAGTCACCTCACTACCCCTCTGCCTCAGTGAGCGTGTGAGAGATTTGCTGCTGCTAAACTGTGTCAGCTCCCTGACACGCCACTCTGGTAGCCAGCCCAACAAACTGCTCAGGACTCTGCCAGTCCTCTCCTTGCCTTGCAGGTAGCTCTTGGTGTCCCCCTGTTCCCGAACCCCCTTGAAGAGCACCTATCACTGGATGGCCACGGAAATAACAAGTCTGCTGTCTCCCAAGACAGAAGACACACCAGCCTGCTGACTCAGCTGAGCATGCACACCTCACTTTAATGTAACAGCACTGAGCTAAACTTCTAATAGAACAATATAGGTTTATTAAGGTTTATTAAGAAAGAACAGAGATTTAAGTGATCCTGAGCAGAGATAGTAGAAAACAGAAACAGAAAATGGTTATAAATAAAACAAAACTGTAATCACGCTTTCTAGTGACTAAAATTTAACAGGTTACAGTCCTTGTCTAAGATAAGTTTCTTACCTAAAGCATTTCTCAGCGTCACCAACCCACGCAGTTGTGGATCCAACGTTGCTAGATCCCAAGATGCCCTTTTGCTTCTCTTTCTGTTCCCTTTGTCTCAAGAGTCAGGATAGCCCTCTGGGGTTCAGACTGGGGTGTCCTCTGGTGCTGATGTCATGCTGCTTCTGCATCCTACAGATAATTGGTTTTACCTCAGATGCAGATGAACTGCCCACTGTCTCTGGCATTCCTTTGCTTAATTTACATTGTAGACGCAGGCAAATGAACATTCCTTTGTTCATCAAGTCTGCCCCCAAACATATTTAGGAACACATTTTCAGCACATGTACACAACTCTTTACACATCATCTGTATATATGTCACACAATATTAAAGACCCGTGTCATTTGATACTATGCACATTACTCTTTACAGAGAAATACTATGACAGCAATGCATAGCGAGTGTGTCAGGCCTGGTAGGAGTTACAAAACAGTGGGATCTCTGCCAGTTAGCACCGAGAGACTCTTAGGGTCACAAAGGCCTCAAACCTCTTGCTGGACATCAGAATTAGCCTTTTGGGGGCTTTTTATGTACCCTGGAAGCAGTGGAGACAACTTGTGGCCCATCCAGAATCATAGAAGAGGATAGACCACAGCACGACAGGGGATGCCACAACAGAAGAACGCCTGCCACTCCCTTGCCTGAGCAGTAGGTGGTATTTGTGGGGGAGCGGACCACTTCACAGTTAGCTAAGAAAAAAAAATATAAGAAACATAAACTCTCATGCTCCAGGGCATACGTCAACCAGTTAAAGAAAGGGAGGGTTGTTAGTAGCCTTTACAGTAGAGTGTCAGTTCAGCAAAGAACTGAAGCTTGTGCTCTGTCTTAAGCATGTACTTTAAATCTGCTCAGCAAAGTACTTATTTGAGCACATGCATAGCTGTAAGCACGTATTTAAGTTCTATTGAAGTCAACATTTGGGCTATGTCTGCACTACCGCAGTAAGCTGACCTATGCTATGCAACTCTAGCTACATGAATAACATAGCTGGAGTCAACATACCTTAGGTCAAGTTACTGTGGGGGGTCGATGGGAGAAAATCTCCCGTCAACTTACCTTACTCTTCCTGTCGGGGAAAAAGTACAGGGGTTGACTGGAGAACAGTCTGCAGTCGATTTGGCGGGTCTTTACCTGACCCGCCAAATCGACCACTGGTGGATCGATCTCACAGCGTTGATCCCCACTGTAGTGTAGACCTGCCCTTGATAACCAATCATTTCAAGTGCAGTACTGAAATTAGAGAAAATATTGGAACCCCTTTCCTGAAAGCAGTTGAACGTGTGCATAAGTGCTTTCTTGAATAGGGATGTTTTCTGAATCAGGGCCATACTGAAGTATAATGCCAGTGGGAGACAAGTTACAGCAGCTACATTATAGAAAATAGAATATAAAAGAAAGCTGCATAAAAAGGGTGATGAGAATCATGCCACACAGTAGATACAAATAGATTTAAAAGGAAGATATACCTTCTAGGGGTGTTGACTTAGCTCCTGCAGTAGCTGAATGCAAGACCACACGAAAGGTTGGGCTTGACAAGGAACATGGGAACTAGACACAGCAGAAGCCTCCTGGTTCAATGGGTGCACTATGATTTTCAATCGCTGCTTAGATGAAAAAACACAGGCAGATACACACTCACACACAGTGACAGAGGGATACGCATGCAGAGATTTGTACTAAAACCTTAACGTATTAAGCACTATGCTGAGCCTGTACACTCTTCGAGACCCATTTCCTTCTATATACGATACATCCCACATGGAACCCTGTGCCCATTAAATCTATTCTCCAACTCACTTGCTTTGTGTGTTATGCAGTGTATTGTGTATTGTTTACTAAAACAACAATAAACTTGACAACATAAAATGACAACGGAGAAATTAGTCACACAAGAAGAGGAGTCTTGTCTTAAAATATTCCCAAAAAGTGAATGAGCCTGTCATTAGCTGAAATGAACTCCTTTGCAATTTTAGACATCTTCAGTTCATCCACAGTTGGTTTACACACATAATACAAAAGCATTGCATTGTTCAAACATTCTTGGGCCATTATTGTTCTCAGAGAGGTTTTCAGTCTTCACAGTGCCTAGCATTGCTCAGCTGTAGCAGTGGATACTGGTAAGGTGAGGAACAAAAGTGAATGAACTTTGGAAAACAAAATGTCAGAGGCTTGGACAGCATTGAACACATCAGTCAAAGTGCTCACCTTCATGACTTGAGTGATGTTCAGCTTCAGAACTTTATTGGCTGCACAAATCAAACCTGGTAGAGTCCTCAGCTGGTTTTGTAAACAAGTGAGATCCACCTCTTTTGCATATGAGCTGTATAACTCGAGGAACAGCATTTTCACTAACTTGTTGCTGGTTTCTTTCTCCAGTAGCACAAGAAATCAATACGTTTTCAATTGCTCCTGGCAGATCCAGGGTGGTTTTATCAAACTGCTGTCTCAGTTCACCTGAAAGAATATCAATCACTTCAAAATATTGTTGCCTAAAACAGGCATCTGAAGTTTCAAATTGATGAGTGATCTGTCATCAGGATTCTTGGGCAGCCTCTTGGCTCTTGGTATTGAAGGCTCACCTGATAACTTAGTTTCTTCTGCAGCCAGGGTCTGGTAAAATATTTTAAATGCTTCATCAGTTCTCTGATGTGTCTGATGTGCTACAGCAAGCTCAGCAGATTGTGAGCCTTCTTGCAATGAACAGTCTTTCTTCTTGGCAGAACTCAAGAAGTGCGTTCAGTTCAACCGAATATTAGATGTGCTAACTGAAGTCCAAAACATACCTTGAACTGTTTGAGCTGGAAAACACCTCCGACTATTCTGCCATGCTCAGTCGGACAAGACGAACTGATTTGGGGGCAATGTTCCCAAAGAACATAGTGGCTTATGAGAGCTACTTTGATGGCTCCTGTTTGAACTGTTGACCTGGACAGAGCAGGTTGTTGGAAATTCCTGTGAATGAAAATTGGTTTGGGACTTGTTCAAAAGTCACCATCCACTTGGCTGAACAGCACACAAGTTTTGCAATGTCCATGCATCTATCTAAAGTATTCCTTACTGTGACACGCTGGCAGCTGGAATCCTGCAGGGACAAGGTTAAACAGTGCACAAAACTGTGTTCAGACAATGCTGCTGGTTCTAATTCCTGTATCCATGCAGCAAGTCCAGGAAGTTTCCCAGTCTTATTACCCACTTCATCATAAGTGTGTCCCTGATGGGAGAAAGGAGTGACATGCAACAAAGCAGTATATCTTTCACCACGGTGTGTGGGTATTGCACATCAGTTTTGTCTAGCTGTACAAGGCCTATGCAGTCTTGGTGAATGTAAAAGAATTTGTTGACCTATCTAACACAAATAGACATCTGGTCCTTTTTAGATAGGTCAGCGGCTTCATTAGCAGTGATGTCATACCAAGGGTACTGCATTTCCCAAGAGACAGAGAATTTCATTTATAATCTCATGTGATTGATCATTTTATTAGCAACCCTGCACTGACATTCAGATTGTCTTCAGTTCTTAAAAATAACAGCTGTTGGAGTTTTCCCAGAATTTTAGGTCTGCATATTGCCATGTCATGCCATAACAGGAAAAGCACGGAGTATAGCTGAATCATTAGCATCATTCGCAGTACAGTTCGTTCTCACTGAAATTGGTCATTCAGATGCACTATCACAGAGGGATGATCTTTTGTCAGATATTTCATCTTGGTTTAATTACAAAGATCACTTTTGTCATGTTCTCTGAACCTTATCATTGCCTTCCAATTATTGTAACCCTTCTCTGTGAAAGCATTGTTAGCTTTCTGACTCAGAGTTAATTTAATATGATTTTTTTAATTAATGGAGATATCCTATCTCTAGAACTGGAAGGGACCTTGAAAGGTCATCGACTCCAGCCCCCTGACTTCACTAGCAGAACCAAGTACTGATTTTGCCCCAGATCCCTAAGTGGCCCCCTCAAGGATTGAACTCACAACCCTGGGTTTAACAGGCCAATTCTCAAACCACTGAGTTCAGTTAACAAATTTTGAGCATTTCCCCAGAAACAATAGAAGTAAAATGCCATGTTCTGTCAAGGACTCAAGCTCAGCCATGGGTAATGACTGTGCCAGCTTGCTTGAAATGTTATGTACACATTCTTGTGTCTAGCTTGTTGTCTGTCTTCAAATTTGTCGTTTGATATACGCTGTCACTATGAAGCAGCTGCTTCTCACCACCAGAAACATTTACTTTCCTTGTTGCATGATGATAAAGGCACATTATCAATAATGCTGTAAGTAGAGATTGCAGCTTCCCACACTTCAGTAACTCACACTTCAGTAGTTGATGGGTACAGGGGGTTCTGGAGAGAATGCCTTTTCAAGAATTGTCTTGTATCCATCAGCACTGCACAATAATAGCAATGCTGTGTGTACCGTTTCTTGGAAGGAGCCAGCTCTTGTTTCTCCTATGCTGAAGGAGATGAGATTATATCTTATAACTAAGTTTTGGTGGGCACTGAAAGAATATCAAGTACTGCTTTTGCTTTATTTAAACATATATGAGAAAACAAAGAAACAGTTCTTTCCTCTCCTCTGCATGCTCCCAACATCCCTTCTGCCTGGAGACTGGGACACATGGAAGCATCACCTCTTTTCTCCTTTCCCCTTGTGGGCCTTCTGGCAGAATTTGTCCTTCAGACCTCCATAGCAGTGCATAATTCTGACCTCTTCATGCAGAGACATGGACGGGGAGCAGCACAGCCACGTTCTGCAAGCGGGAGTGCATGCGGGTGGGTTTTGTTTGTGCCCTTGGTTTCATTATGTCTGTGGGTGCAATTGAACCCCCATTAAAGCCACTCCTTCTTGAAACACATCTGGTTAATGATGTATGTCTGAGCCTTCTAATGATCCCTGAGCTAAGTCTGGTTGACTTCTGGAGTTTAGATAGTTTTGCTTTCTATTTTTGTAGATGTGATGCTCAGTTCAGGCCATTGACGGAGTGTGTGGCAAATTGCTGAATCTTGGCTATGTTGAAATTTAATCCAAGGAGGAGCAGAATAATTTATCTTAAGTTTGGTTAAAGGAATATGTGTTGTAAAGAAAGGCCCTAAATAGCAAGTAGAAGGAAAGCCTTGAAATGATGAGTTATAAGGCCAGAAAGAATGAAGTAGGGAAAACATCTGGTTCAAAGAATAATGAAATAAGGAGAGGTTTTTAAAAAGCCGGCCTCTGACCAATAGGGGTGACTGCAGATGGTTTTAAATAACACAAAGAGAATCTGTCTTAGAAAGAGCCAACATGGAGCTTTCCTATCCCACATACCAGTGTTATCTCAAAAACTACTGCCTATGTGAACCCAGATGCAGAGAGGGGGAGAAAGGAGGCTGAAAATCTTATCTGGATTGAGACTGGAAATAAGAGTGAACTGTCTCAAATAGGTTTTTAGCTGAAGTCCGTAACTGGCGATGATGTCAATTGCTTGTTAAAAGGTATAAAAAGTAAACATTTAAAGGATTCACCACTGATACCTGCCTGACAACTCTGGAGCCGACCAATATGGGTCTAAGCACCCTGAGGTTAGCCCATTTGTAAGTATATTGATCAAATGCATATATAAGTTTTGTTACTGTTTGGATGTAGTAAGTTGCTTATTATTTGGGCTTTTTAGGCCTGTTTAGAGCAATTGTATAAATAGCATTTGGCTTTTGGATTTAATAACAGAATTTATGGTTAAATTAGTGTTGTGATAATAACCTGCATAAATAATCATTCCAACAGGTGGGAAAGCATAAAAGAGAAAATATGAAAAACTAAATGGCTCCCTTTTGTGATTTAATAATAAACATGCCTGACCCTCAGATCATAGCTTACAGATTTTCCAGGGTTTGGTTTGATTTTTTTTGCTTGTTTTGGGCTTTTCTGAGTGCTTTTTTGATCTTTCTTATTTTTCAGCTAAGTCTTCATTCTTCAGTATTTATATTCATTGTAATCTTCTCAGTGCTAAACGACAAATAATTCTCCTCTAGTCTGGAGAATCTTCTTTTTTCTCTCTTCTCAGCCTATGCTACATGCAGTAGCAGTTCTAATAATGACTACATAATTTCATAAACATTTTATAAGTGATCTTGTATCTTATTTTGACACAGTCCTATTCTGATGGCAGTATGTCTAAGATTATCTCCCATCCTCCTGTTATGTTGTTTCCCTCTGAAAATGGCTATGAGGAGTTGAAATAGGCAAGATATAGCCATCCAAGTTCAAAGGTGGCCAGTGCATTGAGTTTATGCTCATACTCTTGCTAAATAAATAAATCAAGGGATCTTTAATAACCACAACTCACCAAGACTTCAGTTTTACATCTCATTTTGAAGAAAGCCTCTCAGTTGTCCCCTAATGCCATAATGACATGTCACATCTATGCTCAGACTGAAGAGGACTATATACAGTACTGAATGACCAATCCCTCTAGAGGTCTCCCTTTCAAGTACTGACCTCCTTAACCTGATTTATGTGTAAGAACCAATGGATACACGGCCTTGTGGTTCAAGGCTTTGAAAAACCAAAGGGATCATGGAATATATCAGGACTGTAATAAAATGTGCTTCTGTGGGTTCTCTACTGATGGTGAATTTTAAATATTTTATTTCACAGACATTCTTTGGAAGAGGGCAATAAAAGGTGGAGAGAAGTTATTATTTCACTGAGGACCACAAGTAAGCAGGAGAAAGTTAAAAATTACTACATCTTCCGATAGGTAATAAGTCCAAAACCAGAACTGCCTGTCCTGGAGTTTTATAGAACCCAAACAAAAACATAATTAGCAAAACTCTTTTAGCAAGAAAATAATTCTGATTTTGCTTGTTTCTGTGGTATAAGTGTTATGGATGGTGTCTGTCAGCCAATGCTTTATTTTCTTTAAGAACAGATAACTACATTGTGTGTATGCAGGCCATTAGAGTAGGTACCAGATATTATTATATTTACTTTGCTAGTCAAAATATTCAATCATCTTCACACTAGATTGTTCATGTGTCCTCTCTGATGTGGAACACTATGGTGAAGATCCGTTCCTCCACTGACCTGGGTAGGAGTTTTGATGTTGATGTCAATGCGTGACATGAACTATAGCCAAGTGAGAACACTGGGAGCAGGCAAGCAGCATGCATGTAGGTAACTGTGGTGCTGCGCTAGGCCACAGATTTTTTTCATTTGCATAGTAATTGAATTATAGGGACATTGAAAGTGAAAGGGAAGAAAAATTTGATCATCCTCTGTCAACACCAAGAGTAGGATCTTTGAGACAGGAAGCACGCATTTGCTCCAAAAACATACGTTGTTGTTTTGAGTGCACTGGTTCTCTTGTTCTTCCTCTAAAGGAGAATCCCTTCTGTTTCATGACTTGCCATTGCATCCATCTGTATTACCTTTTATGTGCTATTTTAATGTTCTGCCACTTTCCTTACCTGAATTCAGATTTTATAGTTCTTGACTCTGAAATCTGACTCCATGGTGGGGTTAATCTGGAAAACAAATTCAAGGAGCATGAAAATCCTCCTGGACAAACTTATTACATTTTCTCACTTTGCATATGCTGACACAAGAGGAAGGATTTAAGTTCTGATGAAGAGGGAATGAAATATCAATGACATAATTAGAAATTTTTAAAATGAGCTTTTGAAACTTGGCAACCTATTAAGACTTTACTATCTAAACTCCAAGTTTTCATAATCAACTGCTTTTGATAAATCCTCAGTATCAGAAAAATCACAAATGAAGAACTCCAAAGGCGGATGAAACAAACTAATGAGACAGGAAATTACAGAATGAAAATAGAGATGGCTGGGACATGCAGGGAGGAAAGACCCAAATAACATAACAAGACAGGTGTTGGACTGGTATTGCCACGGCAAGAGGCAACAAGGTAGACTAAGATTAATATGAAAACATACAATTGAAGCAGAATTGAAAGCTATCAAAATGACATGGAAAGTGGCTAACACTGCAGGAGGAGACTGGCAAAGATGGAAGTTGTGGTAAAGGCTCTGCATGGAATAGAGAGGCATAAGAGAAGAGAAAAGGAGCTTTAGTTGCTGAATGCTAATTCTAGTGGCCTTTATTGATTTCATAGACATCAGAACTAGAATTTTATCTGACAAACAAGTGATATTCTGCAGCTCTCTTGTGAAAGGGTGAAAAATGAAATAGATGCTGTCTAATTCAAGGTAACATATCGAAAAATTATGTTTGAGGTATGGAAGAGATTAAGGATACTTTGAAATGTATAATTTGGCTAACAGTATTTCTTTTAAACTTAACAATTAGAACATCATTGGGCATTGTCATTTGCATCATAACATTGACAAATAATATGCCATTGAGCAGTGGCATTATCATCTAGGCTACAAAGGGCTATTTTTTTTAAGGCAATGAGATTTAAACCAGTAATCCTCCTGCTCCTCAGGGATTTAGGCATTTAGAGATAAAACATCAAGTGGCAGTTAAATTGGGTAAAGCTTACTAAATAAAGGGAAAAGATTCAGTAAACCACAATAGACTTATTTTCTGATCTGTAATAATACTTTACACTTTTAGTTAGGAACGTCAGAGCTTTTAAAAGTTATTGTCTGCTTCACTTGGGTGTTGTAGGGCTTAATTATCATTATTCTTATTTTATAGATGGGGAAACCAAAAGGTTAAGTGATTAGCTCAAGATTTCTTATATTCCTATGACAGAACCAGGAACAGAACACAGATTCCCTAATACCTGGGCCAGACCATACTTCCTGACTTCTATTCATTTAAAGTGCTGTTTGATAAAAATAACAGTCCTTCACTGTCCTGATCAGTTGGATCCTGGTCCTGCAAGTCTTACTGAGCATAAGGCTTGCTACCGTGAGATGTCCACTGCTGGTAGATAGTCTCAGGATTTGGCTCTTAATTTGATGAATGGCTTCCAAACAAGTGAAAGCAAAATGGAAGTCATCATATCATCGGTGACCCCTCGATTCAAGGATCTCTACCATGGATTTATATATAGGTCCTGAGCCATCTAGACAGACTTATGTGTAGTGCTGGGGAGCAGCTGTGATTGTGGTACATGTAGGTACCAATGACATAGGGAAGGGTAGGAGAGATGTCCTGGAAGCCAAATTTAGGTGGCTGGGGAAGAGACTGAAATCCAGGACCTCTATGGTGGCATTCTCAGAAATGCTCCCAGTTCCACACGCAGGGCCAGGTAGGCCGGCAGAGCTTCAGAGTCTCAATGCGTGGATGAGACGATGGTGTAGAGGAGGGGTTTACGTTCATTAGGAACGGGGGAAACTTTTGGGATGGGGGGAGCCTATATAGGAGACATGGGCTCCACCTAAACCAAAGTGGAACCAGACTGCTGGCACTAAACATTAAAAAGGTCGTAGAGCAGTTTTTAAACTAGGAGATGGGGGAAAGCCGACTGCTGCAGAGGAGCATGTGGATCGGACACAGACTTCTCTTAGGGGAGAATCTAATGATAGAGAATCTCCAGGTTATAGTCAGGAGCAGAGGATGGAAGAGGATAATGTAAGGGCCAGATCAGATGATAAACATTCACATAAAAAAGACTCTGACACATCAGAAAAGGGCAGACAAATAAACAGGGACAAGTTTTTAAAGTGCTTGTACATGAATGCTAGAAGTCTAAATAATAAGATGGGTGAACTAGAGTGCCTTGTAATAAAGGAGGATATTGATATAATAGGTGTCAAGGTATTTTTCCCACTTTGAACTTTAGCGTCCAAAAAGTGGGGACCTGCATGTACCCTTCTAAGCTTAATTCCTAGCTTAGATCTGATAGCGCTGCCACCAACCAGAAATTCCAGTGTCTGGTACACTCCTTGTCCCCCAAAACCTTCCCTGGGGGACCCAGGACCCAAACCCCTTGGGTCTTAAAACAAGGGGAAATAAACCATTCCCCCTCCCTTCCCCTCCCAGACTTTCCCCTCCCTGGGTTACCCTGAGAGGCTACACTGATCCAAACTCATTGGATCTTAAAACAGAGAGGAATTAACCTTCCCCCCACCTCCTTTTCCCCCACCAATCCCCTGGTGAGTTTAGACCCAATCCCCTTGGGTCTTAAACAAGGGGGAAAAATCAATCAGGTTCTTAAAAAAGAAAGCTTTTAATTAAAGAAAGAAAAAGTAAAAATTATCTCTGTAAAACCAGGATGGAAAATGTTTACAGGGTCTTCAGCTTATATAGACTAGAGGGACTCCCTCCCCCTTAGCCTAAGATACAAGTTACAGCAAACAGAGGTAAAAATTCTTCCAGCAAAATACACATTCACAAGTTAAGAAAACAACCATAACCACCTTTTCTAGCTAGTACTTACTATTCTGAACATGAGAGACTGTTTCAGAAAGATTGGAGAAAGACCTGGGTGCACGTCTGGCCCCTCTTAGCCCCAAGAGCGAACAACCAACAAAACAAATGCACAAACAAAGACTTCCCTCCACCGAGATTTGAAAGTATCTTGTCCCCCGATTGGTCCTTTGGTCAGGTGTCAGCCTTTGGTCACTGAGCCTCTTAACCCTTTACAGGTAAAAGAGACATTAACCCTTAACTATCTGTTTATGACAATAGGCATCACAGAAACCTGGTGGACTGAGAGCAATCAATGGGACACAATCATTCTGGGGTACAAAATATATCAGAAGGACAGAACAGGTCATGCAGGCGGGGGAGTGGCACTATATGTGAAAGAAAATGTAGATTCAAATGAAGTAAAAAATCTTAAGTGAATCCACATGTTCCATAGAATCTCTATGGATAGAAATTTCATGCTCTAATAAAAATATAACATTAGGGATCTATTATCGACCACCTGACCAGGACAGTAATAATGATGAAGAAATGCTAAGGGAAATTAGAGAGACTATCAAAATTAAGAACCCAATAATAGGGGGGGATTTCAATTATCCCCATATTGCCTGGGAACATTTCACTTCAGGACGAAATGCAGAGATAAAATTTCTCAATACTTTAAATGACTGCTTCATGGAGCAGCTGGTATGGGAACCCACAAGGGGAGAGGCAACTCTAGATTTAATCCTGAGTGGAGCGCAGGAGCTGGTCCAAGAGGTAACTATAGCAGGACCGCTTGGAAATAGTGACCATAATACAATAGCATTCAACATCCCTGTGGTGGGAAGAACATCTCAACAGCCCAGCACTGTGGCATTTAATTTCAAAAAGGGGAACTATGCAAAAATGAGGGGGTTAGTTAAACAGAAGTTAAAAGGTACAGTGACTAAAGTGAAATCCCTGCAAGCTGCATGGATGCTTTTTAAAGACACCATAAAAGAGGCCCAACTTCAATGTATACCCCAAATTAAGAAACACAGTAAAAGAACTAAAAAAGAGCCACCGTGGCTTAACAACCATGTAAAACAAGCAGTGAGAGAGAAAAAGACTTCCTTTAAAGTCAAATCCTAGTGAGGCAAATAGAAGGGAGCATAAACACTGCCAAATTAAGTGCAAGAGTATAATAAGAAAAGCCAAAGAGAAGTTTGAAGAATGGCTAGCCAAAAACTCGAAAGGTAATAACAAAATGTTTTTTAAGTACATCAGAAGCAGGAAGCCTGTTAAACAACCAGTGGGGCCCCTTGATGATTGAGATACAAAAGGAGCACTAAAAGATGATAAAGTCATTGCGGAGAAACTAAATGGGTTCTTTGCTTCAGTCTTCACGGCTGAGGATGTTAGGGAGATTCCCAAACCTGAGCCGGCTTTCGTAGGTGACAAATCTGAGGAACTGTCACAGACTGAAGTGTCACTAGAGGAGGTTTTCGAATTAATTGATAAACTCAACATTAACAAGTCACCAGGACCAGATGGCATTCACCCAAGAGTTCTGAAGACACTTTACAACAATGTGAAGTTGCAGACCTATTAACTAAGATTTGTAACCTGTCCTTTAAATCGGCTTCGGTACCCAATGACTGGAAGTTAGCTAATGTAACACCAATATTTAAAAGGGCTCTACAGGTGATCCCACCAGTTACAGACTAGTAAGTCTAATGTCGGTACTGGGCAAATTAGTCCAAACAATAGTTAAGAATAAAATTGTCAGACACATAGGAAAACAAAAACTGTTGAGCAATAGTCAACATGGTTTCTGTAAAGGGAAATCGTGTCTTACTAATCTGTTAGAGTTCTTTGAAGGGGTCAACAAACATGTAAACAAGGGGGATCCGGTGGAAGCAGTATACTTAGATTTCCAGAAAGCCTTTGACAAGGTCCCGCACCAAAGGCTCTTACGTAAATTAAGCTGTCATGGGATAAAAGGGAAGGTCCTTTCATGGATTGAGAACTGGTTAAAAGACAGGGAACAAAGGGTAGGAATTAGTGGTACATTTTTAGAATGGAGAGGGGTAACTAGTGGTGTTCCCCAAGAGTCAGTCTTAGGACCAATTCTATTTAATTTATTCATAAATAATCTGGAGAAAGGGGTAAACAGTGAGGTGGCAAAGTTTGCAGATGATACTAAACTGCTCAAGATAGTTAAGACCAAAGCAGACTGTGAAGAACTTCAAAAAGGTCTCACAAAACTAAGTGATTGGGCAACAAAATGGCAAATGAAATTTAATGTGAATAAATGTAAAGAAATGCACATTGGAAAAAATAACCCCAATTATACATACAATATGATGGGGGGCTAATTTAGCTACAATGAGTCAGGAAAAAGATCTTGGAGTCATCGTGGACAGTTCTCTGAAGATGTCCATGCAGCGTGCAGAGACGGTCAAAAAAGCAAACAGGATGTTAGGAATCATTAAAAAGGGGATAGAGAATAAGACTGAGAATATATTATTGCCCTTATATAAATCCATGGTACGCCCACATCTCAAATACTGTGTACAGATGTGGTCTCCTCACCTCAAAAAAGATATACTGGCACTAGAAAAAGTTCAGAAAAGGGCAACTAAAATGATTAGGGGTTTGGAGAGGGTCCCATATGAGGAAAGATTAAAGAGGCTAGGACTCTTCAGCTTGGAAAAGAGAAGACAAAGGGGGGATATGATAGAGGTATATAAAGTCATGAGTTATGTGGAGAAAGTGGATAAGGAAAAGTTTTTTACTTATTCCCATAATACAAGAACTAGGGGTCATCAAATGAAATTAATAGGCAGCAGGTTTAAAACAAATAAAAGGAAGTTCTTCTTCACACAGTGCACAGTCAACTTGTGGAACTTCTTACCTGAGGAGGTTGCGAAGGCTAGGACTATAACAGCGTTTAAAAGGGGAACCTGGTATTGGCCACTGTCAGTAGACAGATACTGGGCTAGATGGACCTTTGGTCTGACCTAGTACAGCTGTTCTTATGTCCTTATGTAGGAGTCCAATCCTGGAACCACAGATCCGACCACAGTAGGTACAGACATTTCCTGGTGGGTCAACTGCCTGCTGGAAGAAAGGTCTTTCTTTTTCCTTCCTTCTCTCTCTCTTTTCAGCTTCAAGGACATGGTGCTTCTCCTCGAAGCAGGCCACTGCCTGATGGAGGATATGGCACCTTTGGGGTTGGTTGGTGGCTTACTCCTTCCAGCTTGTGATGGCCACATCAGTTTTGAGAAACGCTTTCAGTGCGTCTTTGCAGAATTTCCTCTGATGGCCACAGGATTTCTGACCATGGCTGAGCTGAGAGTAGAGAATTTTTGGGGGGAGGCGAGAGTCTGGCATCCACACACAATGTCCAGCCCAGCAGAGTTGGTGCATGAGGATCATTGCGTCAATGCTGGTGACATTGGCTTCAGTGAGGATGCTGGTGTTAATGCAGTGATCTTCCCACTTGATGTGAAGAATCTTCTGGAGACGTCGTTGGTGGTACCTCTACAGACTCTTGAGGTGCTGTCGATAGATCACACAGGTTTCACATCCATAAAGGAGAGTAGGAATAACAATTATTTCAGGATCTTGGTGTCCTGCCATAGGTCGCAGCCCATGAAAACACATCGGAGCAATTTCCCAAAGGAAGCACTTGTGCGTTGGATCCTGTGCGGGATCTCACTGTTGATTTTTGCATTTTGAGAAAGTTGGCTACCGAGGTAGCAGAAGTGCTTGACTGTTTCCAAAGTCTGTCCCTCGAAGATGATTTTTGGAGGGTCATGTGCAAGGCCCAAGGCAGGCTGATGGAGCACTTTAGTCTTCTCAATATTGAGTGAGCGTCCTAGGCTTTGATAAGCTTGTGCAAAAAAATCCAGTGTGGTCATTCTCAGTGTGCGTGAAGATGGCACAGTCATCAGCAGAGACATCAAAGATTAAAAAGCTGTCCATCCAGTCTGTACTGAATGTCAACTCCACTGGGGAAGCGTTCTTTAATGAGGACCAAAATGATTGCTAAATAGATGGAGAATAGGGTTGGGCCAATAACGCATCCTTGCGTAACCCCAGTTTTGACGACGAAAGGGTCCGTCTCCAGGCCATCACAGAGAACTGTGGCAGTCATCTGATCTTAGAGAAGCCTTAATAAATGTTGGAGCGCAGCCAAATCTGGCCAGCACTTCCACAGGGCTTCGCTTTTACTGGATTCAAAGGCCTTTGTCAAATCGATGAAGGCCATGTACAAGTCCTGATTCTGCACCTGAGTATTTTCCTGGATTTGGTGGGCAATGAAGATCATGTCAGTTGTCCTGCAAGATGGTCTAAAACCACACTGAAATGCCGACAGTATATCCTCAGCAAGGGGAAGTAATCTGTTTCAGAGGATACAAGCAAGAATTTTCCCTGCTGTAGATAAGAAGGCAATGCCTCAATAATTTCCACACTCCAACTTATCTCCTTTCTTAAAGATTGTAACAATGTTGGCATTTCTCAAAATGCAAGTATCCTGCATATGAATATGGAATCATAGGAATGTAGGTTTGGAAGGGATCTCAAGAGGTCATTGAATCCATCTTTTGCACTGAGGCAAGTAAACCTAGACCAAGTGTTTGTTTAATTTGATCCTAAAAACTTCAAATGGCATGGATTCCACAAACTCCTTAGGGTCGCTGTTCCAGTATGTAAAATATAGTGGAATCCTGTTATGAAGAGTTTTTATCATTATTATTTCTTTTTAACTGAATGCAACACATACTTTCATTATAATCTGAATTGCTCTTTGCATATGGCCTGGAGAGACTTCAGATATCTTGTTTTACTTGTTCATTTGTTTCACTGTGCTAAGTGCATCACTGCAATTGACAGCACTGAGTGTGCCTAAATAGCAATATTCTTGTAGCCTGCCTTATTTCTAAATGGCACAGTAGCATGTTGGTTTTCTCCTTCTTGCCTTCCCCTATAATATCCACAGGGTTAAACCTAGAAAGATGCCATTGCTGGGGAAAGGCCTTAGCAAGAAGTGGGTCTTGCATTTAAACCTGGACCTAGGTGAAGTAGTTAAACATTCACTGTGCTTTCCGAAAGAGCCATCATCCATTCCTTCAGTGATAGGAGACCATGAACTTTCCTTGCCTGAGGTTCACCTTCTTAGCTCTCCAACCACAGACAAAACTACCTTGTCTCACACATTAGAAATGCTAGTATCTGAGCCAGCTTTAAATCTATGCTGTATGCTAAAGAGCTACTTATGCTCAATTACTTATTACCTGGAGTGATTAAAGTGATTTGCAGTGTGTTTGTACACCGTTAACTCCAATACAGTGTACATGTGTGATGTTTATTACCATACTGGGAATGGGGAAAAAAAGAACTTGATGTTGCACCACTGAGTATCAAAGACCTTAAGCTACTTTTTTTTTTAAAAAGAAAGCAGGTTACTTAAATTATTTAACTTATGTTGTTATTGTATGAATTAGTCTGAATTATGATATATTCAGATATAGTCTGAATAGGATAGCCCCAGCTGTACATGCATCATGACTATAATTACATTAAGCAGCTCTAGTAACATTATGAACTGAGAGCAAACTTCAAGTGATCTTTAATGCCATCAAAACCCTGAAACAGTCATGTTTTATGCACAGTTTCAGAGAAAAGTAGTGGATGTAATATGTGGCTACATAAATCTGTTTCTCCCTCTCAGTGCTATGGGGAAAGTTTAACCAGAAATACAGGGCTGAGGCTAGTAGACATGAGGGAGGAGAGAGAGACACAGCCAGCATGGTTGGAATGATCCATAATTCAAGACTTTTCTGAGGAATGTGGTCTTGGTTATACATAGGGGCACAGAGCCTGGTCTCTGGCTAATGAACTAGGGGAGCTCAAAGGTAGCTGTAGGCCACCTTTGTGTCCCCCATTCCCACCACCCCCCCGACTTGGGGCCATTCAGGCACCAGTCTGCTCCCTGACAGAAATTAGAATATTGTTCACTCGATTCTAATTTACGCTGGTTGCAAATGGCTCCCAAGGGCTGTTTCAGGAGCTTGAGATCACCAATGCAGGAGGGAGCTCCAGACACACCTTCTTTCCCTGCTTACACCCACTACACCAGTAGACAGAAGCTGGGTGGCATATGAGCCACTATATCAGCTACATGGCATCCAGGGAATTCTCCTGTGACCAGATCTGCCAGATTTAAGGCTGATTTATGCCTCAAAGAAGCTGGGATGCACCAGAGAGTTTGATCCAGGTCGCTAAATGAGAGGATCAGACTATATCCTAAGGTCTTTTTCTTGGTTTCGAGGCCAGTGAAAAGTCTCTTTAAACAAAATTAGTTCTTAAAACCAAGTGATAGATGCTGCAAGATAGACAGACACATTGTACTGGTAATCAGTAGGTGCACTGGAGCAGAGGTTACGCCAACTAAAAGAAAGAAGAACTAATATCAATGGAGAAAGGTCAGACTCTGATCTCACCTGAATCCCTCTCTACCACCAGTCACAGTGAATTTAGCTGGCACAGAAGAGTGCTTCAGCTTTGCTGAATTTGGCCCAATATCCTTGCAATTCCTGATTGTGATGTGTTTCTTTGTGTAACTCACTAAAATAATGTTTATATTCCCTTAAGCTGCTGTCTCTGGTCCTCCTACTCTCACCTTCTATACCTTGGAAACTCTTGTCTGATATCGTTGCCCTTCTTCATTTTTTCACATGTACTTTGATCCTCCATCCCTGTCATAACCTAGTCCCAGATTTGGACCTTAGCGTCCAAAATATGGGGGTTAGCATGAAAACCTCCAAGCTTAGTTACCAGCTTGGACCTGGTAAAGCTGCCACCACCCAAAAAATTAGAGTGTTTTGGGGCACTCTGGTCCCCCCAAAAACCTTCCCTGGGGACTCCAAGACCCAAATCTCTTGAGTCTCACAACAAAGGGAAATAAACCTTTTCCCTTCCCCCCTCTAGGTGTTCCTGGAGAGATACACAAAAGCAAACTCCGTGAATCTAAACAGAGGGATTCCACCCTCTCTATTTCCAGTCCTGGAAACACAAGCACTTCCCTCTTCACCCAGAGGGAATGCAAAGTCAGGCTAGTAAATCTAACACACAGAGAGTTCCCCCTGACTTCTTCCTCCCACCAGTTCCCTGGTGAGCTGCAGACTCAATTCCCTGGAGTTCCCCACTGAAGAAAAACTCCAACAAGTCTTAAAAGAAAGCTTTATATAAAAAGAAAGAAAATACATAAAAATGGTCTCTCTGTATTAAGGTGACTAATACAGGGTCATTTGCTTAAAAGAATATTGAATAAACAGCCTTATTCAAAAAGAATACAATTTAAAGCACTCCAGCAACTATAGACATGTAAATACAAAACAACAAACCATCTTTGTACTCACAACTTGGAAACAGAAGATTAGAAAGCAGGAAATAGAAAAATCCTTCCCTTAGCTGAGAGGGACAGGCAGAAGACCAAGAACAAAGGACTCACACACAAAAAACCCTCCACTCAGATTTGAAAAAGTCTTGTTTCCTGATTGGTCCTCTGGTCAGGTGTTTCAGATTACTTCTTTCCAGGTGTAAGAGACATTAACCCTTAGCTATCTGTTTATGACACGCCCCCCAAATTGCAGACAGTGGGGAAGCTCACTGGCGGAGATTTCCTTCTAGAACTTTAAAATAAACAGATTAATACAACACATGCACCTTTACATATACCACTAAGTATATAACTAACAGACTTCTACATTTTAAGAACACTTTTTAACTACTGGATTCTGGGAAACTCTCACGGGAGAGTGCATCAGCTACTTTGTTAGAAGCTCCTGAGATGTGCTGAATTTCAAAATCAAAATCTTGGAGAGCTAAACTCCAACGAAGAAGTTTCTTGTTGTTCCCCTTGGCAGTATGTAGCCACTTTAGTGCAGCATGGTCAGTTTGTAGCTGGAACCGCCGTCCCCAAACATATGGGCGTAGCTTTTCCAGGGCGTACACAATGGCATAGCATTCCTTTTCACTGACTGACCAGTGACTTTCCCTCTCAGACAGTTTCTTGCTGAGAAACACAATAGGATGGAAGTTGTGATCTGTTGCTTCCTGCATGAGAACTGCTCCTATACCACGCTCAGATGCATCTGTGGTTACTAGGAATGGCTTGTCAAAGTCCGGGGCCCTGCGCACAGGGTCAGACATGAGCGTTGCCTTAAGTTGGGTAAAGGCCTTTTGACACTCATCAGTCCACTTAATTGCATTTGGCTGGGTCTTTTTGGTCAGGTCGGTCAGTGGGGCAGCGATTTGGCTGTAATGTGGTACAAATCACCTGTAGTATCTGGCCAAGCCTAAGAAGGATTGGACCTGCTTCTTGGACCTTGGGACAGGCCACTTTTGGATAACATCCACCTTGGCCTGTAGGGGGTTTATGGTTCCTCGACCCACCTGGTGCCCCAGGTAAGTCACTCTGTTTTGGCCTATTTGACACTTTTTGGCCTTAACAGTTAGTCCGGCCTGCCTGATGCGCTCAAAGACCTTTTCCAGGTGTAGTAGGTGTTCGGGCCAGGAGTCTGAAAAAATGGCCACATCATCGAGGTAGGCAACTGCATATTCTCCCAGTCCTGCTAGTAGACCATCTACCAGCCTCTGGAAGATGGCGGGTGCATTTCGAAGGCCGAAAGGAAGGACATTAAATTCATACACCCCCGCATGGGTGACGAATGCTGACCTCTCCTTGGCAGGTTCATCTAGCGGTACTTGCCAGTACCCCTTGGTTAAGTCTATTGTAGAGATGAACTGGGCACGTCCCAACTTCTCCAATAGCTCATCGGTGCGTGGCATTGGATAGTTGTCTGGACGAGTTACCGCATTTAGCTTACGGTAGTCCACGCAAAAGTGTATTTCCCCATCTGGTTTGGGTACCAGAACCACTGGAGATGCCCATGCACTGGTAGATGAACGGATTATACCCATCTGTAGCATGTTCTGGATCTCCCATTCTATAGCAGCTTGGGCATGAGGAGACACCCGGTAGGGTGGGGTTCTGATTGGGTGAGTATTACCTGTGTCAATGGAGTGGTATGCCCGTTCAGTCCGTCCTGGGGTGGCTGAGAACAATGGGGCAAAGCTAGTGCACAGCTCCTTGATTTGTCGCCGCTGCAGACGTTCCAGGGTGGTTGAGAGGTTCACCTCTTCCACGCCACCGTCTTTTTTCCCGTCATAGTAGACACCGTCAGGCCACTCAGCATCATCTCCCTGGACTGTAAACTGACAAACATGTAAGTTTCTGGAATAGAAAGGCTTGAGAGAATTAACATGGTACACTCTGGGCTTTAGTGAGGAATTGGGAAATGCTATGAGGTAGTTCACAGTTCCCAGGCGCTCTTGGACCGTGAATGGCCCTTCCCATGATGCTTCCATCTTATGGGCCTGTTGCACCTTCAAGACCATAACCTGGTCTCCTACCTTGAAGGAATGTTCTCTGGCATGTCTGTCATACCAGGCCTTTTGCTCTTCCTGAGCATCCTCTAGGTTCTCTTTAGCAAGGGCTAAGGAGTGTCAGAGGGTGTTTTGTAGGTTGCTTACAAAGTCCAGAATGTTAGGTCCTGGAGAAGGCGTAAACCCCTCCCATTGCTGCTTCACTAACTGTAATGGCCCCTTAACCTCGTGACCATACACAAGTTCAAACGGTGAAAACCCTAAACTGGGATGTGGTACAGCCCTGTAGGCAAACAGCAACTGCTGCAACACTAGGTCCCAATTATTGGAGTATTCATTGACAAATTTACGTATCATGGCCCCCAAAGTTCCATTAAACCTTTCCACCAGGCCATTGGTTTGATGGTGGTACGGGGTGGCAACCAAGTGGTTCACTCCATGCGTTTCCCACAGTTTTTGCATGGTCCCTGCCAGGAAATTAGATCCTGAATCTGTAAGGATGTCGGAGGGCCAACCTACCCTGGCAAAAATGTCTGTTAGGGCCAGGCACACAGTGTTAGCCCTGGTGTTGCGTAGAGCTACTGCTTCCGGCCATCGGGTAGCAAAGTCCACGAAAGTCAGTACGTACTGCTTTCCTCTGGGTGTCTTTTTTGGGAAAGGACCCAGAATATCCACAGCTACTCGCTGAAATGGGACCTCAATTATGGGGAGTGGCTGGAGAGGGGCCTTGACCTGGTCTTGAGGCTTTCCCACTCTTTGGCATACCTCACAAGACCGGATATACTTGGCAACGTCCTTGCCCGTCCCCTCCCAGTGGAAGGACTTCCCTAACCAGTCCTTGGTTCTGTTCACCCCAGCATGGCCACTGGGATGATCATGGGCTAAGCTTAAGAGCTTCCCCCGGTACTTAGTTGGAACCACCAACTGTTTTTGCGGCTGCCATTCTTCCCGGTGTCCACCCGAAAGAATTTCCTTGTATAAAAGTCCTTGGTCTATAACAAACCGGGATCGATTAGAAGAGCTGAGAGGCAGTGGGGTGCTCCGTGCCGCCGCCCACGCTTTCTGAAGGCTGTCATCTGCTTCCTGCTCAGTCTGGAACTGTTCCCTGGAGGCTGGGGTCACCAGTTCTTCCTCAGACTGGGGATTTGGGCTTGGTCCCTCTGGAAGTGATGTAGGTGATGGGGTTGTTTCCGTTGCTGGTGAACCGCTCTCCGCTGGTGCACCTGAGGGTATTTCAGGCTCTGGCTGAGCCTTTTGGGTATGGCTGTCTGTTGCTTCTGCCAGTTTTGGCTCGCTGTCACCCTCTGGCGTTGAGTTTGAAGATGTGGTTGCAATTGCTGGTGCTGGTTACTGTTCCAGTTCCGGGCCTGGGACTGGCGGTGCTGTGGCTGTTTCAGTGGTTGGCATGGAATCCGGGTCCACTACCTCTGTCTGGGTCTCTGGTAACACAGACGGGGCGTCTGTGGACGGCCCAGGAACAGGAATGGGTCTGGAAGCTTGCCTGGTTTGGCTACATGTAACCATTCTCACTCGCTTGGCCCGCTTCACCTGGTTGGCCAAGTCTTCCCCCAGTAGCATGGGGATGGGATAGTTGTCATAAACTGAAAAAGTCCACATTCCTGACCAGCCTTTGTCCTGGACAGGCAGTTCAGCTGTAGGCAAGTCTACAGCTTGTGACATGAAGGGGTAAATTGTCACTTGGGCCTTTGGGTTGATGAATTTGGGGTCTACGAAGGATTGGTGGATAGCTGACACCTGTGCCCCCGTGTCTCTCCACGCAGTAACCTTCTTTCCGCCCACTCTCAAATTTTCCCTTTGCTCCAAGGGTATTTGAGAGGCATCTGGGCCTGGGGATCTTTTGGGTGATGGTGGTGTAATGAACTGCACTTGGTTGGCGGTCTTTGGGCAGTTGGCCTTGATATGTCCCAGTTCATTACACTTAAAGCATCTTCCATCTGATGGGTCACTGGGTCGAGGTGAGTTACTGGAGACTGGTGAAGTGGAAAAATAGGGCGTCTGTGGCTTTACTTGGGTTGTATGTGGGGTCTTTGGCTGTCCTCGGTTGTAGGGTTTATGGTCGGTGTGCCCTCTGGGGTATTCGTTCCCCTTGACAGTAGCTTTCTTGCTTTCTGCTACTTCCATCCATCTGGCTCCAATCTCCCCCGCCTCGGTGAGATTTTGGGGTTTTCCATCTTGTATGTACCGTGTTATGTCCTCAGGAACACCATTCAAGAACTGCTCCATTTGTATGAGGAGGTGCAGTTCTTCCAAGGATTTAACATTGTGTCCTGATATCCAGGCCTCATAATTTTTCCCAGTGTAGTAGGTGTGTTTGGGAAATGACACATCTGGTTTCCACTTTTGGGTTCTGAAACGCCGACGGGCATGATCCGGGGTTATCCCCATTCTGTATCTGGCCTTTGTTTGAAAAAGTTTATAGTCGTTCATTTGCTGCTTAGGCATTTCAGCTGCCACCTCTGCTAAAGGTCCACTGAGCTGTGGCCTCAATTCTACCATGTACTGGTCTTCAGGGATGCAGTACCCAAGACAGGCTCTTTCAAAATTTTCCAAGAAGGCCTCGGTGTCATCACCTGCCTTGTAGGTGGGAAATTTTCTGTGCTGTGCAACAATCATTGGCGCAGGGTTGTTAGGGTTGGCTGTGTTTTGCTTAGCCTTTTCTAATTCCATGGCCTGTCGGTGGGCTTCCCTCCGGAGTTCCATCTCTTTTTGTTGTTTTTCCATGTCTCGGCGGTGGGCTGCATTGTTGCCTTCTTCTTGTTTTTGTAGCCTTTCCATCTCTTGTTTGTGAGTTGCCTCATCTCTGGCCATCTGTGTTCTGAGCAGTTCTATCTGTTTTTCCATTGCTTCGAGCTGTACTGCGTCTGGTTTTCGTGACATCCTGTTTTCTTGTGTTGGGGTGCCCTCCGGTGTTGGCTGTCTGAACTGCAGGTTCTCTGTTGCCTCCTGGGGTCTGCCTAGCAACAGTGCCTTTTTCCCTTTAGCTAATCTTTTCAATGTAAAGTAAACCAGAAAAACCACTTTATTTGCATGTGTATAGTGCTGGTAATTGCCCCCTAATGGGAGTGCTATTGTGTGACAAAAGACCCTTAATAGTCTCTTAATGGTTCCTTGCTTAATATGCAAGCCAAAAACTGCCAGAGAGAGCAGAAAAAAAAATTCTCTCTGGTTCCTTTTAAAACCAAACCGTTCCTCTCTGCTTAAAAGCCCCTAGCAGAGAAAAGAAAAATATAATATTCCTACTGGCTTCTGGATTCTATCTATCCCAACGCTGCACACCATATCATAACCTAGTCCCAGATTTGGACCTTAGCGTCCAAAATATGGGGGTTAGCATGAAAACCTCCAAGCTTAGTTACCAGCTTGGACCTGGTAAAGCAGCCACCACCCAAAAAATTAGAGTGTTTTGGGGCACTCTGGTCCCCCCAAAAACCTTCCCTGGGGACTCCAAGACCCAAATCCCTTGAGTCTCACAACAAAGGGAAATAAACCTTTTCCCTTCCCCCCTCTAGGTGTTCCTGGAGAGATACACAAAAGCAAACTCCGTGAATCTAAACAGAGGGATTCCACCCTCTCTATTTCCACTCCTGGAAACACAAGCACTTCCCTCTTCACCCAGGGAATGCAAAGTCAGGCTAGTAAATCTAACACACACAGAGTTCCCCTTGACTTCTTCCTCCCACCAGTTCCCTGGTGAGCTGCAGACTCAATTCCCTGGAGTTCCCCACTAAAGAAAAACTCCAACAGGTCTTAAAAGAAAGCTTTATATAAAAAGAAAGAAAAATACATAAAAATGGTCTCTCTCTGTATTAAGGTGACAAATACAGGGTCATTTGCTTAAAAGACTATTGAATAAACAGCCTTATTCAAAAAGAATACAATTCAAAGCACTCCAGCAACTATAGACATGTAAATACAAAACAACAAACCATCTTTGTACTCACAACTTGGAAACAGAAGATTAGAAAGCAGGAAATAGAAAAATCCTTCCCTTAGCTGAGAGAGACAGGCAGAAGACCAAGAACAAAGGACTCACACACAAAAAACCCTCCACCCAGATTTGAAAAAGTCTTGTTTCCTGATTGGTCCTCTGGTCAGGTGTTTCAGATTACTTCTTTCCAGGTGTAAGAGACATTAACCCTTAGCTATCTGTTTATGACACTCTGGTCCTCCTCTCTCACCTTCTATACCTTGGAAACTCTTGTCTGATATCGTTGCCCTTCTTCATTTTTTCACATGTACTTTGATCCTCCATCCCTGTCTCCTAACAGCTTCATGTTTTATAGCAATTAGGTTCCCAAATATAAAATAAAACTAGTGCTCTGTACTTTGTATGTCACTTTCTTGTGTATGTATTTTGTGGTTACACTATGTGAGTACTGCTCTCATTGAAGTCAAAGACAAAGCTACCATTAACTTTTTTCGGAGCAACATCCATTTTGTGTAAGCCTATTACAGGCTTCCATATTGTACTATTAATTACCAATCTGGATCCATTCTTCAGAAGCATTAACTAAATCCACAAACCCAACTATAGAAGCTGAGGGATTAGTGATACGCAACAAAAAATCTTTATAAGTAGCTGTCTCATGACGGTGTGTGTAGAATACTTTAAAATGTACTATGGGTTATCTTGGGATGAGGTCTCACTGCTTGTACTAATGTTATGATCCTCCCCAGGCACAGTGAAAAGCAGAGTCATATTTGGTGCCACAAAATAAACATACTTTCCTATAGAAAAAAAATTGCCAAATAGTTCCAGCGAGAGGTGATTTATAGAGTGGGTTGGCTCATCTTCTATGGGCATATCCAAAAATTTGTGTATCTGACTATATTAAAAGTAAAATCGCACATATTAACAACATGAAAAATATTTTAACAGTAGCTAATTAATATTGGATGGGAAAAGGCTATCATATCTGCTCCCTCCTACCCCATATAGAAACAACAGAAAAATAGCCAAGACCACAATGCTACTGCATTTCTAGTAGATTAAAACAAATCTCTGGCAATTGCAGGAATATATTGATGACAGTCCCCTAAACGGTAGCAAAAGTCAAATAATTTTTATACATTATGTAAATATTCTAAACCTTTTTGCAAAGGGGACTCAGAGTTTGGCACATGGGCTCTCCTTTGTTCATCCTAACTTCAGTCATGAATAATGGACTGGCTAATGTCTATCTGTACCTCTCTGCTCTTCTGGATGAAAAGCAAGAACTGCTCATGTGTGTGTGATTGTTACTTTTTAATGCCTACAACTGATGAAGGATGAAGAACTATTTAAGCTAAAGGAGAATGTTAGCACAAGAACAAACGGGTATAAACTGGTCATGAACAAATTTTGGCTGGAATTAGAAGGTTTCTAACCATCAGAGGGGAGAAGTTCTGGTACAGCCTCCTAGTAGGAGTTGTGGGGGGAAAACACTTAGTTTTAAGAAAGAGATGGACAAATTTACGAGTGCAGTTGTATGGGGGGGAGGGATTGCATGTGATGATAGGGGACAAGGGTCATCAACAGCCCTGGGGCTCACTTCTGGTTTATGTCTTATGTTCCCAAAGCTCATACTTCAGCATTTCAGATGACCATAGCAGGGGCCAGGAAGAGATTCCCCACCCCCGGCCAATCTATTCCAGCAGGGTTTTTTATCTCTTTCCTCTGAAACACCAAGGATGACCATAGCTGAAGATGGGACTTGGGACAGGGATCTTAGGGGCACTAGGCATTCTTTTTCTGTCAGGTGCTTGGCTGGCTGGTTCTTTCTCATACGCTCAGAGTTTATCTGATTTCCATGTGTAGAGCTGGGAAGGAACCTTCTCCCAGGTTTGATTCGCAGTGGCTCTGGGGGTGTTTTCACCATCTTCTGCCAGGATTTTCTGGGTATATCTCACTTAATCATTTCCCTGCTATTGCAGGGGCTTCGGGCACTGACACACCTTGGTCCCTCCTATTCTCTAGTCTCCTACAGGCTGTAATACTTTGGTCTTATTTTAGTTATGTTTAGTGTGCGGGTGCTGGTATTGGTGGTCTGTGCTATACAGAAAGTCAGATTAGATAATCTGGTGGTCTCTCCTGGCCATGAACTCTTAACTCTAAAAGCATTACTTACAATATTACAGCAGCTAATTTAGATTCTTCTATAAATCAAATAGTGCAGTGCAGATCTATGTCTGCATAATCTATAGTTTCTAACCCTGTCCCTGCATCTGTGTAGTTGAGCTGATGTCTGCATGTTTGCAGCATGCAACAGCATCATTTAAGAGAATACTCATTTTCCCTAAGCACTGACTATCAATTTGTGGATGAATCTAATAGCAAGGTTGTAGTATTTTCCACTGCTTCATTTTGGGCTAGCTACTATTTATAACTGCATCTTCCTGCTCCCACATAACAGCTATGTGCTGCCTGCACAAATACTGTATTACCCTGTGCAAGAGACGAGAGGAAGGAGAGGCTGCATGCCATATCGCAATCAGCTGCTAAAAGTGTAGAGGTGCAAAAGGGTGATTCGGGTGAGATCATACACTTTCCCTCTGTATCCACTTTCCTCTACCCTTCCTATTGGTCCTCGGGATTCATCGGCCATGACTTTTCCGCATCTACTAAACTCAACAGCTGTGTAGTCAATTATCTCTTCAAAAACATTCTGTTTCAAAGGCATCTGAAAGTTAAGAATACAGGAGACAAAGTGGATTATTTATGCTAAGTACTTGTCGCTGAAACATCATTCTTTTTTCCTCAGTCTCATCATCTGGGAAGTTATTATAAGGATCTTTATAATGTACTCTAATTGTTGGCAGCATTATTTTTGTTAATAGGACATCAGACTGAGTTTAAGATGTGTATTAATGCTAGGCCTTTGGGACCAATTATACTCACTGCACTTGTGTAATTCTAGGGTAACTTCACTGAAGTCTGTGATGAGTTGAGAGAGCCGTGAAGGATGTGGGGCTGATCTATAATCATTAAATGAATTCTGCATATGACCTGGTTATTGAGATACTTATTGCAGTTATATTGGGTTACTGGAATGCTTATTTATATATTGATTTAGTTAAATATCAAGACAGTTAGTGCAATAGCAAGAAGACAACATAATGTCTCTAGATAGGTAACTTCCTAATAAACACAGCAGGGGGTCATTAAGAAACAATTCTGTGCTATTAATATGCTAAGATGCTCCTTGGCTCCAGCCACAATTACACAGCTGTTTTGCCCAGGCCGGAACAGAGACCAAAATAACTTGAAATGGTTAATTAACTTGCTAGAAAGAAGGGGAGGCAGCTGTCAGAGGCTGTTTCTGAGGACCACACTGACACAGAGATAGGCCCTACGAAGGAGAGTCAAGCATTTGGGCCATCCTAAGGCTTACCACCCAATGAAAGCTTAGGAAGATAGACAGACATGCATATAAACTGTTTTGTTGTTTTAAGATCCTTCTCTTCTGCTTTACTATGTTCTTACTGTTAAAATTAAACAATACTTTTTAAGGAAGTTGTCTGGTTGCTATATTAACCACTGATCAGTGCTCCCAAAGGGAAGACTGGCAGGTGTCGAGGCCAGCTGGACCTGCTGAAGAATCAGGGCCGGTCCACATGGAGATAGGGCCCAGGGACCTACTCTAAGAGCGAGAGAATCATGGGATTCCACTGAGACAATGGTTTCAGGGAACTGTATTGCATTTGTGAATCTTTTGAATCCAGCATAGATCGGAACAGACCAAATGATCTGTGTAAAATGAGTTGATGGTCTCTGTGCATGCCTCTTGGCTGTCCACCTTCTAAAAAGCTCCTTCACAGTTACTGTAGTGCTAATGGTCAGTCTTGTCGGCAGACTCAGCAGAAAGGTCAGGGACTGAATGAGTTTAGAGTCTGAACTTTCCTTTTCACCCATGGAGATGTTTTTTCTGCCTAATTAGATCTGAAGCACGTTGATAGAGCAATGTAGTGAAGCACACATCACTGTTGCCTGTGCTTTGTATAAATATAGTGCTCCTTTCTTCAAATCGGTTACCTTTTCAGGAACACTAAATTCACTTTTAATAAAAATCAAAATAGTGAGTGGTAAGATATTTTCCCATTTGCAAGTTGAAATAAAACATAGATATTGCCTGTCTGCACCATAAAATGAAACCTAAAAATGAAGCTTACATAGTCTAAAGTTAAAAGGTCCAAGACCTAAGCAAGCTTTTTATTTTATTGGTGTGACAAAATGAGGGAGAGGCAACCAGGGTTAAATGAAATGCAGCGGTCTAAAGTCTGAAAAGTGGGTGACTGTCTCAGAATTTGTTACAGAGAGAAAGTTATGGCTTTAGTAAAGTGCACCACCATGCGGATCTTTCTTTACTGCTCACAAAAGCAATAAACATTAAAGTTAATTGAAAAAACCCCACAGGCAAGATATTCCCACCAGGGCTCTTTATATCCATGTCTAGGAACTAGGTTATATCATTCCATTGGTGAGAGAATCTGAAATACGCTGGGGATAGGAATTATTAATCAAACTCTTCCAAGCTCATACACTCTGGCAAACAACTGGAACCAGATTTCATTCAGCTGCCATGACTTCCTTTTTCATCTGATATCCAGCTCTGTGGACACTAGTGAAATGACAGAAGACACATAACTAACAAAGTGCTTGATGGATGTTGGGAAGGGAAAGATCAGAAAGACATTGTCATTACAATGAGGCAAATATTGCAAAATAAAACTAAAACTGATTGTAAAACTTCTTACTGAATTTGCATTGACTAGACTCTTGATTCTTTTGTGTTAGATTCCTGTGAATATGAAAGACTCGCGAACTATATTAATTGTGAGTTTTCACCAACACAGCAAATTTTGAGTGAATTTTGCAACACATTTGCAGAACAAACTTCATATTCAAAATTACCAGCATTTGCACAAGAAACAGGCTTCTAACAGATAGTAGAGATCTAGTTAGAAATAAAAACATACCAAATAACCACACATACCATAAAAGCTTGAATTTTAAATACAACCAACTGCTCACAAACAAGCTACAGACTGAGAATTATCTGAAGAGATTATTGAGCAAGGTGAAAATTTGTGAGGATAATCTTGTACAGTGAGTTTCGTGAGAATACTTGTTTGAAATTTTTGGACATTATCCCTCTGTCTGTATCTGTGTCTGTGTTTACTATATGTCATCTCTTTGTCTTCAGCTCAGCCTGTTATATTATACTTTGCGTGTTTGAGTTCTGGTTCAGTGATAAGGATAATAACCAGTCTAACTGTTTCATTTTGTGTTCTTAATGAGTATTCCTTCATTTTAAGTCTTTTCAGCATTTGTGAACCATTCAGCATTTGTGTACGTTTACAGTAGAGGATTTCAAGTGTAGATAAGCTACTTATTTACAGCAGAATATTTCAAGTGTAGATAGGCTACATATTGACTAGACAGATCACTATGAAGAGGAGATTTGAAAGTGGTGCAAGCAAGAGACTGTGAAAACAACTGAGTGAAGCAGCAGCTAAGAGCTCTGTAGTAGAGCGGTGCCGGGGCTCGACCCTCCTTGAGGGGGAAGGGGAGCGACACCGGCTCGCCTCACTCCTTCTGCCTCGGGCCTGTCCCTTGCTGCGGGGTTGAGCATGAGAGAACAGTATATAAGTATGCCCCGGCCCTTGGGTGGGGCGAGGCAACACACACAGTCTAGGCTCAGGCTTTTCAGCAGAGGCAGAGCAACAAGAGAGCGGAGACGGCCTCCTCAGGTCAAGGGATCGGGAGTCTGCCACCCTTGGAGGAGTGGCAGGGGGAACGCAGGCCCTCCCACTCCACTGCGTTCCAGCCCGGGGCCCTAGCAGCGGTTAACGCTGCTGACGGTCAGTGGGGAATCCTGACCGAAACACACTGACATTGGCTCAGGTGAGCCCGCAGCCTGATTGGGGTTTGCTGCCCCCGGGCCACTTCCAACCTCCCCCTCACCGGGTACCTGCCCTCTGCCAGCATCGTCCAGGGGGTCCCAGACCATGGGTTCCTCAGGGTGTCTGGGTCGGGAGGTCCAGTACTCTCCTCGGGGTATCGGGCATTGGGAGGTCCGGTCCACTCCTTGGGGTATCGGGCATCGTGCGGTCCGATTCACTCCTCGGGTACCAGCCGTCGGGAGGTCCAGGCAGCTTCTCCACAGGCTGAGCGTCGGACCACTCAGTCGGCTCCTCTGAGTACTGTCCCCAGGGGAGGTCAGGCCAGTACCCCTCCGGGTACCGGGCACAGGGTAGGCCGGGCCCAGCGGGAGCTCGGGCCCTAGCATCTGCCTTCTCTGGCAGCCTCCTCCTAACTGAGCGCTGGGGCCGGGCTTTTGTACTTCCTGTCCTGCCCCTTGACTTCCGGGGGGCGGGGACAGGCAGCGGTGTCCTTGGACTACCTGTCCCGCCCCTTGACTTCCAGGCAGCGGGGACAGGCGGCGGGGGCTCCGCCCATGGCTGCGCCCTTTCTGGCCTGTTCTCCTCAGGAGCACGAGGGAGTGGGGCCCCCTCGCTACAAGCTCAAAGCCAATAACTTCATTTCTTAAACCACTGGAAAACACACCTTATTCAACAAACAGTGCTACGGATAATGAAAACTCTGCAACTGCAACAGATATTTCAGTGCCAATATCTGAACATGAGTAGTCAAGAAGGAGATGTGCCAGCCATAACAGATGCAGCAGAAGATTCTGTGTACGATCAAGAAACTCAACAGCAACATGAAGATGTAGATCTTACGCAGCAAGAGCAATTCATGAGTACTACAGGTTTGACTGTGACTGACATTGGAATTATTGACAAGCACAATACTGCCCAAATGCAATCTTTTCTTTAAATTAGTTATTTTGAAATTCCAAGTAACATTCCATGAGATGCTGATAATCATGCTTTCCCTACTCATCTGCTGACAAAAACTCTTCCAAATGGTGAGACCTGCACAAGAGACTGTTATGCTGGAGTACAGAAAAACAATCTCTGTACTGTGCACCTGCTTCATTTTGAACAGAAGTGCTGCGAATGCATCAGTTCTCTCTGATCAATCAGGATGGAGCATCAACAGAGGTTGGAGGAAGTTGAAAGACCGAATATCATCACATGAGAGTTCATCGTCACACAAAGAAAACTATGTTGCATGGAAATCAGCCAGAAGGGCAGCATCAGCTGAAAGTTCAGTTGAAAATTTACTCTTGACTGAACTCTCTACAGAAACTAACTGGAACCCCCATCCTGATTTTTCACATTTGCTGTCTGTCACCCTAGTTGAGAACCATGGGTCCATTTTCTACCACTGGACAGGTTTATCCTGGAACCTGTTTGGCTTCAGTGCACTGAAAGAAATTGCATCAAAAGAGAGAATTCTAACCTTGCATGGTGCTCTCAGTAGGAATATTTTGCTCTTCTACAGTGAAGTTATCAGGGGTTCTCAAGACACTTTACAACACAGTAATTCGTTTTCACAACACCTTGAGCGCATCCTGAATGCCATCCTTTTTCTTTCTGAGCGGGGATTGGCTTTCTTTGGTTCCAGTCAACATATTGGTGATCATGCAAATGGAAAATTTCTAGGCATAGTTGAGTTCCTCAGCAAATCTGACCCTCTTTTATCAGAGCATGTTAAACATGTTCGAGAATCACAAGAGAGTCAAAAGCACATGCAAGTCCATGATCTCTCCACACGCATACAAAATGAGTTTATTGAGCTATGCAGGTCATTTGTACAAACAATTCTTGATGAGATTCAAAATGCCAAGTATTTTTCAATCATTGATGCCACTCCAGATTGTTCTCACAAGAAACAGCCTGCTGTGGTTATTTGATATGTTCAGATTGTAGACAGCTCAAAATTTTCAGTTGAAGAAAGGTTAATTTTGTTTGATAATTTCACGAGAAAAACTGGAAAAGAAATTGGTGCTTGAGTACTAGCAATTATAGAAGGTTTTAAGTTAGATTTTCAAGTCTGCATTGGCCAAGCCTATGACAACGGATTGAATATGGCTGGGAAGTACAAAGGTGTACAAACAGTTCTCCTTGAGCATAATTCAAACTATATTTTCTCCAGCTGTGGAAACCACACACTAAACCTTGTAGGTGTTGACTGTGCTGAGTCATGCAAGGAGGCAATTATTATCTTGGAATTGCTCAGCAAATGTACAATCTCTTTGGTAGCAGTCCACAAAGGTGGGAAATTCTGAAGCAATATCTTCCTATTTCACTGCATGGGGTGTCCAAAACTGCATGGTGTGCACATATTGATGGTGTTCAACCAGTTGCGCAGCATTTGAATTCAGTGAGAAAGGCTTTAAATGAGTTTGAATCACTCAATCTCACTGCACAGGCTCAAACTGAACTTCAGTCTATTCAGAAGCACATGTCCAAAATTGAATGCATTCTGACGTTATCTTTGTGGATGAAGCTACTTACAATGATCCACCAAACTAATCTGGTAATCAAAGCATGCATTGCTACACTTGATGTTGAGAAAGATTGAAAGTCTTATCAATGACATTCAGCAGATTCATGAACAATGGGATGCGATCCTGACTGAGTCCAAATTAGTAGCACAAAATATTGGCCTTCCATCTGAGTTCACCAATTTCAACTTACCTACTGAATCCGATGCTGAGCAGCATTATAGGGTCAATGTCTTCCATGTCATCATTGACTCTATTCAGTCAGGTCTTACACATCGATTTGAGTCACTGCAACTAATTTGTACCCTTTTGGGGTCTCTTTGGCAGTTCAACAGACTGAGTACTGCAGAAAGTAGATCTTCATCTGAATAATTTCAGCAACAGTACAACAAAGAAATCTCAAAAGATCTCAGTGACGAGGTCATCTTCCTCAAAACAAATATATTCCACGAACTTTAAATTGGATTGCAAGCCAAAAGAATTGCTTCAAGAAATACTTGAACTTGGACTCTCTGGGTTGTTTCCTAATATCACAATTTTATTGCATATTTTTGTCAGTTTGCCTGCATCAGTGGCTTCAGATGAACGCACCTTCAACGTGTTGAAGCAGGTAAAGAACTATCACCATTCAAGTATGGGACAAGAGTGTTTGAATGGGCTCACCATGCTTAATATTAACTGAGACATTGCACAAAAGCTAGATTTTTCCTCAATAATTAGTGCATTTGTACAGAAAAAGGCTAGAAAAGCATTTGTTAAATAAAAAAATATTCAAATTATGTTTCACTCTTTCTCTGGTGCCTTATTTTGTTTTCATGTGTCATCATTTTTATTTTTATTAAGGGCCTCAAAAGCTGGAAGTGGCCCAGGCCTCTCTGGACCTCTGAAAGGGCCTGTGTGGTGCGGCTTGGCCACGGTTTGTCCCTCAGCAGGGCTGTGGGGTATCCCACCACCTCGCTCTAGTTCGCCGGCCGATGGCTCTGCGGTTGTGGGGAACAACGAACACTCAGTTAGGTGCTAAGGCCCTTGGAGCGGGGGCTGAGTCAATAGTCAAATGGCGGCCCAGGCCCTATGTCAGGGCGGGACAGCCAAGAAACCGTCAGAGACTCAGGCTTTTAATCGGGGACTGAGTCAAGAGTCCAAATAGCAGCCCAGGCCCTGGATCAGGGCAGGGCAACAAGCAAAATAGCAGCCCCGGCCCGAGGTCAGGACGGGGCAGCAGGCAAACGGTCAGGGACTCAGGCCTTTCAGCAGGAGCTGAGTCACTAGTTCAATGTCAGCCCAGGCCCTGGATCAGGGCGGGACAGCAAGCAGTCAGGGACTCAGGCCCTTAAGCAGGGGCTGAGTCAATAGTTCAGTAGCAGGAGGGCCTAGCCTCTCCAGGCCAAGGGGGAGTCTGCCACCGAAGGAGTGGGTGGCAGGGGGGACGCAGGCCCTCCCACTCCACTGCGACCCAGCCTGGGGCCCTAGCAGCGGCAAAGACTCGCTGCTGTTAGTGGGGATCCTGGCCGCAACACACTGACATAGGTTCCAGCAGTGCGGCAGCCAGACTGGGGTCAGCTGCCCCCAGGCTACTTCCACACTCCCCCTCGTAGGGTACCTGAGTCATCGTAGCATCGCTGGTGGTCTCAAACACCATCGGTTCCTCTGGGTAAGTAGCGGATGGTAGGCTCAGCTGCTCTTCGGGGCAGTGGGCAAGAGACAGGCTCGGCTCCTCCTTGGGGTAGCAGGCAAGAGGCAGGCTCGGCTCCTCCTCAGGGTAGCTGGAGCGGGGTTGTCTCGGCCAGTCCTCCTTGGGGTAACGAGTGAGGGGAAGGCTCAGCCAGTCCTCGGGGTAGCTGGAGCGGGGTAGGCTCGGCCAGTGCTCCTCTGGGTAACGAGTGAGGGGTAGGCTCGCCAGGCCCGGTGCGACCTCAGGCTGGCCACATCCTTCTGCTGTCTTCCCTGAAGGAACTCGGCCGCAGACGTCTGGTCTCTGCGGCAGCTGGCTCTCAACTGAGCTCTGCAGGTGAGCTTTTATACTTCCTGGTCTGCGCCGTGACCTCTGGGGGTAGGCGCAGGACCCAGTGGCTCCACCCACATTGGTGTCAGGGGAGGTTCATCCCTCAGCGGGTCTGTGGGGTATCCCACCACCTCGCTACAGCCTGTCTTGAAAAACTGAGTAGGGAGGGGAAGGATGGTGGATTTCTAATCCAGGAAGCATAATACAATTTAGATGCTGGCCCCCATCTCAGTGAGAACCCTAAAGTAGTTTCCCCCAAGACTGGTTTAAAAATGAGCTCAAAGCTGACACCATCCCCAGAAGACGGGGTTGGTATCAAATATGCAAATAAACAAGGAGTCCTTGTGGCACCTTAGAGACTAACAAATTTATTTGGGCATAAGCTTTTGTGGGCTAGAACCCACTTCATCAGATGCATGGAGTGGAAAATACAGTCGCAGGTGTGTACATATGTACCTAGCACATGAAAATATGGTAGTTGCCATTTTGCTGATACAGATTAACACGGCTACCACTCTGAAACCTATCAAATATGCAGTCATTCTAATTTTATATGTGCTAAAACAAAATAAAATAGCCCCCCAAACAATTGGCACTAAAATGGTTGACAGCAGCTGTAGAGGCCTCATAGACAGGCTTCCCCCGAGGTGGGTGCTGAGATCCTGGCAGAGGCAGGAAGGGAAGCTTGCAAGGGCCGCTATCCATACAACTGTCATAGTGTCAGTCTCTGGAGAGTCATTTTCACGTGCTCTATAGCCACTAAAAAGTGTAACAGGTGCTAGTGGGTGCAGCGTTTCTGTGGGCAGAGTTGTGTAAGTGTGTCCCCTTCATGTCTTGCTCCTGGACGTGTGTGCCTGTGTCTGCCTCTCCATATATTGGTCCTACCCATTCGCATGAGCTGTCACAAAGTCTGCAGTGGGCGGGGGGGAAGGGGAATAAGAGCCTTCCACTCCGAAGGTGACAGAATCACTTGCTCGTCCATGGAAAGGCTGCAATGACCCGGGGGGCTCCCATAGCTCTGGGCGAGTGAAACGCCCAAGTAGTGTCCCCCGCTATCCCCGCGCCTCAGTCAGGCACGGGCACAGGGCCTAGCCACACAGCATCTGGGCGCTAGGGGGGCTGTAGTCGGGGCCGCTTCCTTGCGGAACTGAAAGGTGAGTGAGCGAGCCGGGCAGCTCCCCTTCTGCCCAAGCCGGCGGGAGCGCGGCTGGGGGGGGGGGGTGAGTTGCATGTGACGTTTTGTTTGCAGCAAGCCTCAAAGTGGAGGCGAGAGCGCGGGGTGAGGGAGAGGGAGGCAGCGGCGAGCCTGAGGACTGGGCGCTGCTGCGGCAGAGGGACGCGCAGGGCAGGGAGAGCCCGCAGAGCAGGCAGCGCTGGCTGCAGGAGGCAGCGGGAGCGGAGGGCGCTGCTGCAGCCGGTCCCAGGATGTAGGCGAGCAGCTGGAGAGCTCCTGCCGGCACAAGGGCTCACCATGAAGAAACACTCAGCCAGGGTAGCCCCGCTCAGCGCGTGCAACAGTCCGGTCCTTACCCTCACCAAAGTGGAAGGTAAATCCGGCCGCAGTGGAGGCGGGGGGGAGGGGGCCGGGAGAGCTCGGCAGCCCCGCGGATTGGGGCGTGGGGACCCCGCCGGTCACTCCGCGGCTGTGCGGAGCTGGACGTGCCGCGGCGGGAGCTCAGCGCTCCTTGCCCGGGCGCGAGAAGGCTGCAGCCCGGCGCTGCCTGGCGGGTTCCTTGGCTGGGAGAGGGGCCGCGGGGCGGGGTGGCGCTGCTGCTGGAGGGCGAGGGGCGGGATTGCAGCAGCCGCGCGGGGCCCTATCCTGAAGGGACCCGCCGACTGCCACTGAAGGAGGATTTCGCCAATGCAGACATCGCCGTCCAGTGTGCTGAGCGTTAGCTCCCTGTCGCGGGGCCGGAGCCCGGCACAAGTTAGCGCTAAGTTTTCCGGGGCGGGGAACAGGCGGGGAAGGGCTGTGCATTGAAGGAGGGGCTGCTTTGGGAAAGGGCATGCTGCCCTCATAGGAAATGGAGAAACGCTCATTGCCCACATCGTCCGCCTGCTGCGGGGCTGCGACTCTGCTTTCCGGCGGAGGGGGGTTGGTGGGAGGCTACATTGCTTTGCATTGCTGCGTTATTCCCACTGCTGTACCAGAGCCTCCTCCAGCGCTCCCCGGCCCCCTCCTGAAGCCTGGAGAGCAGGAAGCAGACTCTGCCTTCAGCTGTCTGGCACTGAGCTAAAGCGGACCCCATGACTCCCCCTCAGACACACCACCACCATCCTAGGTGCTGGAACTAGGAGTGCGGGGGTGCTGCAGCACCCCCTGACTTGAAGTGGTTTCCATCAAATACAGGGCTTACACTTGGTTTAGTGGCTCTCAGCACCCCCATTGCAAACATTGTTCCAGCGCCCCTGACCACCATCACACTGACTGACTGTGCACTGGTCACAGGACACCCCTGTGAGGCAGGACAGTGCTCTTATCCCATTTGACAGATGAGCAGAGACTAAGGGATTTACCTACGGTCACACAGGAAGTCAGTGGCAGAGCCAGGACTTAAACCCAGTTTTTTCAAGTCTCAGGCTCACACCTTAACCACTGGACCTTCCACTTAGTTGGTAATTGGTCAGAATCTGTCAACACTAATAGGTGGATGGAACGGAAGCATCAGAAGTTGTTCAGGCTGAGCTGATAAAGCTGGCGTGCCCTGTTGGCCTGAAATAATAAGCACATTGGCTCCATACGGACTGAAACTGGAGGTGCTAGGGGTGCTGCCGCATCCCTGAGCTTGAAGTGGTTTCCATCATATACAGGGTTTCAGCTTGGTTCAATGGCTCCCACTGTACAAATTGTTCAGCAGCTCTCAGCACCGCTGATTGTCTCTAAGGCCATGGCTACACTGGAGCTTTACAGCGCTGCAACTTTTGCGCTCAGGGGTGTGAAAAAAACACCCCCCTGAGCACTGCAGATACAGCGCTGTAAAGCCTCAGCGTAAACAGTGCCGTAGCGCTGGGAGCGCAGCTCCCAGCGCTGCAAGCTACACCCGTAGAGGATGTGGAGTACGTGCAGCGCTGGGAGAGCTCTCTCCCAGCACTGGCGCTGCGACCACACTCGAAACTTCAAAGCTCTGAAGTGCAAATGTAGCCATACCCTAAGGTTAGTAGAAGTGCAGAGAGATTTCAAGAGGCCATTTTCAACCAGGAGAGGGGATCCTGCAGTCATTCAGATACCAGGCTCTGGGTGTTCTGGTCTACAGTGGTCTATAGTGAAGCAGCAGTTGCAGAGGAAAGCAACCAGGGAAACCTGAAGAGGTTATGCTCCAGGTGAAATGACCCTGGAGTATGGCGTGGCATGTGGGAGGGCAAGGCACCATGGTCTGGAATGCAGTAGGCATCAGAGGAATGGGAACAAGTGGGCTAGGTGCTGGAGCACAGGAAGGAAGCTGAGTGAGGGTAGTATGGGAAAGATGTGGAAAAAGACAGTGAAGAGATGATGGGGGCAGGGAAGGGAAAGGGTCAGTGGAGGAAGAAAGAGGGTCCTAGAAGGAGCAAGTCAGTCACTGTAGGAAAGGACAGAGAAGTGCAAATAGGCATTGGGAAGAAATATAGACAATGTGGCACTGAGAGAAAGTGGCTGGGAGGAAAGGAAGAGAAATGGACTGTGAGAGAAGAGGGGTAATAAGAAGGGCCATCAGAGAAATGAGGAAGAGAGAAAAGAGGAAATAGAGATTGAGATTCTGGAGCACTCACAGGAGGAAAAAGACAGAGGGCTTCTGGGAGGAGAAATAAAAATGAGGGGCTCCAGTAAACTGGGGAGGAAAAGCAGAATAAGAAGAAAAGTACTGAAAGTGAAAAATAGAGAGGAAGAGGAGAGAAAATGGTAGAATATAGATGGAGAGAAAGAGGAGGAAATGAAGAAATGGGGTGAGAGAACAAAAAAGGAATAAATAAATGGAAGGTGAAAAAGAAAAATCAAAACCACACAACATTAAGGCTGGTGGTTCTATTTATTCAGAATACATGTTGCTCTGTTTCCCAGGCAGTAATCCTCCTGGGGACAGTGTGTAGCTAATCTCCCAGCCAGTTCTTGATGGAAGAGTTTTTAGTCTGATTGTTCTTTCCTTGAGCTGTAAATTGAATCCTTTCAAGCCTATCCCTGTCAGCTCTGTGTACCAACTTTCAGAGACCATATTACCAGCTGCCAAGAACTTACCTGACCTAGTTGGCTTTTTCCAACTTTAGTTTCTATGTGCCTGATTCTGCTTCCATTGAAGTAATGGAATGGCAAAATTTAAAATACGGTACTTAAATGATTCAGGCCCAGAGATTTATGGAAACAGCTGGAGTTACTCTTGCCATTTATGTCTTTTTTATGAGATAGACCAACTCTGTGTGAGACTTTCTCTTACCAAGTTAATCAACAGGCCAGTTCTTGGAATGGTTACCAATGACACAGCAGCAAAGAATCCTGTGGCACCTTATAGACCAGGGGTCGGCAGCCTTTCAGAAGTGGTGTGCCGAGTCTTCATTTATTCACTCTAATTTAAGGTTTTGCATGCCGGTCATACATTTTAATGTTTTTTAGAAGGTCTCTCTCTACAAGTCTATGTTATATAACTAAACTAGTGTTGTATTGTAAAATAAACAAGGTTTTCAAAATGTTTAAGATTGAAATTAAATTGAAATTAAATGAAATTAAAATGTTGATCTTACGCCGCTGGCCTGCTCAGCCCGCTGCTGGTCTGGGGTTCTGTTCACCTAGGCCAGCAGTGGGCTGAATGGGGCCTGCGACCAGGACCCCAGCTGGGAAGGGTCTGGCAGCCAGAACCCCAGACCGGCAGCGGGCTGTGCAGGGCCAGCAGCCGGGACCCCAGACCAACAGTGGGCTGAGCGGCTCAGCCCACTGCCACTCAGGGGTCCCATCCACTGGCTCCTGCCAGCTGTCATCCCGGCTGCCAGACCTGCTCAGCCCACTGCCAGTCTGGGGTCCCAGCCCTCCCCACATACACTGGGTCCTTACCTTCTCCCTGGTTCTGGCCCATTCTCTTCCTCTCTCTGCACTGAGCTGAGGGTGGGAGTGGGCCAAGCACAGGGCTGGGGGTGGAGGGTCTGGCCAGGAGCTAGAATGAGGGAGGGGGCTCAGGGTTGGGGCAGGAGGTTTGGGTGTGGGGGCGCTTACCTGGTCAGCTCCCATTTGGTGTGAGGGGTGCAGGTGGGAATGTGAGTGGGGGTGCAGGAGCTCCCGTTTGGTGCTCAGGGTGGGGTTGGGGATCTGCGGGATGCATGGGATGTGGGGGGGCTGGGGATGTGCAGGGTGCAAGAGTCAAGGCAGAGGGCTGGGGGCATGTGGGGGGTGCAGGTGTCAGGGTAGGGGGGCTGGGTAAGTGTGGGGGTGCCAGAGTCAGAGCTGGGGTCATGGGCGGGGAGGTAAAGGAGTCAGAGGGCTGGGTGGTACAGGGCTCAGGGCAGGGGCCTGGGGTGTGTGTGGGGTGCAGGGCTCAGGGCAGAAAGCTGGGTGTGTGTGGAGGGGGGTTAGGGCTCAGGGCAGAGGGCTGGGTGACCCCCCCCAGGACCCCAACCCCCCCGCACGCTCCTTTTCCCGACTACCCCCTCCTGGGACCACACCCCCTATCTAAGCCTCCCTGCCCCTTGTCCTCTGACTACCCGCCTAGGACCCTACCCCCTACCGGTCTCCTGACTGCTCCAACCCTTATCCACACCCGCGCATGCAGACAGAACCCCCTGGACTCCCATGCCTATCTAACCGCTCCCTGCCCCCTGACAAGACCCCCAGAACTCTGGACCCATACAACTCTCCCCCGCTCTCTGCCTGCCCCAACCCCTCTCCACCCCTACCTCCCTGATGATCGAAATACAAAACGAGCACTTAAAGTTGATAAAGTCATTGCAGAGAAACTAAATGGATTCTTTGCTTCAGTCTTCACGGCTGAGGATGTTAGGGAGATTCCCAAACCTGAGCTGGCTTTTATAGGTGACAAATCTGAGGAACTGTCACAGATTGAAGTGTCACTAGAGGAGGCTTTGGAATTACTTGATAAACTCAACATTAACAAGTCACGGGGACCAGATGGCATTCACTCAAGAGTTCTGAAAGAACTCAAATGTGAAGTTGCAGAACTATTAACTAAGGTTTGTAACCTGTCTTTTAAATTGGCTTCGGTACCCAATGACTGGAAGTTAGCTAATGTAACACCAATATTTAAAAAGGGCTCTACAGGTGATCCCACCAATTACAGACCGGTAAGTCTAACGTTGGTACCAGGCAAATTAGTCGAAACAATAGTTAAGAATAAAATTGTCAGACACATAGAAAAACATAAACTGTTGAGCAATAGTCAACATGGTTTCTGTAAAGGGAAATTGTGTTTTACTAATCTATTAGAGTTCTTTGAAGGGATCAACAAACATGTGGACAAGGGGGATCCAGTGGACATAGTGTACTTAGATTTCCAGAAAGCCTCTGACAAGGTCCCACACCAAAGGCTCTTACGTAAATTAAGCTGTCATGGGATAAGAGGGAAGATCCTTTCATGGATTGAGAACTGGTTAAAAGACAGGGAACAAAGGGTAGGAACTAATGGTAAATTCTCAGAATGGAGAGGGGTAACCAGTGGTGTTCCCCAAGGGTCAGTCCTAGGACCAATCCTATTCAATTTATTCATAAATGATCTGGAGAAAGGGGTAAACAGTGAGGTGGCAAAGTTTGCAGATGATACTAAACTACTCAAGATAGTTAAGACCAAAGCAGATAGTGAAGAACTTCAAAAAGATCTCACAAAACTAAGTGATTGGGCAACATAATGGCAAATGAAATTTAATGTGAATAAATGTAAAGTAATGCATACTGGAAAAAATAACCCCAACCATACATACAATATGATGGGGGCTAATTTAGCTACAAGAAGTCAGGAAAAAGATCTTGGAGTCATCGTGGACAGTTCTCTGATGATGTCCACGCAGTGCGCAGAGGCGGTCAAAAAAGCAAACAGGATGTTAGGAATCATTAAAAAGGGGATAGAGAATAAGACAGAGAATATATTATTGCCCTTATATAAATCCATGATATGCCCACATCTCAAATACTGTGTACAGATGTGGTCTCCTCACCTCAAAAAAGATAGTCTAGCACTAGAAAAGGATAAGAAAAGGGCAACTAAAATGATTAGGGATTTGGAGAGGGTCCCATACGAGGAAAGATTAAAGAGGCTAGGCCTCTTCAGCTTGGAAAAGAGGAGACTAAGGGAGGATATGATAGAGGTATATAAAATCATGAGTGATATGGAGAAAGTGGATAAGGAAAAGTTATTTACTTATTCCCATAATACAAGAACTAGGGATCACTAAATGAAATTAATGGGCTGTAGGTTTAAAACAAATAAAAGGAAGTTCTTCTTCATGCAGCGCACAGTCAACTTGTGGAACTCCTTACCTGAGGAGGTTGTGAAGGCTGGGACTATAACAGCGTTTAAAAAGGGAACTGGATAAATTCATGGTGGCTAAGTCCATAAATGGCTATTAGCCAGGAAGGGTAAAGAATGGTGTCCCTAGCCTTTGTTCATCAGAGGATGGAGATGGATGGCAGGAGAAAGATCACTTGATCATTGCCTGTTAGCTTCACTCCCTCTGAGGCACCTGGCATTGGCCACTGTCGGTTGACAGATAGTGGGCTAGATGGACCTTTGGTCTGACCCGATACGGCTGTTCTTATGTTCCTGACAGCCCCCCCACCCCCAGAACTCCCGACTCATCCAACCCCCCACAGCCCTTTGTCCCCTGACCACCCCCTCCAGAGACACCCCCCCAGACCCTCCTTGCTCCCTGTCCCCTGACTGCCCTGACCCCTATCCACCCCTCACCCCCTAACAGACCCCAGGACTCCCATGCCCCATGCACCCCTGCTGCTCCCTGACTGCCCCCTCCAGAGACCCCCGCCCCTAACCACCCCCCCATACAACCCACCCTGTCCTTGTCCCCTGACTGCTCCCACTCCTTATCCAACTCCCCCCCCTTCCGGTCCCGGACCCGGACCCCTTACCATGAGGCTCTCCGCTCATCCAGAGTTTTGCCGCTGCTGCCCGCATGCACAGCCCTGCCCCTCAGAGCGCTGTGCGCGCCGCGGCGTTGCTCCAGATGAGCGGGGAGCGGTTTTCCCTCCCCACGGAGCCAAACTTTGCCCCGCAGGAGCGCACAGCCTCAGCCCCCAGGGGAAGGGAGGAAAGGCGGGAGAGGGGCCAGCGGCTTGCTGCGCTCTGTCCACGCTCTGGCCAGGCAGCGCAGACCCTGCAGTTTGCCGCTTCAGTGGGATTTTTAATGGCACACTGGAGTCCCGGTGGGCTCCAGCATGCCATTAATAATCGGCTCGCATGCCATCTTTGGCACGCGTGCCATGGGTTGCCGACCCCTGTTATTAGACTAACAGATGTTTTGGAGCATGAGCTTTTCTGGGTGAATATCCGCTTTGTCAGATGCATGAGACACAGAACCTCTTTTCTTGCAAACTGGGGGCTTACAGTGCTAATGAAAAAGACAGAACACAGTTCTAGACATAAATGAACCGAAGTATATTGCAGGCAAGCTTTGATACCCAGCCAAGGTGTGCTACACCATCATTTTGCTCGCTGATCTCTGCTTAGCACAGGCTAAGCCCTGAAGTTTGACACGCTGTGTAGTAGAATCAAGGCTGATTCTGAAATAGCAACACACAAAAAAGTTTGTCCCCGCTTCAGCTAGCAGGAGTGATTACCCTTTTCTGGCCCAGCACCAAAGCTACTTGGAGGAATTGGAACTGGTGGAGCCTGAGGAAATGTGCCTCTCGCCAGTCAGCCAAGAGGAGCCTTTCATTGATATGCATTACTGTAATGCCTTTCAGCATTCCTTCCTTCTCTGTCTGTACAGTTGCTACTTTGCTTTAAAAGGGAGATGAGGACTTTGTGCTCTTTCAGAAGCGTGACTGCCTTTTCAAATTATCCCAGAGATTGAATCATTACTATGCACCGAGCCTGCTGTACCAGCGCTTTGAAAGACAACCACATGATATACATATCATTCAAAGAGGCAGTAGCCATACTCCTTTTTCCTGTATCTGATGCTGCACCTGTTTGTTTTTGTATAGCTCCTGCCAAGCATAGGCTCAATGTCCATTGCTTATGTTTGTCCATATTTCTGTTGTTTTTATAGGCAATTTCTGTAGTGCAGTGGCCATCTTAAAGCTATGCTTTTTCTCTCCAGCCAGTGGGTTAGCTTCACCTCCACAGATACGTGGAAGTGCATTTTACTCTGAGGTCTGTATTCACCCCCAGGGAAGGATAGCTAGTGTTTTCTCCTACCCTCCATCTTGGGGTCTTCCAGAGAAGGGCAGCTTTGACTTTCACCAAAAGCTCCAGGACACCCTCTCTGTGCAAAGTGAATGCACCAAATCACTATCAGTACATCCTACAGCTATCCTAGCCATGCCCCTCCTTGACCGCTACCACCGAATTCCAAGCTCTGGGCCCATACTAGAGGGGAAATGGTATCTTCTTTCTGCTACTGCAACCGCCACTTCTAGTTGTGCACAAGGCTATCCACTGGCAAAAGTCAGCATAGATTCAGGAATTATTCTGGCCCATTGTTTTCTCTGTTTATTTTGTCCCTGATAATTGTCTGGTTATGTCAGATTTTTGACCTGGTGTTCATCTCATGTCAGGTAAATTAGGACTCCAGTGAAGTCAATGGCGTTATATCAGTGTAAAGAAGTTCAGAATCAAGCCCTTTTCCTCTAAAGTTTAACTTTCCTTTGGAAATTTCCCCCCCAAAAAAGATATGAAAAGTTAAAACTTTTTCATCTATTAAATCATTTGACAATTTTATTGCATCCTAAAACTTAGCTGTGAATCATTATATTTGCAGTACATAATATAACCTTGGACTTTTCAGGACTTTGTCAGATATATGTGTATGTGGGGAGAGAGGGAAAAGGACTAACTAAAAGGCATTGTGCATAAAAGTATAAATATATGAAGCTACTCAGATTCACATCCACTGAGGATTTTGCCCTTTATTTACCTCAGTTAGGGATGGCAGCATCTCAGTCACACATGCTCACAACCACACCCTCACACACTTTCCATATTGTATAATTATACCTCTTTTAGGTCTTTCTAATTACATTTATTAAAATCATTCAGACTTTTACATTCTTGTTAATTAACAGGAAAACAGTGTTTTACTTTTGCCAAAAGCTTAGCTGAAGCTATGGAAATGCAGCTAGTGATGTTCAGAAGCTGCTCACATCACAAGTTATATCTCTCTTCTATAAATTGTTGCATATGCCTGTCTCTATTTAGAAGTTAGGGTCAGATTCTGCCTTGTGCAAATCTGGAGTAACTCCATTGGCATCACTCGAATTATTCAGGATTTCTGCAAGCATAACCAAGGCCAGAATTTGGACTTTAATGTGTTATACATTTTCAAGTTAAATTAATTCACCACAAGTGCGAAAACAGGATAATCACTGTAATAATGATACTTCCATAGCATCTGTTATTTAAAGATTTCAAAGCACCTTAAAACCATTAATCTTTTCAAAACCCCTTTGAGGTAGGTAACTCTTATTCCCATTTTGCAGATGGGGCAACCGAGGTATTGCAAAATTAAAACCAATTTGCCTAATTCACAACAGCACGTCTGTCACGTGGACAAGAATAAAACCTAAATTCCCCTACTGCCAACACACCATCCTTTCTCTTGAAAGGATGCTTTGGGATGCAATAAGACTCTTTCCACTGATAACAGTGTGCATGGGCCAAGCCTTAATTTAGTGACTGTCTTGATTTTCATAACAAACTTCCTTTTTCAGGAAGTTACCTCAACTATTGCACAAATATACTTGAGGCTAAATACTGTAGAAGAACTGGCAATGCTCTATGTGACTGGTCTAAAGTTCATACAAAGATTTTCCCAGACTTCCATTGACTTTATTGGGCTTTGGATTAGGCCTCATAAGAACTCGGCCACAGAGTCAATATTTTTAAAAGCTTTCAAACATTTGACATAAAGAGGCTAAGCTATGAAACAGAGAGAAATACATTGCACTCACTTTAAACACTCTTCTTGTGCTCCTATACTTTGGAAAACATATAGCAACAGATGGGCCAATAGTAGATGCCTCTGTTTCTTTTTGTTTGTCGTGGTCTATGCTTTCAGAACTGGGAATATATCATGTGCATAGAAGCCAGTCCTGAATTCCATGGGCATCCATAATTTCCACTGACTTCACAAGGAATGCATGATTGGGTCTACAGTGAATAACTTGCAACATGTCTTCTTTAGTTCTTCGTCCTGCTAAGAAGAAGGCTCTATTTTGAAACTTCAATGGTTTCTCTGATGTGGTGTTTGTGATCAGAACTAAAACTGCCAAACTCATTCACAGATGTCACTGACAGATGGTAACAACTTTCAGTAACTGGGACGGGATTCAAGCCAGTGACCTAGCAGTGAAACTGAATGGGTAGAGTGCCTGAGGCTACCAATCTCCCCATAGTGTTCCCTCTTAATACCACAATATCTTTGGGCAGATGATCAAGACCCTGTTGCAGTGGTGTTGTCGGTTTCTGTGCTACACAGCACCTGCCATCTTTCCCAAGCGACACAACACTTTCATAGTCCTTAAACAGACTCAAAACAAACTTCTTTCTAGTTGTCGTAAGCTCACTCCTTGGAGATTCGATTTTGATCATGTTTTACTGTTTTTTAAAACTTTGTCTTACCTCATTGGTCTTAAGGGAATAAACCCTAAGTTATAGGTCTAGTGAGGACCAATTACATATAATATATCTGCCATGAATAGCATGTAAATAAAATGTAAATGGGACCATTTCTATGCTGTGGGTGGGTAGATACACAGAAATCTCTTAGTACACTGTTGGGGAATGCTAAAATGGAAACTTAATTGCATTGTGAAGCCAAATGATAATAGTTATTGAATATTTCTTCATGCTTTGTCACTTTTAAAGACAAATGCGTATGTGAATACATATGCAGTTTGAAGAAAAAGTGTTTTAATTTAGATTAATAGATTTATAGAGTTTAAGGCCAGAAAGGACCATTAGCTCATCTAGTCTGGCCTCCTATCTATCACAGGCTATTAAATTTCACCCAATCACATCCTGATTCATTTTGGGTATCTTCTAGGCCAGTGGCTCTCAACCTTTCCAGACTACTGTACCCCTTTTAGGAGTCTGATTTGTCTTGTGTACCCCCAAGACTCAGCTCACTTAAAAACTACTTGCTTACAAAATTAGACATAAAAATACAGAAATGTCACAGCACGTTATTACCTAAAAATTGTTTACATTCTCATTTTTACCATATAGTTATAAATCATTTGGAATATAAATATTGTATTTACATTTCTGCTTAAAGTATATAGATCAGTATAAAGAAGTCATTGTATGAAATTTTAGTTTGTACAGATTTCGCTAGTGCTTTTTATGTAGCTTGTTATAAAACTAGGCAAATATCTAGATGAGTTGATATACCTGTGGAAGATCTCTGCATACCGCCAGGAGTATGTGTACCCCGATTGAAAAAACATTGTTCTAGGTATCTTGAATTAAATGAAGTGTTCACTCCCAAAAAACAGCCTAGAAAAATTATTGCTAGTCAATTGATTTCATTTTAAAATATCTCCCACTAGAACTCTGAACATAGTATAATCAAAACTTCAGTTCACAATATCTACTATTGATGCTTCCTGTTTACATTGTATTAGTTCTCTACAGAAGCAAATGCTGTCTCCCCACCTTTCCCCTCTAGGGAGCTTAAAAAATAATATTTTTAGGCAGGACTCTTCATAGTAAGGAAGTTCTTCAAATTCCTCCATTTAGAGGGAAGTCAATGATAAAAAAAAGATAGAGTTCATAAATGCTGTAATGGCCTGATATGGTACTAGCGCAGAAACCCTACAGTTTCGTACTGATAAAGCACATAAATTATGTAGCAGATGTGTTTTCACATTGTATGTTGGGCTCAGCAGAGGATATAGTGCAATATACCAAAGCAGCTCCCTTTGTTCAGTTGAAGTACTGGTAGAGGAACCACTCTGCATCCTTTAGCCCAGAATCCGATCTCCTTCTTAAATTCTCAGATGGCAGATCAGACCCTGGGTAATATTCCTCAAGAAGCAGATATCCTACAGATAATGGAGCAGAGTCACTCCAGGATCAGCTTTGGCTTCTGCTGGTAGAGATGCTGGCATAGTGCTAAAGACAATAGGAAGGACATGGCATTGATTATGGTACCCTATGCTGCTCACAGCCTCCTCCACAGCAGGGCATTCCAGCAGCCAGCGCTGCCCCCAAAGTTTGTGGCCCTATCCAGAAAGAGGATCTTGCTAGAATAGCCAGGGAATGTGTCAATGCAATGTCTGTTGCTAGGTTCTTGAGGAGCTTTCTGTAGAACTTAAATCTGTCTTGCTTTGGCATAAATGTTACTGGAATCTTTGCCTGTCCAACATGAGAAATGAATTCCTCCACTGGGCCCAGAATCTTTTGCTGATACAGCAAGGTACAGTTTGTACCTTCTTGGAGCAATGCAAGTAAATCGTTGTTAATGTTAATGTTGTTGGTCAGATAACACACTCAGGAGATAGACTAATAGATTCCCAGGCCAGGAGGGACCACTGTGATCATCTGGTCTGACCTGCTCTATATCACCATAGAACTTCCCTGAAATCATTCCTAGATCACATCTTTTTAAAAACATCTAGTCTTGATTTAAAAATTGCCAGTGATGGTGAATCTACCATGATCCTTGGTAAACTGTTCCAGTGAATAATTCCCCACACTGTTAAAAATGTATGTCTTATTTCTGACCTGAATTTGTCTAGCTTCCAGCCATTGGATCAAGTTGTACCTTTCTCTGCTAGAGATTGAGGAGCCCATTATTAAATATTTGTTCCTCATGTAGATATTTACAAATTATCAAGTCACCTCTTAACCTTCTCTTTGTTAAGCTCAATAGATTGAGATCCTTGAGTCTACGGTAAAAGGCAGCTTTTCTAATCCTTTAATCATTCTTCTCGATCTTCTCTGAACCCTCTCCAATTTAGCAACATCCTTCTTGAATTGTGGACACCAGAAATGGACACAGTATTCCAGCAGCGGTCACACTAGTGCCAAATACAGAGGTAATATAACCTCCCTATTCAATATTCCCCTGTTTATACATCCAAGGATTGCATTAGCCCTTTTGGCCACAGCGTTTCACTGAAAGATCATGTTCAGCTGATTATCCAACACGATCCCGTGAGTCATCACATATGAGATTTTAATAAGAATATGCAATTAATGTGGCTGGGCTGGATAATTCAACCACAGAGAATATAAAAGCTGTGTAGGCCAAACCTAATACCATTTTAAAACACCAGCGTGTGCCTTTTCCATAGTCATCTCAGCTTCCACAGTGCAACTTTCAACAAAGAAGGGAATGTCTTTTGCACTGAAAACATATGAATTTGACCTCCACAGTTGACTGAACCAAATGCGGAACAGTGGGGTGTAATTGCACCAGTGAAGGCCATTTCTTTCTAACATCTACAAAAGTCTCTCTCTCTTTCTCTCTCTTTTTTTTGAAAGGACCGCAAGAGAGTAATTGGAGATAAAAACAAAAACTAGGATCCCTGCAGGTAAATGTGCTCTTTGCTATGCAGAGTGACTTCCTGCTAAGGCAAGTCGAGCAGCATGACTACTGAGATTGTCAGAGCGGAGCTTCTTTCTATTTCTTCTGGTAAAGCCACTGCCTAGAGATCACAAGGGTCCTTGCTGGTTTCTTAGCTGCCATATCACATGGGACTCGCATGCTCAGTGAGTCCAGCCAACATAGGCTGTGCTAATTTGTCAAGTTCCTCAAGTGTCTGGCCACCAGCTGACAGACAACAGCTGCTCCAAATGTCTTGTTCTAAATTGTAGCAGATAAACAAAGTGTTGTGAGCAGTTTTAGTTGCCATTCAGCCCTTTATCTTCATAACTAGCCACTATCAAATGAAGTCAAAATTTAACATGTGAGAAACTAGTGGGCTGTAGGATCAAGAGTAGGATCTTTTAATAAACGGAATCACCCATAGCAACATTTTCTGTCTCAAGTTTAATAAAGCAGACAGGAATTTTAGAAATATCTAAGACAGACAGATACTGTAGAAAGAAGTTTATCCCTATTTTTGAAGATTTTCATGTCCTTGATTAATTCTGTAATCTGCATGTCTACTCTTCCAGCATGAACTCACCTACACCTGCAGTGAGCTCAGTATAAATGCCTGGATGTACGGATAGACTTTATCCGAGATGAAGCCATTCCTTGAGAAGGACGTTCACTTGCTCACGTGGTGCTCAAACTATTGGTTAATCAATATAACAGTTTCTTGCTGAGAATCCAATCTCTTTTTCATTACTAAGATCAAACATGTCTAAACCTTTCTGCAGACTGAAATCCCGTACAGATCTCGCAAGATATTTGCTCCAGAACCCAATACTGTGTCTTTGGTCATGGGAGTTTTATTCTATGAAAGCTCTGCTTCCACACTCCAGGAGTGAAATCCTGGACCCATTAAAGACAATGTCAAAACTCCAGTTGACTTCACTGGGGCCAGGATTTCACCCCAAGGTTCTTTCTTAGTTGCAGTGAAGACTGCCGGATCCTTTTGAGCGTTCTAATTCAACTTCAGTTCAAAATGGGAATAAAAATAAGGAATAAAAACAAAAACATCTCAATTTCAGACTATCACAGACATGTTTTCTCTGGCTATGACGTGCATGACTTCCCTCTTGACAGGGCTGTCCTTACCCATACGCAAAATACGCAGCTGGTGCCTCTGGGAATAAATTAAACAGCCCCTTTTTAGTACAACTTTCCAAGCTGTTTCAGTTTGGACTGGATAATTTATCATCTCAATTTCCCCTAACAAATTAGAATATATATTTTCCAGGAAATATTTTCTGAATGTTTAATAGAGAAAGAGGGAATATGTAAAAATAGAAAGGGAAACTTAATACGTCTAAGGCTAATTTTATGCAATTGAAAGTTTGTTTTTACCTAATATTTCCTATTTCGAAATTCATCTCATGTAATACACAATAGTTTGCTATTATTTTGTATAAGGGAATAATTTGCTATTTTTAAAAATTGATATATTAATCAGTATTTCACTGATGAAATGTAATACATTAGTTCTTCACATGATAAAGGATCTCACTAACAATTACAAATGAGCAAACCTCAAGGTGTTTGTGCATCACAAGTCACTCAAACTATTCTTTGATAGTTTGGGCATTTCATAAAAGAACTTTGGGGAAAATAGTAGTGGGAAAGGAGGATCTGGCAAAACAGCCACATTAGACGGTACTTGAAACTCAAAAGGTTAGAGTTCGGCGTCTAATTTCAAATCCATAATGTTGAAGAAGTTCAAAATTAACCAAAATATTTTCACACAGCTCTAACTGTGATGTCTTTTGTTGTTTACACACAAGAATTACAATATGAAGAAATCATACACAGCTGCGTCCCAAATAACCATGTTCACTAAACAGACAAGACCCAACTACATAATATTGATGCTCTGATTGGATTCTGGTGGCTTTCCAAACAGAGAACACAGTATGCTGCTCTTGACTAGAGGGGTCACAAGCTATTTAAAGGTATACTACCCCATACTGCTTAAACTATATGATTGTTACTTATATTACTAGGGTTTAAGAGCTCCTAAAGCGCATCCTGTGAAGAAGAGACTACATTCCTTATCATGGTTGGTATCACAGAAAACCATAAATGTCAAAGGGGCAACAGAATCTTTCTTTCAAAATTAAGAAAAGCTTAACTCCTCATTTGGGCCCCAATTTAGGAAGCTGTTTAAGCATGTGCTTAAATTTAAGTACAAGAGTAGTCCCACTGAAGTCAGTGAGACTGCTCACATTAGGTGTGTGCTTCAGTATCATCCTGACTCAGGTCCTCAGATCACGAGGGACAGTTTATGATTCCAGAAGGCTGGAGTAGGCATACTACACACGTTTAACCTCCATCCTCCATTAGTGATGCAGATTAACAGTGGTTAAAATGGTTAACAGATAATTGAATAAATATAATTGATAAATTGAACAAATGGGGTCTAATCTCATATCATTTTTTATTTCGGTGACTTCAGTGGTGTTCCTCCTGATTTACACTGGTGGTGTTAGAGCAGACAGAATCAGGATCTTAGTTTTTATCAGTATCACTTTATTAGACCGCACAGGTTAGCTATAAGATGTTCCTGTAGTGTTCATGTTAAGTCTTTAACTACTAACAGTGCACAAGAGATTTGTGCCGTCAAGTAGTTTCTGAGCAGGTGCAGACAGAGTAGTGTAGACCCTGAAGCCATGTCTACACTAGCAAACTTACACCGGCACAGCTGTATGGATGCAGCTGTACCATTGTATGATCGCTCATGTAGCCACTCTGTGCTGATGAGAGAAGCTGTCTCGCCAGCATAGCACTATGCACACGTGCACTTATGCTGGCAAAATTTACAACACTCGGCGGGAGGTAGAGGCTGTTTTTTCCCTCACACCCTGGGCAACATAAGTTTTGCTGACATAAGTGGTAGTGTAGACATGGCCTTAGTCTCTGGGGAAGATTGCAGAAGGACAGCTACTATTGGGCAGGGCCGCCCAGAGGGGAAGGAGAGGGGGGCAATTTGCCCTGGGCCCCGCAGTGGCCCCCACGAGAGTTTTTCAGGAGGCCTGGAGCGGGGTCCTTCATTCGCTCTGGCGGCCCCGGTAAACTCTCGCAGGGCCCAGGCCCCCAGAGCTTCTTATGCTCCAAGTCTTCGGCAGCCGGGGGGTCCTTCCGCCCTGGGACCCGCTGCCGAAGACCCCAGGCCCCCTGAATCCTCTGGGCGGCCCAACTATTGGGCATAGGCACTGTCCTTGGTTGTGAAGGCTGCTTCCCTTCATTGTCACTGAATGATAAGGGGCAGTGGCTAAGATGAGAGAATGACAATTTATGAGGATAAAAAGTAGAAACGATTGAATGAAAGTTTTCTTTAAAAAAACAAAAGTACTTTTTCTTTGTCCTGGTGTCATGATTGACTGCCCCTAGTGTATACTTCAGCCTGCTGGGAAGGAGCAAAGGGAGCATAAATGCTGGAAATCTCGAGATCAGAAAATAGAGTGTCTTTAGTGTACTACATTAGCAAATATAAAAGGCACTTTGTTGGTATGATACAGAGGCAGAGCTAGATTCTAACTGACCTGTATGCTGATGTGGTCTGGTGGAAAGGGAGTAAGGAGTCTCTCCTCCCTCTTGTGCATTTGCACAGAAACTGGCCAGAAATGCACTCCACTCCACTCAAGGGACTACTCCAGAGACATTTCCCCAGGGCAGTGGTCTCCAAAGTGGAGTGCGCAGGAGGATTCTTTGGGGTGCATGGCAGTTCGGGCGGGAGTCCGAGCACCTTTTTTTTTTTTTTTTTTTTTTGGCTTGGGGAGGCAGAAATAGCACAGCAGGGGGTGCATGCTAAAAAAAATTTATTGATAGGGGTGCGCGATCAGAAAAGTTTGGATACCACTGATCTAGGGAGGTAGGGAAGGGAGAAGGTAAGCAAAGCTGTAGCTCCATCTGTCATACATGCCAGCCAATACACTGTCTGATCCCACCAGGATAGATGTAGGAGATCTCTGAACACTTTAAAAAGGTATTGCAGTTTGTATACTTCCGTACACTTATGCAGCTTCAGGAGGCAATCTGATTCTGGGACAATGTCGCTGGCTCTCTCTCCAGGGCAATGCAACTTTCCCAATTGATGACTGTACCTGTATGACATATTCTAGCCCTCCATAAATACAGGAAATCAAAGATGGATGGTGCAGTTTTTCTTACAGGACAAATTAAAAGAAACTACATGCAGAACTCTTATACAATAGGGTAAGCTTGAAAAAGCTTTTTGAAGGGAGGCACAGGACTTTTTCTCCAACATTATGTAGCTCATTTTGACAGGAATAAGTTTTACTTCATCCAGCATGCAAATTAGATGGTCTAAGGTATGAGCATCCTTAGAAATTCAAACCCTGATCTGTGAGATCATTTTCAAAGTAAAGTGATACATACAGTATTGTATTTCACTGCATTTGTGCAGTGTGAACACCTCTGTTGGTGTATTTAACACATAGGTTTAAGTGCATATGGATGATTCATTTTGCCTATGAATTATATGTAAAGTGCAAAATTTTGCTCTCTTTTACAGGTTGTAATTGCCATGGAATGTATCTTAAAGATGCTGATATTTCCATATGAGACATCTAATTGGGCGGTTGTCTCAGGAATGTGTGCATAAAAATAATAATAGGGCTGAGAAGACAATTCTCAGCCCAATATTTGGTCCCTGGCAAGGGTGGCGCAGACGGGGGCAGTAGAATCTAGTGCTCCCACAATGGAACTATTGCATGGGCTGACCTATGTTTATGCCCTTGGGCATCATTCCACTATGCACTCTGGGAACCAGCGTGCTCTGTAAACTGCATGCAAGTGCATGAGAGCAGGACCCGGAGTGGCTGGAGTGGCCACTGCAAGCACCCGGGATCCCGCCAGGGAGCAGTTAGAAACTGGGATGATAGGGCTGGGAGGAGCAACCCCTGGTAGCCAGCAAGAGAGATGCAAACTGCCTCAGTCCCTCTTCCCAGTCTAGAGCCCAGCTGAGTCTCAGTAGCTCCCCTTGCTCCCCATGCAGAGCAGCCACTCTACTACCCCTCCATTCAAAGCTAGCTTCAGCCATCTCTGGTGCCTGGCTACAGCAACTACTGCAAGGTATTGGAGAAGAAGCACTACCCACTATTCCCCTCTCTCCTGCTCCCATGTGGAATTTGGTGTCAGGGATAGGGTTGCCAACCTTGTAATGTTTAAAAAAAGGACATTCCAGCCAGAGTGCCGGAACCTCCCTCACCCCCCCTCTTCCCCCAAGGCCCCTCCCATCCCACCTCGTCCCCTGAGGCTCCACCTCCCATTTGATGCTCTTCCCCACTGCCTCTGTTGCTCTCTGCTTTTCTCCTCTCCCCAGATTGGGAGGGACTTGCCTGCAGAGCCGGGGCTGGGATCTGCAGCTGCTTGACAGAGGTTGGAGATGGCTGAGCAGGGGCTGGCGTAGGTGATAACCCAGTGTCCCACCTGCAGTAACCAGACTTTACTGTCAGGTCCCCTTTTTGACTGAACTTTCCAGTTGAAAACTGGACACCTGGCCACCTTACCAGAGTCGGGGATCTATACTGTGCTTGAATTCTGGCCACATCCCCAATATATAAAGGTCCCCGTGCTTGTTTTCTGCTTTCTAATCCATGAGTGCAGAGATAGCACATTGTTTATGCTCTGTTTGGATCTTACACAGCCACAGTGACACTCCGCATTTGGGCCTAAAGGAATATCTTCATTGCAATTAGAGGTGTGACTGCAACATGTGTAGATTACCCGAGCTAGCTTTCATGTAGCTCGCTCAAATAACAATAGCAGTGGCAGCGTGGGCTGAACAACCTTTCCCAGGACCCTGGGTATGTACTCAAATGCTAGACCCTGCTGTCAGAGCTTCACTGCTATTGTTATCAAGCTGGCTATATCAAAGCTAGCTCTGGTATATCTACATGTGCTGCAGCCACACCTCTGATTGCAGTACAGACAGACCCTCTGTGTGCACATACAAATTCAGGAAAAGCAGAGGAAAAACCTCACACATCCTCACCTACTTGGGAAAATAATTCTATTGCAGATCTAAGTGCTGAAAAGCCTGAGGGGGCGAGACCATTTCTCATGCATGTGATATGGCATGAGGTACAAAAGAGACAGGGTCAAAGGACGCGCCACATGTGCCCGGGGCGGGCTGGGGGGCGGAGGCTCCATGGGGAGGACACCGCGTGGGGCCGGGGTGCTGTGTGCTATTCCGCAGCATGACCGGGGCCTGCTAGTGGTGGCTGTGGTGATGTTGGGGCCGTGCTGAACATGGGGCGCGATGGCTGAGGAGCTGGCCCCTTCGCTCCTCCGGCCGCACCTGCCACCCACACACCCCCCCATGGCTCCTCTGGCTATGCTGCTCCCAGCACCGGCCCTGCAGGTGCTGCTTTTGGAAAATGTGCTGAGGGGAAGCGACTGCTTCCCCTGCACCCCGCTAGCTACGCTACTGACCTTAGATCAGGAATAAGAGTAAAGTGGGGAAGAGGTGTAATGAAGATAAATTCATTAAAATTTGTGAATCACTCAGTGCTACAGTGACACATGCCATAAAGAAGACTATGAGGAAATTAATAATTCCTTATTCATTGCAAGGGTTATATTATGTACAGCTTATAAGTGTGGGGAATTACACACTGAATGATTAAAAAGAAAAAAAATTGAACAGCTGTCTTGGTCACTGAATTCAGTCCAGTCTATGTGTTGAATGAGGCTGGAAGCTTTAATTACATGTGATCATGTAATTTAAAAAAGGTATAATAATGCATCCACACAAGGGGACATGAATTAAGGTTTAGTAAACAAGTCTATCTGTCTCACTTCTGGCATTTCCTAACTTTGAGTGATTGATTCTGTAATCTAAATGTATTTTTAACGTAATGTTTTATTAACTTTGGATAATAAGTTGACCCTTTAGTGCATGAAAATTTACATGGGAAGTTGCCCACATGGGTTTTCCACTGAAAATTGAAAGTAGATGACTAAGAGATTAGCACTCTCTTTTCCCTACTTCTGTGTGAACATTTTAAACCCATTAAAAAAAATCTTATATAACTGCATATCTACTTAAATATCCTTGCTCCTGTATATTTATGCGTGGCCCCATTTTTTGATGTCTAGATGTGCAACTGATGCACAAAGTTTTGAAAACACCCCATTGTGCTTAATCGGGGGCAGGGAGGGAGTTCTTTTTTCTTTTTTTCTGTGTCAAAATAGTTTTATTAGATGATATAGTTACCTCATATCATGTACTTGATTCTTTTTTTTAGGGTTAAGTAGGAACACAGAGTGTACTATTGGAGAATACCTTTGGTCTACATTTGTATTGGCTTACACACGTATTAGCTTATATCAGTAAACACCCAAGTCACAGTGTAAAACTCTAAAGAGACATATAACAGTTCAACATACAGATTGCATAATCGCTTCAGTAAAAAAAAAAATTATGTGTGGATGTCCCATAACCTGGCTTTAAATTTCATAGTGATACAGAACTATTGTTCTTGATGCTAATTCTAGCCCGCAGATGCAGTGCAGCAATGTGAAAACTTTTGGTTTCTACTTTTCAGTGTATTAAATGACCTGTGAATGCATTTGAAGCTTTCTATGTTCCAGCCCCTCAACACGAATTAGCACTTCATCTGTGTTCAGAATGAATGGACTAGTATACCTTAAAGAAATCAGCTTTTAAATTTAAAACACTGCATAGCAGCATCACATGCAGATGATTAATGACTTAAACAGTGCTTGAATGACTTTAGACAGCCATCTGAAAGCTTGTTAGGGGACTGGTCCTTCAGGGAGCAGAGCACTTCCTGAAATATGCTGAGGACCATCAATGCCATTCACCAGCATATAGGACTGGCCTTTAGTTCAGAAGGTAAAAGTACAGTATGTGCTGGTGTGAACATGGTGCCTGGAGGGGCCACACTGAGAATGTTTACTCAGGGCAAACTGTAAGGAATAGGGCAGACAATTCCCAGAACTGGCAGTTTAGTCTATAATTAATTAGATTCACCCAGCTAGTAACCATATAGCTTCTGTAATACCACACTGGTTACCAAGAAGCCAAACTACAGTCCCCTTTAAGCAATCCAACCTTTGACTTCCATCCAGACAGACAAGTCTAATATAGTGAGGAGTTATTGAAAGCCTTATTCACCATATTTAAAGTTCTACCAGTCCCAAGGGACCAGACCCATTGCCCACTAGGTCAATGAATATTTCACATCTCACCCAAATACATCCTTACAGCCAATCCTTATTAAGTAAATCTAAGGTGTAGTAATAAAAGAAAAAAGAAAGATTTGCATATGGTTAAGAGATCAAAATACATACAAGTGTGTGTAAAGTTCTTAGATTAGTTTCAAAGCAGAGATGGTGAGGCTGCTGATTTGTAAAAGTCTTTCTGGAACCAATTTAAAAGGATACAGTCCAAGTGCAGAGTTTGTTCAAATTCTTCCATGAGAATTCCAAGGTAAATCCAAAGAAATCCTGGAGATCTCAGTCTTCTGGTTTAGACTTTCCCTGTCAAAGTTTAAACAGATCTGAAATAAAAAGGATCAGGCTCGATGTTTCCTTTATAGTTGAAGCCATTGGATAAGTCTCTTGACAGCAATTGCCACAGCAGGTTCTTTGCTTTGAAGTTAATCTCCTGTTTCCTATGCATACACAGGTAACTAATTGTATTCATTAACATAAGGCAGTTAACCAATCAAGTTGTAAAGGCAGTTCATTATGGCATAGACAATGAAGCTGAAGACAAATGTAAATAATATCATTTCCTACAGTAGCCTATGTCTTTGATCTTAAGGTTAATTGACCCGTTCACATGCAATTAAGACATGAAAGGGAATTAGTATCTACAAACTAATCTGGTTACATTGTTAACTTCTAACAAGATATAGGTAAACACAAACCTACAACATCCACATTTTGATTCTCTAACAAACAATACAAGCAAACATATTAAAGATTCTAGTCTACTTAACATGGCTTTGAGAACTACCTACAAGGAATGGCCCTATTTACCGTTTCAGTGCCTCCTGTTAAGTTGGTATGGGTCACACACAAATTGACCAATCTGTCAGTGTCACAGCTGGTAATAGAGAAGACATACTGGCTGTCATTCAGCTACTTTCAGGCAAAGAATAAAATGGTGGCCAAGTTTTCAAATTTAGCCATGTAATGTGCCTACTGCAATGCTATAACTGATCACTCAAATGGACACATAGGTGCCCAACTACCCAGTTTACATGCCTATATGCAGATTCGAGCAGCCAAATATGGATTTTGCACATTCTGTTAAAATATCAATGTTTGAAAATTGATTTCCCTGGGCCATATTTTGATTGCAGTTACATTGGTGTAAATTTGAAGTCGCTGGGCATGTTCCTCAGGTCTGGCTGAACCCTGGTTGGTACAGGACTCAAGGAGGTGCAGGCTAAGGTGGCCTAGTCCCTAGTGCAATTTAGAGAATCCCAAGGGCTGCTCTGAGTTTCACCAACTGGTAACAGCCCCCCAAAGGGTTGTTTCACCAGCCAGGGATTACGGGAGTTCAGCAGTGCTCCAACCATACCAACAACACTAGCCCATTGCTGTTACTCCAGAGTAACGCCAGTGTAATTGAAAGAATAAATAAAGTTTCCTCTCTCCTCTTTAAAAAGAAACACGATGTTGCATAAAATATGCAGTTCTAAGACTCCCAAGACAGTATTGGTTGTGAGTGTTGCTGTTATTCCCATTGATCTTTCATGAAGCTAAACAGCACAACATTCATTCATTTGCATGTCATAGCAGAGTTCAGTATTATTTTTGTAAATCTTCTAACGTAATGACTACAGAACAGGGTGTAATTTCACTTTTCATTTTGCCCCCTTACTTCTAACTGTAGAGATGATAATTATTATTAGGCCACGTCCAGACTACCCGCCGTATCGGCGGGTTAAAATCGATTGCTCGGGGATCGATATATCACATCTAATCTAGACGCGGTATATCGATCCCCGAGCGCACTTATATCGATTCCGGAACTCCATCAACCCCAACGGAGTTCCGGATCGACACGGAGAGCCGCGAACATCGATCCTGCGCGGTGTGGACGGGTGAGTAATCCGATCTTAGATAATCGACTTCAGCTAAGTTATTCACGTAGCTGAAGTTGCGTATCTAAGATCGATTTCCCCCCCCCCAGTGTGGACCAGCCCTTAGACTGCAATTGTCCCCAAAATGTGTTAGGTGCTTTAGTGTGATATGAAATGAACTACATATTTGTGGCAAGATCCTTATTTATTGGAGTAGATGGTAAAACTCCCTTTGACTCCAAATGGGGCCAGGATTTGGTTCTTGGAAAGTAGAATGCTGTGTAGAATGCTGTGTAGAATTCTTTATTAATTCTTGTGTTTACATCTCTTCAGGGGATGAGCACTCCCGGGAATCTCCAGCCCCAGCAGAAGCACAGATGCAGGCTGGGGTGGAAGTCAGTGGAAGGGGAAATCGTTGCTGTTGGAAATGCTCAGTGACCCAACTCAAGAAATTTTTCTGGGGAGTGGCTGTGGTCCTGGGTGTCTGCTCCTCCTGGTCAGGTTCAACCCAGCTAGCAAAATTGACCTTTAAGAAATTCGATGCACCCTTCACTCTGACCTGGTTTGCAACAAACTGGAACTTTTTATTTTTTCCTTTGTATTATATTGGACATGTTTTCAAATCAGCTGAGAAACAGTCTCCGAAGCAGAGATACAGGTAAAAGAGCTTTGTGTTTTCAATTTTGCTTTCATAATACTTGAATATTGCTGTACCCCTTGAGTTGATATTTTATTCAGATCACTTTGTTAAATCAATATTGAATGTTTTTCTTTTTGGCATTGTTAAAGAGGGTTCTGAATTCACTAGTGAAGGCTTGCAAGTGGAGTATGCTTTTTATTCCTTCTATGAATTTATTCCAAAAGAACACTTGCAGGTTCATTTCCAGTGCTTGTTTTAAAGGCATTTGATTGAAGTGTGCACTTTATTTTGTTACCTTTCTGGGGTTTTCCATCTTAGTCTTTAAAAAAATTGAGTTATTCCTCTACTTTACAGCAGACTTTCTTGCAATCTCTCCCTCATAGTAAAATGGGAAAACAGCTGCTTCCAAAACCTATGCTTCTGTGGCACCATGGATTGCCTGCAAAGGATGCTATAACATTGGGTTGGCAAATCCCTTTCATCTCTAGATATTTAGGGCTGAACTCTGACCCCAGTGACATCCCAACTACCCCATACATTTCAGTGGGGTAGCACAGTTATAGCTGAGGATAGAATTTAGCCCTTACCGTAGCTTTTTCCATCTACAAGGTGTGGATCACCTCATGGGAAGTGCTGAGTGCCTAACTCCCATTAACTTCAGTTGCAATTAAGGGCGCTTAATCAGCTTCAGGATCTGGCTCATTGTGAGGTTCTCCCCCAGTCTTGGAACTGCATTTTTCACGCCTTTTCCAGCCTTAGCTGGAAAAAACTTCTCAAATAAAATGTCTGAATTTAAGATATCCTTCGATGAATAAAAGGCTCTTCTATAGTCCAGTGATGCTTAGTGCAGCTTGCTGCAATGCCAGAGTCCAGTATTATTTCATGTAAACAACCTCCTTTACATTTATGTTTAAAAGGTACGAAGTCACCAAGTTAGTCCCATGTCAGTCTGACATCTTCGCAAATATTACCTTCCCTTTTAAATAAGTTGTAGAATCAGGAATCTAATTGGGCTATGCGGAGATGAGATGTCACTGCTAGAGACCCACTTGAAAAAGTCTTTAGGCCAACGTCAGGGCAGTGAAAACCAGGACTTGTGAACATCTTTTGTCTCAGAATACCAGTGGGACCATCATGACTTCAGAGAGGTTGCCCAGATATGAGAGCAGGTATAATTTGCTCCTTCACTGAGATTTTTTTAACTTCCAGATGTATAGTAATGGGTCAGAAACTTTCTGTAGAACTTACCTATGAAATCAGGGCACTCAAGAGGTACTGTACTCTATGTTACTATGGTAAAGATTAAAAATCATGGCATTTCATTTTGGTTAATGTTAGTTATATCTTCTTACTGTTATAACTTCATCAGGGAAATTGTGGAGGAAGGGACTTCGCCACAATTTTTCAGTTCCTATGGCAATACCAAGGAGTTTTAGAATAAGATGACGCTGTCAACACACTTCAACTTCAGCCTGCAGCAAGCCATAATGTCAATGAAATATATTTCCATTCATTTTTATCCCCCTTTTGAGAAATGAGAACTAGGCGTTAGAGATAGTGACAGTTTTGTCCAAAAGTGATCATGAATGCTAACATATTACTACCAGATTTTATTCCTTTGGTTTGCTTGTTTGTTTGCTTGTTTGTTTGTTTGTTTGTTTGTTTTGGGGTTTTGTTTGTTTTACTTTCAATTTGCTGCAGACAACCTTATGTTTAAATACCTGTGAATCCTGGTGTGAGATACTGTAGCCCTTCAAATCCCAGAGCTTAAAAGCAGCACACTAATTCTCTTCTTCTTTAAGGTTAATTAATTCTGCTGATAGTCTTATGCCTTCCATTCATTTAATTGATGACTGAGCTGAAGAAACAGTGCAAATCCTAAATTCTATTTGAGAAGTAGCTGAGATTTCATTTCAAATAAATATGTAGCCTGTTTAGTGAACAGTTGTGAAGATTGTACATTTGTATCTTTGACCAGCAGAATGAATTGTGATTAACTACTCATATTATAGCCATCTAGTGGATAGGGCACTGGATGGCTTGATAAGAGACCTGAATTCTATTTCTGTCAGTGACTTACTGGGTGATTTTGGATAACTCACTTCACCCCTCTGTTTTTCCGCCACACTTTCTCTATTTAGATTATAAACTGTTCACGGAAGGGATTGTCCCTTGTTAGATGTATATGTAGTCCCTACCACAATGGGTCCATGATCTAAATTGGGGCTTTTATGGGCTACTGCTACACAAATAATTATTAATAACATATATGCAAAATCCTATATTATGCCTGAGGAAACACACGGGTATGTTTCCTGCAGCAAGTGTTATTTATTGCCTTTTCTGCATATACGTGGTAGTACTTTTTATAGATTCATAGATCCCAAGACCAAAAGGAACCACTCTGATCATCTAGTCTGAGCTTCTGTATAACACAGGCCATAGAACTTCCCCGAAATAATTCCTGTTTGAACTAGAGCATCTGTCGTAGGAAAAGCATCCAATCTCGATGTTAAAATTGTCAGTGATGCAGAATCCATCACAATCCTTGGTACATTGTTCCAGTAGTTAATTACTTTCACTATTAAAATTTATTAGCTCAGAGAGAGGCTGATTCTATAGCCTGGTGGTTAGGGTAAGGTACTCAGTTGGGAGGGGGGAGAGTCAGGTTCAAGTCCCTGATCCAATAAACATTTAATTAGTTATACAAAGTGGAACAGCTCCAACAGGAGAAGTTAAGAAAGACCCAACCCAGATTAGCCCATAATCTGGTGGCTAAGGCACGCGCCTGGCATACGAGAAAACTTGGATCAAGTCCATTGCCCAAATCAGATGGAGAATGGATCTGAACTCAGACCTTCTATATCCCAGGTGAGTGCCCTAACTATAAGCAGGGTCATAGGTGCTGGAGCTGGTTGTGCTGCCACACTCCCTGGCTTCAAGTGGTTTCCAGAGTTTACAGTTTGGTTCAATGGCTCTCAGCATCCCCACTGTACAAATTGTTTCAGCACCCCCGAGTGGGGTTACCTAGTCCAGAGGTATTATAAAGCGGTTCAGGAGGAGATGCAGTGTCCGCACCAAAGGACATCACAGATGTATTAAATGTATTAAAACAGCCATATTATTTTACTGAAAAACTAGCTGAGGTACAAGTTGCAAACAGCCACTTATAAACTAGTTGGTAAGGATTACTGGTAGGATTCTCTCCACCTGCACAGTAACACTACAGGACCTGTAAAACCCCACTGAGAACTCCTTGTCAGAGCACAATGGGAGTATCAGTGATAATTCAGTTTAGACAATATTGATTCATTTCAAATTATATCCAGGTTGAGGGACCTTCATAATTAATAGGATGCCATTCTTCAGCTGTACTTTTGAAGATGGGTTAGGATAAACAGAAGCACCTCCATTGTCTTAAGAACTACTTTGGGCCTAATTCTTCCCTTAAACTGTAGTCCATGCTATCTCACTGAATATAAGGTAGACTTAGAACCTTAGTAAGATATTGTTTAATTCTTCATTTATCCAGGGGGAAGTTAAAGTACCTCTTAAAAATTCACTTTAGGTTTATCTACACAGGGATACTCAGGAAAATTATTCCAAATTAACTAAAGGTGTGAATTTAAAGTAGATTAGCTAAACTGTATTAAACCCCTGTGTGGACACTCTCCTTCAGAATTAGTGTCTCTAATTTGGTTTAGCATAATTCACTGTTAATAGTTTGTTAATGGGCGTCAGCAGGGCCTGCAGGAACAGTTAGACGATGGCAGGATAGTGTTGGGTAGATTTGTGAACTAAATATTTGTGTAGACAAGCCCTGAGAATAATGCCTAAATATAGGTTTATATGGAATTGGGCCAGAATACTGGTTTTAACAATTTGCAGGGCTGGGAGTGGGTGAGGAAGAGGGACCTGATTCTGATCTTATTTACTCTGATATAACTCCATTGACTTCATTGGAGCCAGTTTGATTTACATTTGTGTAGGATTAAAATTGGGTACAGAATCATTAATTACTAGAAGTGATCAGTGTTTCAGTTTTATATTACACCAAAAAGAAAGTGGATTACTATAGATTTACACCAACAACAAAGGTCAGACTCTAGCCTAGCATCTCCCATAACCCCAACAATTTACTGGAGCCCATTAGTTGAATATCGACTGAGGAGCAGGAGCACCACTCTACTGAATCACCAACACCACTTCCTATGTGTGGGTTCCCCTTAGAAATCTCCCATCCAGAAACAGGCAATCACCTGACCATGTTGAAATTAGGAGAGCTAATGAGGACGTAGTCTGAGATGGTACAACTTGGGAGCTTTTTGCTATTGATTTTTAGTGTTCTATGTTCATGAATCATTCTTATCGAAATAGCATTAAAATGCTGCAATGTGGTTGGTTATTGATATTCCACTAATTTATATTTCTGCTTATGTATGAGCATTACCACCAGAGAACACAGCATTAACAAAGCCATAAATAAGACGGGGAACTATCGGGACATAATGAATTTAAGCATATTTAGCAAATGTTATCCAGCAAAGCATAATATATTTTTGCTTTTAAAAAAACGTCCATTTATAAATTCTACCACTACTAGTTCGGTACATTAGCCTTAAATTAATGCACTTTTACTCCACATTCCTACAATATAATTACTTTACAATTCAGTTCCACATTAGCAAATGGAAACAAATTCCATTTAAAATAAAAATACTTTGAGCCGGATTCTGATCTCAGTGATTTTAGACTGGTGTAAATCTGGAGTAACTCCAAATGAAGTCAGTAGAATTACATGGAGTTTAAACCAATCTAACGGGGATCTGTCTGGCCTAATGGGCATACTCATGCAAATCATTTAACTGGGATAACATTTGAATATTGCTGCCTTACAAAAAGTCAGATCTCTGCTGCGGAAGCATTGTTGGTGTTCTATGCACGTGGATTATCATAATCATAGATAGCTAATTCTGAGTTGGAGGTGTCTTCCAGGTGAGTTATTTTTGACCACTGTCATCTTGGGTACTGGTCCCACTACTCTGATTGCTTTAATTGAAACTATACTTTATTTCTAACATATTTGACTCAAAGGAGACAAGGCAGGAGTTTCAGTATCATTCATAAATAGGGCCCTACCAAATTCACAGCCATGAAAACACATAATGGACCATGAAATCTGATCTCTCACACGAAATCTGGCTATTGTAGGGGAAGAGGGCTTCTACTGTGCGCTGGGCTCCAGCTGCTAATCCCGGCTGAGGTGGGGAGGGACAAGACTTCCTCTGCCCTGAAGAGGAAGTCCCATCCCTCCCCAGCCTGACTAGCAGCTGGAGCCTGGCACACGGTAGGAGCCCCTGGTTGGGGCACCCCTAGCAGCATGGGGGAGGTCAGCTCCACCTCCGGGAACCTCCCTCAGCTGCAGAATGCTCCACGGCTGCTGGTTGGGAGCCCAGCTCTGAAGGCAGGGCAGAAGTGAGTGACCAAGAGCTTCCTGCAGCTGGAGGAGGTTCCCAGAGGTGGGTTTGACCCAGCCCTGGGAGCAGCCTGTGCAGGAGAAGAGGAAGTCCTGTCGCTCCCCAGCCCTATCGGGACTAGCAGCTGGAGCTGGCGCATGGTGGGAGCCCCTGGCTGGGGCGCCCCCAGCCCTGCCCCTCCCCAGCTCCGAACCTAGCCCTCGGGGATCAAAGGGGCCTTGGGCTAGCTGTGTGGGGCAGTGTTATGTAGACAAAACTACACAGGATCATTTCATGGGGCAGGGCAAAGATGCCACATTTATTATGATAACACAATTTGATTTATGACCAATTACTAATACCTATACACACAAATCAATTCTGCAGCTGCTGTATAGTTACCAGTCCTGAACGTAGCTTGAGTCCGTGGCTTGATTTCGCCGCTTGGGTTCATAGTTTGTGGCGGCTAACTGGCCAGGAAAGCCAGGCACAAGGAAGGGCTGGGTCTGCCCTCCCATGTTGGCAGCAGAACTTTACCCTTTCAAGTCTTCCATCTCACTCATCCTTTTTGTAGGCTTTAGTTTGAATCCAGAGTCTATAGGTCTTGCTGTGTCACACTGCCTCTGGGTTTGGTGTAAATGGCAGATGTGACTTTCAGCCTCAGACCTGGCTTTGATCTTCCTTGTATTGTACATTTGTTCTTTTCTTTTTAGGGTGGACTCTTCTTACTTTGTTAGGGCTGTTGTCTGCATCTGCAGTCGTTGGTGTTTGAACTCTGTTTCATCAGGACAGGCTGCTGCTGGATTTTGTTTCCATCATCCCTACATACCTCAGTCACACATCTAAACTAAACTAATACAATTACAGCAGAGTTTTGCAAAAATGAAGGTTGCAGCAAGCTTTTTCAAAATGGAGTAAGCATTGTAAAATGGAGTTTGAATTACAATATGGCAAACAGTGAACAGATGTTACCATATAGACAAGAGTAATGAATGGCAAACAGTGAACAGAAGTTACAGTACTGAAACAGTGCAAGTCTCAGTGATTTAAGCAGGAATTGGATTGACAGTGAAACTTACAAGGGCAACTGGTTGAACAGCTATGGCTCTTAACAAGCATCTTAACTGTCAATTAGCTAGTTATTGGGGTAACCGGTTTTATGAATGAATGTTGTTTCATTCATAAAACTTTACCGATGAAGTTACATTAATACAGTGAACTATTAAAAACGATTTCATTCATCAGTTATACAGCAGGGAGACCACAGCATCCTGCTGGCCATAGGGCCTGAATGGTTGCTCACCCCTAAGATTGGCCCTGCCCACTCCCCAGTGACATTCCTCCCCCCATACCCTGCAACCCTCACTTCTACACTGCTCCTGGCAGCAGTGCTGGCTTTAGGGCTGCGAGCCCAGCCATCAGCCACTGCTCTCCAGCTGCCCAGCTCTAAAGGCAGTGTCCCTGCCAACAGCAACACAGAAGTAACGGTGGCAATCCCATGACCCTGTTTTAGGACAGGACCCCATGAAATTTACAACATCATGACATTTCAGATGTAAACATCTGAAACCATGAAACTGACTATTTAAAAAAATCCTATGACTGTGAAATTGACAAAAATGGACCATGAATTTGGTAGGGCCCTCTTCATAAACAATAAGACCTTAACATTGCTATAGCCATTAGCCCTTCTGCTGGAGGGACAGTGTCATGGGGTTTATGGTAAGAGAATTAAATATCTGCTGTTTAATGTAATGTCAACAGAACTCAGTTGTCAGTAGGCAGGATTGAACCTCAGTTCTCTGGAACTTACTGCATGAGCTAAAAGCCATAGGGCTGTTAGCTAAGGCTGTAGAGCAGACTCATTAATCAGTCTCTCTCTAAGAGCTAGTCTACACTGGCAATGCTAATGCACTGTGCTGGCAGTGCTTTAACATGCCTTATGTGATCGTGGCGCAGAACTGGGAGAGAACTCTAAAATAACACCTCAACGAGGGGCGTAGCTCCCAGTGCTGGGAGTGTGGCTCCCATCTCTGGGGCACTCTTTACACTAGCTCTTTACAGCACTGCAACTTGCTGCGCTAAGGGGGGTGTTTTTTCACACCCCCGAGCGAGAAAGTTGCAGTGCTGTTAATTGCCAATGTAGACAAGCCCTAAGTATATCTCGGTGCCACTAGATGGGACAGAACACCACACCCAGGAGGTGTGTGGGTTACACTAACACCCTCCCTCCCTTCCACCAAATACAGAGTCAAACTCCTTATATGGAGATTGGGTTTAGACTTAGCCCAAGTTAAAGTTGAAATCAATGGATAAGTGTAAGTGAGCAGGATTTGCTCCTGTATCTTCTTATTGGCAAAAATGGCTTACATCAATATAGCTGAAATTCAGGGCAAGGGTGTGAAGCTACAGTCATTTAAATTGTATGTTTCCTTTTGGAATTACTGTTTTCCCCAATCAGATAATAAATGCTTCCTCTAAAGGAAAATATGCTTTTCTCTTTAAAGGTGTCTGTTTTTCTCCATTTGATATATCAGTCTGGAACTAGTGTCATTCGCTGTCACCTTGTGAGGGATAGGAAGAGGCACCAGACTCACTGTGACAAATATTATAAGAATGGCCCTACTGATTCAGACCATAGGTCCATCTAGCCCAGTATCTTATCTTCCGACAATGACCAGTGCCAGGTGCCCCAGAGGGAATGAACAGAGCAGGTAATCATCAAGTGATCCATCCCCTGTCGCCCATTCCCAGCTTCTGGGAGACAGAGGCTAAGAACACCATCCCTGCCCATCCTGGCTAATAAGCGGAGAGCAACAAGCACTCTTGGCCCTTCCCTGTCTCCCACCAATTCTTTGCCTCATTTTGAGTGAGTCAGAATGATGCTCCTGCTCCTTTGACAGAAAAAGATAGAGTTATATTTATGTTCCATGAATCAGAAGGCAGGTAAACCAAGACAAAGGGGCAAGGAATGTGCACCTTGGAGAGCTACTTCAGCCCATGGCTGCTGGATCTATTTGTCTCTTCTGCCCAGAGGACTCTGACCCTTGATGGTGACAGTCTCTGGCACCGCTTGTACCTGCGCCTTCCACCTTCAACACTTCTAACTGTTGTGCTTTTCTGGATGCACAGAATCATAGAATATCAGGGTTGGAAGGGACCTTAGGAAAGCATCTAGTCCAACCCCCTGCTCAAAGCAGGAACAATTCCCAGACAGATTTTGCCCCCTAGATCCCTATATGGCCCCCTCAAGGATTGGACTCACAACCCTGGGTTTAGCAAGTCAATGCTCAAACCACTGAGCTATCCCCAGAAGAAGCAGGAAATCCCCCTGCGTCTTCTCGATTCAAAATGTATCATCTCCCCATTTTTCTGACTAACTTGGCCTTATTAACAGCCAATATTTTCTTAGAGGCAAGAATACAAGTGGCCCCCCAATTCTTCCTCTCCAACTAACATAAGCAGGCTGGTTACTGAAGCTAGGAAGATGTATTGGTACTCTTCTGCCACAGATCAGGCCTCTTACTCTCAGCTCAGACAGATTCTGTTGTTAAACTGTGTCAGAGAAACTAAGATTATGAAGAACTGCTCCTTGATGGAAACAGTGATAACCACATTCTCTTTTCTTCTGAAGTGGTTGTGGATCCCACCAATCTGGAGGACCCAGGGATAATGGCAGATCCACCCCGTGGGATGTTCCAGAGTTAGCTCCCAATTTCCATCTTCAGGTGTTCTGTTAAAGATCCTGCCATAGCTATGCAGAAATATCACCAAATTATTACTTAAACCCATCACTTTGGTCATTTCCTCAGGGAAATTTCTCATTTTAGAGAGGACTAATTTATAATAACCTGTCTCTTTTTCTGTCAGTGAAAGCTCTCATTAATAACCTCTCGGTAGCCCCTGACACAAAATTCACCAATCTGTCAAATCAACTGCATTGTACAAATTCCCTGTTATTAAAAAAATGTAATCCTTGGCCACCAAAGTATTTCTTCTCACATAAGTCTTCTCTACTCGCTGAAGAGAGCACCAGTTCCCTGCATCTCCTAGAAGGGAGATCTCAGGAGGCTCTTAAGGGAGATCCTTTGAGTTCGTATCTACCTAACTTGCTATGTCTATCCCCTCTCTTTAAGTAGCTTAGATAGTCTTTGAATTCTTAGTTCTTAGCCGCTATGTGAAGATTCTCTGTTCTTCAGTTATTTTATAAAAAAAATGGGGAGTCTGGTGGAGCCTTAAAGACTAACAGATTTATTTGGGCATAAGCTTTCGTGGGTAAATAACCCACTTCTTCAGATGCCTGGAGTGAAAATTACAGATGCAGGCATAAATATACTGACACATGAAGAGAATGAGTTACCTTACAAGTGGAGAACCACTGCTGACAATGCCAATTCAATCAGGGTGGATGTGATCCAATCCCAATAATTGATGAGGAGGTGAGCCAGTCACTCCCAGTCCTTATTCAAGCCCATATTAATGGTGTTAAATTTGCAAATGAATTGTAGCTCTACAGTTTCTCTTTGAAGTCTGTTTTTGAAGTTTTTATGTTGAAAGATGGCCACTTTTCACTCTGTTATTGAATGTCCAGGGAGACTGAAGTGTTCTCCTACTGGCTTTTGTATGTTATCATTCCTGATGTCTGATTTGTGTCCATTTATTCTTTTATGTAGAGATCATTACTTTCTCAGTTTCTACATGGTACAATTTTAGAGTCCCTTTGTATTTCAACCTATAATGTAGTGAGAACAGTTTTATGGCTATGCTGTAGCCGCGCCACCTGGCCCACCGAAGCATGCTGCAGCTGTGCCGCCCAGCCCAGCCCACTGGAACATGCTGCAGATGTACCACCCCGTCTGGCCTGCCAGAGCAGGCTGCAGCCGCGCTGCTGAGCCGGCCGGAACAGCTCCAGCCAGGTCAAAGACATCCTCCCCTGCCCCCTCCCCCCCCAGATAAGGTGGTAAGGGATGGGATGGGGAGAGTGTGGGGGTCCTGGGCTACGGGTGGGGTTATGTGAGGGGGTGGTCACAGGGGTTACTCCTCTGATCCCCAGCTTCTCCCCCCAAAAAAATATCTCCACCATTTGCTGTCCCAGCCCATCAGGGTAAGCAGCTGGCGTGCCAGGACACTTTGTTTACTTAGGTTTACCTCTGTGCCTGCAGATGCTTGAGGTAAACAAACCATCTCGGCCCTCCAACAGCTTATTCTGAGGGCCCTCGAGCCAAAGTTTGCTGATCCTTGAATTATAGGATCGGCATATGAACGGGTCATAAAATTTTCCATTTTTATTTATCCATCTTAGCGGAGTCAGCTTATAAATGAACTGGCTTATGATCAAGTTTATACGGTAATTGCCAAAATTAGGCTATCACATCATACCATCCCCTCCATAAACTTATCAAGCTTAGTCTTGAAGCCAGATATGTCTTTTTCCCCCACTGCTCCCCTTGGAAGGCGGTTCCAAAACTTCACTCCTCTGATGGTTAGAAACCTTCATCTAATTTCAAGTCTAAACTTACTGATGGCCAGTTTATATCCATTTGTTCTTGTGTCCACATTGGTACTGAGCTTAAATAATTCCTCTCTCTCCCTGGTATTTATTCCTCTGATATATTTATAAAGAGCAATCATATCTCCCCTCAGCCTTCTTTTGGTTAGGCTAAACAAGCCAAGCTCTTTGAGTCTCCTTTCATAAGACAGGTTTTCCATTCCTCGGATCATCCTAGTAGCCCATCTCTGTACCTGTTCCAGTTTGAATTCATCCTTATTAAATGTGAGAAATCAGAACTGCACACAGTATTCCAGATGAGGTCTCACCACTGCCTTGTATAATGGTACTAACACCTCCCTATCTCTACTGGAAATACCTCGCCTGATGCATCCCGATCCTTCTCTGTATTGGCAATAACTCCAAACTTTGTGTCATCTGCAAACTTTATTAGCACATTCCTGCTTTTTGTGCCAAGATCAGTAATAAAAAGATTAAATAAGATTGGTCCCAAAACCAATCCCTGAGGAACTCCATTAGTAATCTCCCTCCAGCCTGACAGTTCACCTTTCAGTATGACCCATTGTAGTCTCCCCCTCAACCTGTTCCTTATCTACCTTTAAATTTTCATGTTGATCCCCATCTTTTCCAATTTAGCACATTAGTGTGCTTGCAGTTTTCAGCCATTTAGGTCACCCTTTATAGATTTAACAGAAAGTTATAACCATTCTATGGATTATTTTTAGAGCAACCAATAGAATTATTTAGCAGCGGGATAATCCTCTATAACATTCTGTAGGTTCAGGAGTAATTTCTAGAGAACTATTGTTTTTGTCCTTATTAAATTCTATAGGACTTTTCCTTACAGGAGGACTTAGTTAGATGTGCTAAATGATGGATAAGGTCACCATTTTGTGGTTTGTAAAGCATCAGAGCTGAAAGCTCTGAGTAATTTATTTCTGAAATAAAAAAGATAGAATATTAATTCTTAGAAATGATAAACCAGATTTCCTTCAAAGTTTTATGTTGACATAATTCCAGGTGGAAGTTTCCAGTGGCAGAGGTCTCCACTGAGAGACAAACTAGGCCATTTCAAACCTCTGCCTGAGATCTCTCTTGTGGTGGTGAAGGGGGTCGATAAGAAGTCAGAGATGCCTGACAAAGTTGAAGGATGACAGCTGTGGTAACAACATGTGTCATTTTTAGGGCATAACTGGTCGGGGAGGTCTAGGTTACAGTCTCCTCCACCAGTTTTTCTGATACCGGCCCAATGAACAAATGTTTTAAATCCTGTGATTTAGAAATAGAATCCTTAAAATACCATTTTGAGATTCCACACCTAAAATGGTCAGAGCACTTTAGCCATAGTCATCATCAAGGCAAATTGCAAAGGATAGGAATCCAAACCAAATTTAACTCAGTAATACCTAATGGAGTTTTATTCATATCAGCAGCTGATGTTTCAGTTGCTGACAAACCTGCTCCTTGACTAGCTGAATGGCCAAATTAAAAGTTCCTGTAGTAAACTCCATAATTTTGTTACAGATACATTCTCAGGATCTTTTCTAAGGCCAAGATTTTCAAAAGTAAATGCGCAAAGTTAGACCTCAAAGTCCATATTAAAGCACCCAAATAAAAGGCCTGATTTTCAGAGTGGCTATATTTTGAAGTAAACAGGAGCAGATTTGACAATCAGGTCATCTAAACAGATGTATAAATATAGACATAGGAAGCTAATTTTTGGCCACTGGGTTTGAAAATCTTGGCCTAAGCTTTTTTATTTCTTGATTTTGTTTTGTTGTTTTCAAAAAGTTAACAGCTGGCTTCCAAAATGCATCTCTTTCAAGAAACTAAAGACCAGTAACTGTTGTTTCTTAATAAAAATTGTACTGAAAAAAAAACCTGTTTTCTATGTAAAGATTGCTTTAGACGTTGGAGCTATTAAACCACAGGTATCTGGAGTCTCGTTACCCAAAAAGCCTTGTCTAGTGCAGAATGTTAATTAACTACAGATTTTATACTCATGTAGGAGTATCTCATTAAGGAAATTTGAGAGCAGGGAGACAAATAATGAGTTTGAATCAATATAATATCATGATCTGAATATGTAATTGCAATCCTTCCTCCTTCAATTAATTCAGCTACTGAACCGTTGTAGAAAAGTATGTCTCAAGATGGGAGCACATCTCTTGAATGATAGGAGTGTTATCCCCCCTTAGAAATAAAAAGATGCCAACCAGCAGTGACCAGACACCTAGCAAGGAGGAATGCACTGATGCCACCTGACTGGATGTTGCGTAGATTACAACAGAGGTCGACAACCTTTCAGAAGTGGTGTGCCAAGTCTTGATTTATTCACTCAAATTTAAGGTTTTGGGTGCCAGTAAAAATTTTAATGTTTTTAGAAGGTCTCTTTCTATAAGTCTATAATATATAACTAAACTATTGTTGTATGTTGTCATAAACAGATAGTTAAGGGTTAATGTCTCTTTTACCTGTAAAGGATTACAAGCAGTGAACCTGGACCACCTGACCAGAGGACCAATCAGAAGACAAGACACTTTCAAATCTTGGTGGAGGGAAGTCTTTGTTTTGTGTTGTTTGTTTGTTGTTCTCTCTGGGTTCTGAGAGTGACCAGACATACCTACAGGCTCTCTAATTTTCTGTTCCAGTAGTAAGTACAAGTAGAAAGGCGGTTTAGTCTTTTTGATTGTTTTCTTTATTTGCAAATGTGTATTTTGCTAGAAGGGTTTTAATTTGTATTTGTGCTGGGGGGAAGGCTTCTCTCTAGTGTCTATAAACTGAAAGACCCTGTAACATTTACCATCTTAATTACAGAGACAACTTTTACTTTTTTCTTTCTTTTATTCAAAGCTTTTCTTTTTTAAGACCTGATTGATTTTTTCCCCTTGTTGAGGCTCAAGGGAATTGAGTCTGTACTCACCAGGAAATTGGTGGGAGAAAGGGTGAGAGAAGGGAGGGGGGAAGGTGGAATTCCTCTGGTTTTAGATTCACGGAGCTTGAATCTGTATTACCTCTTGGGGAGGGGAAAAGAGGAGGGGGGAAGGTGCATTCCTCTCTGTTTTAGGATTCAAGGAGTTTGAATCATAGTGATCTTCCAGGGTAACCCAGGGAGGGAAAGCCTGGGAGAGGCAACGGTGGGGGAAAGGGTTTACTTTCCTTGTGTAAGATCCAGGGGGTCTGGGTCTTGGGGTCCTCTGGGAAGTTTTTGGGGGGACCAGAGTGTACCAGGCACTGCAAGTCCTGGTTGGTGGCAGCACTACAAGATCTAAGCTGGTAATTAAGTTTAGGGGGATTCATGCTGGTACCCCATCTTTTGGACGCTAAGGTTCAGAGTGGGAGTTATACCATGACATATGTAAAGTAAATAAGGCTTTAAAAATGTTTAAGCTTCATTTAAAATTAAATTAAAATGCGGAGCCCCCCGGACTGGTGGCCAGGACCTGTGCAGTGTGAGTGCCACTGAAAATCAGTTTGCATGCCACCTTCGGCACCCATGCCATAGGTTACCTACCCCTGGATTACAAGATAAAGAAATGATAGTTGATTAGTCATCCTGTATAATTCAGACTTTTTCAAAATGAATGGCATTTAAACCCCCATTTCTGTTATACTGTAGATGTATAATAATCACATTAAAATTGTCCATCTGCCACAAAAGTGATTAGGGGTTATTTGCTTTTCTAGAAGATATTTTGAATAATAAATATTTGTAAAATCCATCTGCCATCATATTATCCAATACTCACCATTCTGGCCAGTTTCTCAACTCTTTTACACTCCTGTGAAACCAAAATAACACCACCAACTTTGGATTTGAGCTCAGAATCTGTAGTGTAATGCATTTAAATCTGGAGTTTTTTCAAAATCCTTCAGTAGCACTTTGCTAATCAAACCAAATTAGTGTAATCAGTAAACTCCCCTGACCTGCCTGCTTCGTTCTCCACATCATTATTAATTAGTTTAAACAGTACTGACCCCAATACCAATCATAGGGATACTAACACTGCTGACTTGTCTCCTCTCTGAGGAGCAGCTGTTGACTATGACTTTTTCCCTATTTTTCTTTTTTTTTATATTTTCTATCTTAACAGCAGCAACAGCAATGTGCGCTGTATGGTCAAATTGTTATTAGCATCAAACTGGTAGGCTGAATCCTGAAGTCCTTACTGAGTTCCTACTCAAGCAAAACTGTGTGGATGTTAATAGGAGATTTTCCTCAGAGCTAAGTAAAAGGTGAATAAGAACCATTAGAAAACAGGTTTTAATTCACAACAATACTTTACCTCTGACTATGCTTAGTAGTTAGTCACTTTCTTTAATAGTCTCTTATCGCAACCATTTTGAAAATCCATGTAAATTACTCCATCCGGTTATCTTTATCTACTATTCCAGGAACTATTCAAAGTAGATGAGTCACTGCTGCAGGGCAAGCTGTGTTTTACACCCCTTGTAATTCTTCTCAAGTGCACTCCGTAGGGACAGGTCTGGCTTACTGCATCTCCCTCAAAGGTGAAACGCCACAGTTCAAACTAGTCTGGAACTGGATTTCTGGGTGGCACCATCCCTTTTCCTAACATGACAAGCCCACCTAAGTTTAGCACCTGTGAGCCCTTTTCCTCCAGGGGCCTGTGATCAGCAACTGATTAAAGTGACCCAAGAACAGCTTCTTCAAAACTAAGTATCATTTATGCACCCAAAAGTACATTACACAGAGAGACAAGGGATAAAACAGAAGGCCTACATGTCTGGTTCCAAACTAAACTTTATTCTTTTCTTGCAAATTTTGGATAAGTTCCACTAAGCTCAGATTCCTTGCTTCTTGGTTGGAAGCATCAGATTTGATCCCCGTTTCAGGCCCAGGAAGAATAAACCTCGCTAGCCCTACTTGGAACCAGGCAGGTGGACATTGTTTCCTGAAGGACCCTTGGTAGTCTCTCTGACAGTACCTTATCTTTGTCATTGTTTCATTTCCTGTTTCCTTCCCCATAACATTCCTTGCAGTTAGACAGTATACTATCAATCAGGTAAACTGAGGCACATATGATGTTTATAAAAAAATACAGATAACGTTTTCATTCCCCACAGCGACTCAGCTGGAAGCATTATTGTGGAATGGAATGAGTATTCTCTGCCTTTAGAAATCCAAAGAGATCAAGCAGCAGTGACTAGACACCAAAGACAGAGGACCACATTTTTCCCTTAGAGAAGCTTTGTTAATATTCTTCAAGGGTTGATTATTCTATTCTTAGAGACTCAGTAAATATTATGTGGACCTTCTGATTCATAGATCATGCTCAGTAGGTCCAGTCCAATTTCTAATAAACATACTTGCTTCATAGTCTTCCAAGTAAATTTTAGCATAAAATGTTTATGAATAAACTGGGATGCCTCATGGAATGATGGAAACAGTTTTCACTTCAGGATACAGAACCATAAGATAGACCTCCCCAACCAGCTTCTTTCTGCTGATGATCCTTCTGCCTAGAAGAAGGAACTGCAGCTCCTTCTATGTGGTAACTCTGGTTATGGAGAACCAACTCATAGACTTTAAATCAGAAGAGACCATTGTGATAATCTAGTCTGACATCCTGCACATTGCAGGCCACAGAACGTCATCCACACACTCCTGTAATAGGCACTCAGTCTCTGGCTGAGTTACTGAAATCATCGTTTAAAGACTGAAAGTTACTCAAATCATCATTTAAAGACTTCAAGTTACAGAGAATTCATGATTTGCACTAATTTAAATCTGCAAGTGACCTGTGCCCCCTGCTGCAGAGGAAGGCAAAAAATCCCCAGGGTCTCTGCCAATCTGAACCATGGGGAAATTTCTTCCCAACTCTAAATATGTTAATCAGTTAGACCCCAAGCATGTGGGCAAGACCCACCAGCCAGACACTTGGGAAAGAGTTCTCTGTAGTAACTCAGGGACTTCCCTATCTAGTGTCCTTACTCCAGCCATCAAGGATTTTTGCTACTGGCAGTTGCCAATGGACCACAATCCATCATAGGCAGTCCCATCATACCATCCTGTCCATAAACTTCCTCAAGGCTGGCTTGCTCAGCAGGTCTTCAGCACATAAATCTTCATGTACTTCAGTGAGAGTTCAAAATATTGCATCTTGTTCACTGAAGTCATGCTGAGTTTCCTGCGTTGAAGAGGCCAGATCTTACACTCACCACAGCATATTAGTTTTGAAGAGAGGGTGAATCCAACTGCTGAAAATCCAGATGATAAACAAATAAATGAGTTCCCAGCAATGTCAAATTAGATACAGTTCAAAGTTACATCAGGATGCATCAGGTTACATGCATTGTAAATCAGTGGGACTCAGCCTTGAGGAGTACATGAGGCACTTTGCTCCTTGCTAGTTATGTCAGAGATCCATACAATAATCATACTGTGATACCTAGATATTTTGGGTGGGATTTTCAAAAGCACTCATTGTTGGCCTATCTCTGCCACTGACAATGGTAAAACTCCCATTGACGTCGATGGGGGCAGCATTAGACCAACACTGAGGGCTTTTGAAATCCCTCCCTATGTTTGTTCCATAAAGCTGCATCACCATAAGCCACTTTCACTACATGCTCAACAAAGATAGAGCTAAAAAGACATTGCAATGCAATGTCAGGCCATCATTAATTTATTGCTTTCTGAATCCACTCAACTTACTTAATATGCAGGAGTGGCTCTAGGTATTTTGCCACCCCAAGCACGGCAGGCAGGCTGTCTTCGGCAGCTTGCCTGTGGAAGGTCCTCGGTCCCGCAGATTCGGCGGTACGCCTGCAGGAGGTCTTCCGAAGCCACGGAACCAGCGGACCCTCCACAGGCATGACGCCGAAGACAACCTGCCTGCCGCCCTCACAGCGACCGGAAAAGCGCCCCCCCGTGGCTTGCCGCCCCAGGCATGCACTTGGCGTGCTGGTGCCTGGAGCCGCCCCTGTTAATACGGTTCTTTTTCCTGATTCCACAGCCCCTATCTTGGCAGCACAGAGTGAATTAAAGAGGTGCTGACACTTGTGGTCTATTAGCCAAATGCCCCCTGCACTTCTTTGCATCTGTTATCATATTGCATGGAGAACACTGCTGTGATTGATGCTCTCCATTAGGGTGACCAGATAACAAGGGTGAAAAATCGGGACAGGACTGAGGGGTAATTGGCACCTATATGACAAAGCCCCAAATATCGGGACTTTCCCTATAAAATCGAGACATCTGATCACCCTGCTCTCCATTCACTCTGCTACAGACCAAAATGAGCTCTGGGTCCTGTGGACTCTGTAGGAGATGCAGATATGGCTCTCAAAAGTGACATGTGGTTCTAATGCTGTGGTTTGGGTATTGTTACTGTTACGCAGTTAGTTCTATAAAGTGTTTGCCACTCTTCAGCTATCTTCTCTCCTCTTACTTAGTAATGGGTTTAATAAATGTGTTTTGAAGTCTTTGTATAGAGATAAGAGGGAATTTGAATGGAGACTTATCCTCTCTCTTTCTCTTTTTAATTTATCCATGTCTTCTCAACCATGTAAGGATTCACATTAATCCAGTGGATAATGGACCTGGTCTAGATTTCTGAGACGGACACCTAAAGGAGGCTTAGCAGCAAGAGATTTATGATGCCATCAATTAGAATAGGATTTCCTGAAATTTACATTCATAAAATTTGTATCCATTCCCCTTTTTCTCTCTCCTACTCAAGAAAACAACAAAAAGGAGGCCAGATCCACTAATGCTGGTGCAAGGAGGTCTAAATTAACCTTCCTGCTTCAGTGAAGGCACTTGTGCCTCAAAAGATGGCAGGCGGATTATCTCAGACCCCTTTCTTGAGTTTCCCCAAAAGAAACCCATGCCCAGAGCTGAGTAGGAGCCCGCCAGTTGGGAGCCACTGCGGCATTCAGATCATGGTCACAGTTTTTGGTCACAATTGCCAACTTTGAGCTGTGCTGGCCCTGTACAGTCTACATTGGCCCAGGAGTGAATCTATCCCATGATCTTGGTGGAGGTATTACTATTATCCAGATCTCTTTTCCCAAAATAAAATATATATATATTTTTAATTATGAGTGATATTGCCCTGAACTACAGAGGGGATTCTGTTGATTTTTATAGAATCATATGGCAAGAGTGATTACTGCATAAATGTGTTTCCCAGCATGGAAATACTGAAAGGAACAGTAATACTGAAGCTGAAAAGACAGCTGAAAAATTCTGTACCAAAGTGACTGATGGTGAGTCATCAGGATCACAGTCAGTGTGGCTCAGTGTGAAGCATACTAGTCTGTCAAAATAGCATTAAATATTTTCGGAAGTGTCTTTGGTGTTCTCTTTAGAACAGCACAAATTGATTTCACATCAGTAAGAATCCTCCTACAGACACATTTTTCTTGTAGTTGATACCTTATCTATGACCTTGTGCTGCTGATCATGCCTAAACTGTGCTGCCGTAGAAAAACACATACCCTGTTGGTTTTTTATTGTTAAGGCATATCCTATGGGCTCAAATACTGCATATACCAGAGGGGCAGTACCCCAGGAACTCTGAGAGGCATTGTTCTGGGAGTCACACACAATACCTCGTGGAGGTCTGGGGGCCAGGAGGGTAGCACATCAGCTATGTCAGCCTTGAAGAAGGTGGCAGTATCTGTTCCATTCTGTATCTGGACCTTATTTTCATTTGTGAGAACTGGTATTTTCAATTCAACTGCCTTGTACCCTTGTGCTTTGCCTCTATGCGTGTGCTAGAGTGCACACAGTAAAATGTGGCTCTTTCAGAAGTGTTTATTCAGGGTTATCAATACCAAGAGGCACCAAGAGTGTTAGAAAGCTGAGTGGAACAACAATAGCAAAGCCCAGAAGAAGTCCTGTCAAATCCTATTGCCATGAACGCAAGGGACTCAGCTGACAAGTTTTCTCCCCACTAAGGTAAAATCAAGCAGGATTTGATCTATAGTATATTGTACATATCATCTTAAGGATTTAGCTAGAAATTGATGTACCCCCTTTTTCTGTGGCGTGGTATTACTACGTAGACAATTCCAAGAGAGAATTTCTGTTTGTTCAAATACTGAATAGTGGAGCTGATTCCAGCCCAATACTTACAAAGATCCACCTCCCCTACTGCGTGAATTGCAGAGTATTACCCATTGGTGCGCCTCTGCAAGGGATCGGAAATACTCTAGGTTTAAACTGGTGTAACAGATCAGAATTTGGCCCTTACCATGTACACCTCTACCTTGATATAACGCTGTCCTTGGGAACCAAAAAATCTTACCGCGTTATAGGTGAAACCGTGTTATATTGAACTTGCTTTGATCCACCGGCGTGCACAGCCCCGCCCCCCTGGAGCACAGCTTTACCACGTTATATCCAAATTCATGTTATATCGGGTGGCGTTATATCGAGGTAGCTGTGTATATTCACAAAACTACTCCTGTTTCAAAACCAAATTTCTTCAAACATGGAAAAACAACTGGCTTCTCTTTCGGACTATGGACATGCCAATTAAAAAAAAAAAGATATTTGTTACCCACAAACAAAAAATCTGAAAAATTTCTTAGCTTCTGCTAAATATTTCTTCTCCCTCCACAGCCACATTCAGATACTTCAAAAAACCACAGAAATAAAATCACTTCTGGATTAATAGCAAGTATGAGAAGCATTATCCTAGAAGCCTAACTTTAAAATCCATATTTAGACATCTAAGTATGTGACCCGACTCAGAGATGCTGATAGCCCACATCTCCGTTTGAAATCAGTGGGAGCTGATAGTAGTCAGCCTCATGAAAATGGCCATGGATTGAGGTGCCTGAATATTAATTTATGTTTTTCAGTTAAGTTCCTCTAAGTTCTTTCATGAAAATGCAAGGAAATGAATTCCTTGCAGCTCTGCCTGTATATCCTGTATCTTTTAAGAATTGTTTATCAGACTATTTTATATAATCTTCATGATAATTCAATTGAATTTTGCCAGACTGAAGTCACATGCCCCTATTGGTTTAGCCATTTTCATTTTCCAAATTTTTTTATTTATGCATTTAAGAAATGGCCAGCATTTTCTTTACATAGTGTGTAAATGTTAATTTACAAAGAAGACCTGGGACACCCAAAGCTTTACTAAAAGCAGGATGTCAAATACAATGACCCCCTCTCCCTATTAAGGTTGGAAACACAGACAATCCAGATAAAAAGAGCTTAGTAAAATCAGAGTTTACTTGTTATAGTTTCACAAAATGCTCTTTATAATTAAGTGAAAACTGACGGTAACTATAAAACTGATTAATTATATAGATATTTGTCATCACAAGGGAACAAGTCAAAAAAAATTATTCAAGGAACACAAAAATAAAATTAAAAATGGATCATAAATCAAAATTGGCTAGCCTAGAGATTATTTCTGCTAGGCATTGCACCCTCCTCTGGCGGTGTCTTCACCCATCCTGTCTCAGCCTGCGGCCCCTCTCTCTCCAGGAACTGCAACTTCCTTTTTGTGACTGAGCCCTCTGGCTGGGTCATCATACATATTCCCCTTCTAGGGGTGATGTAGCAAAGTCTTTCCCGGACAAACCATCCCAGTCAATTGTTATCCTCTGCCAGGCCTGTGCCACGTCCCTAGTGGCTGGTAGGGGAACCTGGGCCTGCCTTCTACTCCCGGTCCTCCAATCAGCAGCCACAGCCTGCACTGTCCTACTTTGCTGCTTTCCCCTGAGTCTTTTCCTGCCTTCCTAGCTTCCCCCGTCTCTGGGTTCACCAGCCTCCCAACTCCCTCCTCTCAGGCCCCTAACCCTCTAGCCCTTAACGCACCTCCCTCCTCCCAGGGAGTGACTGCAGCCTACTTCCCTGCAGCCCCTTTCTGCTGCCAGCTCCTGGGCTTTATACAGGCCCTCCTATTCCTATCCAGCTGAGCCTGCTCCCAATCAATTCCCTGCTCCTGGCTCCTTCTGCGGGGGCAGAAGGGATCGGATAGGGGCTGGGGCCAGGCCACGCCTGGGTGTTTGCGGAGGCACAGCCTCCACTAACCAGCCCTCCATACAATTTTGGAAACCCGATGCGGACCTCAGGCCAAAAAGTTTGCCTGCCCCTGATCTATCCACATGGCATTCAGTCGTGGTATCTGAGCATCTAAATGTAAGCATCTCAACAGGCTGTGTTCCAGATATTTTATTAAAAGCCATTACCAGAGAAACATCAAAATGCAATAAGCATGAAGACAGATAATAGCTTGAACAGATTCCATATGAAATACAGAGTCTATACTATGTAAAAGAAATCCAGGTTAAAATTTGTCATGTCATCTTTAAATGATCTCCCATTCAGTTTCGCATTTCTCAGACAAGTGCAGGTACTGTTCTCCTCAATCACTTCTGCTTTATCATCAACAGCAGACTTCTGCAACTGTAAAAATAAATGATTGCCCTGCCAAATTTTCCCTATATTCTTGCTGGAAAGAGTAATACCAGGATGGATAGTCCTGAATCTGCCATAATTATCAAATAATCTTTATTTTTGTATCTAAAAGGATACAGCCTCAGTAAATCTCAACTTTCACATTATGAAACATTATCATTCCAGCTACCGTGGATATTGTATCTCGTAGAAAGAGGTACAAAAAATTGGCAGAGCAGCCTGCCATACAGAAAGCATTGATTTATTCCTCATATCCTTCTGGCAATCTCTGGGCTGAGCTAAGCCCAATTGGTTTCAAGAAGTCCATCCCAAAAGTTCACTTAATCACTTCATACCCAAAAAAGCAATACTTCTACTTTGCACTTACACTCAAGGAGCTCAGAAGACTCTACAAGCATTAATTAATTCTCACTGCTCACTGACAGAACTGAATTATACCTATTTGATAGGTGGATAAACTAATGGATGGTGTGTTTATGATGTGCCCATAATGAAAGGGTGGAAGAGTGGGAAATAGAACCAAGGAGCGCTGATTCCCAGGCCCCTTCCCAGCATCCAGTAGAAGACACAGTGACATTGTCCAGCTCCATCCAGTCATAAATAGCTGTGAGTTAATTCCTCCCTGCCATAGCTTTTTGTGGAACGTATTATTGTTTCAATCATTTTCATGCTGAAACATGAGTGAGGCATTTGGACTAGCAGATGTGTTTTCCAGTTCATTAACTCAGAGCTCCACAATCTGCATTTTGTTCAAAAGAGTTTCCATGTTATTACTACTTACAGTTAAGGAGTCCTGAGTGGTATCAAGTCTTTAATGAAGTAAGTCTGTCCTGAAATCCTGAAGTGTAGATTCAGAGCCAAGATCAAAATGGCACAGTAAGTAGCAGTGAGGCACCTCCCTTCTACTCACCATGGTGAGCAAAATGCCTCTGGCTGGAATTGTTCTGTCTCGGGTGATCACACAAAACAAAGTAAAGAGATGTGTCTGTTTAATAAATAATAAAAATGTAAAGAAAAGAAGATTAAGCAAATGAGAAAGTACCTCTTAAAGAAGTGGGGCAGGGGGGAGAATGTGCTATAAGGGCCTGATCCAAAATGCATTGAAGTCAATAAGAGTTTTTTCACTGACTTCAAGGGGCTTTGGATCAGGCACTAATATTTTACAGTTCCATAATTATGCGGTATCAGAAGCTGCCCTTGGGCTTTTCATGTCTGGCAGAGCTTGCTGACAACTCTACCATCTCTAGCCTGGAAGGTTTAAATGTTTAACAAATACTTAATATTTTATTACACATTTTTAACTTTTATAAAAAAAAATTTTTTTCAAATAGAGTGAATCTGGAGAAGATATCAGGATCAGGGGAAAATTCCTTCCTTATCCCTGAAGGGCAGTCAGTTACCTTGCTCAAAATAAAGAACTAACTGATATTTAATGTTCCACTCTATATAGCCATTAGATGCTTTTCATTAGTTGGTGTAGTTATTAACACTGTTCCACTCCATCATCTCAATTTCAAGCCCATTCTATTTATTCATTACTCGGTTTGTAACATGGGACCTCCTTAAATTCTTCTTATATATAATTCCTGGTTATCTTAAACCCCTGGCCTATTTCTGGTCTTTCCAGTGGTTACAAATAGATCATCAATCTCATATTTCTTATAATCTGTAGGTAGTTTAAGTACTTTGGCAATATCACCTCTGTGTCTTCACCTCTCAAAACTCATCAATCACAGTCTTATCACTTTCCCCTCCTGTGTATCTCTCTTTATTCCATTTAACACCTTTTGCTTCCCTGCTGCACACTCAATGAGGTGATGAAGAGCTAAATTCATCCCATTGTTTTATTTATTATGTATTTATCATCTTTCTCGTTAGAATCAATAAGACACGTCCATACACAGGCTCTGAGTGCCCTGCCCATTACTTAAAATTAACAAACTACAGTGCAGTACAATCACCTCACCCCTTCTATCTAGCATAGCACCTAATCAAGTACCAGCACACCAATACCTCAGTCCACAGTTATGGCAGCATATCAGGGAAAGAAGACAATCTTTTCAGGTAGGTTGCTCCTAGGTCATTTAGGCTTCATAGGTCAAAACCAACAGGCTCACAGGTAACTAGTGCAGGACCTAGAGCTCAGGTTTCATGTGCTATCTGTAGGATGTTCCGTTTACCAAGTGGTGGTTGTCTTCTGCACCAGTTCCAGCTTCTGAATCAATTTAAGATGTAGCCCCATGTAGAGCACGTGGCAAAAGTCAAACCTTGAAGTGACAAAAGCATGGAGCCTGGGAAAATACAGACACATGCATCTGACCATGCAAAGATGGGGAAATGCCTTTTAACCTCTGTTGCCACTGCATTTTCTGACTGCAGCTCTTGGTCTAGCCAACCCCTTAAGGTTTAAACTCAGGTTGCCAGCAGTAGTTGAACATCCTCACACTTAGAGGCTCATACATACTCACCATTTCTTCCAGTTGTTTCTCCTAACCCAGTGTTTCTCAACGACTCGTCTTGACCGGCGCCAGTCCCTGAGATCTCCCAGACATGGTTTAGGAAGGCAGCAAGCCAGTCCCTCGTATCAAAAAGGTTGAGAAACACTGTCCTTCTTGTCCAGATTCAACCTGTAGCTGCTGCCTCTCATCCATACTGCCATGCAGTAATTGCCCCAAATTTGTTTCCCCTTTTCCAGAGCAAAACCAGTTTTGGTGCCAGGGCCCCACACACAGCACAGAACTGAGAGCAGAATGTTTGGCTTTGTTGTTTTTGTGCTTTAGATATTTGTTTTGTGGTTCTATTTTAGCACTCCCTGCATTCATCTTTGCCGAAATGCACTGACTCTGGGAGGGAGTTTGGATGTGGGAGGCAGTGAGGGGTCGGGCTCTGGGAGGGAGTTTGGGTGTGGGAGGGATGAGGGGTGCAGGAGGGGATCAGGGAGCCAGCGCTTACCTGGGTGGCTCCCAAAAGCGACCAGCACACCCCTCTGCAGTGACTCCTAGGCGCCGGGCCCAGGAGGTCTCCACATGCCACTGTCTGCTGGCACTCCCCTGCAGCTCCCATTGGCCGCAGTTCCCAGCCAATGGGAGCTGCAGAGTTGGTGCTGGGGGCGGGGACAGCGCTTGGAGACCCCCTCCCCTCTCCAGAGGCTGTAGGGCCATTCCAGTTGCTTCCAGGTGTGGCACAGAGTGAGGGTGGGCAGGAAACCTGCCTTAGCTCTGCTGCACTGCTGGTGGCGGCCAGGGACCCCTGAGCCCTTTTAAATCACCCTGGGCAATTGGCCTTTTCCCTCCCCCCATCGGCGGGCCAGGTTTTCCAGCCCTGTCTCCTGCTTCAGAACCAGCAGTAAAGCCATGTTGCTGTTGCCTCTCCCACCTTGGCCCTGCAACCTTTCCCCCTCTGGCAGGGGTAGTTGAAGCAGAGGGCAAATTAGCACACTTTGCTATGTGAGTGTGCTTCACAGAGCAACTGCTCCTTAGCTTCACCCTCTCACTAGCCACATCTCATGCAAGATGTTGCTGGCAATGAGAGGCAGACAGGTAAGACATGTCACAGAGACATCTTTCTCCTCCATGTGCACACCCAGCCCTCGTTGAGCATCTTCTCCCCTCCACTCCATGGCACCAGGGAGCAGAGGGGCCACCTCCTGCCTGTGGAGATGAAAGATTTCTAACCTGATTAAGAGGAGTGTGGGTGAAGATCACAGATTTTTTGAAAATGAATGGTAACAGACTTGTTTGGGCAACGGTAGGGCTCTGATGGTGGGGGATGGCTCTGTCCTGTTCAGCTATAAAAAAGTCTAACTGAAGTGTTCTAAACCTAGGAGAAATTAAGTAGTTCCTGTGCTACAGGGAGAGGGAGCAAGCAGCCGCAAGGGACATTACAGAAACTGGTCAGGAAGAAATTGGAATTCAATAAATGTTTTTACCTGAGGATAGAGCTTGTGTTAAGTTGCACTAACTCCTCTCACTACTGTGTGAGGATGTAAAGGGAAATCAGTAGCTTTAAGGAGTGTGAAACTCAAAGATCGATCTAGTAAATCAGATGAGAGTGAGCTGCCAACTGATCCTGTAGGGATATGTAGAGCTTGAGCAAAGAATTACTAGGATTTAGGCTCCTCACAGTGGAATTTTTTGAAAGATATGTAAAAGTTGTATCTGGCTTTGTCCCAGGAACCTAGCAGGGAAATGTATAAAGTAAAAAATCTGTGCTCTATACCCTGAGGAGAATCTTAAAGAAAAGTTTTTATTTTATATAGTGCCCTTAATAAGCAGTTTCACCAGAAATTTTTCAGAGTCTGTTGTAAATTGAAGAGGCAGGAAGGAGAGAATTCCAGATAGACAAGGCAATTGAATGGGTGAATCTGTAATTTCTATGATGGGTTCCAGCTCTATGTTTTCTGCTTATAAGTGTGATTAAAGAAAGCCTTATATCTTTATTGAAGGACCTCTCTACTTCATTATTTATAAGGAATACTACAGAAAACAAAGCACAATGTAAGGAAGGACAAAAAGACACCCAGATCTCAGAACTTGGTGGGGGAGAGGGTATTTCACATTTAATTATTTCTCCACTGATGCTAGCCATAGGTGCCTTTTATTCAATAATATTAAAAATATGGTTATGAGGCAAAAATAGCAGAGGGGTGATTAATAGAGCTAGATAGGAAAGTGGGATCCTGCAAATTTTTTGAGATTTTGAATTTTTTTTCTCCTTGTGAATCAGGACAAGGTCAAAATCTTGAAAATTTTTGTGAACCGAAAATCCAAAATAAATAAAAATTCAGTTCTGGTTGATTGAAACTTTTTGTTCAACTTTTGATATTCTAATTTTTAAAATTGACTGTAAATTAACATTCATTTTGAACCAAAAAGATGGAACTTTTCATTTTGAAATGTCATTTCCACAACTTCAAAACTTCTTTTCAAGATGTTTTTGGAAATAGGAACATTTTGATTTTGACAAATTGGCATGTTTTTGACAGAAAAACAACGAGTCAAAAAATTCCTGACGAACTCTAGTGATTAAAAATGAAAGGCTTCATTGACACGGAGCCCAGTGGAACATGTCTCCAAAAGCATGACCTGCATGACCTCCCTTGGATATTCATCTTTCCAAAAATTAAACTGCATCACTCACCTTTTGTGGATGTGATTCACTGAGGTTTCAGATTCCACAGTTCCCTTTCTGTGTCAATTATTATTCCTTAAAAAAAAGAATATAGGTGTCAATGTTTTCAACTCTGCGAAGCTTTGCCTGCCTTCTGCCCAAACTGAGAAAAAACATTGACTCATATCGGGAGCCAAAAATGACTTATTTCTGCCAGACAGCAGATAATTTATTTCCAAGGTGTCCTCCTTCAGAATGCAGTTTTAATGAACTATATGTACCAGCAATGAAGAGAAGAGCCATTCAATTAGTGTTACAAATCACAGTGGTTAGACCTCTTCTGCTAAAGGAACAAGAGTACTTGTGGCACCTTAGAGACTAACAAATTTGTTATGCTCAAATAAATGAGTTAGTCTCTAAGGTGCCACAAGTACTCCTGTTCTTTTTGCGGATACAGACTAACGCGGCTGCTACTCTGAAACCTTTTCTGCTGAGGTTCCTAACTAAATTAAAGCAATTAGCAGCAAAAACGTATCATGCAAATGTGTTTATTGGGGAACTGTCCCATTGGAAGAAATGTCAAAACAAGTAGAGCCACCAGACAAAATGAATAACAGGCTGTATTTTGTAACACAGCCCTATTGACGCTAAGACCGTTGATTGGACCCCTTTATTTAGTATGACATAATGGAAGTAAATTTCTAGGATTCTCATACTTTTCATTTTCATATCCTGCTACAATCTGAAACTTGCAGTGATCTCAGGCTTTGGAATTAAATGTAATCAGGGGGCCTGGAGAGCTCCCACTTTAGCTGCCATAGGAAGTTCTAAGCTCATTGCCCTCCTTACTGTGTTGCTCTATTAGTGCCACTACTGCAGCAGTTGGGATGCTTTTTACTGATGCTGTCCTGCTAGTATATACAGACCAGGAGAGAGCAAGACAACTGGCAGGAGCAAAAAAGGGCATGAGAGACAGACAGACAGACAGACAACGTGTGAGAGAATATTGGAAAGAGATGCCATCAACTTAAAAAAATCAAACTTTTCTGAAAATGTTCCCCAACTATTGTTACAGGGTTGTTTTGATTTGTTCCTTTTTTCTTTTCCTTTTGCATCCGTTAGCAATTTGTGTGTAGTCAATGACTTTTTCTCTTATGTCAGTGAGTTAGCCCACGTCCAGACTACCCCACCGTATCGGCGGGTTAAAATCGATTGCTCGGGGATCGATATATCGCATCTAGTCTAGACGCGATATATAGATCCCCGAGCGTTCTTACATCGATTCCGGAACTCCATCAACCCGAACGGAGTTCCGGAATTGACACGGAGAGCCGCGGACATCGATCCCGTGCCGTCTGGACGGGTGAGTAATTCGATCTTAGATATTCGACTTCAGCTACGTTATTCACGTAGCTGAAGTTGCGTATCTAAGATCGATTTTCCTCCCCTAGTCTGGACGAGGCCTTAGTCATTTTCCTTCCACACCCAGAACTTCTCTTAACTTCACCAGGAATGTTGCATGATTATGGGGTGCAAGATCTGACTCTGTCAGTCAGAGGCCTGAAGACTACAGTTTATATTCTCTCTGACTATATTCTTATCTGGTGCCCCTCACTTATTGTATGAATGCTACACAAATATGCCAGTGAAATTGCTTTGCAACACTCTTATGAAGTAGAGAAGCATTATCTTCATTTTACAAGTGAGAACTTTGAGGCACAAAGAAATTAAGTGACTTGCCCAGAGTCACACAGAAAGTCTGTGAAAAGCTGCATTGAAAGTTGCAAATTGGAGCCAGATTCAGTCTCTTGAATCCCAGTCCATTATCTTAAGGACAAGACTCTTCTTTCCTTTAAGTCAGGGGTGGAGGGGTGGGCAAACTATGGCCCGTGGGCCATGTCCAACCCATCAGACATTTTAATCCAGCCCTTGAGCTCCCTCCGGTGGCGGGGTCAGGCACTTGTCCCACTCCATGCATGCCGTGGTTCCACATGACTCCTGGAAGCAGTGGCATGTCTCCTCTCCAGCTCCTATGTGTAGGGTCAGCCAGGGGACTCTGCATACTGCCCTGACCCCAAGCACCTGCTCTGCAGGAGTGGCGCCTATGGATGGGGCAGCGCGCAGAGCCACCTGGATGCTCCTCTGTGTAGGAACAGGAGAGAGGACATATCACTGCTTTTGGGAGCTGCTCGAGGTAAGCATTGTCCAGAGCCTGCACCCCGACCTCCTCCCATGCCCCAGCCCTGATCCTCCTCCTTCCCTAAGAATCCCTCTGATGGCTAGCTTGTCATATGTTCCTGTTGAAGTCCACCATTATTTTAGATAGTGGATGGTTTTGAGAGCACGTGGTCTTTCTGTATTAGAATGAGAAAAGAAACAACAGAAGCAACAGTCCAATTGTGCCTCTGGCAGAAGACAGTTAGCTACGAATTAAATTATGTATTGTGACCCAAAGACCGTCATGCACAACAAATTTCAGGGTAAATTGTCTTGCTAGATTATACCAGGCACTGTATAAATACATTAATAATAATCTTTCTAATAGGAGTTTGGGAGTCTTGCCATTAAAACACACTTAAGATATCGTTATTGGGAAGGAGGGCGTACGTGGTAAATTTAGACAGGCAGAAGGTGAGTTAGGGCTCTAGAAGGGCAGGCAGAGCTAGATGGCAGTTTTTATACATGTTCAAATACATGTAGGAGCTAATGCTGGATCTGGTGACTGAGTCTTCAAGTCTGGTATCATGCTTCCAGCAAATTCCTGATGCTTCAGAGGTAGAGGGCCCTCTTTCCCCCTCTCCATAGAGTATGTGGGCAATTTTGCAGTCAAAAAGATGTTGAAGGTGGATTCCTTCTTGACTCCCACAGAAACCATCTGTCACCTTGAAATTTGAGATATAATTATCTGCATGATGAGGAGGGAGAAATTTGCCCCTCTCCTGGGGTCCAGCAGAAAGCCTACTAAGTCCTATTTTTGAGGGGTAACTGGCTTGATACTGCTCTCGGTGAAGTCAGTAGCAAAACTCTTATTTATTTCAGTGGTTCAGGATCAAGCCCTGACCAAGGGATCAGTGGTGCATAGGTTTTGTACAAGTCTTCTGTACAAGGGTGTGCTGCTATGCAGCTCTATTGCTTTGTAAGTATTTGTTATACCTGAGCACTAGTTCTGTTTTTCCATCACTGCATTTTCATCTATATTTTAGCATTAATGTAAAATATTTTGAACCAATGTATGAGAGGGGAAATAAATTAAATGCATTTTCAATAATGCACCAAATGTGTCAAGTTAACAATGTAGAAATAAATGGGGCTTATGACTTTGGTGGCATGGCCGTATAGTCAAAAACTTCATTACAAGTGACATGGGAAGTGTATTCTGAAGTCGTGGGACCTTGGGACTTTTTGTTCAAAAGAATTTGGCACTTGCTTCCCTGAACATTTTAGTTTAAATTAGATTTCCTGTCATTCCTTTTGGCACAACTTTGCAATGAAATGTAATTCTATTTTTTAAGGTGATTTATTCTGCCTTTGATTCATGGGGATAACTCCCATTACACTGGCATAAGAATGGCCAGAGGAACTATCAGTATCCATCCTTGCTCTTCCATAAGAAAATAGGGAAAGCAGTCTTTAGGATGTTGCAGGAGCTGAGAAGGGGTAAGGCTCTGAGTGAGGCTGGGAAGCTCTTTGTGCCTCACAGGGACTTCTGTGGGTTTAGGTAGTTCAGAAATGCACTCAAACGATCAGGGAGTCAGGAGCAAACAGGGAGGGAAGAATCCATCCAGAGTGGCTGATCCTTATTTATTCATTTAGTGAAGCAGAGTGGGGACAATATTGGTAGATCCAGGCCCTGTCTAATCCACCTCCTTCCACAGGACAGGTACCAAAACAGGCAACTGTGGCTTCTTCTCTAAGTGACTCTCTACATAGATTCCCCACTCTTGGTGTGCATGAGATCAAAGTCTTTTGGCCAGCAGTGTTGGTTAGGAGGACCCTCCTGCATCCTATGTATCCTCCTGCCCCACCCTGACCCTACAGCATTAAGGGTATTAAAAAGCATTTAAAATCCCAAACTTTTTATCAATTGATAGGCTAGCTGCCTCGGCCTGCCCTGGACAGGGGGTCTAGCCACCATGGCAAAAGTAAAATCCTTGTGGCAGATTGGTGGGTATGGTGGGTACCAGTTTAACAGTTGGTACCGAGTGGCAGATGGTACCAACTTCCTTTGTTTGGGGGAAAGGTATATCCTGGAGCACTGCTCCATCTGCCACTCGTTTTCCAAATGGAACCAAAAGGCCTGGGAAGCTCACCTAAAACTATTTCTTCTTAAGCAATCCATGAAGACCTCTTCAAAGATGGAAAAGAAGGACCCTAACAAAGACTCAGTCTTCTGCCCAGACCTTTTTCATGAGCAGAAAAAAGAAACAACCTAGCAAAGATTCAGTCCTGTGCCTTGTCCCTTTCGATGAGTGGCCCAGTCGCCCATGGTTCCACCCCAAGCTCCAGGGCAACATCCACTGAAAGACAGCAGTCTTTGGTTTGTTCCCTGGGATGGCAGCTTCAGAAAGGAGTGGGAAGGAGCACCACTCTAGAGGAGTCTAGCCAAGACACAGGTCTCCCTTCCCAGTGCCTGCAAAGTTCAGACACACTTCATCCTGGATCTCACCTTGCCCATCTGAGCAGTTGAAGGGCAGCCGTCAGCCTGACAAAAGTCCCTCTGGTGCTTTGGTACCAACTGTTAAACTGGTACCCACCATACCCACAAAAGCCTGTGGAAGACTCCAGCATCAGTTCCTGTTTGAAGAATATCCCTGTTTCTGAAATGTGTAAGGAAGCTAGATGGAGCCCAGTCCACATATTTACAAAATATTATTCTTTAGTAGAGGCTTCCAGATTGGATTCCTGTTTTGGTAGAGCTGTCCTGCAGTCATCATTTAAGCACGACTCCTTGTATCCACCTTCAAGCAGACAGCTGTTCGTTAGTCACCAAGAATGGAATCCATGTAGATAGTCATTCGAAGAAGAATTACTTTACTGTAACTGTGGTTCTTCCAGATATATTGTACATATGGATACCATTACTTTCCTTCCTTCTCCTTTACTACAGAGTCCTATACCACTGGGTTTATGCATTGGCAAAGGAAATGAAGGACAGTTGGACCTGCTCTGCTCTTTATGCCCTTGGTGTGGCGGGTGAGGACAGATTCCAGAGCACAGGTGTGGCCCCAATAGACACTGCTGGCCAAAAGAATCTGATCTCATGCACCTGGGGCACATGCGCACCAGGAATGGAATCCATGTGGAAATCAAATCTTGAAGAACCACAGTTACTGTAGGATACATAACCATTCTTCCTGTTTACCTTCTTCCCTTTAGAAATGTGGAACCATCCCAAGTCTGACATGTCCCCATCTTCTGGCTGTCTGGAGAATTAGGAATCATGCTGGGTTTGGGATTTTGGACTTCCCACATGCTGAAACAGACAAGTACTGTAGCAAGGCTACTTGGCTGGTCTGTTGTTCAGTTTATAAATCCTCAAGAATGGTCTGGAACAGAAGAACAACTTTTAATTGAAACTGATTATATTTTTTATAACTCGTTTCATTCTAATATAAACCATAGATGGAGGGGAGCAGAAACCATTCTTGAATAAGTAGAGTTAAACCCCATGGTGTATTTACGTTGTTTACATTTAACTGAAAGAGACATTTAACCTGCCTTAAAGATTTATTATTGTATACATTGTACAGGGTGAGGTGTGGTGTAAGTGGTTTGAGTGTAAGTAGGAGCCAAGAATGCCTGAATTCTAATCCTGACTCTGATCATAATGAAGATTTATGTACTGTTTCTTTAAATTGGTGGCAGGAAGTCAGACAGGTCTGCTGAGGGTTCTAAGTAGAAGCTCTGCAACGAAGCAGAGAGAGAGGACAGTAGCTTTAAGAATGATGCTGTTTTCCTTTTGATAAAGTTCCTTCTTCAGAATTAGAAGGAAGTGATTCTTTCTGTGATTCCTTACCATTGTCACATGTCCCTTTCAGGTCTTGGGCAACTCATGTAAACCTTCCAGAGTAAAAACCTCCCTGGTGTAACTGCACCGAAGTCCATGGAGACTCACCTTTGCTTAACTACTGCTGCGCTTAAATACTGCACTATCAAGAACCCTAAGACAAATAAATAGAATGAAATTGGCCCTCGTCTTCAGTTTCTTTCTCTTCAAGATATCAACCTCCTAGGTACTTAATGTTTGTAAAGCACTACACACACTAAATATTTATAATTAATTACTATCATTATTGATTATGAATGCTTTATTTTGTGGAGGTTGGATTCTTATATACAACATAAATAGCACCTTTCTTTACATAGCCAAAGTGCTGTTAGGTTTTATATACTATACAGAGATTATTTGACCCACTTCTCAGGTGGAAAAGCAGGAAATATAAGATAACGCACAATATTATGAAATGTCATCCCAAAATGCGTAGCATAATTTTTAAAGGTACTTCCTAAAGCAAATACTTGTTACCAGATTTTTTAGGAATTGATTATCTTGATCTCATGGGAATTCCATTAATGTTAACTATCCCATGCAGTAAACTGGGGCACAACACTATATATTACTGGCCTGATCATTAATAATTCCTGTGGAATTCATTGCAATAACATTGCTTCAGGGTGAACTCATTTGGTGTTAATGTGGATAGATATGATTCCAAAGAAAATCTATTGTCACGTCCACTTTTATTAATGTACACAGTGTAATTCCTTTAAAGTGTAACCAGCACATTAATGCCACAGTCTGACCTTTACCTCCCTTGTGACACTTCCTAGCATGTCATCTGCCTCCGAGTTAACTGCAGACTTGCTTGTGGAAGAACAGCCAACTTACCCACAGAAACGTACACTGTCTTCTGTAACTAAAGTTCACATAGAGGAATGAAATATTCATTCTAATGTAATTTGAGTGCATATAATCTTTGCTGCTTCCAAATATATCGAAGGATTTATGGGAATACTGCTATACATTTTAAATAAGTTAATATATACAAAGTGAGTCAGATCCTCAGCTGTTGTAAATCAGTGTAGTTCCATTGACTTCAGTGGCACTAAATCAATTCACTCCACAAAGAATCTACCCAGTGTTCCTTTTTTGTATTGATAAATATTAAGCAGCCTTAGAATAAGAACATTTGGCAGTCAAAGTAATTTGAAGAAATTGGAGACAGCATCACAATATTTTGTTGAGAAATCCAGCTATTTCTTCGATTACTGTTTAGCTTTGCAAGTACTATGCAATACTACAGTAGTTGAGGACAACATTTTTAAATAGTTACAACATAGTGGTGTCTGAGATACCACAGGTATTTCCCTAGAAATAAAGTAGGAAACCAGTATGGTATCTTGAGCACCACTGTTTTGCAACTTATAGTAATAGTGACCGCAGTATATTTGTGTTTACTGCAAATAAATTTGGAAAGCAGTGATCAGCAGTGAGCACAGTGTTTTAATCAATATTAACTCTCCATTCTTACTCCGTACAGGTGTGATCCAAAGCACCCTGAAGTCAATGGAAGCCTTTGTATTGACTTAAGTGGGCTTTGGATCAGACTTTAGGGCCTGAAACTTCAATGAAGCTGGAGACCGCAAGGCCTATCAAATCTTAGGCCTACATATTCCCTGCTGCTAGATTTTAGGGTGGGGAGAAATCAGAAATTTCCTGCAGCAACAAGGTTGGGATGATGACCAGGAAGAAAACTGTCTATGGTATTATCCCTTCCATGCTGCCTCTATCCCTTTGGTGAGTTCAGGACCCTAGCAGCCAGAGGCATGGTGATGGGAAAAGATCAAAGAATAGTTGCTCCACTCTGCATGTTGCCTTCTCAGGGCTCTGATTTATAGAATATCAGGGTTGGAAAGGACCTCAGGAGGTCATCTAGTCCAACCCCCTGCTCAAAGCAGGACCAATCCCCAGACAGATTTTTGCCCCAGATCTCTAAATGGGCCCTGTAAGGAGGCGCCCTGGCTCCCCGCCGCGCCTGAGAGGGACGAGCCAGAGCAGGTGCCTCAGTGGGCGGAGTCAGCACGGCTTGTCCCCGCCCCCGGAAGTCAAGGGGCGGGACAGGAAGTATAAAAGCCCGGCCCCAGGGCTCAATTGGGCGCAGGCTGCCGGAGAGGACAGACGCTGGTGCCCGGGCTCCCGCCGGGCCGGACCTGCCCCGCGCCCACTACCCAGAAGAGCGCTGCCCGGACCTGCCCCACGCCCACTACCCAGAGGAGCGCTGCCCAGACCTGCCTCGCGCCCACTACCCAGAGGAACGCTGGCTGGACCTGCCCCGCGCCCACTACCCAGAGGAGCGCTGGCTGGACTTGCCTCAGACCCGGTACCCGGAGGAACGTTGGCCTGACCTGCCGTGTGCCCGATACCCCGAGGAGTGGCCTGAGCTTCCCCACGACCGGTACCCGGAGGAACCCATGGTCTGGGACCCCCCAGACGACGCTGGCAAGGACCAGGTACCCAGAGAGGGGGAGGTTGGAAGTAGCCCAGGGATAGCCGACCCTGGTTTGGCTCCGGAAGAGCCCGAACCCATGTCAGTGTGTTGCGGCCAGGATCCCCACTGACCGCAGCGGGTCTTGACCGCTGCTAGGGCCCCGGGCTGGAACGCAGTGGAGTGGGAGGGCCTGCGTTCCCCCTGCCACCCGTAACCGGGTGGCAGACTCCCCCTCTTCCCGCCTATTGCCAGTGCTCTGCCCTGACCCAAAGGGCCAGAGCTAATTAGACTTGTGTTTGGTGCCCCTCCCGGACCAAGGGCTGGGCCCCTTTGACTTTGCCACTGCTCTGCCCTGAGCCAGAGGGCCAGAGCTAATTAGACTTGTGTTTGGTGCCCCGCCCGGACCAAGGGCTGGGCCCCATTGACTTTGCTACTGCGCTGCCCTGACCCAGAGGGCCAGAGTGAACTAGACTTGTGTTTGGTGCCCCGCCCGAGCCAGGGGCCCGGGCTGATACTGTGTTTGCTCAGCCCCTGCTAGAGGCCTGAGCCTGGACTATTACTGCCCACTCTGTCCAAGGGCTGGGCTTGTCTACTTTGAGAGCCCCGACCGCGGGTAGAGGGCCGGGGCTCTACCTTGTGTACAGACCTTGTATCCTGCTTAACACCTGCTGAGGGGCTAAGCCTACCCGGACTGCAGTGCGTAAGGAGGCACCCTGGCTCCCCGCCGCGCCTGAGAGGGACGAGCCCCGACACGACCAGCTTACAGGCCCCTCAAGGATTGAGCTCACAACTAGGCCAATGTTCAAACCACTGAGCTATCCCCCCAAACGATATTAATTCACGCTGTGTCTTTGAGTCAGTGCCATGAGATATAGAGCCGTGGGTGGTGGAGTGAGGAGCAGGCACTGGTAGACTGGCAGGTTTTGCTGCTGCTGTTCAGGGAACCCATCTGTTACATTCTAGCACCAGCCTTGTTTCCAATAGAGAAGGTTGCAGGTCACACACGGCAGCCTGTGTGTTTTTAGGTGGGATGGGGCAAAAGTTCTAAACAGGAGACCAGACACAAAGAAATATCCGAGCCACCTCGTGCTGCTTATTTGAGAGTCAGGCATTTATTCTAACAATCTGAATCCACGCAAAATAAACAAAATTGATTTGACAGGAAGAGTCTGGATTAAACTGGGAAAACCCGAGATACTGGGCCAAATTCATTGCAGTGATATGGAAATCAGTGGAATTGCAGCAGCTTATGTAACCCACACACCACCTGGGTGTGATGTTCTGTCTCCTCTAGTGGCACCGAGACCATTTAGAGGTTAATGAGTCTGCTCTACAGCCTTAACTAAGAGGCCTCTGGCTTTTAGCACATGCAGTAGAGGCTCATGCATTTAGCTGTCGAGGTCCTGGGTTCGATCCTGCCTGCCAATGACTGGGATCTGTCGACATTACGCATATACCAGTGGAGAATTAACTGCCACCACCCCCCAGCTGAAATTCAGCCCAGTGAAGTGAGCTGGATAAAGTCTACACATAAGTTCAGTCCCACTTTAGCCACTGAATGTGACTTAAATGTTGCATAGGCTTTGTGCAGGCCTGCCTGCTACACCATGGGGGAGCGTGGGTAATATAGTCTAGGTGAAATCCTGGCTGTATTGAGATTAGTGGCAAAACTCTCATTGTCTTCAATATGGAGAGTATTTCACTCTCTGTCCTTAACTGCGACTTTTAGTGCAGTATTATTGCAGGAGTTAGCCCTGGTAGGTGATTTTACATACAGTTTTGTGTGCGATGCAGTACTGTGACATGATAGGACATGCTCAGAACGGAGTTCCTCTTCAATTCTGAAGGTCCTTGCTTTGGACAATTTAAACTCAGTACTTTATAATTTCCTGAAGCAGTTTCCTGTGTGTGAATTTTCCTCATGGATTTTTTTTTATGTTAGTTTACACAATCTCTCATCAAGGCATCTGAGTGCATGTTAAGAGGGAGGAATTTTGGAAATATGTATTCAGGCAGTTGGTAAGATTTGTATGATTTACTTCTTTTGGAGCCATTCTAGTCTAAAATGTAAATCCATATTTAGACATTTCCTGAGACCGTTTATTGTGCAAATACATAGTTTGGCACATGTACAATACTGAGTAAAACCAATTGTTTCTCCTTCTACACTCTAAGGGAGAGATAAGCCTATTTTTTTTTTGTTAAAAAAATTTTTTTTCTCATTTAGTTTCAGATCAGAGCGGTTTCTTACAAATGAGTAGTAAACCCCCAAAATATTTAACCCCCAAAAGTTTAAGAGCCGCTAAACATCAGCCAGAATGTTTACTTAGGTGCCTAAATATGGTAATTTAGGAACCTAGCTTCAGGCACCTAGATTCAAAAATTCTAGCTATAGTCTGTATTAACTCAAATAGGCTTCCACGATCCATCTCGGAACCACTCACATTTAAATATATATTTATGGTGCTGAATGTGTAAATAAACACATAGTATAATGGTGCCTGCTGGCAACGTCAAACTATTAAATTATTTTGTTTTAGAGGGAAAAATAACTTTCATTTGGCAAAAAAAGAATATGTTGAATTATCCATATTTTCAAATCATTGTAGTTACATAAAAGACAGTTTCGGAGGCCGCCCCCAACATGTCTGTTGTACTTCATCTTATTTTCAGGCTTTCCTATAGATATGTGTATAGATCTCTAGTGGTTGTATAAATGAATTCCCACAGAGGGTGGAGAAAAGCAGAAACACCAAGATTTCACTCTCTGAAATTATGACCTTCCTGGTGCATATTTAGGTCCAGCTCGTGCCAGTGAGTTTGAAGTCACAACTGATTGTGATCAGAAACATTAGCAGTTAGCCATTTAGGGGCTGACACTCAACCAGGCCCTTTGCAGCCTCAACTTTTATGGGCATAATTTTCAGAAGGTGCTGAGTCAATGGGAGCTGGCAGCACTCAGCATTTTGCAGGATCAGGCCCTAACAGACTGCTGAAGGGGAATCAAGTCTCTCATGGATCAAGTTCATGCTTTGGCACATGACCTCTATAAAATCCAGGAGCCCAGTTTACCAACCTGAAAAACTCTGCCAGTAATTTCAGCAGAGGTTCCTGCCCTGGCCTGTGACCCTTTGGAGGTGTAAAAGGAGCATGAAGAGGAAAAGGAATCCTGGCTTTTGATGTTCGAGTAGTAGTAGACTTTTGGGGGCAGTCATTCCAAACGCCATCTCTTTCAGTGGAGACAATGAGAGAACAATTGTGCCTGGCCCTTATGTTGGTGCATAGCTGGTGGTAGCACTTGAGTGTAGACTTGCCCTCACTCCAACTATCATGCAGATTAGTTTACAGAAAAAAATCTAATAATCCATAATCCACTGGACCAACATTAAAACATGGGCTTAGTATATAATAGAGACAAGTTGCTTTGCAAAACAAACCAACATCTGCATTTAAGTGTCCTTTCTTTGCTAAGCCCATCACGCTAGTTGTGTAACTTTGCCACCAAACAGCTCTCTCAATATCTTTATTACAGTAATGAAACACTACAGCAGCCTGAGTATTACTGTGGGTGTAGTGTTGCATTAGTAAAATACATCAGAGGATGACAATGTACAAAATATTTTCAGCTGTGAGGAAGAGCACTTTATAACCCACCTGCAGTGTTATCGCTTGTAAATTATGGGCTGAAATTCTCATTCAAGAGCACCAAAAGCATACATAGGGAAAAACCTACATCAACCCTTGTTTCAATGCTAGCATGTTAGTGGAATTAACAAGGTGGATTGCTACTTGAATTTCATGGAGTGCAGTTTTGGTAGCAGTATTTCAAGATCAGATGACTAAAAATAAGAATGCTCAATTATAGAAATGTTTTCACTGTGAAATCTACTGCAAAAATGACAACTGTTTTATAACATACACTGCTCACACCATGTTTTCCATGTATATCTTCCATGCTTGCAGCCTCTTCTTCACATATTTGTTAGTTAGCACCTGGTCACACACACATTACGAAGCAATAAAGCAGTTGCAATCTATTGGCCCTGGCCTCTGTAACACATTAGGAGGGGTACTGAAATAATAGTATGAAAAATTCTCAGACTTTGCACTTTTTCCTGCTTCTCAGACTACTTATCTGCTGAAGTATGAGCCAGAGCTCAGTCTTTTCATGATGCTAAAAATATTACACAGAGTTAAACCACCAAGAGAGTGTGCCATACAGTTTCTTAAGAAATGAAATGGAAAATTTACAGACTTTTGCAACTGGCATTTGGAATACTTGTGAATTATTTTCTTAAAACTATTATGCAGTACCTCTGCTGGTGTTTTCCCCACACAGCCTCCCCCACTTCATTGCTGTTAAATATGCTTCAGTGTCAGGTACACCTTAACACACACCTACATACTCCCCTCCAGTCTTCTCTGCAGTGTGGCATCAGAATGCATGTGTGTCACCTGAACTCTTCAGAGTCAGAGGAGAATGGCAGCCCAGCTCCCCTCCAAACTCATTATCATCTTCTCAGCAAAAACAGGCCAAAGAACATCAGAGCCAGCAGCAATTCCAGTTCCTTCCTCAATAGCTGGTCATCTCTTCAGCTTCCAGCAAGGTAGAGTGTCTTGTAGGTAAGGGTCTCGGGCGCAACTCTTACATCAGACACATCTCAGTCCTGCATCGGTCAGCTGCTGAGTCCACAGGCCTGTCTCCAACTCCCAGTATTTATAACCTTTTCTTTACTGAGCAATAATTGGCTCAGCTCTCAGAAGGTGAATGTGTGATTGTGTTGGACCAGCAACACTGCCTCCCCATAGTAGAAACCCTATGCAGATCTTCAGACATAGTTATTGAGTATGTCTGGTAGCTGCACACCCTGTTTCTGGACTCTTCTAACTAAGTTGCCTTGCCTGCTTTCTGCATGGGTGCAGAGACACACAGGATAGGATTCAACTAACATCCATGTCACCTTCCCACTGCGTCTTCCTTTCTTAGTACACTGCTACCCCAACATAACGCTGTCCTCGGGAGCCAAAAAATCTTACCACGTTATAGGTAAAACCGCATTATATCGAACTTGCTTTGATCTGCCAGAGTGCTCAGCCCTGCCACCCAGAGTCCTGCTTTACAGTGTTATATCTGAATTTGTGTTATATCAGCTCGCATTATAAAGGGGTAGAGATGTATTTGTAAAAAATATATCAAATGCTGCAGTATAAGCCTAAGAATTACGCTTCCTTCATGTTTCTGACGGTCTAGGAACCAAATCACCCGCTTTCTTGGCACAAAAGGAACTTTCACATTTGCAGCAGAGAGCCTGGATGCACAAAATATACCCTGCAGAACAACTTTGTTTTAGTACAGAAAGCTATGTGTTTACAGAAAGCATCACACTCAGCCTGCAAGAATTTCACAGGGTCTCTGCACTATTCATTTTTAGCTGATATAAACTGATCTATTCTTACTGTTATTTTGTGTTATTATTATTGGGATTTGTTATTAATTTATATTGCAGTTGTGTCTGAAAGCTCTAATCAGGAATTGTGGCCTCATTGTGTTAGGCGCTGTACATGCATATAACAACCTTTCCCTACTGCTGAAGCCTTTCACTGCTGCATGTAGCTACACACCTCAGTGACATGCATGGACACAGTCTGCCTTTCACTGTGGCATAGTGCCAGTACTGTATACTCTGCCGCAAGTGGAGACATAGCCTTAGTGGCATTATTAGCCAGCTAGTAGCTTTTAAATAGTATTCTTATTTATTTATGTATTCAAAATTATAAGATGAAACATGTATAGGGAACCTATCTCATGGGTTAAAACACAAAATAATACCAGAAGATGGCCCAAAAAATATGAATTTAACAAGAAGACTTTTGTAAATAGGCGCTGATATGTTGATTACTTTGGAATGAGATGTTACCACTGCATGTCCACTCTAAGCTATTTATTAGAAGATTGCAAGAGATGTGCTGCTCATTGTCAAGCACGTTTCTCTGTCTTGAGACACGGAGGTGGCAAAGAGGAAATATTAGGTCTTTCTGAACTGTTCATAAAAGAGCTTAAGTGGCAGATTTAACAATCAGCAAGGTGAGCAAAATCTGACCGGGCCCCTCCCTTCCACGCCCCGCGTCTCCCTCTCCCAATGGCAGAGGAACAAAATTATGAGCCCCAATGCAGGTTTTTATTGTGGGCCCTCTCACTTCCCTCACTCTACCTGCCTCTGCATGCTGGCTCTGCTCCCCCATCCTCCCACCTGCCCAGCTCCATGCCATGCCATCTGCTCCCTCTGCCCGGGCCCTACACCTGCCATTAGAACCGGCACCACTGTTCCCGCCAAAGCCAGGACTGCTGTTGCAGGAGTCAGAGCACATCAGTGCTGCTGCCACCAGAGCTAGAGTCAGAGCCGTTAGGAAGAGCAGCGCCCCAGGCAATGGGAGGGGAGGAGGGGCCTCCGACCAGCATGGAGGCTCAGCGATTGGTGGCCCCACTAACCGGAATTCATGGCAGAGTCCCCATTTTGGAGGCCCTGTGGAATTTGAAATGTGGGCAGTGGGGAGCAGCACATTGCTCTTCCTACACGCTCCAGCAGGCTGCAGAAAATGGCAGCAGCCTGCGCCAGGGATGTGTTATGCAGCTGAGCAGCCATGAGCCGGGGCCCTCCAAGTCAATGGGCCCCTCTGCCACTGCCACCTGCCCTCCTCACGCAAATCTGGGGCCTCACCCTCACAAGTAGCTGAGTCAGTTACCATGGCAAGGGGCCCTCTTGCTGCCTCAGGGCTGATGCAGTCATATGGATTGCATGTGTCTAATGCAGCTCCTGGCCATCATCCCCCATTTTATAGGGGTACCATTGCCAGGGGACCCACCAGCATCTGTCCTGCAATGCTATGCCTTTGCAAAATCCCACAGCACTGAGCATGCCCAGCAGTGTGGTAGTAGTAGATGCTTCCTACCTAGAGCCGGTGCAAGGATGTTTCGCGCCCTAGGCGAAACTTCCACCTTGCGCCCTCCCACATCTCTGAGCCCCCACCCTGAGTTGCCCCCCCCCGCCCTGAGGTGCCCCCCCCGCAGCAGCTCCCCACCCCCCACCCTGAGGCATCCTCCCCGCCCCAGCTCACCCCTACCCCGCCTCCTCCTCGAGCACGCCATGGCTGCTTCACTTCTCCCGCCTCCCAGGCTTGTGGCGCCTAAGCTGATTGGCCTCGCAAGCCTGGGAGGCGGGAGAAATGAAGCAGCCACGGCGTGCTCGGGAAGGAGGCGGGACAGGGGTGAGCTGGGGTGGGGAGTTCCCCTGCGTGCCATGCCCCCCATTACTTGCTGCAGGTGGCCCTCTCCGCGCTCTCCTGCCCCAGCTCCCTCTGCCTAAATGCCGGTGGTGACTGGGGCAGCCGCAGATCCAGCCGCCACGATTGCTGCCGAAGAAAATGCTCCCCCCAAATGCCAACGCCCTAGGCGATCGCCTGTGTTGCCTAAATGGTTACACTGGCCCTGTTCCTATCCCTCATGCAGGGGTCACGGCCACTGGACATGTTCCTGTGCTGAATGGGCTGCTATTGGGAAATGTAGTTTGTTCCCATAGGCTCCATATCCTCCTCTTGCTGTGGGACACAAAGTTTTTGTGTCTGCCTGCTCTGGCCTCTCACAAGCCCCACAGCACTCTTCCCAGCCAGCCCCACTGTAGTTTCACCTCTCTGTGCTAGATTCTGCACGGAAAATCAACTTTTTTTAGGATTACCCCCACAACTGAAGGAAAAATTAAACAGCACAAAAATACACTTTATTTAGGACTGTATACTTCCAACTTGGTTATTCTCATATGTTTGAAAATGAGAACCATAAATACAAATACAAATCTGGTTTTACAAAACAGAAAGAAAAATATTTGTGTTAATGAGCACATTAAGATGTGTCAAAAACTACATGCATTCAACACTGTCAGAGACATGGCTGAGCGACCTTGCTCTCCTTGCTGTTGGGAAAGATGAGACAGCAAGGTTGGAGTTGGACAGCATCATAGAACAATTTGCGAAGGAAAAGTGTCACCGAGGTGTGAGGTTCCAATAATTGGAATCCGCAAACCAACACAGTGTGGGTGAGATTCCACTTTTGTTTATCCTTGTGATTTTTGTTTTATGAGTGTGTGTTTTAACATTTTAAAAATCCTCAGGGAATGTGACCATTGGGCCACATGCTTCATGTTTGCTGACCATGGTCTGACCCTTAAATCTGCCCCAGAAGAATACTCTTTCTTAGAAGGGCATATATTTGGAGATTATTATTTAAAGAGCATCTAAAGATATGCCGGAATCTCACAACAAAAAGACACAAGCCCTGCGTGAAGGGGTTTACCAGCTAAGGCCTTGATCTTGCAACTGACACTTCGTGGAGTTCTGTGCTGGGGTAGCTGTCTACCCATGTGCTGTCAACTGCAGCATCAGGGCCTCACTGCAGGCAAGATGTAATGAGATAGAGGGGAAGAATGGTGAGTAACACCATGTAATAAGATTACATGGTGATACAGTGTATGCTACTCTGCAGCATGATAGAGCACAAGACTTTTTGATAAACAGAAAAATGAAACCGTATGAGACTTAATCAACAGCAGGTTTAACCACTGAAGACGTGAGCTGTGATGATGGATTTTAAAAAGGCGAGAGATGAGGTTTTGAGGACAAACTCAGGAAAGGCATTGCATGCACAGAGTGGCATGAAAGAAGGTGCAGAGGTACGTGTGGGAGAACTGAACAAACAGGAAATGAGGCAGCCATCATTATAGTAGAGAAGAGGGCATGGGAGGTGGTTATGTAATAGCGTAACACGGGAAATTGTTAGGGGAACCAGCTACAGATGCAGCCATGCCCCAATCAGGGCCTAGCTGGCTCTTATAAGAGGGCAGTGGGCCAGGAGCACACAGACACAATGTCTCTAGATGTGGAGAGGGATGGGCCTGGCTGCTAGGAGCTAAGCAAGGTACTGAGACTGGAGCAGGGCTGGGGGAAGGCCAGAAGAGCTGGAGAGCTCCAGCCTAGAAACCCCCCAGGCTACAGGCCTTGTTAAAGGCCAAGGAAAGGGTACTGAGGTTGCAGAGGGCAGCCCAAGGATAGGCAGAGGCAGCAGGTCCAAACCCCCCTTGCTGGTGATGAGTGGCACTTACACTGCAGTCTGCCCCAGGAAACGGGAGCTTGCTGATGACAGGCAGTAGCCATAGACTGAGGCGAGGTGGGGATAGAGGGTGGGGGTTCCCCAGGGAAGGGAGACCCAGATCTGTGAGGGTACTGCCAGGGGAAGCACCCCAGCCTGAAAGGGGCACTGGGGTCCAGGAGGGGCTCGGGCCCAGCGGCAAGCAGGACATTGGCCTTCAGAGGGTGCTCCGGAGGCTGGAAACACTAATTCCCTGGACGACCAGCAGGAGGCGCTGCAGGGGTGAGTCCCGCCCCGTGACAGGCACCTTCTGAGTGGAGGTGGCTGAGGGGCTTTCTGACTCATCAGAGCTAGGGAAGAATCTTTTTCTGAAGCTTACAGCGTGTTCAAGAGGTGGGGAGTTGCCTCTCTGAGCCCAGAGCCAGAAGTCAAGGAACAGGGAGTGACACTTTTGTTAAAGAGACATGTGATGGGTACTACAAGTCACAAAATAAATGTTGGGTGCCTCCATGCAGAATCCTGAGGGTATGTAGACTACTCCTCAGTATTTGAACTGTGCAACATCCTAACTGTGATCTTCAACTTTCCACAGGAGCCTGCATGCAACATTGTACTGACATGTAAGCTGGTGGAATAACACAGCAGGGAAAAAGCAGTCATAGCCAGCAAGGTCTTTTCCTAAAAGCCTTGGTTAGTGTTGATAACAAAAGTGTTGTTTGTAGTGTAGCTGTAGCCATGTCGATCCCAGGATGTTAGAGAGACAGGGTTGGTGAGGTAATGTCTTTTATTGGACTAACTTCTGTTGGTGAGAGACACAAGGGTGTTTTGGTCTTTTATATTTTTCCTGTGTGAGGAAATCTGTGAGGGAGTGTAAAATGGTATTTGCATCCCTGGGTCAGATGGCTTAAACTCCCTCTGAGATTTCTACCACAACTTCAACCACCACCATCCGTCCATTAAACTCTCTCTGGAACTCGCCCGCACCACCATCAATTTCCTGGACACCACGATCAGTTTCAGCAATGGAACCCTCCCATGGATCACCACACCTAGCTCATGGATCCAGTAATCACTCCAAATACGCCAAAAACTCTGTTATCTATAGCCAGACACTCAGATGCCACAGAATATGTTTCAAGGCTAAAATCCAGGATATACACCTTAATACACTTAAAACCGCCTTCACCAAACAAGGATAGTCCACCAGAGAAGTAGATTGCATCATGAAACAGGCCACCCAAATACCCCGAGAGAACCTGCTTCAATACAGAAATAAAATCCCCTCTGACTGCACATCCCTAGTTATCACCTACCACCCCACCCATGGAATCCTTATGAGGGATCATCAAATAACTACCTGCATCCCATACTCGATGGAAACCCCATCCTGAAAGAAATCTTTTCTGACTCCCACTTCTGGTCTTCAAACAAGCCCCCAACCTCTCCAAGCTCGTCACTAGAAGCAAGCACCCCACAGACCAGGACCCACCAACTCAAAGTGACACCAGACCCTGCCAGAACAACAGATGCAAAACCTGCAGAGATATCTCCACTGCTACAATGATCAACACCCCCCACAACACTCCTTTCAAGATCCATGGGTCCTACACAAGCCTATCACAACATGTGGTATACCTCATCCAGTGCACTAAATGGCCCAACAACAACGATGTAGGTGAAACCAGACAATAACTATGCTCTTGAACTCACACAGGAAAATGATAAAAAACAAAAACACTCTATTTACTTATAGGGGAACTCTTTTCACAAAGCAATCACTGTCTATGTGGCCTATCAGTCTCCATCCTCATAGGAATCCAGCACAACACTTTCAAAAGACGAGCCTGGGTGCTTAAATTCATTACTCTACTAGATACCAAAAATTATGGACTGAACAGAGACAATGGATTTATTGCTTATAACAACAACCTATAACCCACTAGCCCTGTCTTTTTGTCTTTTGACTGCAGAGGTATTACCAAACTACTCTACCTTGAATGGACCCTTACAATATGTGCTATTTGTGCTAAACAATCTGTTCCACCTTACATTTTTGCTGTGGTGCTGGGAGTTCCTTTCCCAGACCTGAGGAAGAGCTCTGTGTGGCTCAAAAGCTTGTCTCCCTCACCATCAGAAGTTTGTCCAATAAAAGATATTACCTCCCCCACCTTATCTCTCTCAAAGAGTTAGTTATAAGTTAACATTAAAAAAAAAACCTCCATAGTTCAAGCCTGGCGCAAGACCCCAGAGGATAGAGCAGCCCAAGGCTTGGTCTACACTACGCGTTTAAACCAATTTTAGCAGCGTTAAACCGATTTAACGCTGTACCAGTCCACACTACGAGGCCCTTTATATCGATATAAAGGGCTCTTTAAATTGGTTTCTGTACTCCTCCCCGATGAGAGGAGTAGCGCTAAAATCGGTATTACCATATCGGATTAGGGTTAGTGTGGCCGCAAATCGATGGTATTGGCCTCCGGGCGGTATCCCACAGTGCACCACTGTGACCGCTCTGGACAGCAATCTCAACTCGGATGCAGTGGCCAGGTAAACAGGAAAAGCCCCTTGAAATTTTGATTTTCATTTCCTGTTTGCCCAGCGTGGAGCTCTGATCAGCACAGGTGGCAATGCAGTCCCAAATCCAAAAAGAGCTCCAGCATGGACCGTACGGGAGATACTGAATCTGATCACTGTATGGGGAGACAAATCTGTTCTATCAGAGCTCCGTTACAGAAGACGAAATGCTCAAGTGTTTGAAAAAAAATCTACAGGCTACACAGTGCTGCGTGACAAGCGTAACGGGAAGCCAGAGACTCAAATGGACGCTCATGGAGGGAGGGAGGCGGTACTGAGGACTCCAGCCATCCCACAATCCACAGCAGTGTCCGAAAAGTATTTGCATTCTTGGCTGAGCTCCCAATGCCTGTAGGTTCAAACACATTGTCCAGCATGGTTCAGGGAATAGATCGTCAATTTACTCCCCACACACACACACACATGAAAGAAAAGGGAAAGAAATCGTTTCTTGACTTCTTTCAATGTCACCCTATGTCTACTGAATGCTGCTGGTAGACGTGATGCTGCAGCAGTGAAGAGCAGTATCTGCTCCTCTCCCCTCCCTGGTGGTAGATGGTACATGCTTGATAACTGCTGAATACCCCTGGCTGGCCTCAGGGGCGCCTGGGTAAAAATAGGAATGATTCCTGGTCATTCCCAGTAGATGGTACAGAACGGCTGGTAACCATCTTCATCATAGCCACTGGGGGCTGAGCTCCATCAGCCCCCTCCCTTTCCTGTGTAAAGAAAAGATTCTGTCCTGCCTGGACTATCGTAGCAGCGGCATACTGAGCTCCTCTCCCCCGCACCGCTTAATGTCCTGCCTGGACTGTCATAGCACGGGGAGGCTGCCTCCCCCTCATTTTATCTCACTAACAAGTCACTGTTTCTTATTCCTGCATTCTTTATAACTTCATGACACAAATGGGGGGGACACTGCCACGGTAGCCCAGGAAGGTTGGGGGAGGAGGGAAGCAACGGGTGGGGTTGTTGCAGGGGCACCCCCCGTGAATGGCATGTAGCTTTGTGCCTTTATACTTACACACAACTATTTCAAATTTGATGACAATATATATCTCCAGATCAGTGGCACTGCTATGGGCACCCGCATGGCCCCACAATATGCCAATATCTTCATGGCCGACCTGGAACAACGCTTCCTCAGCTCTCGTCCACTCACACCCCTTCTCTATCTACGCTACATTGATGACATCTTCATCATCTGGACCCATGGGAAGGAGACTCTGGAAAAATTCCACCATGATTTCAACAGCTTCCACCCCACCATCAACCTCAGCCTGGACCAATCTACACGGGAGGTCCACTTTCTTGACACCACGGTGCAAATAAGTGATGGTCACATTAACACCACCCTATATCGAAAACCCACCGACCGCTATGCCTACCTTCATGCCTCCAGCTTCCATCCCGGGCACATCACACGATCCATTGTCTACAGCCAAGCACTGAGGTACAACCGCATCTGCTCTAACCCCTCAGACAGAGACCAACACCTACAAAATCTCCACCAAGCATTCTCAAAACTACAATACCCGCATGAGGAAATAAGGAAACAGATCAACAGAGCCAGACGTGTACCCAGAAGCCTCCTACTGCAAGACAAACCCAAGAGAGAAACCAACAGGACTCCACTGGCCATCACATACAGCCCCCAGCTAAAACCCCTCCAATGCATCATCAAGGATCTACAACCCATCCTGGACAATGATCCCACACTTTCACAGGCCTTGGGTGGCAGGCCAATCCTTGCCCACAGACAACCTGCCAACCTGAAACATATTCTCACCAGTAACTGCACACCACACCATAATAACTCTAGCTCAGGAACCAATCCATGCAACAAACCTCGATGCCTACTCTGCCTACATATCTACACCAGCGACACCATCACAGGACCTAACCAGATCAGCCACACCATCACTGGTTCATTCACCTGCACATCCACCAATGTAATATACGCCATCATATGCCAGCAATGCCCCTCTGCTATGTACATCGGCCAAACTGGACAGTCTCTAAGGAAAAGGATAAATGGACACAAATCAGACATTAGGAATGGCAATATACAAAAACCTGTAGGAGAGCACTTCAACCTCCCTGGCCACACTATAGCAGACCTTAAGGTGGCCATCCTGCAGCAAAAAAACTTCAGGACCAGACTTCAAAGAGAAACTGCTGAGCTTCAGTTCATCTGCAAATTTGACACCATCAGCTCAGGATTGAACAAAGACTGTGAATGGCTTGCCAATTACAGAACCAGTTTCTCCTCTCTTGGTTTTCACACCTCAACTGCTAGAACAGGGCCTCATCCTCCCTGATTGAACTGACCTCGTTATCTCTAGCTTGCTTGCTAGCACACATATATATACCTGCCCCTGGATATTTCCATTACATGCATCTGAGGAAGTGGGTATTCACCCACGAAAGCTCATGCTCCAAAACGTCTGTTAGTCTATAAGGTGCCACAGGATTCTTTGCTGCTTATGTAGCTCATCATTTCTGCAGGATCTGACACGGAGCAGCTGTGCTCTCTGATACACTGGTTCTCTAGAACACTTGCCCCATATTCTAGGCAGGACTGACTCTATTTTTAAAAACCATAAAGGAGGGATTGACTTGGGGAGTCATTCCCAGTTTTGCTTTTGCACCCCCAGCCGATCTCAGCCAGGGGCACCCATGATAGCAACAGACAGCACAGAAGGACAGATAACTATCATCTCATTGCCAAATTACACTGGCAGCAGACAGTACAGAATGACTGGTAACTGTCTCTGCTATCATGAAAAAGCAAATGAATGCTGCTGTGTAGCGCTGGAGTATCGCTTCTGTCCGCGGCATCCAGTACACATATGGTGACTGTAAAAAAAAAAGCTGAACAGGCGTCATGGTTGCCGTGCTATGGTGTCTGCCAGGGCAATCCAGGGAAAAAGGGCGCAAAATGATTGTCTGCCGTTGCTTTCCCGGAGGAAGGAATGAATGACGACATTTACCCAGAATCACCCGCGACAATGATTTTTGCCCCATCAGCCACTGAGCTCTCAACCCAGAATTCTAAGGGGCGGGGGAGACTGCGGGAACTATGGGATAGCTACGGAATAGCTACCCACAGTGCAACGCTCCGGAAATCGACGCTAGCCTCGGACCATGGACACACACCACCGAATTAATGTGCTTAGTGTGGCTGTGTGCACTCGACTTTATACAATCTGTTTTATAAAACCGGTTTATGTAAAATTGGCATTATCCCATAGTGTAGACGTACCCCAAGAGTATGTATTCCTGCTGCTTCTCAAGCAGCTGCTCTCATAATCCTTCCCTGGAGCAGCTGTTCAAGGGAGAAGGAAGCTGTGCTGGAGTTAAGCCCTTATTCACTGTAGCCCCCTGTAACCCATGAGAGGGCATCTTTCAGGGATGACCTCAATGAAGTTGGATGTAATATCCACACAGCTTTTCCATCTTGTTTAGTTTGTAAACACAACGCTTGGGGAGTAAGACTCTCACTATGACCCAAACAGGGTGAGTGATGAAAAAACAACCCTTGTATATTCTTTTATGTTTTAAGTGAATTCACTGGCTAAGACTGTATCCAGATAAGATTGAGGTGACGTTGGTTCACACTGCGTTCAAACCTATTTTGTGCTCCCTTATTATTATGCTCACAATTATCTAGCAAATGAGCTCACTGGCAGAAATGTTCACTGAAACAGGGTGCTTTATGCAAATATCACAAGCTAAGTTCCCACTGAACTCTTTGGGGACTGTAAGAAACACAGAAGCAGGAACCAGAGTCTGATGGCACCACTTTAATAAATGTACAGTGTTTCCTTCGTTGCTTCATTGTTCTTGCCATTTGTCCATATTTTGAGGGACTTTAATTTCTTGCCTATATTTTTCCACTTGTTGTAATTCCCCCCTCCTTTTTTTCTTTTTTTTTCTTTTTTTTTTGCAGCTTTAGCTGCACCCTCATTTGCAGTCATTACCGCTGAGCCAGAATCCAGCTGAGTCTCTTTGTTCCCCTGGTAACCCAAAACACAAACCAATGCATGTTGTTTTATAGACTAAACCTTCCTCTCCCTCATTTAATGGATTTTAAAGTGTTTAGGGAGGCCAGCATTCCTACAGTTATTGAGGCTTGCACGCCTCTATTTTAATGCAGTCAAAATAGCAACCAATTCTAAGTATATCAACAATCAGCTCTCTGTGAGATTTAGTCAGTCAGTGTCTTTCTTGGTACATGAAAGGCTGCCATGGCATATCCTGGCTTTAAAGTGTTTGATCCAGTAGTGCAAGTTTCCTTAAAACAATGGTTATTTGCTCCTTTTATTGTCTGCATATTACATACTGATAATTACTATTCTTTAGCATAGTTGTAACAACATTATAGGCCTCATTCTCACATGACGTTGTCATTTGCACCCTGTGTAAAATGAATGCCAAGCAGTTGTGAAATGCTCCTGTATCAGAATTCTGCACTTTTTCACACTGCTTTCATGCACACTGCTTATACATGCTAAACTCATACGTTGTTTGCCTTCTGTGACACTGATAGAGAGATCTACACAGCTGTTCTTCCCCCTCCCCCCAGGTATTAATACATACTCTGGGTTAATTAATAAGTAAAAAGTGATTTTATTAAATACAAATGGTGGGATTTAAGTGGTTACAAGTAATAACAAACAGAACAAAGTAAATTACCAAACAAAATAAAGCACGCCAGTCTAAGCCTAATACAGTAGGAAAGTAAATACAGGTAAATATCACCCTCAGAGATGTTCCAGTAAGCTTCTTTGACAGACTAGCCTCCTTCTAGTCTGGGCCCAATCCTTTCCCCTGATACAGTCCAACTTGTTCCAACTCAGGTGGTAGCTAGGAGATTTCTCATGACTGCAGCCCCCTTTGTTCTGTTCCACCCCCTTCTATAGTTCTGGCACAAGGTGGGAATCTTTTGTCTCTTTGGGTCCCCACCACTTCTAAATGGAAAAGCACCAGGTTAAAGATGGATTCCAGTACCAGGTGACATGGTCACATGTCCTGTGAGACTTCATTCTTCATTTTCCCCAGCCTGCTTCACAGGTAGACTTGCAAGTAAACAGAGCCATCCACAGTGAATTGTCCTGGTTAATAGGAGCCATCAAGATTCCAAACCACCATTAATGGCCCACACTTTGCATAATTACAATAGGACCTCAGAGTTATATTTCATATTTCTAGTTTCAGATACAAGAATGATACATTCATACAAATAGGATGAATACATGCAGAAGAACATAACCTTTGCACAGATATGTTACATGACATATCGAGCATAAAACATATTCCAGTTGTATCATATTTACATTCATAAGCATATTTCTATAAAGCATTATGGTGTGCAATGTCACACCATCCTTCACTTAAAGAGCAGGGCCCTAGTCTCCATTTTCAGTAGTCTAATAGCATCTGATTAGGGTACTCGGGGAAAGGGGATGTCCCATCCTTTCCCATTTATTCTCCATATTTTCTCTGTCAGTATTTCAGCCACTTTTTCATACCATAAATGAACTCAGCATTTTCAGCCCATTCCTAAAATTTTCATCGCTGTTCACATTCATTAGGATTTTTTCTTATGTAATAATTTCATTTTACGTAATAATAACACTGAGCACTTATACACTGCCCTGGATTTCAAAGTGACATAAAAATATTAACTAGTTAATCAGCTTTGTGACAACTTGCCCATAATACATGATCTTGTATATTGACTTATCCTTCAGTTAATTGTGAAAGTTCTGCCCGTTTCAGTGATATTTATATTCAAGGCTTGAGAACCTCCAAGATGATAGGTATAAGCAGCACAAGGAGGACTTTATACATTCTAGGATGCTTGCAGGATCTCACAGGATGTGTAAGGCTGCCATTCTGTGAAAGACCCCTGGCCTGCAAAGGGATCCATACAGGCATGAGTTTCCATCCATAAGGTTCTTTTGCAGGATCAGGGACAAAGTGATGACCAGCAGCAGTTCTGCCATTTAGACGTAGATGATCTCAGAAGAATGAGAACCCAAAATCAGAGTAAAATAAAATCAAAGATAAATAAATTAATGTAATACAATAGCACCCAGAGGTCTGAATCATGACTGAGGCCCCACTGTGCTAGATCTTGTGCATATGCATAGCAAGACATGATCCTGGCTCCAAAGAGTTCACAGTCTGATTTAATACAAGGTGCACCAAGTGGGTGAGAGAGCCTGAGGGAGTGACTACTAATGTGATGTACTTTCATCCCAATTCTATCCATGCTCAAGGGTGTTAATGGAACACAGTCTTCCAGAGGAAGATGCTATATGGAGGCAGCTGCTCCATTGTGACAGGACAGCTGTTCCAAAGTACGTAGGCTCATGGCATTTAAGGCAAGAAGGGACCAACAGATCATCTAGTCTGACTGTCTAGCTACCTGCACACTAAACCGGAGCTAGCTTGAATTCAGCTAGCACTGGTAACAACAGCAGTGAAGACAGCACCACCCAGGCTTCAGTGTAGGTAGTGCAAGTCTAGTATGGCCCCTGGATGCATTTTTGGCTCACTAGCCCGTACTGAAGTCCATGCATCGCTGTCTTCATTGCTATTGTTACCTGCTCTAGCTGGATTCAAGCCAGCCTGGATAGGCTAGTTCCTGCACAGTGCTAGCTCGGTAGGTCAGCCTGTGCCCAGCTTTTGCTGTGTAGACATGTCTCTAATGTCACTTGGTGATAGCAGTGTAGCTGCTATTATATCACAGTGATGTGTGTGATGCACTTAGATCCTTTAGTGAGAGGTGCTGTAGGAAAAGCCTGTGATGGATCTACGGAATAGATCACTGTTTATGCCATTGACTTGAACTAAACTGTTCACTACTTTAGTATTTTATGTATTCATTCTTGTTTTCTTCATAATCTTTATGTACATCGTCATTAACGTAGTAAATGGCAAATTAATTGGTGCATGACAATAACACAATCAGCTCCTCAAAAACATTTCTAAACACGGGGAGCTCTGCATCTCCAAATAAGGTAAATCAAGAATGGTTACTGCCTAAATTGCATGCTAAATAAGTAAAAGCAGGTGTTGCAACTAAATAAAACTTCTAACTGAAATGCTACATTAAAATCATTGCTTCTAAGTTTCTTTCCCATCAGTCTCACAATTAAAGTTTTTAGCAGCATGCATCATCCTTTGCCTTTTCTATCTTTAATTATTGTCACATAATTGGTCTGATTCTCCATTGCTTTGCATTATATGTAGTCATTTACACCTGTGCAATATGTGCATCAAACCCACCAAATGAGAATGGATGCATTTTATACCCACTTTGCACAGGTGTAGATGATTGCACAGGTTGCAAGGCAGAGGAGAGTGAGACCCAATATTTATATAGCTGGGTAGGCCAGAATAAGTATGTTTAGAGTTGCACCAGTGCTGACCTGAGTGATCTGACCAATTGGTGCTACAAGCCAATAGAAAAGATGATTGAAGATAATCCACTGGAGTTGACAGTAAACATATGGGAAAAACAAAGTGAAATATGAGAAGACATGAGAGGAATATTTATCAAAAGTGAATAATTTAGGCAAAACAATCACTTTCCAAGCCTTTTACTTCCTGTATTGTTGATCCTTTAATTACACAACTTGCTTATCACTTTAATACTATTAGAGTTTAACTTAGCTCAGTGGTCAGAGGCATTTGTATTGGAAGCAGAGTTCTGTCCTCACTAATGTCCTTGAAACATGAGTTGTCACAGGAGCTCTATCATTGATCTCCATTGAAATTCTCCATACAATTCTTCAGTGCAGAATGGAGAGGAGAATTTTGTCCTGTATCTCTAGTTATGTTGAAAGCCTACAGGTGAGAGTATATGCCCACAGATATATATTTATATGGATGCTTGTATTCTGGTTTTGTAAAAAAAAATAAAAAACTGTCCATTGGGATCTTACTATAGGCAACCCTAGCTGTTCCACAAAAAGATTTCAATGCCTGTTCTGGGGTCTCTTCTCTTCTGGGAACATATTCTTTACTGTAACTCCCCTTTGTTCTAACTAGACTTACAGGTGAGAATCTAATGAGACTAGAGGCTAGGTTTGCCATTGGCATGAGCAAATGCAACACTATTACTAGCAATATATTACATATTACACATGCTGACAACAACTGCAAATTTAGCCCTTGCACCTATTCGATACCTTGTTCTTCTTCAGTTGTGATATACATCAGTTGAGAAATACCTTTATTTGTTTAAGGATTCAGCACTCCAGTGTTTTACTGACATAATCTAGCTTTGGACAATATACACAACAGACGCTGGGACAGACTTTGTCTGGCGCCAGAATGTAGCACTTAATACAGGAGCCTTTTTTGTTTATTTTTTCTCAAGAAGACACTTTTTTATTTGTGTGTACTTTCAAGAAACCAAATTCATGTATTTTCTGTGTAGAAAGTGTGGGGTAAATATCTGGGGCAAGATTTACCAGAACACTCACTGCTTTGTGCCACTCCAACAACACAAAACAACCGTAGATCCAGACAGTTGAGCTGGCTTTAACAGCTGCTTTGCATTGCTGGCACTGAGTAAAGCAGCTGGAAGGTACCGATGAATCTGGTCCCATGATTAGGGGTTAACAGGTGAGTCATATCAGATAACCTTAGCAACTCTTAGACCGGCACAGAGTTTGGAAGAGTTCTGTTATCATTCACATCTGTATTCAATCTATAGAAAAGGACTACAGAGAACCGAAAAGGCAGCATCTTTTCAGGGAACTTGATGCCAATAATACTGAGCAAGGCCAATTAGAGAGAGTGACTGTGTCACATATTAAAAGACAAAAAAAACCCAACCAAATAGGAGGTATGACAGGTACAAAACTCCATTGCAATCTAGTTCGTACACAGTTCTGTGGTGGGAGAGCCCTATTCTGGTATAGCTCTCACCAGCCAGGCAGTACCATTGCACAAACTAAACAGCAAGGCAAGGTAGTTTTGGCTCAGTAAGGCAGATCAGTGAGACCTCTTGCTCTGATGAGAGGTTGCAAAATACTTTTTCCCCAGCAGCACATCCTTCTCATCCAACTCCTGTAGATTTTGTTTTTCAGCTTCCAGTGCCTCCCCACCCAGACAGCTCCACCACTCCTGTAGAGTTTGATCTACCAGCAACCACCTCATACACACCTCTGGGTTATGATTTTTACTTTTTCCAGCAGAATCCTCTTCCTGGCCACAGGAGAGGTTCTGCAGCTCCATATGTTTGATTAATTTAGGTCTCATTTAAGACCAGGTTCTGACTAGTCCCACATGGGCATGCAGGGTTGTGGGTAAGGATGCTGGAGCAAGGAGCCAGGGCAGAGGGCAGCCACTCTACCTTGAGTTTGGGCACTGTTCCTTCTTGGCACCTCTGTGTGTTCAGGCTACCCTAGAGGAGGCAAGGAAGAGCAGGGACCCATTCCACCCTCTGAACCAGCTAGCACAGCTGCCAGGACACACAAGGGGATATATATGCTGTAGCATCCTAAAGGATTGTGTAGCAAGATATGCTCTCCCTCTGTGCCTGGGAGTTGTGGGCAGGAATTATGTCACAATGAAACAAAAACCCTCCTAGAACTGCCCCTGGGGCAGGATAGCTTTGAGTAGCTAAACACCGCCTTTAGCTTTGCTCTGTCCCAGTTCCGAGCATTCCCAATCAGTACATGGCTCTGCAATAAACTCAAAGGGCTCTCAGACTGGCGTAAGTTAAGAATTTAATGTAGTTACACCTGCATCAAACTTGTGTGAGAGAAAAGAGAATCCAGTCCAACGTGTGGCATGTGCCTGTCTTTATCGCCTATACTTTCATCTAGAACTATGCAGAGTGAAACTGGTTAAACTACGGGTGCGTAAGCACACCTGCAGTATAATATTTCTCTGGAAGTGGTTCCAAACTGCCACATGTGACAAGCCTCCCCATCTCTCAGTTCATAATGCCATGCTATGACGTATTAACAGAATTATCCACTTTCTACTTCAGTCATGGTCTTCGGATTTCTTGAGAGTGTGAATACTGTATTTCTGAATGCGAGCAAGACTCCCAGCATTAACAGAACACAGAAGCAGGCTGTGGTTGATACTTACATTGCCACTTTCTACCACCTTGAATTCTATCCATACTTATGGTTTTCATTTTTTTAAACTGGTGCATGTGATCAGTTGCAATAGCTTATTAGCAATCCTGGCAGCAGAATCAATTAAATTAATGTCTGTGACTACCCTCTCTCAGGAACGTGTTAAAATGGTGTTGTGTACTGTAACATGAAAGCATCCTGCTGTCCTGCCAGTTGAAATTACTGCAGAAGATTCACCATGGGTTACACCTGCAGGTGCAGGGATCCCACAGGCTTAATGTCTACTAAGGGAAGGTTTTGACAGCCGACAGTGGTTGCAGCCATCTCTTCATTGGGGGGTCCTTAAAGAGCCAGTACAGCCCAAAAAATGGTCAGCAGTGACCAGGAAGGGAACGTGACCAGAGTGACTGAAGGATCCACTGATCTGGTGCACCCTCTGAGTTCCGTACCCTGATGGGATTTCTATAGACCCCACTCCAGGGCCAAGGTTCTTGATGGTGCAGAGGGATCCATTTTGTACTGCCCTATTCCAAGCAGAGTGAAACTTGGTCCATCACTGCACAAACAAAAGCTGGGTCAGCAAGAGTGCAGCCAGGCAGTTTTTAAGACATAACTTTGATATACGTGAGACTATCTGAACTGTGGAATTTCAGTAGGTTATGGAGCGGGGATTGGGTTTGATCACTTTCAGTTAAGGATCAATGTAATTTGCAAGCTTTGAGAGGATTGGGGGTATCTCTGGCTGAGCTCAGTCTGAGATTTAGAAATTAGAAGAGCACTACAAGATTATTCATTTCACATAACCTGTCTGCCACCGTTTGACTTTCAGCAGGACACGGGCACTTTTGAAAATTTTAGCCCTTATCTATAGCTATGAGATGACAAGTTGACAAATCCACATGCACGCACACTATCTATATAATGGAACAGGCAGAACAGGTTAAGGCAGTCACTCTTGCTGGGCCTCTTGTAGGCACATGACCATAGTATGTCCATGACAGACATATCTGATTGTCCTCATCAGTCAGTCCCTTATTTAAGCTTAAAATACGCCACTGGATATGAAGGTGGGGTGTTCACTGAGAGCTTCAGACTGAGTCACAAGGGTGAGGACCAAAGGTACAGGTTACATGGGAGTGAAGCTTGTAGGAGAGAGTCTGTCAATCAGTAGTTCTGAAGGGAGCTTCCCTTGACTGCAGAAATGCTCCAAAATTGTAAAGGCTTTGAGCTTGGAATAAGGACTCTGCCATTGCTCTGCATGAGAGTACCTAGAATTAAATGAGGATATTGATATAATAGGCATTACAGAAACTTGGTGGAATGAGGATAATCAATAAGACATGGCAATACCAGGGTATAAAATATATAGCAATGATGAGTAGGTCATGCTGGTGGGGGAGTGGCTCTATATATAGCAGTAGGAAAATGCTGCTGACCACTTCACCAGGATGGTGACGGTGATTGTGAAATGCTCAGGTTGATTAGAGAGGCAGAAAACCCAGTAATAATGAGAGATTTCAGCTGTCCCCATGTTGCCAGGGTACATGTCACCTCAGGAAGGGATGCAGAAATAACATGTCTAGACGCATTAAATGACTGCTTCCTGGAACAGCTTGTCCTGAAACTTACAAAGCAGTTCTTGATTTAGTCCTAAGTGGAACACAGGATCTATTCCAAAAGGTGAATATAGTTGAATTGCTCAGTAAGAGCAACCATAATGTTATTAAATTTAAATCCCTGTAGGAGGGAAAATGCCAAAGAAGCCCATCACTGTAGCATTTAACCTCAAAAAGGGGAACTACACAAAAATGAGGAAGGTAAACAGAAATTAAAAGGAACAGTCACAAGGGTGAAATGCCTGTAAGCTGCATTGGGACTATTTAAAAACATCATAAGAGAGGCTCAAACTAAATGCATACCCCAAATGAAAAAAACAGTAAGAGGACCTGTGATGGCGTGTCCACTCCACACAAGTCCTCAGCAAGTTAATATTGGCCAGAAGGGGCCAATCAACCGCATATGCTGCACCTGAAGAAGAACCATGGATTGATATATCTAATGGCAGATGAAGCCTAGCTGGGGTAGGATTATAAACCAGGAAGAGTCTGCAAGAAAGAGGTTTGCAGTCACTCCCTATTTATTGATATAAATATATATATATTAAAATATAAATAGAAAGATTATTGGCCACAGACAAGAAGGAGATTCAGGGGGAGAGTAAGTTCTGGGGTCCTGCTCTGGACTGAGGAGTCTGGCAGGAGGCCAGGAGACTCTCCCGTGACAAACAAGAGATAGGCAAGGTGATAGAGAGATGAGGTTGGAAGGAGCCCAGGGAAACAGAGCCTGAGCAAACCTGGATTGCTAGTCATAGGGCTCCTGGGCTGAAACCCAGAGTAGCGGGTGGGCCAGGTTCCCCAACCTGCCACAGGAAAGTGACACAGGACCTGGAGACTGGAATGGAAGACCATCTGAGACAGTGTCTGGACAGTTTGTGTGGTAGGACTTTGTTATCTCAAAAGAGGAGGAACTCTATAGTGACCTGGTGGGAGAAAAAGAAGTACCCTGAGTCACAAAGGGGGGCAGTCCACAGCATGGGCACCCAATGGAAGGGGGTGCCACATGGGGTGAGAGCTATTTTCCAGTCCCAAGGAGGCACATAAAAATGCTGCATGGGTAAACAGCAAAGTAAACGAGGCGGTTAGAGGCAAAAAGGCACTCTTTAAAAACTGGAAGGCAAATCCTAGTGTGGAAAATAGAAAAGCGCATAAACTCTGACAAGTGTAATAAGGAAGGCCAAAAAAGAATTTGAAGAGCAATTAGCACAACACAGCACAACACAAACACTAATAGCAAAAAACCCTTTAAGTACATCAGAAGCAGGAAGCCTGTTAAATAGTTAGTGGGACTACTGGACGATTGAGGCACTAAAGGAGCACTCGAGGAAGACAAGGCTGTTACAGAATAGCTAAATGAATTCTTTCATCAGTCTTCACTTCAGAGGATGAGTGAAAATCCCCACATCCAAACCATTCTTTTTAGGTGGCAAATCTGAGAAACTGTCCCAGATTGAGGTATCGATAGGTTTTGGAACAAACCAATAAAGTAAACAGTAATAAGTCACAAGAACCACATGGTATTCACCCAAGAGTTCTAAAGGAACTCAGATATGAAATTGCAGTACCACTAACTGTGGGCTGTAACCTGTTGTTTAAATCAGCCTCTGTACCAGATGGTGAATAGCTAATTTAATGCTGATTTTCTTTTTTAAAGGCTCCAGAGGTGATCCTGGCAATTACAGGCCAGTGAGCCTGACTTCAGTACCAGGCAAATTGATTGAAACTATCATAAAGAACAGAATTATCAAACAAACTCAATATGTTGGGGGAAAGTCAACACAGCTTGCCTCACCAATCTATTAGAATTCTTTGAGGGAGTCAACAAGCATATGGAGGAGGATGGTTCAATCAATATAGTTCACTTGAGCTTTCAGAAAGCTTTTGACAAGGTCCCTCACCAAAGGCTCTTAAACAAAGTAAGCTGTCATGGGATAAGAGGGAAGATCCCCTCATGGATTAATAACTGATTAAAATATCAGAAACAAAGGGTAGGAATAAGTAGTTTTCACAACAGAAAGAGGTAAACAATGGAGTTCCCTCATGGGTCTGTACTGGGACCAGTGCTGTTCAACATATTCATAAATGATCTGGAAAACAGGGTGAACAGTGCGGTGACAAAATTTGTAGATGATACAAAATTACTCAAGATACTTAATTACAAAGCTGACTGCAAAGAGTTGCGAAGGATTCTCACTAAACTGGGGGACAAAATGGCAGATGAAATGCATGTTGATAAATGCAAAGTAATAAACATTGGAGAAAAGTATCCCAACTATACATATAAAATGATGGGCTCTAAATTAGCTCAAGAAAGAGATTATGGCGTCATTGTAGATAGTTGCCTGAAAACATGCACTTAGTGTGCAGCAACAGTCAAAATTGCAAACAGAATTTTAGGAACCATTAGGAAAAGGACAGATAATAAGACAGAAAATATCATAATGCCACTGTATAAATCCATGGTACAGCCACACCTGGAATACTCTGTGCAGTTCTGGTCTCCCCATCTCAGAAAAGATATATTAGAATTAGAAGAGGTGCAGAGAAGAGCAACACAATGATTAGGGGTATGGAACAACTTCCATACGAGGAAAAATTAAGAAGACTGGACTGTTCATTTTAGGAAAGAGACGACTAAGGGGGAGGCTATGATAGAGGTCTATACGATCATGAATAGTGTGGAGAAAGTGACTAAGGAAGTATTATTTACCCCTTCACATAACACACGATCCAGAGGTCACCCAATGAAATTAATAGGCAGCCATAGGCACTGACTCTGTGGGTGCTCCGGGGCTGGAGCACCCATGGGGAAAAATTGGTGCATGCTCTGCACCCACGAGCAGCTCCCCGCCCTGTCCCCCCGCACCAGCTCACCTCCGCCTCTGCCTCTTCCCCTGAGCACACTGCCGCATCCTGATCTCCCCGCTCCCTCCCAGTGCTTGGGGGAGGAGGCGGAGATTTTGGGAGGGGTCCAATGGGGCAAGGAGGGGCGGAGTTAGGGCGGGGACTTTGGGGCCAGGGTGGAGTCGGGGTGGGTGCGATTACCCACCGACGCAGAAAAAAGTTGGCGCCTGTTTAGTCAGCAGGTTTAAACCAAACAAAAGGAAATACTTCTTCACACAGTGCACAGTCAACCCATGGAGCTCATTGCCAGGGGATGTTGTGAAGGCCAAAAGTATAAATAGGTTCAAAAAAGAATTAGATAAGTTCATGGACGATAGGTCCATCAGTGACCCAGTATGGCCATTCTTATGTTCTTGTCAGTGATTGCTGTAGGCTTTTCTTGCAGTTGCTTTGTGCTAAGTGTTGTACAGATATAATGGCCACCTACTGCAGGTGTGTTATGTTCTTCTGCTATAGAGTACACTCTAGGGGAGGACACACACACACAAACACACACTTTTAATCTCCATAGAGCTTGTCAGCACAGAACCCAGTTACTCATTCTGTGTGCTGGCATCACATTGTTTGAAAGTGTAGTTGTGTTGTAATTAGTGCCAACAACACAGGAGATATTCCTATTTATAAAATTCCTATTTACAAATGTTTATTTTAGTTCTTTTTAAAAGATGCCCATTCAGTGCCCATACTAAGACATGGCAATAATTTAGGACCAGTATCCAAGAGATTGAACCCTCCTAATGAAAGTACCACTGTCTCCATCTACCTGATCACCCTCTCCCCAGGCCCCAGAAAAGCCAAAGACCAGTCAGGCAGCAAGACTAGGGGGACCAACAAATTCAGGCTTTGTCAAACTGAAGCAGGAAGAGTTGCACAGTTGAGGACCCTCACTGAGAGCAACCTGCCACCTGCACCCTCATAATCAAACCAGAGGCTGCTAACTGAAATGCTTCAGATGATCTGAAGTGCTGGAGGCACATCACACAAGGCAAGTTGCAGTCTCTGACTACCTTGAGTTGGTATACAGACAAGCAGGCTCCAGTCCACTTAACGCTCTATGGGTATGATCAAAAGCCCACTGAAGTCAATGGAAATCTTTCCACTAATGTCAGTGGGCTTTGGATCAGGGCTTATACAAAACTCCATGACATGTGTTGCGCAGGTCAAGCTAGATTATCATAATAGTCTCTTCTGGCCTGAGAGACTCTGCATCTATAAACAATTGATAATTTTTTCTTGAGAAATAGGAAGAATATTTTTGTTACTAGATGAGATTGTTTAAATATTTAAAACAAGTTGCCTCTTTCAGTGTATTTAAGCATGCATGGATGGCAGTGGGACAGAACCTCTGATCGAGCATATGATTAAATTGATTTTTACCAAACAGTATTCGTAAAATATGAAGATTAAAACATTTGATGTGCATCATGTAGTTGTGCGGCTGGAATAAAAATGATGCACAGCATGCTGATATTTAAGAAATAGCTGCCTCCAAAGTGTACTTAAGAGGTGTTTAATGAAGAGGCCAATTATCCATTGCTGATTTCACATCCAGCCTGTGCTATAATTACCATAGCTCCAGAGGTCATGTCTTAGTCCTATCTTGTTTCCCATAAAACTTTTGGACTGGGGTATTTATCTAACATTATTCATCCACAGCAACCTTTGTCAGATGCCTGTTGGTAAGTCTGCACAAGTAATGGGCTTTTTCCTTTGAGCACTGTATTGTTTTGGTCTCGTCTGATGGTGCACCAAAAAAACATTGAGCTGCTCTGATAAATAACTAGGAAGATGTAGGGAGAGAAATCTATTGAGAGCAAGCTGTCATACTTTGAAGGATTTTGTGCATAAAAAATGCCACATATCCCTCAGGTCTCCTTGGACTTTATTAGCATGATGTTTAGAAGGCACCAAAAATGAGTAGATTTAAGGGTGAGTATATTTGTCAGCAACAACAACCCCTTACTTCTCACTTACCTGGAAAAGACATGGCCTGATGGTAAGAAGACTGGGGTTCTGATTTTCCATCTTTTCACCTTGTGCAGTCCTTCATACATTTGCAGAATGCAAAGAGGGTACAAAAGACTAGCAAATCAGAATGGTTGTATTTTACACTGGGCTTGCACTCTTTTTGCACAGGTTGAAGTGATTATACAAGGTTCAAGGCAGTGTAGAATCTCTCAGGAACCTTTAGTTTAGGAGAGCACATATTCTGATCCCAGCTGAACCACTGACTCACCTTGGACAAATTTCTTGACCTCCTTGTGTCTCAGTGAAATCCAGCTAAAAAATTAGAAGGGCCTAACCAAAAACCTGTTGCTTTTCAAAGATGAGAACTCCTCCAAAATGTCAGAGAGCAGCCCTTCCCAAAGTAACAACATGACAACATTTCTGAAGAGCCCATTTGTGTGTGTGAGAGAGGTAGCTGGCAGAAGCTCTGGATTACTATTCTTTCTAATGTGGTAGCGCCAAAAGATCCCAGGATTGGGTCCCCATTGTGCTGGGTCCCCCAACCCAACCAGAATCCAGGTTTCAGAGATGAATTATTGTCACCAGACTGTGAAGACTCCTCCCGCTATCTGCTGCTACTTCCATGTGGAGGATTGCAAGAGAGGCAGAGGGCTTGGTGCTCTAGTGGGTCTCTCAGGATGCAGGACTGGGCTGGAAGGCCCTGGTTTACCCTCTCAACTCTAATTGGCATGGGTTGTTTTGGGGAAAGAGCTCTGAGGGTCTGGTAAGGGCCATCTGAACGTCATTAGGCTGCAAACAATATTCTTCAGATTACAAATCCCTGTGTTTCCATTTTGCATTACTGAATTTGCATGCAAACAACTTGACTAGCACATCATTTTAGTTTTACAGTAGTCATAAAGCCAGTGACTCTTGATTTTTAGCTTACAATGTTTGCACCAAAAAAGATGTCCTACAGCTGTGTTCTTGACACCTCTAACTATCTAATCCCTGCTTTATCACCATCTCAGCAATCTGTTTGACATTAAACATCATGTTTATATTGATGACACCAAACTTTTTCCCATCCAACCTTTGTCCCTGCCAACATCTCCACCTCTCTGTGCACTCTCTCTGTCATATATTCCTTATTGCTTGGTTCCACTCAAATTTTCTCCACCCTATTGTCTTCAAGACTGGTTCCTTCTCTTAGACTAGAGTAAATGCCCTAATGCTCCCTAATTTCTTCCATCTACCTCCTTGACTCTGATCTTGCCTTGTCGGATGTACCAGAAATGATCCATCAATGTTTATTTTTCCATCTTACCAACAGTATCTGCAGGACCTCCTATAGCTGGACCTGGATTCATAATATAATTCATACCTGCCCTTATCTTCACTTTCTGTCTGCCCACTTCCTTAATCCATGCACTCCCAACCTCCCACTTTGATTACTACAACTCCCTCTGGGCTGGTCTCCTTGCCAAATTTCAACTTGCCCGAGAACACTCTGACCACCTGTGTTCCATCAAGAACTCACAAGCATAACCTCATTACCCTGATCCTTATTTATCTTCACTGACCCTATTGCCCCCTCAGACCTGACCTTACCAACTCCCTTTTCCTCTCCTCCGTTCATTGAACTGGTTATGGGCAAGACTTAGTCCTCACTGTGAGTCTCTGACAGTGGCAGTGCCTTTAGCCACATCCACCTGTCTGATGGAAAAGCCTTGTCCTGAACTTAGTTCCAGTGAGTCCCCAGCCATTTCAAATCCTGCCTCAATATCCATCTCTTCTCTTTTCTGCTTACCGAGGAGGCCGCTGGCTCAGTGGCTAAGGCAAAGAGTTGGGCATCAGAAGGCCTGGATTCTGCTCCCAGCCTGGCCACTGATTTGTTGGATGATCTTGTGCAAGCTAAAGAATCACTTCTGTTTCCCCAGCTGTAAAATGAGAATATTGAAACAAAGCGCTTTGAGAAATATAGATTAAAAGTGCAAAGTGCACGCACCTTATTAATATTGTAGTTATTCACTTTGATCCCCTACCTCCACCTTTCACCATACTCTTATGTGCTCGTCGTTTTCAGTTTTATAATCCCTTCTGTGTGTTCAATATTTTTGTGCAAATGATGGCTTTTGCAGCAGACTGAAACTTGTTACCCTTCTTGTAGGAAAGACATGGTACCAGAAATAGCATTCTAATTGGTACGATGCGTGAAGGACTTGTTTGCCACTCAGGTATAATAACATTGCCTTTTTTTCCTTGTTTTAGGGAGTGCTGCCGATTTTTTGGAGACAGTGGCTTGACTATGAAGGTGTTTTTTACCAAGGCAGCACCCTTTGGTGTTCTTTGGACACTCACAAACTACCTGTACTTACATGCAATAAAGAAAATAAACACTACGGATGTCTCCGTGTTGTTCTGCTGCAACAAAGCTTTTGTGTTCTTGCTTTCATGGATCGTTCTCAGGGACAGGTTCATGGGAGTGAGGGTAAGTGTCTCCTTATCTCTCTGTCTCCCTCCCTCCTTCGCTTTAACCCTTTTCCAGCTGGCTCATTTAGATCAGCATCTGACACTAATAACAGCAGGTTTCTCTGATCTTTTGAAGAGGTGAAGTCATGAGCTGAGTCAGCATAATATCCTTACAGAGCTTGCAGTCCTCCAGCCTGTGCAGAAATGCATTCATTACAAAACAAATCAGCACTGAGAACCATCACTGTGTGGCTCTCTCTCAACACTGCAGCCTCCTCTTCCTAGATCTTGCTCTCTTTCCTCACTGTTCCTTCCAAAGGAGATGACTTATCCCAGACTGTGACATGAAGGATAACTGGTATCCCTGTGTGGTCATGAACATTTATCATCCTTTTCCTGTTCTCTTTTGATTAGAAAGGACTGAGCCTATGGTACTTAGACATTTTTTTTAACTGTGCATTTCTACGGGTGCTTTACATGTCCTTGTGAATTTTTTGTCCATATTCTCTGAATTCATTGGTGCAGCTCATATCTGCATATGACACAAGCCCTGTGCTATTGGAGTATTAAGTTCTGTGTCAGACCTGGTTGTTGATAGCAACTGATATAAACATAGATGTGGCTAATTCAACTCCTATTTTTCAAGTATCTGTTTTTAAAAAGGTTTGTTTCTGTGTGGAAGTGCGAGGGAGGGGGAGGAATGCCCCTGTAGTGTGCTCAGCAATCCATTCCATGACTGCACAGTTTGGGCTAAAATTCAGTGAGATCTCGTGTACTAATACTACCTAACACAGTCTGTGTAAGTCACTCTGGCAGGTGAAGAGCTAGAGAGAACTATCGGGTCTTAGTTTGTGTCCAACAGGCTAGATAGAGGGGGGGAATTCTGGAGCAGGAGATCTCTGAGTGGGGCATTGTGGAGGCTGGAACTTGCCAGCACAGCTCCAATAAAGCACAACTTCAATAAATTCTCTGTTAGATTTTCTGCTTAATTCTGTGGGCCCATAGGTAGGAAACAGAGATTTCCCTGCAGCCTTCCCAACTTCTGCATAGACCCTGCAGTCACACAGAACCCTCTGTTTGGTCCAAGAGGTGCCACCAACACATTTTACCCCTTCCATGGGAAAGATGGAGGAGGGGCCCACAATGCATAGCATTGAGGGACAATCTGATCCAGAGTTCCCTTTGCAGTTGTTAAAATTAAGTCCTGTCTCCCTTATGCCCTTGAAGAACATTCCAGCCCTTAGAACCAAGAAGCAGCTTCTCACATTCCCCTCTGACAGCAGAGGCAGCACCAATCAGCAGTTGGCATTTATCGGCACTCCCCAAAAGTGACACAGTGTCAGGTCTGTGGCTCCTATAGTGGGGCTGAAAGCAATTACCGTATGAAGACACCAACGATTTACTCCTGCCCCATTACACCAGCTGAAGTGGAGATGAGGAGTCAGCTCTCTTCTTGGTAAACCTGGGCAATATTTCTAGTTTGTTTTCAGAGAGATTTTAAACACCAGGATACGCAGAGATTAAAAATTAACTTTAATAGAAGAATTTATTTCTGTGTGATTGAAAATCTTGAGCCACACTGTTGTTATTGCAGCATGGCCCTCAGGCTGCAATAGGGAAGATTACAAAAGGTAACAGCAAAGGAGTACCTAGCCCTTCCAGCTGTTGTCTGCACATTAACCTTTCAGACTGACTTGACTCTGAACTTCATTTAACTGCGGGGGAAGGGGGTTGAGTAACCAGTGAGGGAGCCTCTGTAGGAGAGCTGTAGTGATTTTAGGGGGTGATGGTAATGCTAGTTGTGTTGTCTTTTGGATAAGAGGAAAAAACAATCAGGGTCTCTAGGGGACTTTTAGTAAGTACTCCATTGTCCTGGTCAAATTCTAGTGGAAAACATTTACATCCTTCCCTCTTTAATTCTCCTGCATGTGCAGCTGGAGATGGTATTCCTAGTGACTTTCCAAAGCAGTGTATAGTGTTGCTGTACCCTGTTAAACAACTGGTGTGTTGCACCCCTTTAGGTGGCTGCATTTCTATGGTGAGTGATACAAAGATTGTAAACACACAATCACACACATGGGCAAGAAAGATGGTGTGTTGGCAGAATGCTTTGTAACCTTGCTGGATGAAAGGCACTGTATAAATGGAAGATACTGGTAATGATGCATTCATGTCAGAAGGATCGTATCTGGATTCCTAGGCTCAGATCTGGGGTTTTGGCTTGATTGAGTACAGAGCTAATGACTGAAGAGTGGATCCAGGTCTGAACTTTCCCCCATTTCAAGAGAGGAAAGGGGGTGAAGTGATGAATGGCCTGGATCTAGGGTTTGGTCTGAAGCATCTTTAATTATTCTTTATTAATTTTTAGTATTGTCTTGGGATAAGCCAACTTGTCAGTAAATCAGTAGCAAATAAATGGAGACACAGTTCTCCAATAGTCCCTGATAAGAAAATACTGCTTTAAAACCATAGGTATGCCAAAATATCTCCACCTGTCATTGATGGCATGTGGTACCAGAGGGAGGAACAACATGACAAGGAAGGGTATAGTTCACGGAGAGGTGCTGTACCCCTTCCAAACTTCAGTCCTCCACAGTGGTGCCTGGCCCTAATCAAAGATTTAGTCCAAGTGGTTTTCATGAGGAACTGTCTCCCATTTGAGCTGAGTAAGAGTGACATGCTACATTCTCCTCACCCAGCTATTAACTGACAAAGTGCTAGAGGATGAGGGAGAACTTTCTGGGATACTTGAACTTCTTGGATATTAACTTCTTGTCTGAGTAGTGGCAAATGTATTGCAGGTGTGGGATGTATTTTGTTTCCCCTGGAAAATGAGGCAGAGTGGACAGGCTCTTCCTTGACTCCTTTGTATCTTTCATGGGGATTAGGAAGGGCTCCTCCAGGGAAGGGCTTGGGCATTTTGGTGGAGGGAAGATGCTGCAATGAGATTTTGTTCTTCTTTCTTTTCACTGTGTATTGAGTAGCAAGTGTGCTAGGGTACTTCCCTTTATGACTGGGGATTTGAATGGAGTCTCCTCCTCTTTCCTTGGTTGATGGCTGGCCACCTTTTCTTCCTTCTGTTCCTTCCCTTTTCTGTAAGTTCCTGAGTCATAGTGGAGCTGATTTATTCAGGTACAAGGACAAACACCGTGTGTTTGGAATTTAATTTGGGGGTGAACTTCTAAAAGGTGGCCCCTTTCTAAAATCAGGAGCTAAGTGTTCGGAGTCACAGTTAGTTGTTATTTATTATTTACCTTGAGGCCAGGGTCCCACTGCACTAGACACCCTACAAACATATAACCCTGCACCAAAGATTTTATAATTAGGGCTCCATGTCTGTCACGGAAGACATGGATTCCGTGACTTTCTGCAACCTCTATGACTTCTGCGGCGGCCAGTGTGGCTGACCCCAGGGCCACCCAAGCAGCTGGCCCCGGGGTGGCCAAAGCAGCCGTTGTTCCTGTGGCCCCTTGCAGCTAGTGCTGCTGACCCTGCCCCTTCCAGCAGTGACCCCTGGGGCACCCTTCAGAAGCGGTGCCCCCATGGCGCACACTCCGCAGCAACAGATCCCCATGATGTGCCACCCCCAAGCAGCAGCCCTCTGTGACACACACACACCCCGCAGCAGCAGCCCCTCGGGGCACCCCCTGCAGTAATGGGTGCCGCAAGATTTAGTCAGGGGTATTTATAGTATAAGTCATGGACTGGGCCATGAACTTTTGTTTATTGCCCATGACCTGGCCATGACTTTTACAATAAATACCCATGATTAAATGGTAGCCTTATTTATAATCTACTGCTGATGCGCTGCACTAGTGTTTCAGATTCTGTAAGGCTGCAAAGCCTCAAGAAATAGTTAAAATCAGATATTGAGGGCTCAGTTCTCCACCACGTCCAGGATGAAAGAGGCTTTCAGTTTACAGTTTAGGTTTGTGGTATTCTCTGTCACTGGCAGTTTGTAAATCAAGATTGGATGTTTTTCTAAAAGATCTGCTCTAGTTCAAACAGGAATTATGGAGAGAAGTTCTGTGGCCTGTGCTCTGCAGGTCAGACTAGATGATCACAGTGAACCCTTCTGGCGTTAGAGTCTATGAATCCTGCAAAGTGCTGAGCTCTCTCAACTCCCATTATAGTCAGCAACTTGTCAGATCAAACCCCATCTCATTAGCATTTCTAATATTGAGCATTAATTTTATTTAGCTAAAGGACCCAGCTCTCTACAGAATAGATACAATTTTCAAATGTTTCGGTCTCTTCTGATTTTGTCCTTTGCTCTGCTCATACGACTCTAAAGAGCCACTAGCAAAATTGTACATTCAAGCACACAAGAGTAACTGTGCAGGTAGTGGCATGCCCATATATAGAAATAGGTTGTGTGTTTGATTACTTGTGCATGTACACCTTTGCAGGTGCAACCTAGAACCTTAGTTTTAAAATTTGGCCCTAAATCTGTAAATTGCCTCCATCCAGCCTGCCCCCATCCAGCTGTGGTATGTCAGATTAGTTAGTATTTAAGCTTTTCAGCTCTTTCTTGTAGCCTAAATTCTGTTATATTCTCTAAGGCTGTAGATTTTTGGACTCTGGAAAAAACTGATGGTTCACCTGCGTGAAAGTTGTATAACCTTATTACAGGGATCCCCTAGCTATGGTTTGAATAGGATGGGTTATTCTAATTACATCACAAAGAGAGCAAAGAATGTGAGGCCTGGATATAAGGTTTAAACAGGTGCCTCTCACCAAAACCACCACTGGCATTAACTGGCCTTCCTGTCAGTAGTGCTGGCAGAGGCATAGGATTGAATAGGGTTAGAGATTGAATCCTTCCACCCCTAGAAGGCCCACCTCCGAGGATTGCTGGCGGGGCAGTGTGGCGAGACCTACGCTGCCATGAGCCAGGCTGCACCTATTGTGTAGAAAGAGAAATTTACCCTCAAGGGCAGTCAGTCCAGCATCTTCAATGAGCAACTAAAGTTCCTCGGGCAAAAATAGCATTCGGCCTTTGATGCCCTGAGGAGTGACATTACAGCATTTACCTAGCTGATACATAAAATCTCCCTTTCCTTTCTAAATAGAACATGTATGATATACTGGTCTCTCCCTGGTTTTCCAGCCACTCCTTTTAGAATATATAACCAAGATCTTGGAGGAGTGAAACTAACAAAATCTGCAGGATAAACAGGGATTCTCCTATTTTTATTATCCTTCTTTCCATCCCTTTGCTTCCGATGCCCAGGATGGCTGAGACACTGTGCTGACTTTCTTCCCTGAGGGATCCGTATGAGTAGTCTGTGAAGCAGGAGACATCCTGCTATCCCCACTCTACTGTGCCTACTGATCCACACTATCAATACTAAATACGCAGCACACAACCAATTTTCTCAGCTAAGCTCTTCTCCCAAATCAGTGTAGACTCTATGCTCATAGAGTAGAATTTTCAAAAGCACTGGATTTAGGAGCCCAAGTGCTACTGCAAGTCAATAGAAAATGTGCTCATGGATCCTTTAGGCACTTCTGAAAATCCCACTCAAAATGTAAACATTCTTCTGAATCATAAAGTCTGTCTCCCCCTTTACATCTGAATAAACCCACTGGCTGACTTGTAAAATACTCAGATATTCTTTATTTTACTGTTTTTTTTTCAATAAGCCCCTTTCCCCTGACATCTCCCCTGGATTTTAGTTCATTTCTTCAAGCACTGGGAAATTCAAAGTCATGTATTATTGTGAAACACCTGATGCAGGGGCCACCTGATGTCAAGACTCAGTGACGGCTGAAATTCCCTCTTCAGGTTTATCAGGAGACAATGCTCTGAAGAGCACCTCCTCTCTGGCCAGTTGCTCTGAGATCTGACACAGTCTCTTCTTCACCGTTCCTTGCAGGCAGTTTCTCAACCAACTGGTGGGGCTTGTATATTCTCTTAACACATTAGCAGACTGCTCTGCTCTCTGTGGTTGCTCTTTTCTCATCAGTAAGGCTTAAAGTAGATGGCACAGAAAAGTGGAGCTCTTATTCAGAATGGCTCTTAAATATTTCAGTCACCAGGGGCTGTTAAATAACACGTCCTTTGTTTGTTTGCTTCCTCCTAGATTGTGGCTGCTATACTTGCTATTGCAGGGATAGTCATGATGACCTATGCTGATGGATTCCACAGTCATTCAGTTATTGGAATAGCACTTGTTGTGGGATCTGCCTCAATGTCTGCTCTTTATAAGGTAAATGCATACAAACCTCTTCGGGCTAAAAAATACCGACCACCTCGTATTAATGAGCTGGTCCCAACTTACCACCAAATACTGCCTCTCCTAAGCTTTATGCAGGACAACATTGCATGCTCTTTTTATGGGTACCTGCTATAAGCATAAAGACCAGTTTAACATTGGCAAGAAATATTTACTTATGTTGGCATTATCTGTCCCTATTTAAGGAGCAATAAGTGCCTACTTTTCGGGGGGGAGGGGGAATGACTCCCACCAAAGAATCCATCTGCTCCAATGCACTTCAGCAGGAGCTGCAGGTGCTCAGCACCTCTCAGAATCAGGCACCTTCATTTAGGTGCCAAATTTTAGCAATCCAAGTCTGAAAATTTTGTCCAAAAGCTCTTTCAAGCTCTTGGCTTTTAAAATGTCTCCGTACCCTTCTGACTTGGACCCTGATTCAGCAATGTGCATAGCACAGACCTGACGTGAAGCATTGATTTTTGTGGGAATAGTACATGCTTAAAATTAAGGTGCTCGCTTATGTATTTTGCTAAATTGGGTTATCAGTCTGGGGGCGGGGAAAGCTTCAGCTCAGGTCTCACCTTCTATGAAGTTACTATAAGTTCGCTAAAGATTGTAAGAGGCCTCCAGTTAAAAAAAGGGAAGTCAAGCCCAGATGCTATAGCTCTAATGTAAACAACAACCATAAGAACATTTTTAAAACCCCTAAACTTGAATCAGTCTGTCTTTAGCCCTCTGAAAGGAGGAGTGACCGGGCTAATGCTCCTTTTTGGGGCTGTATTTGCTTGTGTTTCTAGGATTTTAATCAGTTTTTCTTTTGTTCAGAACAAGGAGCATGGTGTGATTACTGTCAGAAATTACAGGAATGACTGGAAATTAAAGTCCACTCCCTCCTAGTCAATTCAGACAGAACAGAATTGATTATCTGCCATGTGTTTTTGTTTATTGGTGATAAAAGGGGCGTATGAAGACATAAATGTCATGTTATGCGGATACCAGATTTTCCCATCACTAGTTGCAGGAACAAACAGCTGACATTGGCTTGTTGTCAGTCCTCTCCTGCAGCCCCTTCGCCATCTCTGTTACACAGACACATTCACTGTCTGTCTCCTCTGTTCTCACTCCTTGTCATTACTCTGTGAAATAACCAGACAGACTGCCCTGAAGGTATCAAATGAGGAGCAACTGGAATTCAGATTCATTAAAGACCTGATCCAGAATGGACTCAGAATAACAAGTATGAAAAGTAGCTGCTTTGGCCAGCTCTGACTGTGGAGATATTTCTGATGGCTTCCTGTCACTAACATGGTTTTGTGTGTTGTATTAGGATGTTCTCAGCAGAATAAACTCACTAAATAAAGGAGAGATAGCGGCTAATTGAATCTAACAACAGCAGTACTGCCAGCACACTAACCTCTTTAGATTTTACTTCATACACAGTAGTTTAATGTAAGGCAGAAATTCAGTGTCTTTAAAACCATAGTGAAATAGGAACATAGGACTTGCTATCCTAGAACAGTACAATGGATCGTTTAGTCTAGCAACATTCAGGCTCCAAGTCTTGTCCACATATATTGCACGTATCACAGCAAAAGTTGCAATGCACCTTGACTAATTTGTGCTTTGCTATTCTGGAACAGGAAATGTCTTTCTGACGCCAGCTCGTGATGGGAAACAAGCCATTTGACAAGTCAATAGGAACACTAAATGAGCCTGCTCTCTCCCATTCATTGCGTTATATCACTCTAGCATATTGCCTCTGACTCCTCTTCTCAAAGTAAACAGACGGGGGTTGCAAATCATTCCTCTTCGTACACTGTTGTTCACTGGGCCTTTTCTGCTCCTGCAGCATCCTCCTGTCTGAGATAAGATTATCAAAACTCAGTGCAAAAGTGAATGGTGGTCCCTGCTAATGATCAGAACTCGCCCTGTCATTTCTTATGGGATGGTGGGGCTGGGTTCATAACTCGCTGTTAAGGAAAGTGTACAGCCGTCACTTTCTGTATCTTAAATGTAGCAGGTGACTTTTTTTCTACAAAACATAAACAGGTTTCTGATTGATTCAAAATGAGATAGTAACACGCCCATCATCCTTTTGATTTATGCACTAAAGCTTGAATTGAGTTACCGAATTTTAGCGACTAGTAGAGGAAATCCTGGGCCAAAGTCAGGTATGACTTACTAATGTAAATATAAAGCAAACACTGAAGTCAATGGTGCTACTCCAGATTGATGTAAGTAAAACAGAAAGCAAAACTGAGCCTCTTTGTACTTACATAGGGAGATTGCTTTAAAAATCAATGTTTTTCTCTTTTTCTTCCCCGTAAACCTAAATCCCTTTAACAAATCACCCCCACCAGAAGGGAAGAACCAAATGTTTAACTCTCCCTGCCCTCTTTAGTACTTTTAACATGGCATTCTAAGGGGCATGGGGACTGAGGTCTGGTCATTGGGATGTACAGCTTTTCATGGGCAATAGGATTTAGAGAGTTCACATACTTGCTAGGTGAGTGAAGACTGTTGCCAACTGTCCAATGGCCTATGGGAGTGGTGAGTTCCTAGCAGAGAGAAGAAAATTTACATTATATAAACCCACTGCCATAATGCAGGTGATTGGCACTCTGGTTGGCAGGTGATTGGAAGCAAAGATGATTGGGATTGAAGGGGCCTGGCCACTGAATTGCCATCACATCCCTCAGGGTGAGGACTGTAGGTCAGGGCTGAGGCACGTTCATGAGGCGACACGTGGGGGCTGGTAAGCATGTTGGGAGAGTATAAAAAGTAGCACTTCTCTGTGTAATATCTCAGCTATAAAACACTGCAGCTCTTTTCTCCAGCACAAGATTACTGCTCAATTTATTTCATTTAGTATATTTACAGAGCTTCCAATGGTGTGAGAGATGTTTTACACACACACATATTTTCCCAGGCAGGAAACATTATGATTGAATTAAGGTTGTGTGTACATCAGGAACTGAACATTAAAATCCTTATAAGAATGTTCTAATGAGTGGGAAAAAAATCAAAAGCAGGAACTGAGAGTTATGGTTAACATTACAACCAGGATCAGGGCCTAGCTAAGCAACATGCCAGCCAGATAAAGGAGGTCATGATTATTTGTTCCTGAATTCTTTCATTTTTAGTTTTATTTTTACTTTTTCTGAAGAGAATATTATAGAGAAAAACAGGTTTAAGAGAATATGCCACTCAAGAAACTTCTTGTATAATTCCTTCCTGTTTTTCAGAATAAAAAGTGCTGAGCCTCCTCCACATACATATTTTATGTAGCATTAGTGGTATCAGCTGCAGACACAATCTTTGCATTAATATATTGCTGGAGTGGAAAGGGGTCAGCTGATCAGGCATGTTTTTGAGTTAAAGCAAACCTACTTATTTTTTCTCTTGCAGGTTTTGTTCAAACTTCTCCTGGGCAGTGCTAAATTTGGAGAAGCCGCCTTATTCTTGTCTGTGTTAAGTGTCTTCAATGTCCTTTTCATCACCTGTATTCCTGTCATTCTGTACTTTACCAAAGTGGAATACTGGAGCTCTTTTGATGTTATTCCTTGGGGGAACCTTTGTGGATTTTCAATTCTCTTATTGAGTAAGTAAATGCTGTAAGTTCGTAACACTCTCTGATGGAAGCAGTAGCCAGAGGCCACGCCCTCCCCCCCAATGGAAGTTTAGATTTTTCTGAAATGGTGTAGATTTTTCTTTTTTTCTGCTCCCAAAGTTTAGCATGAGACATCATCTGGAGGGCCCATTGCACAGCTACAAATGTAGGGCCGGTTCCTCAGATTATTGTTGGGAATAATGCTTACTGCCATGCAGTGTCCCATTGACAGCCACAGAACGATTTCAGTAGTAAGCACTGCACTCGCTCGAAAGGGTTTGCAGAATCGGGCCCATAAAGTTTGTCCTAATGCATACTCATAAACTCTCCTTCACACAAATGCAGAATGCCCATGGTTCCAATGGAATACCCACATGTTTGAAGATGTGGGCTTGTCAACTTTCCCAAGCTAACCAGAGCCAGGCCAGTTCAGCCACGGTCTCACCAGCTAGCACTGAAGTCAGTGGGGCTCTTCCCATTGACTTCAATGGTAATTATATTTACTCCCTAAATGCATAGGAACCTCCAACGACAATCTAGTGTGCTGCAGTACTGCTGGTGATCAGTAGGTGGCACTCTTAGCTTTAGTTAATGACAGGGCTGTACTGTGCTACTGAAGGAAGAGTTTGTGGATGAGCTGTAAAACAAAAACCTTGACTACATGTGAGCATCAAAGATGCTGTGCTACTCTTTCCTAAATTAGAGGTATTAACCTAGTGCCTTAGCCAGGTTCTAATTTGGATAATTACATTCTGCCCACTAAAATGTGTCAATTGGAAATAGTATTTTCCCCTTCTTGTCATAGATTATAGCGTAGTTCTTTGTGCTTTCAAACAGCCGCCATGTTCTGCTACAGAAGTGGCTGCATTTTAGTTATTAAGCCAAGGCAATAGTTTTATATGAGCAAAGAGTGCAGAATTTGGACTTTGGTGTCCTTTGAGTTGAAAAGCGCCATATCCATGCAAACAGTCATTTCTAGAATATTCGAACATACATTGTGGGTCAGACTCCCCCCTGGCATATCCTTACTGACTTCAGAGGAGTGAGACCAGGGATGAAGTTGGTTCCCCAACAGCTATTTATTTGTCATAAAAACTCTATTTTAGTCATTATGTTCTTTTTTTTTTAATGAAATGCTGTTTATCAAACAGGTTGAATATCATCAAGGTTAGATTTATAGTATGTGCAGCCATCATCTACAGGCAGTTGATACGCAAAAATGCCTGGAAACAAATGCTTTTTTCACCCAAGATTTCCCAAATGAAGACATTAAATTTTAAAATGGGAGGACAGACTGGATAATCGTAGGGAATGGGGACTGTCACGGGGATGTAGTTGTGTTATTGTATGATATGGGACATATTCTGATCTGTATGGCCCCAATCCTGCAATCGGATCCCTGTCAGCAGAGTCCTGTTGAAGTCAGTGGGCCTCCCATAAGCTCAAGGGTCTGCCCAGGCAGATCAGCTTGCAAGGTAGGGGCCTTTGTGTACAGGTAACTTCCAGAAATACTAACGGGAGTTACCTGAAGGCTGGGGAAATGCACCATTAAATACTCTCTTTGTACTGTAAAATAAGTTAAGCTTGGTTTCACAAGAACTGTGCATCTAAAAATGAAAGTTGTTTTTCTTTCTTACTTCAGCATTCAATATTCTATTAAATTTTGGAATTGCTATTACATATCCTACCTTGATATCTCTTGGAATTGTACTCAGCGTACCTGTCAATGCAAGTAAGAATTTTTAACTTCCTTTTTTATTTTACTATATATACAAAGCCTCTTAATGTTTAAACAGTCAACAGAACTAAAAACTAAGAGCTTATCTGAGGTGAATAAAATGATGTTTTGTATCCACACCCACAAAAAGCAGAGAACAAACTGGTTAAAACAATATATATTTTCCTGCATTACATATAGATGAAAACTAATAGCTGAAGAAATGTTCTGCTAATTGAGTTTTTCACCAGTTCAAGGAACGTGTCTAATGCTAAACATACTTAGACCAATCATATTACATTTCAAAATAAAATTATGAGAAATCATGCTGGGAGGTGTATAACAGTAACAGGGGTGCTGGAACAATTTTTATAGTGAGGGTGCTGAGAGCCATTGAACTAAACTGTAAACTCTGTATATAATGGAAACACAGCAAGTCATGGGGTGCTGCCATATCCCCCACACCCGTAGCTCCAGCACCTATGAATAGTAATAGTTCAGCCTTGGGCAAGTAAAATATCATTGGTGTTTAACATCCTCAATCATTATGGTAAAGATTAGGCAAGTAGATTTTGGCATGGGCTGGTAAATTTTTATGATAATTTTGTAAGTCTTCAACCTATAGCCCTCTCAAGCAAGACTTTCCTGAGAGATAAAGGATAAGCAAGAGCAGCCACAGAAACTGGTGCCTGGCCTGGGAGTTTAAGGGGAGAGCTGGTTAGAAAAATGGTATTTTCTGTGAAAAATGGCTAAAGAAATGAAAAAAATTCTGAGTTTTCAACAAAATAACAAAAACAATTACCAAAACTCAAAAATATTTTTGCCTTCTTAAAAAATATTGAAATTTTTGAATGAAACAAAAAACTTCTGTGCAAATGTTTGCTTTGGGGGAAAAAACAAAACAAAACAAAACAAGTTTAAAGAGGAGAATTTCAATCAGCTCTATTTATGGGGCTTTGAACCTCCCTTCCATTAGACAGTGCCACACCAGCACATAATGGGAAAAGAATTGTCCACACTGGGAATCCTCTGTCGGCCTCTGCCTCCTTTCTTCTGCAGGAGAATGTGTCTGCTAGCGGGTTTCCCCTCCACTGCCAGGGTTACAAAAGGAAACTGGTAAAACTAAACACTAACTCCCACGCCGGTCCCTGGGAAATGGAGACCATTCCAGCAGCTTCTCTGATTCAGAATCTGGGGAAATAGAATGTGCCTGACCATTGTCTCTCCCCTGTTGGCTCTTCCTAGTGGAGAGAGTGGTTGGGAGCACCAGAGTTGTCCTCCAGCTCCTCACTCTGTGCATGCACTCACTCTCACATACACTTGTTTAGCTGGCCCTGGGCCTGTGGGGGACATAAGCTCTTTTCAGATACATTTATTCTCTTCCCCATGTCTCAGCACACAAGAAGATGCAGAATCACTTCTTTGCTTAACATCAGCACTCATGAGGCCATATAGTCACCAAGCGTGACTAGCTTCCCCCTGCTATTCGGTTTTAACCACAATCTGGTGTATAGCTTGAGGCAGCTAAGGCCCAAAGCTCCTCTCCCCAATGCACAGCTGTGCAGGGGAGAAGAGAAGATGTGAGGTGTCAATGCAGTGACTGCTCATTACTGCCCTGCAGTCTCCTGCACAGCAGAACTGCCCCGGGTCCTCTGCAAGAGCACTTTCAGCAGGTACTCAGGAAGGGGAAAAGACTGCATATGGACCACCACGATGCAGCAGGCACTCTGAAGCGAGATTGGGAATGCAATACCTATGGGAGGCTTTGGCATTTAAAACTTACAAGTAAAAGTAACTCTTAAGGGAAATAAAATTTGAGGCCAAAAACTTTCTAGTGGAGCCTTCAGAAGGTAAGACGTGGTTCTCACCAGTGAAAAAACAGTGTACACCAACATTATAGTATTGTAATTACAAGAGCTCTTTACTACAATGTGTTGTGCGGCAAAGTTTATTTCATAATAAGGCAATGTGATAAAACAGTTAGCAGAGGGTCTTGCAAGCTAAGAGCCTTGGGTTCTAGTCTCAGTTCTGCCACTGACTCACTGTGTGTCCTAGGGCAAGTCACTTGGTCTCTGGGAGCCACAGCTTTCTCATTTCTCTAATGGAGCTAATGCTTACCTGTCTTTGTACACCACTTTGAGCTTGTCTGCTGCAAGGTGCTATATAAATGTGAAATATTGTTACATGTTCAGAGCAGATCTTTGTGTGCCAGGGTTGCTAAATCTTGTCATACCAGGGCTGCACAAACACACACTAGCAGCTGGTCCAGTGCAGCTCTTCCCTAGCATCTTTTGTGCTTCCTCCTGTGGTGCTTTCCAAAAGGCACTGCAGGGATCAGTACAAAGGATTGTGGGTCACAGCCAGGATCTGAGGAGAATGGTTGCAAGTGGCCTACCAAATCTGCCTCAGTGGCAGAAATACAGGGAATAGGATCAGGCTCATACCTCTCCTCCCCCGAACCCCAGATACCTGCTCGTCACCAATTTGAGAGTCACAACCCAGAAGTAAAAAACCATTATTCTAATAACTTTGCTTGGAACTAATGACCATACTGTTTGTGCAATGTCCTTTGCCATTTAATCCAAGTGTGCGGCTATTTACACTTAAACAATGAAAGTAAAAGCCTAACCTCTCTGCTGTAATGAATAATCCAGATAAAAGAACCTCCAGAGCTCAGCCCATTTTGAGCTTCTTAGGATACATCTGCGCTGCAAAAAGGTGTGTTCTTAACTCAGGTTAAAATGACAGTGAAAGCACTTCAGCTTTTCACACAGGATGGCAGCCTGTGTTCCTCCTCAGGTTCCCCTATAGGTTGAACTCAAGCTGCTGACTCAAATTCAAAGCTGAGTTGCCATGTCTTCATTGCTGTTTTAACCCGAGTTAAGAACATGGTTTATTTATTTATGTATTTATTTGCTTATTTTTCCCCTCAGCAGCTCCAGGTTTGGGAGGTGAAAGAGATGCACACCTGAGCTGTGGTGTCAGGAGTCTTTGTAAAGCAAGGATAGACAGCAGGAGTTGCTATACCTTTAAGAAGCTGCCTGTCAATACTGGCTAGTGTGCAGGGTGAGAGGTGCAGTGCCACACCACACCCCAGCTCTATTTAAGGCAAATTCTGGCTACTCTCTGCCCTTGGTAATCTGGACTCACTGAATGCCCAGGTTAAACTAACAGGGAGAGCGCTAGACCCACAAGTCTGTCTCTAACAGGCTTATTCTCCAGTGTTTCATGTCCAGAAGTCCACGCGTTCTAAGTGAGCGAGACCCCACCTATATTAAAAGCCTGCCCTGTGCTGCTTCTCTGCAAGCAATGTACTGCAGAGTGTATGGGGGGTGGGGTGAGATGCTGCCCCAATGCCGTATCCCTTTTAATAATATCAGTTCAATGTTTCATACAGTTGTTGATCACTACACGAGTGAAATTGTCTTCAACAGTGTCCGTGTAATTGCCATTGTCATCATTGGCCTGGGCTTCCTCTTGTTGCTTCTACCAGAGGAATGGGACGTCTGGTTAATGAAGCTCCTCACCCGCCTCAAAGTGCGGAAGAAGGAAGAGATCCCCGACGGGAACGGAGACATTGTTTCAGGACTGCAGAGCAAAAGCAGGAGAACTCGCCCTTCCATGTCATCCTTTGCTCATTAATGTTATTTTTACTGAAACTCTGTGATTAACATTGTATGTTATGATTCAAGGGTCTTTTCCTGCGAAGCACGTACGTCCAGTATAGTGTACATACCTGTACAGTTTTGATATGATACAGTCTAAGGCATCAAGTTTTGGCATGTCCTATTTGCTTGCACTTTTTTCACATCAGACCTTTCACTTAGAATTACCACTTAAAAAAAAAATCAAAAGAAGAACCTCTCTCCTCTTTTTCAGTGAATGTAATGTATAGTCAAATGATCTTTGCTTATATCATTTTTCAAGATCAATTTTCATGAGAAGCAGGGCAGATATTTTGAACATTAGAAACTAAATGACACATCACACACTGTGATTTAAAAGGAGCAGATGCTATGCTACGTCATATGTTTATTTTCTACCAGAGCTATACTTGTAACTTTAAAAGTTTAAAAAAAAAACCAAAAGCAAATCTTTTTGAGAAGGTGGGAGAGGAGAGAGAGAGATTAGGAAACTGCTCAGTGAACTTTGTGCTAGGACAAGAGTGAGGTTAATGTGCTGAAAGGCTTGCACTGAAGTAATACAGGAGAAGCAGTCAAGAGCTTATACTGCACATTCTCCTTATACTGCACATGACTGCACTCCACGTTTAAGATCATGCAAGAGAAATACAGTGCCTTCTACAGAATCCTAGTCTTTATCTGTGTAGAACGGGTCACTCTGAAAGTAACTTCTGTCATTTTACAGTATAGGGGGCCCCAGTGCTCCTAAAACTCCCATGAAAGTCAACAAGTGTCAGGCACAGACTTCATTGGGAACTTAGGGGGCTCAGAGACTGCAAGTTCATGCGCTGTGCACCTGTCTCTTCTCACTTGCACAGATTTTACCCCATGTGGAGTTACTCTTGATTTACACTAGGGTGAGTAAGAGGAAAATTTTACTTGAAATAAAATGAACAAGGAAGCTGACAGCCAGGCCTAGAGAAACACGGTTCATGATGTACAGTTTGAGCCCAACAAGGTGAATTGCCAGTTGCTTTCACTCTACAGTTGGGAGTTTTAAAAAGAAATGTACGATATTTACATCAAATGTAATGTAACACCTTTTTATGAAACTTGTAAGCACCAGGATGTTTACTTATGCGATTTAGGTTCGCCATTAAATTTCTATCTGTGATAGATCACATGCTATGTAAAAAGGAAAAAAAGTTATAGTTTACTATTTTTGAAGTTTGCATTATTGCATACAAAATAAAAATGTTATTTTCAACGGTTGCCATAAGCTGATGGTACCTGCTGTCACAGAGGCATACTTTGTGTCAGGCAAGTGTGGCGTTCACTTTGAAACTTTTTAGCAAATGAATTTCAGATCCATTATCTGTTTGGCAAAACTAATTAATAAAAGGTTTTAAAAAAAATCCTAAGTCAATGACTTCTGTGTTTTTTCTTCCTACTGCCTCCCTCCCAAGTTATATTACTTTCATTCTTTCTGTTTGAAATACTTTATCAAAAGTGATGAAGAAGGAGGGAGATGAAATACAAAAATATGGCCCCAATCCTGCAAAGGAATCTACAACCACAGAGTCTTACCCTCCCCATGCAGAGTCCCACTGACTTGGGCTACAGAACTACATGTCTGCACCTCCAAAGAGTTTGGTAAGTGTGGTCTCATACTGCCACCTGGAGTCACATGGAAGTCAACAAGACTCCTTGTGGGTGTAAGGGGCCATTACTGCCATATCCCTTTGCAAGAGCAAGACCCATAATACACAACTGTGGGCCAACTATGGCCAAGATACTGTATTTAGGCACCAGTCAGAAAATCATAAGCCTAGCAGGAGGAACATAGGGTAAAAGTTGTCTGTCCAAAGCCTGACGTCTTTGAAATCACCAGGGACGGTGTACCATAGGTCCTTTGTGACTAATATTTCTGATTCAGTGCATAGTCCACAATATTATCTACGTACATACCCATATCTCTCAAGACCTTTAAATACCCACTACTACAGAGATTTGTATGTGCTAATAATAATCTGTGGGAGAGGAAGCCTGACTGGGCAAGTGGGTGCTGCCCCGGGCAGCAGATGGAGTCCCCCTTAGGGGAGGCTAGCTCCCGGCTGCGTATCTTCCCCACCCCTGCAGCTGGGGCCATGAGTCCCCGCAGAAGTCCCGCGTGCCCCCTCCCTCGGCCAGAGGAGAAGTCCTGAGTGCCCCCTCCCTCGGCCAGAGAAGTCGTGGGCCACTCTAAGATGTGCCATGCCTCCCCTCCCTAGACCCAAAGACGCTGCAGGGAAAAGCCCTCAGCAAGCTGCCTTGGGGGGGGGGGCTACCTGGGACCTTTCCCTCACTGCCGGGCTTCTCAGTACCTTGTTCCTCTGACAACCATTTCTGGCTACCTTCCCCCCTTCCACACTTCAGATGGGCCTCAAAGTCACAACATCACAAGCTCACTCAAGGCCCCTTTGGCTTTAGAATCACCTCTGGAGGGCCGCAGTTTCTCACACCGGCACATCCTTCCTTTAAACCTGCAGTGACCAGCTATTCAAAACACAGACACTTCCAGGATGGACTATGCTGTTTCCAGACGCTGGCGCCTGGGAAGAATTCCTCTTACTCTTTTTTCTGATGGATTTACTTGATTGACTTTCCTTCACCAAGCGGAAACTAGGGACCAGCTGCTGGCTCTCTTTGCAAATGGACGCCCTCAGGTTAAGCCACTAGGTACATCTCAGACGCTCTGCCACCGAAAAGCAATGCCCTGACTTGGGGTATGGCTACACTTGCAGCTGTACAGCACTGGGAGTTAAACCTGTCTTTGTACAGCTGAGTAGGGAAAGTGCTGCAGTCTGACCACGCTGACAGCTACCAGTTTACTGCCATGGCCACATTTGCAGCATCTGCAGCAGCATTGGGAGCGGTGCATTATGGGCAGCTATCCCAGCATTCAAGTGGCTGCAACGTGCTTGTCAAAAGGGGGTGGGGTGGGGTGTGACAGGGAGCGTGGGAGAGAGAGAGAGGATTTTTGGAGCCGACACTCTGTGAGCTCCCTGCCTTGCAAGTTCCCACCCCTCCCCCACCCCTCTCTCACTCACTGAAGGCAATTAGCCCTCTTTGTTTTTTTCCTCACAGACCAGCTAAGCAGCCTCTCCAAAAACGGATCACCCCCCCCCACCCTCTGTCCTGCTTCTCGCCTCAAGCGCCCTACCTCCCTCTCTCTTCAAGCTAACACCAGCTGTGGGCCTTCCAAAGGGAGCCCCCTGCCTGTTTGCTCATTCACAGCAAACAGGAGCTGTGTTTGTTTTTTTGCTAAGCAGCTCCGAGAGCCCCAGTTCACAACAAAACAAAGCGAGTTATCCTTCTTTACTTAGGATTATGGGAAGATTCCAGAGGTCAGTTACGGCATAGTAAGATTAATCCCTGTTTACACTGGCACCCCAGCGCTGCAGCAGCAGCAGCGCTATTGTCTTTATTCCTCTCATGGAGGTGGAGTACAAGCAGCACTGTAGCCAGGGAGATACAGCGCTGTATGTGCCTTGCCAGTGTGGACGAGGAGTAAGTTACAGTGCTGTAAAGCCACCACCAGCGCTGTAACTCTCAAGTGTAGCCAAAGCCTTGGATTCGAGCTGAGGTTGCCGCAGCTATGGCTCAGAGTGCTAACCAGTATACAACCGTGGCCAGCCACTAGGTGACACACAGCAGTACTGTGCTCTCAGGGTGGCCACCTACTACGCTGCAGCCACAGGTATTAATCAAGTCTCCCCGTTACTGTCATAGTTAAAATGGTAACAAAAGGAAAAAAGACGGGAGACAGCCTGCTGCCTGTCTGCTTTTCTCTTTCTCGCCCCTTGACCAGCTGCCTCTCCCCCCCAGTTTGGCTTAGGTGAGTGTCATCATGCCCTGGGCCAGAGTATTTCCCTTTGCGACTCCGAAAAGTGCCCTGACATGCAGGTCTTGAAGCTGGGCCCAGTCACAGTGGCGGAAGGCACCATAGAGGGCAAGCAGGCAAAGTGGCTGTGTGGGCTAATTGTCTCTCTGAAGGTGAAAATCGACAGTTCAGGTGTGAACAGAAGTCACCATAAAAGGAGGTGAGGAATATGCTGGTCAGGCCAGGCATGTCTTTCTCCTCATTCAAAAGGCATCGCTCTCCCTGGGGTGGAATTGAACCCTGGTCTCTCACATAACAAGCAGAGATACTCACCACTATACTAATAAGGAGTAGGGTCAGGTTTTTGCTGCATTCAACTCCTTAAGACCTGCTATGGCCAGATTATGCCATACCACAGGCCCCACCCTGGTAACACTAGCCCTTCCTGAAGGCTGTAGCAACAGCCCTGGGAAAAGCCCTGTCCCTCCTCACATGTGGTTGCCTCTCACTCATCCAGAGAAGCTTTTGATATGCCCAACGCAGGTTCCAGGGCCACCGAGGAGGTGGTATTTGCTACTCACCTTCCTAGGTCCACCAGTAATCTCCCTGGAATCCAGAGTGATTACTGATAAACCCAGGAAGCTGAATAGCACATACTGCCTCCTCAGCCACCCCAGAACCCGCCTTTGGGCAAAAACATCCCCCCACAAAACCCTGCAACCGGGGGTCCAGCAGCAGCAGCAGTATCGAGGGAGGCAAGGCCACCCTAGCCTATTATACCCACTGCCCATGGTGTTGCAATAGTACAACATTAACACACCTGATCTTTTCACCCTGTTTTTGGCTAGGAGGAGAACACCCTGCTTACCCAAAATACAGACCCTACAAACATTGCAGTTGTTTCTGTGGAGCGTTTACCAGCCTACTCTTTCCTCTTCTGAATTAAAAATTCTTACATCTCGTGGTGTAGCAGGTTTTGCTGTTTTCACATAGCTGCCCCAGAGTCCTGTTAGGAACAATGCCAAAGATGATGAACCAAAAAAATCACTTCCTGGTTACATAAGCCCAAGAAATGGGAGCTCCTCTTCAATCGCTGTATTTTATTGGACAGCGAGTCCAATAGGTTCAACCAGGCATCCCACAGGATTGGAACCATTTTAATGTCAGCTTCTTAATACATTTTACTCCTAACCAATGTATAGTAAGGCCTTAAATGCCAGTATATTGCTTAAACCTAGGACGTTTGCACCTGGTACTGCAGCATCAGTAAGACTTTGTGTTATGATGAAATGTGAATACTAAATATGCTAGGTTTCTAAAATCCTTCCCAAGGCTGACTAAAGAGGACAAGACACATGATTTATACAGAGTAAATTATAGCTGGTCCAAGTAGAGACTGGGCTAGCCAAATTGGCTGAAGGTAGCAATAAGCCCCAACCTAAATTTCTTCATGCAATACACCACCCTAAGATGAGCACCTGATGAAGACCAGAACCTGGATGGGACTTGATGAAGTGTCAACAAAGGATGTGTGTTTTAAATGCTGTTTAAGCCTCTCTGTAGAGCTGGAGGTTGAGGAGTGGGCTGAGAAGAAGCCAGGAAGGAAGGGAATAATTAGCTCTGGCCCAAAGGGATCAGTTGTAGAGTATATTGTACTGGGAAGTGTTCATGAGGTGATCAAGCCACCAAGCTGAGGAGGACATTGTGTGCTGTCTGAACTCGCAGCCCAGGGAGCGTGTGTTGGCAGGAGCTGCTAAGTTGGCTTTTTGTCTAACTCTCTCTCTCTCTCTCACACACACACACACACACACACACACACACACACGGCTTGCTAGGTAGACTCCTCCCATGGCAGGAACTGGTGCTTTTAGATCGCTGGAGCTAAATGCATGAGACTACTGCATGACTTAAAAGCCATATGGCTGTTAGCTAAGGCTGTAGCAGACTCATTAATCTCTCTCTAAGTGGGGACAGAGCACCGCACACTGAGGAGGAGTGTGGGTTACACATACACAGAAGGCAGAGCAACATTTGTTACATTGCTGTACAGCGTAGCCACACCTGCTGTCTCCTTATTTGCTGCCCCTAGTCTCTGTGCTTTAAGATGCGTGACTTTGAGGGCTAGGATTAGGTAACTGGTCCTGTGAGAGGCAAGGCCCAGGTCTGCAGCTGACCCAAAGAAAGCACTGAATGATCTACAGCTGCCGTTCTAAATTAGCATACAGCTGTGGCCCAGCTCAGCTATGTGCTACAAGCTGGAGGCTCCAGGCTTCCTGGCTGCCTTGCCACATGGTGGGCTCTGGGCTCCAGCTTCCCTGCCGCCCGGCGGGCTCCAAGCTCCCACCCAACAAGGTCCTGGTGCCAGGGTCCTGGCTGCCCCTCAGCCCCACATGGTGGGCTTCGGAGGTCCCTGCACAGCAGGGTCTGGGGTGGGGGTCCCTGCCCCACGGCCCACGCCCAGCTCTCAGCTCCTGGCCCCATGCTGTGGAGGGGTCTCTGGGCAGAGGGTGCTGAACACAGGGGTTTGTCAGGAGGGTTAAGTGGGGGGCCACTGTGGTTCTCAGCCTGTGGCCCAGGTAAGATCTGTGGGCCGCATATGCAGCCCACAATGATAAATAGGTTGAGAACCACTGATCTACAGTGACCAGCTATAAGAAATGACAAAAAGGTTGTTCTGTGAGACGCAATTGAAAAGTTGGCTACAGATGGGATGCCAGGGAGCAAAGCCTCCAAGCCCAGGCCTAGGGAATTGGAACCAGAAGAAACAACAACCTGGCCAAGAGCAAGTTGGAAAAGGGGAGCACTGCTGCACTGAGGGGCTGGGTGTCACGCTTGTCCCCAGCTGCTGCAGGCCGCACTCCCCACCCCACCCAACAGCTTCTGAGGTGTCTATGCCACAGCCGTAATTGCTGTGCAGCCTCCTCCCGGCACTAGCTCTGCTCATCACACCAGCAGCCCCAAAGGGCTTCTCCCAGCCCAACCATCGCTGCCTCCCCTTTCGGCTGCTCTCCTTTTTCAGGTGTGAGAGGGACTAGTTCTCCTCACCCTGCACTACTGCTTTCTCCACCCTTCAGGGACCGGGCCTGCCAGCTCTCAGACTGTGCTGCCAGGCGTCGCCCCGGCACCAGTTCCCTGGCTGTTTACAGGCTGCTGCTCACACTGCCGCTAGCTATTCCTGGTTACTATGTATCACTCAGTAGTGCATCCCTTCTTCAGCAGGTGCAGACCTGGCTCCTCCATCCTGGGGTGACCTGTGGCCCAATCCTTGCCCCCTAGGTCATCATGAAATGTGTGCGTGGAGGCCAATGACCCAGCAATGAACCAGCAGGCTCATTAAAACAGTACATGAAATAGCTCTATGGACAGTACATAGCATCACAGCGTCTTCAGTCACTTATTTCCGCTGCTGCAGAACATGGTGCTGATTATTTCAGTGAAGTAGTGACAAGTGCCCTGCTCCCCCACAAGTCTTTTTTCTGGTCTGTTTTTTGTAGCATTGCATTGTGGCAGGCTCCTGCTTTTATCAGTACTTTTAGTCCTGGGTCTCAACACTTGATATTTTTACAGTGACTGTGTGAGTCTTGCATCAGCCCATGATTTGGAGTTATGCTCATTATTTTGAATGTTTCTTCTGTTCTGTCGAAGCTGGCTGTGTTTGTGTCAGCAGGGAGATGCTATGGGGAAACAGCTGCAAAGAGACCCAGAGTCAGCCAAAATATTCAATGGAAAAAGGTAAGAAATTGAAAATTTACTTGAGCCTCACGACCCCCCACAAACTGAGGGCTTGGGGTACATTAGTGAGATTTGAAGAGCACAAAGTGAAAGGATAGGGAGAGTGCTCCCTATGACTCAGAATGGATGAGCCTCCTGCCCCCAACCCCACACTCAGTAATTCCTTAAGATCTCCTGACTGCAAGGACTCTGAGCAGGAAGAGCCTCAGCTCCCTCAACAGTGCCATGAGGAGGAGGAGGAACAGATTGAGCAACCCCTGTGGCTCTCTCTGCCTCATGTTCTGATGAGGCAGCAGCATTGGTCTCATCACTGTCACAAAATCACTACCCGAACAGTTTCAGGACCTCCTAAGGAGAATTGCAGAGCCTCTCCAGGTTGCCCTGGAGAATGTTCAGGACCCTACCCACAAGGTGTCCATATTACAGGCCTTAGCAATGTGGAGCCCTAATCAAGGAAGCCATATTGGAACTGGTCAAAGCAGTTTGGAACATTCCAGCCACCTGTGCCCTGACTCCAAAAAAAGTTGGAGAAATAGTACTTTGTTCCAGCTAAAGGGGTGAAATATTTGTTTTCTCACTGCACCCTGAATTCCTTAGTTGTCCAGGAAATCACTGATCACAATGCACTGCACCAATCTAGATCCATCCCTTCCAACAAGGATGCCAGAAGATTGGATCACCTCAGAAGCAAGAGTTTTTCTTTCACCAGCCTACAATTTCATAGAGCATATTAGCAGGCACTGATGTCTAAATACAACTTTATTAAGGATAATAAATTGAGTTTGCTAACAAGCTTCCACAGGAGTTCAGGCCTCAGTTGCAGGCTATTCTTGATGAGGGAAAGCTGATAGCTAGGTCACCCCTCCTGGCATTATTGGATGTAGGGGACACAGCTTTCCAATCCATGGTGACTGCAGTTGTCATGAAGTGGGTTTCATGGCTTCACTCCTCTGGTTTTCCCAAGGAATTTCACGCCTACATATAAGACCACCCCTTCAAGAGCAAGAATCTGCTTAGCAAAAAAATCAGACTAGTTGTTACACACCTTCAAACACTTCTGTGCAACTCTCCGCTCCTTGGGTATTTACATGCAGCACCTTGGAGGAAGTACTCCAAGCCACCTCCATATAGACAACATCCCCAGGAAGCAACAAGGGGTACACCCCCAGTACAGGGAACACGCTGCCATCATTTCCCTCTCAGTCCCAGCCTCACACCAAAAAGTCATTTTGATGGGACCGTCAAGAGCCACCGACCAGCCTCCACACTACCCGATACCTTCATCCTCTTCGGTGGCCACGTTGCCAGTTTCTTTTCCCCAATGTGGCAACATATCACATCATACAGATGGTTCTTAGAGATCATCTCCATTGGCTACTCCATAGAATTCCTTTCCATCCATTCTCACAAGAGGACCCTCAGACAGGGAGTAAACTCCCTTGTCCAACTAGGAGCTATAGAGCCCGTTCAGCCTCAACACAAGGAGAAGGGCCTCTATTCCAGATACTTCTTCTTTCCCAAAAAGAAGGGAGGCTGTAGACCCATTTTGGATCTCAGATACCTAAATATCTTCAAACACCATTCAAGCTTCAGGATGATCACCCTGGCCTGTTTAATCCCCTCCCTAAACTAAGGTGACTGGATTGCAGCTCTTGATTTGAAGGATGCCTGCTTTTATACAGACATTCACCTAATGCGCAGGAGATTCCTGCTCTTTACAGTGGGCCTAGAACATTATCAGTACAGAATTCCTCCCTTCGGTCTCTTGGCAACACCAACAGTTTTCACGAAGGCGCTCTCCGTGGTAACAGCATACCCGAGTCACCAGGGCAGCCTAGTTTTTCCTTACCCTGCTGACTGACTGCTCATGGGGCAATCATTTTGGGAAATTCAATCATCAGTTCTGTCCCTTCTCAGCCTCCTGCACTTCTTAGGACTTCAGTTAAACCTAGAAAAGTCCACTTTAATCCCCACACAGAATATAGATTTAATTGGAGCGACTCTGGAATTGGCCAAAGCATATAAACCATAGGAGAGAGGGACCTCATCACTCAACTTTGACTGAGCCCTGAGACGACAGCTTGTTTATCCTTCTAGGCCACCAGGCCTTCTGCACTAACTTAACACCTTTCACAAGGCTCCATCCTTGGTGCCTGCAGGCATGATTATAGACAGTCTACACTCTGACCCGACACACTAGACAAACAAGTCTCAATTCCCCAGAGCATCCTGGCATCACTCACCTAGTGGGAAAACAAAGAGACTATGTGTGTTGGGGTTCCCTTCCTTCCCCCTCCACTCACAAATAAGCTAGTTACAGATGCTTCCCTATTGGGTTGGGTAGCAAAGCTGGACAACTACATGGCTCTATGCTCTTGGACCCATCAACTATCTGTTACTGTCTAGCACTGAAATATTTTATAGCAACTGGTTTTATGTACAGATAAGACACAGCACCAAGGGTCTACAGGACCTCAAACAGGAATATAAAACAGGATTTTCTTGGCATGTTTTTAATTTAATTTTCTTTGGGCTATATTATTTCTTAAATTAAAACAGAGATGAAATGATTATGTATGCCTGAAGTACAAGCGAAAAGAGTTGACATTCAGAAAACTGGAGAAACTGTGCAAAAGAATCTTAACTAGGTGAAAAATGAGTCAAGATGTCCCATACTCAGCTAAAACAAGGTGGTCTGAAAACAGCTTTAAATTAGGCCTTCAATTTTTCTAATATTTCAGAATATTTCTAAAACTAAGCTATATATATATATATATATATATATATATATATATATATATATATATATATATATATATATATATATATATATATATAAAAGCTATATACTGATTGTACATCATTAAAATGAGATGCAGATAACTTGTTCATTCAAATGATACATAAGTATAAGCAAAGTAGATGTGAGTAACATTCACATAGAGCCTGTGATACTTTCTGATTCCTTCGGAACAGAGTAAAACCAACACAGGCTTCCTCCTTGTTCATCAGAATCACAGTTTTGTTTTGCTTTTGGATGCACAGAAGAGCAAGGATTGTGTCAGACAGCCTAGTGGGAAAAAGATGCCACTTACTCCACTTTTCAACATGAGCAGTTTCCCTGCAGTCATTCATCACGTTAATAGACTCTCTCATTGCATTACAGAAATTCTGTCACATATCCAAGCAAGATCGAGCTGTATATAGGACAGAGACATATTGTCCTTGCCCCCTGCTTTGGCTGAAAGGTATAAATGTGCTTTAAGCAGCCTGGAGCAGGTTCAGCAGTGCCTGGGCAGAGTTCCAACCTGCAAGAAACAGCTTCACAACACTCTCCCTGGTCAATATGCCACACTGTTATAGGTTTGGGCCTGACTTTGCTTTCATGTGCAACAATTGTTCACAGCTTTAACCATAGTGACCTCAACAGACGATCCCCTGTTTAGCACCGTGGCCAATTAAGAATTCTCTCTAAAAGTGGTCCCCATCTAGCCAGTTTCTGATGAGTTAATCAAGCTAGTTTTTATCAGGAATACTTCACTGGTCTTACTTACAGCTGGTAAAGCCATTTTGGGGAAGAAGGGATTTTGGGCAAGTAGATCCAGAAACAAGATTCTAGAGCAGCAATTTTCAGCTTCTTATAAGAAGGTTTGGATGAGGAATCAGACATCAGTATGCTCTGGAGGAAGATTACAATTTCAAAGCTTCACAAAATAAACAAGAAGGCTGATCCTTAGCGACTCATCTGGATGCCTGAAATGACATAGGACAGGACGCTTACTGAAAAGTAGTTGGTTACTAGTTCTCCTCAGAAGCTGAATCTTGTCCTGAAATCCTTTTTTAAACTCCAGCTGAACCTTTGCATTCAACTATTGCACTTCATGATTCAACAGCTTCACTCATTACCTTCTGTTCACACAAAATACGGCCAATGAAATACAGGTATTTTCCACTAGAGGGTATTGCTGATAAGTGCACAAGGAAAAAGTTACACAAATTTGTTCCAAAAACCAGTGTGGATTTCCATAGCAACCAGGCGATCATCCTACCACGGTTCCATCCAAATCCAAAATCACAAAAGGAAAGGGAGATGCATAGATATCAGAGAGAGGCGCTTAACGTGGATTTGGCAAAAATCAAATGACTTTTTTGCAACCAGTAAACGATTGGCAGCTTCAAAAACAATCCTTGCCAGGCGGATTGTAAAACGTATCGCTAGGAGACATTGTAGCTAAGCTCACTTTTGTGTCTCCCCATAGTACCCTGCAAATGGTCAGCTAGCCAGGGAAATCAAAGCTGCAGCCCAAATTTTATGAATCCTGCCAAAACTACAAGAGTTCACATGGACACTTAGGCCTCACTGGGGTCCCAGCGTTTAGACCTCATGCTGAATCAACTGCAAGTATGATGACAGGGCCAGCCCAAGACATGTGCAGCCACACACGTCCCCACGCTCTGGAATGGCATTCCTGGCAAGTGTATTGACTAAAAGATCTCCTGCTACAAGCAGGGGGAGAAGGAAAGGGCAAGATTTCAGCAGGACCTAGACCTTTCAGTGATCTGCCCTTTCAAGCTGAAATGGAAAAGGACTACTGGTTTTGTCATCCCTCAACTTGTGGGTCGTGATGGATAATCAGCTGAACATGAGCTCCCAGTGTGATGCTGTGGCCAAAATCCTGGCTACAGTCCTGGTATGCATAATCAGGGGACTCAAGTATGAATCGAGAGGTCATTTTGCCTCTATATTTGGCACTGGCAACTGCTGCTGGTGTGCTGTGTCCCGTTCTGGTGCTCACAATTCAAGAAGGATGCTGATAAATTGGAGCATTTAAAGAAGAGTCATGAGAATTAATAAACGATTACAAAACAGTGATAGATTTAAGGAGCTCAATCTATTTATCTTAACAAAGAGAAGATTAAGGGGTGAGTTGATTATAGTCTGTAAGTAACTACACAGGTCTTCAATGTAGCAGAAAAAGGTGAAGGGTGAAAATGATCCAAGGGCTGGAATGTCTACACTACAATTAAATAGTCTCCTTGCCCAAGGCCCACAAGCCCAAGTAAGCTGATATGGGCCAACTGCAGGTGTTTTACTGCAGGGTAGACATACCCTAGGAGGTCCCAGCCGAGATGCCAGTGTAGTTTTTGTTTGGGAACTTCCTTGTTCTTTTAAATTAAAAATATCATACATGAACACTAAACAAGAAACTGAAACAGAATGTCACCATGTAATATTTCTAATGACTATATGAAGTATCAACATCAAATCATATTTTTTTACTTTCACTTTCACAACCAGGTTCAGTGGTGCACTCTCGTTGATTTACTTCATTCTGGAGCAGCACAAAACAGCCATAAAATATGGGCCAGTTAAACTGGGTTTACAGCTGCTTTGTTTTGCCAAGCAGTGAGAACCAACAACAGGCATCAGCTGATCATAGAGCTGGAATACTGTGTAAATCCCCAAACACTTCACCTCAAGATATTCTGGGACATTCTTGGAAGATGATTACCCTTATAGTTGTGACCAGGAGGTTTTTGAGCACCATAGAAAGCTGTACTAATTTGTAAGCATATACATCAGAATTCATATATTCTACATAATTATGATACTGCTTACTATGTGCTACACCTCCTGGAAGTCTACTATCTGCAATTAGCTGCCATTTTTGGCACTTAAACTACAGCCCTTGAGACCAGAGCATGTTGGGCAGAAGCTAGAGGATGGGCACTACTGTTGCCGCCTGAGTCTCTATGACTGCTGCCATCACCAGTCCGAGTGTGGAAAGGGCAGTTGAGGGACCTACTCCTCCTCTGTACCTCTGGGCCATCTTTCACTGTGACTGAGGAGCAGCAGCTGTGCCATGTGGTCCCAGGAGCAGGGAAGAGCAGGGGAGGTATTTGGGTTGTTTTTTCTTGTCCCCATCAGACATGACCTGAGTTGGGGCTGGGGGACTGATCTGTCCGAGCAATAATTCCCACTTCTGCGTGGGAGATGAAGGGGTTCAGGAAAGGCTAGCTCCAAGAAACCCCCTGGTCAGAAGGAGCCCAGGAATGTTGGGTACAGTAACTCCTTACTTAACGCTGTCCCAGTTAACATTGTTTCATTGTTATGTTGCTGATCTATTGGAGAACATACTCATTTAAAGTTGTGCAATGTTTGCTTTTAATGTTATTTGGCAATAGGGGGTTGGAACCAGGGTGGGCCGGCAGCCCCTCATCAGCTCCACTCAACCCCCCCAGCACCTCTTGCCTACCAGCGGCCCCACAGTTCAGCAACTCCCCCCTCCCTCCCCACGCCTCCCGCCTGCAGCAATCAGCTGATTCACAGCGTTCAGGATGCTCTGTGAGAGAATGGGGGAGGGAGTGAGGATGCGATGTGCTTGAGTGGAGGCGGGGCTGGAAGAGGTAGGGTGGGGATGGAGCAGGGCAAGGAAGAGGTGGGGCAGGGGTGGGGCTTTGGGGGAAGAAGTGAAGTCGGGGGCAGGCCTGGGGCAGAGGAAAGAACAGCAGGAGGAGCAGCTGGATGATCCACCCTCTTTCACCCTCTGACTCCACCACCTCAACCAAGCTTCATAGTCATCATTGCTGAATACATTATTATATTGTTTGTTTAAAATTGTTTAAAACTTATACTGTATATGTATATAATGTCTTTTGTCTGGCAGAAAAAATTTCCCCGGAACCTGGGCACCTGTCCCAGAAGGCTGCACCACCACCAGCAGCAGTGCAGAAGTAAGGGTGACATGGTATGGTATTGCCACCCTTTACTTCTGCACTACTGCTGGTGGCAGTGCTGCCTTCAGAACTGAGCGCCTGCCTAGCAGTCACAGCTCTCTGGCCAGCAGTCACAGCTCTCTAGGCGCCTAGCTTTAAAGGTAGTGCCTCTGCCTGCAGCAGCACAGAAGTAAGGATGGGATGGTACGGTATTGCCACCCTTACTTCTCGGCTACTGCTGGCATCAGCACTGCCTTAAGAGCTGAGTTCTTGGCCACCAGCTGCCACCCTCTGGCCACCCAGCTCTGAAGGGAGTGTAGAAGTAAGGGCAGCAATGCTGGGATCCTCCTATAATAGCCTTTTGACCCTCCCCTGACTCTCTTTTAGGTTGGACCCCTACAGTTACAATACCAGGAAATTTAAGATTTAAATATCAGAAACCATGAAATTCAATATTTTTTAAATACTATAACCATGAAATTTACCAGGATGGACTGTGAATTTGGTAGGGCACTAGTTATTGGTCTGCCTTCACACTTCAAAGCAGAGAACACCCCTCCAGTTTGGACATGAGAAACTCTGGTCACAGGTTTGTCATTCTAGCTCCCTACAGCATGTCGGTATGGCTTGGAGTTAAACAGGTTGCTACAGTGAAAATACATTGTAGAATCTGTGGTCTTATCACGTGCCCACAGACCCCCAGCTTAGCCTTGACATGCCTATGCTTGGCTGCGTCCTGAATCCTGCATGCATCCCGCTACCCAACGCCATCGACTGTGAATAGGGTGACCAGACAGCAAGTGTGAAAAAGCGGGACAGGGGCTGCAGGGGGTAACAGGTGCCTATATAAGAAAAAGACCCCAAAATCAGGACTTCTCCTATAAATCGGGACATCTGGTCACCCTGCCTGTGAAAGACCAAAGATCAGCCTCGGCCCAGGAAGCTGCGACATTTGCCTGGCTCAGCACTGGCAGGATCAGCTGTTACATGGTGTATAAGTGGTGCCAACTGAGCAGCTGGTGAGAGGAGTCCATCACGAGTAACAAAGCCACGTTCAGGATTCACACTTCAGCCCGTGGGGTACAACCTCCCCTCACAGACCAAGCGCCTCGCCCCTCTGCTGGGGCTGCAGCCCGGGGCGGGACTCGGCTGTGCGCCAGTGGGGCTTTGCCTGACTCCCAGCCCCCGGCCTGAGCACGCGGGGGCACAGATGGGAGCTTGGGAGCCCGCAGAGCCAACTTTGCTCGGGCGCCGCCCCCTCGCCTCAGAACCAGGATATTAGTGCCTGGGCCAGACAGGTCCCGCTCCAGCCGCGCCCCGGACCCAGCAGCCTCGGGGCGCCCGCGTGGGACTGCAGCATCCCCTGCCTAACGCTGCGGCCCCGGAGCGAGAGGAGCAGGAAGCTGTGGCACTACTAGGCCCGGGAGCGTCTCCTAGCAACGAGAAAATGGCAGCCCCCCCGTAGTGCCCATGCGCACAAGACATCTCGGCCCCTCCTATGTGTTGTCTTTGCCTTCGTCACTTCCGGCCTTCTAGAGCTGTATCCGGTCTGAGGTCAAAGCCTCCGCTGTTCGGCTGCCGGAGGGGCGCGGCGGGTGAGTGGGGCAGGTGCCTGGGGACAGACGCCAGGATCCTGCCTTCCGGAGCAGACGGGACCGGCCTTCGGGCGTGCCGCGGCCCAAGCCACCCTGTGGGGCGGGGAGACGCTCCGAGCCCCGAGTACATCCGGCAGGACCCTGCCCGCGGCACCTGGGGGCTCCCTGCTGCTCTCCGGGGGGGGAGCCGCCTTCAGCCCCCCTCGCGGGAGTGGAGGTTTCGCCGCGCAGGCGCTTAGTTTTCACCACCCGACCAGAGTTTGTATCTGTTTGGGGCCTGGGGATATAGCAGGAATCTGAAGTTATTAAACTGTAACGGGGGCCAGGAAAGGGGGAGCCTTAGGGCAGCGTTGTCATCTCCCTGCACTGATTTCAAGTGTAGTTGAGCGTTGCCTGTTGCTCTTCTGAAGGGAGCATATACCCAGATTTGTAACTGGCGTTGGTATTTTGTTAACGTGCGGACCCTTTCTGGCTCCTGTAAGTGGAAGGCTGATGTGAAGCACCTGCCCTCTTTCGAAAATTAAATGTTGGTGACAATAACGTCTTGTAGGGTTAAGCTTCTCAGACGTACAGCAGCTGCCTGTCAGCAATATGATTCATTTGATTTAGTTCTCCACAGTTTACTGTGGCGCGATATCACGTGACACACTCGAGGTTATTGAAGCCATTACAAATAAAGTCTCACATCTTGCCAGTTGAATCAGAGAGCCTCACTCATGAATCAGAGATTATTAGGGTTGGAAGGGACCTCAGGAGATTATCTAGTCTAACCCCCTGCTCAAAGCAGGACCAATTCCCAACTAGCCCCCTCAAGGATTGAACTCACAACCCTGGATGTAGCAGGCCAGTGCTCAAACCTGGATCTTTTTCACTAACCAGTGCAATATTTGTGTGTGAATAAACTTGAGGCAATAGGCAGATCAATGTTTAAAGAGGACATTTACAAATTTATTTTATTTTGCCAGTAATAAAAATGTCAGCACCATCAATGGAGGAAAGGAAGGCTTGCTGGGGAGCCAGGGATGAATACTGGAAATGCTTAGATGAAAATATGGAAGATGCATCTAGGTGTCAGAAGCTTAGATGTTCTTTTGAATCTAGGTGTCCACAGCAATGGGTGAGTGCTAATAGCTTTTCACCAGTCATAAGATGCAACCTGACAGTTGTGTATCAAAAATGAATTTCTTCTGCAAATAAATTAGTTCATAAGCATTCAAGTAATGCTGCAATCTGCATTATTCATAATGCAATACCTTACAGTAATATTTTCTGTTTTTTCATTTAACAGACACTGCTTCCCTTTAATCTTTCCAGTTATGTAACTATCCAGAATATTTGTACACTGGCATAAACACATAAGCAATGCCCAACAAATAGTTAACTTCTGCTGCACAGTGAGCAAAGCATTACTATTGTAGATCCTCTTAAAGATGGGGTATTTGTTTCATGGAGTGGTGTACTGAAAAAACAAAAGTGCGTGTATTAAATCCAGAAGACTGCCTAATCAGATAATTGGTGAAGTAGATTTCACTCTAAGTTGTGTTGCTGTACCATTGGCAAGGTATTTGGGAAATGTCCTGTCAACTCCTATAAACAGGGAAATTAATGGATAATATTGCATAAGTGAAAACACTGATCTCAAGGGGAGAACACTCATGTAATAGTGGCAGGGCTTGCAATTGCATGGCACCTTGAGACCACTGTAACTATGTGCTACATCCCATTTTTTCTGCTTCAATGACTGAGTTCACATTCTAAACCATTAACATACACAACTTTTCAGTATCAACTTGGTCAAGTGTGTATATTTAAATAATGATCAAAGACCGTTCTTTCCGCAATCCTGTTAGCTGATGTGTGAATAAGAACTTTTCATGTTGGAGTCCCATACTACCCCTGTTTGCTTTGATATACATAAAGTGATCTCTCTTTAAAACAGGTAAAATACTTTGACAAAAGAAGAGACTTTTTAAAATACAAAGAACAGCTTCAAGCAGCAGAATATCAGCCTCCTGGAGCTACTGAAAAGTCATAGCCACGCATCAATTTATTGAAACACAATCAATGAAAATAATCTTACGGAAGAGTAATCTTATGGAAGAGAAGTACTGAAATAGGACAAGAACTCCTTGAGTTAAACCTAACTGGTAACCTGTACTGTATTGCTAGAAATTCATGCTGCTTTCCTTGTTGCAATGTCTCGCTTTTATGCGAGAACAGTAATTAAAAGAAAAAGACAGTGACTGTGTGTATCAAAGAAATATGGTATATAAAATTTTTCCTATACCTGAATTATTTATCGTGTAACTAGGATGAAAAGCAGTGTTTCCCAGAAATTAATGCACTAATTATAAATTTATATTTTAGGGAGAATATTGAACTGTTTTCAAACTTGACAATTTTTTCTATGCACGTGAACTAACTTTTCTAAAAAGCTCCTGCATCTATCTATCTTCTCTGAGGATAATGTGTCAGTGTAAGTGAGCAGGTACACTCTATGCTAATTCGTTGAAAAGTTTTTGTGAATCAAAGTAATTTCAGCTGTTGCTGTATGGCAAGATTTTAGATAAAGATCAAGAGGTATTAATAACTGCATCTCTTCTGTAGTTGGTCTTCATTTATGTGTTTTTTATAAACATCTGCACAATTATAGCTGAGATTTGTAGGTGAACAATTTCTCAATCATTAGTATGTCTTTTTTTTTTTTTTAATATGGAGATATACGTATCTCAGAGCTGGATGGGACCTTGAAAGGTCATTGAATCCAGCCCCCTGCCTTCACTAGCAGGATCAAGTCCCTGTTTGTATAATTCGTTGGCAGTGATATAACCAACTCCTGTATTATTCACAATGGATTTGCTCCAGTAAAGGTTTGTGAGGTAGTCCTTAGGCAAAATAGCAGCTGCTTTAATAACAGCATTTTCCAAATTGTCAGCGGAAAAGGATTAAGAAAACATTGTGTATTAAGACAGGGCCCTACACCTGAACAATTCACCCTGATAAATTACCAAGCATAGAGTTTACTGGGATCAGCAAACATTATTTAGGTGTTTAAAACCTGTGTTTTTAAAATGTTCACTAACATACTTATAGACATGATTTATCCCATACTCCTAAACCACTTCCTCATTTCCTGATGATGTAAGTCCCTTTTAACCTCAGCTACAGCTGTTGTGACCAGAATGACTGCTATAGTAAAAACCCTACATTTTGAAATACACTGTCTGAAACAGTTAAATGTCAGTGAGTTGTGTGTTCGAGGGGATAAGAGTCTGTTAACTCTGGTTGCTTCCACTGCAATAAGAGACCCACACATATGTAAGCACTATACAAACAAGATTTATTCCAAATAAAACAGTTGTATGCAATCAGATAATACGTTAAGGCATTTAAAAACAAATTTTGTAGTACATAATACCATTATATAACATGCAAAATTTAAAAACTGTCACTCACCCTGAGTCTGTAATTATTTCATGTGTTTAAAAACATTTTACAGCACCATAAAAAGCCATCCAGCTGCATTACAAATAAGGCACAAGACTCTTGAAGTTATTTCAGTTGTTTTTGCTTGATCAGTTGTTGCCTTGTATACTCCCAAATCAGCAGTGCTCCACTTACATGAACATTCAGTGATCGAATGATACCCTGCTGAGGAATTTCCACACAAACATCCAGATGCTGAATCAGGTTTGCAGGGATTCCCTCATGTTCATTTCTAATAAGGAGGAAATTAAAAAGATTTAAATCTTTTATCCAGAAAAGAAGGAATAGAAGAAATATCACTTCATGCTGTCTCCAGTATGCACCTGTCTGGAGAAACCCATGTGTCCCACAACAGAAAAACACAAATTAGCTACAGTAGCAAACACCACTAGTTGTTGCCAGCTCCACTCATAATGGGATAAAAGTTTCTTATCCATGCAGCTGATGCTTACTTCTTCATACATGTAACTGATGAGCACAAAAAAAAGTAAACCCTAAAAATTCCATAGCATTGTAATTGGAAACTTACAAAATACTAAAACTAGTGTCTTGCTTTAGAAGCAAATGTTACAGAAACACTGAAGACAATGGAAACTAGACAGTGTAGTAGTTTAGTCCACTATCTTTTTGCTTTAAGAAAAACTCAGATTGGTTCATTTTGGTTGTGACTTAACCAAAATATAAAACGGTCTTATCCTAATAGATATTTTCCACATCTCAAACATGAGACTGATGTACAAGGATCCTAGATTAATCTTTTCGGATTAGGAAAATACGGAATTTGCATTTTTACAGAGAATCTTTAGTTTTTACATTTTGTGAAAATAGTTAATATATTTTTATTTTAACTAAATTTTGAGAGTACCAGTATCCCTTATTCAATGTGCGCAACCTCCCTGCTCTTGTGGTTGGTTTTTGAATGTGCTTTAAATTTACATAGCTAAACATACTCCAATAAACTGCTTCTGGCATATAGAGGTTACTCAGTGGCCTACAGGAGTTTGTGTTTTAATGCATCTCAAATTTCACTTCAGCCTCCAGCTGTAATTAAAGTTATGAAAAGATGCCAAAAACTTTAAAAATCACCCCCCTAAAGATCAAGTCACTGAGTTTGGCAAGGACAAATTTCACGTTCATGGTAAGCTTTTAATTTGCTTGCAAATGTAAATATATCATTAAAGACGGCGTCCACCTGATACCTATATACAGATAGTGTGGTTAGGGAAAACTAAAGTTCAGCCCTTCATTTTGGTTTTTTTAACAACAGAAAACGAGGATCCCTGCTGATATAGCACAAATGTTGCAGATCAAGACTGAAGTTTAACAGAACTGAAGCAAAGGTTGCACTAATCTCTTCCTGTATCCTTAGCCAATGCTATTAGTTTGTCAGAAAAACTTAAATCCCTCAGAAATGGAAGATGCTGAATTACAATAGCACACTCAATAGAAGGGATACTTCACATATAACAATTACTGATTATATTACTAATTCCCCATTAGTGCAGAAATGAAAGCAAAAAAAGCAAGGGATCAATTTCTTTACTTTTATGCAGAAATAGAAAGTCTGATTCTGAAATTTCTGTTTCCAGGGATAGGCCAGCTAGGGGATATCCAATCACTAAATACTTGTGACACTCTTAAATATTCCCACACTGGTCCATAGGTATCCAGGTCTGCTACTTCTAGTGACAGCACCTCAGTAAGCACTGCTTATGCAGACTGTACCCCCTTCTGAATGAGGTCACTGAAAATAACACCACATAGCTATGCTGAAGATAAAATGGGTAAACTAAAATGTGCAATATAACTGGAAAACAAAGGTGTGGAAAAGGAGGGTGAGTGAAAGAGAGGCTGTCACATTACAAAAGAGAGTCAGAGCATTTATTACTATACTGTCACGTGAGAGATTTATTACTGAGTTTAACTTTAGCTCATTGCAAGGCAACGTCTCTGAAGCTCTACATTAACACTGTATTCAGCTCATGAGAGATGACGGCACTCTTTACTCTGCAGTGATTCCTTTGACTGAGCAAATGAATTAGTATTATTGGGCTCTAAAGTTCCATCCAGAAGCCGTAGCCAAGGAATAGTGCCATGGTGTCATGCTTTGAGGTGAGCCACTGAGACAACAGTTATAAAGCCCTCTTTAAAGACAAAGATATTTGCTCCATGGGGTTTTATATTTTAAACCTTTTATACCAAGTAACGAGAAATACTGTTATATACCATCTCTCTTCTTTCCTTCCACCAACATTGCTTGATTTTCAAATCATTGAACTGCTGCTCAGGAGGAAGGGTGGCTTGATGGACCACAGTATGGAAACTACACATACAGGTTGTTTGTAACTTACCCCAGCAACAACAAGGATTTCTCTGGAAAGCAATATTCAGTCAAGTCAGAACTTTTAGCAGTTTGCTCCACACCTATGATAGTGTAGCCTTCAGTTTTCTTCTGCTGTAAATAATTAACAAGCTGAGATGGTTTCACCTGCATGTTAAGAATAGGGGGGAAAATATATTTTTATATACAAAATATTTAAATATTTGTATATTACCACAAAAAACTTTTACACATGTCTAAAGTTGAGAATAGAAAATTCTACAGAAGAAAAAAAGATTTAAACTAATTTTAAGATTTTTTTTCAGACTGGTAATTGGTAGTATACAGAAATACACTAGGGCTCTGGGCTTCACAGATATTTGTATAACACAGATCAAAAGTTTTACTGGATCCATACATGATTATATCATATGGGAGTGTTACTGCCGATCAAGTGCCTAACAAAAACGAGCAGTCTGTTTGCTTACAGACTGATACAAGGAGTCCCACATAAAGAATGACTGCAGGACAGCTCTGCCAAAACAGGAATGTGATCTGGAAACCTCTACGAAAGAACAGTGTCTTGAAATTGCATGGACCGAGTATCAGACAGGTAGCAGTTTTAGTCTGTATCCACAGAAACAAGGAGTCTGGTGGCACCTTAAAGACGAACATTTATTTGGGCATAAGCTTTTGTGGGTAAAAAACCCACAAAAGCTTATGCTCAAATAAATCTTTTCACACGTGCTATCTGGTCAGCCTAGTTGCAAAGAGGCATGCTACAATGGATATTTCTTTTTTAGATGGTTCCCAACGTTTAGCAGTACTAGGGGGTAGAGAAATGCATCTCATAATTGGGCATATGCAGAGGCCACTGCAAAAATAATGCTGTTCTACTGATAGAAAATACTTCTTTCTAATCTTGACAGACAGCTAAATAAATATCCTGAGAACTGTGCTAACCTAATGATTTTGAAGAGCAAAACCAAACAAAATATAAAGCTTTAGATTTATTTCCTCATGAACTTGTCTATATATGAAAAAATCCTTTTTGCATATAACGAAATGGGAAATTTAGTATTTACCCTAGAATCCTTTTCTGGAACTCTGGTGTTTAGCTGATGTGTATATGGGCTTGCTTTCTACTGCGTACGCTTGTGTGGTATCTCTGACTGGGACCTTGGAATCCAATATTTCTTTTTTTCCCTTCTTTCTCTCTTTATAATCTCAATTTGTCAGATACATATCAGAAGCCAAGTCTCACAAGCAGTGTAAAATGTATCACTACTATAATGTTCTATATAGGCTGGGTGTAGAAAATGTTGTTTAAATGCAGGTCTGTTATGTAATTGAAGCAAAGTACTGTATGGCTTTGTAATTTATTCTGAAAACAGAGCGATTTTAAAGGATTGACAAAACTGAAAATACAGAGAATTATACTCTGACATCAGAAATAAAATTTTCCAGAGATTAATTGTAAGTAGACTCAGTACTATGAAAATATACAAAGCTGACTTTGAAAATGGATCTCTCTATTAGGGCTGTCAAGTGATTAAAAAAATGAATCTCAATTAATCATGATTAATTGCACTGTTAAACAATAATAGAATACCATTTATTTAAATATTTTGGATGTTTTTTACATTTTCAAATATACTGATTTCAATTACAACACAGAATACAAAGCGTACTGTGCTCACTTTATATTTATTTTTGATTTCAAGTATTTGCACTGTAAAAAAAACAAACCCCAAAATAAGTTTTTCAATTCACTTAATACAAGTACTGTAATGCAATCTCTTTATCATGGAAGTTGAACTTACACATGTAGAATTATGTACAAAGAAACTGCATTCAAAAAATATAATGTAAAATTGTAGAGTCTGCAAATCTCCAGTCCTACTTCTTGTTCAGCCAATCGCTCAGATAGACAAGTTTGTTTACATTTACTGGAGATAATGCTGCCTGCTTCTTGTTTACAATGTCACCTGACATGGCACGGTTGTAGCCGACATTGCACGATATTTATGTGCCAGATGCACTAAAGATTCATATGTCCCTTCATGCTTCAGCCACCATTCCAGGGGGCAGGCGTCCATGCTGATGACGGGTTCTGCCTGATAACAAGCCAAAGCAGTGCAGATTGACATGTTCATTTTCATTATCTGAGTGAGATGCCACCAACAGAAGACTGATTTTCTTTTTTGGTGGTTCGGGTTCTGTAGTTTCCGCATCGGAGTGTTGCTCTTTTAAGACCTCTGAAAGCATGCTCCAGACCCCATCCTGATCAGATTTTGGAAGGCTGTTCAGATTCTTAAACCTTGGGTCGAATGCTGTATCTTTAGAAATCTCACATTGGGTACTTTCTTTGCATTTTGTCAAATCTGCAGTGAAAGTGTTCTTAAAATGAACAACATATGCTGGGTCATTGTCCAAGCCTGCTATAACATGAAATATATGGCAGAATGCAGGTAAAACAGAGCAAGGGACATACAATTCTCCCCCAAGGAGTTTAGTCACTAATTTAATTGACTTTTTTTTTTTAAACAAGCATCATCATGGAAGGAAGTTTTCTGGAATGGTGGCCAAAGCATGAAGGGGCATACATATGTTTAGCATATCTGGCATGTAAATACCTTGCAATGCCACTACAAAAGTGCCATGCAAACTAGGGCTGCCCAGAGGATTCTGGGGGCCTGGGGCAGGGCCGGGTGTTTGGCGGCAGGTCCCTCTCAGAGGGAAGGCCCCGCTGTCAAAGAATGAAGCGGCGGCAGTAGAGCAGCCTAAGTGCCACTGATCGCGGCTTTTTTTTTTTCCCCTCACCGCTTGTACTTACCTGGCAGCGCCCGCCACCACAGTGGTGCCAAAAACCTGGAGTGGCTTGCAGGGCCCGAAGCAAATTGCCCCACTTTCTCCCCTCCCCGCTGAGCAGTCCTGATGCAAACACCTGTTCTCACTTTCAGGTGACATTGTAAACAAGAAGCGGGCAGCATTTTCTCCTGTAAATGTAAACAAACTTGTTTGTCTTAGCAATTGGCTGAACAAGAAGTAGGACTGAGTGAACTTGTAGGCTCTGAAGTTTTACAATGTTTTGTTTGAGTGCAGTTATGTAACAAAAAAAAAAAAATCTACATTTGTAAGTTGCACTTTCACGACAAAGAAAAAGATTGCACTACAGTACTTGTATGAAGTGAACTGAAAAATACAATTTCTTTTGTTTATCATTTTTACAATGCAAATATCTGAAATAAAAAATATACACTTTGATTTCAATTACAACACAGAATACAATATATATGAAAATGTAGAAAAACATCCAAAATATTTAATACATTTCAATTGGTATTCTATTGTTTAACAGTCCTTTCAAACTGCGATTAATTTTTTTAATTGTGATTAATTTTTCTGAGATAATTGTTTGAGCCAAATGTGATTGACAGCTCTAATATCTATATAAAAGACTTTACAACCACAGACTTGCATATAGTGCTGAGTGTTAGACCTACAGTCTGAAGCAAGATGCCCTGATTTTGATAAATTATAGAAAAGGCTCTGAAATCTACCTTGTAAATTAGTTTCAGGCAAACCGTGTGATTAATTATTCTCATCGTCACTAAAAGAAATGGGCTAAACAAGATGAGATTAATAACATTTAAATTAATCACTTAAGTTTTACAAAAGAATTTTAAATGTGAATGTACAACCATCAGCTGTAAAACACTAGAGTCAGAGTATGTTACAAAACAAGAGGCAACTAATACAATCAGTTTCACTAACTCAAAAAATAATCAACATACCAACCTTTTAAAAACTGCTACAAGGGTTTTCAAAAGCAGCAGGCTAATGTAAAAATACCTTGATACTAGCATAAAACAGAGAAGTAGGTACTTGTGCAAAATGGGTAAAGCAGTTAATTTTCAGGAGAGGGAAAAAAAGTGAGACCCTTGACTTAGAGCAGTGGTCCCCAACGCGGTGCCCACCGGGGCATTTATGGGTGCCCGCCTACTGCCAAGGGAGTGCCCCACCACCAAGGAGCACGGCCGCCGAACAAGCAGCTGCCGAGAAGCAGCAACGCAAAGAAGTGTCGCCGACGAAATGCCGCTGCTTCTCGGTGGCATTTCAGCAGCAATGCTTCTCGATGACGCTGCTTCTCGGTGGCATTTTAGTGGCTGGTTGTCCGGCACCCGCCACACGGAAAGGTTGGGGATCACTGACTTAGAGGGCATCAGTTTGAATGAATTTATATGTACAGTGCTCCTTTTAAGTAAGCAGCTAAAATACTTTTTCCACCCACCTCAACAAGAGGAAGCCACTGTTCCGCAGAAACACTGAGATGTTGAAATTGCTTATCATTTATATAATGAAGACTGCCAACAACTAAAGCAGATGCCCCAAATATTTCACTTGTACGACACAAACCTACAAATAAACACAAGATTTAAAATACAGAGATTACTTTAAACAACAAAACTAAGGTATTAAGGCACAAGAAAAAGAGAAGACAATCTGAAAAAAACGATCTCCAGCAATATAAACATTTGTCTCTCTAGTCCTCTAGTTTTAGTCAACAGGGTTATGTCCAAGTGCTTTTCATGTATGTTCCAAATCATGACTCTCAAAATGTCAGCAGAAAAAGGAAAATGCATTCTATAAGCTATCAGTATGTTTGAAATAAATAAATAAATAAAAAACAAACCAACCCCACCTTTACCACCATGTCCTATAAAATATTCTGCAGTATTTACTTTCAATGATGTTACAGTGCAGTGGGACGGCATATATGTATGACTTTTGGGTTACATACACACAAATGACACAAGGAGAAATCTCTGACCAGCAGAGTAAAGAACAATAAGGAGTTTTGTAACTATATTAGGAATAAACAGAATCCTCTCAATGGTATTGGTTCATTACTAGATGGAAATGGTAGAATTATTAATAATAATTGCAGAAAAGGCAGGTCTATGAGTGCTCTGAGTTCCAGTATGGGTCTCCAACCCTCTTTTTCCTTTGGTAACTGGAAGTAACAAGAGTAGAAGCCTCTGCCTCTTAGAATTGTGTGCACTGGCTCTCTGGCTCCTACGCTGAGGAGATGGTTTCTCTTGACATAGTAGGCTCTTGTGAGAAGGGTCTCTGAAGGAGGACAGGGAAGGGTGTTTGGTAGGGGGAAGGGAGGGGAAATGGATGAAGTATCCCATCACAGCTAATCTCCAGCACCTATTTGTTGGAGATTATCCATTCCCAGGTGCTGCGGAATGAGGTGAGATGGTTTCTGAAGGAATGGGTGGGGTTTTCCAGCGTGAGATAACAATAAGGAGAATGTTCTATGGGGACCTCAACCATTCGTTAAAATTGTTGCTTTGAAGTGGAGGGTTGAGAGGAAGTGGGCTGTGATCCTGACATCTTCCATCTGGGTAACCTGAGCTGCTTCATCTGGGGTACATATGATCTCTGTGCTGAATATTGAGATGAATATTGTGATGAGTGGGGCTTGATTGGTGGCTGAGGACTACATTGTCTTTTGTACCCAGGTGTATAGATCCTGAGGGTTTGAAGAGTGGCCCTGGGATCTTTTAAATTGTGAAGGGAGGCGTTGGTCTTCTTGGTTAATAGCTTTGTCCCTTCAAAAGGAAGGTCCTCCACAGTCCATTGGACCTCCTTTGGGAAGTCAGACAGATGAAGCCATGAGGCCCATCTCATCACAATGGCAGTAGAGATTGAACATGAAACTGTGTCAGATGCATCAAGTGTAGACTCGAGAGATGTCTTAGCCACCAGTTGGCCTTCAGTGACTATGACTTTAAATTGCTCCTTATGAGAATTGGGGAGCTGCTCAATAAAAACAAACCTGAGTTTTGCATAGTTCTGATAGTCATATTTTGCCAATAAGACTTGATAGTTTGCAACGTGGAACTGGAGGATGGCCGAGGAGTATGCTTTCCTGCCAAAAAGGTCTAGACACTTCCAGTCCTGGTCATAAGGGGTGCATTTAAACTGGTGTTGGCAGCCCTTGGAATTAATAGCATCCACAGTGATCAAATTGGGAGGTGGATGGGAGAAGAGAAACTCTGTCTCTTTTGCTGGCACATAATATTTCTTGTCAGCAGGACAGATGCAGGGGCCTGCCATATGACCTTGTCGGGGTCCATTAGTGCCTCATTAATAGGAAGGGCCACTCCAGAGGAGGTGGAGGAATGTAAAATGTCCACCAGCTTGTAGTGTGATTCGCTCACCTCTTGCAAAGGTATTTGCAATGTTTCTGCCATCCTCTGTGCCAAGTCCTGGAACAGTTTAAAATCATCTGCCATAGATCATGGAACAGGTATCACCGTCTCATTTGGTGGTGATGATGAGACATGTGCTTGAGAAGTAACTTCCTGCTCAACTTCAGCCTTCAGTTCCTCCCTTGCCTGTTCAGGAGGTTCAAAAGTCTTCCACGCAGCAGCTCAATGGTGTTTCCTCAATTGCTGGTATGTCACACTGGAGCAGTGATTCTCAAACTTTTGTACTGGTGACCCCTCTCATATAGCAAGCCACTGAGTGCGACCCCACTTATAAATTAAAAACACATTTTTATACATTTAACACTCAGCCTTCATTTATAAATGTTGGAGGCAAGGCAGGCTTTAGGGTGGAGCCTGACAGCTCACAACCCCCCATGTAATAACCTTGTTACCCTCTGAGGGGTCCCAATCCCCAGCTTGAGAAGCCCTGCACTAGCGGTAAGGGAGACTTGTTGTCTTTGAACCTGCTAAAGATCACAGTGTGGCCATTGCGATGGGAAGGGGCCGGTGGTTGGTGCCACAGCTGACCAAACCAGGAAGGCTGTGGACTAGGGATGATATGCCTGAGGTCCATAGTGAAACTGGGTCCCATATGGCAGGTGAGAAGAGTGGCAGGAAACCATGTTCTCTTGCTCACTTTCTGACTGCAACAACAAAAAGGATGGTGCATGGTAAGTCAAGGGTGGTCAAGGGCAAGTCAAGGGCTCTGGGTGAACTCGGTACTGGGTCCCCGATAATAAGCAGAGGCGAGTCCGGTGCGTCAGACACCAAAAGATCCGTCACACACTGGAAGTCTGGTGGTGCAGAGGGCATCGGTACCAGCAGTGGTTGTCGGAGCCAACAGGCTTGTTATCGATGGGGTCAGAGATGTGATTCAGATAGCAAGCTCTGTTGGTGCCAGACGTACCACAGGTGGTACTGATGTTGACGTCCATATTGACGGAGTCTTCCCCAGGTCGGATCTTATATGTTTTTCATACCCCTGTGGTACCAATGCTTTCTTGCCTGGGACTGTTGGGTCATTGGATGGAGCAACCCGACTTGCTCCATTGGTACGATACTGCGCATGCCCTGGGTATCAGATTTAGACAACTTTGGTGCCTTTGGTGCCGATGACACTGATTGAGCCAGAGATTGTTTGTGGCTTGATTGGGGATCACTATCGGGACTCACGAACCTTTTCTTACGTGAGTGGCTCACATGAATCTCCCTGAGCTCAACCTCCCTTCAAAGTAGAAGGTTGCAGTGAGGGCTCCCACCAGGACTCCATGAAGTGAAGTTTGAGCCTCAGTTCTCTGTCTTTCCTGGATCTGGGCTTCAGTTGCTGATACAAACCACACTTCTGTGGAATGCGGTTCTCTCCCAGGCAACGAACACACTGTGAGTGTCCATCAGTCACTGGGATAGACTCCTTGCAACTGCGGCACTTTTTGAAGCCTGGGGTGTAGGGCATACCCTTGTCCAGGGGGGTCATCTCTCCCTCCCCCCCCCACGCCTCCCTTCTACAACAAGGGGTTGACAGAAGACAAAGTCCCTTTTTTTTTTCTTTTTTTTTTTTTTAAGGCAACGGCCAAAATAAAATCTAACTGAAGTAAAGAAAGAAAAAGGGCTTCAATGGAAGCTAAAAATTAGCAATTCTAAAAGAGTTAATGATCTGCGGAGGGACAGCTATAGCTCTGTCATTAGTCGAGGCGGTTGAGAAGGAACTGAGGAGGGTTCGCCCCCATATGCTGGCTAGCCTTGTGGCAGGCGAGGAGCATTGCATGAGTAGGCTGAATGGACACTGCTACCAATGTTCTCTGATCAGCAGTGCAGGGACACAGACACATGTACAATGGAGCGCTCATAGGGACACTATTCAAAGCAGCAGCAGTGATTTTTTTTTTTAATTTAAAATCAGATTTTTTAAAAAATTTAAATAATTTTTCCAAAGATATATTTATTTAAACAAATTACATTTGAAATTATGACAACCTATGTAAAGGCCTAAACTTAGTATAATCTACTAAAATCATCTAAATTAAATACAAAAATAATATTCAAGCACTCCATGTTTGCTGTCGAAATTTTAAAAAAAGTCAACTCCTGAACTGGTAGACTAAGGCTAAGAACCTGGAACTAGAGTTTGTCGAAGTGCTAAATAAGTTTTCGACAGCAGCAGTTCCTTTTGCAGATGCAGAGTGAATATTTTCTTCATTTCAATTTATTCAACTAGTTCAGTTCAATGACTAGTTCATTCAAAGCTGAGAAATGGCCTGGGAATTGAAAAAGCAGGAAAGCTTATTTTCCTCTTCCAATCTATGAATAAAAACTACATGTGAAAGGCAGTGATTACGAGCTCTAAACTCCATGAAGGCCAGAACCAATCAATTAACTAAGTTCAGATAATTTTTACTTTGTTTAATAAATCAGTTGGTTTTAAAGGCAAAACATGTTTTGCTAAACATACTTTTATTTCTTATGTATCCAGCACATTTAGGATAGTTTTTTTAACTAATAAAAACAATTTGAAAACACTGTTTTCATAATTTTTTAATTTAATTCTAATTTCCAATCCAAATTCAGTTTAACACAAGTCACAAGTAAAAAATGTATCTAAAAAATAAGATGTGTCATTTTTTCACCATTCTAACAACAACAAAAAGTAAAGATTAAGAATCTGAATAAAAATATGTTGAGCTATATAACTGCTTAAATAATATCCATCTAATGTATTTTCCTGGTTAGCCAAAACAAAAAAGTACTAAATCATACCAACCAATAAGAACCAACATTTCTTTAGGAAGATAAATAAAAAGTACAAATGCAAATAAGCTTTAATTTGATTATTTAAATCAATATTTCCTGCTTACTGATTTAAATCATGAATAAAATCAGCTATTTAAAATCACAAAAAGTCAATCCACCCTGCTCAAATAAAGAATTAAAAATATGCATTGAATCTTACCTCCTAAATTGGTGGGTTTATCAATAAGTGAGGCCACTACAATCAACCTACTGTTGGATTTACCAAGTTTAGCTGCCCGGTCCTGAAATAGCAGTTCCAGGTCTAAATCAGGACTACTGTTTTTCCAAGGGATGATCTTTTTCTGAACATCTGTCCATTCTGTTTGGTTATCCATTTCAACTAAATCTGAACCTAAGAAAAAGTGTTAGGTTTAATTATTTAGATGTGGAAAATACTGACATAATCATGAAACTGTTTGGCGTCCTAGTAAACTGGGGTTCCCAAGGTTATACCTTTCTGAAACTATAAGGGTCACATGCTATCATCAATCTCTATACGTTATGCTAATAGCACAGCATAACTATATGCTCTACAGCAGGTTTTTTAACAATTATGTTTAGCAAAGCAAGTACTGACAAAATATATTGCTACTACCAACTCCAAATAATTAATCTTAGATCAAAACATAAATGAATTTATATTTTACCCATATCTTGCTGAGACCAGTCACTTGGTTTTAGATTAAGAAGTTCAGTTCGAGAATGCAACCAATGAAATGCTGCAGGCAAAGAAATGTCAGTATATCTGGTAAATTTACAGAGTGGGATCCATTCATCTTCAACTAGTTCTGAAAGGCGTGGAAGGGTGTAAAATATTGTCTGAAATGTAACACAGAACTTTTAGGACAATCTCAGAAAAAAATAAACTTCAAAGAGATATAAAATAATGCTGAAGTTAGTTTAGTATTACAAATATTTTATCTATCATAAGCTATAACTTACTGATCGATACATCTCTGAATACTCATCACCTGGTGCAATACAGTAACATATACTTAACATTATGGACATTTTCCAGTTTTAAAGATAAAACCCATAAAACCCTACCAAAGCAACAATCTAGGAAAAGGTCTTTACAAATATGCTGGAAAATGCCCCAAATGTACAACTTTTCTAATGTTAAAAATTGTTAGTTGAGGGGGCTAGCAGCAAAAGGAAATCAGACACACACTGGAAGCTTATACCTCAGAGCACAGAGTTTTGAAGGGCAATAATTTTTTAATCCCTATATTTCAACAAAATTAAAAAAAAAACAATAAAAGATGTTAACTCCTAAAAATAAACCCTAACTAACCTAAATACAAAACATGGGGTGGAAAGGGGAGGGAAAATCAGGAAAAAATAGAAAACCACAAATTGGAAATCCAGACCTCCTTTCAATTTCAGTGATTAGTTTTATTTAATCAGTGGAATGTTATGCTGCCCTCATATGTTAGTACAGTCACTAAACTTCAAAATCGTTTGGAACTAAAAAATTTATATGTCGGGAAAAAAAACAATCCTATTGTGATGTTTCACTCATTCTTTATGAAAATATGCTTATGATATGAATATGACATAACTGAAATGTACTGTATACAAGATGGAGCTTGTAAGATATCATTGGAAAGGTTATAGTTTATTGAATGTGATTATCCAATTTGTGTGCCTGTATCATTTCTGTATCTGTAGTTATGAATATTGACTATGTATCTGTATTTCAACTATGCTACTTTGGGTGACACCCACTGCTAACACTTCAGGTACAACAACGGAAATGTCAGACAGGGCTGATGACCCATCAGCAAGGACAATGGACTGGCCTTGAAAAGGCTTGGCCTTCCTGCAGACGCTCCATACTGCCACTGACTCATGGATGCTGTGATTCTATAGAATCAGGTGGTCTTGTCACCTGATACTAAACATTACCTGGGACTTCTTGTAACTTTCCACTGGAAGGGAAGGGGGGGTCAAGTTTGGGAAACAAAGGATTCCTGTCTTATGTAAATCCTATTGAAGGGTGGGGAGGAAGGCAAGCGGATGCCTCCATTCCATGGCCTGCCTGCCCAAGAATAAAGACTGCAAAAGCCACGTGAAGGGAAGATTGGCAGGGGGTGGAAATGAGTCCAGACTGTGACGGGTTCAATCTGAAAGGGAATATAACTGGAACTCTGAATCACAGAAACTTTGTGGCCTGCCTAAAACAACATTTAGGGTGAGAATTTACATTTTGTAAGCTGTTTCTTAAGTATATTGAGCTTAACTTGCATATTTTGCTTTATTTGGTCAGTAATCTGCTTTGTTCTGTTATCTCATATATTCACTTAAAATTCACCTTTTGTAGGTAATAAACTTAGTTCTTGTTTATAGTGTAACCCAGTTTATGTAATTCTAACCGGGGGGGGGGGGGGGGCTGGGAGAAATTGTGCATAACTCCCTCCACATTGAGGGAAGGGGCGAATTTCATAAAACCTTTGGGTTTGTACCCCTTAAAAGGAGTAGGTACCAGGGTGTTGGGGCGGACACCTAAGGCTGAATCTTTCCAGAGTGGACTTCTGCCTCTCTGTGCAGCTGGGTGTGGCGCTTCCTGTGTGCTTAACTGGAAAAGGCTTGTGAGTCTAGCCCAGCAAAGCCAGGTAAAGGGGATCCAGGCTGGCAGAACAGGCTGACCCAGTGGCACCCAGCAGCACATCAGGTGACACCCCACAGGGCCCAAACTCATCAAACCTTTCTTTTGAGAAATTTGTGAAAATTTAGTCTACAGGAAAACTAAGGCAGTGATCTTAGCTGAATCTTCCTGAGAGAAATGAGCAGATACAATTTGGACCCTAAAGAAGCAAGAAATGTAATTCATTCAATGATTTCCTGTTACGGTTTTAGAGCAACAGATTGCAATCCTAGCTAGAGTGATTTATAGAAATTTATTGGACCATAACTAAAAAATATTAAGATATACAGAAAACTAACTCATCACCAATAGCATGGATGGATTGACTATGTAAACTATTATTTTATTAACTGAGATGCTCAAGTATAGAAGACACTCCAGATTCATACTCGTATGTAATACATCTGAAAACAGGTAGTTTTCCCTCAATCAACAGCAAGCAAATTTCAAATTCTGAGAGGATGTTCTGTTTTTGTCAAGATAGCTGTGCATTTTTCCTTATTCTTGCCTCTTTTCTGCTTTAGCCACCCTACTCCTGTTTTTCATCTTCACCTTTATTTTGCCTTATTTTCTCTTCCCCTTTTGTTAATCACTCAGCTTCAAGTTATTTTGAGCCACAGTGATGAAGCTGAGCTGAAGGAGGAAATGATGAGTCTGACTTAAATGCATCTTTGTCTTTAACTGACAGAAAGTCAGTATTTTAGCTAAGCCACTTCAAAAAGCAGTTTAACACCACATCATAGAACAAGTGCAAGAGTGACAGGAATAAAATTCTGAAGGTGGGTCATATAAAAAAAACATTGTGGCGGACCACATGTGTCTTATTAGCTGCAACTGAGCTACTGTAAACAATTGATCGAGCAACAAATACAGATATAACTAGAAAGGAGTTCACTTGTCTACTTCCTCCAGATTAACCAACAACAATTATAATACACGCCTACATTCTTGGGTTTTCTATGTAATTGATATAGTTTTCTAGCCATGATCGCTATAAAAAAATGTAAAAAATCATGAGTCGAAATATATTTGTTCTAGTCTAAGATGCACTAAAATGTTATGAAGTTATTTTTCAGGAAAACCAAAAATCAGTTACAAGTGATCATTACTCATCATGCAGTAGAACAATGTCCAAATTACAAATACAGCAGCAAAGCAGTGAAAAATCATTGACTATTATATACAGTATTTTGTACTTGCCTCTAGACTGTAATCCTTCAGGGGATGAAATGTTGCAAAAAAGAAATGATCTTGGATTCGTTGCCAATTCTTTCTGGCATTCCTATGCATTGCAAAAATACAGTAAGATATATGCCAAAATTCTACATATTCACTTATTACAGTCTGACAGTAAAGAAGTCCAGTCTAAATGCATATATTCTATATTGTATTAATGGAAAAGAGGCTACTTTAAATATGTATTAACCAAACATGTTTATGAAACTAATTTATGAATACAATGAACTGGAAATAAATTCACTTTGTGTTTCCAGGAACTGGGAAGGAACATATCTTTATGAATTATGGTAACTAAGATAACTATGTTGATAGGGAAAGGTATCATACCCTCTCTTAGAGAAAGGGAACAAAAGTTCTCCCAGGAACTCAAAATAAGAGGACTTATCAATGGTGACAATACAGATGTATAAAAAATTAAAGAAACTAAACTGCTTAAGACCCCAAACCAGTAATAGGAGGAGTGTTCATGTCGATCTAATTACAAATAAATACACTGCAAAAATAGCAGATAATTAATTTCTCTATTATTTCAACCTTCTCTTTCTTTTGCCATGGTTATTGAAATTACTAACACCTAAAACAGTGCAGGGAGTTGCATTCAACATTTTATTTCTTTGGGTTTCAGTGATACCACAAATATTTGCAGGAAGATCCTAATTTCTCAAATCTGCACAGATTTGATTAGACATGGAATAGGGAGATAAATGAACAGATTATTAGCAGTATTAGTAACATGTTCACTGTAGGTTTTGTGATGTGATCCTACACTCAGGAAGGAATTTGTAGTGCTCACTAAACATGACTCTTTGAACATGGATCTCCTAAGTGAATGATCCTTTAAGCCAAGTACAGGTGAACCTTGATTTTATGAACACCAATGTTATGAACCATTTTTCCGCCATAGAAAAAAACAAAAGGTCAATAATGAGAGAAATGTTGATGAAAAATAAGTCATCCCTTCACATTCCTATGCCTTCAATGCACTGAGAATCACTTTGCAGTGGTTTGATCGACAGGAAGGCGGCTATTGCAGTACCCCATCCTGCAATTTGTACACCATATGTACTGTAATTTTGAGATGTTCAATGTTAGGAACTTTTGAATTTTACAAACTCATCAATCCACAATTAGTTCATAAAATAGGGGTTCTACTGTAACTCCAAATGCTGGGGACACACAAGTACTGGCATTTCTTTATATATAGCCAAGAAATGCAAATCTTCTGGATAAATATGTTAGATTAAACATTTAAACACCAGTACTTTGTAAACATGTTATATTGACAAACTAGCCCCAATTCACAATGCACAGAACAAATAAACATTTATTGTAATTTATTAGCTAATAAGCATTGTTTGTTTTTCAATCTGGGAGGCAAGATGAGAAAATTCAGGACAGACTACAAAAAGTTATAAGCCCTATTCCCCAAGCCATTAAGCTCATCTCCATTACAGTGCTGATTATCTGAATAACAGTCTGCTCACATTCTCAGACAGGCATTATAGTTATTGGATGAATGCAGAACTTTCTACTGAGGATTAAAATTAAATGAAACCTTTTAATTCTGAAACACAGAGAAGGAAGGAAGTTTTCTATAATTTCATTTTATCTGCTGATGACATGTCTTTAAATTCCATTTCTAAGTGTTCTACTTAAATAGATGAAACACATCAAAATCACAAAGATTATCAAGTGCTACTTGACAAGATTAGACAAGTGGTTTAAGAAGGTCCTTAGACACAGCAAATGATTCCAGCAAAGATAGCTGGAAGAGCTGCATTCTAAATCAGAAGAATTTTACTAACCCTGCACCATGCATATTTTCCACTTGATGAAGACTCGATTCAATAACTGGTGTCAAAGCTTCAAATTCTTCCACATACAGTGCTTTGCACATGCCCCAGATTTTCTTGAGGGCTACTAATGCATAAAGTCGAACACTGAAATTGTGGTTGAAACACCACTGTAGAACAACAAGAAGAGCTTTCTTCAAAACTGGTTTCTAGAGAGGGAAAAATATTCTTTAGTTTACATTTTTGACTCATCACAGCATTTTGCCCCTGGAGAGCATAGGAAATAGTTTGGGATTGCGAGATAAGAACATTAGCTAGTGTTCTGCTAAAATGGTCAGCACTGAAATACCTAACACAGTTTCATTTAAGTTGCAATCCTCAAGTTTCAGACTTGACAACCCATTCACATTAATGGAACAGTTCACATCTCTCAGAGCCAAACGCTTGTCTGTACATGTAGTTATTCAGAAATGAATTAACTCCACATGTGGACACTTTTATTCCAAAATGAGAGTGCCTTGCTCCTGTTTAGGTTATTAAAAAACAAATACAACTCTAATCTATAAATGTTTAAACTTCATGTTGGCTTTTCTTTGTAAACACACCAAAATATTATTGACTATTTGTATTACCATGGTACCCAGAAGCCCTAGTCATGGGCCAGGAGCCCACTGTGCTAGATGCTTACTAAAACAGAACAAAAAAAATAGTCCCAGCCCAAAAGAATGTGCAACCTAAGTATAAGACAAAAGATCAATACATTCAGCTAGACAGGAACTACCAGGAAACAATGAGACAATATTGGTCAGCATGATAGGCTGTGATTTCAGCACACCACTGGCCTAACCATTGTCACATTTCTTGTAGACATCACAGGAAAGGAGAGTTTTGAAGGAAGAACAATGAGGCCACTTTGTGGGTGATTATGGGGAACTCCTCACAAGTATGAGAGGCAGCATGGGAGAAGCCTGCCATCTTCTCCTGGAAGTCTGTATCAAGAAATTAGTTAAATGGACAATGTCAGCTTGAAATCTAATAAGTTTCAAAAAAAAATGGGTTAAAAATAGTCTCAAGTACTATACCCCTTCCCTAAATTCTCCTCCCATTGTGGTTTTAAAAATCACCTTTTTCTATTTTTTTAAAAAAATCTCTCTCTCTCTCCCTTCTTGCTGTGTGAAAGCTCTCACACAAACTGTAGAGGAACCCAACGTATTATTTTTTGGTGGGGAGAGAGGGAGTTGTCAGTAAAACTGACTAAAAACAAAGTGACCAAACTGGAAAAAAACAACAGAATGTTTTTCCTTCAACCAGTTTCAGCTCAGTAATCTGAAATGCCAACTGTAATAATATTAGGTAAATGTTTTTCAGACACAGGTGTGATTTTGAAGTTGACAATGTTCCTTTAATAAGCACAGTTACATTTTACATGTGGTCCAGAACAGAGAAGAGGACAGAAGACAGCAGTGTGTGTAGGTTTCTGCTCCATAAGAAACACAAAAGGATGGGGTAAGGCAAATAGCTATGCTAGGCTCAGAAATTTAATTGAACATCACACAATGCTATCTAAAATGTTAAAACCTAAAACTGAACAGGCACAATCAGATATTACAAACACACTAAACACATTAAAAAAAACTTCCACAACTACATCTTCAGGGTTGATTTTGCTTCTCTCTGATTTCCTTTGGACATTTCTGCCTTTAATTTAACATTTTGGACAATAAAGGAAGAGCTTTAATTAACTTTGATAGTCTAACACTGATTAACTTGATCCTGACAACTTATACAAAACGCACTGAAGACAGCAGAATTACTTATATGAGTAACGGTTTGCAGGGTTGGTCTCTATGTGCATTTGGACTTTTATCCTGTACAAAAGACTCCAGAAGTCATCTAAAACTAGTGGCAAACTGACCAGGAGTGGTGCCAGGGTTTCTGGCGCCCTAGGCAGAATTCGGAGGCAGCATTTTGTGCGCTCCCCACGGGGCGCGCAGGAGCTTCCGGTTCCACTCCCATCATGCTGCCAAAGAAGGACCTTCCGCCAAAATGCCGCAGGCGACAGCGGCAGTTATTGAGCTGCTCAATTGCCTGCCGCTGTTTTCCGCGGCACGTCGGCAGAAGGTCCTTCTTTGGCGGCGCAACGGGAGCGGAACCGGAAGCTCCCATGTGCCCTATGGGGAGCGCACAAAATGCTGCCCCCCGAATCCTGGCACCCTAGGCGACCGCCTAGGTTCGCCTAATGGAAGTGCTGGCCCTGAAACTGACACAGTTACAATGAGCACAGGAAGTTAACATTTGACAATGTAAGAGAGAGACTGACTAAATTACTAGGGAAATAAACATTTCCAAGATTCCAAGAAATTATTACAACCAATTTTTAAAAATCCCTATATAATGGAATTGTGACCATACCTTTAAATATTTGTTCTCGTTTTCTATAATTTGAACTTACCTTCTCAGAGGTATTTTCAAGAATAATGTCAAAGTGAGACAACACAGATAAAAATGTACAGATGCTAGTTTTAAGCTTTTCTTCACCCTGAAGTGAACACAATGTAATAAATGGAAAAATGTTATAGCTGTATCTTTTTGTATTTCACAAAGTGTTCTATAGACTCCAATTATAGCTGCAGTCTTTGTAGCCACAATGACCTTTATACTGGAAAAACATGTTTCCATTAGCAACATTTATTCAAAAAATTAAGTAATTTTGTACAAGAGCATGGTTTTCGTTATTCATAGTGTGTTCATTTTTGTAAAATATTTTAACCAATAGTAACTATACTATGGTATATATTAAATAAACTACATTCTCAGTTAAGTCTAGAAAAAAAATCATCACGACAATTTGTCCCTGTGCAAAAAAAAGCAAAAATGTGAAAAAGACTGATTGGAACTGAACTAGCTAGGGGACTGAACTGTTTTGTTACTTGCAGTGGTGGTGGCTGTGTAATAGGGCTGAAGCACATTGATGAGACAGCATGGAAAAGCTTGTGCTACTGTAACTTTTGCTGTACCTGTTCCATGGAAAAATAAGGAGGATTTGGTTTCCTAAGTGGCTATTCCAGAACCTTTCATATTCCACTAGTAAGGTCAATTTCAAAAAATAAATTAATTGAAAAACATTCCAAAAAATAATGCTTCCAAAGTCTACTTTGTCAAATTGGGAGTCTGGGAGAAGAACATCATGCTTCACAGATGTAAGCAATATGCAGTGCTAATAATTCAGAGTTTAAGGCCAGAAGTGACCACTAGATCCCCGAGCTTGACATCCTGTATAACACAGTTCCTTACATTTCATCCAGTTACCCCTGTCTTGAGCCCAATAACTCGTGTTTGACTGAAGTATAACTTGTATTTTGCTAAAGCTGATCTTATAGAAAGGCACCCAGACTAGATCTGAAGACTTCAAGAGAAGGAGAATCTATTACTTCCTTTGGTAATTTGTTCCAAAGGTTAATCATCCTCACTGTTTAAAAATATGTACCTAATTTCTAATTTGAATGTGTCTGGCTTCGGCTTCCAGCCACTGGTTCTTGTTATGCCTTACTCTGCTACATTAAAGAGCCTCATGGTACCTCATATTTTCTCCTGTGAAGGTACTTTTACATAGTAATGCAGTTGCCTCTCAATTGCCTTTCTGATAAATTAAAATAGATTGAAGTCTTTAAGTCTCTTACTGTGAGGCATTTTCTCCAGTCTTCCAATCATTTTTGTGGTTCTTCTCTTCACCTTCTCCAATTTTTCAACACCCTTTTTTGGGCACCAGAACGGTACACCGTATTGGGTTTTATCAGTACTGTGTACAAAAATAAAATCACCTGCATATTCCTACTCCCTGATTATACATTAGCCCTTTTTGTCACATCACAACATTGGGAGCTCATGTTGAGTTTTTTGTCCACTGTGACCACTAAATCCTTTTCAGTCCCTGTTTTCCAGTCCCTCATTCTGTAGGTATGGCCTGCATTCCTTGTTTCTAGATGTACAACTTTGCATTTGGAGTATTAAAATATATTTTGTTTGAAAAGGTCCAGTTTACCAAGCAATCCAGATCACTCTGTATGACTGCCCTATCCTCATTATTTACAACTGTGCCAGTCTTGGTGTAATCTGCACATTTTATCAGCAATGATTTTATATGTATTTCTAGAGCACTGATTAAAATGTTGAATAGTGTCAGACATGCAAAACTCCACTAGAAACACCCCCTTTCAATGATGATTCCCCCAATGACAACTACTTTTTGAGCTCTGCCCGTGAGCCAGTTCTTAATTCATTTAACCTGTGCTTGTTGTATACTACTAAGTTTTTAATTCAGAATGTCATGCAGTACTAAGTCAAATGCCTTAGAAAACTCTATTATATCCACACAGTTACGCAGCTATCATTGTCAACCAAGTTTGTTATTTCAAAGAGTGAAATCAGGTTTGTTTGACAAGATCTATTTCCTGTAGAAACATTGTGACTGGCATTAATTACAGACCTATTCTTCACTTCTTTGTCAATTTAATCCTGTATGAACTTTTCCATTATTCTGCAGGTATTGATGTCAAGCTAACCAACCTACAGTTAGCTGGATTATCCCACTTTTCCTTTTTGATAATGGCACATTAGCACTCTTCCAGTTTTCTGGAATTTCTCAGGTACTCCACAATTTATTATGAGTTAACATCAGTAGTTCAGAAATCTCCTCAGTCAGCCCTTACACGATTTTTGGATGCAAAGTTATCTGGGCCTACTAATTTAAAAATGTTTATCGCTACTAGATGTTATCTAACATCCCCTTCAGCGACAAATGGACTAGAAAGTATGTCTTTATCCTCATAGGATACAAGTACCTCATCCTACTTCTTTCCAAATATAGAACAGAAATATTTATTGAACACTTCTGCCATATATCTACCATCAAGATTCAAATAAATATTTACTTTATTTGTACATTTTGTTTGTTAACTGCTTTAACGACTTTGGAAGGTTTTCCCTCCTCTCAAGATTGTGAATTTTAAGAACATTTTTTAGCAACATATGAAAATGCAAAATATCTTGCAAGACAAAAGTGAACCATATTCAAAATTTGTCTCCATCACTCATAACTGGATAACATGATTCTGAGAAAAACACCCATATTAAAAGCTGTAATTTATAAATGGGAATATTAGTTATATGACACAAGCACACTAGAAACCAGATTCTGTGCGGCACTTGACAGATGACACAACTTAGATGGGGAAACAAATCTGACTTTTTAGCACCTTTGTACTTCCAAGATTTGGGGCTGGTCCAAAGGCTGGCACAACTCCCACAGTAAGACAGTTCCTACAGCTGTTTTAATTTACAGTGCCTTCAATGACTTTTTGTGGAGCCATCTCATGTCCCATCACACCCCTGAAAGCCCCTATGTTGTTGGCTGCCAGGAGGGGCATTACTAGGCTCTTACACCAATACTAGTCTTCCTGGGGAACCACAGCGAACATGGGGATTTCTGAGTTGGTGGCATCCATGTGGGTTACAGCCCCCTTTCACACCAAAGTATCATATCAGAGGACCACACAGAATCAGATTCTGTGGATTTGATCTTGTGTTCTTTAAGCACTCAAAACACCTACTGACTTTAAGGAAAATTATGGATGTACAAAAAATATTGCATTAGATCGCATGTATGTGAGAAGACATCTTACATTTGTTCAAATTAGACACAGAATGAATGTCAAAATTCTTACTTACATAGCTGAAACAATTCCAAAATTTTTCAAGACACTGGGGGTATCTCTGCAGAATCAAGATGATAATCCATTCTATTAAGTATTTTATGGATGCTTGATTGTTACCAAATCCAGCCTGAAATATCTTGTCAAGGGTCCCAGTCAAAAAATTCTGAGCAAAATAAAATTACCACTCCCATTGATTAGTCACCTAAAGTTTCATCAATAAATTTCAAAATCTTGCTAAACTACAAAACTCTAAAACTTTACTATCATTTGTTCCTCAAATCTTGTTTGAAACACTTTAGAACAATCAAAGCAACAATATATAATAGATATATTTACTATCTATATGCTACATGTTCACCAATGTGGAAAAAGCTCAGATACTGAAATATCTGGGGCCAAAAGGCTATATGCTGCAGAACTGCTGCTTTAGTCTCCTCTGCCCTATCTTGCCAAATATGTTAACCTCAACACACAGCAGAAGGTGGTCCTTTATTTTTAAGAGGTAGCAAGGAAGTGCTGTGGTGGCTGGGTTTTTTTTTAAATTATAACTGTATTAACAAAACCCCTTACTTTCAAAACAACTGTTCTATATTGCCAATTCATATGAAGTGGGAATAAAGAGAGTATCTTTTGAACTTTTATATTATTAAAAATTATATTGCTGTGCCTGAATTTAGATCATCACTCTAACTGTTCTAAAGAATGAATATAGCACCTATACAATTCTTTCAATGGCTTCTTTCAATTCTTTCCATGCCAGCCACTGTGTTTTTACATGCATTATGACAGATTCAAACAAGCACCAGAGGTTTAGAAAAGTAAATCCTAAACATTCTGAATATTTTAAATAGTAGTATTTTTATTAAATGAAAACTAGAATCAGCAATCTGTCCATTATATTTAAGGGCACAAATCACTACAGTATCTAGGTGTTGGCTATAAAGAATTTAAGGACTAAATCTTGCAAATGGATCCAACCTGTTCACATCCCAGACCTACTGAAGTCCATTTGCAGGATCCAGCATTAAGGCAGCACATACAGATAACTGTATTAGTCAGCCTTCATGTAAATAAATTAACAATCAAATCTGTTGTAATGTACATAAGTGTTACAACTAATATTTTGTCTCTCTAGAAAACTAATATTTTGTCTCTCTAGAAAATCTATCGTACATGAGAGTTCATGTTGCAGAAATGAAGTTTATATTACACGGGACTTTTGGATGCCAAGTGCAAATATAGATCAAATATTTATGAAATTGCCTACTCCACTTAATATATTCAATTTTGCTTAACAAAATTCCTAGTACAGAAATAGATTCCATTAAAAATAAAAGCAATTATATAATAAAGGTAATACCTGATCAAGTTTTGGAAAAATAACTAGCAGTGTTTGCCACAGCCGATTTTTCATTCTGTGCTGTAAAGAGTTCACATAATAGCGTGTTCTAGATTTGGACACCAATTCATCCTGAAAAGAAATTCAAAGTACATGTAATAAGTATTTTAAACCTTTAAAATTTTTAAAATGGATTAAACAGTCGGTATAAGTAGTCTCTTCAACAGATCTTCAAATATTATTCTGAAATGTATTGGTTTTTTAGAGTTACATTTTGAAATCCACATACAAAAAAGTTACTGAACTTAGAAAGGATACTAAGCAAAATTAGAAGGTCATTCTTAACGTACAAGCATGCAAATCTTATGTGTTGAGATGAGAAAGAATGTGTCCAAAAGACTATCCAAAAACAGCACCTACAGCATACAAGTAATTAACTGAAAATGCAGCATAAACAGAAACATGGATCCCAGTTTTCAAATTAGATTGCCTAAATTAAGGCACTCAAATTGACATTTAGTTGTATAAAATAACTATTAAAGCTCGTACTTGCAGATATGAATAGCCAAATGAAGAAACAAATTGTTTAGTTTCCAAATTGAAATTTGGGATTAGCATTTAGATAATACTATAAACATTGCAATAATGCAGTTCTGGAGTTTGGCTCAGCTTGTAACTGGAGTTCTAGTCAACAACAGATACAAACTGGAGTTCAGAAACATGTTTGTATGAGAGAAAATACGTCAAATAAATCAAGTATTGACAGCTGCTTAATACAATGCACACTAATTTAACTTTAGATCAGGCAGGTATTTCATTACATATTCTCCTTTCTACTTATCAAAATATTTGACTGAAAGTATTTCCTTAATGTGTATGTGTGTGGGTGTGTACATGTGTGGCCGAGCCCCCCTACACCTCAGCCACAGGGGGGCTCCCCCACCACCCACAAGCAACCGCAGCCACCGAGAGACTGCCCCCCTGAGGACAAGCCGCTTCAGTCCACGAGAGCTCTGCCCGCCGATCACCAGACACTCCACCTGCCAAGAGATGTCTCTCCTGTCCTCCTGTGGTCACCGAACACACCCCCTGTGCTCCAGCAGCTCCAGCCACTACGAGATGGCTCCTCCTATCCTCCTGCGGTCACTGGACACACCTCCTGTGCTCCAGCCGATACAAGATGGCTCTCCCATTCTCCTGCGGTCACCAGACATGCCTCCTTCGCTCCAGCCGCCACGAGATGACTCTCCCGCTCTCCTGCGGTCACTGGACACACCTCCTGCGCTCCCACAGCTCCAGCCGCTACAAGATGGTTCTCTCGTTCTTCTGCAGCCACCAGACACGCCCCCTGCGCCCCAGCAGCTCCAGCCGATTCGAGATGGCCCTGCGGTTCTCCTGCAGCCACCGGACACACTTCCTGCACTCCAACAGCCTCCGCCGCCTAGGGGCAACCCCCCTACCCTCCAGCAGGACACCCCACGAGATGACTACTCAGCCTCAGAAACCATCTACTTCAAGTACCCCCTTGCCGCGGATGCACTCACCTGCCCCATCTGCTGGCCGCCCCGATGCTTCCCTCTCCTCAGAGGGCTCACCAGGCATCTGAGAAGGTGCCACAACAAGACCACCGCCTTCAGCTGTGCCCTCTGCAGCCTGCCCTTCGAGTCCCAGAAGAGATGCAAGGCGCACCAGGCCAGCTGCAAGAAAGTCCACACAACATCAGCCCCGGCCCTGACCCCCCGCCATCCCATGCCCCGGCTCGCTGCTCCTGCGCCGCGAGGGAACAGTACAGCCCCACCAGCCGCCGTCCAGAAACCTACCCCAGGCCCTGAGCTAGTGGACCAGGGCCCCGCCGTCAGGACGACGCCTGCCACAGAAGGAGACGTCAGCCAAGCCCCTGCCAGCAGGGATCCTGTCACATCCTCGCAGATCGCTCGGAAGCTTTCCGAACTGAGGCGTCTCAGTGCTTCCTCGAGGCCCATCCAGCATGACCCCACCTCAAGAAGGGTCAGTGCTCCACCACACGTGGCGGCCCAAAAATCTGCCCCTGAAGGCACCACCGCTGGCCCTCGGACTACTCCACGAACACTAGCCACAAAGGGAGCCGACGCAACTCCCCCACCTGCACTACGAGCCACGCCCACTGGGGGAACAGGAACCACCCCCCAGACCACTCCGCACACTGCTACTGTCGCAGGACCCACCGCCACAACCAGACCACACCACCAGTCCTCCATCATCGGACGGACCGACACGGCCCCAAAAGACGCCAGGCTGATCCCTGCCACCAGAAGGTCACATGCTCCTACAGATACCCACCAGATGACAACCGCGCCACCTCCACACCCACCAACCCGAACCAAGTCCCACCAGCAATCAACAACGGTGTTACCCCACCGGTGACTCTGCCTCAGGAACCAACCGAAAGGCCCCCTGAGCCGCAAGTGAGGCAACCCGTCGATCACGCGGCAAACCCACTACCCACACCAGTCGAAGAACTCGAGCAACAGTGGCCGAAAGATAGGCCAGCCACACCTTGGCAGGCTGCCTGGATCGAGGAGCTCCAAGCGGCAGCTTCCTTCGAGGACTTTGACTCGCTCATTGACAGGCTCACCCGCGAGCTATCTACAGAGGCTGCATCAAAGAGGGCACCAAACCAAGCGACCACCCGGCCTGCCTTCAGGCGGCCCGTCCCAAATCATGCCACCACCTCCAGAGGAGCTAGAAAAGACGGTTACTCACCTTTGTAACTGTTGTTCTTCGAGATGTGTTGCTCATATCCATTCCAGTTAGGTGTACGCGCCGCGCGTGCACATTCGTCGGAAAACTTTTACCCTAGCAACTCAGTGGGCCGGCAGGTCGCCCCCTAGAGTGGCGCCACCATGGCGCTCCATATATACTCCTGCCGGCCCACCCGCTCCTCAGTTCCTTCTTGCCGGCTACTCCGACAGTGGGGAAGGAGGGCGGGTGCGGAATGGATATGAGCAACACATCTCGAAGAACAACAGTTACAAAGGTGAGTAACCGTCTTTTCTTCTTCGAGTGATTGCTCATATCCATTCCAGTTAGGTGAATCCCAAGCCTTACAAAGGCGGTGGGGTCGGAGTGAAAAGTGGCAGAATAAAACTGCTGAGCCAGAGGCTACAGCCTCTCTTGACTGCTGAACCAGGGCATACTGCGAAGCAAAGGTATGGACCGAGGACCAATGGAGCTTCGCGACAGATCTCGTGGGTAGAAACACGAGCCAGCAAGGCGGCAGATGAAGCCTGAGCCCTGGTAGAATGCACGGTGATGTGGCTTGGGGAAATATGAGCCAAATCATAACAAGTGGGGATGTCCGCCATCACCCCAGATGAGATCCTCTGAGAGGAAAACAAGCAAGCCCTCTCTTTGGCCCGCTACCGGGGCAGAGCTGGGGCACCTTAGGAAATGATTCTGTCAGCACAATATAATGCGAGCACTCCACAGATGTTCAAGGAGTGCAACGGTTATGCCCATTGCGTTGAGCTGTGGGTAACATGAAAGGCCAAAACACCTTAGGGAGGAAAGCCGGGTGCGGTCATAACTGCACCTTGTCTTTGCGGAACCTTCGTAAGAGCTCTGATCTCAGAGACTCGTCTGGCCAAGACTAGGTTGAGGTCCCAGGGCGGGGCTGGGCGGCGCACCCGAGGGTGCAAGCGCTCCAAGCCCTTGAGGGACCTCGAACCCATAGAGCGTGGGACACTGAACGTCCATTTTAGCCTGCTGGAAGGTAGGGATGGCTGCTGAGAGTATCCTCAGCGATGATACCGCCAGATCCTGCCGCTGAAGGCCAGAGGCAGGCCAAATAGAGGGATCGAGACCTCAGCAGGAGCAAGATCGAGCGTATTGCAGCTGTAAAAGAAACGCTTCCACCTGGCCCGGTATGTTGACCAGGTGGAAGGCTGCCTGTCACCCCGACTCAGGTACGCAGGAGCCACCGTGAGGCGAAGGGGCTGCAGGTCCGAGTGACGAAGCCTGTCATTGCCCTGAGTGATGGGGTCTGGGCTGACAGGCCGAGCAACGCGGTATGCCAGTGCTGCCTGGACCACTCTGGAGTGATCATGATGATGCGCACTCTGCCCCTGCGGAGTTTAAGCAGGACCTAACGAACCAGTGGGAACAGTGGGAAGGCATAATGCAGTTGGCCGTTCCACGGCATCAGGAATGCGTCCAAGATCGATTCCGAGGAGAGACCTTGGAAGGAGCAGAACACCTGGCATTTCCTGCTCTCGCGGTGAGCGAATAGGTCTGTGTGAGGAACCATCTCCACTTCCGGAAAGCGGGACGCCTCACATGGGGCAGAGTGATGACTCGTAAGACATGAAAGACCTGCTGAGTCAAAGAGTTAAGACGTTCCGAACGCCTGGGAGAAAGGACGTCGCCAGCTCCATCGAGTGGGCCATGCAAAAGACCCGGAAATGGATGGCCTCCTGACAAAAAAGGGGGGAGGACTATGTTCCCCCTGAATGCTTATGAAGCACCTGGCCATTGTGTTGGCTGTAAACACCGAGATCCAGCGGCAGCTGCGAGGCCGTTGTAACCCCTGGCATGCCAGGCGGACTACTCTCATTTTTGGGGCATTAATGAGGAATGCCAGCTCCCTAGAAGACCGAAGGCCTTAAGCTCGGAGGTGACCATGAGCACTCGAGCAGAGAGATGATGCGTCCGCCGTCAGGGGCAGTGAGGGCTGGGGCGGATAAAACCGCATCCCTGTCCACACCAAGGAGGGAGTTAGTCACCACTCTAGGGAGCCTAAGGCGTTCGAGGGAACGGTGACTACCATGACCATTGGCTCTCTGTCCAAGCGGTACGCCGAGGTGGGCCGGACTTGGAGAGGACGGAGGCGGAGCTTGGCGTGTTTGGTTACAAACTTGCGGGCAACCATGAACCCAGGAGACTGAGACAAGAACGAGCTGAGGTCGTTGGGAAAGCCTTCAGACCTCAGATGATTGTTGCCATCGCCTAAAACCGCAGTTGTGATAAGCAGGCTCCGGCTAGGTAGGAGACCAAGATAGCCCCTAGGAAGCCCAACCTCTGCGTGGGAACCAGAGTGGATTGCTCTATAGTAATCATCAGGCCTTGACCTGTGAATAAGACCGTGACGATGCCCACGGGCTGAGTGGTTTGTGTCTCAGAGTCTCCTCGGATAAGCGAATCGTCCCAATACGGAAAAACGCATATCCGACATCAGCGACGGTAGGCGGCGACTATGGCCGTAAACCGGGAATATTCACTGCTGGCTATAAAGCGGAGGCATCTCCCGTGCGGAGGGAAGATGGCATTGCGAAAGTACGCGTCCTTCCTATCCAGGGCGGCATAGTAGCCCCCAGGAGGCAAGGATGGAATAATGGTTCCCAGGGATACCCTGCAGAACTTCAACCTTATCCCAAACCGGTTGAGTCCATGCAGAACCAGGGAGGTCTGAGACCTGTGTTCGAGTGGGGGACTAGGGCATAACGGGAGTAAAACCCCTAGCCCCTTTCGTCCGCTGAAGGGGGACAGGGCTGGAGCAATTTAAAGGTAATACCTATGCTCCATCGTGCGCAGGGCCCAGCGATCTAAAAGTAACTGGGGCCATGCCAGGAGAAAGCGGGATCGGGATCCCGTCCTGCGACTGGTACGCCGCCCTCCGGCGAACCTTGGAAGGTCCGTCTTTGGTCCCAGTGGTAATTGCGAGGGACCTTGACTTTGGCTTTTTAGGGGGCCTGACGTTTGTCTGCGACCACCTTGGCCTTGCCGTTTTCCAGAGTTCTGTCTCTGGCTAGGCACAGAGTATGGCGGCTGGGGCCATAAAGGCCTACGTTTGGTCGCTGGCGTATACATGCTAAGACGCATTAGGACCCTATTGTCCAGCAGGCTTCGCAGTCTGGGGCTGTCTCTGCCGCAAAGATGCCTTTACCAACAAGGGGTAAATTCTTTCCCCCGTCCCCCAAGACGGCAGCGAACTCCAGGTGGGAGGTTTGAGGGAGAAACTCCTTCACCCAGGTGCTATAATTATCACAGCTAAGCAAGGCTTGTTGCTTTGCTACCCAGAGCTGCAGGGCCCCTGCAGAGTACACCTTGCATTCGCCAAGGCTCTTTCTGCGCCGGGGCTGGCGCCCGCTGGCCATCATATCAGGATCGTGGTCCTGAGCATAAAATCTGCGCATATGGGATGACACGGATGCGCGTCCGGACGGCCATGGAGGTACTAAAAGAAGGCACGGGCCGAGTCTCTGACTCACTCGGACCTTGCCCAACTCGGCACCGGGGACCGGCATCGGGAGGCGTATCGGTACCTGGAACGAGATCCAGACCCGCAACCAGAACGGTGTCGGGAGGTCGACCGAGATCTCGAGGCTCGGAGAAGAGCTACAGGAGTCAAGGTACCTGCCCCGGTGCCAGATGTCGGAACGGTGCCGATAGCGGGTCGGCGAACGGGATACCGACCGGTGCAGCGAGTGTGACCAGTACCGAGGAAAACAGCACCGGGACTGCCAGTGGTGTCCGGTGTGCCGACAGGACTTGGAGTGTCTGCGGGACCGTGATCATGAACGGTGCCGCTTTGCTATACTGACAGGGGACAGTCCCTTGAAGAGACTGTATTACCCGTACCGGCGGTGCCCGGGTCAGGCAGCACTGACTCTGTCATGGCACTGAGAGCCCTCGCCGTTGGTAACATCTCCGGCGTGCAGGGAACAGCAGGCTCAACCACAGTGCGCACTGGGGAGCTGTCAGGCACCGGATTCGACGGCCCTCGTGGGGCCGGGATCCACGGAACCGAGGTCGTCAGAGCTTCGGTAGGTGTCGGTGCCGGGCGAACCGAGTTAGATAAGCTGTCTGGCTGCGGTGCCGTCAGCACTGAAGCAGCGGGAGTAATACGCTCAACCACGGCGCGTGCCGGGGAGCCGTCGGGCACCGGATTCGATAGCCCTTGTGGGACTGGAATCGACGGTGTCGATGTTGTCGGTGCCTCAGAGGCTTCGGTTGGCATGGAAGCAGCCGGAGCAGGAGCTCAACCACGGCGCGTGCCGGGGAGCCGTCAGGCACCGGATTCTACGGCCCTTACGGGACCGGGATCGACGGTGCCGACGTCATCGGTGCCGCAGCAGGTGTCGGTGCCGGGCGCTCCGATTTAGACTAGCCCTCTAGCTGCGGTGCCGTTGGCACGGAAGCAGCCGGAGCCTTAGCTCGACCACGGCGCGTGCCGGGGAGCCGCCAGGCACCGGATCCTACGGCCCTTGCGGGACCGGGGATCGACGGTGCCGACGTCATCGGTGCCGCAGCAGGTGTCGGTGCCGGGCGATCCGACATAGACGAGCCCTCTGGCTGCGGTGCCGCTGGCATGGAAGCAGCAGGAGCAATACGCTCAACCACGGCGCGTGCCGGGGAGCCGTCAGGCACCGGATTCTACGGCCCTTGTGGGACCGGGATCGACGGTGACGACGTCATCGGTGCCGTAGCAGGTGTCGGCGCCGAGCGATCCGACTTAGACGAGCTCTCTGGCTGCGGTGCCGCTGGCACGGAAGCAGCAGGAGCAATACGCTCAACCACGGCGCGTGCCGGGGAGCCGTCAGGCACCGGATTCTACGGCCCTTGTGGGACCGGGATCGACGGTGACGACGTCATCGGTGCCGTAGCAGGTGTCGGCGCCGGGCGATCCGACTTAGACGAGCTCTCTGGCTGCGGTGCCGCTGGCACGGAAGCAGCAGGAGCAGTAGCTCAACCACGGCGCGCGCCGGGGAGCCGTCAGGCACCGGATTCTACGGCCCTCGTGGGACCGGGATCGACGGTGCCGACGTCGTCGGTGCCGGGCGAGCCATCTTAGACGAGCTGTCTAGCTGTGGTGCAGCTGGCACAGAAGCAGCAGGAGCAGTAAGCTCTACCACGGCGCGAGCCGGGGAGCTGCCAGGCACCGGATTCCATGGTCCTGGGGGACTGGAATCGACGGAGCCGAAGTCATCGGTGCCTCTGCAGGTGACGGTGCCGGATACGCAACTTAGGCGAGCTCTCTGGCTGCGATGCAGGTGGCACGGAAGTAGCGGGAGCAGGGGGCTCAACCGCGCCGCGTGCCGGGGAGCCGCCAGGCACCAGCAGGAATCGTAGACTCTCTCGACCTCGGAAGAAGGGAGCGGTGCCGAGTCGACATCGGTGCCGGCGATCGGTCGGTGCCGAAAGGCCTTGGCGGCACCGGCGGGGTCCGGTGCCGAGGAGGCACTTCTGCCCGCCGCTTGAACATCGCTCCGCGCCCAAGGTGGAGGGGTAAGTGAAAGTCCCGCACCTTTGTGTTCTCGGCTTAAAAGCCTTGCAAATGGGGCACTTATCTGTCAAGTGTGATTCCCTGAGGCACTTCAAACAGGAGTCATGTAGATCTCTCTTCGGCCGCGGCTTCTGGCAAGCCGGGCCCCTCTTAAAACCCGGTGAGCCATGTATGGCTCCGGCACTGGGCTCATGGAAGGGGCTACTTCCTGAACCCCGCTAACTAAACTAACATGTTAGCAAAGGAAACACGTATAACTATACAAATATATATATATAAAAGTGTTATAACTGCATAATTATATACGAGAAAACGAGTAGCTAGGGAAGTGGAGGTCAGCTAAGCCGCGCTCCACTGTTCCAACGACCGACACGGGCGGAAAGAAGGAACTGAGGAGCGGGTGGGCCGGCAGGAGTATATATGGAGCGCCATGGTGGCGCCACTCTAGGGGGCGACCTGCCGGCCCACTGAGTTGCTAGGGTAAAAGTTTTCCGACGAATGTGCACGCGCGGCGCGTACACCTAACTGGAATGGATATGAGCAATCACTCGAAGAAGAAGAAGGAACACCAACCGTCGCTACGACCCGGCAGCAGCCTCCAAGATCCAGAAGCTGTACAGAACGAACCGCCTCAAGGCTGTAAGAGAGGTCCTCGATGGCCCCCCGTCCTACTGCACGATCCCGCCCGAGCGCCTCTACAGCTACTTCCTTGGAGTGTTTGGTGGCATACCCAGAAACGACGCACAGTGCCCAGAATGCCTCCGCCCCCTGCCCCACATCACCAATACAGGCGACCTAGAGGCCAACTTCACGCCCAAAGAGGTGACAGCCAGGCTTTCCAGAACAAAGAACACTGTGCCCGGAAAGGACGGCATCCCCTACAGCCTGCTCAGGAAGCGAGACCCTGGCTGCTTCATGCTCACTGGCATTTTTAACTTGTGCCGGCACTTTGGCAAGTCTCCCACCTCCTGGAAGAAGGCCATGACTGTCCTGATCCACAAAAAGGGCGAACGAGACGACCCCAGCAACTGGAGACCCATCTCCCTCTGTTCCACAATGTACAAACTGTACGCCAGCTGCCTGGCAGCCAGGATCACGGAGTGGGCAACGGCCGGGGGAGCCATCAGCCCAGCCCAGAAGGGCTTCATGCCGTCGGAGGGGTGCTACGAGCACAACTTCCTGCTCCAGACCGTTCTCCAGATGACCAAGAGGGCGCGGAAGCAGTGCGCGATAGCATGGCTCGACCTGTCCAACGCCTTCGGGTCCATCCCCCACCACCACATCTTCAGCACGCTACAGGAGTTCGGGATGCCGGAGACCTTCCTTCGCCTGATCTGGGAATTTTACGAGGACTGCAGCACCACCATCCGTTCGGTAGAAGGAGAAACCGCCGAGATCCCAATCCACAGCGGCGTGAAGCAAGGCTGCCCCCTCAGCCCAATCATCTTCAACCTCGCCATGGAGCCGCTCCTGCGGGCGATCTCGGACTGCACTGATGGCCACGACCTGCACGGCGAGAGGGTGAGCGTCTTGGCCTATGCGGATGACCTGGTCCTGATCGCGGACGACCCCGAGAGGCTCCAGAGGATGCTCAACACCATCGGGGGAGTTGCGGACTGGACAGGACTCCGCTTTAACGCCAAGAAGTGCGCGTCCCTCCACATCGACGGGAGCAAGAGAGACTCGGTGCAGACGACGGAGTTCCAAATCCAGGGCGAGTTCGTCGTTCCCCTGGCAGAAGGGCAGGCGTACCAACACCTCGGCACGACGACGGGCGTCCGCATCCGGCAGACCCCTGAGGACACCATCCGGGAGATTCTACAGGACGCTGCCAAGATCGATGCATTCCTGCTGGCAAAGTGGCACAAGATCAACGCCCTCAACACTTTCCTGATCCCCCGCATCGCCTTTGTCTTGAGAGGTTCCGCCATGGCAAAGGTGCCCCTCAACAAGGCAGACAATACCATCCGGCAGCTGGTTAAGCAGTGGCTGTCCCTGCCCCAGAGAGCCAGCAACGAGCTCATAACATTGCCCACAGGCACGGTGGTGTCAATGTCCCCCGCATGGGTGACCTCTGCGACATCGCGGTCGTCACGCACGCCTTCCACCTCCTGACATGCCCGGATGCCACGGTAAAGAACATCGCAGCGGCCGCCCTACGCACCGTCATCGAGAATTGCCCCACACCTGGGTGAGATCGCAGTCAACCGCACCATCCCCGACACCGACAGCCTGCTGCGCCCGGACATCGTCACGGACGAGGAGCGGAAAAAGATCATCCTCGTCGACGTGACGATCCCATTCGAGAACAGGACCCCAGCCTTCCGCGAAGCCCGAGCCCATAAACTCAAAAAATACGCCCCCTTGGCTGTCACCCTGCGGGCAATGGGCTACGAGGTTTATACCGATGCCCTGATCGTCGGGACGTTGGGTGCCTGGGACCCCTGTAATGAATGAGTACTTAGGGCCTGTGGGGTGGGCCGTCGCTACGCATGGCTCATGGGACATTTGATAGTTTCGGACACTATCCGGTAGTCTAGGTACATTTACACAGAGCACATCACTGGCCACCGCCAATACCAGCAGTGAGCCGGAGTGGCTTCATGCACCCACGGGGGGGAGGAGGCCTATAAACTCCCCCTACTGAACCATATCCCCTGAGCCCTAAACCCACCGAACTGGATTCCACCATGCAAGGGTCATCCTGTCCCCATTACCCGGCCCGCTTACTTATACCCATGACTGTGTGTAACCCACTGTATGAGCGATGTACCCTCACTGCTTCCTTACTGCTTCTTGATCCCACCCACCGTACACCCTGCATTGGGGACCTTACAGACTGTATATGTTATGTGCTAACCAATTTCCAAATACCAGCATCCCCCTATACTCCGTATGTTGCTCCCAATGACCAATAACTGACGCTTCAAACTCTTTGTATCATCTTTATTTAAATATTCTCTGGAGGTTCAATTTGCATGTTAATAGCATAATATGAACAAACTCATAATTTATTTACGGTTTTATTTGTTCATTTCATCCTATGTATTTAAGAAATAAAGAATGTCTATATGAAATCTCTAGGCACCCTAGACATTAAACTCATGTCCCTAAACTTATAACAGAATTGTAATATGTGCCCCATATGGTATGTCTACACAGCAAAGAAAAACCCAAAGCTGACTCGGGCTTATGGGGCTCAGGCTGCGGGCTGTTTTCATTGCTGTGAGTAGACTTACAGGCTAAGACTGGAGCCTGAGCTCTGGGACTTCCCTCCCTGCAGGGTCATAGAACTCCAGTCCAAGACCGTAAGTTTACACAGCAACGAAAGAGCCCCACAGCCCTTCTCTTTTATAGCAAGGAAAATTCAGGTCTCGTGCCTCTGCTTACTGCAACTCTGGCAGTATGTCAAAAGAAGAAAGCTGTCTCTTCAGATAACATAGAAGTTAAACATAGACCAAATAAATACGAGCAAGCCCTCTGCCAAATGGGATTTAAATTCTGGCACAAGGGTCCTTGGAATCTGCAGCAAGTTCTTTTCATTTTCTGCAAAACGTAAAACTCATTGAATTAAATATGAAAATACAGAATACAACCAGGACAGTAGCCTGTACATTATTTATTCTTATATTAAATTCAATTTATTTTATACTGTGCTCCCATTTGCAGTTTTTAAGTTTCCATGCATTTTTGAATTCACAAGGCATAATTGCTCTGCAAAAGTTGTCTATGGGGAAGGTGATGGCTTTGGGAGCTGGGTGGGGAACCTCCGAAGTTTCTGGCATGAGAGAGGAGGGCGGTTGGTATTGTGAGGTAAATACATTAGCTGGACGTTTCTCATAAAAATGATCAGCAGTGAAATAGTTAACATTGACACTTAAGGCTGGGCTTTTCAAGAGACCTATAGGGAGTTAAATGCTTAACTTCCCATGAATTTCAATGGGAATTCAACACCTAATCCCTTTAGCTCTTTTGAAAATCCCAGCCAAAACTAACATCTTTAGAGTTTATATTTAACCACCACTGAAATGAATAAGGCAATTAATATATCTCAGAACTAACGTTTCAACCTATCCCCTGGAAAAGAAGACAACACTGAATTGGCTACACTTGATTTATGTTTTCTTCACATAAGTGTGCAATAGGATTTTTTTAAATTTAAAATCTGAGGTCAGATTCTCAGCTGACAGAAACAGTGAAGGTGTTTCAGAAGTCTGGAGTTACGCAGATTTCCACTAGCTGAGACTCTGGCTCTTGATTTGTAAAAATACTCACATGCAACTTTGACATCTGGGCCAACTGTGGGAATGTTCATGCCAACCAAATGTAAAAAGAGGCAGCATTATGGACAAAACAAATTTATTTTAAAATCTGAATATTAAGATAGTTTTTACTCTAGTAATTGTGGGGGGTAGAGGGAGGTTGGGCCTGGAAAACAGAACTGGGGTGGATGTCCCTGCCAAACATCATGGAATCAGTAGATAAGTAATTTGTTCATAGAATCATAGGATTGTAAGGGACTTCGAGAGGTCTTCTAGTCCAGTCCCCTGAACTCAAAACAGGACTAAGTATTATCTAGACCATCTATGACAGGTGTTTATCTAACCTGCTAAAAATTTCCAATGATGAAGATGCCACAACCTCCCTAACAATTTATTCCAGTGCTTAACTATCCTGATGGAATTTTTTCCCCAATGTCCAACCAAAACCTCCTTGTTGAAATTTAAGTCCATTGCTTCTTGTGCTATCCTCAGAGGTTAACAAAAAAAAAATTTCTCCCTCCTCTTTGTTACAATCTTTTATGTACTTGAAAACTTTTATCATGTCTCCCCTCAATCTTCTGTTCTCCATACTAAAGTAAACCCTATTTTTTCCAATCTGCCCTCATAAGTCATGTTTTCTAGACTTTTAATCATTTTTGTTGCTCTTCTCTGGACTTTCTCCAATTTGTCCACATCTTTCCTGAAATATGGTGCCCAGAACTGGACACAATACTCCAACTGAGGCCTTATTAGTGCGGAGTAGAGCTGAAGAATAACTTCTCATGTCTTGTTTACAACACTCCTGCTATCAGTGGTTCCCAAACTTTGGTACTGGTGACCCCTTTCACACAGCAAACCTAGAATGCGACCTCCTCTTATAAATTAAAAACACTATTTTATATATTTAATACTATTATAAATGCTGGAGGCGAAGTGGGGTTTGGAGTAGAGACTGGCAGCTCGCAACCCCCCCATGTAATAACCTCGTGACCCCCAAGGATCTGACCCCCAGTTTGAGAAAACCTGCGCTATTACATACCAGAGTAATGTTTGCTTTTTTTTTTTTTTTTTGGCAACAGTGTTGTTACACTGCCTCATATGTAGCTTGTGGTCCACTGTGACCCCCAGATACCTTTCTGAAGTACTCCTTCCCTAGGCAGTCAATTCCCATTTTGTACGTGTGCAACTGATTGTTCCTTCCTAAGTGGAGTACTTTCCATTTGTCCTTACTGAATTCCATCCTATTTACTTCAGACCATTTCTCCAGTTTGTCCAGATCATTTTGAATTTTAATCCTATCCTCCAAAGCACTTGCAACCCCTCCCAGCTTGGTGTCATCCACAAAATTTTCTAACTGTACTGTTTATGCCATTATTGAAATAATTTATGAAGATATTGAACAGAACTGATCCCTGAGGGACCCTCACTTGATATTCTCTTCCAGCTTGAATTTGAACCACTGATAACTACTCTGTGAAATTCATCTGGAATTATAGTTTACATGACAATTTTACAAAGCTGTAAGATCAAACAAGTGATAGTCCAAAACAACACCCCAAGGACTGCCAAGCTGGCTTTCAGTCACTTTTGCACTGATCTGATCTTGAACCAGCTGTGCGCTAGTCTAGTCACCCAGCAGAACACAGAGTAGTTTAAAGTCTACTCTAAATTACACCAGCTGCCGACAGCCCTAAGGGGATGTTTCAGTAGCCAGGGACTGCTGGAGTGTGTGGGAGCCCTGTATGGGAGCCCTGGGTAAAGGCCCTACACCAGAAACAGGAAAGGGATTGCCATAGGAGCTTACACGCCTCTGGAGGGGCTCCCTATGCATGGGCAGGTGATCCTCTCATGGCAGCTTTGGAATGCTTTGTGCCAGCACTGGGAGATAGAGTAACTATAGGATAGCTGAAGATTGGGCTGTCCATGCCTATCATCCAAAAATTTGTTTTTATAAGCCAAACCTCTTACAAATGCTTACAAATAGCCTAGAGTTTACTGGACATGAAAGATATTAGACAACACAGTAGAAGGCAAGGGAACCCCAGCATTTTCAACATCACCAAGCCAAATACAAATTCTCAAGATGATGATACTTATGTTTTGAAATGTGCAATGAAAAAACCAGCCCAGCACAAATGGAGTAAAAAACCTGAGACTTGCCACTGTTACTTCCTCAGTTCTGGCTGAATAAACTCTAATCTCATCCTCAAGCAATAATATAGCCAGGAATATTCAAATCACACTGATAGGTCTTATGGTGGTAAAAAGATATTATTTATTGGATAAGGAAGTCAGAGCTAGAGATGCTTTAAAAAAAAAAAGATTTTGACCATTCTATAATACCCCTTTGAATTTATATTTCAACTAATTAGTATGATATCAACATTATGTATATTAAATAAAAACAAAACTTACTTTATCAAGTAGTTTGATGACAAGGTCTTCCATAAACATCTTGTGCAATGTATTTGATCCATCCAACCAGCATAGAAATTTGATGGCACAAACTCGCACATAATGGTCATCTCTGTTTGTACTGTAAAACATTTTATTATCAGAAAAATGAGAATCAACTAATTCAGATATTAAGTAAGTTGAACCTTACACATTACAAAAAACCCATATATATTTATTATCTAAAATAATAATTTGATAATGAAGACAGAAAGAAGCTGGATACTTGGGGAGAGTCAGAGGACACCCCTAAAGGTTAGTATATTTTGCACAAGTACTTGGTATCACGTTAAAAGAACATGCATATTTTAATCACATTATATGGCAAATGAAAATCTAAATTCCAAAATACATTCCAAACAGCAGGTAAATGTCTTCTAGATTTCCATGTTACAAATGAAACACCCATCAAACGTTACAAAGAGATTTCTTTAGCATCACAGCATCCATCTGTTAAGAGGGACCAGGTACTTGTATGATGCTGAAGCTATATGTAATGAAATTCTTTGAACTACCCACACACAGAACTACAGTTTTACCAACCAACTTCAATGTAAGTAACTAGCAGATACACTCTGAAAGGTTTCAATTGTGTGTGTATATAGCTTTTCGTTCATCAAAACATTTATTTTTTTCTTAGAAATAAGCACATTTTGAAAGCCATATCTGGACCGCAAATGTCATTTTTACCATTTAATTCCCTCCACCCCCACATTCCTCCTTCACCCACACCACAATCAAGACAAAAGACATGGTTCTCTATTAATAATGTTTTTTTTGACATATAAGGCTCCACTCCTGCAAAGGTTTATGTATATGCTTACCTTTATGCATGTGAGTAGTTCCACTGACATCAACAGGACACATGTAAAGGTAAGAACATAAGCAGGCAGAAAGCCTACAAAGAATGAAAGAATGGATCACCAAGAAAGGGTACCTCTTGGAGGCCAGAGAGTGTAGGGGAAAGTGAGACCTGCCAGAAGCCAAGCAAAGTTGGATCTTCCAAAAGAAATCAAAATCAATACTAAAAAGGTTCTTTAGCCATATAAATGAGAAGAAAACAAGGGAAGAAGAAGAGGCGCCACTAAGCACTGAGGATAGGGTGCAGATTAAAGATAATGTAGGTATGACCCAACACATAAATAAAATGTTGCCTCAGTTTTTAAGAGTAATGAGGAGCTTGGAGACAGTGGCAGGATAGCTAATGGGAATGAGGATATAGAAGTAGAAATTGACACATCCAAGGTGAAAGCAAACTCAAGCAGTTTAATGGGACAAAATCAAGGGGAGGAGGGCAGCTAATCTCCATCCAAGAATATTAAAGGAACTGCCAAATGAAACTGCAAACCCACTAGGCAAGAATTTTTACTAAATTTGTAAATTCAGGGTCATATCTTATGATTGGAGAATTGTAAATACAGTGCCTATAATTTAAAAAAAGGGGGGGAAAGCAATCCAAGAAACTTTGGGTCCATTAGTTTGACCTCAATTTTATGCATGATCTTGGAACAATTTTTGAAAGACAAAGTAGTTAAGGACATAGAAATAAAATGGTAATGGGAATAAAATACAACATGGTTTTACAAAAAAACAGATTGTGCCAGATCCCAACCAAATCTCTTTCTTTGAGAAGATAAACAATTTTCTAGACAAAGGAAATGCAGAAGATCTAATCTACTTGGATTTCAGTAATGCATTTGATACAGTTCCATGTGGATAATTATTAGTAAACTGGAGAAGATGGGGATTAATAGGAGAATCAAAAGATGGATAAGGAACTGGTTAAAGGGGAGACTACAGCGTGTCATGCTGAAAGGTGAACTGTCACGCTAGAAGGAATTTACTAGTGGAGTTGCACAGGAATCAGTCTTGGGCCAATCTTATTTTTCATTAATGACTTTGGCACAAAACGGAGGACTGTGCTAATAAAATGTGCAGATGACACAAAGTTGGAATGTACTGCCAATACAAAGGAGGATCAGAATATCATACAGGAAGATTTGGACAACCCTGAAAACTGGAGTAATGGAAATGACATGAAATTTAATAGTGCAGAGTTCAAGGACATACACTTAGGGACTAACAACAAAAAATTTTGCTGTAAGCTGTGGACATATAAGTTGGAAGTGACAGAAGACGAAAAAGACACTGGTGTTTTGGTCGATCACAGGATGACTATGAGACACCAATGTGATGCGGCTGTAAGAACACTAACGCATTCCTAGGATGCATCAGGTGAGGTATTTCCAGCAGAGATAAGGAAGTGTTATTACCAGTATACAAGGCACTGGTGAGACCTCATTTGGAACACTGTGTGCAATTCTCATTCTCCATGTTTAAGAAAGATGAATTCAAACTGAAATAGGTGCAGTGAAGAGCTACGAGGATGATCAAAGGAATGGATAACTTGCCTTAGGAGAGGAGAGTTAAAGAGCTTGGCTTGTTCAGCCTAACCAAACGAAGGCTGAGGGGAGATATGATCACTCTTGATAAATACATCAAAGGCATGTTAATGATAGGTTATGTGACTACCCTATCACTTCAGAAAATTAATTATGCCTGCAGAGTTGGGTAATAAATAGGCCCTATCAAATTCACAGCCATGAAAAACGTGTCATGGACTGTGAAATCTGATCTCTGCTCCACCCTACCCCACCCCAGTGAAATCTGGTCTTTCGTGTGCTTTTACCCTATACTACATAGATTTCACGGGGGACACCAGTGTTTCTCAAATTGGGGGTCCTGACTCAAAAGCGAGTTGTAGGGGAGTAGCAAGGTTATTTTAAGGGGGTTGCAGTATTGCTACCCTTATTTTTAATCTGCACTGCCTTCAGAACTGGACGGCCACAGAGCAGCAGCTGTTGGCCAGGTGCCCAGCTCTGAAGGCAGCACCCCACCAGCAGCAGCACAGAAATAGGCGTGGCAATCCCATACCATGCCACCATTACTTCTGCACTGCTGCCTTCAGAGCTGAGCGGTCAGTGAATGGCAGCTACTGACGGAGGGCCCAGCTCTGAAGGCAGCAGCGCAGAAGTAAGTGTGGCAATACCACACTATGACATTCTTAATTATGCGCTGCTGCTGGCGGTGACTCTGCCTTCAGAGCTGAGCTCTTGGCCAGCAGCTGCCACTCTCCAGCTGCACAGTTCTGAAGGCAGCACTGCCACAAGCAGCTGTGCAGAAGTAAGGGTCACAGTACTGCAACCCTCCCTACAATAACCTTGCAACCCCCGCCCCACAACTCTTTTTGGGGTCAGGACCACTACAATTACAACACTGTGACTGAAATCATGAAAATTTACAACTTTTAAAATCCTATGACAGTGAAATTAACCAAAATGGACTATGAATTTGATAGGGCCTAGTAATAAATGTTCCATTTACAAAACAGTTTGATTACATATGAATTAGATGAAAGGGTAACCTGAGACTTTTGGAGTGAGTGATCTCAACTGCAGGTTCTCATTACATTATGGACATCTGAGTACCAGGCTGTCATACACAACACTCTGTAAACTGAGACCCTCTTGGGTGAGAATGCTGAAGCAATAAGCCTCTTGAAGTGTTAAGCAAGGGCTGGTGATTATCAATTAAGTTTTTAAGCAGCTATTGAAACTAGCTAGAAATGCTATTTGGAGGCAGAGGTGCTAGGGAGGACACATTTCCTTGGATCTGAGTAGAAGTGTGTCTCAAGCTGCACAAAGGATCAATATTCTGGTGGCAATAGTTTTTCATTCAAATTCCCAGCTACAGCAATGATAGAAGGCAGAGCTTGCTGATGAATTGTGCCTATTAGACCAAACTGAAGAGTGGTCTACAACCAAAGGTGAACAGAGATCGAGACATACTGGTAATAATTAGGACAGACAAGAGATCAAAAAAATTAATGACTATTTATCTCGGTTTTAATTGCATGTTAAACAGTGCGATTAAACTCCTGTTAAATTCCTTTTACTGAGCTAGGTGGGCTCCTTTCAGCTGAGTGAGCCCTTGTTTGCAGAGCAGGGTGGATTTTACCTTAAGGACTCCACATGTGGCAGAAGAGGTGAGGCTGGTGAAAGAGGCTGAGCTCCCCACGCCTCTGTTCTCTACAGGAACCCGGGGGGCAGGAGAGGGAGAGGTCGGTTCCCCATCCCCAGAGTGAGGGGCCAGGTTGGGGGCATTGGGGCATGGCATGCACGTGGGGGTTTGTCATCTAGTCCAGTCCCCTGCATTGATGGCAGGATTAAGTATTATGCAGACAATTCCTGAATATGAACATATATTGAAACATGTATGATTTACCAGTATTTAGGATAGAGTTTAAGAACATGTACATAAGAACTTGGATTTGAAGAACATACAAATAATATAATTCCAACCCGCAGCAACAATGAAGGATGCAGTTACCATACATGTTAAATGTTAACAACATACCTTTCTGTGACAACATTTGCTGCACATTCATCTCCAAGATTTTCTACAAAGGCATGGACATCCTGAATGAGTCTTCTCAAATGAAAAGTTATTTGAAAGAGGAAGAGAGAAAACACAATTAAGTGAATAAAATATGAAAACCAGATTCTAAACAGTTCATTACTTCTATATTAATTGATAATCTCAAAAAACTAAACCGCAGAGCTAAAGAGCACAACATTCTAACAAATATAATCACACATTCATAATGAAAATCTAATTAAATGCAGGTATTTTATACCTTTGGTCTCGCCTAAATACCATTCCAAAGACACAGGCCTCTGTGATAAGTTCACTGTAATTTCCAGCATTTGAGAAGGGATTCTCTAAAGCACCTGTGTCATCAGCCGTAGGAAATAACCATGACTGACAGCAATAACTAATCACTGTATTAAAGACTCCAGTTCTTGTAGTGGACATTTCAACTAGCTTGACTATGATCTGAGGAGGGAAGAAAAAGAAAAAAGAAAAAAAGAGATCAAAATCCTAACTCCCAACAAAATATCTAGATTATTTAAGTCTTATTGTAGCTGTATTGGTCCCAGGATATGAGAAAGACAAGGCAGAGGTGAGGTAACTTATTTTATTGGAAGTTATATACACTTTTCATATAGCAATTGGTCTAATACAAGATATTACCTCACCTTCCTTGTCTCTTTAGATTATTTAAGTGTATTTGCAGTACTACTCCAATATGTTGGGCTTGATTCCTGAGTCCGAGATTTGCTCAGCATTATGGAGGTGAGGGTGTCTTAGAGCCAGTTATAGTTCCCTAATTCTGAGGGCCAATGGCTGGGAAACAATTCATCCATTATGCAGGGGACCCCACAGCTCAGAGCTGCAAGGGATGGGACCCTGAAACTCTGAGCCCCCATGGGTTGTGGCGGCCCCTGGAGCTCCCAGCCAGGCCCCCGCAACTGTCCAGCGACTCCCCATTTTGTGATGGCTATTTTTAGTAAAAGTCAGGGACAGATCAAGGGCTTCCATGAATTTTTCTTCATTGCCTGTGACCTGTCCCTGACTTTTACCAAAAATATCTGTGAAAAAAATCTTAGCCTTATATATAAGACATGGTTACTCACTCTGTGCATTAACTGTGATTCTTTGAGATGTGTCCCCCTATGGCTGCTCCACTCTAAGCGCATTTGCGCTCTCTGCACCTTCGATGGGCGATTTCTCATAGCATTATCTGTTGAGCCTGCACGTGCATATTAAATTAGTCTCCTGCTCCGTGGCATTGTTATATAGCATGGGCAAACTGTAGTCAGTTCCTTCTCTACTGAGAAGCTGCATAGCAGAGAACTCCGAAGAAGAGGGGAAGGAGTGCATGTAGTGGAGAATCCATAAGGACATACAACTCAAATAAGTACAGTTACTGCACAGGGTGAATAACCATTTCTTCTTCTTCGAGGAGTGTCCCTTTGGGTGCACCACATCAGATGAGTACTCAGCAGTTCCCTCTAAGGAAGAGAGGGCTTTGGAGTTCAGTCCAATACTGATGAAAGTATAGCCAAGCCAAATGCAGCATTGGAAGCAGAGTCATGAGTTATTGCTAGTGCTCACCAGACATGTGTACAAAGGTCCAAATCACACTCTACATATTTCAATGATGGGAACATTTTTGAGAAAGGCAGTAGAGGTGGGAATAGCCCTTGCAGAGTGAGTTTGTATACCCCAGGGTGTTTGGAGATTTTAAGATTGATAGGAATAAATAATGCAGTCAGATATCCACTTGGAAAGTCTTTGTTTAGAGAGTGCAGACCCTCTTGATCTGTCCGAGATCAAGACAAATATTTTGGGAGTCTTTCTGAAAGGTTTAGTCCTGTGAACATAGAAGGCCAGGGCTCCCCTACATCAAGTGTATGTAATGGCACCTCCTCTTTGCTTACATGAGGTTTAAAGCAGAAAATCAGAAGGGGAGTGGGTTGGTTTATATGGAACTCAGAAGATTTTTTTGGTAAAAACTTGGGATGTGGTCGTAATATGATCTTGTCCTTGAAGAATACTGTAAAAAGAGGATATACCGTAAGGGACCTTATTTCCCCAACGGGAGAGTCAACGTGGCGGCTACCAGAAATGCTGATTTTCATGGCTAAAGGGAGGAGTGAGCAGGTAGTCATTGGTACAGGCAGTGATCTTGTAAGGCATTTAAGAATCAGATTGGGGTCCCAAACTGCAGTAGGATGCTTAACTAGTGAAAGGAGAATTCCAAGCCCCCTGAGGAACCTCGTGTATTTGTACTAATTTCCTAGAACTGGAAGGGACCTTGAAAGGTCATCGAGTCCAGCCCCCTGCCTTCACTAGCAGGACCAAGTACTGATTTTTGCCCCAGATCCCTAAGTGGGTGGGTTTGATGAGAGTTGATGGTATTGTGAATCTCGACCACTCCTAGGGGAGTCCAGATAGAGCCCAAGTGGGCTTCTTCGGTAGTAGGTGATAAGAGGTAGAGCTCTTCTTGCCACCTTGGTCCACTGACAGTACCAATGACCTCTCAGAGCCCAAGACTTTACAGTCTTTAGGTTTGAGAGTGCCCTTGATACCTGAGGAACAAGCAGCTTCATTGGCATTGGGTCAGAGAGCAAGGAGTGCTGAAGTGGATGGAGTTATCAGAGACCACAACTTCTTCAAGGTAGATTTCCTACCTGGAGAACTCGAGCAACAGTCTTTAGGAGTCTTTTGGATACTCCTCTGAGATGCCCTTGAGGAGTGCAGTTTGGAGAAAGTGGAGGAAGCAGACTTACTCAGAGGCTGGTGTATGGGGGGGTCCTCTGGCCTGGGTCAGAGGCTGGGCGCAGTGACCTCTCCATCATGAGAAGTCAAAGTATGATCTCCTTGTTTTTTTCTGGTTCTAAATTTTCATGTCAGACGGAAGTTGCACTTTGGGGAAATACAAGATTCTCTGAGTCAACTGATGCACTGGGAGTATCCATCACTCTCCAGGATTGCCTCCCAACAAGACTTTTTCTAATTTTCCCAAAGGAGGATTAAGTCCATGGCAAGTTTAAAGTTAAAATGGTTGAATTACCAAAGTGCAAAAGTGTGTCCGAAGCATTTTCTTAACATGTGAAACCACCTTGCTTTGTCATTGCTCTGACATTTCAAGGAGCTGAACAGATTTTCAACTTTTCCGCCCCACAAAACCCACAAAACCATAAATACGCTCAGCTAAAATTGCAGGCCCAAAGTAGAAATGCTTACAAAAAGTGGTAAACCTCTAAAAAACAGAGATTTAGAATGGTAACAGTTCAGCTATATTTTATATAATATGTAATTTGAAACAAAGTTTTAATTATGATTTCTTCTCAGAATGGTTTACTAAACTAGAATCAAGACTGGGGAAGGCAGAAGATTTTATGGAATAAAATAATTTATTTCCAGAAAAAGATACTATTTTGCCACTATTATACAATCTTCTGACTGCCATATGAGCTGTCTCTGTAACCATAAAAAGTGCTGTGATTACTACAAACTAAAATATTCCTGGAAGAATCTTTAACTAAAATACTGAAATATATCTGATCTTTCAAAAAAAATAATTTGAGAAATATTTAATATTCTTACAAAAAAATCAGACTCGTGAAATTCTCTCTCTGAAATTCAAGGATAAGAGTTGGTAAAACCACAATGGAGGGATCTATACTGCTCTTCATCTATCTGTTTAACCTTCAGAGAACAAGCATGATACTTTCTGTACATTTCAACAAAATCCTAAAATCCTTTTCCACGGATTCCTTAACCAATAGAGTAAAAATCCATCACATACAAAAAATAAATTTAAACTCATGGAAAAGTGTGCATTAGTATGGATCCATTGGAAAGGAGGAAAAAGGCAGAAGAAATAAGACCATAAGCACAGAGCTGTGGATACCTCTCTGTGTATTCTGTGGTGGGAGTACTCCATTTTTAACTCAAAACTACCCTTATGCCCACTTTTTGGCTAATGTTTTAAAGCCGGTAGAGTCCACCGTGGTAGACAGCAGACACATTTTAACTATATTTCTAAAGCAACTTAGTATTCCACAGTTCAATTTTTAATGGTCTCTTAAGCTAAAAACTATAGGGATACTGTACAGGAGTCAATGGCAAGAGCTACTGCCAAGGAGTAGGGTAAGAATGTACATAAGTAGACACCTGCTTAGGAACTTTATCTTCATTTTCTTATGAAGGGATAGAAGGTAGGTTGGACTCTTAGTTGTGTATAGGAGACCTTCATTATCTCCTTGATTCCTGGGGCCATGGTATGTTCCACTGCAGACAATGCGATAGCTGTCACAGAGACTCAAGACTCTCAATACTGGCACAAATATACCTTGGCATGAAAATATACTAACGCTACATAAAAATACTAACAAAAAACTACAAATATTTAAACAAACAGCAGCAATCAAACGATGGCTACTGCTCATAGGTTCAAACAACACTGAGCATGTGATTGCCAGGTGTGGTGGTCTGTGAAGAGAGAGACCAAACAGAGAGGTCAGATACTGATTTCTATCACTTGGAATTATTTTACTTGTATATGCTAAGGCAACAACATGTCTTCTTTCAGCTGGGATCCATGCAAGATTGCTACTGCTAAATATGATGTAACTATTACTGTGTAGATACTGTTATATTTTAACTTTTTTTTGATTAAGTGAATTTCAAAGAGAATGCACTCAAAAAGAATGAACTGACAGAAAAGAAAACCAATGGGTATTACCTTTTAAAGCTCTAAAAAGAAAAGGTTACTCACCTTGTGCAATAACTGAGGTTCTTTGAGAGATATGTCACTGTGGGTGCTCCACTTCAGGTGTCAGTGTGTCCTGGCACTGTCGATCGAAGATTTATGGTAGCAGTGTCCACATGGGTCACGCATGCACAGTAGACATCTTGTGGTGCCATTGGTGCCGCGTCTAGTGCACGCATGACCCAATCCCTCCAGTTCCTTCTCTTCGCAGTAAGCACTCTGCAGTACTCTGAAGAAGAGGAGAGGAGGGCGTGTAGTGGAGAACCCACAGGGACACACATCTCGAAGAACCTCAGTTACTACACAAGGTGAGTAATCGTCTTTTCTTCAAGTGCTGTCCCTGTGGGTGTTCCATTTCAGGTGAATGTAGAGCAGTGCCCCTCCGAAGGAAGGAGGGACTTTGGGTTAATTTGAGTCATAGAGGTAGATACGGTTAGGCCAACTATGGCATCAGACCTGGAGTCTTGAGTGATTGCATAGTGCTCAGTGAATATGTGGACAGAGACCAAAGTGGCTGCCCTGCAAATCTCTAATATCGGAACAATGTTTAGGAACACGACTGAGGTTGAAACTGATCATGTGGGGTGTGCTCTGATGTGCACAAGAGGGTCCATGTTCCAAATACAATAGCAATGCTGAATGCATGTGGAGATCCATTTAGACAGCCTCTGAGTAGATATTGCACAGCCTTGCTAATGGTCGGTAGTAGAAACAAAAAGTCTAGGAGATTTCCGGAAGGTATGGTCCTTTCCAAGTACAATGCTAACGCATGCCTGATGTCCAGCGTATGCAAGACAGCCTCTGTTCGGAGTTCTGTGAGGCTTGGGATAGAATGTGGGAAAATGGATTGGTTGATTCATGTGATGTTACCTTCAGTAGGAACTTGGGGGGCAGATGTAGTGTGACTCTGTCTTTGAATAACAACATGTAGGGAGGATCAGCCATGAGAGCCCATATCTCATTCACCCATCTGGCTGAAGTAATAGTGACCAAAAAGGCCATTTTCATGGATAAGTGAAGGAGGGAATAGATGACTAGGGGTTCAAATGGTGGTGTGATGAGGCATGTCAATACCAGATTGAGGTTCCAGGCCAGAGCAAGTTAGCGAACCTCTGGGTAAATGTTCTGGAGACATGCGAGAAAGCGTTTAGTAATAGGGTGCGCAAAGATCAAGGTCCCATCAGTCTCATGATGAAATGCTGTAATAGCCACAAGATACACTTTGACTGAGCTTGTTGCTAAACCCGAGCATTTCAGCTCCAGTGGGTATTACAACACTAATAGTGGCGATGTTGTGGAGGCTGTCACACATTTTTCTTGACACCAGGAGGAGAATCTCTTCCACGTTTGAAGGTAACTATTATATGCGGTCATTTTCCTGCTGTTTAGTAATACATGTTTAACTTGCTCCGAACAGGCTACTTTACCATAACGGAACCATGCAGGAGTCATGCTTGTAGGTGGAGTTTTTTCATACTCGGGTGAACAGTGCAAAAGACGGTTACTCACCTTTGTAACTGTTGTTCTTCGAGATGTGTTGCTCACATCCATTCCAGTTAGGTGTGCGCGCCGCTCGTGCACGTTCGTCGGAAACTTTTTACCCTAGCAACTCCAGTGGGCCGGCAGGTCGCCCCCTGGAGTGGCGCCGCCATGGCGCCCAATATATATCCCTGCCGGCCCGCCCGCTCCTCAGTTCCTTCTTGCCGGCTACTCCGACAGTGGGGAAGGAGGGCGGGTGTGGAATGGATGTGAGCAACACATCTCGAAGAACAACAGTTACAAAGGTGAGTAACCGTCTTTTCTTCTTCGAGTGATTGCTCACATCCATTCCAGTTAGGTGACTCCCAAGCCATACCTAGGCGGTGGGGTCGGAGTGAGAAGTCACAGCACGGAGCACTGCAGTTCCGAAGGCCGCATCCTCCCTCGACTGCTGGACCAGGGCGTAGTGGGAAGCAAAGGTGTGGACCGATGACCAGGTCGCTGCCCGACAGATTTCCTGGATGGGCACACGGGCGAGGAAAGCCAGCGAGGACACCTGCGCCCTGGTAGAATGCGCAGTCACACGGCCCGTAGGGACATGGGCCAAGTCATAACAGGTCCTGATACAGGACGTAACCCAAGAGGATACCCTCTGGGAGGAGATAGGAAGCCCTTTCATACGATCTGCTACCGCCACGAAAAGCTGGGGGGATTTTCGGAAGGGTTTGGTCCTCTCTATGTAGAACGCGAGAGCCCTACGGACATCCAGCGAGTGGAGCTGCTGCTCCCTGCCTGAGGAGTGAGGTTTTGGGAAAAAAACCGGAAGGAAAATCTCTTGGTTGACGTGGAAGGCTGAGACCACCTTGGGCAGAAAAGCAGGGTGTGGTCTCAGCTGCACCTTGTCTTTGTGGAAGACCGTATATGGGGGGTCTACCACAAGAGCTCGGAGTTCCGACACCCGTCTAGCTGAGGTGATAGCTACTAGAAAGGCAGTCTTCCAAGAGACGTAGAGCAGGGAGCAAGTAGCTAACGGCTCAAAGGGGGGCCCCATGAGCCGGGACAACACCAGGTTAAGATCCCAGGTCGGAGCAGGGGGACGGACGTTAGGGAATAAATGTTCCAGCCCTTTAAGGAATCTCGACACCATCGGGTGAGAAAAAACGGAGCGACCGTCCGCACCCGGGTGAAAGGTGGAGATAGCTGCTAGGTGGACTCGCAACGACGATAAGGCCAGACCTTGCCCTTTGAGGGACCAAACATAGTCTAAGATTTCGGTTACCGAAACTTCCATAGGGCGGAGATTTCTCTCTACGCACCAACAGGAGAAGCGTTTCCATTTCGCCGAATATGTGGCTCTTGTGGACGGTTTCCTGCTGCTCAAGAGCACCTCCCTCACAGGCGTGGAGCAGCGCAGCTCGGAACCAGTCAGCCACGCAGGAGCCACGCCGCTAGGTGCAGCAACTGCAGGTCTGGGTGACAGAGGGTCCCGTGGTCCTGGGTAATCAGGTCCGGATGAAGGGACAGGGGAACTGGGTCGGCTACGGCCAAGTCCAGCAGCATGGTGTACCAGTGCTGCCTGGGCCATGCCGGGGCCACCATGATCACGAGAGCCCTGTCTCTGCGCACCTTCAGGAGGACCTTGTGGACCAGAGGGAACGGGGGAAACGCATAGTACAGGTGGGTCGACCACTGGATGAGGAAGGCATCCGCTATCGACCCCGGCTCCCTGCCCTGAAAGGAGCAGAACGCTTGGCACTTCCTGTTCCCCTTGGACGCGAAGAGGTCCACCCGGGGATAACCCCACCTCCGGAAAATGGAGAGAGCGACGTCCGGGCGAAGGGACCACTCGTGTGACAGGAAGGATCTGCTCAATCGATCCGCCAGCGTGTTCCGTACTCCAGGGAGGAAAGAAGCCCTGAGGTGAATGGAGTGGGCTACGCAAAAGTCCCAGAGTCGTATCGCCTCGAGGCACAGGGAGGAGGACCTGGTGCCGCCCTGCTTGTTGATATAGTACATGGTCGTCGTGTTGTCCGTGAACACGGCGACACAACGACCCTGAAGCTGATGACAGAACGCTTGACAAGCAAGGCGGACCGCTCTCAACTCCCGCATGTTGATGTGTAGCCCCACCTCCTCCTGAGACCACAGGCCCTGTGTCCGCAGGGTCCCTAGGTGGGACCCCCAGCCTAGATCTGAGGCATCCGTTGTCAGGGATACCGAGGGCTGAGAGGGGTGGAAGGGAAGACCCGCACATAATACGGACTGGTCTAGCCACCAGCCGAGAGAATCTAAGACCTTCTGGGGGATTGTGACTAACATGTCTAACGGTTGCCTTGCCGGCCTGTAATGACTGATAAGCCACAGCTGGAGAGGCCTCATGCGGAGCCGAGCGTAGTCGGTCACAAAGGTGCAAGCCGCCATGTGGCCTAACAGGGTTAGACATGTCCTCACTGACGTCAATGGGGCTGACCGCAAACGTTGAACGATCGCCACCATGGTCTGGAACCGTTGCAGAGGCAGCAAGGCCCTGCCCACAGTGGCGTCCAGGACGGCCCCGATAAATTCCACCTTCTGAGTGGGCCTCAGGGTGGACTTGTCTGTGTTTATCAAGAGGCCCAGACTTGCAAACATGCCGGTGATCATGCGGACATGGCTGTTGACTTGTTGTTCCGACGTGCCCCGAATCAACCAGTCGTCCAGATAAGGGAACACGTGGACACGGTTGCGCCGAAGATGCGCCACGACAACTGCCATGCATTTTGTAAACACCCTCGGGGCCGTGGACAGGCCAAATGGGAGGACTGCAAATTGATAATGAAGAGCCCCCACAACGAAGCGGAGGAAGCGTCTGTGGCGCGGCCAAATGGCAATGTGGAAATACGCGTCCTGCATGTCGAAGGCGGCGTACCAGTCTCCCGGATCCAGGGATGGAATAATGGTCCCCAGGGATACCATGCGGAACTTCAACTTCACGAGGTATTTGTTGAGCTCTCGCAGGTCGAGGATAGGCCTGAGGCCCCCCTTGGCCTTGGGGATCAGAAAGTAGCGGGAATAAAACCCCTTGCCTTTCTCGCTTTCCAGAACCGCCTCTATAGCTCCTTTGCTGAGGAGCGTCTGCACCTCCTGCCGAAGGAATTGCTCGTGAGAGGGGTCCCTGAAGAGGGACGAGGAAGGAGGGCGGGAAGGAGGAAATGAAACAAACTGCAGGCCGTATCCCGTCTGCACCATGCTTAAGACCCAGCGGTCCGATGTTATTTGGGACCACGCCGGGAGGAAAAACGAAAGGCGGTTGGAAAACGGGGGGGAAGGATCCATAGGGGAAACTGTTACTGCGCCCTCGGGCGCACCTTCAAAATGAAGGCTTAGGTCCAGGCGGGGGTTTTGAGGAGCCTTGGTTCTGCCCCCCTTGGTTCCCCGACTGCCTGCGCCTTCCGTTCCTGCCGCGGCGCCTGTAAAGGTCCTGCCGCTGGCGGAACTGGGAAAACGGCCTGCGTTGTTGTTGTTGCTGCGACCTAAAGGGTCTACGCTGCGTCACAGCGGTGTGCATCCCGAGGGACCGCATAATGACCCGGTTGTCTTTCAGACTCTTGAGTCTGGGGTCTGTCTTGTCAGAGAACAAGCCCTGGCCTTCGAAAGGAAGGTCCTGTATAGTATGCTGGAGCTCCGGCGGAAGGCCGGAAACCTGCAGCCAGGAGATGCGACGCATCGTAACTCCTGACGCGAGGGTACGGGCAGCCGAGTCCGCAGCGTCCAAGGAGGCTTGCAAGGCCGTGTGTGCGACCTTCTTGCCTTCGTCCAAGATGGCCGCAAACTCTTGGCGAGCATCCTGTGGCAGCAGCTCCTTAAATTTGTCCACTGCCACCCAGGAATTAAAGGCATATCTGCTCAGCAGGGCCTGCTGGTTGGAGACCCTGAGCTGCAGCGCCCCAGCCGAATACACCTTACGGCCAAGGAGGTCCATCCGCCTGGCTTCTCTGGATTTGGGGGCTGGAGCCTCCTGGCCATGACGCTCCCTATTGTTCACTGATTGCACCACCAGTGAACCCGGAGTCGGGTGTACATGGAGATATTCGTATCCCCTAGAAGGGGCCATGTACTTCCTCTCGACGCCTTTCGCTGTCGGAGGGATGGAGGCCGGGGACTGCCAGATGGTGTTGGCGTTGGCCTGGATGGTCCGTATGAAGGGCAGGGCGACCCTGGTGGGAGCATCAGAAGAGAGGATGGTTACAATTGGATCCTCTATCTCCGAGACCTCCTCTGCCTGCAGACTCAGATTTTGAGCCAATCGCCTGAGGAGGTCTTGGTGCGCCCTGAGATCCAGCGGGGGGGGACTGTTGGAGGAGGTACCCGCCACCGCCTCATCCGGGGAGGAGGATGAGGAGACCCCAGGCACGAGAGTGTCTAACTGAGGGTCTTCCTCAGCCCTCGCCTCTGCCTCAGGAGCCACAGCGGAGTCTTGCTGCTTGGACCCTTCCTCCCCTTCCGGGGAGGGAGGGGGGCGAGACAACGAGGCTTCAGGAGCCCTACGCTCCGCAGTCGCCGGCCTAGCAGGGAGCTGCTGGGGGCCCTGGGCCTGATGGTATGCCCAGGGTGTCCAGAATCCCCACTGTTGTGGGCCTTGGTCCTGCAGCGGCGGATCACCGAACAGCGCCGTCTGCCGGTCGGTGCCCAGCGCATACCCGCTGTCCGTCTGGGAGGATACGGACGGCTGTCTAGAGGGCCATGGAGGGGCCGACCCTGGATGGTAAGGGTCTGCGCGGGCCGGCACGGAGGATCGTCTCGGTGCCGGGGACCGGTGCCGGGAGTCATATCGGTGCCGGGATCGGGATCGGGACCGGGTTCTGTCGCGGTGCCGGGATCCTGATCGGTACCGGGCGCCGCTTCGGTGCCGGGACCTGCCACCGGCTCGGTGCCGGGAGGTCGACCGAGACCGGGACCTGCCACCGGCTCGGTGCCGGGAGGTCGACCGGTGCAGCGAGTAGCGTCGGGACCTGCTCCTGGAATCGTGGTGCCGGTCTCGGAGACTGGAACCTGACCGCGATCGTCTCGATGTCGACCGGTGCCGCGAGTGCGACCGGTACCGCTGAGGGGAGCGGTGCCGGGACTGCGAGCGGCGGCGGGACCTGGAGCGCCCAAGACGTCGGGACCTGGATCGTGAACGAGATTTTCTGGGCGGTGCCGACATCATGGGCTTGCCTCTGGACACAACCCGCACCGGAGGTACCGGGGGTGGCAGCCGAGTGGGCTCAGTCAGGGCTATGAGGTCCCGAGCCGAGGCGAAGGTCTCCGGTGTGGATGGGACCATTATCTCAACCCCAGATCTCATGGGGGAGCTCGGTGGTACCGGACTCGACGGACCCGCTGGGCCCGGAGTCGACGGTGCCGGCGGCGCCGCGGCCGATGTCGAGGCCGGGCGCTCTAGCCGGGTCTGCCTGGCCGGAGTATTGGACTTCGACGGCCTTGGTTCTGACTCCGGTGCCGGAGAGGGTCGGTGCCGGGGAGCCTTCTCTGTGCCGATGCAATCCGGTGCCGGCGCCGAGATCACGGCCTGCGAAGCCGTCGGGTCAAGTGCCGCCTCCATGAGGAGAGTCCGGAGCCTTTGATCCCTCTCCTTCTTTGTCCTTGGCTTAAAAGCCTTACAGATGCGGTACTTGTCAGATCTGTGCGATTCCCCGAGGCACTTCAGGCACGCTTCGTGGGGATCGCTGGTAGGCATGGGCTTCTTGCAGGCCGCACACTGTTTGAAGCCCGGCGAAACAGGCATGAGCCTGGCGCCGGGTGCCGGGAAGGGCTAAGCCCCCGGCGAAGAACTACTTAACAACTATTTAACTTAACTATCTACTTAACCAACTAATTAACAACTATAATGGACTAGAGATGAACGATAGATAAACGATAGAGAACTAGGAGAGCTAGGGACATGGAGGACAGCTATGCTGCGCTCCACAGTTCCAACGACCAACACGGCGGTAAGAAGGAACTGAGGAGCGGGCGGGCCGGCAGGGATATATATTGGGCGCCATGGCGGCGCCACTCCAGGGGGCGACCTGCCGGCCCACTGGAGTTGCTAGGGTAAAAAGTTTCCGACGAACGTGCACGCACGGCGCGCACACCTAACTGGAATGGATGTGAGCAATCACTCGAAGAAGAAAAGACGGTTACTCACCTTTGTAACTGTTGTTCTTCGAGATGTGTTGCTCACATCCATTCCAGTTAGGTGTGCGCGCCGCGCGTGCACGTTCGTCGGAAACTTTTTTACCCTAGCAACTCCAGTGGGCCGGCAGGTCGCCCCCTAGAGTGGCGCCGCCATGGCGCTCTATATATACCCCTGCCGGCCCGCCCGCTCCTCAGTTCCTTCTTGCCGGCTACTCCGACAGTGGGGAAGGAGGGCGGGTGTGGAATGGATGTGAGCAACACATCTCGAAGAACAACAGTTACAAAGGTGAGTAACCGTCTTTTCTTCTTCGAGTGATTGCTCACATCCATTCCAGTTAGGTGACTCCCAAGCCATACCTAGGCGGTGGGGTCGGAGTGAGAAGTCGCGGCCCGGAGCACCGCAGTTCCGAAGGCCGCATCCTCCCTCGACTGCTGGACCAGGGCGTAGTGGGAAGCAAAAGTGTGGACCGATGACCAGGTCGCTGCCCGACAGATTTCCTGGATGGGCACACGGGCTAGGAAAGCCAGCGATGACGCCTGCGCCCTGGTAGAATGCGCAGTCACACGGCCCGCAGGGACATGGGCCAAGTCATAACAAGTCCTGATACAGGACGTAACCCAAGAGGATATCCTCTGGGAGGAGATAGGAAGACCTTTCATACGATCTGCTACCGCCACGAAAAGCTGGGGGGATTTTCGGAAGGGCTTAGTCCTGTCTATGTAGAACGCGAGAGCCCTACGGACATCCAGCGAGTGGAGCTGCTGCTCCCTGCCTGAGGAGTGAGGTTTTGGGAAAAAAACCGGAAGGAAAATCTCTTGGTTGACATGGAAGGCTGAGACCACCTTGGGCAGAAAAGCAGGGTGTGGTCTCAGCTGCACCTTGTCCTTGTGGAAGACCGTATATGGGGGGTCTACCACAAGAGCTCGGAGCTCCGACACCCGTCTAGCTGAGGTGACAGCCACTAGAAAGGCAGTTTTCCAAGAGAGGTAGAGCAGGGAGCAAGTAGCTAACGGCTCAAAGGGGGGCCCCATGAGTCGGGACAACACCAGGTTAAGATCCCAGGTGGGAGCAGGGGGACGGACGTTAGGGAATAAACGTTCCAGCCCTTTAAGGAATCTCGACACCGTCGGGTGAGAAAAAACGGAGCGACCGTCCGCACCCGGGTGAAAGGTGGAGATAGCAGCTAGGTGGACTCGCAACGACGATAAGGCCAGACCTTGCCCTTTGAGGGACAAAACGTAGTCTAATATTTCGGAAACCGAAACTTCCATAGGGCGGAGATTTCTCTCTACGCACCAACAGGAGAAGCGCTTCCATTTCGCCGAATACGTGGCTCTTGTGGACGGTTTCCTGCTACTCAAGAGCACCTCTCTCACAGGCGTGGAGCATCGCAGCTCTGGGCCAGTCAGCCACGCAGGAGCCACGCCGCTAGGTGCAGCGACTGCAGGTCTGGGTGACAAAGGGTCCCGTGGTCCTGGGTAATCAGGTCCGGATGAAGGGGCAGGGGAACTGGGTCGGCTACGGCCAAGTCCAGCAGCATGGTGTACCAGTGCTGCCTGGGCCACGCCGGGGCTACCATGATCACGAGCGCCTTGTCCCTGCGCACCTTCAGGAGGACCTTGTGGACCAGAGGGAACGGGGGAAATGCATAGTACAGGTGGGTCGACCACCGGATGAGGAAGGCGTCCCCTATCGACCCCGGTTCCCTGCCCTGAAAGGAGCAGAATGCTGGGCACTTCCTGTTCCCCCTGGACGCAAAGAGGTCCACCCGGGGATAACCCCACCTCCGGAAAATGGAGAGAGCGACATCCGGGCGAAGGGACCACTCGTGCGACAGGAAGGATCTGCTCAGTCGATCTGCCAGAGTGTTCCGTACTCCAGGGAGGAAGGAAGCCCTGAGGTGAACGGAGTGGGCTACGCAAAAGTCCCAGAGACGTATCGCCTCGAGGCACAGGGAGGAGGACCTGGTGCCGCCCTGCTTGTTGATATAGTACATCGTCGTCGTGTTGTCCGTAAACACGGCGACACAACGACCCTGAAGCTGATGACAAAACGCTTGACAAGCAAGGCGGACCGCTCTCAACTCCCGTATGTTGATGTGGAGCCCCACCTCCTCCTGGGACCACAGGCCCTGTGTCCGCAGGGTCCCCAGGTGGGCCCCCCAGCCCAGATCTGAGGCATCCGTTGTCAGGGATACCGATGGCTGAGAGGGGTGAAAGGGAAGACCCGCACATAACACGGACTGGTCCAACCACCAGTCGAGAGAGTCCAAGACCTTCTGGGGGATTGTGACTAACATGTCTAAAGGTTGCCTTTGCGGCCTGTAACGGCTGATAAGCCACAGCTGGAGAGGCCTCATGTGGAGCCGAGCGTAGCCGGTCACAAAAGTGCACGCTGCCATGTGGCCTAACAGGGTTAGACATGTCCTTACTGACGTCAACGGGGCTGACCGCAAACGCTGAACGATCGCCGCCATGGTCTGGAACCGTTGCAGAGGCAGCGAGGCCCTGCCCATCGTGGCGTCCAAGACCGCCCCGATAAATTCCACCTTTTGCGTGGGCCTCAGAGTGGATTTGTCTGTGTTTATCAGGAGGCCCAGACTTGCAAATACGGCGGTGATCAGGCGGACATGGCTGCTGACCTGCTGCTCCGACGTGCCCCGAATCAACCAGTCGTCCAGATAAGGGAACACGTGGACACGGTTGCGTCGAAGATGCGCCACGACAACTGCCATGCATTTTGTAAACACCCTTGGGGCCGTGGACAGGCCGAAAGGGAGGACTGCAAACTGATAATGAAGAGCCCCCACAACGAAGCGGAGAAAGCGTCTGTGGCGCGGCCAAATGGCAATATGAAAATACGCGTCCTGCATGTCGAGGGCGGCGTACCAGTCTCCCGGATCCAGGGATGGAATAATGGTCCCCAGGGATACCATGCGGAACTTCAACTTCACGAGGTATTTGTTGAGTTCTCGCAGGTCGAGGATAGGCCTGAGGCCCCCCTTGGCCTTGGGGATCAGAAAGTAGCGGGAATAAAACCCCTTGCCTTTCTCGTTTTCCGGAACCGCCTCTATGGCTCCTTTGCTGAGGAGCGTCTGCACCTCCTGTCGAAGGAATTGCTCGTGAGAGGGGTCCCTGAAGAGGGACGAGGAAGGAGGGCGGGAAGGAGGAAACGAAACAAACTGCAGGCGGTATCCCGTCCGCACCAGGTTTAAGACCCAGCGGTCCGATGTTATTTGGGACCACGCCGGGAGTGAAAACGGGGGGAAAGGATCCATAGGGGAAACTGCTACAGCGCCCTCGGGCGCACCTTCAAAATGAAGGCTTAGGACCAGGCGGGGGTTTCGAGGAGCCTTGGTTCTGCCCCCCTTGGTTCCCAGACTGCCTGCGCCTGCCGTTCCTGCCGCGGCGCCTGTAAGGGTCCTGCCGCTGGCGGAACTGGGAAAACGGCCTACGGTACGGCTGCTGCTGTGGCCTAAAGGGTCTACGCTGCGTCACGGGGGTGTGCATCCCGAGGGACCGCGCAATGACCCGGTTGTCCTTCAGACTCTTGAGTCTGGGGTCTGTCTTTTCCGAAAACAGGCCCTGGCCTTCGAAAGGAAGGTCCTGTATCGTGTGCTGGAGCTCTGGCGGAAGGCCGGAAACCTGCAGCCAGGAGATGCGACGCATCGTAACTCCCGACGCGAGGGTACGGGCAGCCGAGTCCGCAGCGTCCAAGGATGCTTGTAAGGCCGTGCGCGCGACCTTTTTGCCCTCGTCCAGGATGGCCGTAAACTCCTGGCGAGCATCCTGTGGCAGCAGCTCTTTAAATTTGTCCACTGCCACCCAGGAGTTAAAAGCGTACCTGCTCAGCAGGGCCTGCTGATTAGAGACCCTGAGCTGCAGGGCCCCAGCCGAATATACCTTACGGCCAAGGAGGTCCATCCGCCTGGCCTCTCTGGATTTGGGGGCCGGAGCCTCCTGGCCGTGACGCTCCCTATCGTTCACCGACTGCACCACCAGTGAACCGGGAGTCGGGTGAACGTGCAAGTATTCATACCCCTTGGAAGGGGCCATGTACTTTCTCTCGACTCCTTTCGCTGTCGGAGGGATGGAGGCCGGGGACTGCCAGATAGTATTGGCATTGGCCTGAATGGTCCGTACAAAGGGCAGGGCGACCCTGGTGGGGGCATCCGAAGAGAGGATGGTAACAATCGGGTCCTCTATCTCCGAGACCTCCTCTGCCTGCAGACTCAGGTTTTGGGCCACCCGCCTGAGGAGGTCCTGGTGCGCCCTGAGATCCAGCGGGGGGGGACTGTTGGAGGAGGTACCCGCCACCGCCTCATCCGGGGAGGAGGATGAGGAGACCCCAGGCACGATAGTGTCCAACTGAGGGCCTTCCTCAGCCCTCGCCTCTTCCTCCGGAGCCACAGCGGAGTCCTGCTGTTTGGACCCTTCCTCCGCCTCCGGGGAGGGAGGGGGGCGAGACAAGGAGGCTTCAGGGGCCCTACGCTCCGCATTCGCCGGTGTGGGAGGGAGCTGCTGGGGGCCCTGGGCCTGATGGTATGCCCAGGGTGTCCAGAATCCCCACTGTGGTGGGCCTTGGTCTTCCAGCGGCGGATCCCCGAAGAGCGCCGCCTGCCGGTCGGTGCCGAGCGCATACGCACTGTCCGCCTGCGAAGATACGGACGGCTGTCTCGAGGGCCACGGCGGGGCCGACCCCGGATGGTACGGGCCGGCGCGGGTCGGCACGGAGGATCGTCTCGGTGCCGGGGACCGGTGCCGGGAGTCGTATCGGTGCCGGGATCGGGACCGGGACCTGGATCTGTCACGGTGCCGGGATCCTGATCGGTACCGGGTGTCGCTTCGGTAGCGGGACCTGCCACCGGCTCGGCGCCGGGAGGTCGACCGAGACCGGGACCTGCCACCATCTCGGTGCCGGGAGGTCGACCGGGACCTACCACCGGCTCAGCGCCGGGAGGTCGACCGGTGCGGCGAGTAGCGATGGGACCTGCTCCTGGAGTCGCGGTGCCGGTGACGCCGACTGGAGCTTGACCGCGACCGTCCGGAGGTCGACCGTTGCCGCGAGTGCGACCGGTGCCGCTGAGGGGAGCGGTGCCGGGACTGCGAGCGGCGTCGGGATCTGGAGCGCCCAAGACGTCGGGACCTAGATGGCGAAGGACTGTCTCTGGGCGGCGCCGACATCATGGGCTTGCCCCTGGACATGACCCGCACCGGAGGTACCGGGGGTGGCAGCCGAGTGGGCTCCGTCAGGGCAATAAGGTCCCGAGCCGAGGCGAAGGTCTCCGGTGTTGACGGGACCACTATCTCAACCCCAGATCTCATGGGGGAGCTCGGCGGCACCGGACTCAACGGACCCGCCAGGCCCGGAGTCAACGGTGCTGACGGTGCCGGCGGTGCCGCGGCCGATGTCGAGGCCGGGCGCTCAAGCCGGGTCTGCCTGGCCGGAGTAGCAGACTTCGACGGCCTAGGCTGTGATTCCGGTGCCGGAGAAGGTCGGTGCCGAGGAGTCTTCTCGGTGCCGGAGCGATCCGGTGCCGGTGCCGAGACCACGGTCCGCGAAGTCGACGGGTCAAGTGCCGCCTCCACTAGGAGAGTTCGGAGCCTCTGATCTCTCTCCTTTTTTGTCCTCGGCTTGAAAGCCTTACAGATGCGGCACTTGTCAGACCTGTGCGATTCCCCGAGGCACTTCAGGCACGCTTCGTGGGGATCGCTGGTGGGCATGGGCTTCTTGCAGGCCGCACACTGCTTGAAGCCCGGCGAAACAGGCATGAGCCTGGCGCCGGGTGCCGGGAAGGGCTAAGCCCCCGGCCAAGAACTATTTAACAACTATTGACTAAACTATTTACTTAACAACACTAATTAACACTATATAGAACTAGAGATAAGTGATTGAAAACTAGGAGAGCTAGGGACGTGGAGGACAGCTAAGCCGCGCTCCACAGTTCCAACGACCGACACGGCGGTAAGAAGGAACTGAGGAGCGGGCGGGCCGGCAGGGGTATATATAGAGCGCCATGGCGGCGCCACTCTAGGGGGCGACCTGCCGGCCCACTGGAGTTGCTAGGGTAAAAAAGTTTCCGACGAACGTGCACGCGCGGCGCGCACACCTAACTGGAATGGATGTGAGCAATCACTCGAAGAAGAACTGGTGTTCTGGGACAGCGGGTCTGGATAGCAAGGTTGAGCTTGAGGGCCACATATTGCCATGCCCATCAGGTAAGGGTACCATGCTTGCCTGGGCCACGTCGGGATGATGAGGATGACCTTGCCCTTGTCTATTTGTATCTTGTGTATCACACCTGATATCAGGGGAATTGGTGGAAATGCGCACATTAGTGTGCATCCCATGCGGTGAAGAAGGCATCCCCTAGTGATCGTGGTTCCATTCCCACTTTTGAGCAGAACATTGCGCATTTGTGGTTTGTCGGGGATGCAAGCAAGTTGATGAGATGAGTGCCCCACCAGCAGAATACAGATTGCAGGAATCCCTTGTTCATTTCCCATTTGTGGTCTTGAGAGAAGCACCTGCTTAGTGTGTCCACCACTGCATTCTGGCAACTGGGAAGGTAGGAGGCCAAATTGTTTGTGTTGTGGAGAATGCACCAGTTCCACAGTTTTATGGCTACGGTGTATAGTGAGTGAGATAGAGTGCCTCCGGGTGACTGATGTAAAACATGCAGGCACTGTAGTCAGTCATTATGCAAACTGGATTCATTCTTTATGTGAGGTAGGAAATGTCTGCAGGCATTGCGGACCACACATAGCTCTAGTAGACTGATATGCAAATGAATCTCCGCAAGAGACCATTTACCTTGAACTGTGTGCAAATGCATGTGGGCACCTCAGCCTATCAGTGAGGCATCCATCGGAATTACTATTGACTGGGGTTCCTGTTGGAAGGGGGGGCCCAATGCATACATTTTTTGGTCTTGTCCGCCAGTGTAGAATCCAGGACATGGTGTGGTACTGTAAGTTGTCCAGGATACTGTGATACTGTAAGCCGTTTGTGTAGGCTGTTTGCGCTATGTCTTCTTCGCTCGGGACTCAGTGGTGCTGGAGGTGCCTGGAGTGTCATAGGTGCTCACCCAAGCATGTGTAGGCATCGGGGGTATCGACCTGGCAGAAGACCACCTATGTTTCTGTGCCCTCTTCCTCGGTCTTTTAGAGGAAGGCATGTCTCCTGCTCCTAAAGGAGGGGTGCCCGGAGAGGAGGTCCGTTGTTCTGTCTCTGGTTGGAGACATTTCTCCATCAGGATCATTTTGTGTCAGAGATCCCAGTCACACCGGGCTCTTACCTTCGGGTTGTTACAGTGGGTGCATTTTCATGGATATGTTTCATGACTGAGACATTGGACACACAAGGAGTGTCCATCAGAAACTGTCACTGCTTCGCGGCAGGAGCTGCATAGCTTAAAGCCTGGGGAGCCAGGCATCTTACATGGTTAACCGACCCACAGTGGGGGAACTATGGGAAGGTAAACTGGGAGAAAGGAATTTTTTTTTTTGATCCAACAAAACTAACACTAACACTAACTACAACTTTCCATATGACTAACTAACTATTTAAACTATTATTTCTAAAAGTTTGGCAAGAGTGATGAGCACTGCCCCAGAGCTCAGTCTTCAGTGAGGATGGTTGACAAGGAATTGGAGGGCTCAGGTTATGTGCATGCTAGACCGGCACCAACAGCACCGCAAGACACCTACTGCACACGTGCAACTTGCGCAGACACTGCTATCATAAATCTCTGGTCGACAGTGTCGGGCTGCATTGATACTTGTAAATGGAGCATCCACAGGGGCAGCATTTGAAGAAGAATCAAGATCACACTCTTAAAACGCTTCCCAATATTTATGGTTTTATCAGCCAAATACAAGCACAAAGCTTTTTGGAGATTATTTAGTTTCGCCATAAGAAATTCCTGTTCTTTATTATTTTGTAGCCTCTTAATGCAACTCACTCTTCAGTATTGTCACAAAGGATATGCTATGTTTCTATTGCACTGATCATCTATAGTGGAACCAAATATTTTTAAGGGAGAATATTTTTCCTCTTTCATCAGAAGTAGGCAGCCAGTGGAGTAAAAGGTTTTTCTTGTCTTGACATTAGTCAAGAGATCACACAAAGTTCTTCAAGTCCTTGTTGGGTTAATATTGCTGTGGGCATCATCAAAAACTCAATATTTACTAAGCTACTATAAGTATCATCTGAGATACTACATTTATTTTCTATTCTAAACACAATGGAAAAACAATAATACTCTCAGCTACCACTACGTGGTAACTAATGGTAAACAGTGACTTTTTAAATTCATTTACTAGGTAACAGATTAAGAAAAACATAATTCATAAATTGATCAAACATATACACAAAGATGAGGAAAGGAGCAAAAGAAAATGCTACAATTTAGACCACAATGGACTACAGTTATTTGGTGCCAAAATACACCATAATAAACTTGCATGCTGGCATCAAGGATCTAACTGTAAAAATGATAAAAAAAAATCCATAAGCTTTATAATCAATATGAACAGACAAAAATGATTTTACTAAAAACCAGGAAAATAGGAGCGTTCACTCAATTCAAAATTTTCCTGAAATTCCCCCTCTCTCTTCATCAAATGTAGCTGAAGCAACTGGACTCCTGGACGATAGCAAATGACATACCTCACCAAAGTCAACAAAGATGGATTTCCTGTTTTCCAGAATGGCAAGTAAAAATATAACAGAACTGACTCCAAAGTTAATAAATTCATCTTTCTTTAAGTTAATAAAATCTCTGTTTGCAAGATTACATTTTTAACTCAGCATTCTGGAATCCTGGGGGAAAAAAACCTCTCTACAGCAGCAGCAAAAGTATGTTTAAATAGTGTTTTAACTTCATGTCTAACAGCTCACCAAAGTTACAAAAAACAGATCTATAAACCACTGGATAAAGATACAAGAAATAATGCATACTGTAGATATGAAATTATAGCAAAAAAACTCACTAATGAGACCAAAGGAAACTGAAATTATTTTCAAGAATTCAGAAAATCTTGGATAGGCAGGGAAGTGAATAATTTACAAGTCAAAGGTACAGTACCTTTCATTACCTATATCACAGGAACAAGTAAAGGGGAACTGGATGAGTGAAACAAATTGCAATGAGATATAAAGGCTCTCTCTTGTAGGTCACCATTTTGAAGCCAGCACACATTGGTAGCGACCAAAAGTCATTGCCATGTAATGATTTTTTGTGATCTACAAGAAATGTTCTTTTTCTGTGTAGTTCACAGTAGACAATTTTCCCTCCACCGTTCACTAGAACCCTAGATGGCAGGACCAGCAGAGACAGCATGGACTTAATGGACCTGAAAATTAAACAACCTTCTTACCCCTAGAGGCAGTCCCTCCTGAAAGGGTGGAATACACTAGACTGATGTTCTGAAGATGAACAAAAATGACTTTGGCTCTAGTGCTTTCAATCCAGCATCTTTTGTGAGGAGAAAAATTCATTGAGATAGCTGAGAGAACTAAAAATCATCTATTAAGAAAAGATGTCTTCTGCTCAACAATTTACATACATTTACAAAAAAGAACACTAACACTTACCTCCTTTATTTTTGAATATGCTTGACCCTTGCTACTTGCAGCAATAGCAAGAACTTCAGTGTCAAACACAAACTGAACAAAGGCTTTTAAATTAGACCAAAATATTAGCTGTGTGTTGCTCAAAGAGGATATAACTTTCCAAGCCAGATCAAATGCATCTATGCAGAGAGATTCGGATGAGCACAGGAGCTGAAAAGAAAGAGAAGGAAACCAGTGTTTAATTTCTGGGTGCAAAAAATCTTCATTACTGTTACTGACCATAGGTTTGCTTTTGTCTCTTACCTTGGGAACAAGCACTTTCATGCAATGAAACACAGGTAAAACCTGGTCAGAAGGCAAAAGAGTTAGAGCTTCCAGTGCAGACTGTAGAGTTCTTATTGGCCTTTGGACTGCAAGCAAAGACAGTTCCAGAGTCTCATCATTTGACAATGGTATACATTTATGATACTTGTTTAAAATAAAATGAAGGCAAACCCACTGGTCATGTACATAGCTTGCAACGATTTTCCCCCATCCTTGAGAAGATGTGGATTCCTCAAATAAACTGTAACAGAGAAAATACTTTTAAGTCCATATTAATACTTCAGTTTTTTTACATACAAACTATAGGCCATAATGTAATGTTCTAACAGAAAGCAGATTAGAATCAAAAGTCTAAATGCCAATTCAACTCCTATTAAATTCAGTGGAAAGATATCAATTCACTTCAGTAAGAATCAATTGAGTCCTAATTCCCTGTCTACTACAGAAAGAGCTAAGGTGAGCAAATCCATTTCGCTTCCACCATATTCTAGATCTGAAGAGTAAGAAGACTCATTTAGCTACTTAGACATCCTGAATTCATTAAGTTAACACTTACGAATTTTTTATCTTGTCAAAAATTACCAAAAAAGTTATCTAAGAGTTAGTTTATATTAAAGATGTGTAGAGAGTGATTTGAACTGTAGCATGGACATACCTATTTTTTTCTTCAGTATAAGAAGGCTTCTTTAATACTTGATTAAGTTGAACAGAGGAAATAAAACCTTTTAGGGTTTCAACAGCATGTAGAGATTTAAGTTGAAGTTCAGGTTTCTGATCAATAATCTCACAAACCACAGTTAGTGAGGCCATACTAACTGCTTTTTGAATCTGTTCTCCAAGCTTTGGTTCCTAGTAATGAAAAATTAAAAATCACACAATCAACTACTAAAATTTCCCCTAATAAATTATGAATAATATACGGAAACATACTGAATACCTTTAAAATATCCTATTACATATGAAAATCTGATTAGAAAGTAAAATGTAGGGAAAAACAGATGTGTGTATACATATTTATCTCATCTTACAAATTACAAGCATTCCTTTATCAGCACCAGCCCTGTAGTTTGACTATGACATGACATTCATAGTCAACTGAGTGTGCAGAAATTAACTTATGTATTTGTACTAATAATGGAAATGGTAAGAAATTAATTTCATTCTAGTACATTACAGCACTTATGCCAGTACAGTTAAGGCTGAACTGCAACTAAGGTCAGTCTTAATTTCATATTTTCTATTTTATGTCACAAACTTAGTATTAAGCAAATATTCAAATGTATACCTGACACAAGGATATTTTCCCACAAATCAAATTTCTCACAAACTGTAAGTTTGACTTCTATTATTTATGGAAATCTGAACAAAAAGTAAAATTCGGCACATGTAGCCAGAGTCCTCCAAGGCCAGTAGAGAGAGTAGTTAAAGCAGTCTAGAAGGCAACAATGGTCACTCCAACTAAAGGGGAATTATTGTGTCCGAGAAGCAGAGCAAGCAGAAGAGACTATGCGATCTATTACAGCATAAAATGCAGCTCACTCCCAATTAAAATATATTAATTTGTGTGTAAAGTTACATAGGAACAAGTGTGTAGGGATGCGGAAAAGGGTCAGAAGATTATATAAAAAATTACTGAGCACATCAATGTGTACAGCAATGTACAAAATGCAATATTATAACAGACTATTTTCTGAATGCCTCCAGCTATCAGAAACACAGAAAATGTTTCTAACCTCTGCCCGCTTTCTCTATGAAGAATGGCCGTAAGAATTTGCTGCAGTCTTTCAACAACACACAACTAACAGAGACCCTATTCAAACACTCATTACTGAGGAAAACCCCTTCTGATTCAACTAAAGTATGGACTTGGGAAGAATTACTGAGTTAAGCCTCAATATACTGTTACAATATGTTACTAATCCACAAATGACATTTTTGTTTGATAAAATGATAATGATAAAATCACAAATAGCTGAAAAAAAAAACTAAACTTGTTTTTCCACTAGTCATACAAAATGATACTAGTGTGTTTTGTCTCTCATTCTGCTCTCAGTGTATGATTTAATTTCTTAACTTCTTTGAGCCTACTGATTTGTTCTGACAAGGACAGGATCGGGATATTAGAGGGTGTTTATCACTGCCACTATAATTAAGGTTAAAAAACAGTTTCAAACATATAATTCTGTTTTTACACAATTTACCAAAACATTCAGTTTGTGTACTAAGGGTAACAGTGATTTATGCTAATACAAAAATGAGGAAGTGAGCAAAATCTGTCCATCCATTTTTTCAGTTTGTCAAGGCTGAAAATAAACACATTTTTTCCCATTGTAAAATTCTATCCTTTTAAAAAATATCAGGGCTACCATAAAATAAAAACAGACACGGATTTGGCATGAATGTAATCCTCCTCTCTTTTTGAACTAGTATCTTTGCTTGGATTGGGGGAGAAAAATATTTTGATTTAAGAAAAAGATGAATGCATATTCTGGAGAGGATATACCTTAAACCTAGAGACACCAACTTAAAGATGTACTTTGCACGCATTCACAGCTCAGTTAAAGACATTCTGCTCCCACTGTAGTAATCATTAACGTCCCACTAACTTAAAAGGGAGCAAGAAAGACACACACACACACACACACACACACACAGAGGAAATTAAATCCCACCAAAATCTTTTTGACAAAGCATTAATGTCAAGTCTGGAAATTCCAAAAGTTAAAGTTCCTCTAGCAATATGAATTCAGCCATGTTTCACATCAAACTTTTCTCTTTCTCTTGAAAAATGAAAATATTAACCTATTACTCTACATATAACACATATATAACTGTGGGATATAAAACGTGGAGGAATGAATACTGCAACAGAAAATGTTAGCTTTTGGAATTTCTTAACTTTGTAAATTAAACACTGTATTAATACTAACGTTTGGGGGATGGGGTTTCAATGTAATTCTATTTTCAAAACTATCCAACATTTTACTGTATTTTAGGCAAAGGCCTTTCAGCGCTACACAATCTTATTTGAGAAAAATGTGTTTATTGCCACCAACGCATTGCTTTAGCTATATAGCAGCTGTATACCCTTAAAGAACTACAGCACTACAGTACTAACAATGTCCTTTGGGAAACAGTGTTTCACTGCAATACAACACTGCAGATGAATTACACAAATGAGTTTTCTGTAAAGTAATATATTCATTAATATTTGTATCATATAGTTATGCCATTTATCCCTTGTAAAATTACCTGTTCATTGCCCGTCTCCTGCAGATTTTTAACAGAGGCATTTATCAGAGAAGAGATGAAATTCCAAATGGAGGGCCCCTTTTTCCAGCCAGCGTTTGAGCATAAATTCACCAGCTCTGACAATAATGCTAAGTATAAATTACAACGATCCAGATCTGAAACCTAAAATGAAGAAAGTAGATAGAAACACTAAAAAGGGGAAAAAATAAATAGAAAATGAGACAGCTAGAAAAAGGCAGGAGCAGCAGCAACAACTACAGTTGAACAGCCTTTCTTCTTGTGGCTAAACACACTTTCTTCTCTCCCCTCCTGTCAGGTTCCCCCACGCCACCTCAGGGTTCTCTGAGTAACCAACAACAACTTTGGTACTATGAAAGAAATCTCCAGTGTTTGTTTTTGTTTTTTTTTAAACACTAGAAACTTCCTTTCCTCTCCATTTGACCACAAGCTCTGCCCTTCTTCCTGTGGGTCCATATATTGTTTCAAGCTCTCAGTGCAAAATCAGCTGTTTGATAACTGGATCACTGCTTTTTCTTCTTCTGCAGATGTCTCACCAGAGTCCTAAGAAAATAGTGTACTTCTCCCTTGCCCTACTTCACTTTCCCACTATGTCTCCTCTGTTCTCTAGCTTCAAGCTTCTGCGCTCCCCTTCACTTACTTCTCCTACTCCACACCACATCATATCAACACCACCTTCTTTTTCTCCTCTCTTCACCCGTTGTATACTTTCATGAACTTTACTGCCTTCTCTACTCTTGGGGAGGTAACACCTCCTCTTCTTTAGGAACTATTAGGAAATGGACAGAAAATAAGACAGAAAATACCATAATGCCACTATATAATCCAGGGTGCACTCACACCTTGAACACCGTGTCCAATTCTGGTCACCCCATCTCAAAAAGGATATAGTGGAACTGGACAAGGTTCAGAGGAGAGCAACGAAGAGGATCAAGAGTATGGAATGGCTTGAGGAGAGAGAGGAGAGATTAAAAAGATTAGGGCTGTCCATCTTAGAGAAGAGACAACTAAGGGGTGATATGATAGAGGTCTATAAAATCATAAATGGTGTGGAAAAAGTGAATAAGGAAGTGTTATTTACCCTTTCCCACAATACCAAAACCAAGGGTCACTCAATGAAATTAATAGGCAACAGGTATAATACAAACAAGAGAAAGTACTTTTTCACATGATGCACAATTAACTGTGGAACTCCTTGCCATGCAATGTTGTGATGACCACAAGTACAACTGGGTTCAAAAAAAGAACTATATAAATTAATGGAGGATAGGTCCATCAATGGCTATGAGCCTAGATGGTCATGGATGCAACCCCAGACTTTGGGTGACTCTAAACCTCTGACTGCCAAAAGCCAGCAGGGGATGGATCGGGGCGGATCACTCCAACTGCTCTGTTCTGTACACTGCACCATAAGCTTTGGTACTGTTAGAGACAGAATACTGGGCTAGATGGACCACCAGTCTGACCCAGTATGGCCATTCTTATGTTCCTTTTCTCACTTTCACAAATCCTCTTCTCATTTCAACCTTAGTCTTTGTCTCAGTCCAGGTCCCCTCTTCATCCCATCCTCTATCATGAACCTCTCTTGGACTCTTTCCTTATCAGTTTTATTTCCATACTCCACGTTCCCTCTTTGATTATGTTCCCTCTCAAAACTCCCACTCCACTGCTGAAAAACTCACCCTGATTCATAACCTCTATTTTCCTGCTACCCTCCACTTCTTCACTCTTGCTGAAACGCAGCTCTTTTCTGACGCCTCAACCTCTGTTGCTACATTCCTCTTACAAGGACCATCTTTTTGCATTCCCCCAAGTGTTAGAAGTGGCTATGAACTTCTCCCTCCCTCCCTGTTAGTCACTTCCTGTCCCTTCCTCCTTCCCATACAACTTCCTTCTTTGGAGTCTACACTGGCCAGGTTAGCCTAGATTCACAAAGGAACCTGGGCGTTGTGACACCGTCACTTTAGGTACCTAGAAAATCACAAAACCTGAGTTAAGCACCTTGGCTCCCTATACAACAAATGGGGGGAAACAGGCAACTTAGAATGAGATTTACAAAATCAAACAAATTAGGCAAGGAAGCGTCTAAGTTAGCAATAGGAGATAGCGATGAGAAGAATGTGTGCGAAGTCCCACTCCTCTCAGAGAGGTAAGTGCGGAGACCAGGCTGTAGGGAAGTCCTCATCACTGCTAGTGATTTATAGCTGGGAATCCCTCTCATGGAGTCAGGTGGCATAAGTACCTAAAGGTGTTTCTTGTGAGAAAGAGCTAGGCAGGGCCTAACTCCACACAAAATGGCCGGAGGTGATACCCACCTTATAACTTTTAGCTCACTGATTAGAGTACTAACCTGGGATGAGGGAGACCCAGATTCAATTCCCCCCTGAAGCAGCGGGGGAGAAAGGATTTGAACTGGGTCACCCATCGCTCAGATGAGTGCAGTAACCACTGAGCTATGGGATATTCTCATGCAGGGTTCTCTCAATCTCTCCTGTTGAGGCTGTTCCACAAAGGATAAATACTTAAAGAGTCACTGAGCCAGTGAGAGAAAGAATGAGACTGTAGTCTGGTGCTTAGGGTACCCTCCTGGGAATTGGGAGACCCAGGGTCCAATGATTCATTTATTAGTTACATACAGTGGAACAGCTTCAACAGGACAGACTGAGGGAGCCCCATATCAAACTATCCCAGACCTAAAGGGTTAGAGCACTCTTCTGAGAAGTGTTGGAAACCTCTGCTCAAATCCTCTCTCCTGCTCTGGCACAGAATGGGGAATTGAACCTGGGACTTAAACACTAAAGGTCCAGATTCACAATAGCATTTCTCTCTTTACCCTCTGAGCAGCCACTAACTACTGCTAAAACTCTTGCCCGTGTTCTCCTATCTCTTATCTTGTTTACAGTAACCTTATTTCTGTCTTTCATATTCTCACGTCTCCCCATCTAATCTATCCAAATTGCATCTGCTGAAGTCAACTTCCCCTTGTCACAGTGCTCATCTCCTTGTACTCATCTTCAAGGCCTTTAAATCTTTGATCTCATTTCCTTCTACACTTCTATTGTCACTCAACTCCCCACAATTCTCCCAACCCACTTATCTTTTTGCTTTCTCTCTTTCCTCACCTTCTACCTTTGTACTTTCTGTTATACTGCCTTGTATACTTTGAACAGTCCTCCTCTGTCTGCCAAGTCCCTCTCTCTCCTCCTGAAAACCCACATCCTTCAGGAATACTACCTTTCTTCTCATCACCATGTCTCATTCTACTCTTTCTCCCATGAACCATTTATTACTGTTGGCACACAATATTTTAAAATTCTGCATATTTTAGTTGTCAAAACAACACAATATAATCACTCCATTTTCAATAATTTTGGTAATTTATTTAAAAATACCTGTCAACAAGTATGTCAACAATACAGACAACAGCAAAAAAGAATCCCCCAGGAGTAGACAGTTTAAGAAACCCCTACAACAACTCAGTTCCAGTTGGGGGGCTATTGAGGGGGCTGTGTGGGGCTCCCAGAGCCAAGACATCTGCACTCCCATCCCCCCAGAGCCCAGCTATGGGGCTTCCCCCCAGAGCCAAGCCACGGGGCATCCCCTGGCCTAGACACCAGCTCTCCCCCACCCCCCACACACACACAGAGCCCAACTGCATGTGACACCCCTCTAGCCTAGACACCAGCGCCCCCATACAGAGCCCAGCCACGGGGCATCCCCCATACACCAGCCCCCACTCCCCCCCCAGCCCAGCCACAGGGCATCCCTCAGTCCCTCCTTTCCCCCCAGAGCTAAGCTGAAGGGCAGCCCCCAGCCCAGACACCAGCCCCGCCAAAGCCTTTACTCCACTCAGCTTCTATACTGTCCCGCTCAGGGACATGGTGTAGTGTGACCCCCCCTGCCCTTCCTCCCACTTTGCTAGAGCCAGCTGGGTCTCCCAAGCCCTCTCCCGTCCTGGGAGAATGAGGATCAAAGAGCATGCAGCCTCCAGCCCTGCAAGGCTGGGCGCTCCAGCAGCCCTTGGTGGCAGCCAGAAAGTCTGTGGGGAAAATAGGGAATTCTGCATTCTGCAGTAGCGCAGAATTCCCCCAGGAGTAAACTAGTTATTAGCTATTTTTCAAGAAGTCAAATACCACCAGCACCTCTCAGGTTTCATTTTAGGACTCTCAGTGAAACCACAACATGAAAAACTGTTTACATTTTAACTAGCCATTAACTGAATACAGTAAAGAGGGAGAGGGAAAATAAAATTTTGACTAGTACTATAAAAACAAATCACCACGTAACTTTCTCTCAAAACCAGCAGTTCAGTATCTCTGCTATAGGATTTCTTTAGACCAGAGCAGTGACAACTAATATAGTGAAGTGTTTCCACTGGGGAGAGGGATACCTCAGTGGTTTGAGCATTGGCCTGCTAAACCCAGGGTTGTGAGTTCAATCCCTGAGGGGGCCACTTAGGGATCTGGGGTAAAAATTGGTCCTGCTAGTGAAGGCAGTTGGCTGGACTCAATGACCTTTCAAGGTCCCTTCCAGTTCTAGGAGATTGGTATATCTCCTATTTTTTTTTTCCACTGTGCCAAATTTCAAGTCAGTTTACTGGCTAAGGTAAACCGAATCTTTGATGAATTCCCTTTACTAGAAGAAACTTCAGATCTCTGTCTCAGCAGGCTTTTATCAAAAACCATAAGAAGAGTTTAAAGTATTTCCATGCAAGACGATTTTCTGGGTGTTGAAATATTTCATTTGGAAACATGTAAAAATATTGCCAATTCTATGCACAATAGATTAACAATCAGAACTGCACTGAAAAAACAAGAATTAGTGAGTCTTTCAAGTATCTACAGTAAATACTTACAGTATTCAACTCACTTGCAGTGAGTCTTCTGAGGATAAATTCCAGTATACTTTCTGCAGCAGTCATAACAGAATTAGAGAGAAAACTTAACACCACATCTATACAGAAAACAAAACAAATGCTCTATTAAAACAATGTACTTTTTTGTGTTAGAGATACATGATATACAAAGTTGATTAAATCAGGTTACTATACAATGCCAAGCTATAGAGGAATAAGCATTTACAGTTCTCTTAAGCTTCTGATCACTCAGTATAAATGACTGCTCCTCATTTTATTGTATACTATATTATTCCAGTGGGTTCTACTTCTCTTTTTGAGGGGATCTGCACCTGATTGGCTAGAGGGCTATAAAATGGTGCACAGAATATCAGGGTTTTCAAGAAATGTTTATGATTGTCTTTTTAGATTCAAGCATTCTATTTTAAAAGGACATACGCAAAGCTCTGCTGCTTAAAAATTTATAAAAACTTGATGTTAAGAATCCCTCAAATCTTCTCAAGTGTTAATAGATCTAGAGGGCATTCAGAGTTCCAGATCAAATCTCAAACTGGTAGGTCCAATTTAATGGCCTGTAGTTCACTGGTTTGCTTTCTATGTTTATCAGAAATCAATTTGATTGAATAAACGCCAGAGAGATCTCAAAGTCAATGAGATTATGCAAGTGCTTAAAGTTAAAGCACATACTCAAATGCTTTGCTGGATCAGGGCCTAAATTAATTAGAACGACTCTCAAACTTTATTATAGTACATTATATTACATATATGAGGGGAGGGATAGCTCAGAGGTTTGAGGATTGGCCTGCTAAACCAAGGGTTGTGAGTTCAATCCTTGAGGGGGCCATTTAGGGATCTGGGGCAAAAATCTGTCTGGGGACTGGCCCTGCTTTGAGCAGGGGGTTGGACTAGATGACCTCCTGAGGTCCTTTCCAACCTTGATATTCTATGATTATGGTATTCTAATGCCCAAATTATGCATGTGTGGTTGTTTGACCTTTACTACAAAAGTTTCTGAGTCTTGAATCAACAATTTAAGTTAAGGCTGCAAAACATGTTCCATTCAAACTCAATTTTCACAGTTTCATAACTTTGTGAAATACTCACTACTGATACTGAAATTTTCAATATTGAGCCTCTACACAAAACAAAACTTTTTTTTTGCACATCAGAAGAGATCACCATGGGCAAGACTGTCACTTGCCCAACACATCGATGCAGAAAAGTAAGGGGCTGGGCTACCTGGAACACCGGAGTATGCAACGGGGACAAGAGCAGGCACCACTGACACTAGCCCTCCTTTACCTCCGCAAAGGTAACCAGGGAATGGATAGAGAAGGGATGGGAATGAAGACAGCCACTGGCTCTGTTCCCACAATATGCCGGTTAGCACAGCTGAACTGGCACAGAAGGAGAAGAATTTGTTACTACGATAGCCAGTAGCAGATACTTTCTCCCTTAGAACAAAAACAAAGGAAACTGAGAAAGGAACTCTTTCCCCTTCAGAATCAGAACTCTTTCCTTGCTGCACCACACTCTGTGATAGGTGTAAGCTTGCAATCTGGCTCAATGTCTCTCAACAGACACATAAAGATAGATCTATTTCATTTTTAGGCACAGCTAGTTAAAGTGGGGTGCTAGTCAGAAAAGCAACTATGTGAAAATGACATGTTCTAACTATCGACCTGCTCTTTGTTTCTATCTAGCATTGTATCCGCTCTTTTTAATAATTAAAATAAGGGTATTTAAACTCCTTTGTACTTTCATAGCATTGCAGAGCCACATGCTGCAGTGTGAAGTGGGTTATATTCCTTCTTGTGAGTGATCAAAGTTTAGTGAAGTTTGCAAAGATGAAAGATAAAGAGCTGGACTGTTTTCAAATGTTCATATTATTAAATTCCCAACCCATTTTTTCCCCAACTTTGACATGAGCTTACTCCTCAGTGAGGACATTTAGAATGCTCAGTTTCCAAATTCAGCCACTAATGTAATGTACCTGGGAAAAAGATGTGTTTTTTTTTTCTAAAACACATCTACATACACAACAGCTAAAAGAGCATTCCTTGAAGCTTTCTAAAGTAATTCATCTTTAGGTAAATACCAAGCATGGAAGATTTCAGCCTAAAGTTATTTTCAGAAAGTTATAAGCAAATGAGTGCACAAGATTATAATGGAAAATAGCATTTGTTACTTAGGGAATGCTATGATAAAACAAAAACAAAATATAGTGCCTCACAATACATTTGCATGGCACTTAATCATAGAAAATGACATAGGTATGTTACTTTGTAGGGGCTGTAGTGGGTAAATGTGGCAAAATGTACTTCACCACCTACATATCTCAATCTATATATCAAGGGAAACCACGGTGGCACTGAAAGTCAGACGGATAATACATCAATACGGAGATGGTACTGAAAGCCTCTGCATGCCCTTTTTGCACCAACATATGAGTTAACAGAACACAGGGAGGATAACAAAACATTAAACTGGAGTCTTTCTGATTAGACCTGCTATGAAATAAACATCTATGAAGCACAGGTTGAATTCCCAGAGAGATTCTCAAAGAGTACCTTTGAGGATTTCTTCAAGGTTTTCTGTCTCACCTTAGAATTACACCAAAGAGCAAGCTCTGATGAAAGCGTAGTACCCTTCCTTGAGATTTAACAGCCAAATCTTGCTCTGATATTTAAATTTTTGAAAACAAAAGTTTAATTAAATGGAAAACTGCCAAATGCCAGAAACAATATAAGACGGTTACTCACCGTTGTAACTGTTGTTCTTCGAGATGTGTTGCTCATATCCATTCCAGGTAGGTGTACGTGCTGCGCGTGCACGTTTGCCGGAAACTTTTTACTCTAGCAACTCCAGTGGGCCAGCAGGTCGCCCCCTAGAGTGGCGCCACTATGGCACTAGATATATTCCCTTGCCGGCCCGCCCGCTCCTCAGTTCCTTCTTGCCGGCTACTCCGACAGTGGGGAAGGAGGGCGGGTGTGGAATGGATATGAGCAACACATCTCGAAGAACAACAATTACAACGGTGAGTAACCGTCTTTTCTTCGAGTGATTGCTCTTATCCATTCCAGGTAGGTGAATCCCAAGCCTTACCTAGGCGGTGGGGTCGGAGTGAGAGGTCGCGGCCTGGAGCACTGCAGAGCCAAAGGCCGCATCATCTCTGGACTGCTGAACCAGGGCGTAATGGGAAGCGAACGTGTGGACCGATGACCAGGTCGCCGCCCTACAAATGTCTTGGATTGGCACGCAGGCAAGGAAAGCCAGCGATGATGCCTGTGCTCTGGTGGAGTGAGCAGTCACACGGCCCGTTGGAACGTGGGCCAGGTCGTAGCAGGTCCTGATGCAGGAGGTAACCCAGGATGATATCCTCTGCGAGGAAATCAGTAGCCCCTTGACCCGGTCCGCTACCGCCACGAATAACTGGGGGGACTTGTGGAACGGTTTGGTCCTGTCCACATAAAATGCTAGCGCCCGACAGACATCTAGCGAGTGGAGCTGTTGCTCCCTGCGGGACGAATGGGGCTTTGGGAAAAAGACGGGGAGGAAGATCTCCTGGTTAATGTGGAAAGCTGAGACCACCTTGGGAAGAAAAGCAGGGTGTGGTCTCAGCTGCACCTTGTCTTTATGGAAGACCATATACGGGGGATCTACTGTGAGGGCCCGTAGTTCTGACACCCGTCTAGCTGAGGTGATGGCCACTAGGAAGGCGGTCTTCCATGAGAGACAGAGCAGGGAGCAAGTAGCTAATGGCTCGAATGGAGGACCCATGAGCCGAGTTAGGACCAGGTTGAGGTCCCATGAAGGGGCAGGAGGGTGGATCTGTGGATAGAGACCCTCCAGCCCCTTCAGGAATCTCACCACCATAGGGTGGGAGAAGACGGAACACCCGTCCACTCCAGGATGAAACGCGGAGATGGCCGCTAGGTGGACCCGGAGGGACGACAACGCCAGACCCTGGGCCTTGAGGGACCAGATGTAGTCTAGAATAGTGGTGATGGGAGTCTCCATAGGGAGAAGACCTTTCTCCGAACACCAACAGGAAAAACTCTTCCACTTAGCCGAGTAAGTAGCCCTGGTGGAAGGCTTTCTACTGCCCAGGAGAACCTACCGAACCGGGGTAGAGCAGCGTAGCTCGGAGCCTGTCAACCACGCAGGAGCCATGCCGTAAGGTGCAGAGACGGAAGGTCCGGGTGACATAGTCTGCCGTGGTCCTGGGTGATGAGGTCCAGATGTAGGGGCAGGGTGTCAGATAACCTTAGTCCCAGATTAGGACCTTAGCGTCCAAAATATGGGGGTTAGCATGAAAACCTCCAAGCTTAGTTACCAGCTTGGACCTGGTACTTGCTGCCACCACCCAAAAAATTAGAGTGTTTTGGGGCACTCTGGTCCCCCCAAAACCCTTCCCTGGGGACCCCAAGACCCAAACCCTTGAGTCTCACAACAAAGGGAAATAAACCTTTTCCCTTCCCCCCTCCAGGTGCTCCTGGAGAGATACACAGACACAAGCTCTGTGAATCTAAACAGAGGGAGTCCACCCTCTGTAATTCCAATCCTGGAAACAAAAGCACTTTCCTCTTCACCCAGAGGGAATGCAAAATCAGACTAGTAAATCTAACACACACAGATCTCCCCCAACTTCTTCCTCCCACCAATTCCCTGGTGAGCTGCAGACCCAATTTCCCTGAAGTTTCCCAGTAAAGAAAACTCCAACAGGTCTCAAAAAGAAAGCTTTATATAAAAAAAAAGAAAGAAAAATACATACAAATGGTCTCTCTGTATTAAAGAGACAAATACAGGGTCAATTGCTTAAAAGAATATTGAATAAACAGCCTTATTCAAAAAGAATACAATTCAAAGCACTCCAGCAACTATAGACATGTAAATACATGATCTCTGTACTCACAACTTGGAAACAGAAGATTAGAGAGCAGGAAATAGAAATCATTCCTCATAGCTGAGAGAAAAGCAGGCAGACAGACAAAGACTCAGACACAAACTTCCCTCCACCCAGAGTTGAAAAAAAAATCCTGTTTCCTGATTGGTCCTCTGGTCAGGTGAAAGAGACATTAACCCTTAGCTATCTGTTTATGACACAGGGCAACTGGATTGGCTACTGAGAGGTCCAGTAACATGGCGGAGTCAGTGCCGCTTCCATGAGGAGAGCGCGGAGTCTTTGATCCCTCTCCTTCTTTGTGCGAGGCTTAAAGGCCTTGCATATACGGCACTTTTCTGTTATTTGGGTCCACGCCGGGAGGAAAAAAGAAAGACGGTTGGAAAACTGCGGGGAAGGATCCGGAGGGGAAACTGGTACTGCGCACTCGGGCGCACCTTCAAAATGAAGGCTTAGGTCCAGAAGGGGCCTTTGCGGAGCCTTGGTTCTGCCCCGTTTGGCCACCTGACTGTCTGCGTCGGTTGTTCCTGCCGCGGCGCCTAGTGAGGTCCTGCCGCGGACGGAACTGAGGATACGGCCGACGCTGCTGCTGTTGGTTCTGCTGCCGGAATGGCCTGCGCTGTGTCGCAGGCGTATGCATCCCCAGCGACTGTATTATGACCCTATTATCCTTAAGGTCCTTAAGGTCTGTCTTAGTGGAAAACAGGCCCTGGCCTTCGAAGGGGAGGTCCTGGATAGTATGTTGGAGCTCCAGTGGAAGGCCAGAGACCTGCAGCCAGGAAATTCGGCGCATCATGAGCCCCGAGGCCAGGGTCCGAGCGGCCGAGTCCGCAGCATCTAAAGAGGCTTGTAGCGATGTCCTCGCTACTTTCTTGCCCTCATCCAGGATGGTGGTAAACTCCTGGCGGCCATCCTGTGGTAAGAGCTCTGCGAATTTCCCCGCCGCTACCCACGAGTTGAAGGAGTAGCGGCTAAGGAGGGCCTACTGATTCGAGACCCTGAGCTGTAGCGCCCCCGCCGAATAGACCTTGCGGTCCAGGAGGTCCATTCGTCTCGCCTCCTTCGACTTGGGCGCTGGGGCCTCTTGACCGTGGCGCTCCCTGTCGTTCACCGACTGGACCACCAATGAGCAGGGTGTTGGGTGAACGTACAGGTATTCATAGCCCTTCGAGGGGGCCATGTACTTCCTTTCCACCCCTCAAGTGGTCGGAGGGATGGAGGCCGGTGACTGCCAGATATTAGCTGCGTTGGCCTGGATTGTTTTGATAAAGGGCAGGGCCACTCTGGTGGACGCATCGGAGGAGAGGATGCTCACCACCGGGTCCTCGATTTCAGAGACCTCCTCTGCCTGCAAGTCCAGGTTCTGTGCCACACGTCGGAGGAGGTCCTGGTGTGCCCTAAGATCTAGCGGGGGAGGGCTGGAGGACGAGGTACCCGCCACTGCCTCATCTGGTGAAGACGACGAGGAAACCCCCGGCAACAGAGTGTCCACGGGGGGTTCTATCTGGGGCTGCAGCTCCGTCACTGGAGGGAGCTCTGGGTCCTGGTGGCTGGACCTGCCGTCTGCTTCCGGGGAGGGAGGGGGTCTAGACACCGTCGCCTCTGGTGGCCTGCGTTCCGCCGCAGGGCGGGGGGCAACGTGTTGTCGACCCTGGGCTTGGGAATACGCTCATGGGGTCCAAAACCCCCACTGTTGAGGCCCTCGTTCCTGTGGTGGAGGGTCCTGGAGCAGGGCCGAGTGTCTGTCCTGGCCCAAGGCATAGGCGCTGTCCGCCTGAGAGGACACAGATGGTTCCCTGGAAGGCCACGGAGGCGCTGAGCCTGTTTGATAGGAGCCTCTGTACGCCGACTCCGACGCTCCCCTCGGTGCCGAGGGTCGGTGCCGCGACCCGTATCGGTGCCGGGATCAGGACCGGGAATGGTGTGGTAGCCGATGCAGGGATCCGGAGTGGGATCTGCATCAAGGTCGACGCCGGGAGCGGGACCGCAACCTTCGATCAGCACGGTCCCGGGATGGCAGTGGGGACCGGGACCTGCCACCGACGCGGTGCCGGGAGGTCGACCGGGATTGGGACCTACCACCGGCTCGGTGCCGGGAGGTCGACCGAGGAGCCGAACATCGAGGTGAACGGCTCCTAGAGTCTCGGTGCCGGCGGTGAGAGGAGCCAGACCGGGACCGTGCCGATACTGATCGATGCCGCGAGTACGACCGGTACCGCCTGAGAGAACGGTGTTGGGACTGCGAGCGGCGCCCCGAGTGTGAGCGTTCACTTCTCCAGGGTGATCGGTGCTGGGACTCTGGAGACAGCGCTCTTAGCATCGGTTTGCCTCTGGAGGTTACCCGTCCCAGGGGTGCCGTCTGAGGCTGCGATGGCTCCGTTAGCGCGATCAAGTCCCGTGCCGAGGCAAAGGTCTCCGGCGTCGATGGTACTAACAGCTCGACCCCTGATCTCAAGGGGGAGCTAGGAGGGGCTGGACTCGACGGACCTTCCGGACCCGGAGTCGACAGCAGCCCTGCAGGCGGTGCCGCGGCCAAGGTAGGTGCCGGGCACTCCACTCGGGCCTGCCTCGATGGTGTTGCAGACGCCGAGGGTCGTGGATCTGCTCCCGGTGCCGGGGAGTCTTGACTAATATACTATCAAACTATCTATGAACTATTTACAACTATGACTACGAACAAAGTACAGGAGAGCTAGGTACGTGGAGGACAGCAAGCCGCACTCTACAGTTCCAGCAACCGACACGGCGGTAAGAAGGAACTGAGGAGCGGGCGGGCCGGCAGCGGTATATATCTAGTGCCATAGTGGTGCCACTCTAGGGGCGACCTGCCGGCCCACTGGAATTGCTAGGGTAAAAAGTTTCCGGCAAACGTGCACACGCGGCGCGTACACCTACCTGGAATGGATATGAGCAATCACTCGAAGAAGGAGGACATGTTCCAAAATTATATTGTGCTTATTATCAATGTTCTCTATTTATTAACATGGCTGAAAATGGCTCAGCTGACTGCTTTTATAGGACTGCACATCTCTAGTTTGTTCACAAAGTTCAACATTGTAATTTAGTTCCTACATCAAATTATTACTGTTATTACACCATAACTCCTCCTTGCATGCTGTTTGGTTCATTCTTTATCTGTAATAATAATTCTGCAAATGGAACGTAGGAATTCTTTTGATAAACCACAACCCAGAACAAAATCCAGCTAACTCTCCCATAGTTCTCTTGGACCTCAAACATTATCAGGAATAATAAATTAGTAAAAAGTCATTTTTCAACACTGAAGTCTGCAGACTCAAACACAGGGAGCAGATCTGTTGAGTAAGAAAATGCCAATAATACAGTCATCTTTCTGACCACAACCACATTTTGAAAGGAACATCAAGTACATTTTTGTACTTTTAAACAAAGCATTCACCACTGTTAGTAACATCACTGTACAAGTTTGAAAACATAACATGTTTGTATCAGTTTTCCATACATTACATCCCCCTCCCTTTTTTTTAAACGGTAAGCATGCCAAGACAACTTGTACATTTACTGTATTTCCCTGTTCATGAATGATCAGCAAATAGGTCAGTTCATAGCTCTGGCAATTAAGTTTATTACTTGGCTTTACTCTGCAGCAGAGAAGCATGAAAACACAGCAGGTCATACCTAAAAAGTGGCTTTTCTTTTCTTACATGTCTTGATACCAAGGCATTTAAAAGGAGAAAAGAAGTTTGGAGTTCAATCCTGTAAGATGAAAGCAGCCTCCTGGGAGATTCCTAGAACTCTGCAGGCTCAATTCCCAAAGAATGGGCTCATAGTTATTTATAATATGTTCATGTTAGCCAGGTTCTAAATACCTGTGGGTCCAATCTTGGAAGCATTCTACATCCTCAACTCACAAGCAAAGGTGGGATAGTTCAGAAGGGCTTCTGTAGGATTGGGCCCATAGTTTCTGATTTGGAGGGCATGCTCCTGATCATAAACTTTTTTTGAACATTACTTATGAACTGACATTACTTGATAATATCCCTTTACCATAGTAAATATCCACAAGTTTAGTTTGATTATAAATTATATAGGATGCAATATATTAAAGAGATCACTAACCATCTTGTGGACTGTACTGTTTTAACAAACAGGTCTGTAATAGCTTCAAGAGTAGCTGTAAACTTTTATCGGTTTTCAGTGTTGGTATGTAAGCATTAGTGCCAAGTTTCAACAAGACATCCAGAAGAGGGTGCAAGAAAGACTTTAATTCAACCCGTTCAGTGTTCCTTTTTTTGCTGCACAAAACAAAAATTAAAAACAAATGTTCTGTGAACTTTTCTTAAGTGTTTAAGTCACTTGAAAATCAAAGTCATTTAGGCACTTTTGGAAATTTTACAAGACAAGTTTAAGTCAATTGACTACAGGATGACCCAAAGCCCACTGAAGTCAACTGGAATCTTTCCACCGGCTTCAGTGGGCTTTGGAACAGGCCCAAAAGAAAAATTTGATGCGATTCATACTTGCCTGTGTTTATTCTTCATCTCTTCCACATCTGCAGCCAGCAGAATCATTGTAGCAATAAGCTTAGCTTCAAACCAGTCAGGCATAAAGCAGTTTTCTCCTGATTAAAGAGAATTTAAATTTCCATATTTTAAAAAAAATCTCAGAATGGTAATTTTAACTGTTAATGTAGGTTTCCAATCCAATTAACAGCTGGCAGTGATAAATAAATGATTCATTAATTCAAATGTACAAAATATCAGCATAAATATTAATAATGAACACTTTGCACTCTTGTATAGAAATTTAAATTAAACCTGGTTCATTTTCATCCTCTACCTACTACATAAGAGGGCATCTACCAGCCTTTTGGATAAAATACATTTTAGGCTACATTAGGTTCTTTATCAGTAAATTCTGATAAACTTTTTTTTAAAAGTACTTTTTAAAAGGAGGCTGGGATTCTCAAAGGAGCTTAAGGGAGTCGGGTGAATCTCCCTGAAATTCAACCTACTGAGACTCCTTTGAAAATCCCAGCCTGTGTTTCTACCAGCCAGAAGTTTCATACAGCACGAAACCCACTGTCAAAAGAGAAAAAAGCATGAAGTTAAACTGAAGTTTTCCTCCCAATTGATCACTTACACAAACAAACACAAAACATTTACACCAATTATTTGCTATAAAAACTGTCTAAGAGCTGTCATTTTAGAAAGAATTTTGGACTTATAGCCCTGAGAATTCAGAAAGCGAGACAGGCTTTCATATTCCAATGCAAAAGTAGTACCATACCTGAAGGCATAATTTTCTCATCAAGCTGCTTATAAACTGAGCTGCAATTCAAGTAAAATAACAGGAACCTATTCTATAAAAGCTGTTTTTTCAGTTAGCTGACCTGTAACTCCAAAGCAATGGCCTGAACATATATTTCAGGAGCAGGGAAGTTCTGCCAAATTAATTTTTAGGGAAGAGTAAACCTTCAAAATTTCCAAATGAATTTGGCAACAATTTTAGCCTAATTAATGATAAATGAAAGAAAGAGTTTGCAACATCTCTGATCATAAGACAGGTTTTGGAACATTATTTTCTATTGATACCACAACTTTTCTGATGATATTCAGCAAAATCAAACCATGACCCCATTTTCTGGTATACTCTAAAGGGATAACTAAAAAATGACTGACTATTGAAAAGTCACACTTTGTATTATAAACTTCTTCAAGCACTGTGTGTTTTCCTAAATTTGTACTACTACTACTGTGATAAGTGCTATACAAAAATCAAAGCTCCATAAATAGATATGTTTGAAAGAAAATTCTTAAAAACAATTATGAATATTTGAAATGTGGCTGTGAGGCAAAAGTAGAAAATTCTGTTCAGAATTTAGCTTTGTGCTCATGATATGAATGCATTTATTAAACTGCATACTTCTTGTGTTATAAGAATTTACAAATTCATCTGCTGAACAAGGTAAATACTAACCTCAAAAATCCTAATTGCCTGCAAGCATGTGCAGAAAGCTGTTTAGCTCCAAACTAAAAGTACAACACAACACATTTGTATCTCCACAAATATGTTAGTTCAGAGTATGTAATTTATAAATTCTGTTAGTGCAAGCTATGGATTTTGTAAACTGTGCAACCTCAATAACTCCTTTTTTTTTCCTTTCCTAAATGGAGACTGGGAAAAAAGTAAAGAAGGAAATTAAATGTGCAAAACTACTAGTGCTAATGCAACACTGAAGTTGCAAATCAAGCACTCAATTCAGCTAATTCCAAAAGTTTAAATTTTTTCTGCAATATTGTATTTTTTATTCCTGTTTTCTTTCTTAAATGCAAATACTTTTTTATTAAGCATTAACAATACCATGAACTAGATAGGACTGTGCAATGTAACAAGGTTAACATTGTATAAAAATCTTTAATTTTACAAATTTGACTTTAAGACACTAAGCTTGTTATATCACTAACTCTAATTTTTGCATTTAGGAGCTATTAATTCATAAAGGTTAACTGAACTTACTTGTGGATGCAGGTGCCTTAAGGTAATCTTCCACAAGAGTATGTACATATACACTTAATGAAGATCTTTCTTGATGCTCAACATGGCAGTTTATGGACTTTCTGAAGCATCTGTCATGAGTATACAGCCAATCGCAAAGCTAAATGAAATAAATGTTACTATTTAAACACTTCTGCCAACTTAGGTTATATAGAAGAAAATAAATAATCCGACACAACCCGATATACTTAAATTCTCTAGAAGTGTGTGTGTTGGTGTATGTATTAATACACTTTTGATACATATGTAGAAAAAAGAAGAAACCTGTAGTATTAAAAAAAAAATGTTGCGCTTGTTTAAGCTTTTGATACTCAGAACAAGAGTAGAACAGATGCTGAGCATAGTCATTACTTCATTAACCTGCTGTACCATCGCATGTAGGTTTATCAGCCAGAATGTTCTGAAGTCCAAAGATTACTTCTTCCATGTTTTTTCACTTAAATTTCTAATTCCGTAGCTGAATGTACCCCTTAAAGGTTGTGATATACGTGTACTTTGAGAGTTAAAATTCACAATGGAAAGCAAATATTAATCTTACATGCAGATTTGTCTTCTTTGGTAATGGAGTTCTGTTATTCTTGTAAATGCTGGGTTTTGCCACACACACGAAAATCAGAGGCAATTCTCAAGCAATTTTTTGGCACCCAAATACTGGCCATTTAAGAGGCTCCCAGATACCCACTGCCTCAGAAAATACTTCCAAAACTATGAAAAAGGAAAGACACATACAGCAGACAATCATTCTGAAGAGAAGGCAAATTTAAAGATAAGACAAAACAGTTTATTAATCCAGCAAACAAATACTATATCCACTAAGCAGAGTGGATAAAAATCAATGATCGTGTGTGTGTGTGTGTGTACACACACACACACACACACACACACACACACACACACACACACACACAAAATCTGATTTTTTTAATTTAAAAATCGGATTTTTTTGATAAAATGTTTTTTGAAGGAAAAAACCTATCTAAAGATAGTTTTTAATTAAGATACATTTAGCTCAAAGATATCTCATCATGGATTAGGAATGATAAAGTCTAATGCTATAGTATGAGACAGTATATTCATGTAATGTTTAAGAAAAGTTTTGTAATTGAGTTCCGTTAGTTCATGGATTAGGGACCCAATCTTATGGAGTTCCAGGGGCTTCTGTATAGATTATTTAGGTTAATATCTAACCCAATGGGACTCAGCTCTCAGTCTAGAAGATACCATCAGAGATGCTCAGTTTTGCAGGTCTCAAACTGTGGATTTGTGTCTCCAGAAATAACATGCTTGTTAACGGCAAAAATATTTTAAAATAAAAAATAAAATAAATAAATAAATAATATATAGAGGTGAGAAACAACAGACAACTCTATTGTCCCTCTGCAAATTTGTGTACACAATCAATCCCTTATCTCTCTCTAAAAGTGCAAAGTTTCAAAAAGTTCAATGAACAGAAGATTGCTGGGGGTGGAATAGATCCGGACAAGAAAAAGAAGTCTGGAGATAAATGTGAGAAGGGAGGGACAGGCAGTAGAAACAAAAGTGAAACTGTTTGAGCAGCATATTCCAGAAGTCTGGAGGTCTTTCTGGGTGTAGCCTTTATTGATTTGAGATCTACCAAAGCATTCTCTCACTAGAAGAGAAAAGTTTTGATGGCAACAGCGGTAAAAGAGACCCAGTTTGGGAATATTTTAATGAAGTTCCTCTACCTGTGAGTAAGACAGGCATGCGTGCAAAAGGAAAAGAGCGCAACAAAGAAATGCAAGGCCTGGTTGCCCAAGTGAAACAACATCATGAGAAGTGTTCCTTCTCAGGAGGAAGCTGCGATGATGATGATGATGATGAGGATGATGATGATGAAAGGAACATGTCTGAACATGCAGGATCTTCAGGTTGGTAAACTTTTTTATTTCATACTTCTTTCTTAAGGACTGCCTGTCTTTCTTCTGGACTATTCTTGAATTCTCAGGTTTGAGCAAAAAATGTAGTTGTTGCTCTATGGTACTATCAGTTTAAATGCAGTTGTGATAAAACATAAATAGCTGAAATAGGCAGATCTTCCTTTTACAATTTCACCTTTAAAGTAGTACTGAGTGTCAGTGAATGCAATGAGTAATACTAAATGAGCAGTATGGTAATAATAATTAAATAACTGCATTGACTTATTTGGTTTAGGAGAATCCCATCCTCAACATACAGGATTCTGAAGACTATTTACCTTCAAGATCACCATCATTTTCTATAGTTTCTGAGTTATCTGCCAATTATAGTGTTTCAGTCACATCATGTATGTCACATAGCCACAGTATATCACCTGTAGCAAAAAGAAAAAAATATCTCCATCATCCAGAAACAACCCCAGATACGTTTGTGATAGCCATCAGTTTACAAAAAGAGGTAATAGATGAAAAAATTGCCCGGTTTGTTTATGGAACAAACTCCCCTTTCCATATGATTGAGGACCCACACTTCATTAACAAGGTTCAGTCATTAAGACCAGGATACAGTCCACGCAACAGAGCAGATGTTGCAGGAAAATTGCTGGATAAAGTGTATGAAAAAGAAATTCAGCAGTGTGAAAAAGGTCTACAAGGTGAAATTGTTAACCTGAGTCTTGATGGGTGGAGCAATGTCCACAATGATCCTGTTGTATGTGCCTGTGTGACAACAGAAGAAGGGAAAGTCTTCCTTACAGAAACGATCGATACATCAGGAAATGCGCACATAGCAGAATACTTATAACAAGTAGCAGTAAAAGCTATAACAAACTATGAAAAAAATTCAAATGTAAAGTACGTAGCTTGGTCACAGACAATGCTGCAAATGTATCCAAGATGAGAAGAAATGATTTAGAAGAGAGTCCCAAGCTAACAACATACAGTTGCAGTGCTCATCTGCTGCACCTCCTAGCCAAAGACTTCAGTGTTCCAGAAATAAAAGCTAATGTTGTTGAAACTGTAAAATACTTTCGTAACAGTCACTTTGCAGCAGCTTCTCTGAAAAATGTGGGAGGAACAAGCTAATTCTCCCATGAGATATGTGATGGAACTCAGTAGTGGACTGTTTTGAGTACTATATCAAGAACTGACCTAATCTGATGACAGTTTGTGAACAAAAGCATGAAAAAAAATAGATGACACTGTCACAGCCAACGTTCTCAACACTGGGCTTAAGAGAAATGTTGAACACATGCTGAGTACCCTGAAGCTTATTTCTGTAGCCTTGAACAAAATGCAGAGAAATAGCTGTTTTATTGCTGATGCTGTTGAAATTTGGAAGGAACTGAGTGAGATTTTAAAAAGAGAACTATGCAGTGACAAAGTTAAATTACAAGTATTAAAAAATGAATGGGACAAGCACTATCCTCCAGCTCATTTTCTTACATATATTCTCAATGCTCGGTACCAGGGTCAAACTGCAGAAGAACTGCAAAAGAAGAGGAGTTGGCTATGACATGGACATCCAGCAATCATCCCTCCATAATGCCAGCTACAATAAACTTCAGAGGTAAGGGTGAACCACTCAAGAAATACATGTTTGCTGATGATGTTTTAAAGAAAGTCACACCAGTGAACTGGTGGAAGTCACTTAAGCACTTGGATTCAGAGACTGTTGAAGTGATAATCTCACTTTTAACAGCAGTAGTTTCTTCTGCCAGTGCAGAAAGTAAATTTTCTTCCTTTGGACTAATTCATTCCAAACTGAGAAATTGTTTGGGACCTGAAAAAGCAGGAAAGCTTGTTTTTCTTTTTCAAATTATGAACAGGAAAATGATGTGAAGATGATCTGAGTTAGCTGCAGAAGCCAATATTTTAAGTTTCTCATGTTGACCTGGCTGACAGTCTATTTAAAAATTTTTTCTAAATATTTCATGTAACTATTTTAGTTAAAAAACAATTTTAACAAAAACAAACCTGATTTTAAAAAAAAAAGTTAATATTTAACTAAATTCAAAAATTCATATGCTTGTTTTGTTAAAATATTATTATGTTTGCTGTTGAAGAAAAAAATCCAGAATACATAATGTTGTTGTTTTAGTTAAATAAAACAATTTTAATGTCTGTCTGGTGATGTTCTCCTCCTAATACAGCATGGCAAGAAAATCCTCCAAATACTAATGATTAACCTGTTGAATTGGAGATATTTACAAAGTCATTGGGAGGTGAACTATCTGCTTCAATTACCTTTGGTAAATGAAATAACCAAACAATCATTCATTTTCTGATATAGCTGTAAAAGTCATCTGAAAAGTTTTCAAAATAAATCACTTAAAAAAAATGTATAGTGTGTACCCTTCTAAAAATGAAACCTACATCTATCTCTGAGTTGTGAAGAATATGTATTAAAGTTATAACAACCAACAAGAATGCACTTCTATGTAGAAATTCATGATTAAATCGAGTCTTTCTGACTAGTGATTTAAATCATGATTTAAATCAAATCCACCCTGGCGCTAACTTTGTAATTTCTGAAAAACAGCAAGTAGTAGGGGCAAAAAAGTGAGGGAGAAAAGTACCTAAAATGAAGAAAAGAAAAATCATGTAATACAGGAATAACTGCTTGAAGGGCAGCCACCGAGGATATTACATCCATCTTGTATCGTTAATAAAAGCAGAGGGAGACGCCCAACTCGTGGCTCTGAATATCTCATCAGAAGTCCTGCTTCACTTTCTCTCCATGAAGTTACCACTGATCTAATGCAGTGAGCATAGATCTCTGATGGAGATTATAGACACCAGTACAGGCTCCCCAAACTGTTGCCTTAACTCCCAAGGGAATGGCAAGGGAGAAAGCAGGCTGGCACTGTGGATGCCTGGAAGTCTCTTATAGAACAAGCATTTGGGCACCAAAAAGTGTGCATGAAAGAACTGATTCTGATTTGCACTACGATAGGGCTAAACACAAAAGTTATCAATTAGCTCATGTTCTCTCTCTGGAGAATGCTGTGGCAAAGCAGGGCATAAAAGTCCGGTACGAGCTCAGCTCCAGCTCTTATGCTGCTCTGAAGTGCAACAGAAGCTCTGCCCTCAGGAGAAAGCTGCTCTTGTGCAGAATTCAGGTGCTCTGCAGGAGAAAAGAAAAAAACACCTTTCCTCTTCTTCCTTACAATCTCACACAATGGAGGTGCATATTAACATCTTCTGACTAACTACCTGCTGGATAGCAGGTTGAGGGTTAAAAGTAATCCCCTTCTTAGTGTTACATGTTACAAGGTACAGATACAAAGCACAAATCAATTACCATTCAGTGCCAGAAGCGCCAGATGTGTCAGTGCAAAAGGGACTGAAAATTAGTTCACATGCATAAAGTATTAGAGAATTAAAACATTAGCTATAATTAATAGACTGTTCTGAGCTATTGGTATTACAGAACATTTTGATTAACACAAAACCAGTAACAGTTTCAATTCTCACCTCCATCCATAGTATAGTCCCTCTGCTTAAGGACTCCTCTGGTCTAAGAGACATGAGAAAACTTGAAATCTCTGGAAGTGACACTTTCTCCTAAAGACATTATTTAAGGTTCATTAGTCCCCAACACACACACACAATATTTTAGTGTGAAACTGAGAAGAGTTTGCTTTCATCTGGCAAATGTTTCAGTAAGAAAATAATCTTTTCCCTCCCACCCCCAAATTATTACCACAGGGATGTGAACTTTCCAGAAATATTAATTTTTGCCTTTTTTCAGGACACACACACTGTTCATTTTCCTACAGTCTGATGTACCCATATAGAGATGTACATTGAAGGCGAATGAATGGCTTGCAGCGAGGTATTCACTGATGGCTTTTTTTTTTTTTAAGTGAGGGGCAGGGTGTGTAAATGTACAACCTTAATTATATTTATTTTAGATATTTAGAAGCCCCTGACTAATTCTTCTGTTTCTGCCTTTTCACAGGAAGCCCTGCTCAGGTCAGTTCATGGTCAGCCACGGCAAAATCTGAGACACCAAAGAGAAAGGTAAGCAGCTGTATTAGCAGACAAAAGAAAATGGGGTGGAGAATACAAAAGAGAACCTTTCATGTGGCTGTCAGGAATAAGCAAGAGTACTGTGCACTTCCCTTTCATTCAGTCACACAGACACCCCCATTCTCACTGATGATCATATGACATGCTTATTGCGACTACAGCAACTGCTTATGTGGAAATACATTAGGAAAGAAAGTAATTTTAGATTATTCTAAAAGAGATTTAGCAGATAAAAAAAAAAAAAGAGCCAGCAACTATATGATAATAAGTTCTCCATATACCACTGGTTGGGAATTGCTACTTTGCAGGAAATTATTACTAACCTACCACCGTACCTGTTAGGTGATAAGCAAACAACAATGCATTAGTATTATTGATTAGTAGTAGTCTTCACCATGTGCTATACATTGTCCTAGCAAGAAGACATCCCCTACCCCAAAGAGTTTATAATCTAAGAAAGCCAGACACATGTGAATGGAGGGAAAGAGGGATACAATCAAATTATGTATTTATATCATGTAGGTTTTGTATACATTATATACATCAGGGTCATTTTTTTAAAGTAAAACATATAAATTGAACTCCATCACACCATCAGCCTATCCACTGTTAGATGGCCAATGTCTTGTAGGCTACACGAAAGAAACGAGGCCTGAGGAGAGGGCTTTGTAGATCAGTTCAAGGAGAACACACACATTGCTGGTATAAATGAAAAAGGCAGAGAAACATTTATCAGTGGGTGAACAACAGGCAGTCAGGATTAGCATCACTTGATGGAAGAGGTAGGAAGATAATGCTATCAGAGATAAGAGCAGGTAAGGAACAGGAGAAGAGTCTTGAAGGTGAGGAGAAGCCGTTTCTATTTATATGTGGATTTCTTTTAAGTTTAACATTAACTCTGGATTTCCAGGGTTTCTATTGTGCCCCTCCCCTTTTTTTTGGGGGGGGGGGGGAAGCAACAATTACAACATACCTGTAATACTTTTACCCTTAAACTACTGATATGTATTCAGCCTTAACTGCAGTTAAATAAAGTTTTTATCCAGGAATTCTACTGAATTACATCAATCAAGATAAAAGCATGATCCTTGTTTGAGGTCAAGTTTGAAGTTTAAGACGAAAGTTTTCTGAGCTACCCAAGCATCAAAATCATTTGAAAATTTTTGAACTACATTTTATAGCTTAAAAGTGCCCAGATAAACTCTTGTGATGTTTTAGGGGAGAAAGGGGGGAAGGATTTCCTTCTGGTTTAACTCTGAGCATGAAAAATTTCAGTCCCATAAAATAATTGAGAATTAGACAACTTATATTCAACATTCTAAAATGAAAGTGATATTTTAACGTGACTATAAAGTCAGCACGCTAACATTATAAATATCATTTTAAAATCTTTTATGTCATTTTGAAAGTCTCTTTAATATTACATTTTAATTGTTAAATAACTGCTTTTATAGCACCCAGCACAACAGGATCCTGGATCCATGACTAGGGATTCTAGGCATTTCAGTAATACAAATATCATCATCAATAAAGTACTGCAAATGAAATGATGAACACAAAGGATCAAGTTGTTTCATATGAAAAATAAAGTTAAAAGAATTATTAGTATTAGCATACAGACCTACATCACTCAAGCACATTTTTAAAATGAACATTGCCAAAACTACAAATTCAGTAAAATCAGCCGCTTAAGTTGTATTTGGCAGCACTTACATATTGCATTATCATTTCTGAAAAAATAAAACATTACACTAGAAAAAAAAGAGAAACTTACCACATCAGTCAAATGCATAGCTGTTTGGAGAAGAAAACACTGAGCAGCTCCCCGCAACAAAATTTGATGTGTGATCATAGTGCACTGTAGGACATCTCTGCAAATGGATAAATATGCACCTTAAATTATAAACAGACTAAGTAGCTCTTAAAATACATATTTACCAACTATATGTTAACTGTACTGATCAATATATTTAGAATGCAGGAGCACTCAGAATGTGCACTGCACTTTCTAAATATACAAGATGATATGATTCCTGCCCTGAAGAGCATACAATTGAAAACAAGTTGAGTTCTGATTCTAAATAAACACAAAAAACTTTTGTTCAGTGACAATTAAGGTTGCAATTCAAAATATGAAAAGCATGGAAATGAAAAGGTAAAGGAAGTCTCTATTCCATGTCACATTTACATTGCATACAACACTGTTGGTAAAACATTCCAACAATTCAGAAGACTTTTAATTCACTTACATCTCTAACAGATATTGAAAAGCAATACGTATCCGGAGTTCATTAAATTCTCACTCTAATCACAAAACCTTAACAGAGATCTCAGATGCTCCTGTATCACCAGATTGGCACACTTGCCTGTCATACATTCCATGCATTTGGGAAATTACTCCCTTAATGTTGCTGAGGTCATCGATAAGATTTCGTGCTAGAATTCAAAGCTGATTATGTTGGGATAAGCATTGCTCTTCAGTATCTGTTGGAGACAGAAGCAAAAGCCTTACAGATTGATGGAGTGTATTATTAAGTGTTATAGGCAATGTGAATGCCAGATACTTTTCCCTTAGTTTTTCATTTTCATGTTTCAGATTTTGAATTGGTTGAGTATCCTGACACAAAACTCTAACCATCACTAAACTACATTTTTTGTGTTATTTCCTAGTTCTTTTTATACAAGGTTGGTGTACCTCAGTGGGTAGGCTCCAGGATCAAGCAAGGAAGAGGAGCTGACAAATGACAAATGTATTTTGACACATATCTTGACTAACCGCAGTTCCTGCACCAAGTGAGTAACCTCTTCTTCTTTGAGTAGTGTCCCTATGGATGTGACACTTCAGATTACTTCCAAGCAATATCCCTAGATGGAAGAGGGAGCTTTGGAACAGTCCAGAACTGAAGACAGTACTGTAGAACCAAGTGCTGCTGATGGTGTGTATGAGAGAGTAATGTTTCAAAAACATATGTACTGAAGCCCATGTAGCAGCCCTGCATACTTTAGATACAGGTACATTCTTTGTTAATGCCGTAGATAGTGCCTACAATCTAGCTGAATGTGCTATCACCCTTTGGAGGAGATGAACACCCGCAGCATCATAACAAATGATAATACATCCAGATATCCATCCTGACAGTCTCTGAGTAGAGCTCAAGGACCATGCAGATCTATCCATGAAGGAAATGAAGAGCCTAGGTGACTTCCTAAATTGCTTGGCCCTATCTAAGTAGAAGATCAATGCCCTTCTAGCATCTAGGGTATATAAACTGGATTCCTGTAAAGAACTATGTGGCTTTGGGAATAACATTGGTAGATGAATGGATTGATTAAGGTAGAATTCTGATATAACCTTAGGTGAGATTTTAGGGAGTGGATGTAAAGAGACCTTATCCTTAAAGAATGTCGGGGGCGTAGGGGAGGGGAGATCTGCCATCAAGGCTCCAATCTGCCCGACCCTACGGGCCAACGTAATAGCTACTAAAAATGCTGTCTTCATAGATAAATCCAACAGAGAACAGGTTGCCATTGGTTTGAATGGTGGTCTTGTAAGGTAACTGAGTACCAGGTAGAGATCCCAGGTCGGGGTAGGGTCTCTAATCTGCGGGTTGTCACTTCTCTGACCCTTAATAAACTTAGACGAAACCAGATGAGCAAATATGAAGAAACCATCTAACAGAGAACGAATGGCTGATATTGCAGCCAAATGGACCTTAATAGAGCTGATAATCCAAATTTCCATAGATCCAAAAGACAATCCAGGATGACTGAAAGTAGCATCAAATCAGGCAATTGGGAGTGACAACAACACTAATAGAAGAATCTTTTCTATTTCTGCAGGTTGATCTCTTTCTACTAACACTTGTACTTCCACAGAGCAGGAGGATTCTAACCATGTGAACTATCGGAGAAGCCATGCCCCGAGGTGGAGAACCACTGGTTGGGATGAAGCACAAAACCCGCATCCTGTGACAGGTGACGAGGAATGGTTGGGAGCCTGAACGATAGCTGACACATACGTGTAGAAGGTAAGGGTGCCAACCGTCTCCCAGCCAGGTTGCACTATAATGATAATTCTGGCTGTGCCCTGTCTGATCTTGTTCATCACTCTCAGTATCAGCAGCATTGGAGAAAAGCATAGAAGAGACCCTTCTTCCAATATAGAAAAAAGGCATCTCCCAAGGACTGGTGGCCCAGACCCCCTCTTGAGAAGAAAAGAGGACACTTCCACTTCCTGGAGATGGTGAAGACATCCATTTCTGGCAGTCCCCATTTCTGCAATATGCTGTGGAGAACTTGGGTTCTAGATCCCATTCGTAATTCTGTGAGAAGTGTATGCTGAGGAAATTGGCTCTGAAGGTCTGAATACCTGACAGGTAGGCCACTGAAATCTGGATTTAATGAACTATGCACCAATTCCATGGCTTCAGCACACAGGGAAGGGGATCTTGCTTGTTGATATAGAATGCATGACTTTGATTGATTTGCCCGTGATTAACGGTAGGAAGTCAAAGCAAGAATTCTTGACAGCCCTATTCTCTAACAGATTGACGTGGAGACTGGTTTCTTGAGTTCTCCATTTGCCCGGAGTCGTGAAGGTATGGAGATGGGTTCTCCATCCCAATAGTGATAAATCTGTTGTTAAATTCACTGATGGGGCTGCACTACAGAAAGGAATGCCTGCACAGACGCTAAGTTGATCCTCCCATAGTCTAAGGAGTTCCTCACATGGTAAAGGAACTGTCACCTGTTTGCCCAAGCTGTCTTTGACTGGAGAACAGGTCATTCTGAGCCAACCCTGGAGGCAGTAGAGACACAGCTTTGTGTGATCGGTCACAAAGGTGCAAGCTGCAATGTGTCCCAGCTACTGAAGACAGTTCCTCATAAGTGATACGTAGGGGAACATGCGGGGTTAAGTGCCCCACCTCCAGATTTCTTCTTGGCCTGCCAGGGTGCAAGGAGGAGGGGGCCCTGTCCTCCACTGCACCTGCCCCCTGGCATGCTCAGCCGCTGTCCCTGACAGCCAGGCCCAGGCAGGGAGCAGAAGGGATGGGACCAGCCACTTCTCACACAGGCTGTTCTAGGTCAATGCTCAGGAGAGCAGCTTCCTGAGAGCGAGCCTGGCTGGCACGGTGGTGGCAGCAGCAGGCCGCCCTCTGCCCCGGCCCAGTTGCCAGGGACAGGGGCCGAGTGAACTGGAAACCAGTGATCTGGAAAATTGTTCTTGATGGGCAACCTAGGGATCCCAGTATGGTCATTGGTAGGGCCTGTAGTACAGAAGTGGGGATGGCATGCAGGGTTGGTTCCACCACCCTCAATAATGAGTCCAATCTTCCCTATTACTTCCAAAGAATGTGTTTCTGAAGCAATATGTTAGAGAACCATGAACAGAAATAGAGGAGACTGACTGGAAGCCACTTTCATCCTCCTTCATCTTATCCAATGGAAAAGCACATGCAGAAAATGGTAGAGTCCTGTGGTCCAGATGACAGCAGTCTAGAGATCTGGATCTTAGTACCAAGAGATTCTTAGTACCCACCAGAAGCAGGGACTCCAGTTCATCTGTTATTGAGAAGTTTTTAGTATATCTGAACTCCTGTAGTACTGATGCAGTATTCAAGGCCACAGTCCCTGAAGCTGATGGCTGATGTACTGAAGTAGATGCCGATGGTGTCTAGCATCGCTGCTTGTTCAATGCTGTGGATGCCACATGCATGGGTTCTGTCAGCTATGCTGAACATGGTGGTGCCAGTCACAAGTGTCTATGCTTCCCCTCCTTGCTGACAGAAGGTACCCAGGCCCTACTGGAGAAATGTCTCTCCTTCATGGTCTGGGACTTTACAGTCCCACTAGTACTGGAGAAGGAGTCCTTCAACTCAATAGTACCAAGTCAAGAGATTGAAACTTCAGACATTGTGGATCTCACCTGGACCTTTTGGAGCTGGCTCCTTAAGCTGACTCTTTTTGTAAGCCTTCCCCATCTGGGGGGAGGAGAAGGCCACACAGGAGTTGGGGGGTGTCTCCCGACCTAACTCAGAAGCTGGCCAAAGGGAGTGTTCCATCATTAGCAGTCTGCTTTTAATCTCCCTGTTTTTCCTTGCCCTGGACTTGAGGGCCAGGCAAAAGTTGAACTACTGGGAGACGTGGAACTTCCCCAAGCAATGGACACACTTTAAACCCATCACTCACAAGTACAGGAGAGACATCATTTGGAACCTGGAGAGCCAGGCATTCCCTGCCACAAAAAAACAAACCTACCAAAAAACCTCTCTCTGAGGGGAAAGAGGAGTAAAACAATCCTCTCACTGCTTATCTAACTGTAACTATTTTAACAACTAACTAAAAAAACTATTTTACCCACTATAGAAATAATAGAAAAATCAATGCATGTTCAAGGCGGACATACTATGGCTCCAACTCAGGCCCGAGGAGTTGAGAAGTAACTGAGTGTGGTTTGCCCACATACTCCTATATAGCCTTGGTATGGGGCACAAGGAGGCATAGGACACACACGCAGGCCAAATGGAGACTAACTGAAAATCTCCAAACAAGACCTTGTGTGACACATGCGCACCTGAAGTGGAGCACACTTAGGGACACTATTTGAAGAATCCCAGATTCTATTGCTGACTCTGGAAGAAGCATGAAGCTGAGCAGTTAGAGACTGAATGTGATTGATTATCCTATCTGAAAGGCAATGCAGCCAAATAGTTAAAATCTGGGTCTACCATATTAGAATCCTATTTCTGCTATTAACTTGTTTGCCTAATGCAGTGGCAGCTCTTAATCGTCTACATTCTAGGATCCACATTCATGCCTTTGGTCAACAGTAAGAGCGGGGACCTGCATGAGGCTCATGGTTGTCTCTTGCCTAGCTCACAGAATTTCTCCTAGGTTACAGGGGTATTTGGTGGGTGGATAGGCTGACTGACCTTCCTCTGTCTCTCTCACACACCAACAGATGATTTCATTAGAATGGATGTATTACATCATCAGTGCTAAATATGGTTGGCTCATCTTGGTGCATGTCTTTTTCCATTTATGGAGGAAAGAGTGAAAAGTCATGACAAACACAAGCACTATGTATTTGTAATTGATATTGTATTAATCAGCACATAGGGAACAGCACATGGAGCAAAGCTAAGAGCCCAATCTCTTAGATGTCCTGCAAAAGAGAATCCAAGAAAGATGAAACAATCCATTGAAAAATTTCAAAAAGGGGATTATTTTGGAATTATTGTTCTCTCTGTATCAACTCAATTTTCAAATCAAACATGAAAGAATTCAAATTGTACTCGAAATTTATAATCTAGGTTTTGGCCATGTTAATAAAAGTTTAAAGTGCTTGTTGAAATGAAAACTGATTTAACCTTTTAACTATAAATTCATGACCAATGCCTCCATAATTAATGACAATGTAATATTGCCATGAGTACTGCAAAAGAACCTTCTAATGTTAAACACATAGTGCCTATAACCTATTACCCACTGAAGAGCTCTCCAATTAAATCAAGTTTTCCCTCAAAACTAAAAATTGCAGTCTATGAGTTAATTCACTCCCACTGGGTGGGTAAGAGTTGGAGTGCAAATTGTATTGCCTCTAAGCAAGCAGAGACAGCTTTACCCAAATTGGGGAATTCACCCCTAAAAGAGGGTAAGCACCATTTGAAATATTGCTTTCACTTGGAAGTTCACCAGAGGAGAGTAGCTTTACATTCCAGAGAGTTCTCCACAACATCCTTACTGACAAAGGAAGCCAGGAAATGCACTGAATTAGCGACATCATTCTTGTGCCCTGACATAACCCCTTCCCAGCCAGCGTCATGTGCTATGTGGGTTGTGGTAATTAGCTGCAAAAATGGTGCTGTGTCAGGGCTCACAAAAGGGTTGTGCTTGCTGCCAATACCTCTCAAGGCAGACTTGCTGTCACTAGAGCTTGGCAGATCCATTCAGGAACCAACCAAGACCAACATGGGAGAAAAATGTGCCACAAGTTTCACAGTTTGTCCCTCACATTCACTTTAAATGTATTCTTTAATCAGAATGCTGTTGACTACACCTGTTTAATGCTGCTTAATTTACTACTGTGCTTATATTCTTAGATACTAGGAATATGCGAAAGAGCTTGCTTAATGAAGATGTCTCTTTACTGAGTCAAAACCTCTGAAGAACACAAAAATTTGTATTAGTAAATATGCCATGTAGTCATACCCATGTTGCTCCCAGGATATTAGAGAGACCAAGTGTATAAGGTTATATCTTTTATTGGACCAACTTCTGTTGGTAAGAGAGACAAGCTTTAGAGCTTTCACAGAGCTCTTCTTCAGGGCTGGGAAACTAAGGCATGGCAACACTAGCACTGTCTGCAAAATGTTTTTTTCCCCTCACACCCCTAAGCAACAAACACTCACCTCAAGCGACATAGTTCTGCCAGCATAAACACCAGTCAACACACTCTCCCGTCAACACAGCTACCGCCATTGGTTGAGCTGATTTTATTATGTCGACGGGAAAGCTCTCTCCCATCAGTGTAACACAGCTACTTGAGCAATCTCATGTGTCAGTACAGCTGTGCCACTGTAAGCCTGTAAGTGTAGACATGGCCTAACTCGAAGTGTCACTGCTAAATACAAGATTTGAACTGATTGTGTGACATAAGCAGTTAACACATATTTCAAGGGACCATTCAAGGTGTGCCTCTCCAGACACACGGAGGAAAGGAAGAGTGGAGGGAGCAGCAGCTGGGAGAGGTTGTCAGTGGGTTCAGACTGTTGTAATAAAGGTATAAATCCAGTGTTTCTATTCAGTCCATAATTTTTAGTGTCTAGCACAGCTATGAATTTAAGCTCCCAGGCTCATCTTTTGAAAGTGTTGTGCAGGTTTCCTTTGAGGATAAGGACTCATAGGTCAGATATAGCGTGACTGCTTTGTGAAAAGTGAGAACTTTTCTATTGGACCATAGTAGAAGGGGGGGGAAGGATACAGAAAAAAGTTTCTTTACAAGTTTAAGCTTTCTACTACACTTGATTATTTATATTTTCCCAAAAAGAGTCAGACTCTGCTGTGAATTCCCCAGAATTGTTTTATTAGTCTCCCAGAACCTGTGCATAAGTAAGGGACATAAAGCCGCTGAAGTGTGTTACCTTAGAGAATGAAGTCCTTCTGTACCCAATGCTTTACATGATGGGATACATGCCAGTGCCATAGACAGAAACAAAATGGGAACAGCACACCAGTGCCTACTTGTCATCTTCTGAATAAACTTTAACAGGAAACTACCTTTAAATAAAAGAGCAACCAGAAAAAAAAATTATTTTGTAGGTCAGCTGAAATACTACACTATTGAAACTATTGTATTTTGAAAGAATATCTAAACTGATACAGTAACATTTTCAATGAAAAATTCCATTTTGTATAGCCAGAATCCATTTCTTGTTATTTTGAAACCATTTAAATGATGTAGGTGCAGAGAGAGGGAAAGAATGTGTGCTTTCATGATGAAGATTCAGGGTCAGTTCTACACTGCTTGAGCAAGAAAGCCAAAAAAATCAAGCTCTTAAATAGCAAGGATTGTCTACTACTATTTGGTTTCAATTTTAATATTTAATTTGGTTTTAAATTATCTATTTTATAATGGTTTTCAGCTGTATATTTTAACTGATTGTGCAGTGCTACAAACACTTCCACAGAAAGGACAGTAGCTTTTCAAGAAAACTGAACTGCACAAGCACAAGTGTAAGATACTTTATTTTAAATAAATACTTTTCCATCTACAGTTCCTGAAATACAACTTTCTAGAAAAGCTTATTGACTGTCCATTACTTCTCTTTTAACTATGTTACTTTGCTACAGGAAATTCAATATTTAATTTTTTTAAATGAAAGAATAAAAACTAGAGAAAACAAAATGGACCGCTTAACTGCTGAAAGATAAATTGCTTTCTAAAAATACTACATTTTGACCCTTCCTCCTACCTCCCTTTTTCTTCCTCGTTTGCCTTCTTTCCTCCCTCTTATCTCTTTTCTCTACCTCCTTTTTCCTCCCAACAGGTCAGCAAGGCTCCTCCTTCTCCTGAAAGTATCTGCCATACATTTGTAACACTGTTTCAAAACTGAATTGGGAAAAAAGATTTACCATGTGCAAGCAAACAAGAGAAACTAAAAAAACTCTAATATACAATGCCTATTGTGGAGACGAGACCCAATGGATGGTAGGAAGGGACTTGGAGTACGAGAAATGGCTCAATCCTAGGTTCCGATTTTAAAATGTGATCTGCGTGATCCAAGAGCGAGATTGGGGCCCATCCCACTGAAATCAGTGAAAATTATCTTGAAGTCACTGGAAGTATTTGCCAATTACTTCAATAGAAGGACTGAGCATGAATCATAAAATCATAAAAATGCAGGTCTGGAACAGAGCTCAAGAGGAGGAAGGTTAGTCAGTGGGTTCTTAAGCATTTTTAAAGTATTTTTTCTTTTGTTTGCTTTTGATTTATTTTGCCCTTCTCTTTCTTGTAAACTTCTGACATTTTTTGTTCCTGCTAAAGAAAACAAGAGGCTGAAGCACTGTCTGTATTGCTGGAAAACAGCATGAAAATTCTGAACCCAAAACCACACAGAGCAAAAGGATTATCGCGGAGAGAATTGCATGTCTGAAGTACTGTCACTGAAAAATAACTCTACAGCAACTATACAAATCCCTGCATTATGACTGCCCACTAAGACTAATCCAGAATCATATACTGCACAGCTGAGAAATAACGATATGATGCGTACGCAGATCAGACACTTAGAACCAAAGTTCCATCACTGAGAGGGAAGGGGAAAGTTATTTCTCTGTGGTTTTCAATGGGAATTGCTGGGTGCAGAATATTTTTATAAGTCACAGAACAGGAAGGGACCTACTCCAGTTCCCTGCTTTCATGGCAGGACTAAGTATTATCTAAACCAGAGGTTCTCAAACTATGATCTGCAAGCTCCATTCAGGTGATCTGCGGACAGTTCCCTCTAAAGGTACGCACCTGGGCAGTCAGACCCAAGAGGATGAAGGGCCACCCACCTAATTAGGTGCCTGGACTCGTGAGAAGACGCACATGTAAGGTGAAGTGGTGGCCTTGGGGGGGAATACTGGGTAGGCGGGAGGGGGCAGTGAGGTCAGAAGAGGGGGTGGGGGGAATTTGGGACGTGCAGGGTGTGGCGGCCAGAGAAAGAGGCGACTTTCCCCAGCTCCAGGACTGCAGCTGCTGGGGAAAGACGGCCCTCCTTCCCAGCCTCAGCTCTGTGGCTGCTTTGGCAGAGGACAGACCCCTTTCTCCTTCCCAGCCCCAGGTTGGTGGCCGCCATGGCAGGGGAGAGAGGGCACATTCATCGCATTAGAAAAGTAAGACTTCTGATATTAAAATATGAGTTGTGTGCTTTTACTTGTAGAACAAAAAAAAAGTTAATGTATTATAAGGGTTTTTTTAATTCCATATATATATCGCTTTTATACAAAGCACTTTACAATAACTAGCTAACGGTACAAACAACATTTGGAAAGATCATTAAGTGGTCGATTTTCAAGTGATCCGCAAAAAGAAAAGTTTGAGAACCAGTGATCTAGACAATCCCTGATAGATGTTTGTCTAACCTGGTCTTAAAAATCTCCAATGATGGAGATTCCACCACCTCCCTAGGCAATTTATTCCACACCTTAATCACCCTGACAGCTAGGGAGTTTTTCCTAATGTCTGACCTAAACTGCCCTTGCTGCAATTTAAGCCCATTGCTTCTTGCCCTATCCTTAGAGGTTAAGGAGAACAATGTTTCACCCTCTTCCTTGTAACAAACTTTTATGTACTTGAAAACTATTATGTCCCCCCTCAGTCTTCTCTTCTCCAGTTTAAACAAACCCAGTTTTTTCAATCTTCCCTCATAGGTCATGTTTTCTAGACCTTTAATAATGTTTGTTGCTCTTCTCTGGACTTTCTCCAATTTGTCCACATCCTTCCTGAAATGTGGTGCCCAGAACTGGACACAATATTCCATTTGAGGCCTAATCAGCGTGGAGTAGAACAGAAGAATTACTTTTGGTGTCTTGCTTACAGAGGTACTGAATCTCTGGAGGTCTTCCATGGCACCAATGACAATGATCAAGCTCTGGACACAGACAGTACAGGAGGAGCACTGTGGACCAATACTGACATGCCCAGTGCCCACTCCAAACTGTCGGCTCCAAGAGAGGATGAGTGCCACCTCCACAAGAATACACTTAAACTTGGCCACTCTGTCCTTTTTTGAGTGAGGCTTATAACCTTTGCAAATGTGACATTTGTCACTAACATGTGACTCCAAGTGATTAAGGCAGCTGGGGTGCAGGTCGCTCACCAGCACTGGTATGCTGAATGAACAACGTGATTTAATTCTGGAGATTGAGGCACAGTTCCAGTACTGCTCCCAGTAACGAAAGCTGAACCCAGCAGTCTAAGATCTAAATCTGAAACTTATAACTAGCTAATTATCTTAACTACAGATTCCCTAAACTCTATGAAACTATGCTAAGCAAAAACTAGGTATATTTTACCAAGAGTGAGAGAAGAATTTGGAACAATTGTAGCCTTACTACTGCAACAACCATCATGGTTGGTAATAAGGACCTTAGAGGGGCCGGGGCACCTCCACCCTTTATACCTGCACACAACAGCATTGGGTGCTCAAGCCACCCTAATAGGCACTGCTGAGGGAAAAAAATCTCCAGCAACCATGCACTGGGCATGCACTCACCTACAGTGGAATGGACATGTGCAGTCACTCAAAGAAGTACTACTGCTCTTCCAAATTTGGTGTCTGCCCTGATTGCCAAGTCAAAGGCATAATATTTCATGGAAGTCAATGGGTTACTCCACATTACTGCCTTGCAGTTTTAAGGGATTGGAAGGTTTCTGAGGCAGGCAACAGAGCATAGCCTGCAGCTAGTGGCATATTCTTTGATATGCTGAGGGAAAGGCTCACTGGCCAACTGACAGTAGGTGGAAATGCACAGCATTTCCAGTTGGATCATGAGACTGTTCCAGAGCATGACATGTCAAAATTACTGAAAGATAGACCAAGAGACTTGAATGTTCATCTGCTTCAGGAGTTGCATGCAGTCCAGGATCTTCAGTATCAGAACCTCCAGTGGGTCAAATTGTTTTGATCTGACCAAATGGAGAATCTTTTCCACTTCGAGGAATAGGTGTTCCCGTGGACAAATCCCTGCTTTGTATGATAATTTTTTGAACCTGAAGAGAGGCATCTCTGTCAGTACTGCTAAATTAACCAACACCCAATCAGTCAGGTGTAGTGACTGTGGATCTGAGTGCACAAACTGATCTTGGCTGGAGATATGTCTGGGCAGGCTAGGAGATAAACAGGAGGTCATGCGGACATCTGCAGGAGTTTGACAGCCAAAATTGTCTCAGGAACTATTAGGATAACTAGCTTTGTCCCTCCTGACTTTGAACATTATCTTGAGGAGAAGGGAAAGTGGTGGGAAGGCACAGAGGAGTGCTCAAGACCACTGGAGGAGAAAGGTGGGTGGCAAGGAGTCTGGGTTCACACCTCTTCTGGAGCAGAACTTAGGTCATTTGGTGCTGTCCTCTGTCAATTCTATTATGAGGGTCATCCACTAGCAGAATATGATGAACTTCATAGCCCATTCATGGCTAGTCACTGCATGCTTGCTTAGAAAGCCAGCAGGTCATTGCTGATCCCCAGGAGCCAGTGGGGTTATCTCATGACACCCCTTCTAAAACTTGATGGCTTTCCTGTCAGAGAGGATAATCAGGTGCCTCCCTGTTTGTAAATATAGGGCATGGGTGACAGGTTGTACATCAGAATTCAAACTGTAGAGCTTCACAGACCTGGCAGGAATGTTACACAGGCTAGTCTGATGACCCTCAGCTCCAAGATGCTCATGTATAGTCTTAAGTCATTTTAAAACCAGGTACCTTGCATCTGTAGTTGGTTCACGTAGGCACCCCAACCTGTTCCTGAAGCATCTGTGATAACAGTCGTAGTTGGGAGGAGACAGGGAATGACCCCTTTTTTTATATACATACACTGGGTCAATTCCCCTCTATTCGGCACTGGTGAGGCCTCATCTGGAGTTCTGTGTACAGTTTTGGGCCCCACACTACAAGAAGGATGTGAAAAAAATTGGAAAGAGTCCAGCGGAGGGCAACACAAATGATTAGGGGGCTGGAGCACATGATTTATGAGGAAAGGGTGAGGGAACTGAGATTATTAGGTCTGCAGAAGAATGGAGTGGGGGGGAGATTTGATAGCTGCTTTCAACTACCTAAAGAGGGTTCCAAAGAGGATGGATCTAGACTGTTCTCAGTGGTACCAGATGACAAAACAAGAAGTAATGGTCTCAAGTTGCAGTGGGGAAGGTTTAAGTTGGATATTAGGAAAAACTTTTTCACTAGGAGCGTGGTGAAGCACTGGAATGGGTTACCTAGGGAGGTGGTGGAATCTCTTTCCTTAGAGGTTTTTAAGGTCAGGCTTGACAAAGCCCTGGTTGGGATGATTTAGCTGGGAATTGGTCCTGCTTTGAGCAGGGGGCTGGACTAGATGACCTCCTGAGGTCCCTTCCAACCCTGATAGTCTATGATTCAGTCCTCAAGTAGTATCTAGCAGGGCTAGGGGTGCTACTGTGACGCTTTGGTACCTGTGGTATCTGGACAGGGCATACATGGACCTTAACATAGCTGCATGGGCTTCAGATGAAGTCTGGCAAGCAGCATACATACACACTAACATATGGCCTCAAAGCCCCAGACATGTATGTATAATCATTGTTGGGTTTGACTTTACATTGTTTGCCATCAACTGGAGAGAGTGGAATCTCCCAGTGGGGAGGCGAGAGAGGTTGGGGGTGGCAGCCAGCTGGGAGCCCAGGAGGCAGCTGTGCTCTCAGGAGAGAACTGAGAGTCAGCGGGGAGAGGGGGCGGGAAGAGCCAGCATGGAACAGGAAGCTGAGAGCCCATGAAACAGCCAGGCTATTGGCAGGGAGCTGCGAGCAGAACTGAGAGTCTGGGCTCTCAGCTCCCTATACTGCCCTTCTTAGGTCAGTGGAAGTGCTCCTGTTGAGGACGCACACCATTGACCAAAGGAGGATAGTGTGGACGTGAACCACCACAGTAATTACTCCAGTGGCTGTAAGTCGATCTAATATAGGTTTACGTAAGTTTTTAGTGTAGATGTACCCTAGGTATACCTTGATCATCCGCGACAGATGTTTTTCTAACCAGTTCCTAAAAATTTCCAATGATTAGGATTCCACAACTTCCCTAGCTAACCTGTTTCACTCAGCTCTAAGGTCTGATAGGTGTATCAACACTGATAACGGACCTGGTTTTGACCCTAGTTAGTCTCATGCTCAGAGGCCAGGGTCAACACCAAAGAGAACACTGTCGGAGCACCAAGATTGGTTCTAGAGGAGTCTGTTGTGTCACAGGTTGCTCCCTCTCTCTAGTCCTTGACATTCTGCAGGGCATGAAGAACTTCCCTCTGAAGGCCTTGATGTCTGTCCTTATGGGAGGACACAGATCTCCTTCTTGAGCTTCTGCCTTAGAGCTTGGAATAGACTCTTTCAGTGATTGACTTCAACATGGGAGTTGTTGGTGCCTGATCTGACATTCTTGTTGAGGTCAGCTTCTATCTTTTTTGTCTCAGTCTTAGGCGATGCCTGACTGCTCAGTGGGTCACTTGATAACACTGGTTTGTTCATTAGTAGGATTTTGGAACTTGCTTCATTTATGAACTGTTCCAAAAGGTGGAGTTTCAGCCTTGTCATGTGCAACTTGCACACCGATAATGATCAACTGTTTAGAATGAGCAATTCGCCCAGGGAACAGAGATACCTATTGTATCCAACCATCCAAGGAAATCGTCCATTGCAGGATGGACAGGGCTTGAAGCCTGCAGGTTTCAAGTGCAACATGCAGATGAACCCTGTTAGATTGGGAGCGGGAGGGCTGTACATGGTGGGGGATGTACAGAGAAGGGGCATATAGGGTCTGACCAGCAAAATTTGGTCCAGGCAGGTCACCTCAGATCATGGCAGTTGAAAACAGGAGATAAGAAATGGTTCTGAAAAAATTAGTTTGAGCTACAAACTAGCAAGTTAGACACTCTTCCAGCTCTGTCTTGCTGGCACAGATAGTAAAAGAGAACTGAAGAGACGTTAAAAGCAGCAAAGAGTCCTGTTGGCACCTAGTAGACTAACAGATGTATTGGAGCATGAGCACGAAGAGACGTTGCAACTGTTCTTCCTTTGATGCCCTCACATGGGAGTACAAGGAAGCACAGGGCACACGCACAGTTCCAACAGATACACATGCTCAAAAATTTGAGGTCTCATATGCACTGGGAACATGTGCCTACAGTGGGATCCACACTGACACACACTCAAAGAAGAAGAAATTTTTGTATTAAAATATTTTGAAAACCAGAGATAGACAGACTAAGGAGATTCAGTCTATGATAGTGCAGTACACTAGCAGGGAGAAAACACACTGGTAAACATGTACATTAGATACTGGAAATGGATCCATGACCCTTACTTCCCTTATCTTTCAAAAGAAAAAAAAATTAATTAAAACATACGTCTTTCTTCTTCTGAAAGGAGTGTGAGGTAAGTAGACAAAAACTTCTGTAACTTCATCCCTAAAGGAGGACAAGCGCCTATCAACTGGCCTGGTGATCTGTTTGGTTAAAAACATAAAATTAACATTATGCACTTTATAAGGAGGTATCTCAAAGCCCCTTATAAAACAAATCAATCAAAAATGTTACCTAATTGTCGAGCTTATTAGAATGCAAACAGCCAAAGTAAAGTGTTTCAGTATGAAGAATTGTTTAGGGGGCGGTTTAAGTGCTTCTCATACTTTTAAAAGGTATTGAAAATGTAAATATTGAAACTGAAATACAACAATTGCCATGCCGAATCAGAATTGTGGTCCATCTAGTCCAGTCTCCTATCTCTGACAGCACCAGATGATTCCCAGAAAAAGGCAAGAAACCTTGCAGTACCAGATGTGGGATAATGCAATCGCAATGAAGGTTTCATCTTAATCATCTTAAGACCTGAAACATGAAGTTCTATATCCTTTTCAAAATGAATCACCATTAACTATTTATAATTCTGGATATTCTTGGTATCCATATAAATGTCCAATATCTATTTCTCTACCTTTTTAAAATACGCCTATATCCACTCATCCAGTGCTTCGAGTGCCTATCCCACATGTTAAAAATTACAAGAAAAATATACACTGTTGCTGCAGCCATGTTGATCCCAGGATATTAGAGAGAGACAAGGTGGGTGAAGTAATATCTTTTATTGGACCAACTTCTGTTGGCAAGAGAGACCGTGAAAGATATTACCTCATCCACCTCGTCTCGCTAAGAAAAATACAGACAAAGGACTGCCCATAAATATTTCCAGCTCAACCCCCACCCTGAACAGCCTTGACAAAGTGGGGAACAAGATGGGTTTTGTAGAGTGCTCAGAAGGCAAACAAATCCTACCTCTGGCAGACCAAGGGGGTGGGGGAAGCAAGTTCCAAAACTGAGGCTCTTTCACATAGAATGCACTGCCAGCAGTTCCCTCTTATTTATATTGAGGGAGATCCAGATAGAATGCCTCCACTGATCTCAGCTGCAGCAGAATATCGTAAGAAGAGAGGCAAGCTCTCGGGTAATCAGGTTCCAAACCATTTAGACTTTTTATGGGTTAAAAACAACACTTTGAACTCTACCCAGAAACATACTGAAAATTAGCAGAGATTATGGAGATAACGTGCTCCCAACATGCAACTCCACTTAATAAGCAGGCTACAGCATTTTGCACTACCTTCATCTTCTGAATATTCCCAATACAGCCCCATGTATGACACATTACTGCAATCTAATCTTGAAGTGACAAAGGCATATATTTTTGTGGCAAGGGCCGCAGAAGAGAGAAACAGTCACAAACGGTCACACTCTTCTTGCCAGGTGCAGAAACACTCTTGGCTTCAGCCCCAACCTGGAAATCCAGGAGCAGCCCAGGATCCAAAGCTATCCCCAAACTGCACGTGTTTTACAAATGGTGGTTGCATGCCCTTTATGAGCGGCACAGATGTATGTTCTATTAACTCTTCCAGCTGCTCTCCCCAACCCACCAATGCTATCTCAGGGCTGGTCTGCACTACAGAGTTAGGGTGGCTTAACTACATCGCTTAGGACTGTGAAAAATTTCATACCCTGTGCTATGTAATTAAGCTGTAATTAAGTCCCAGTGTAGACACAGCTAGGCCAACAGAAGCTGTGCCACTGTAACCTTTCTAGCGTAGACATCCTATGTCTATTCTGGTTTGAGTTTGAACAGTCAGCTAATACTTATCCAAACTCCAGGTTCATCTAGGGCACTGGGATAATTAATTCTGCTGTTCTGGCTGGGTAGGATGTGATAGAAACCTAGAGCTGGATGTCATCAGCATACCAAGTGCACTACAACCTATGTCTCCTCACCATCCATTCTAGTAGCCCTCATATACACATTGAAGAGGTCACAATAGATTCTTAGCCTTCAAGATATCCTGTAACAAAGCATTCCAAAATCTAGTTACATAGAAATTTTATCAGTTTTGAATTTGCCACCTTTTGACTTCATTGACTACTCCCTTGTTCTTGTGCTATGAGACACAGAGAAAGAAAGCTCCCTATTTTCATTACTTTCATCATGTCCATGCTTATATTTCTCCTTTCTAAAATAAACAATCCCAATCTTTTCAATCTCTCTGCACATTAGAATTTTTCAATGCCCATTTTATTGCCCTCTCTGAAACCTCTATTTCTGCTGTATCCTTTGAGATAGCACATAGTTCTGAACACCCTTATTCCCAATGAGGATGTACCAGTTATTTATATAATGGTATATTATGGTTTTTCACATTATTCCCCATTTGTTCCTTATGCATTCTAACACTGTTTGCTTTTTAGGCCGTAGCTACACACCAAGACAAAGTCTTCACTGAGCTGTCCACAGTGACGCCAATTTTTTTTTTCCTGAGTTGATACAGTTTGTTTAGAACCCTATGAGATGTATGGTTAACTATTTTTTCCCTTTAAGTGTGTATCACTTTGCATTTATGAACACTGAATTTCACTTGACATATTGCACATTCATCTAGATGGGTCCATTCCTTCTGCATTTCTTCCAGGCCTTCTCCAGATTTGATTAAGCTAAATAACTTTCTGTCTTCTGTAAATTTTGCTACCTGACTGCTTGCTCATCCTCTTTCCAGACCATTAATAAATACAGTAAACAGTATCAGACTTAATAAAGAACCTTGAGGCATCCCACTATTAAACTTCTGCAGAGGATGAAAACTGACCATTTATTCATATGCTTTGTTCCTGTCTCTAAGCCAGTTTTTGATCCATGACAATTTTTTGCCTCTCACCCATGACAAAGTAAGTTTCTTCAGAAGCTTCTTGTCAAAGGCCTTTAAAAGTCTAAAAAATTATGTCAACTGGTTCTCCATGCTTGACTGACATATTTAAAGTGATATCAACCGATATCTCCCATCAAATGTAACGGCTTAATAATTACTAAACTAAATAATCAATGGTTTACCTGCCATAGAGAGAACTTTCTGAAAGTGCATCCATGAATGGTCCAATAATAAACTGGAGAGAGAAAAATTAAATTTACATTAAAACCAATCATGAAATTTTATACATGCACTAACCAGATTTATTTTACTTGTGGTAAACAAGATAGAAGAAGGATTCTTACTGATGAGAGAGACTTTTATCATTACTAACCTACAGCAGCAGGGGATTAAGCAATGAGCTTTGTACAGTCAGTCATTTTTGCTAGAACACCACCACTAAAAGAGCAGCGGTTTGCCTATTTGGTATAGAAGTTGGGCTACTGAGGAGAGGATGTAATTTGATTCAAGGAACAAGAAAGGCATTAATATTAGTTGCACATGGAAGCTGAAAGGAGGAAGAAAGTGAGTCTTCACTGATCACTAATAAAAATGTTAAGTAAAAACAGTCAACTTAAAAAAAAAAAAAACCAAAAATAAAACCCCAACAACTGTTCCCCACTACTGTTCATAAGTAGGGCCCTACCAAATTCATGGCCATGAAAAATGCATCATGGGCTGTGAAATCTGGTCCTCCCCGTGAAATCTGGCTATTGTAGGGGAGACCAGATTTCACAGAGTTGGGTGACTGGAGAGCAGCAGCTGCTGGCCAGAGCCCAGCTCTGCAGGCAGCATTGCCACCAGCAGCAACGCTTTACTTCTGCGCTGCTGCTGGCGGTGGCGCTGCCTTTAGAGCGGGGCACCCGGTCAGCTGCTATCCTCCATCTGCCCAGCTCTTAAGGCAGCAGCACAGAAGTAAGGGTGGCAATACCACAACCCCCCTACCATCGCCTTGTGACACCCCCCCCCCCCACACACACACACACACACAACCCTCTTTTGGGTTGGGACCCCCATGGTTACAATACCATGACAATTCAGATTTAAATATCTGAAACCATGAAATTTATTATTTTTTAAATCCTATGACAGTGAAATTGGCCAAAATGGACCATGAATTTGGTAAGACCCTATTCATAAGTAACCTTTAAGAGTACTATAATTGAAAAAGAAAAAAAAACACATTTTCACTTTGTACATTTCACAGCACTTGGTGTATAGTCAGTTCCTCTACTACAATCCCCTACAATCTATTTTCCATTTGGGTCTGTTTTTCATAAAACAAAAAGGAAAAAAAATTTTTTTACAAAATAAGAAAAAAAAATTAGAACCATAACACTGACAGGAGTACTCAGAGGGATATATTGTAATTGTAGATATTTTTAACCTTTTTAAAGCTGACTATTAATCAAGTTGGTGTCACTTTAATGAGATTGACTTTAACTGTATAAATCAGAAATGTTGGCTTTTGAGCTACCTGCAAGCTATTTCTTGGAAGTGGGGCTGGATAGAGTACAGAATAGATGATTTATACCCTGCGAGATGTAAGCGAACTACTAAATCTATGCAAATGCAATATGCTATTACAACAGTAAAACTGAGAGTGTAGTTTTAACAGCTATAATAATTCTTGATCATATAGTAAGACAGACTTTTTTCATAATTTAATATAAGAGATACAGTAAAAAAAATCATTATTCAACAGTCTCCAGGGATATCAGAACCTTCCCATAATAAGGGGGGATTAACTATCAGGCTTCAAAGTCTGTCCTTAGAATAGTGAAATGCTGAGCATGGACTTCAAAACCTCCTCAGTAATCTCCTTCGTGGCCAGATGGTTCTGCTGAACCGAGGTGATCAACAGCTCCAGTTCTGAAAAAGCTGAGGAGCTCTACAGAACTGGAACATCAGCAACTCTCAGGGAGAAAGAGATCATATCCAACCTTCATATAAAAAAAGTCCCAGTTAACTGGGATTCAACTAATTAAGGCTAGACTACACTGGTCCCTGAAATAAGGATTTGTGGCTAAATGACAAGGAACACTGCAATAGGCACTCCTTCTTTGACCAACGTAATCTTAGCCCTGAGATTACTTCTAAATAATGTCATTACTATTGACATAGCTAAACTTGATATGGTTTTATAGAATTTGTCTAACAATAACTCATGATTTAGGTAATCAATTTAGGAAATGTTTCAGGTTAAAATATCTATTTATCCTTGAAAATAGTTGGGAGGGAGGTTGGTTAGCGGAATGCTCTTACCTCTGAAAATCCTGGTGAATTTGGAAGACGTTTTGTTTCATAAATCTCTAGAAATTGAGCAACACCTTCCCTTGTCAAAGTTTTGTTTTCACTCTCAAACATCCTTTTGTAAATGCACATATGCCATGATGGGTGAAACAACCAACAACCTGGTACAAAGATGACAACTTTAACTCGTGTCAAATGATAGCAACATCAGCATGTAATCTGTCTAGTAGTAAATTTTTAAAAAGTGTATCAAACTAAAGCGTAAAATATTGAAGGTATCATGACATGATGGTTGGCCATTACAAAACACTATTTAGAAAGATGTTATACAGGTAGCTATTTATCTGGTGTCTAAAATGTGCTCTTCTCTAAAAACACAATATAAACATTTATTAACATAGCTTTAAAAACTTACCCAATGCTTTCTAGCCTAAAGACTAAAACTAATAGCAAGAGTGAAAAATACTTGTTTCCTTTTCCCCTCCAAGCCACTCCCTCTGTAATTCAAAGCAATAAACAGCTATCTACTGTATTTACTTGTCACAAACTGTCAATCAACTATTTATTTAACAGATTACAATTTAACTTACTACTCATAATTTATTTTGGTTAGATCTTTTTTCCCTTCTCAGATTCACTCTATCATGGTGTATCTTTCCTAGTGTTGCCTCTGGTATCCAGTTCCTTCCTCTCCTTTGTCTACTGCAATGTTGCCCAGGCAGCCTGGCTCAGAACCTCCCTCCCCAACATGTGAGCCAGGGAAAAGAACTTAAAACTGGCTTCATTGTTCATATTCCTGGCTCCCTGGGCCAGGCTGCTGCACTGTTCTCCTGGCATTCTAGATGGCCATCTTATTCTCTAGCTCCCGCTGCTATCTGGCTATCTTAAGCAAAAGTAAACCCAGTGGAAATGGGCCTATTTGTGAGGTGGGAGGGATGAGAATTAAAGGAATTTCATGGTGATAGAATAAGTAACTTTGCTGCAGATACTGGTCTAAACAACACTGACTGTCAGCACTGAAATCAACAGCACCGGTAGGTCATGTCTCACTTCAGACAGTAGCAGGGGGAGTTGAGCCATAGTTCTCACTCTGACCTTGGTACCGTAAGACTCATGAGATGATGTGTGCAAAGAGTGATGATGACCCGAGTCTCGAGTGCTTGAGTAGCCCTTCTTGGGTCTTGATTCAAGTTTTTATACCAAAGAACAAACAAACAGTCTTTGGAACCTTGTGAGAAGATCCTAGCGAATGTGACATCTCTTCTCCTCATGCAATCTAGAAGTCTTTGAATCCTTGTCAGGGGAAGCAGATGCAGAGCTTCAGGGGCAGCAGAGGCAGAGCTTCAGGTACACTTCTAGTCAGTATATACCTCAGCTCTGCCAACTTCTGTATGGACTAGATCAGGGGCTGGATGCACTGATTGTTCAATAAAGTAGTCCCTCAAACACACCTCTTGTTATTTGTGTCCTCTTCTTGAATGACTTGCAGATGTCTACATTTCTCTCTCACATGCCTCTCTCCCAAGAATATGAGGCATCTGATGTAAGCATCGCTCACTTGTGGGCATAGCAGCCCTGCAGAAGGACAATGCTTGAAGGCCAGAGAATTCTGCATTTCAAAGCTAATGCTGGAGGCTTTGATAAAAATATCAAAGGAAAGTCCCATCCAGAATGGAAGAAGAATTAAAACTAGTAAGCGATCTACTAACACTACTCTATTTACACTAACATTTACAAGATAGTAAGTGATAAACGTGAGCAAGAGGGGGCCACTGGCACCAGACTCACAGGGAGCTCCAACTCCTAGCCTCAGGCAATTCGGTTTGAGAGCATGAATAATTCTATGGGCAAGTTAATAACAGAAAGGTAAAGGAGGTGTCACTCGATTCATAAAAATCTACAGAATCATCATTTCAGTGGTGTCACCCTGTATATCATGACAGGGAAGATTTGCTACTCTCCCAGCTCCAGGTCGTGGAAATTTTGCTAGTACAATGTCATCAGAAACGGACAGAATTGGGTATCCTTTGAAAGCCCTTTTTCCCCCACAAACGCAATGGTACCAAACACAACAAACTTAGAACAATTATGTAGATATATATTCAAGAAAATGTTTAAAACAATCAACTTTTTTTTAATTATACTTTAGCACAAGCATGTCAAAAATGCAGCCATCACAAAATTAAATTGTGGCTCTCAACTGACAGTACTGAGTTATCAGTTAATGCTCATAAAATGATAGCTAATTCCAATATGATCAGCCTTTGACTTGGCACTACACGAGATGCCAGAATGAATGACCTGTGTATAAATCCTGCCAATCATAGCACTAAGCCCCAATGATTGCTCAGTTCATTTAACATTCCTTATGCAGCTGGAACACATCTGCAGAATTGAATCAAAACGTGTCATGGGCCTGTTCGACAGGAGAAGGCTAAACGAGAGAAGATATGAGCAATCAGAAGGCACAAAATCAAGATGTTGGGAACAAAATTAATCAAGAAACCCAAGGCATGCAGAGAAAAAAATGCTTGAATTGTCTATGCATTAATAGTAGCAGTTCAAGTAACCGAATTGGAATTGCTCATTTATGAATATAAATTTGATCTAACTGGTATTGTTGAACCCTGGTGGGATGATTCAAATAACTGGAATGTTAACATCAATAGTTATAACTGATTTAGGAAGACTGAGTGGGCAAAAGAGGAGAGGGAATGGCAGTCTACATCAAATATGGCTTTACCTGTCTCAGAGTCACCGATTAAGATCATTTTCTTCGGAGTTAATGCTTATGAATCAATAACCTCACAGATAACGCACAAGATGAATGATCAGACACATAGATCAACACAATTTGTTGGAGAAGAACCAATATGGCTTTTGTAAACAGAAATCCTGTCTCACCAATCTATAAGAATTCTTTGCGGACAGTCAACAAACATGTGGACAAACGTGATCCAATGGATATCGTGTACTTGGACTTTCAGAAAGCTTTTGACAAGGTCCCTCACCAAAGGCTCTTAAGCAAACAAAGCAGTCATTGGATAAGAGGGAAGGTCCTTCCATGGATCAGTAACTGGTTAAAAGATAAAAAACAAAGGGTAGATATAAATGGTCAGTTTTCAGAATGGAGGGAGGTAAAATAGTGGTGTCCCCCAGGGAACTATACTTGGATCAGTGCTATTCAACATACTCAAACGATCTGGAAAAAGGGGTAACCAGTGAGGTAGCAAAATTTGCAGACAATTCAAAATTACTCAAAATAATTACTCGGTCACTATCCCATTATCCCATTCGTTTATAAGTCAACCCCCCCAAAATGGATAGGTAAAAAACAGCAAAAACTGTATGACCCTTTCATAAGCCGACCCCATATTTCAGGGGTTGGAAAACTTTGGCTCCTGGCCCATCACGGTAAGCTGCTGGCGGGTTGGGATGGTTTGTTTACCTTGAGCATTCACAGGCACGGAACCCCTCAGCTCCCAGCAGCCATAGTTCGCCGTTCCCAGACAATGGGAACGGTAAACCGCGGCCACAGGGAGCTGAGGGGCTCCATGCCTACAGACGCTCTAGATAAACAAAACAACGATGTATTAGATATACAATTAAATGATTCCACAGAGTTTTAAATCATCACATTTTGGTGTAGACCCTTTTATAAGCCAACCCCTGCTCTTTGATGAGTCACTTTTTAACCAAAAATATTTGGCTTATGAATGAGTATATATGGTAAATCCAAAGCAGACTGCAAAAAGTTACCAAGGGACCTCACAAAGCTGGGTGACTGGGCAACAAAATGGCAGATGAAATTCAGTGTTGATATTTGCAGAGTAATGTACATTGGAAAACATAATCCCATCTATACATAAAAATGACGGGGTCTAAATTACTGTTTCCACTCAAGAGAGATCTTGGAGACACTGTGGATAGTTCTCTGAAAACATCCACTGAATGCGCGGTGGTAGTCAAAAAAAGCTAACAATGTTAGGAACCATTAGGAAAGGGATAAATAAAAAGACAGAAACTATCAATGCCATTACATAAATCCCTGGTATGCCCATTACTTTGAATATAGCACACAGTTTTAGTTGCCCTATCTCAAAAATATATATTAGAATTGGAAAAGGTACAAAGAAGGGCAACAAAAATTAAGGATATGAAACAGCTTCCATATGAGGAGAGATTAAAAAGACTGGGACTTTTCAGCTTGGAAAAGAGACAAGAAAGGGGGATATGATAGAGATCTATAAAAACACGATTGGTGTGAAGAAAATGAATAAGGAAGTGTTATTTACTCTTTCACATAACACAAAGACCAGGCATCACCCAATGAAATTAAAAGGCACCAGGTTTAAAATTAACAAATAAAGTACTTATTCACACAATACAGTCAATCTGTGGAACTCGTTGCCAGAGGATGTTGTGAAGGCCATGTCACAATCAATAAGCTACTGTCTCACACTTGCATGAAGGACAAGTTAACTGCGTACTTTGCAGGGGAAATGCTACAACAGGAAAAAACTGCTCGAAGAATTTTGTCATCACATGAAAGAAGAAAGCTGAACAGTGTGGAGTTTCTTCAGTAAAGGACACTAAAATCATCTTGCATCAATGACTAGAGAGAGTTGCAACTAAAATCCAGATTTTTGCACAAGACTCTACCCGAGACTTCCACAAGATTCTGTTTTTGTGCCTTCTGCTAGGGATCAGAATTGCTGTATAATCCTCAGAAATGTGTCCCTATCATTCAAAGCATTAAAAGCCGCTGCACTGCCAGGTGTCCACGCCTTTTTAGGATGTGACACTACTGGAAGACTGGCATGAAAAACCAACTTATCTTACTGGAAAGCATCTGATTCAGCCTTCGAAAATTCTCCCCTCCCTCTGAAGGGGCTCGGAATGGCTGAGACAGTCATAAATGCACTGAAGAAGTTCATAACATGTGTTTACCATTTGAAAACTAACAGTACAACACTTGCAGAGATACAATGGTGGGTGTTATCCATGAAACTGACAAACAAAGAAAAATTGCCAGGGATAAGGGATGCATTTATACTTGCTATCAAGAAGGCAGGAAATGGAACGGTTCTGGGATGATCAAACACATCCAAAGCAATCCTCCCCTATCAGGCATCGATAGGTCTTGGAGAACAGACTGATCACACCAGATGCACTCCCAAATCAATCCTTCAGCTAATCAAATGCTTGTCTGCAAAGACCAGATGTTTGCCACCTAACAAATTTATGGCCAGCGGCTTTCCCTAAACAAAGATGTATGAGCGTGGCGCAAACAATAACAGTGTTATCACACAGATTCATAGATTCTAGGACTGGAAGGGACCTTGAGAGGTCATCGAGTCCAGTCTCCTGCCCTCATGGCAGGACCAAATACTGTCTAGACCATCCCTGATGGACATTTATCTAACCTACTCTTAAATATTCCAGAGATGGAGATTCCACAACCTCCCTTGGTAATTTATTTCAGTGTTTAACCACCCTGACAATTACAAACTTTTTCCTAATGTCCAACCTAAACCTCCCTTGCTGCAGTTTGAGCCCACTGCTTCTTGTTCCATCCTTAGAGGCTAAGATGAACAAGTTTTCTTCCTCCTCATGACCACCCTTTTAGATACCTGAAAACTGCTATCATGTCTCCTCTCAGTCTTCTCTTCTTCAAACTCAACAAACCCAATTCTTTCAGCCTTCCTTCGTAGGTCATGTTCTCTAGACCTTTAATCATTCTTGTTGCTCTTCTCTGGACCCTCTTCAATTTCTCCAAATCTTTCTTGAAATGCAGTGCCCAGAACTGGACACAATACTTCAGTTGAGGCCTAACCGGTGCAGAGTGGAAGAATGACTTCTCGTGTCTTCCTCGCAACACACCTGTTAAATGCATCCCAGAATCATGTTTGCTTTTTTTGCAACAGCATCACACTGTTGACTCATATTCAGCTTGTGGTCCACTATAATCCTTAGATCCCTTTCTGCTGTACTTCTTCCTAGACAGTCTCTTCCCATTCTGCATGTGTGAAACTGATTGTTCCTTCCTAAGTGGAGCACTTTCCATTTGTCTTTATTAAACTTCATCTTGTTTACCTCAGACCATTTCCCCAATTTGTCCAGATCATTTTGAATTATGACCCTATCTTCCAAAGCAGTTGCAATCCCTCCCAGTTAGGTATCACCTGCAAATTTAATAAGCGTACTTTCTATGCTAATATCTAAGTCATTGATGAAGATATTGAACAGAGACAATCCCAAAACGCACCCCTGCAGAACCCCACTTGTTATACCTTTCCAGCAGGATTGGGAACCATTAATAACTACTCTCTGAATACGGTTATCCAGCCATTTATGCACCCACCTTATAGTAGCCCCATCTAAGTTGTATTTGCCTAGTTCATTGATAAGAATATCATGCGAGACTGTATCAAATGCCTTACTAAAGTCTAGGTATATTACATCCACCGCTTCTCCCTTATCCATAAGGCTCATTATCCTATCAAAGAAGGCTATCAGTCTACATGATGTCTAGCAGTGGTAGCTGGAGACAACACTGATGATAACTTTGATGAATAAACGTTTCCAGTTCTACATGTCAAGATTAACTTCCCTAAGATTACCAAAGATCAAAGTCTTTTTCATGTACACAATGCATACCTGTGTTGAATTTAAAAAAAAAAAAAAAATTAACATTTTCATCATTATGTCTACATAACTGTTCTGGTTTTATAATATTTGGTGCTTTGAATTCGTGGGAGGAAGGGCTTTTAAATGGCACTCAACTCAGTCTATTTCCGACAACATCGTATTAGCAAAATTTCCAACAACCAGAGGACCTGAAGCTGGCAGCAAGTCCACCCACCACAATGCAGAGGGTGACACCACTGCAATGATGATTCTGTAGATTTTTATGAATCAAATGACACCTCCTCCCTTGCCTTTCTATCACTAACTTGCCCGTGGAATGAGATTTTACTACATTATGCTCCCAGATACCGTAGTAAGAAGAAACTGAAGTGGGGTGATTTCACCCTTTATAGCCGCAACTGGAGGCACCAGGAAGCTCATGAAAACTCTGACTCAAGTGCACTCAACACACACACAGCTAAGTGAAACAGACATGAGTACTCAAAGAAGAATTAGGGGTTCTTGCCACGAAATTAGATTCCATCTTACTTCGGAGCACAGTGGACCCTGACAAAGTATGTTTGGTGGATAGTCTATAAATTAATATGGAAAGCAATTCTGGATAGGACATACATTTAGTTAAAAGATAGTTATTTCAAGTGAATGGTAAGGAAAAAACATTACCATACAAATGAAAATAAAATAACATCTGAAAACAGTTACCTTACCTTTTTCTGATAATGCATATTCATACAAACTGTTTAACTTTGGTAAGACTGGCTTTATAACATGTATCTGAAATTCAAAAGCAGATTTTATGTAATTAATTTAGTTCAACACTCAAAACCAAAAAGTTGGTATCATAGCTATACTTATGGGTTAGAATTTGCTCTGTTACACTAGCATAAAACTGGAGTGACTTTATTTAAATTAAGAGTTACTCTGAATCAGTACCTTTTGTAATTAATCCTAGGATCTGGTGCATGGTACTTAAAGTTAGTTTACAGATTTCTTATTGAACTGCCTTCACTGTCATGCTGTCCTATCACACCAACCACCGCACTTAACCATCAGCAATTGACATTTTCATTCATGATTGAAAACAACTTGTAGATTTTCAATTCAATAAAACGGCACAATATATTTACTAAAATTTGAAGTTTTAGTTAAGCAAGAAAATTGTAGGCGTTATTTCTCTCAGAAAAGGCTATCTGTTGATACATTTCATTTTAGACAGTGAAGAAGTGCAAATGGTTTGACTGCAGATGATGGATAGGACCCTACCAAATTGACAGCCATGAAAAACATGTCATGGGCCATGAAATCAGACCTCCCCCAAGAAATCTAGCTACTGGAAGGGTGGGAGAGAGAGGGGCTAGGGGCTCCTACCGTCCACCAGGCTCCAGCTGGCTGGGGAGAGATGGGATTTCCTCTTCCCCTGCACAGCCACTTTTGAGGGGAGATCAGACCCACCTCTGGATACCTCCCCTTATTGCAGGAAGCTCCCTGGCTGCTGTCAGCTCTGAAGGCTCCCAGCAGCATGGCGGAGATCAGACCCACCTCCATCTCCAGGAATCTCCTTTGGCTGCAGGAAGCTCCGCAGCTGCTGCCTTCTCAGCCCAGCTCCGAAGGCAGCATAGAAGAGAGGGTGGCAATCCCACGACCCCCCTTCATCAACTTTGCGATCCCCCATAACCTCTTTTTGGGTCAGGACCCCCATGGTTACAACACCATGAAATTACAGGTGTAAACATCTGAAAATATGAAATTGACCAATTTTAAAACCTTCCAGCCATGAAATTGATCAAAATGAACCCTGAACTTGGTAGGGTCCTAGTGACGGGCTTTACAGACCCCACACTATGGATAAAAGGAGTAAAGCAACAGTATTGTGCCCAGAAGGCCCCACCTCTCAGCAGATGCCAGGTATGTTCCCTATGGAGGATCTGCTTAAACAGGAAGCTCTGGCAGTCAGCAGGAGGGAAGAGTGAAGGGGAGACTGGCTGCAAGAAGGCAAATATAGCTGAAGCAGAGCAATATATAGGGGGAAGACTGAGATTGTGAGTAAGACATGGCCAGGAGACCAGGGTCTTGCCCCTCTTCTCTCTGACCCAAGGGAACAAGTGGACTTTGGGAGTGAGCTGGAAATCTCCCCCTGCAGCTGGAGCTCTGAATTACTGAGACTGTGCAAGGATGGGAAACTGAATGCAATAATGAAATCTGATTTTCATCATCAGCTAAGTGACTTACCCAAAGTCTTTCAGCAAACTCAAATCAGGTCTCCCAACTGCAATCCTCTGCTCTACCCACTAGAGTTACTGTTGTCTCAAAGAAGTTATGATTCAATCATACTAACTTATAAAAGCTACATGTTAAATGTTTTGCATATGAAAACCAGAAAGTCTAAGGCAAAAGACTTATAAAGCTGTAACAGGCTATTTAAACATTCTTGTTAAAGCAAGATTACTAGTTTGTGATATCTGAACAAAATGTGTGATTGACAATATTGTTCAGCATATAAACATAATCAAAAATACTCGACATGTTATACACAAACTTAAAGTACACTTACCTGATTTCCTTCCAGAGTCTCCATTATTAAAATGTAATTTTCCCAAAATTGCAAGAGTTTGTCATTCTTTTCCACAGACCACCAGAAAAGACTTGGTTCTAATTGAAAATATTAAATGGTTTAAATTACAAAGATATTTCTGCTCCTATTCTTCAAGCAAAAAGTTATATAATGCGGTCTCCAGCATGAGTTATCACCACCAAGAAGTGATAACACAGGACTTGATCCTATAGTCTTTTCATTCCTACTAATATCAACAGTTTTTCCTCAACAAGAGCTGAAAAAAAATCAAATTTTGCAATCTACTTAATTTTAATGGCAATTTCCCATGTGGCTGAAGTGAAAATATATGAACATTCACAGATTCGCCTGATAAACCCATTTAAGAATAGATAGAAAACTGTGACCAGGCTAGTCACCTGTCAGAATTTGCTATTCTTTCCAGATCTCAGCACTTGTTTTTCCAATAATAGTAACTCATATTTTGTTATCTGCTGCATAAATGGTAAACTGACATGGAAGTGACACTTCTCTGAATCTGCTAGCAATAGCAGAAGTAGGGAGATTGAGTGTTTTATCACTTTGTGGGGATGCTGGATTGCAGATTTTATTTTTTAATTAATATTTTGCGCTCGCTTAAGTAGCTTGCCCACAATTACACAGGAAACCCAAGAAAACAGAACCATGTTATATTCATGCCATGTGCTTTTAATGACAGTGCAACAATCTTGAAAGTTTCAAATATCTGAGACTTCAAATATTTGAAACTGTTAAGCGAGAATCTTGCTCCTACCCCTTAAAAACCAAGTGCTAAATTATGCCTTGCTGAGTGGGTGAGGCATGAGCAGGGCCAGCAACCCTTCCCCATGCCATTTCAAGACAGCCCTCAATGGCCAGGCTTCCAGCACTGGGGGATAGAAGGGGGAACCAGCTGGTACAATTGCCAACCCTAGAAACCCTACAGTGTATATTTCAAGATGCACTTTTTCCAGTGATCTCCCAGACTTCTGAGTTAAGTCTTCCATAATAGTCTACAAGACTGACTAGTCATCATGTGAAGAGCGTTGACATAGAAAGTATTCTGCAAAATGAAGGATCCTCTGAGAGGGTACAAAATGGGTCAAAATTTGGAATGCACCTTTGCCCACTGTCTACCTCCATCTTTACTTAAGCCTCGGTCAGTGGCTCATTAGAAAGATGCTTAGTTTCCTTGGCTATTTACGCAGGGCCCAGGGCTTGTCTGTGCTGATTTTTACCAAGTCTGAAATGAGGCTGTAACATGGTGGACTCCATGAACAGTTTGTTTTCATACTTTATGGTTAACACATGCTTCTGAGCCATGTAACTGCAGAGATTCAACTCAGCTCATAAGTAGCTGTAACAAATGCCAGGGTGTAGGTAGACCCTAACACCACTTTTGTGTGTGTACTGGTTAACCAAATTTGCCTACATTCCTACCTCCCAATGCCCAGTACAAGAGGACAGAAATACAATAATCTCCCAGACACCAACAACTCTGCAGGGTACCTATGGAACAACTATCATCTTGGTACTCAAGCAACGGCAGAACAGGCTGGCTGTGCAGACTGCCCCACAATGCAGTAATGCACAATGGCTGTGCAGGGTGGCAGGCCGTCTAAGCCGTGTGAGTCGCTGCTGTGTGGATATGCCCGGCGGGGTTAGCGAGGGCAGTCGGCCGGGGCTGTCACCCGACTGACAGATGTGGGCTATGTACCGTCTCCATCGTCCGGGGGGCAGGTGCAGTCCGTGCGCAGCTGATCGGACAGCTCCACCGCTCGCTTCAGCAGGTAGCGGGCTCGTTTTCGGCACAGCCCGTCCCCGTCGGTGAGTCCCGCCTGCAGCACTCGCCAGAAGCCCCCGCAGAGCCGGGCGTCCAGAGCCGGGCCCTCCCCGCCGCCATCCCCCTCTAGGCCGGGGAACAGCAGGTCGGCCAGGGCCGTCAGGGCCAGCAGGGTCCGGCTCACCCGCCTCTCCTCCCCGCGCCCCGGCAGCAGCCCCGCCCAGACCCGCCGCAGGGCGGTGCGGTTACTGCTCAGCGCGGGCAGCAGCCGCCCCGCCACCAGCGCCGCCGCCGCCTCCTCCCCGGCCTCGCGCCCGCCCGCCCGCACGAGCGCCAGCGCCGCGTCCACCGCCCGCTCCAGCAAGGCCGGCTCCTGCAGCTCGGGGGCCACGGCCACCAGCGCCTCCACCGCCGCCTCGGCGCCCAGCCCGGCCCCCGGCGGCTCGGCCCGCAGCGCCGCCAGCGCCTCCCCGGCCAGCCGCGCCGCCAGCTGGGCCCCGCAGAGCCGGGCGCAGAGCCGCAGAGCCCCGCAGGCGGCTCTCAGCAGGCGGCGCCGCTCCGGGCCGGCCGCTCCCCCGCCGCCGCGTAGCAGGGGCCAGCAGCGCCCCAGCGCCACCTCCCAGGCCGCCCGCCGCAGCGCCTCCCCCCCGGCCCCGCCGGCCTCCAGCCACTGCAGCAGGAAGCGGAGGGTCTCCACGCGCTCCACGGAGAGCGGGGCGGCCCCATCCCCGCCGCACACCGCCCGCAGCAGCGCGCAGGGGTCCGGGCTCTGCGCGAGGCCCAGCAGCGCGTCCGCCAGCACCAGCTCCATGGGAAAGGGGGGACGCGCGCGCGCGCCAGTTCGACCGACCGACCGGCCGCGCGACCTGTCACCGCCTCCGTCCTCCGCTGCCCCGCCCCTTCCCCCAGCAGCCTTTGCGCGAAAGGTAGGTGGGGGGCACCCGATGGTGTTCAAAGTCGGGGGCTGCTCGCCCCAGTGTGGGAAGAGCAGGGTGGTCGCAACCCTTTTGCTACCTCTCGTGTTCACCCTCTGTCTTAGCCAAATTATATGCGGTTAATATTTCGCAGCTCATGTATTTGTCGTTGCAGTGATTTCTGCAGGTCTGCTCTGATGGTAGTGACTTTGCCAGTAGTCACTGATATTAACCCAAATAGGAGAAAGATTATGGGCAAAATTACATGAACTGGAAGGTTATTATGCATCCCTGAGACCCTCATTTCATGCAGTTATCAAAAATATATAAATATGGTACCAGCGTGTCATTAGGGTGACCAGATGTCCCAATTTTATAGGGACAGTCCTGATATTTGGGGCTTTTTCTTATATAGGCTCCTATTGCCCCCCACCCCTGTCCCGATTTTTCACACTTGCTGTCCTGTCACTCTGCGTGTCATTATTGAGTTTAGCTGCTCTCTTGGATTAATAAAGTGGGAATAGTCCAAAAGGGATTACAAAATTCAGAAAGAAAAAAGTGAAGTATTGATGGCGTTTTGGGTCCAACAGAAACTTGTCCTCTCATGAAAAGGTATTTCCATGTGGTGCTCTTGTAGGCTCATCATAACATCCCTCCACCAGGGCTGACAAGGGGCGGGGGCGGAGCCGGTACAAATTACCAGGGCCCAGTGGTCCGGAAGGGGGCCCAGGGCTCAGCTTCCCCAACTTTTTTGGCCCTGTTTAGCCAGTCCGCCCTTGCTGGGGGACCCGAAAAAAAATTTTCACTGGGGCCCAAACCTGCTCTTGGCGGCCCTGTCCCCGCCAAGCTCTATGCACAGTTTCCCCTCCCCCATTTATATGAGATGGGGCCTCAGATGCCTCTGCAGACACCATACTTTCCCCTTGAGGCTTCTCTGCATGGTCTCAGATCCCTGGAGGTTGTGCACAGCATCACCCCATCCAGCCCTTCTATGATTCCTTGAAGAAGAGAAGAGGCATACAGCCTTAGGCTACACTTGCGAGTTAGTGCGCAATAAAAGAGCCCTGTGTGCACTAGCTCACTCCCTGTCCGCACTGGCAAGGCATGTAGAGCGCTCCTGGTACTCCACCTCAGTGAGTGGAATAATGTTTGCTGTGCCCCGCTGGAGCACCGCAGCACCAATGTGGACAACCTGTCCTGTTAATGCACTCTGATCGGCCTCCAGAAGTGTCCCACAATGCCTCTGGTCATCAGTTTGAACTCTACTGCCCTGCCTTCAGGTGACCAACCATCAGATCCACCCTTTAAATTCTCTGGGAATTTTGAAAATCCCCTTCCTGTTTGCTCAGCTAGGCGTGAAGTGCTCTCAGAGAATCTTTCCAGGTGACCATGCCTCCACGCACCAGGCAATCCCCAGTATGGGGCAATGGCAAGGTGTTGGACGTCATCAGTGTTTGGGGGAAGGAAGCTGTCCAGTCCCAGCTGTGCTCCAACCATAGGAATTACAATACCTTTGGGCAGATATTAAGGGACATGATGGAAAGGGGCCATGACCAGGATGCTCTGCAGTGCAGGATTAAAGTGAAGGAGCTGCGGAATGCCTACCACAAAGCCTGCGAGACAAACGACCACTCCGGTGCAGTCCCCGTGACCTGCCATTTCTACAAAGAGCTGGATGTGATGCTCGGGGGCGACCCCACCTCCACTCCAAGTACCAGCATAGACTCATAGACTCTAGGACTGGAAGGGACCTCGAGAGGTCATCGAGTCCAGTCCCCTGCCCTCATGGCAGGACCAAATACTGTCTAGACCATCCCTAATAGACATTTAACTAACCTACTCTTAAATATCTCCAGAGATGGAGATTCCACAACTTCCCTAGGCAATCTATTCCGGTGTTTAACTACCCTGACAGTTAGGAACTTTTTCCTAATGTCCAACCTAAATCTCCCTTGCTGCAGTTTAAGCCCATTGCTTCTTGTTCTATCATTGGAGGCTAAGGTGAACAAGTTTTCTCCCTCCTCCTGATGACACCCTTTTAGATACCTGAAAACTGCTATCATGTCCCCTCTCAGTCTTCTCTTTTCCAAACTAAACAAACCCAATTCCTTCAGCCTTCCTTCATAGGTCATGTTGTCAAGACCTTTAATCATTCTCATTGCTCTTCTCTGGACCCTCTCCAATTTCTCCACATCTTTCTTGAAATGCGGTGCCCAGAACTGGACACAATACTCCAGTTGAGGCCTAACCAGCGCAGAGTAAAGCGGACACTTCAGAGCCCAGTTCAACAAGGCGGCAGGAGGAGGAGGAGGAGCAAAGCGGGAGCAAGTCTGCTGAGGCGGAGGAAGGCAACCCAGAATCCCTAAATGCATGCAGCCAGGAGCTAGTCTCAAGCCAAGAGGAAGGTAGCCAGTCCTGGTGGCCGGTGCTTGGGGAAGGACAAACATCAGAGGAGGTTCCCGGTAAGCAGCTTTTATTTTGGGAAGGAAGTTATTTAGGGCAGGCACTTGGGGCGAGGAGGATTAGGGCTGGATGCATGCCTAGATGCGGAATAGGGCAAGATGTGCTTTCTCACATTGTAGTAATCAGCCTCAGTGATCTCTTCAAAGGTCTCATCCAGAACTTGGGCAATGCGTTTGCACAGGTTTCTCGGGAGAGCCACTGTGGTCCTTGTCCCAGTAAGGCTAACTTGTCCGCACCACTGTACCATGAGGGGCGGGGGGACCATTGCTGCACACAGGCAAGCTGCATATGGGCCAGGGTGGAAGCCGCATTGCACTAGAAGACCCTCCCTTGCTTCCCAGGTCACCCTCATCAGCGAGATATCTTCCAGGACAAACTCCTGTGGAAAATGTGAGGACAGTGTTCAGTATAGGGACCCTCTGCCACTGTTGGCTTTCCCCATGGCACAGAAACCCAGAGGACAGTACAGCCGTGAAACAATCAGTCATGCCTGACCCTGTGCTTTCTCACCATTTTGGTGCTCCCATGGGTTATGTGCGCTCGCTTTGGGACGGGCAAATTATGCTATTGTGTAGACTGTGCTTTCCCTTAAGTACGGGGGAATCATTTCGCTGTCTGGTGTGAACAATGCTGCCTCTGTTAAGTGTTGCATTTTGCCTTTACAGATGCAACCTTGAGATCTCAGCCGTCTGTGTTATCACCGGCTGAAAGACACCAAAGAATCAGAAAGAAGCTACGTAGAAGCAAGGAAGACATGTTCCATGAAGTAATGCAGCATTCAAGTAATGAAAATCAAAAAGTGCAGGAGTGGCAGGAGAGTGAAAGGAGGATCCTCTAACAGAATCGGGAGCGCTGGCACAAAAGCGCGGTCCTCCGGCAGCAAAGCACGGATTGGCAGATAAGCATAATGGAGCTCCAAGCAGACTCCATCCAGGCACTCGTAGCTTTGCAGGCAGAGCAGTACTGCACCTGCCCCCCCTTGCAGCCCTTGTCCCAAAACTCTCTTGTGCCCCCATTTCACCTCCAACCCACTTTCCCCAACATCTGGGTTCTTACCACTACCAGCTGCCTCCAACACCTGTAGCTTAACCACCCAGCCCTGAAAACTATGACCCTTACCCACTGCACTCAACCCTCATCACTATGCAATATAGCCATCCTGAAGTGCAGCACTCATTGCACAGCACTCCAGACAGGACATATGCAAATCTGTGATTGTACCGTTCCCCACCCCATCCCCTTGCCCTTTCTGTTTCCCAAGCAGTTGTGTTTCTTTTTAATAAATGAATTTTCTTTACAATAAATGGATTTTTGGCTTTAAAAAACATTCTTTATTATTGCATAAAATAAAAGATACCTTAGCCCAGGAAAGAAACAGGCACGGCAAGTCAGCCTAGCAAACACAGATTCCTACTAACATTGGAACCACTACGCTTCACTCCCGTGGAGGGCACCAGACATTGCTGGTGGCTTTCAGCCTCAAATTGCTCCCGTAAGGCATCCCTAATCCTTGCAGCCCCAGGCTGGGCCCCTCTAATAGCCCTGCTCTCTGGCTGTTCAAATTCAGGCTCCAGGTGTTGAACCTCCGAGTTCCATGCCTCAGAGAATTGTTCACCCTTCCCTTCACAAATGTTATGGAGGGTACAGCACGCGGATATAACCGTGCGGATCCTGTCATCGGCCAAGTCCAGCTTCCCATACAGAGAGCACCAGCAGCCCTTTAAACAGCCAAAAGCACACTCCACAGTCATTCTGCACCAGCTCAGCCTGTTTTTGATACACTCCTTGCTGCTGTCAAAGCTCCCTGTGTAGGCTTTCATGAGCCATGGCATTAAAGGGTAAGCGGGGTCTCCAAGGATCACAATGGGCATTTTGACTTCCTCACGGTAATCTTCTGATCTGGGAAAAAAACGTTGAAAGATGGCACCAAATATGGAAGGAAGCACAGGGAATGCTGGGATGCGAACCGATGTATCACGAGTGTTGGGACAGGACCCAGAATGCCCTGCACTCCCCACAAGCCACAGCACCAGAATTGGAAGAGGTGCTCTGTGGGTTAGCTGCCCATAATGCACTGCTCCCAATGCCACTGCAAGTGCCATAAATGTGGCCATGCCAGTGTGCAAGCAGCTGTCAATGTGGACAGACTGCAGCGCTTTCCCTACTGCACTCTCCGAAGGTATGTTTAACTAACAACGCTCTCCATCTGCAAGTGTAGCCACGCCCTTAGTGTGGATGACATTAAGGTACTGTGGATTCCTTCAGGAGGAAGGGCAAACTTCACCACTCTTCTCAGCGGGAATATGGGGTGGGAAAGGTTGGGGAAGAGATCTCAGTATAAAGGAGTCCTCCAGGAGATTTCCCACTAATACCCTGTCCTACAGTAACATGGATTCTAATTAAAGCACTTACTGAAATTCACAGATGTGCCCAAATATGTTAGATGCCTCTCCTTGGCTTTCCCAGTGCTTCCAGTGCTGCCATGCAACAAGTAGCCCCTTAATTGCCTTATGGGGCAGCCTTTGCAGTGAGAAAAATACAAGGAAAGAGGGGACTGGGTCCTATGGTTGATGTTCAAATAAGGATCTAAAGTGTGTAGCCATATGCATTGCAGAAGGTTACCTGAAATTGGGTAGGCTAGGGGACAGAAAAATACAAAACAACAGAAAATGATTGCATATCAAGCCGCAGAAAAGAAAAGATAGTAATAGATGTTACCTACAATCTTGTGACTGAGCTTTTGTGAGGAAGAGAAATAAAAGAAAAACGGAGTGCAAGCCAGGATAAATTATAAGAGATCTAGAATACTTGCAGCAGCAAAGCTTTCACTCTTGAAAGGCAGAGTAGTAACATAGTGGCTCACAGTTCCCTGTCCTGAGCAAGATATCACAGTCCCATCCTAGCAGACAGTGGACTGGCCTTAGTTATTCATACCTCTGTCACCTTTCAGCTGACACAGCAATGCAACATACTTGGACGTGAAGCCTCCAACTGGTACACAATGCTGCAACATATCTTCTAAGCGACACAGGTTACTGCAAACACATCACACCTCTCCCTCCACTCTCCACACTGCCTCCCCATAGTATGTTTACTTAAGTTCATGTTCTTGGTTCTTTTTCTCAAGGGCTCCATGGCTTGCAACCAGGGTATCTGAAATGTTGCTTAAATATCTAGGGTGAGGAACATGATCAACAACTTTGTTCCTCTGGCACAATGTCGCTTTCTATAAGGATAAACTCATCTGTGTGGGAGACAGAACCTTCTCAGATACTGGGCCAATGAATTCCCACAGGAACTAAAGACCATCACAAATCTCATCGTCCCCTTCTGCTCTAAGTGTAAAGCACGTTTCCTTGACATTGCCTTCTCTAACATAAACTCATAGCAACATTCCACACATGTATCTACACATTATTAATTTTTTAAAATTCCAAAACAAAATATTCCCCCACACCAGGGACGGCTCTAGCTTTTTTGCTGCCCCAAGCATGGCAGTCAGTCAGCCTTCGGCGGCTTGCCTGCAGGAGGTCCGCTGGTCCTGCAGCTTCGGCGGCTTGCCTGCGGGAGGTCCACCAGTCCCATGGCTTTGGGTCCCCGTTTGAGGCTGCCTGACTGCCGCCCTCACAGGGATCGACAGGGTGCCCCCCGCAGCTTGCTGCCCCAGGCATGCACTTGGAGTGCTGGTGCCTGGAGCCGCCGCTGCCCTGCACACACTTCTCCCCTGGGGAAAGGATATTAAAAAAAACATGACAGATGTGTAGTCACATTGTTTAGTGCACTGTTGGAAGGTACTCAGATACTACAGTGATAAGCATAATATAAGTAGCTACACAGAACAGAATATACTTGGCAAATTACAAAATGCAAAATAAAAAGCCCCCCCCCCCCTCTCCAAAAGAAAAAAAGCCAAAATACAATGTCCTAGTTATCACCTTGCAATGAAGCATTACTGAGACATCCACATTTGAATCACAGCTCAAGGCTAATGCTTCTTTGGTGAGCAAGGCTAGGAGCACCACAGAGGTAGCTACATTCAAGAGAAGCACCTGTTAGGATATTCTAGGAAGTTGATGATAATATAATATGTAAAAAAGGTTGTTCAAGATATCAAAGGGGCACTGCTTTGTGGTATTTAGTATTCCCCTTGACAACACTTTACGTAAATATCAGTAAATATGTATAGAGTGAAGACCAAGTCTTTTTTAAAAAATAAGTGTAATATTGCTGCAATTTCCAACAATAAAACAGCCTAACAATATGCACTGTTAATCTGAACAGGCAGGTTTCTTTTGCTGGTTTATTCAATTAAAAGTCCTCAAAACCTGAAGGTAATCCAGGTAATAAACTTTCTGCTCCTACATCAGTTTAAAATCAAAATTAATCTACATATTCACTTAGACCAAGAATTTTAACATCCTTCAGAGTTTGCAAAATCTGTTCTCACTTGCACCCGTGTAACTGAGTGGAAAATTTGTCCCTTTGTGTTTAAAGCAAATCCAAAGTCCAACTGCTCTAATGCAGTCAAAATCTTTCATTCTGCAGCTGAGAATCTAAATGGGTGGTAGGAAAATAGTGTTGTGTCTGACCTGAGCATTCCTAATGAATGAAAAGTAGCAAAGCTATAGTAGGTGGTATGTCACTGTCAGCTGTAGTGGGGAATTAAGCTGGTAAAGCTCTAGTTAGAGTGAGTGAAGTACAGTGGTCTGCGATGGCTATGTTAGGATGAAGAATTAGATTTAATCCTTCACCATCTATCTTTATTTTGCTAACCTACTTGAGTGGAGACCACAGAAAGCTCCACAAATCATGTTTTATCCCTTTCATGTGGCTGAAGGGCATTTACCAAACAGAATGTAGTAGAACTATTATGTTCACCAGTAACAGTCTGCTTTCCTGGATCACCTTCTTTGTAGGAATTTCCACTTAAAACTACATAGGCTACAGCATTCACTTTTAAATATTTACATGCACTTAGAGTCAGAGCCAAGTTATTGTGGTGAAGCTTAAATTGATGTCACCATTGGTTCACTAGCATGATGATGTTAAGATGTGCATAGTCCAGATTTCTTTAGCTTTCAGCACTGAAAAGCTTATCTAAATTAGGCAGAAATATGATAATGGAGAACACAACTCTGAATTCCATCACTCATCTTCTCCATAAAATCAGCCTTCTTCATATAGGTCCCCATGCATCAAATCATTTAAACACGTGCTTAGATTTAAGCACATGCTTATGTGGCTTGCTGAATCAGGGATATAGAGTACAAGGGAATCTACTATCAATGAATTGGATAGTAACTGTTCATAGTGAAGAAAGCACTATATTATTTCAGAGCATTTTACTGTGCCAACTGCAATCCCAATTACAGTGACATTAATGGGAGCATAGTTTGAGTAAAGATTGGGGATTTGGCCCATGGACTATAATAAAGTTATTCTGTTTAAAAAACAGACCACAACTTCACTGCTTTACTATGGGGCCAGTCCAATTCCCATTGTCTTCAATGGGAGTTGAATCAAGCCCTTTTGGAGGTTTCCACTTCATTTTGACTCCTTGGTATTGTCTATCTGAGAACATAATATGTAGTTTTTCTTTTAAGAAGTAGGCAAAATTTGAAGAACTTTGAAGTTTCTTGGATTAAGAAAATAAAATACAGTTGAATAGTTTTTCGATCATCTACTAAGCACAGGTCTTCTCTTTGGAAAAGCAGAGATAACATGCTACCTATGATAAAGTTATTTTTGACTTGGAAGACTGAGGGAGACAACTAACTGACACCATGTTTGTCCCATGATTATGAACTTAGACCGAAGTTTAGGCACTGTGGGCTCAATTCACCATCCATACAATTCAATTCATTGCTGTGCACCTTGTATAGTCATTTGTTCCAGTCCAAAGTGAGTGCAAGCTGGGTATAAAATGTTCTTCTTCAAATGATACCTCCAATCTGGAGTTTGTCAGCTACCACCTTCCATCTTTTGCAGTCATAATGAAGTTGTAAAACTTCCACTCTCCTTTGGATACCATTCCATCTGATGATATTTCTGACACAACTGGCTCTCTTTCTTCCTCTTCCTGATTTGTTTGCACTCTTGTCTGACAGTATGAGTACTGGAAGCAAGTTGCTCTGCAATCCATGAGCTATGTGTCCACAAAAAGATGTTATTCTGTACAAAATGTTACCACTCTTATCTGGTAGTATTTATATTCACCTTGAACTGTGTAAATGACTACACAAGGCACAGAGTAACACTGAATTGGGCCCTTTGTGCCAACATCTCATTCTCACTTTTTGGCTTGTACATCAAACTATAGACTTCAAAGAGTTCCCTCTTAGTTTATTTTAGTGTGAGATGTTTCAGAATAAAGACAGCATCTCATCAATTTGGTTGACAACAGTACCCTTGAGAACATCAGCCACGGGAAGCTCTAGTGTTTAGAAAATAGAGCTTAATGCAGTACGTTCTCTTTAATGAGTATGGCTAATCCTCTCAGTCTGCTCATATTCACAGCAGCTCCTTCTGAGTTGAGGCTTGCCAGTTACTTTGAAAACTCCTGACTCATTCCAATATCACTTAGGGCTCCCTTAATTGAGTGTAGAACATCTTCAGCATCAGAGGAGGGCCCTTGTTTGGTGCTGTAAAAGGCTTTCTTGGAGGTTACAATCTCTTCATTTTTTGTAATTTACTTTAATCATTCATGGATCAAAGAAGAGCCCCCGGATCAGCTCCTTTTTAGAAACACTCACCTCACTTATACCATCTAATTACAAAGGAAGACATTTGATTTTTTATTTTTAAACTCAGCGTCCAAGATACACCTTCAGACCTTTCCCTGTACTGTTTCACAGGATTTATTTCAACAATATTAACACCATGTTTCCCCTCTGCCCTACCCCCTATTTCTCAACCCTCTTCTATTTTAAAAATAAAATAATGCTTTGCATTTTCATATCACCTTCCATTCAAGCTATTTCAATGCAATTTTTAAACATGAATGTATTAAGTTTAGAGCACACTTTTGAGGCAGGCATTACCCATTTTATAGATGGAGAAATTGAGTCCAGAGAAATTAAGTGATTTTCCCAAGGTCCTACAGGTCAAACAAGGTCATACTGATTCCCAGTTCTGTGCTTTACCCATCAGAGTATTTTGTTTGGTTAAAAAAAATAGACACAATTTGAAAGACAAGATAACTAACAGGGATTTGGGGTACCTTGATTTTTGTATGCTTAATTGGAGACATCTTAAAAGGACCATTTTTTCAGAGGGTGAGTGCTCAAAACTCTCTGAAAACCAGGCCCCTTTAAGGTGCCACAGACTAGGCACCCAAAAAGTGGAAGCAACCAAAATCACTAAACACCTTCAGAAATCTTGGCCTCCGCTGTTTTGTTTCTTCCCATCGCCCACCTTAGTTCTGTGTTTAATCCGTCTCTTCCCTGACAGATCAGATACCTGCAATGAGTTTAGTAGCAAGAAGTTTTAACAAAGTTTTCCTCTTTTCACACTTTAGTCATTTTGGGCCCATTGTGAGACATGCCCATTTGCTGTGCATCTTCAAGAGCAAGCCACTGGCACTATGCTCTGGAGAGCAAGTAGGACACTCAGAGAAATAGTGGCTACCCCACACATTGTACTGGATTGTATGAAGGTTACTTAGCCCTGCTTAGCCCCTTTGGAGCCCAGCTTATGAAGTCTGAAAAAATGATTGGAGACAGAGATGAGGAGACAACAGAGGATGAGTAGATACACTCATGCTGTATTCTCAGTGGCTCTTACATACCCAATGGGCTGTCTAACAGTCTCTTCACTCCCAGTTGCTGTTTCTATGTAGTTAACTCCAGATGGTTTGCTAAAGAAAGACAGTGTATATTTTTATCTCCAACATTTATTACTTTGCTCCTCACTCCTTTACCTTCCTAGCACCTCATACCTGAACACCTCCCCTTTTTCAATCTCTCTCCCACACTTATCTCTGTGCCTTTTCCATGCTCTTCCTTAGGTCTGGAACACACTCTCTGAGGCAGAAAACCCAGCTCCCCATTGGTCTGAGATCCTCAGCAGCTGCCTGGGGCCAATACTTTTGCCAAAGAGTTACTCCTTATAGATTTATTTTAGCTGGTGTAAGTGGAAAGTCATCTTTCTAGACCCTGGCAATTCCAAATATTGAAAAAGAAACACCCCACATATCCCATTTAAAACAAAGCAAGCCTAAAACACCTATTTAATTATTTAATTATTTAAATAGTCTGCACATGGGCTAACCCCTAAATACCAGCCCCAGTTCTGTGCTTCTCTCTCTGTCAGCAAAGGGCCCTCCCAAGGGGAAATATGCGTTAGTTACCTGCTTGTACTTGGATGCTCCTTAGCTGGGGCTCAAAAGTACCTAAATAATTTCATTTGAAGCCTAGGGCGCCGGATTGAGCCCCCCTTACATTGGCAGGAACCAGTGTACTGTGTCTTGTACAACATGGGTACTATCCATTTTAAAAATAATAAAGACACGTTAATAAGAATGACAAGATTACTCCAACACACAATGGTAGCCCTGTGACTTTACAGGCATCTAAGATCAAGGCATTTGAAACCATCACACATATATTCTTACAATACAGATGGCCTTTTGTTTAAAAAAACAAACAAACATGTGAAGTGGTATTTTCAAAAGCACTCAGCATTGACCTAACTCTCCCATTAAAGTCACCCTTGAATGTTTGATATGTGCTTAATAAACATTTCTCCTTGGGGATCTGACAGTTTTGCTTTTAAATTTGAAACCAACTTTGCAGCCCATAGCACAATAGTTATTATTGTAGGTCTGCAGTCTAGTTTCCCTCTAGATCTGCTAGAGCTACCTTACAATTATCTACCATCTGTGCCTTTTAAAATGATATTTGCAGCTCCAGGTGCCAATTTTTCCTTACCAAACAAAAACAAACAAAAAAACAAAAACTGAGAGAACAACAAAATCCTCACAGACACATCCAAATTCCTAATGTTCAGTTAGCCTTATATATAAGTTCTCAGAAGAGCAACAATATGGAGCTGTTCTGGAGTGATCATAGTTACCAGGCCAAAATGTATGTACAAAAGCTTCCCCCTAGCCTGCAACTTAGATGCTTTCATATACAAAACTACTTCTTGGGACCTAAAGTCCTGAATAATAGTGCTGCATATTTTTGAACAGAGAATATTTAAATACCAAACAGACACTCATACTAGTGGAACTATAGGGCATTTTTTTAAAGTGCGGTTCTGCTTGGAAGAACAAATCTGTAAAAATGGCACTAAGGTTTGGAAGGGGTTCCATGTTTCTTTTCTCTCAATAGTTCCGTATCAAATTTACCCTGTTTCCATGATTCAGCTCAATTTGGAGTCTGAAAACCAAGTCATGTTCTTTCTGGCTTGTGGCTCATCATTAATAATGAAGATACCGCAACTGGATTTTAGTTAATAGTTCTGTTGATATGCAATGCAAGCCAGAATCCAACTCACTTTCAAATAGCTTTGTTGGGTCTACAGAGCTAACAAAAAATACAAATTAGTAAAAACTTATTTTTGTCAGTAAAAGAATCAGACTAAAAATACCTATATGAGCAGATCTGGTGATTAATAAGGTGACATTTGTACATGCCCCTAAGCATGGCTTAAATATTTCCCACAAAAGAGAAACCTCGGTATTACAGTCATGCAAAATGTAGATTAGCTAGGGCACCTTCCACAAGGAGCAGGACTAGTTCTACATTACTCACTGCTCCTTTCATTTATGACTCCAAACTAGAGAGTCAAAAAATATATTTAAGAAGTGGAGGGTTGAGGGGAAAGAGATTAAAGGAAACAAACAAGTGCATGAAAATGGGGCTCAGCCCACTACTGCAATTACAAGAAAACTCCTGCAGATGGCATATGAAAACCATCATGAGAGGTTATGTTCAGACTTTTGTTTCTGTTATGGATAATAGCCCTTAAGAAATATGTTCCAGTGTCTTATTACTTGCAGCACACAGTATATTTTAAACATAAATGGGATCAGAATTTCCTAGTCTTTAATTTTGTTAAGGTTTTCAAAAAGTAAAGTGAAATAATGCATAAGCCATTTTGAATGAAATGTCAAATTCACCCTATATTTTTAAAACTAAAATGTAGGAAATTTTTCTCCAAAGCCCCAATCAGAGAGTCTTTGCAATAAAGATTAGTTTGACCAGCCAAGATACTGAAATGAGAACTTTTTGCAGTTATTTGGATTTATTGCCAGAACAAGTGGATAAGCAGCTGCACCTTCCAAGCATGCCCCAACATGTTGCTTTGCTCAATTGCCTGGACTTGATGGAGATAGAAGGAACATTCCATATTTATACCATAATGATTGTTGCAGTGACAAAAAGCTGCAGCATTTTCTGTGTCAAGTAACTTCTTTTTCAGGAGAATCAATGAGGACCCAGAATTCAGGGGTACATCAGCTTTGAACTCAAGTGATTTACAGTCATAGAGGTTGACATTTCATTTTATCAGGTTTATCCTTCACATACAGTTTTTACTTTTAAAGCCTTGCATATGGCAAGTCAAAACAGAAATGAAACAATCAAGAGGACAGCCATGCTGCATTTCAGAGGGGTCCAACATATTCAGCCAGAGGACCAAAACATAGCATCCAACTCCACTGCAGGTTGCTATTGTGAATTTGTGGTACACCAGTCAGACAGGCTCTGCAAGCACCAGGCTCTACAGATTCCAGGCCTTAGTGGGTTCCTGTACACACTCATATATTTCCAACAAGTAACAAGATTATTTTACTCAAAGAGGACAGAAAATAAACTTGCAATAACCTAGGCACAATTACTTTCACAGTTACACAAAGATCAGCCCACCAGTTCCGCACCCAATTCCTACAGGCAGTTCTGCATGATGCTATAATAACTGTACCTCCTATGGTTCCTCAGGCCTCGTGCCGTAGCTAGGTAATTCCATCTACTCTCTCCCAGAGGCAATGAAGCCCTGGCCTGCAGACCTCATTGGCCAGAGTTCAGTACTTTTGTCTGTGGTCTCATTGGGGTCTATCCATACCATGCTCCTGAGGCCTGCCATGCATATGCAGTTTAGGGTTGCCAACTTTCTACCTGCACAAAACTGAACACTCTTGCTCCGCACCTGCCTTGACCCATCTCTGAGGCCCCGCCCCCACTCACTCCATCCCCCCTCCTTCTATCGCTCGCTCTCCCCACCCTCACTCACTTACTCATTTTTACTGGGCTGGCTCAGGAGGTTGAGGTGTGGGAGGAGGTGAGGGCTCCAGCTGGGGGTTCAGGCTCCAGGGTGGGGCCAGAAATAAGGCGTTCAGGACGCGGGATGGGGCTCTGGGCTGAGGCAGTGGGTTGCGATGCAGGAGACGGTGAGGGATCTGGCTAGGGGTGTGGGGTCTGAGATGGGGCCAGGGATGAGGGGTTTGGGATGCAGGAGGGGGCTCCAGGCTGGGGCTGAGGGGGGTGGAGTGTGGGAGGGGGCTCCAGGCTGGGACAGGGGTTTGGGGTGCAGGGGGAGGGTAAGGGATCTATCTGGGAGTGTGGGCTCTGGGGTGGGACCAGAAATGAAGGGTTCAGGTACAGGATGGGGATCTGGATTGGGGCAGGCAATTGGGGGGATGAGGGCTCCAGAGGGGGTGCAGACTCTAAGGTGGAACTGGAGATGAGGGGTTTGGGGTGTAGGCGGGTGTTCTGGGTTGGGACTGAGGGATTCAGAGGGCAGGAGGAGGATCAGGGTTGGGGCAAAGGATTGGGGTGTGAGAAGAGGTAATTGGTGCAGGTTCTGGGTGGCACCTACCTCAGGCAGCTCCTGAAAGCAGCAGCATGTCCCCCTTCTGGCTCCTATGTGGAGCAGTGGCCAGGTGGCTCTGCGAGCTGCCCAGTCCACAGGCGCTGCCCTTGCAGTTCCCATTGGCCATGGTTCCTGGCCAATAGGAGCTGCGGAACTGGCTTTTGCAGCAGGACAGCATGCGGAGCACCCTGGCTGCCCCAGGAGCAAGAGGGAGGACATGCCGTTACTTCCAGGAGCCGTGCGGAGCCATTGCAGGTAGGGAGCCTGCCTTAGCCCCGCTGCACCACTGACTGGACTTTTAACAGCTCAGTCAGTGGTGCTGACCAGAGCCGTCAGGGTCCCTTTTCGACTCCCCATACCTGGCTCTCCGCTGAACCCAATACTCTGACTTCCCGGCGTTACTTCCTTTTCCTATACACTAGGGATTATGCCTTCTACTGGCAGACAGTTGAACTGGGTAATCTGGTGTCCTCCATGGGCTATATCCTCCCCCTCTGGCTCATGGGAGGAAGGGAAAAGGTATCCAGTAATGAGACAGCAGGTACATTTCTTTATTTCAGAAAGGCCAAAGGATTGCAATCAATACTGTGGGGCACATCCTCTGCCCTGTTCTGCTTCCTTTGAGCCTCTCGGGCTCTTACACCTCCCTCTCTGGAGCACTGCCACAGGGGACATCGAGGCTGAGGAAGGAGAGAGGTTGGAGTGTGCAGCATGTCAGCTATATCCAGCGGGCACACAATCCATGGGATTGAGACAGGGAATCGGGGACCATTGGTGGTTCTCAGCTTCTCCTCTCTTCCATTCTCCACCAGCTGCCCTGGGTATGCTATGGTGTGAGCTAGGTACAGGCCTAATCTCAAGCAGCGCCAGTCATGCTCCCGTCCCATTCTTCTGGGGCTCCAGCCCAGAAACAATCAATGAAACAGCCAGAACTACTTTCTCCTTCCTCCCTTGTGATTCAGTAGCTGGCCAGTAGGGGAGCTGCTGAGCAGTTGCCACAGAGGAGTTGAGCGCACTCCTTGGGGGAGATATTCAAAGAGGGGTTAGGCACCCAACTCCCATTAAAAGTAAGTAATTTTGTAAAACCATTTACATGCAAAACCTATTTTGGGACCTAACCCAGTGGTTCTCCTCTGGGAGTTCACAGAGGTCTTCCAGGGGGTACATCAACTCATCCAGCTATTTTCCTAGTTTTACAACAGGCTACATAAAACACTAGAGAAGTCAGTACAAACTAAAATTTCATATAGACAATGACTTGTTTATACTGCAGTATATACTATACCCTGAAATGTAAATACAATATTTATATTCCAATTGATTTTCTTTTTAATTATATAGTAAAAATGAGAAATAAGCATTTTTTCAATAATCGTGTGCTTTTGAATTTTTATGTCTGATTTGTAAGCAAGTAGTTTTTAAGTGATGTGTAATTTGGGGGTACACAGGACAAATCAGACTCCTGAAAGGGGTACAGTAGCCTGGAAAGATTGAAAACCATTGGCCTAAACTACCTGATTGGTCTGATGTGTTTTGATCCTGTGCCCAAAATTCCCACTGACATCCATGCGCATTTTAGGTGAACAGGGAATGCAGGATGAGGTGCAATCACTTTTTTAATGGCCACAGAAGAGTCATCCCCACTGGCCTATTACACTCAAGGTAGCCCCAAAGTACTTGATAAAATAATGAGTGAAATACTGGTAGTGATATGATTGCATAGACAAACAAAGTAACCACTATGCACTCAACAATAGTACACTTTGACACCAGAGCAACCTTGACACTAGAGATTGTGTGTACATATAGTTTACAAATATCCTCAGGGATCAGAAAGTCCCACAGCAGCCCTCCCCCATTATACCAACTACTGAACATATGTTTCCAATTGGAGACTCCTTTCTCATACAGAAGTTGAGATCTATCATTATCTTCTCTGGAACATTTTGGCCTGCTGGTCACCTAACAGCTTGTCTTTATGCACGCACAGTTATAATCACTCGGCAGACATCTAAAAATTAAAAAAAAAAATTGTATTCTCAATTTTTTCCAACTAAAGGAAAATGTGAAGGCATAAATGCAAAAGTAAATAAGAAAGAGAAAAGAGAGAACACTGGTTGTGGCAGCATCTTGAAACAAAATAGGGAAGTGTTGATGTATTGAATGTTGTTGGTCTTGAACCGGATTTAAAACAACTTAAAGCTGCATGGATGGGGGAAATGACCAACATGAGACTGATGATTCTCCTGTTAACTGAACTCTTTGAAGAGATCCCAAACCACTCGAAAGCCTGTATTCTACTTGACATGCTTGCCTTAGAAATTCAGATCAAGCCTTCCTCTCTATGGAACCTAAGAAACTAGAAATTCCATGGGCCAGATCATCAGCTGGTATAAATCTATTGACTGTAATGAAGCTACTCCAATTTATACCAGCAGAGAATCTGGCCCCCTGAGTTTGGACTTGTGGCATTTCTACCATGACATTTCCGTGGGGTTGCATTGTCCCTCTGCATTACAAGCAGTGTTCAAGGCCCCAAAATGGGACAAAGAAGAAAACGGAGGGATCCACCAAAGGCCAGAACTCAATGTACAAAAGCCCTGGTCCTCCACACTACTGCCCGGCTGCCGAGATCCTATTCCTGCAGGAGCAATACTTTCCCCACTTCTACAAGCCCTTGTGATGGGTGGCATGGGAAATGGCATATATTAATACTGACCCCTTCCACATTAATTAACACAAGGAATGAGAGGGAGCAAGGTCAAAGAGAGCAGGTGTCCCACCAACCTTTGGTCTGGCCAACCCCCACCCCATCTACAAAGCACCACACCTGCGGAGCACCCACAAGTGGGATTCCATAGGATCAGAGGAAGGACATGTCATGCTTTGAAACCGCTACTTTCTCTCCCCCATCCCAGATCCCCTAAGTTGCTATTCATGATAGAGGAAAGAATAGTCTTTGCCTCAGTAATGAGAATCAATGCTGTAAAATAATATGTAGAATTTCTAGGGTGAGTGACTGATGAAAATGAGTTTAGAAATTCTGTCTGGAATTTTCAAAGGATGAAATTCACCCCCATGCAAAGAGTTTGCAGAAGCCTCTATGCACCACTTAAACCTTATGCTAAGTTGGAAGTCATTCATATAGCCTTGTGTGGGCACTGTCGGGTGAAATTCACCTAAAAAGCAGAGTTAGGAAGGAGAACTTATGAAGAAGAATGATTATTAGTTATATACCTGTCTTTGCAAAGGTATGAACTTAATTATTTAATAGTTCTTTTCCACTGCTGACTACTGTGATATTATATGCTGTATATCAAACTAACAAAATAAAAGCTTTGGAGTATTTTTTTTTCTTAGCCTCTTTATGTCAGGACCCAAATCTAAACTATGTTTGGTTAACATTTATCTGGATAATGAAAAAGAAACCTACTCTAAAATTAACTACTAATTATTGATGGGACACTCATCATGTCAATCTTCTACTCACTATCTCAATAGAATGACAATAAGGCAATATCTTGTGAGAAGATTCATTTGTCATAAACATCCTCGTTTTTTTGTAAAACAACCCAAAACCTAACAAGCAATACAATTGTGATTAAATTGCCCCAGGCATCCTCTGAAAGAAACAGCATGGGCTGGATTCTAAGCTCACTTACACTGGAGTGAATCAGGACTAATGCCGTGAAATCATTGAGGTTAAACTATTGCAAACAAGAGAAGAATCAGGCCCTGGAATCTAATTCCATGATGAAATTGCTAGTGTAAATAATGAGTGCTGTCATTCAACCTTTTTCTTTTTCCAAAGTGCTTTTAATTAATAATGAATTTTATGAATAAGCTTTAATGAATGACTGAATACATTTTAATGACTAAACTAATAAGATCATAAGTTAGGTGCTTTCCTTCTTGCTTTCCTCTCCTCCTTCATCCCCTCCCCTGCAAACACACACACAAGCACCCTTTTAAAACTTCATATCAATCAGAGGAACGAGCAGGGGGCGGTGACAAGGGGCTACCAAACTGCAAAGGTGCACAGGATGCACTCAAGGAATAAGAACAGCCCCTGATTACTGTAAGTATGTGAGATATTCTCCAAGACACAAGCATCTGAATGGAACTGACATTTAAGCATTTATTTCATTGATGTTTTTTTCAGAGACATTAAAATCCATACATGTCAATCAAGCAAGTCAGAGGAGGGTTGTTTAATGAATCCTCTTACTGGCAGTTTAATATAGTGTATAAGGAATTCCTACTGGAGGTCAGAGAGTCTTTTGTGAGCTTGCGTATTGTCAAATAATAATAGTATTTAAATAGAGTAACACTTTGCACTTCTATATTGTTTTCCATATGAGGACTTTAAAGCACTTCAAACATTAATGAATGAACCTCCTAGCACCCTTGAGAAGTGGGTAAATACATTATACAAGATGGAAGGAAACTGGGGCACAGGGAAATTAAGGCCCAAATTTTCAAAGTGTTCACCAATTTTGAGTGCCTGACAAGAAGCAGCTTCTCAGAGCTGCTGACCACCTGCAGTTCCCATAGACTTCAAATAGAGTTGTGAGTTCAGGGCCTCTGAAAACTGTGCCCCTAGTTAACTCAAGCTGCCCACCTAAAAACAGAGGCACCCAAAATTAGCAGGCACTTCTGAAAGTGTGGACCCATGGGATCTGACTACACTGCACCTAGGAGGTATGATTCCCAGTCGGGGTAAATAGACTAGCACCAGCTCTGCAGTGTGAATGTTGCAGCATAGGTGGCAACTCGGGCCAAGCACCTGTGTCCAAGCCCACTCAGCCTTCTGGGTCCAAGCTCAGCGACTTGCCCAAACTGTTACCTGTGCTGAAACATCCACACTGCTATTTTTCACACACTAGCCTGAGCAGAGCTAATGCAAGTGTGTCTACCCACAGTGGGAAGCACACCTCCCAGCTGCAACAGTGATATACCTTCAGTGACTGAAATAAATTTGTTAGTCTCTAAGGTGCCACAAGTACTCCTGTTCTTTATACCTTCAGTGACTTAACCAAGTCACATAGATAATCAGTATCAGAGCCGAGGGCAACTTCTCAACAGGGAAATGTGGGCTCAATGTGGTGGCATGGGTGTGTAGTTTTAATTGCTGAGAAAATTAATGGAAACAAACAAATAAAAAAAAACGTGAGACTAGAACTAGGAAGGCAGTTGAGCACCTGTGTCATTATCTGATGAACCTGACTATGCTGCTGCAGCTAGTGGATCCTGTTTAATCCTGCTGGCCACCAGCTTCTACGCTATCCTGTTTATATTTATGTACTCCATAGGCTTTTAACAGTGTTATTGGACTGGATCAGTCACATAATGCAAAAGGATTAGCCAGTTATAAAGATTAACAAGAGACACTAACCACCAGGTAATAGCCCGAGGGTAGGGAATGGGAAACAATCAACAATACTCCAAGGGATAGCAAGATGCTCCAAAATGAAATCTCATCGTTCACTTACCTAAGTAAATATACACTCAAACCCCATTTAGCCAAATCTCAGTTATATCAAATGATCATTCTTCTGAAAGAAGGTCACACTGCAGCGACATGGATCAAGCACAATGATACCACCCCATCCCCACCACCTAAGTAAAAATGCATTAATCAAAATTACTTTCGCTTACCCCATCTCATTTGCCTCATATCCATTTACCATTCCTGCAGGAAAGCCAGTAGGGAACACTATGTTTTGTCATGACAAGAATCACAGGTAAGGATAGTGAAAGGGGGAAAGGTTAGAGAAATATGCTTTGTACAATGTTGAAATCCTCAGGCACCATTTTGCTCCCGAGTCACCTAATTTCCTTGTGTTTGTTTTAGGGCAAACAACAAGAATAGTGCTTAACAGTGTGTATTTTTTTAACATAGGAGCTGCCATACCAGAGCTAATCTTTGTAAGCCCAACCCGGCTCCTCATACTTTTGTCTGCGACTGTCTTTCTTTCTGTCTGTCTTTCGCCTCGGGGGAAACGTGAACTTCATGACCAGGACCAGTGGAAAATATAGGGGATCTTTTTACAGCACACTGCAATGTTCACATAGATAAAGCTACCTAAATCAAGTTGTTGTGAAGTTACTCGTTAAAATTGCCTAAACAGGTCCACTTGGGTATAAAAAAGATTTCAAATATACAGCTTATCAAAGCAGCAGGGGTCCTTCCGTAGCTACAGTGGGAGATGGACACTTCAGCTTGGACTGATTCTTCTACTCCCAAGGTTTGGGCAATAAATCCCAGTATCTGCTGAGTTCCCAGGGGTAAGGTGCAAGCCTTGTGACTCCAGAGCAGCCCCTTTCCAGGTGATTTATGCAGCAGTTTAAAGAGCCATGTGCCAATCTCTTACTGTGATTGCTACAGAACAGTGATTGAGAAATAAAAGGAAACATTCCAGTTTTTCTAGTATCCCAACTTATGGCCCCTTGAGGACTAAATGCCCTCAGCAAGATTCCACTTCTTTGACCCTCTGTGTTACTACAATCTTGTCCTTGATTTCCTGCTTTCTTCTAACCTCCCAGGCCCCCCTGAATTCCACCTTGCCACTCCTGAGGCTCCCAGAGAAGTGTCTTCACCACAACCAGCCACACTCAAAAAATTACAACATGCAAATATTTCATTTATTTTCATATGTTTAAAAAGTGTCCATCACAACATCCTCAGCTCCCTGTAAAAACATTCCTAACACAGTGCACACAACACATGAACTGAAGCCCCTATATAATTAAACAGACTCAGCAAAGGGTTAAGCTATGCAAAAGCTCCAGAATCATCCTTGCCAACCAGAGTCTCAGCCAACAGATGGGCCTTACACTGTGTTCTGAGAGCCAGCAACTTGGAAGCAAATTCCAGAATTAAGGATCCTCCACTGAGATGGTCACATGTAGGGATTGGTCACAAAAGCTGCCCCAATTGATTTCAGTGGTCATGGCATAGCATGGGGAAAGATGCAAGCTAGGATTAGGGTGACCAGATGTCCCAATTTTATAGAGACAGTCTCAATATTCAAGGCTTTTTCTTATATAGGCACCTGTTACCCTCCACCCCCGTCCCGATTTTTCACACTTGCTGTCTGGTCACCCTAGCTAGGATGCAAATTAGAGCTTTATAGATCACTGTCTACATCTTGGCGCCTGCTCTTACCTCCATTAAACTCAATGGCCATGCTCGCATTGGCTTCCATGGGAGCAAGGTTGGGCCCTGGAGCTACACCTATGCTTCATTGGGAGAATTCGTGCAACAGGCTCTCTGTAGGAAACACTGCTGAGCAAGAAGGCAACTATATGCATCATTTGTAGGTGGTCAGTGGTCGTTTGTGATAGCCGTGCCTCAAAAGCCATTGATATTTTCAAAGTCCTAAGCTTTTTGTATACAACAGACCCCAATTCTAGCACTAGCAGACAGTTCTGTGACAGCAGCAGGTAAATGCAAACTCATTCCCAAGCAGAGTTTCATTCAGTTAAATATTAGAATAATGAAACAGTCAAACACAATACAGTGGTTGTGTTTCAGTTTCTCTGTTCTTAAGGTTTTGCTCCCTATTTCACATTGTCACAGAAATGTCAGTGTGCAGCAGATTTTACTATTGACAATATAGATTTGCATTACAATAATAGGCAGTGAGAGCCAAAGTATTTGGCAACAGGGAACGACTGGGACAGAAAAGAGTAAGATTTGGGGTTCTATGCTTGAGTTTGGGGAATTTGTTGAGTTATAGCAGTTGGAGGAAGAAAGGAATGTGGATGGGAGGAATGAATTGTGTGTTTTGAGAGAAGGACGCACTTAATCTCTCTTTGACACCCCTCACCACTGATAGGAGAACCTCTCTCTCCCCCAGGTGGGTGCATGGCCTAGGTAGGTACCCATGGTATCTCCCTCCAAAAGTGGATACATGTGAATCTTTTGCTCCCACTCTGGAGGAACCAGAGTCAGCCACATGGCTAGGTCAGTTTTACTCAGTGCTATCTTGTCCTGCATCAAAGTAGGCAGCAATCCTATAACTGGTGATAATCTGTTGGCTATGTCCAAGCACCAGCCAGCATATTCACAGTTCTGTCAAGTGATTTCAGGAAATAACTCTCTGCAGGGTCCTATGCAGGAGGCAAATTCCACAACCAGGGTCAAATTCCATCGCCATGGAACTCACAAAGCCTTCAGTATTTGATAAAAACATGAAAATAATAGAACTAGTGATTCCCAGGACAAAATTCCAGTTTTAACTGACAGAAGGTTTTTTCAACCTGGCTGCCTGTCAGTTGATTGTGTAAAATGCACTGTGACAATTATAAATTATCAGGTAGATTTAATAATGCCCTTTCACCAATAGTAAGTTAATTATCAATTGATTTCCTAGACTGACTTCTTTAGCTTCTTCTTCTTTTTTTTCCCCTCAAACTATTAAATTACAAGCACACGATTAAGTACTATAGCAACTGGATTGCAATTTTAAGATGATCACATAAGAACAAAAAGACACCAAGAGAAGACTAGACGTTTACCTTTAAGATAGAAGGAATATTTTCTAATCTGGTGAAGTTTATCCATTTGTATTTTCAAATAAAAATAGAAACAAAAGAGAACACAACCAGTTATGTGGAAAGGCAGAAAGTGAGGCAGGTTAATATGTAGTTAAATATGAGCTCTGTTATTTCTCACAGTTTTAACTAATTATTTATTGAAGCTAGAGGTCACTCTACTCACAGTTCTAGAGCTTTCAGGCTTTAACCTGAAGTTATTGCATTTAACTTGCATTCCTGAAACAATGTCAGATAGTGTATCCCAACTGTTAGCAAATTCCAGCATCCAATCTAACACATACGGTTTCATTTTCTACAATGCGCCGTTTTGAAAGGATAAACAGGGTGCCTTTGTCAAGGAATGCTGCTTTCCTTAAGAATATAAACAACAGTCAACCTACAGACTATCCACTTCATTCAAACCTGAATGTAAACACTTTGACTCCTAAGAAGGTATTAAGCATACTCTGTTTTTCAAAATGGATTACAGCAATGAGATACACTAGATACTCTGTCACTAAGTGTTTTTGGAAGAGGAAAAGAACTATTCAGCATTAAAGATTCAGGAATGCCTGTTGACATATTAAGGAAACAACCTCAGGGGACAGCTGACAAGGCTCCAAGAAGCATTACCAAGGGAACAGTGACGCAAATGTGTTCCATTTTTACAGGCTGGCAATTTGCCAGATTTTCTCACCTGATGTCTGATGTAATGCTAATCCCTATCTGGGTTAGTGCTTAGATATCAACCATAGCAGCTCACTCTGCAGCAATCAATATAGGGCACTTTTTATAGAAGATAGTAAAAAAATATTCTGTACCTAATATACTAGGGACATGCACATTACAATAACAACAATAATGGGGAAACTAAAATGTCAAATGAAATCCAGTAATCTTCATAAATATTTATGTGCATAAATATATGTTTCACACACATATATATTCACACATATTAATGCCAGTCCTAATTTATAACCAGATTCAAAACCTTTGACTTCAATGTAGTGTAGATCAGGCCTAAGAGAAACAAGGAATCTAATGTTAAATTGAATATAAATGGAAGAAAACGTACAGCGTGAAGCTGGAAAATAATATTTATTATCAATTAAGGCATAGTTAAAAGGTTTCTTTATGTAATAATGTTAATATTTTGCACTTACAGCACCATTCATCTGTGTATATCAAAATGCTTTATAAACATTAATTACGCCTCACAATACCCTTATGGTGACAGGTTTCAGAGTGGTAGCTGTGTCAGTCTGCATCAGCAAAAACAACGAGGAGTCCTTGTGGCACCTTAGAGACTAAATGTGTTAGTCTCCTTATGGGATACTAAGGGCCTATGTAGCATGGTGAATTGTCCCTAAACTGATAAGTAAAGGATACGTAAAGAATTACTTTATTCAGGACTGGAGTACAGTCACCTCTGAGATTTGATGCAACAGCTTTTTTATTAGTTCACTGCAGCAGTTAAGGACAGGAAGTGAAGGTAAAAGTGTATATAATAGAAATTGCAGGGGAATTTAGGGGTTCTAAATCATCGTTGAATCACCTGGGTAGAAATTTGTCTTGCCCTTAGAGAAAGCATAATGAGCTCTTTAATGACCTCAGATAGTTAGGGCCTTAATTTTATGTCGCATGTAAAGGCCAGACACTCCAGTTGTACAGCATACTGACCAACATTTTACATTAATTTCAGGGAGATTGGTGGTGGTCCTTAATTTGCTAATAAAGCCTATCTCAGTAGACACATAATGAAAGTTCCCTTATGTTACTTTGCTGTATAATAACATAAAAACACACTTTCCCCTTATTAAGGATCTTGCTAAACTACAGTGAATGTAACACTCTTTGCCTTCTTCAGCATCTCCTTGCTTGGACTGAGCTGGTAACAGTCCTGTTTGCACTCCACAAGATTTTCTCTGAGGGTATGTCTACATCTATAATTTTGCAGCGCTGGTTGTTACAGCTGTATTAGTACAGCTGTATAGGGCCAGCGCTGCAGAGTGGCCACACTTACAGCAACCAGCGCTGCAAGTGGTGTTAGATGTGGCCACACTGCAGCGCTGTTGGGCGGCTTCAAGGGGGGTTCGGGGAACGCGAGAGCAAACCGGGGAAGGAGACCAGCTTCCCCGCGGTTTGCTCTCGCGTTCCCCGAACCCCCCTGCAAACCACAGGGAAGGAGACCTGCTTGCACGGGGGTTCGGGGAACGCGAGAGCAAACCGGGGAAGGAGACCAGCTTCGCTGCGGTTTGCTCTCGCGTTCCCCGAACCCCCCTGCAAACCGCAGGGAAGGAGACCTGCTTGCTCGGGGATTCGGGGAACGCGAGAGCAAACCGCAGGGAAGGAGACCTGCTTGCACGGGGGTTCGGGGAACGCGAGAGCAAACCGGGGAAGGAGACCAGCTTCACCGCGGTTTGCTCTCACGTTCCCCGAACCCCCCTGCAAACCGCAGGGAAGGAGACCTGCTTGCTCGGGGGTTTGGGGAACGCGAGAGCAAACCAGGGAAGGAGACCTGCTTAATTACCAGAGGCTTCCTCAGGTATGCTGGGATACCTGCTTATTCCACGGAGGTCAAGAAAAGCGCTGGTAAGTGTCTACACTTGATTACCAGCGCTGGATCACCAGCGCTGGATCCTCTACACCCGAGACAAAACGGGAGTACGGCCAGCGCTGCAAATAGGGAGTTGCAGCGCTGGTGATGCCCTGCAGATGTGTACACCTCCTAAGTTGCAGCGCTGTAACCCCCTCACCAGCGCTGCAACTTTGTGATGTAGGCAAGCCCCGATTCAACTGGTGAGCCCCAAGTAAAGTCTTGCTCTCAGGAAACAAGATGTGACTATCCATTGTGGCAACCCCAAAATGCTGCTGATCATCTACAGAAGCCTGCATGGGAAAGTTATTTAGAGACAATTAGGACCAGCCCTGGAGTCCAGTCCCTTGTCTAAAATGCCAGACCTCCTGCCCCCTGCACACAGCACAGAAGGAAAGTGTGCTCCATGGTTACTTTCAAGAGGCCCCAGCCAACCCTGCAGCTGAGTGTGGGACACTGCTTCATCTGCTCCTGAGCTGGCAAGAGGTTCACTGCAGAATGGTATGTACGGAGGTTTCTGTTCCCCAGGGGAAGGCGTCTGCTTCCCAATCACTCCTGAGCAGCTTGTGCCTGCGCTGCTCTACATGAGGAAGCCTGCAACTCCCAACAGCTCCGGGCCCGCCCTGTAGGTTTACCTACAGTGTAGAGAACATTCTGTAGAGCTCCTCCAGCATGACAGGGGTGCCTCTGGGCCAAACCTCAGTGGTGCTGTGACCCAAGTGGCAATGCCCAGAGTGGGGAGCCTGTCCCAGTCTCACAGAACACAAGAGCAACCGCTGCAGCGTACATGTGGGGCAAGCTTACTCTCTGACATGCCACCATCAGGGGCCTCCCTTCACACCAGGCTGGTAGCGCGACCCACCTAGAGACTTCCCATACAGAAGTGACGGACACACAAAGAAGTCACGGTAGCCATGACTTTTTCACTGCTATTACAAACCTGCCACCCTAATAATAGTATACACACGTCCCAACTTGTATCCAGAGTATCATACACCTTATGGCTTGCACCTCTAATGGCCAATTTAATTTCTTCTTCTATTCATCCCATTCTATTAAACAAAATATAGGAGGAGTTTCAGGAAAACAGAGGTTAATGCTTCAGTAATAAGAGTTCATGGATTTATTTCTAGTGGATGTGAAAAGAACTTAAATAACTTCATAATTCAGGGGACTCTTAATGGGGCCTGCTTCACAGAACAGCTTCACTATGGGTGAAATTTCATGCATCAGAGTTTACAAAAGAGTGAGTTCCACTGTAATGCAATGCTTATAATAACCAGGCAACTGTCCCTAGCTTCCCAGATAATTTGTTTAATGTGAATTGACATTCTGATTGCTACAGCCTCCTGAAATAGTCAAGTGGAGAACACTAATAAAATGTGGATTAAGCTCACCTTGCCTGTGAAGATTTAGGAAGTCGTGAAAACTTAGGAAGTTTGAGTACTGAGGAGTCTCTATTCTTACATAAATCACTTTACTGTGTTTTTGCTTACATGTAAGAAGGAGTCAGAGAATATTTCTTTACAAGCTAAGTAAGGGGATACAAAAACTTCTTATCATCTTGTACACACCAAAAGATATGGTATATTATATGATATTATTCCACATGTACCATTAGTTTGCAGCAAATTCCTGCAGAATAGAGAAAGAAAAATATGGGCCCAATTCTCCTCATTTAAAGTAAATCAAGAGTAGCACCATGGAATTGCACTCATGTGAATTCAGTGTGAGGGGAAAATCAGGGCCATTTATATCTAATACCTAGTTAATTTGCATGATTTTGTTTGTACATATTTCTGCTTATATTTAGGATTTTATTACATGTTCAAGAACAAACATGTTTTGCAAAATGTTGGTGTAAATATAGTTGGTTGTGTTTGAATTTCCTCCTAAATAGTCATCTGCATGTTATTTTTTCCACATGTTGATATATACATTATATTAAATACATATTCTACCCACACAGATACGGATTGTGTGTTTTATATATATTTTGCATATTTGGAAATATGTTTTTCCATATGCAATATATTTGGACCAAATTCTGCTCTTCATTACACCAATATAAAAGCAGAATAACTCCACTGAAGTCAGTGGTCCAAATTCTGATCACTGAAGTCAGTAGGATCATAAGGGTATAAATTAATGCAGAATTTGATCCAATCAATTTACTCTAGATTTACAGAGAGAGCAGAATTTGGCCACTTCTCTCTCTCTCACAGCCCTGCACAGTTAAACAGTAGGGTCTCCTCATCAGAGGTCCTATTTGAAGAGTCCAAACAAGTTCATAGTGCAGTTTAGATAGTGACGTGTTCTCTGATACTAAACACAAGATATATATTTCTTAGCATCAGTGCCCTGCAGGGTTTACTGCCCTCCTAGTTTCTCTTTCTCTCTCACACACACACTTAGGATGCTCCAATAGTCTCTGATGAGCCAATTACTATGACTCAGGTATTATCATGCATCCTTTCTTATTCACATCACCCCACCTTGTTACTGCATTTCTGATGTTACTTATAAAGCGACCATTCAAAAGAGATGATCCCATAGAATTTAAAAATGTTATTGATATATTCTTAATGCAAAGGCTTGTGTGCATAATTCCTAGCAATCAATTAATAAAACTTGGCAATTTTAAGGATAATCCTTCTGTGAAATTCACAGGGAGTTAAAATGGCAGCTTTTTATTTTTAGGGCAGAAATTGTCCTCTAATTTCGGTGCAGAAATCATCTTTTCCCAGTCCATTCCATGCTTCACATGGGGATTTCCACGTTATCGCTATGCACAAAGAAAATAAATCAGGGTGTAGTTTGGTGTAGCTGTTCTAAATCTTCTGATTCCATTCCAAAATGATGGCCCTGTTAGGTACAAAATAAATTCCACCTCCAAATTAGGATGACTGGTACACTAAAGCTACTGCAGAGGCTAGGTAGGTGGATGGACATATGCTATATGCATGTTAATAGAAAGGTCACAAAGCAAATATTAGCAATCAAGAACATTAAGTGGACACTCCCTTTAGGATATATCTTTCTACACCCCATAACTAAATTGGCTGCTTGAGAGAGGCACAAGCCAGCTATCATGCTTTAATGTTTGACAACACCTTGGCTTTACAACAACTAGGTTTAACAAAATTCAGGAAATACCAGTGATAGATGGGTTTTTCCATAAACAAAACAATGCCCCCCCCCCCGAAACCCCACACTGACTTTTGAAAAGAATTTGGAAATTTGATTGCTTTTTATTGAATTAACAGGAAAAAATAACTCATCAGAAATCAAGCCTATGACGTTCATTTTTTATTTACTAATGAATGACAAAGGGATAACAATTGTGGTTTAGGTCTTGTTTAGTGAACATGCTTCTTTTGTGTTGTTAACTGCCAATCGTTATTTGTCTTGACATAAATCCTTGCTTCGATTTGTTTGAAGCTGCACCGACTCGTGTATGTGTACCATTGCCCTGTATTGGATGGGGTGTCAAACCTGTCCAAGCATGAGTGACCATGTCACACTGTAGCAGATGGGCTGCAGAGGATAAAAATCTTGTTAATACAACTGATGAAGAGTCTCATTTAACTCAAGGTGTAGAGGCCTGTGTTTTGTTTCCCTAGGCTGCCTATGTGTGATTTATCTAGAGATGGAGTGTCAATTGTTTGTGGGCACTGCTTTGTTAAATAGGCTTTATGTACAATTAAAGAAAAGTGTGCCCATGCTCCTAACATTAATACTCCAAAATATCCAAAGATTCATGTCTTGGCATGAAGGCACTAATGAAGAACAGTACATAGAATTATCCCTTGAAATAAATGCACAACTTGCTGAAGAAGAAACAGTTGAACAACACGTGTGAGGGAGCCATAGGAAATTATACTTCCCTATCCTCAACATTACACATTCCTTCTGCATTTTGCTGTATGTGACTGCATGACAATCATATGAACTAAGCATGGGTCAAACTAGTGGCAGGGCTGGATTAAGGTATAGACAACCTAGACACATGCCTAGGACCTAGTTTGTGTATGGGGTAGGGTGAGGGGCAACCTGAGCTCTGGCTGGTCTGGTTCAGGTACTGGTGCAGAAGATGGTCCTACCTCAGAAGTAAGGAGGAGCAGTTCTGGCCACCCCACTACCCGCTCAGGTTTGGCCTCATTGACCCTCTGTCATGATGGGGAGGAGGCAGGGCTAAAATTGAGGTGAGTGGTATTGCAACCCCCGGTGCACCAGCTCGCAATATCACTCGCTTTTGGCCCTGCCAACCCCTCTCATGACAGAGGGCTGGCTGGGCCAAACCTGACTGGGCAGTGGTGCGGCCAGATCTGCTCTTCCCACCCACTGTTGTGGGCTGGCTTCTTCACCAATACCTGAAGGAGACTAGCTGGAGCTTTGCTGCTGGCTTACAGGCACTGGATGGTGTGTGCCTCCATGTGGGAGCTGGCAGTGGGGTTTGTTTAGGACCCAGAGATGGGTTAATCCAGCCCTGCTAGTTGGAATTACTTTACCCTCTGATCATTACTATAGTCAGTCAGGGTTCCACAAAGAATGTGGGAATTAAAAGCCTAGACAAAAACTCCTTAAACCTAATCCTGACTCTTACACAGACTCTCTTTGGTTTGGGTAAGGCACATGACACCTCTGCCTCAGTTTCCCCATTTGTAAAATGGGGCTAATAATATTTATTCTCTACCTCACAGGGGAGTTTTGAAGACTCATAGTTTAAAGTAAAGTGGCTAGAAGATGAAAACGGGGATGCAAATATCAAGTATTTTCATGACTACTCACTGTTATCTCCATTTTTTTGAGAATTCCTTTTCCATTCGAAACCAAGGAAAAATATTCCTTTTAGTCTGACACTATCAAAGTTCTGCACTGAATTTCCTACAGATTTGGTAAGGACACTCAGGAATATGAGAAAAGGAAACAAAATATGGCCCCCCCAATCCTAGTTTACCTCACAGCTCCCAGGAAATTGCTTTGAAAGTACCTGACATTTGGTGCAATATGCTGCAAACCCAAGGCAAAATGTTTACCCTTTCCAAAGCATTTTCACGAGCCCCAGGAATAAACTGTTTCTAACACAGATGATTCAGCAGAATCTGGAGGGAACGTGACACCCCAAGCTTTCCTTCAGTTTCGTGGAGGAATTTTGACTAAGAGATCTTGAGAGCCTTTGTCCAATATGTTGCTGGAATATCAACATTTAAAAATTCCAGAAAAAAATATTTACCTATCAGATTATTTTCTTCTAACTCAAACCAGTTAAACCTCAGATTTTAAGGTAAAGTTCCAATATGACTAACCATGTTTAAAGAAGAACAGTCAGTACAGGCAACAGCAACATTATGCTTAGGTCAACATCTTCAAAAACACTTCTGGAATGGTGAGTGACAATAATCCCTTGGTGTGCTGGGGAGGCTGGGAGACTGGTGATTCACTTGACTATTATGATGCTAGTTGTACTGGGAGATAATTGAGTGCAAACTACAGTAAATGAGCATGGAATGATCAATTTAATAGTAGCAAATGCCAATATTATTGGGGGCAGGGGGAACTGGTTTTTTCCGTCCCAGAAAAAACATTTAGCCTGTTATGATTACTCTGACCCTTCCCTATTCCCTGACAGAAATTGTTCTCTCTCCTAGAAATTAGAAGCATTTAGCTATTGCATATGTTTTATAATATAGTTAAGTGATTCGTGCACATTAACTAGCTCTCCCGCCCCCTCACTGTGAACTATTGTTTAACTTTCATATGCATCATAGGAATAATAAAATGCCAGAGAATAGGAGCTCACATGAGCTGAGCTCCAGGACTTGGGTTTTTTAACCACACAGTCTGAGCCAGGTACCAGCATGTCTCCTGGATTTAAAAATGCTTCCCTCTGTTTCAATTGAACAAGTAAACAGATGATGCCAAATTTAAAAACAAAACCACCTCCCTCCCCCAACCAAAAAAAAACATAAAGAGAAGGGAAGAATGAGACCAGAAGTGTAATGTTCCCTCCTGCTTTACCAACTCTCCATTGTGCAGTGTTCCAGAGAGCCTGCACTGCAGTCTGAGTTGCCCCACTTTGCACTTGGATTGTTCAAATCAAACAGGATTGGGACCAGTTTTAGGATTTTGAAGAAAGCTGGGCCAGATGATTCTGTGGGAGAACTTCCTTACTCAACTGTCCCCTCCCAAGCTGACCAGAGGCATTTACAATGAAGTGGGATAGCGAGGAGTTGGGCCCCACAGTAGGGTATAGCTGCTCCTGTGCTCGGATTCATGAATACTGGAGATGCCAATATTTGAATCCTTTTCCAAGGACATTTCTAAATAAGCTGAGGGTCTGGGAGCAACCAGAGGGTTGTATACATATATTGGTGATTTTCAGGTTATTTTCTTTTCCCTTTCCACTAATTACTCATGGATTTTAAGGCCAGAAGGGACCATCGTGATCATCTGGTCTGACCTGCACATCGCGGGCCACAGAACCTCACCCACCCGCTCCTGTAATGAATCCTTCCTCTGGCTGAGTTACTGAAGTCTTCAAATCTTGATTTAAAGTCTTCCAATTACAAAGAACCAACCTTTAATTCTAGTTCATACCAGTAAGTAACTGTGCAGAGGAAGACGAAAAGCACTCAGGGTCTCTGCCAATCTGACCTGGAGGAAAATGCCTTCCAGACCCCAAATATGGAAGCCAGTTAGACCCTGAGCATGTGGACGAAACCTACCAGTTGGACACCTGGGAAAGAACTCACTGTAGTAACTCAGAGCCATCCCGCAGAGCCCTCAGAGCACTCCCCAACAGCAGTTGCAGATGGGCCACATGCCATTGTAGGCAATCTCAGCATACTGTCCATTCCATAAACTTATCAAGCTCAGTCTTGAAACCAGTTAGGTTTTTTGCCCCCACTGCTCCTTTTGGGTGGCTGTTCCAGAACTTCTCTGATCGTTAGAAATCTTCCTCTAATTTCAAACCTAAACTTGTTGATGGCCAGTTTATAGCCATTTAGTCTAGTGCCAACATTGGCCCTTAACTTAAATGGCTCTTCACCCTCCCTGGTGTTTATCCTTCTTATGTATTTAATGAAGGCAATCATATCTCCCCTGAGTCTTCATTTGATTAGGCTAAACAAGCCAAGCTCCTTAAGTTTCCTCTCATAAGGTAGGTTCTCCCTTCCTCTGACCATCCTACTAGCCCCTCTCTATGTCAATACCTAGGTATAGTATCGAGAGCGGTCAACAGTAAGTGATGTAAACAGCCATCCCTATAGACAAATAAAATGTCTGACAGGGCACTACAGTAAAATGTAGTAGCATGAAAGAAATAAAAATAAAAGTCACTAACCTAAGAGCAGCATGTATCTCTCCTTGCTTTTCCTGCCTTCTCCCATTTCTGTATCCCATTTGTCTCTCCTTCCACCTCTGACTTGCTCTATCCATCTCCATGTCATTCTTTTAATTTCATTCTATTTTCTGATGTGTTTTTTAAAGGTTTCCCTCCTTCTCTGTCCTTTTCCATTTCTTTGTAAAATAACATCTCCTGTCCTGTCCTGCTCTTTTTCAGCATCATCGCCATTCCCTCGATCACCACTCTCTCGCTCATGCCGATCTTACATTCTCTCTTCTTTCTTCTTCTGCTCTCTCCATGGCCTCCAGAATCTCTAGCATCTTGATGGTGCCACAGCCACAGGAGCTGCGACCGTGAGAGTGACGCTGAAGAGCATAAGTAATAGGCTGCCAAGAGTGTTCATGAATGCCACAGTTGTCCAGTTTCATCTAACATTGGGGAGAAAATACTTTCAGGATTAATTTTCATTTCAGGATTTCAAGGTCAGGAGTGACCACTGAGATTGTCTAGTCTGATCTCCTGCATAGCACAGACCATAGGATACCTGTACTAATCCCTTCTTCAAGCCCAATAGGTATGTTTGAACAAGAACAGACCTTAAGAAAAACACCGAGGCTTGATTTTAAAATTCCCAATGGTGGGAATTTGTCACGGCTCTTGGTAAGTTGTTCCAGTAGTTAAACATTTGTGCCTTATTTCTAGTCTGAGTATTTCTAGCTTCATCTTCCAGCCATTGGATCTTGTTGTACCTTTGTCTGCTAGACTTAAGAGCACCTCTATTATCACTTTTCTGTTCCCCATCTCGGTACTTATAGACTGTGATCAGGTCATTCCTTAACCTTCTGTTTGACGAGCTAAATAGATTAAGCTCATGTTGTCTTAATTTGGTATAATTTTCTCCCCAAAATGATGGAGGAAAGGTCAGCAAGGGAAAGAAATCTCAGCCTTTTCAGTTTTTCATAGTAGACAGCTATGTGTGCCCCTGATGCTGTTGCTCCTTTCTTTCCGTACATAAGAATGGCCATACTGGGTCAGACCAAAGGTCCATCTAGCCTAGTATCCTGTCTTCCGACAGTGGCCAATGCCAGGTGCCCCAGAGGGAATGAACAGAGCAGGTAATCATCAAGTCATCCATCCCGTTGCCCATTCCCAGGTTCTGGTAAATTAAGGCTATGGACACCATCCCTGCCCATCTTGGCTAGTAGCCATTGATGAACCTATCCGTGAACTTATCTAGTTCTTTTTTGAACCCTGTTATAGTCTTGGCCTTCACAGCATCTTATAGCAGGAGTTCCACAGGTTGTTTGTGCGTTCCATGAGTTCCCCTGCCACCCTTCCTCTGTCCTACGTGTTTTCTCCTCAGTCTCTCATGTCATATTTGGAGGTGGGAATTGTTGCTGTACCTAGGGCATGTATGTTGTAGAGCCTGATTCCTTCTTCCTCTGCAATCTCTGTGCATGTATCCTGGAGCTGAGTCAGCTCCTCCAATGAGCTGCCCCTCCTTGTGGCTAGAGACCGCACTGGCAGATCAACAGAGAATCAAGCTCAGTTGCTGGCAAGCAGCCAGTAAGTGGTTGGGAGGGTGCTGATAGAAGTCCTAGTACCAGCATCAGAAGCTCAAGTGGTCCTCTTCACAGCAATGAATCCACAAGGTGAGACACTCCAAAATTGGAGATCCATGGATTTAGGCTTTGCAGAGCCCAAATATTGACTCTAATTATCTGTGGTAGAGACCCAGATAATGAAAACAAACCAACCAAAAAATCTGCCATGACAAACTTTCTACTCTAGTTTACCTAGCTATGGTTATCTTCACAATGAGAATGGCTAAAAGCCAGACCAAACTCTTCCCAAGGATAACCCTACTAACATCAATAAATTTGCACTACAGATAAATGTGGCTCACTGTTTTAAAATAAAAGCCAAAATAAATAATGTATTTAAGGGATACTCACAAAAACTGCTAGACCTGGAGCAACAAAATTCAGAAGCCCCAACGTCGGCCCTGTGCAAGATAGGATGCTAGAAACAGTCACACAACTGATGACATTTAGCTTTTCTACTTCATAACGTTGTAGATCGTTCTTCTTCCCAGACCCCTTCCCAAGAAATGAACACACTGAATAATTCTTTCTGCTCACAGAGGGCCTAAAATTCACGCAAAACTCTTCTGACACAGGGATGCAATGTCTCCCATTACAAAGATGGAAAACCTGAAACAGAAAGGACTCACCTTCCAGTCACTTACCCCAGGTCTCACAAGAAGTCCAGGGCAGAGCCAGGAATAAAGCCACACCTTCTGACTCCAGGTCTTGTGCCTAATCCACAAGACCATCGCTCGTTCCATCCTGCCTGTATTTGTACAGTACGTTGACCTAACTGGAAGAGCCAGGCTAACTTAAAATACATAAAATCCATGTATTGGGCCAATTTTTTAAAAAACATTTTCTTGTGATGGTTCATTGTTTTTTCAAACTAGACATTAGGCTGTCTCCGTGAAGCGAGACAGCCTTCCTTTCAGAATTTTCCAGGAAGCACAGTTGTCTCCCACATGTTATGCTTAATGTAACTCAAACAAATGTTTTAGGAAATTCCTTCTAATTCAGTGAAATTGTGAGCTTGGCAATGGTGCACTGGAAATGAGACTGAAAGATACTTTTTTTTTTTTTAGTGTAGAGGAAAGTTTGGGCTTAAAATTGGCAACTCAGGGAGATAGAAACTCAAGTTATGCATAAGAGAATTGGCAGGTCTGAACACAGAAATTTCCAGAAGTGTTTGCGTGGCAACAACTCTAGGCCAATCCACATTTTTTAGCTATTCTGGCCAGCTGCCCAGCCTACAAGAAAGACTTGTATCTCCACACAGTTCAGTGGCTTCCCTGATGAGTTTCCATACTGCATGGCAACATTGGATAATCTTATTTGTGTGCCAGAAAAACTCCTGCTACTTATATTGTTACTAAATACCAGATGTGCTTAATAAAGAGTAAGTGGAGCCAAACCTAGGGTAATCACATAACCTATCATTAGCATTTTCTAACAACAAAATTGCAATTGGAACACCAGATTACTGTTTTGCTTTGTTTGCTTAACGCCCTATTACTGGAACCCCTAGGGTGATGGGAACAGAACGCAGTAGGAGTAGACAGTTCTCGCACAGTTGATGACGTTGTTTACAATCACACCCCTGCACATCTGAAACATGTGTGAGAAAGTAAAGGCTAAGCAGATTTCCTTTGCACTCGGCACCAGGGCTGAGAGGGAAGGGAAAATTGCAGCAGGAAGTCTACAATGAGCTAGAAAGTAAAGGGATCGTATTTCTTTATCCTATGGTGGGGGATAGAACAAAACAACTGTGTGGGTTTGATCCCGCATTCCTTGCACATCCAAAGCTCCCCAATGCACAAGGAATGCAGGAGTGGGCCTTGTTAGATTAAATTTAATGACAACCAAAATCCTCAAGTCCATTAAAAACATATTTTTGTGTGTGGCAGGGTCCCAATCACCACATGAAATGTATGCATATTAAAATGGGAGTTGTACATGTGCATATCCCAGGCTGACCAGACCCTTGGGGGAAAAAGAGTTCAGTCATGCCAGTGGCAACAGGCCTCTATTGTAACAGGCACATGACAGAAGGAGGGAAACAAATATGCTCTGACATTTATAGAGCCTCTGTATCACCAAAAGAAAAGGCCTGCTGAGATTCAACAGGAACACTGTAGACGCTGCGAGTCAACCCAGTGCAAAGAGATGTCATCCTGACTGAAAATAGATGTGGGTGAAAAGGCCAGCTTTTCACCACAAAGTTATCTGAAATGAGGCATTTTAATGAAATGAATAGAAAAAGTTTTCATTTATCAATGCCTTTTTAATCTGTATTGTTATCTGTTTGTGGGGAATCAGTAAAGATACACATAACTGAAACTACATTGAATCTATCTCCCCTTGTAAGTATTCTCACACTTGCTATCAAACTGTCTGTACTGGGCTATCTTGATTATCACTTCAAAAGTTTTTTTTCCCTTACTTAATTGACCTCTCAGAGTTGGTAAGACAACTCCCACCTTTTCATGCTCTCTGTATGTGTATATATATCTCCTCAATATATGTTCCATTCCATGCATCCGAAGAAGTGGGCTGTAGCCCACGAAAGTTTATGCTCAAATAAATGTGTTAGTCTCTAAGGTGCCACAAGTCCTCCTGTTCTTTTTGCGGATACAGACTAACACGGCTGCTATTCTGAAACCAGTTCTTCAGTGTGACTGTTTTTCATTTTTTGGGTTGTGGAAAAGAAGATGACTGGGCCAAGGTTGGTGGGAAGTTCATGCATTTTTATACATTATGTGGTGCAGCAGTTAATACAAAACAAAGGCCAACAGTAGTCTCATTCCCTTGGTCCCTGAAGAAAAAACTCCCACTGACTTTATATAGGAGTTTCACCTATACAAAGATTGCAGCATTGGTCCCAGGATCCACAGCCAAGGTAACAATGGGTGAACAGGTTACAAAGGGTGTAGTGAGAGCAGCCTGGAGGCTAGAGGGTGGATGCCTTGACTCTTGATCTTACTGTTGTGTAACATGACTATATACAAAAGTGCATTACAGTTCCTCAGCAGGGACAAAGAGGAAGCCAGCACACAGAGGGAATACAAAGGCCTCAGTCCTGCAAGGGGAGCTACAAATGCATATCCTTCCTCCTGTGTAAAGTCCAATTCATTTCAATGAGACTTGGTGTGGATGTAAGAATCTGTGTTCTGCAGGATCAGAGTCAAAGCCCATTTCACTTACCATCAGGTTGATGATACTGGTTTTCAAGATTGAGGCAAATTAAGTGTCTACACTTTGAGCTGGGGGTGTGATTCCCAGTTTGAGGAGACATACTCATGCTAGCTCTGATGGAGCTAATGTGCTAAAAATAGAGCATAGCAGGGGCTAGCCACTCCAAGTATGTCGGATGGGATTGTGCCTGGGGCGGCTACCTCCTCCTGATCAGAGCTAGCTGGGGTACATCTCCTCAAGTTGGGAATTATATCCCTAGCTCTAAATGTAGATGTACCCTAATACAACTGGCATGCTGCCAAGTAAGGAAGGCTTTCCATTAACCAGCTTTCCACACTTGACCTCTGAACTAGTGCTATTGTAGTTACTTCTGTTTTCCTCCTGCTTCCATTTTTTGCTTCATACACAATGTGCACATCACATCTTCTTTATCTATGTCATCACTACTGCCTTTCCTGTCTTTGTCTGTTGTCATAATTTCCTGTGCTAGTACTACACAGTTAGGACCATATGTCCATCTACTCCTCTATGGAGTCTTATAGACTTCAGTGCAACTTGGTCAGGAGTAACTATATGAATGGTTGTAACGCTTTTCAGGGTCAGCCCTTTAGACTGTAAGCCCATCAGTGGCATGACTCTCTTTTTAGCACCATGCAAATTTATGGTGCTATTATTATATAAATAAGCAATAAAATAACAGAGGGCTCTAGTCATCCATCCTTCCTCACATTGCATTATACTTTACTCCGCAGGTAGTTCCACTGAAGTCAGGGGAGCTGAGCAAGTCCAGAGGAAGAAGAGAAACATGCGGCTCCCTGTGAAAGGATAGCACAGCTCTTGCTTGTATTGTCACAGAGGTCCTGGGCACTATGACTGACCCAGCCAGAATGCCTTCGGGGACATCCTCTGCTGCACCTTCCTTTACTCCAGATGGAGTCATGCTGCTGGAAGCATGAGGAGGATGCTGTCTCTCAGACCTGGTTCAGAGGCAGAGGACTCCCGCACAGATGGCCTCATCCCTCTTGCAGAGCCCAGCAAAGCCATGGGGCTTGTGAGCCAGACTCAAACTCAGGGAGACCAGATTTCTAAAGTGAAAAACTGGGACAACTGTGCAATGGTGGCAGCTCCCTCCCTCTGTCCCCACCCTTGTGCACCCACTTTCCTGGCACCACATTACTCACCTAAGGTAACAGTGACTGAAAGCTCCGCTTTAGGATAGTCCTGCCTCTTGGGGGGTAGTTTGCTGGGCAGACAACAGTGAATGGAGTAGCAGCGTCTCCTCACTGCCTCCAACATCAGCCTTTTCAGGGCCTAGACACATCTTCTGGAAGGGTTAGGAGAAAGTATAGGAGAGCAACTAATCCCATCCCTTGTGTGAGCACCTTCCCTCCCTCACCTCAAACTCCCCATTACACTTACCGCAGCCACTTCCAGTCATCTGCCTTCTTCCTGGCTACACCCTGCCTTTGCAGCTCTAGCTAATATCCTGCACTTCCCAGAGAGACTCAAGTTCCTCTAGTCCCAGAAGACTCCGAGACAGAACATTGACATGAAAATCAAAACCTGACTGAGCCAGTCCAACATCTGCTCATCCTAGATGTGGGGGAAGCTCCACATGGGAATGTTCATGGAATTTTGTTCCTCCTGAGCCTCTTCCTGCAGGTTTTAAGGCAGGAAGTGGCAATATGGCCGGTAATTCTTTAATTAAATAAGCTGAGGCATTTCTTCTCGAAAATTGACTGGGACACGAAGGCACTCTCATAAGGGAATGTGTAGCGGAGTGGTTACTCGCTCCAGCCCTCACAGGGTAGAAGCCAGCCCTGGGAGAGGGCTGGGGCTTGGAGAAAAAGCCCAAACTGATTGGGGAAGGAGCTACACCTGGGCCATGCCGCAATCAGGGCAGCTGGGCCTTATAAGAAGGCCAGGGCTGCTAGAAGCAGAGCAGAGTCTCTCCTCTAGCTGTGGAGGGAGATTAGCCTGGCTGCAGGGGAATAACAGGGTACCAGGGAGTGAAGCGGAGCTGGGGAAGAGCCAGAGGAGCAGGGGAGTTCCAGTCTGGTGACTCCCCAGGCTGCAGAGCCTGGTTCTAGGCCCATAAAGGTACTGGGTGGTAGAAGAAGGCAGCAGGTCAAACCCCCTTGCCTGTGATGAGTGGCTTTTACATTGCAGTCTGCCTCAGGGAATGGGGGCTTGGTGAGGACTGGCGGTAGCCCAGACGGAGGCAAGGGTGGGGTGGTGGGGGCTTCCCTCGGGAGGAGAGACCCACAGAGGTTGTTGGGGCATTGCCAGGGGGCAGCACTTCAGAGAAAATGGGCACTGGGTTCAGGGAGGGACCTGGGGCCAAGCTGTGGTGGATCACTGGCCTGCAGAGAGCGCTTTGGGCTGGAAATCGAGCTAATTCCCTGAGAGACCAGCAAGAGGCACTGCAGGGGTGAGTCTAGACGCTTACAGAGTGAAATATGAGAACCTAGAGGCCAATCCCTAAAAATACTTTGTCAAATGGATTCTTTCCATGCTAGGCCCACATACTCCATTCCATCCAATGTGCAATAGGAGCTAAAAGAAAGGCACAACGTACCACACTCACTTAGAACCAGCCTTTTATGAGGACCAAGGATTTTATTGTCTTTTTATTATTGTTTTTTGAAAAGAACCCCCCACACACACCAAATGATCTCTCAAGTGAACACCTAACCACAGCACAAGGTTGCTCTCCAGCTATACAGGCATAGAACACACCGTCTGGTTTCTCTAAACAGTCTTACTTGCAAATGCAAGTACAATATTTGGCTCCTGGCAACCCAGTTGTAAAGTAACATCCAGGATACAGCTTGCTTCAGCTATCCCCCCAGTAGATACAGCCCCTTTTCAGCAGGAAGATCTGCTCTGCTCTGTTGGGTAAAGCAACTTTTTCTAGCTCAAGTTCATGCAAAACTGAGCCCTGCTGCTCAGGCCCTTGGTGAAATGATCCTTCCCTTGACTAGAACCCTTCTCTTCTGAGAGAAGTCTCTTTAACTTGTAACTGGGTCCAGCTAGAGTATTTCCTGTTACCTACCCCTTGATTCTGCCTTAACTGTTTCCCTGCCATGATGCAGGCTAAACAACATTCCATCACAGAACCATGCTGATCCCAACTGGGCAACACAATGGCAGGAGATAAATACAAATTAAAGCACCTGGGAAAGATCTGCGAGCGTTCTCATACACATTGACAAGTCTTATATAACCTGTTACCATTCAGGACAAAGACCTAGATTAGTATTAGTGAACATTAGCTGGGCCCTCCTGTGTATTCTTTTTAAAGAACATGGGAACAGCCAATTTAATTCGAAGGCTACAAACACATTTACAACTGTTCAAAGGAACAACCTAAAAAAACAAAATAAAACCAAATCATAATTAACCCATGGAACTCACTATCACAAGGTATTACGAAGACAAAGGTTTTAGTAAAAGATATACACATATTAATTTACATGAATAATAAGGATATCTGCAGTTTACTAGCTAAGCTAAAAATGTATAACTATGCAAGCAGGTCATTAATGGCTAGGGATTAGGAAGGAACTTTTTCCACAGGCAGGTTATTGCAACATCGTCCATTAGGAGTTTTGTAGATCTTCTTCTACACAGCACATAGTGTTGGCCAGGATACTGGACTAGCTGGACTCGAGAGACAATGTAGCCCAGTGAAGGAGGCACTGAAGTAGGAGTCAAAAAATCTGGGTTGTATTCCTGGCTGTATCATAAGGGACCTTGGGCACATCTCTTTGCATCTGTTTCCCCTTTGTTTATTTTAACCCTTGGCTCATTGACACAGGGATTGCCTCTGACAGTGGCTAACATGAGGGACTCTGATCTGGGCTTTGCTTTCAGGTTCTATCATAATATAAAGAAGTAGTTGCACTATTGGTCTGTACTGTTATGCCCATTCCTATACTTCCTACAAATGGGGACAGTGGGCCTGATTCTGCTCTCAGTCACACCATTGTAAAATTAATCAACTAAACCATATTGCTAGCTAAAACTTTTGTTAAGCATTGTTCTGTGCTGGAAAGGTGCTAACTCAATTTCCATAGCCCATGCAGAAAAGGTCTAGCTAAATTCCTATCTGAGTTCCATAGGCTTGTTTGTGCTCTCATTTACACTCATTTTTTACTGGTATAACTCCACTAACTTTGATGGGGTTATGCCTCATGAAGAGGGATTCCAAAGAGGATGGAGCTAAGATGTTCTTAGCAGTGGCAGATGACAGAACAAGGAGTATTGGTCTCAAGTTGCAGTGGGGGAGGTCTATGTTGGATATTAGGAAACACTATTTCACTAGGAGGGTGGTGAAGCACTGGAATGAGTTACCTAGGGAGGTGGTGGAATCTCCATCCTTAGGGATTTTTAAGGCCTGGCTTGATAAAGCCCTGGCTGGGATGATTTAGTTGGTGTTGGTCCTGCTTTGAGCAAGGGGTTGGACTGGATTTCCAGAAAGCCTTTGACAAGGTCCCTCACCAAAAGCTCTTATGTAAATTAAGCTGTCATGGGATAAAAGGGAAGGTCCTTTCATGGATTGAGAACTGGTTAAAAGACAGGGAACAAAGGATAGGAATTAATGGTAAATTCTCAGAATGGAGAGGGGTAACTAGTGGTGTTCTCCAAGGGTCAGTCCTAGGACCAATCCTATTCAATTTATTCATAAATGATCTGGAGAAAGGGCTAAACAGTGAGGTGGCAAAGTTTGCAGATGATACTAAACTGCTCAAGATAGTTAAGACCAAAGCAGACTGTGAAGAACTTCAAAAAGATCTCACAAAACTAAGTGATTGGGCAATAAAATGGCAAATGAAATATAATGTGGATAAATGTAAAGTAATGCACACTGGAAAAAATAATCCCAACTATACATACAGTATGATGGAAGCTAATTTAGCTACAACGAGTCAGGAAAAAGATCTTGGAGTCATCGTGGATAGTTCTTTGAAGATATCCACGCAGTGTGCAGAGGCAGTCAAAAAAGCAAACAGGATGTTAGAAATCATTAAAAAGGGGATAGAGAATAAGACTGAGAATGTATTATTGCCCTTATATAAATCCATGGTACACCCACATCTCAAATACTGTGTACAGATGTGGTCTCCTCACCTCAAAAAAGATATACTGGCACTAGAAAAGGTTCAGAAAAGGGCAACTAAAATGATTAAGGGTTTGGAGAGGGTCCCATATGAGGAAAGATTAAAGAGGCTAGAGCTTCAGCTTGGAAAACAGGAGACTAAGGAGGGATATGATAGAGGTATATAAAATCATGAGTTATGTGGACAAAGTGGATAGGGAAAAGTTATTTACTTATTCCCATAATACAAGAACTAGGGTCACCAAATGAAATTAATAGGTAGCAGGTTTAAAACAAATAAAGGAAGTTCTTCTTCACGCAGCGCACAGTCAACTTATGGAACTCTTTACCTGAGGAGGTTGTGAAGGCTAGGACTATAACAGCGTTTAAAAGAGAACTGGATAAATTCATGGTGGTTAAGTCCATAAATGGCTATTAGCCAGGATGGGTAAGAAATGGTGTCCCTAGCCTCTGTTTGTCAGAGGATGGAGATGGATGGCAGGAGAGAGATCACTTGATCATTGCCTGTTAGGTTCACTCCCGCTGGGGCACCTGGCAGTGGCCACTGTCAGTAGACAGAAACTGGGCTAGATGGACCTTTGGTCTGACCTGGTACGGCCGTTCTTATGTTCTTATGGATGACCTCCTGAGATCTCTTCCAATCCTAATCTATGATTCTAAGGGCCTGATCCTGCAGAGCGCTAATGCCTTCCACACCTTTGGACCACTATGGGAGTTGACGGCACTCAGCAACTTGCAGGATTAGACCCTTTCATTGATGTGAAATCAGGACCATTGTGTCCTCATTGACACTCGCCATTCTTGAAAACAGGTTTTCTCTCCTTGCTGGCCCAAAGTGGAGAACAGCTTCTTGTTTGCTACACCAACTAAAGGTGCAGATGTGCAATGCTTCTTCTCAAGTTTCCATCAAGTCCAGAGCCCTGAATACAGTGGCACGAACAATATGCATATAACTATTCTATGCAAGAAAAAAGTTCAGAATATAGTGTTACTGCTCCCAGATCTGCTGCCAATAAAACACCTGATGAAAAGCATAATTCCTTTGATGCACCCTCAATCAAGTACTTTACAAATAAAGGTGGATCTAATATATATTGTACTTGCAACATGGTAAACAGAAAGACCACTTGTGAAATCAGTATGACTGACTACTCCAGAGAAATCATAATGTAAATCTCTGAGAGCTCTGAATTGCTCTTTTGTTCTATGGACTTTGGCTGCAAATTGTTCTGGATGCTATAGGATATTTGATTGCTAATGGCTCATTTCATATTGAACTCTTAAGGACATTCTATATCTTTCAGGCTGTCAACCATCGGTGTATATTTTTCTTCATTTGCAGTATCATAGTAGAAAAAATATTAGATGAATTTAAAAGCCAGATGATAACGGGACTGAGAATTTGTCTTCTATATGAATATTAGTTGTATTCCAGTATTATTGTGTTGGAAAATATTATTAACTCTGCAAAACAGAATGGATCTATCATTTGTTCACTAATTGCCCTTGGAACTTAATCACTCTGGGCCAAAGTGGTTAGGCACTAGTGTGAGTCAGTAGGGCTGGGTTCAGGTTCAGGGCCTGGCTTTGCCACAGATTTCATGTGTAAATCACTTAACATGATATCCTCAGAGGTATTTAGATGCCTAAATCCCTTTGAGAAGCTGGACCTTAATCTCTCTTGCTCCAATTCAGCAAGGTACTTGAGCACATTGACATGATATTGATTAAGACTCCTGTGGGCTTAAAGTTATGCATGTTTCAGTACTTTGCTTAATCAAGGACTCTGAGGTTCATGCCCTTAGCTATCAAAATGGTGTCAATAATATGTCCCAACCTTATTGCATGCTCTGATGTGCTCAAATATCTTGGTGATGAGTGTCACAGATAATCTTATAAATACATAAACTAAGAAATAATTCCCCCCCACACCTCCGCAGTCTGTGCTTCCCTTTGACAGCTGAACCCAACATCCTTCAGTAGAGATTCAACCCTACCTCAGTTTCCAGGACTGGCCCTCCCTTAGATGTTTTGCCATGGGAGAGCAGTCCCCTACCAGCTGCTCCATAGAAACCCCACAGGAGGATACTGCTGAAGAGACTTACTGGCTGGCCTAGCTACTCAACCCCCACTCAGTGCTGCCCATGCTTCAGGATTCATTGGCTTACTGTGGGTCCCCACTAGTTTTCTATCTCTGTTTCACTTGCATGGTGTTTCTGCTGCCAAAGGCCATTCACCAGAGTCTGTATGAACATAGCCTTTTCTAACTCCATTTCCTCAGCTTTTAGATGATAATGATAATGATATAAACCATATTGAAATAAGTGACTTTTATTCCGAAATAAGTGTGTTCACGCACAGATTCACAGACTTGTTACCAAATAACAAAAAGGTGTCATTTAAAATTAATTTAGTTATTTCAGCGCAAGTCTGTGTTTAAACCAGCTCTTATATTAGTTTAAAACCGGTTTTAGAGCAGTTTTATTTGCACTGCTACATTTATCAATGGAAGACAAAATAATATAAACCTAGCTGAAATCGAATTAAGAGTATCCACACAAGGTTTGGCCTTAACTTAACATCATACCTTTAGTCAAACAAATACAACACTGAGTGTAGGCCAGGGCTACATTTCTAGCCCTTTTCCTTGTGAAGATGTAAAGTGGTGTAAGGAGATTGCTAAGGTTCAAAGGACCAATCATCCAGGTTCTCCTTCAGCTGCAGGAGACTAAGTTTGGGGTGTACCCCAGAGAATCACCTCTCTAACCCTTTTCAAAACCCTTAGCTCGGCCCTGTGTGCAATGAGATGATCATGGTGACCAGGAAATGATTACATTTAGGGTTAAGGGATGATGCATCAAAAAAGTTGTTTCCTGGGCTAACATAAAGCTCATGCTCCAATACGTCTTTTAGTCTATAAGGTGCCACAGGACTCTTTGCTGCTTTTATAGGAATTGCTGCGGCTGGCTCTGCTTGTTGACATTTTCAGTCCTGCCTGAAGCAAGGGTGGGCCTGGCTGGGATTCACAATAGGCAGCTGTCATGGTACAAGTGTGCCCATGGCAGCTGCTGGAAAACAAACATTCCTCCTCCATCCCCCACCAGTGCTGCTAGGATTGCATGGGAGGGAGCACATCATGCAGCCCCTGCCCTGGCCAGCTGCTCCAGCAATGTGTGAGGAGGAAGAGAGGAAATAGGACCAAGCTGCTGCGGCACTGAGTATACGTCTTGCTGAAGCCATCTCCTTGATTAGTTCCACCCCAGTGTCAAATCTACAGAGCGGGTACTGGGAAAGAGCCAGGAGCCCTGCTCCTCTCTCACCTACCAGGGGAACCCCCCCGTCCCATCCCTCCTCAGTGATTTGTTCCCTCATCTGTTAAACTGCTGTATTCTCATAACTAAATAGTGCCCAGTCACTACTGTAATGGGCTCCTTTGAGGTTTGTGTAATAATAACGATGGGCAATTCTGCAGGATTTGGCCTAATAATGATTAGTAGTAGTTGTATTATGGTAGTGGCTAAAAATCTCAACCAAGCTCAGGGCCGCATTGTGCAAAGCACTGAACCAACACACAGTGAGAGACAGCCCCCATCCCACAAAGTTTAAAATCTAAATAGTATCATTATCCCCTGTATTAGGAGATGATGCCCAAAAACCTGTTCAACTTTTCCAAGTCCATACATGAAATCTGTTGCCTGGTAAGGGACTGATGCCATTTCTTTCGAGTCCCAGTCCCATGACTTAACTGCAAGACCTGCCTTCCTCTCAGTAATAATAATCAGCATCTGTACAGCACTCTGAAATGATAAACAGCTATGTAAGAGCTCTATTTATTACTTTAACAAGTGTCACATTGTTTTATTTGTGCAAATTCATTATAGAATTTCCTTAAGGGCCTTGCTGACACTGATAAACCCAGATGAATTTGTGGGAATAACCTTTCCCTCTTCTTTGCACAATAGCAGACAGATGGAGTTACTGAGATACACATCTTGTGGGTGTGGGTCAAATTTATTCTTTAATTAATCTTGGTGTAACAACTGCATGTTTGTTCTGACATGAGAATCATTTGATGTAAAACCTTTTTGTATCACACCTTCTCAATGTGGTGATCCTTTATGATAACTCTTTTAAAAGAATTTCCTTGAGTGATCTGTCCACACCTTTCCCTTTTAGTTCCTCCCAAATGTCTCTCTGATGCTCAGGTCACCCTGTTCACCTGAAATTAAAACAAAATCCTAGTCTGAACAACCACAGGATAATCTGTGATGTCAATTCTGAACATAAAGCGGTCCCCATGATATTATCAACTCTATTTGTTCCTCCTATCTTTGGAGCAGCATATATTTCACAATGGCAATAAATTTGGCAGGTTTTTATCCTGGTTCTTTATTGTATAAGCCCTGGGCCAAATGACAATGGAATGGAAACTTGAATGGGCTTGTTTAATAGACAGACTTAAATAATGCATCTGCAATACTGCACTAAGGCTGTGTCTATACTAGCCCTTTTCCCCCAAGGATTTCCCAGCACCGCAGTGGGAAATGCTAGTGTAGAGACAATGCTCAGGCCGTGGCTGGCACTTTAATCACTGTGTTATCTAACCTTGCTCAAAGCAGGCCTATGCTATGCAGCATTTAGAAGGCTGGCAACTCCCTCAGTCCAGTCCACGCTAGCATTCTCACCTTCACTAGTACCAATGGGCTGTATTTTAGAGAAAACTGGCTAGTGTAGATAAGGCTATGGGGTCTGATCCTGCTGGCATGGGTAATCCTTACTTAGGAGAGTGATCCCATTGACTTCATTGACCTATTGCCTGTGTACTAAGGGTGCAGGGTCAAACCCTATTTTCCTCTAAGTTTGAAATGTCTTTCCAACATCTGACTTTGTGCTGGCAGGAGGACTGGCTCCAGGCCATGCTCTTTGTCTGAACAAGTCATAGTCAAGGTAATATGATTCCCCAAAAAACTCAAACCGGAAACATTATGATACAGTAGCAACCTGTCTATAGGCCTAATCCTGAGAGGTTCTGAGCACCCACAACCCCTGTTGCAGTCAGTGGGAGTTGAGGTCACTCTGCACTTCACAGGATGCTCACAGCATCTCTCTGGCTTCAAGGCTTAGGATCAGTGATTTTAATGGTGTGAACACAGCTAGAGGGCTTGGCAACCGGAGTATGTTCTTATACATCTAAATTGACATCTATTTTAAATTATAAAAAGACTTTTATTTATAAAGTAACACACACACACACACACACAAGCGCTCAGGGTGCTGAACAGCAATCACAAAACCAATTTCTCATTCATTAATAAAAGAACAGCCTGACCTCAACAGACAAGGTGGGTAAATAAAGACAACATCATGAAACAGCAGCAGCCTCAGTGGTAGTCATTTCAAAACAACTCCTAAGAAAACAATACATTGTTTTTTTTAAATGTGGAGAGATTAAGTGAGCCAGATTTCAGGAGACAGCAAGTTCCACCATGTTGGGGCTGCTACAGCAACAGTTTGATCACCTACTGACTTCAGGCATGATAGTGGAACCAAATACCATATGGTTTGAGAGTGCAAAATCCCGTCTGGGCAGGCTCAAAGAGGGGGTCTCAAATATAACCAGCGCCAACCCCATTCAGAGCTACCTAGTCCAATAAGGCTAATTTAGACTGAATGTAGTACTCAATATGATCCCAATAGCTTCAACGCTTTCTGACAATGGTGATGCTGCATTCTGAGCAAGCTGCAAATCAGCTTCCCTGATAACCCAGTGAAGAGGGAATTGCACCAATCGAGGTCAGGAGGAGGTGCATTGCCACCTCCAGGTGTCAAGAGATAAATAAGGGGATAACACACACAAATTGCATAGCTGAAAACCACAAAAAGGGCCAGACCCTCTGCTGGTGCAGATTGGCTCATTTCACTTCCATGGAGCTATGCCAATGTACAGCAGCTGAAAATCTGGCTCAGAACGTATTCTTTATTTGTACAACTTGCTTTATTGTCCAACCTTCAATTTCACAGATATACCAGAAAAGAATCAGATCTGTATTTCCCCTTTGGATATGTTAAGGTAAGACCTTTAGCTGGAGACATGTGCCACAGAAGTGTGCATATACAGAGAGGGAGACTATATGTATTCTAAGGTGCTCAATCTGCAATGGTGTCATTTTTACACTGAACAACAGCACAGCATCACTATCAATTTCCCCCTCCTCATCTGCTAAAAAACAACCGATACTAACTGCATACCAAAAATACCAAGCCCCACAAAGCCTCTTTTTGTCTGATTCACTAGATCTGTGGCAGCACTCCAAGGTTTTTTTGTTTGTTTGTTTGTTTGTTTTGGGGGGGCGTGAGGAGGGCGACTTCCTGAGCATACCAACAGCCTCATTTTGATCTGTGATACTGAGTGCTTATTTCCACTTCACAGACTGTGCTGAGCAGTGCCACAGAGAGCCAAATCCCAGAAGTGGAAGAAGGGTGGTGTGGGGAAGAAAGATGAAAGCAGAAAAGAGCTGCATTTATTAAGCTGTTTTTCTTTCAGTGAAAAGCAGCATTTAGCAGTGATTTCATATATCATGTGAGAGGTGGCTTCCTGACAATTTCCAGGGATCCAAACAACCCACTGACATCATATGCTAAATATAGAGCAGCCCTTGCTTTAGGTGAATAAATAATGCAGCAGCAAAGGCATAGGTCTTCAGTTACACATTTATTATGACCAGGCTGTCAGGTTCTTATAATCAAAAGAATCATGTCCAATCCCAATAAGGAATGATTGGCAAAGAACTCAAAACAATTACAGACAATAGCTGATTACGCCAGTCTGCTGCTGATTTCCATGCCACTGAAATGAGAGGTAGCTGTAAACCATGTCCTAGCTTTTCAACCCAGATCTGCTGTGTCCCTCCCTCTTCCTTCAAGCCGGGCTGTAAAGCTGAGAGTGGCTGGAGAGGTTATGAACAAAAAACATTGCCAAAAATGTGAAAACTTCATTAGCTCTTGTTAGGAGAGGGGGAGGAACGGGGAGAGATGGGGGAAGATATGATCAAATTATGCCAGCAGTAAAACAGCAGCCTCTGTGTATGTAACTGCTTTAATGCAAGAGGCTTTCTAAACTCATTCAGAGATAATTTTTAATTGATGCCATCCAGTGCTAATCACTCTTGATTCCTCTAATATTTTTATTTAAGGGCACCTGTATCTAACAAGCAGGTAACCGAGAGCTGTAGTTGGCAATCTGGTAGCTAGGTGATGTCCCTGAAACCACCTGAAGAAGGATTAAGATTCATAATAAAATCCAACCAAAATTTTCTCCTTTCAGATCTAAAGCATCATCAGATGGGAGGGACAGTCTCTGAAACCATTCTTAATGAGGGAAAAATGGAAAAGGAGAGCAAGAAATAAGATGACAATGCACCATAAGAGCTGCCGCAAGGTGTTAGATCAATGACAACATTTGCATGAATTCTTTTTTTACACAGTCTTGGATACAATAGAGGTTGTTACTATGGAAACTAGTGTAAAAGCATCACACAGAAGGGAGAAGGTTAGAACAAAAGATGAAAAGTAAGAAAGATAAAAAATTTAGATCACACATAAGGAACACAATGAAATGACATCATCCAGGCTCATTGTTTGCATCAGTGCTCAATAACACATTGTGGTTTCTGCTCTGGACTGCTGAATGAAGAACTGTTATACTTGTGAATGATAAAGAATGCGGTAAAATTTGAGTTCAGGAATTATCACCATTCCATCGTAAACAGAAGCATTTAATACACCATGCAACTATGGAGTCATCATGCAGTATGAGAAATATTGTGCCAATGATTGTAATATTATCAGAAAGTTATAATGACTCAGGTTTTTATTGCTATTAAGAAGCAAAGTGAAAATAATTTTACACACATTTGATCTTTTGGATATTGACAAGCCTTTGAGAAAAGCCTATAAGAAAAATATGGCCTAATTTTCAAGAGTGTTGAGCACCCACAGCTCATATAGAATTCAAAGGGAGTTGCAGATTCTCAGCACTTCTGAAAATCAGAATATAAATTTTGAGTCAGAAAGTCTCATCAATTTCCGAAATATCAAAGGTGCATAAAATTGCACTTTGCATCTTAATTAGGGCCTGATACTATTCAAAGCTCCGCACCTCCAAATGAGAATCCTCAGCACTCACCTATTATAGTCCTGAATCAGGACAATATTTAAGCATGTGCTTATGTGTGTACCTGAGTGGGAGCTGAGGGAGATGAGAATCTCTGAAAAGAACCAGTTTACATATTTAGGTCCCTGGATATAAATGAAGGTACCTAGATTTTAGGCACATGAGTTCAAAGTTCTTGACCTCAGCATTTGGCTGGATCAGACTCCGAGTTTGCACGGAAGACTAATGAGTAAAGAAAAGTTATAACTTAGATGCTGCTCATAGCTGGTAAATAGAAAAGAAAGTGCATGTTGTGCAGGCTATCGTCAGAGGGAAGAGGAGGATGGGCATCAAAATGCTGGTGTGTGGAGCCTGCTGTACATAGGAGACTTGCATCATTATTCCAGTCACAGCACCATCAGTAAAGTTAGAAGGGTAAACCCAAAGGAACACGTTTCTTATGACTGAGAAACTTTCAGCGTGCTCACTGCACTAGAATAATGATCAGTAAATGCTGTGCTCAGCCAGAGTATAACAACTGTCAGTGCCATTGTTGTAGCCTGTCACTAGACATGTGCTGAGACTGAACGTCCCAAACCATGTAGATAGCCACAGATACTGCCACTATACCATTTGGTAACTGACAGCCCACACTTCTGCTCTGGGCCAAGTAAAACGTGACCAATTGTTTTCACACTTGTGATCAGGCTCCCCCAGCCTCTGGATGGCCATCAAGCAAGTGCAAAGTACACTTGGGAAAGATCTTGCAATCCTAGGGAGTATCTCTGGGGACAACTTCTGTGTATTGTTGTAGGCTAGGGGTTGTATTCTACTCCTTGGGTGGCAGGTTACCTCATCTCCTCCAGGAACTAAAAACAGTTGTGTGTCAGGGGGTTGATTATTGCAGGCCCTGGGATTTTAAACAGCTCCAGAGAAGTACCACCCTTGGGACTGGTTTGCATATACTGGTCCAAACAAGTGCCAGAGGCCAAGGAGACAAAGAAATGACTTATTTTTGATTCAGTAAACACACCTGACATTTGGTCCAAAGATTGGCCCAACCCTGCATTGTCTCCATGGGACTGAAGGGGAGCTACAGGTAAAGTATTTAGATCCTGGTTTTGTTATATATGTTTTCTCTGTATGCTTTTATCCTGGAATAAATGTACTTTGCTCTGGAACAGCTGTGTGGTCCCTAGGATGTCACTGTCCTTCCAGAGAAACTAAAGATCAGAGGGATTGTTTGATCTGCTGGAGATAATCAGTGAGTCCAAGGAGACTGCAGTTTAAAACCCCTGGTCAGGAGGGACAGGGAAACAGGCCCCTGCCCACAGAGAGGTAATGGCTGGAGGCCTAAGGGATTCCTGGAGCTGACCATGCAAGGGGCCAGAGATGCAGTTACCCTGAAACTGTGACAGCACTTATACAAGCAGCACAGTGGGAGCACAAACAAAATAGGGAGAAATAGTAAGAAATGCTCTGTGGTGCAGGGTCTAGCTAGTTTGAGACTCTAGATTGAAGACACAGGGCAAAGGAAACAAAGAATGAGTGGACAGGAGGGGCTGCGGCTAAGGAGAAAGTAACAGCCCCACAACCACATTGTTACTGGGGGTATTGCTGACAGCTGTTTGATATCAGGATATCAGCATATAAAGGAACCTATGTGAACCATAGGTAGCAGAGACATATGATTTCCACAAGGAACCGACTAACCTGACTCTGTATACCTCAGAAAGAGGGATCAAATCATACCTGAAAAATTACCTCAGATGTGCCTGTAGTTGGCAAGTCAGATCAAAGTACTTTATTGGCATGACTATAATGCATGCATTGCCAAAACTAATATATAATACAAATTAAATGATCTACTAAGTATTGTTTCATCCTCATCCAACACTAATACTGTAAAACGCAGAACCCTGGCCTCCTTCCTACAAAAAAAAAAAGGGCACGGAGAAGAGCCAAAAAAGAGCAGGTAGAAGAAAAAAATGATTCTACACTGTGTTGGACGTTGTCTTGACTAGGGAAAGTGGTTGGTTCAGTTGGACTAACTAATCCAATGCAGGGTTAAAATCCTGTACCTCCATTTAGTGGTCAAGTTGTAACTGAGACGCTTGTCCTTTTTTTATGTTCTAGCTTAGACAAGAGCATAGGGTACAACTTAATAGCTAAATAGAGCTTAAGCGTTTACACTACGAAAAGGTTGAGTGGAGGTTGGGTTTTGCTAGCACTCATTAGCCTAAAACCCTGACCTAAACTCAAGTGCTTTCCTACTGCAGACAAAGCTATTGTGGACTTTTGTTCTCTGAAGGGATCCTTGCTATCCTAATCCACACTATGTTAAGCAGCAATCACATGCCATTTTCAAGCTTAGAGGGTAGTTGAAGTGATCAAAAGTAGCAACCACAATATTCACTTGTATTAGCTACCTAACCAGCTAGAAGTCAGATCTCTTTGTTAGACAGGACAGTAACAAACACCCTATAATTGCGCAGAGGTTAGATGAGGCCATTTATTGTCATTTGCTTTAGTGGCCTAGAAAAGCAGCAGGTGTCTGAACTAAACCAACTGTCATTCCTTAGGCCCTTCCTATTTCCACCACTCACTCTTCCCTTCATAAGCCTACAAGGTTTTCTCTGCAGGTCAGACTGTTGACCATCCAGTCCCCACCTTGTATGGTGCATGACTTCCTTCACCAGAGAGAAAAAGACGTATATACTTGGATACTTATGCTCTCTAGGGCAAAGAGAATCTCTTCCTCTTTGTAAGCCATTCTAGCTCAATTTGGGCACTGCCATGATCTAAATAACAACAACCTGTTCCTTTCCTTTCTGTCATCTCAGTCATTTCCTTTCTAACCCATACTTTAGCCCTTCCCTTGATCTACTCTGACCCATTTCTCTCCCTTTGTCCCTTCACCCACTCTTTCTCTCCCTGGGGTGCCTTGGAGCTCCTTCTAGTCTGAGAGGCTCCAAATTGCATTGCATACCTGAAGGAAGCACTGTGTAATGCAGGATTTCTACAATGCAGGGATCAGCTAGCATCTGGACTTTCATTTGTTCAGCAAAGGTAGGGATCATTTGAGGGAGGTCTGAAGAATGTGTGAAGCACAGTATAAGTCTTTACTTCAACTCCAAAAAAAAAGATGATGATTTGGGTTGAGTTTTGATCAACAGGACAGATGACGTTTGGGTCAGAGCACGTATTTATTGAACCGGTTTATGCAGCTTCAGATGAGATTTGCCAGGACCCAGTTGACCAATTAAAGTAAACCTTACCTAAGTCACAGGCCTTGGTTAACATAGCACACTTAAAGCTCTGTCTTCCATGAATAAAATTAATCATTAACTGATTCCTTAATCAGCCTTATCCTCAGAGGTGTAAATTACAGTGACAGATGTATAATCAGGGAAGTCTTCCAAATTAATCTTTAAAAAAAAAGGAAAGATCTCAATACTGGCTGCACTAAGCAAGGCCCTTCTGTCTATAACAAGCACAACAGTAGCACTAACAATGCCAGGCAAAAACCAAGCTGAGAAATGGCCAAGTCTGAGGAAGTAAGCCATTTTTTTCCTAAAGCTAGTAGCAGCTGACTAGACCAGCTATCATTCATTATCATTAAACTGTCTTCCACTGGAATAGCCCAGTCCTGCAGGGTTCTGAATACTCTCTACAAGGTACTTCAACTCAGATTTGTAAAAGGTATTAGGTGCCTGACTCCATTTAAATACACTGCATCTTAAGCACATTGTGTTCAGTGGGACTCTGAGGACACGCAGCAGAACTCCCAGAACTGGGCTCAGAGAGGGCTCACCTGACATCAATAGGACGATGCATGTGCTTAAACATAAGCATGTATCTAAGTGCTTTGCTTCATTGAGGCATGAGTGTTCAGCACCTTGCAGGATCCAGCGTAGAGGGAACAGATGGATCTCCTTCAGACAGCTCGCTCTGGCATGAGAAGAAAAGAACAACATTATCCAGACAGCGTATTGGTTGCTGCTGGAACTGGCCTTGATGCTTTCAGTGAAACTGCTCAAGTTTTGCTGGTATCTTGTGCACTTCCAGTTATTCCTAGAAGATACTGTCCTCCAACAGATGGAGTTGGAAGCTGAAAGGAGAGGAAGGATAATGCTGCAGCTTCCAAAATATAGCCATATCTTCCCAAAATTTCTGCAGCCAAACATGGTCATCTTCTTTTAAGAGTTAGTGTTCCACTCCATCAAAGGTGATGTACATGGCACATGACACAGCCCTGATGATGGGTTTGCCCTTTGTACACAATATGCACAAAGTGGTTTAAAAGCGCCCATCAGTGACTAACATCTGCATAGGATGTTAGAGTATTTTATTTATTCTGTCCTGGAAATGTGGAAATTAAATAATTTTGTAAATACATATTTAATAAAATGGGAAATCTAAGTAACAGAGTTTCAAGTTTAAGGATTTAAAACTCAAAATTGGATTCATTTGAAAAAAAATTCTTTAGTTTAACCTCGCACTCCATGAGAGTTTTGGGTGTGATCGGAGGACAGGATTGGGCCCAGCATGCGGTTTTATTGTAGATACTGCTTTATAATGTGAAATAAAAATAAAATGGATTCTAGAAAATGTTAAATGTTTAATGATATAATTAAGCCTTATTAATGTAATGTTCTTTATTTTGAAAATTAAAATTCACAGAATTCATCAGACCTTTATTTCTTATTCTTCCTCAGGGAGTCTGTCATACTTATTTGTTATGTAGCTTCATAAACATTGATTGATGTTAATGTTTCACATTAAAGATCAGTTTATATTTCAGTTGTCATGGCCTTGTGGAAATGTTATTAATACGAGTCAGTATTTATAACGTGCATTAGTTCTAATCTTTCTTTTGATATTTTATTGTCATTTGGACAAATATAGTCATTATAGATGAAAAATGGTTTAATCTTGAGGGTTCTTACAATGATCTTGTAGAACAATTCGTTTTTAATGCTACTTTGGTTCTGCTTCCACTGCATGCTTCCCTGCTCCTTTTCTTTCCTGTTGCTACTATGTCTCTCCTCCATGTAGCCTCCTACTCCTGGAACTCCCTTCTGAATGCAGTCCACTGTCTGTACTGCCATTCTCTTCTCCTTCGAGCCCTGCCTTAAACAAGTCTGACACACTTCATGACACCTATAAATCCTAAAATGAAATAAAAACATCTCTAACATTGAAATAATAATGGGTAGAGATTTGTAACAAGTTAGCAGTTTCTAGGCTCCTCTGTTGAGCCACCCTAAGCCCAGGACCGAGACCCCTGCAGAAAGCTGCAGGTAGTTACTGTTGACTGTGACCGGAAGATCTTTGCCTCCAGGAAGCATAGAAGAGGGAAAAGGAATCTGGGGCAGAAGTAATTCAGGCTGGGATAGATGAGGTTCTGCAGGGAACCCCTAGGTCCAGCAAGTTTAAGGGAAAAGTTCAGCTGAGATTTCTGTATCGTTATTTGAGTTACCTGTACAGCCAAACATCCACATCAACGGACTACATGCAGTGTGTTTGGAGCAGGATGGGAATACTTACATTCCAACTTTAGTTTAGCAACAATATCTAATTGTGGACCAGAGATGTGGGCCCTGCTAACCAAAGCAAGCTATTATTGTTCGAAACCTTCCTCCTTTTTCCTCTTTGTTTTTATAATCACTTGCCATGCTCTGTCTCAACGTAAGACTTGTTCCTTCAAAACTTCACTTGTACGTGGAGTCCTTACTCTAATGTGTAAGTCCCATTGAAAAAATTTAGACTGTTCGCTGGAGTACGGATAAGGCTCATGAGTAAGTGTTGCAGGATCAGGCCTTTGGACTGTCACTTTTGGGGGAAGGCAGCATGGGCCTGATTCCTGGACACTTACAGATGCTAGAACCCTTATACTGGTAGTTCAACTGATGTCAGTGGGACTATTTTTATGAGTAAGAGTTGCAGGATCAGGCCCTCGTCTTCACTAGGTGTCCTTGGGCACATCCCTTAAACTCCCTGGAGCCTCAGTTTCTCCATCTGTAAAAGGGATAATGATACCTTACCTTGGCTGTAAAACCACTTTCTCAGATGAAGACTACATAAGTACTAAGTATTATTATGAAGGCTGGGGAGGAGGGGTTAAGACACCTGCACACTTGCTCAGGGTGTGTAGAAATTTTGCCTGTGCAAATGGACAGAAGGGGCCAAGTAGCTTCTGCCTCCTTCCCTGAAAAAAGAAAGGCCATGAAGGCCATTGATCATTTAACAGGTGGCAAAGGAGGGAAGCAGAGCGCTCCTTGGGCTGCTCCTTTCACGCTGGAGTGGGGAGTAAGCAGCAGAAGTGGAGCTGAGCTGTTAGCCCTCTCTGGAGGACAATATCAGAAGAGCCCTACAGAAAGGTGGGGCTCAGTATTAATTGATTTGGGGGGAGTTGCAGCATTCATTGATTATAGGGGGCACTATTCATTGGGTGCAGTGTTGGGTGGGATAAGAATGATTTTACTTGGGAGAGGGCAGAATTGGTTGGGGGATAGAACAGTTTCATTTGGGTATGCGAGGTAGAACGGACCTATTTTGGAGTGAGGGTGTGGCCATGCAAATTAAGAAGGCTTCAGGTTTATAGGTATTAAGGTGAATTTTCAAGTCCTGATTATTATTATTACTAGTCTGTCAAGCAACTTTCCCGTGCACGTTGCTGTGTAAATGAAAATCATAACAACAACATTATATGTTCCATGAAAGCCCAGAATTCTGGAAACCTCTCCGATCTAAAGTGGCCTGTGGGAGCTGACTTACAATGTTTACTGTATAAAGTATTTCTATACTGTCACATAGCTACCCATGCTTTGAAAATATGTATTTTATAAGTATGTGTAGTGCTATGTGATCACAGAATGAAAGACTCTAAATGCCTATGTACAAAGGCCAAAGTTACCCATAGAAGTTAGGTGCAGCATCTCCTTCAATTTCAAGTGCCCCTTTCCCTGTTTTTTCAAATGAATTGGATTCTCTACAGTTGCCTGCCAACCACTCTAAATCAAGCAACTGCTGTGTGGTTTAGATTAGAAGCACCATGCTCATTGCTGTATGTATTTGGGACACAATGACTCACAAGTGGTACATATAAAATGCCTATATTCATACAGCTACTCCTGACCACCACAGAAACCCTATGCTACCTGCATTGGCATTCTAGAGAAAAAAGGAGAGGACAACTTTTGACAATTTGTCCACCAATTTTTACATATCATATTGTGCCATACTAATTATGGTGTATGCACACAGTCACTGTTGTTTCCAGTTTTGGTAGGGTACTGTTTGTCATGTATGCGAGGGCTTTGCCTGCAGTAAACTAATTAGGGCCCGGAAGTCTCTGACAGCGGAAGACAAGATGGTAAAAATGTCTGAATCCTGCACTACAACTTCCACTGATGGAACTGTACAGTGGAGCAGTACAACTCCCGATTTTCCTAGCATAGATGCAGGCAGCTCTCCTGTCAATGCAGCTTTGCTTGCCTAGTTTCCACTGTGGGATGTCCAAGAAGCTTCATTAAGTTTACATGGGGTCCAATTCTCCATTGTCTCGCACCTTGTATAGTCATTTACACCAGTGCAAGTGAATGTAAAACCCTACTAACCTCAGAATGGGTTTCACAGCCACTTTGCACTCTTGTAAACAACTATACCAGGTGAAGGACCATGGTGAGTGAGTGAGGACCATGGTGACTGGAGACCTGGTGTGGCCCTAACATCCTTTCAATCAATCATAGCTGCAGGAACAAAACAGGTGGTGCCAAATCTATATTAATTAGGCATTAAAAGTGCCAATAATTTTTTCTTCACTTTAAACACATGCACTTTTTCCGAAATGTAACAGCTTGGCAGCCAGATTTCCTAGCCCTCGTGTTACAGCACCACATCCTAGGGCTTTAAGTTTACTTAACATTTTTCTTTTTATTTTACCAAGATGAGCTGACAGCACACTGTAACAAAAGGCTTGCACTCACATTATCATTATCTGTAACTTGCCAACTGACATTTCAAATAAGCAGGAGGAAAATCTAACTGAACTTGCAAAGATTTAAGTGCTGGAGGTAAAAGCAACTGTCTGTCTGAGTGAGTACTTGCTATCAGGAATTTATACTGATTTTCATTATGGTTCCATATACTACAAGCACATATCAAATGTGGCATTACAAAGAGGTGGAACCTTTTGGTTTTCCAAGAAGTCTGATTTGGAGAAGGGACTGAAGAGTGAAGTTGCAAAGTTTGCAGATGGTACAAAATTATTCAAGATAGTTAAGTCCAAAGCTGACTGTGAAGAGTTACAAAAGGATCTCACAAAACTGGGTGTCTGGTCAACAAATGGCAGATGAAATTCAACATTGATAAGTGCAAAGTAATGCACATTGGAAAATATAATCCCAACTATACATATATAAAGATGGGTTCTAAATTAGCCGTTACCATTCAAGAAAGAGATCTAGGAGTTACCATGGATTTAGCTCAGTGCACAGCACGGTCAAAGGGCTGGCAGAATGTTAGGAACCATTAGAAGGGATAGATAATAAGACAGAAAATATCCTAATGCCACTATATAAATCCTGGTGCACCCCACACTTTGGGTATGTCTACATCTACATTTTGTAGCACTGGTTGTTACAGCTGTATTAGTACAGCTGTATAGGGCCAGCTGCAGAGTGGCCACACTTACAGCAACCAGCGCTGCAAGTGGTGTTAGATGTGGCCACACTGCAGCGCTGTTGGGTGGCTTCAAGGGGGGTTCGGGGAATGCGAGAGCAAACCGCGGGAAAGCAGGTCTCCTTCCCCGGTTTTGCTCCTGTGTTCCCCGAACCCCGAGCAAGCAGATCTCCTTCCCGCGGTTTGCTCTCGCGTTCCCCGAACCCCGAGCAAGCAGATCTCCTTCCCCGCGGTGTGCTCTCGCGTTCCCCGAACCTCGAGCAAGCAGATCTCCTTCCCCGCGGTTTGCTCTCGCGTTCCCCGAACCCCCGAGCAAGCAGGTCTCCTTCCCTGCGGTTTGCTCTCGCGTTCCCCGAACCCCCGTGCAAGCAGGTCTCCGTCCCCGCGGTTTGCTCTCGCGTTCCCCGAACCCCCCTGCAAACGGCGGGGAAGGAGACCTGCTTGCTCGGGGATTCGGGGAAGGAGACCTACTTGCACGGGGGTTCGGGGAACGCGGAGAGCAAACCGGGGAAGGAGACCTGCTTCCCCCGCGGTTTGCTCTCACGTTCCCCGAACCACCCTGCAAACCGCTGGGAAGGAGACCCGCTTGGGGGGGATTCGGAGAACACCGGAGCAACTGCGGGGAAGGATACCTGCTTGATTACCAGAGAGGCTTCCTTCAGGTATGCTGGGATACCTGCTTATTCCACGGAGGTCAAGAAAAGCGCTGGTAAGTGTCTACACTTGATTACCAGCGCTGGATCACCAGCGCTGGATCCTCTACACCCGAGACAAAACGGGAGTACAGCCAGCGCTGCAAACAGGGAGTTGCAGCACTGGTGATGCCCTGCAGATGTGTACACCTCCTAAGTTGCAGTGCTGTAACCCCCTCACCAGCGCTGCAACTTTGTGATGTAGACAAGCCCTTTGAATACTGTCTCCAGTTCTGGTGGTCCTATCTTTAAAAGGATATAGCAGAACTGGAAAAGGTTCAGAGAAGGGCAGCAAAGATGATCAAGGGTAGGGAACAGCCTCTGTAGTAGGAGAAACTAAAAAGATTAGAGATGTTCATCTTAGCAAATGGCAGCTATGGAAGGAGGTGATAGAGGTCTATAAAATCATGAATGATCTGGAAAAAGGGAACATAGAAGAGTTATTTACCCTTTCTCACAATAGAAAAACCATAAGTCACCTGGTGAAATTAACAGGCAGAAGATTTAATACAAACCAAGGGGAAGTTCTTTTTCCAGATGACACACAATTAACCTGTGGAACTTCATTGCTATGGGATGCTTGTGATTGGCCACAAGTAAAATAGGGCTCAAAAAGAACTATATAAGTTCATGGATGACAGTTCCATCAATGGCTTTAGCCAAGATGGTCAGGGACACAACTCCATGCTTGAGGTTGACCCTAAACATCGACTGCTGGAAAATGGGAGGGGACGAAAGAGGTGCATCTCCAATTGCCCTGTTCTGTACACTCTCCCAGAAGCTCTGGTGCTGGCTGCTGTCAGAGACAACAATTGGGCTAGATGGACCATTAGTCTGACCCAGTACGGCAGCTCTTATGTTCTTATGTTGGTTGAACTTATACTTAGCAAATTGTTTTCTTCCTGGAGTTGATACAGGAATTTTCAGGCTGTGGGAGAATGGATAAATGTGCAAGTTTGTACGCATTTTCATTACAACAGTTATTATGTACACAGAATCACTACAAATGTAGTTGTTGAAACAGTACAGAATAAGTGTTGTCCCAACTCTTTCCAGACTGTGATGGTCACTTTTTCTGATACCATGAATCCAAGACTTAGATAGGTGGGGGTGGAGGGAATAATCCCCTGCTTCAAATTGTTACTGCAACCTCTGCTAAAGGACAAGCACAGTAGTATCTTTTTCAAAGCTAGTTCTTTAGCACTTGTTAGTCATGGATCTCAAAGTGCTCTTGCGTGGTAGGAAAGCAATGCATGGTTATCCCTCTTTTAGAGACAGAGAAATGGAAGCATGAGGATGTTAGTATCATGCCAAAACTAAACACAGCAAGTTAGTAGCAATGTCTGGAATAGAATTCAGGCCTCCTGACCCTCAGCCTGATGCTCTGTTCACTAGCTACAGCTTTTCATGAAGGGATATTGCTGCATTTTTCTTGATTACATTTGATTGGGGGGAGGCATGGGGAAAGGAGTTGGTCAAAAATAGAAGACTGAGTAGTTTGCTGGCCTGTGACAAGCAAGTAAGGTACCTGGCTGTTTGGCCACAACATACTGCTTCTCTGTTATTGGAAAAGGGGGCTCTTCACCTTGGTTCAGGAAACACATTCACTCTGCTGAAGGTTTCAGGATGTCTAAAAAGAAACAGAACCAGGGGTTTCTTTGAGCTATGAAAACTGGCAGCTAGAGCTGGGGAAAACCTCTCACTTACACTGTTAAAAACATATCACCAGGTACAGGAACAGAAACATTTAATGACATCCCAACTGATTATGGGAAGAAGTGTAGTCCCACTGTCTTCCACACAGTATCTAGCTCTAGACTATATTGAACAGCTGACATGTCACAGTGGACTAGGGTGAGTGAGATCCCTTATCACTCTATAGTCCATAAGGATCAGTCTCACTGTCATCTGTGTCACCACATACAGCTTTCTACAGCAGTGCCAGCACCATTAGACATCCTAGTGCTACTGCCGTCGCTGATCTGTTTGCTTCTGAAGGACTCAGGTACTTCTGTTTAGGAATCACGACAGGGGAAAGCACTTGTACTTAGGGGTTGAAATTGGAGCTGAAATCTATTCCTGGCAAAGACTCTAAACTAAATTCAAGGTCAGAAATCAACAGAGTGCCCTGCCCTATTGGTATGTGTTGTTAGATGCTGCTGTCACTGTTTATTTGGCAGTGACAAAGTTTAGGTTACTAAACCCCTCTTTCTGGAGTCTGCTGATTCCTCTCCTTCCCCACCCCCATCTGCATTACTCTCCAAAGCTTGCTCAGCAGGCTCAAGTTATGTGACCCCAAAATGAGATGCCATTCACAGCAGACTGTGCAGATGTTCACACAAGAGCAGCCCTCAGCTTGTTTATATTCTTATCATCAGTGAAAAGCACTGTCTCTTAAATTTCTTCACTAGGGTTCAGAGTTACTACCCCATTGAGATGAATGCGAAACGGTTTCACTCCACCCTGAGAACTATTGTTTCAGGTTGTGTGCACATTCAGTTAAACACCACTGCATTTTCTTAGATCTGTCTCACATTCTGAAGGCTATTTTCACAACACACTATTTTTACAACTACAAGGTCTAGAGATTTAATTTTTATAATGAAAGTTCAGAGTCTGGTGCGCAATATGACAGCCACGACAGTGGAGTGCCAGCTCTCTAAAGCCTGCTCTACACTTAAAAATGAAGTGACCTAACTACGTCACTCAAGGCTGCTAAAAATTTTGAGCCTTGAGCACTATAATTAGGTGAACCTAACCACTGGTGTAGAGGCAGTTGGGTTGATGGAAGACTTCTGTCAACCTAGCTACCGCCTCTCAGAGAGGTGGACAGTGGTTCTCAAACTTTTGTACTGGTGACCCTTTCAGCACAGCAAGCCTCTGAGTGCGACCCCCTCTTATAAATTAAAAACACTTTTAAATATATTTAACACCATTATAATGCTGGAGGCAAAATAGGGCTTGAAGAGGAGGCTGATAGCTCGTGACCCCCACATAATAACCTCGTGACCCCCTTGAGGGGTCACAACCCCCGGTTTGAGAACCTCTGAAACTACACAGACAGAAAAACCCATTCCATTGAGTAGGAAGTGTCTACATTATGGCACTACAGCAGCACAGCTTGCAGAGCCTTAGCTGTGCCACTCTAAAGGCTGTAGTGTAGACATGCCCTGAGCCATCACTAACCAGCCTATCTGGCACCTGCCCTTTTTGCTTCTTATTCCTCTCTTAAGCCTGGTCTACACCTAAACTTAGTCGACCTAGATACATCACTCAGGGCTCTGAAAAATTTCATGCCTGTGTGATATAGTTAGGTTGACCAGTACCGACTGTGGATGCAGCTGGGCTGATGGAAGACTTCTCTATCGACCTGCATACTATCTCCTTGGATAGGTAGATTACCTACAGTAATGGGGAAAAAAACCTTCGTATTGATGTAATTAAGTATCTATTCTACAGCGCCCCAGCTCTGCAGATTAAGCCACCGTAATGTGGATTGTCCCTTATTATCACAGTTAGAGAAAGTTACTGTATTTGAGGCCTCAAAGCTTGCAAGCAGGCACAACTGCTGTACCTTAAAAGTGTCTGCTGCGCCTTTGTCTTGGATATAACCTATGGAAAGCAACTGCTACTTTTGGGGGGCGGGGGGTGCGGTTTAAAGGAAGCTGCTTGAGGGCCCAGGGCATGGTTGCTAATGCTGCTGCTATAAGTCATGACCAGAGTTGTCTTAGAGCAGAAGGGAATGCTACAGCGGCTGTGTCTGCTGATCCTTCTAGCAATGTTTTGGAGGCCCTGTCACTCCCAGATCTGTTTTCTTTAGCCTTAACTCCTGCTTCTTGCAGCTCTTTAATTAGATGAGGAAGAGACTGAAATCTGTAGAATGAGCCATGTTTGTTTTCTACTGTAGCACTGAAGTTTTCACAGGTACGTTTGTCTGCAGTGCCTATCAGCACGGTATCAAATTCCTGCCAAAAGTCTAAAGTGTAAATGCAGAGCGATAGTTCTTTCTCTCTCTCCAGTGAGCTGGGACTAGTTTTTGGAGTTATTGGGGGAAGGATCAGTTGAAGAAGTATAGTCTGCACATTACTCTGAAGTGCTCTCTCTTGCACACGCAACTTCTACTCTTCAGGCTGACAGAATGTAGCGGCCAGAGGAGGTCATGACCATTCAGTATAAGTCACCCTCTCCCTCCGCTCCAATGTCATTTGTACGAAACTTGTGAAGGAGCAGGGGGGCTGTTTGAAGAAAAGGATCAAAAGTTTGAATGCCTCAGTATTCAATGGCCAGCCAGACCAGAGCACTGGGCTGACAGTGCTGCTGAACAGCAGGAGTGCTGTGTTTATGGAAATCATGTCATCATCCTCTGCAGTTCCCAGGAAGCTAACTACAACACCATGGGCCAGGCCCTCCGCTGGTGTCAATCGGTGAAGCTGAAGTTGTTTACACCAACTGATGAGCTGATCCCCTTAATTTAAAAGTGCAGCAGAGATGAAGCTGCACCTAACTCTGCACTTGGAGAGTCAAGGCCCAAGTCTCCACTGCTTTGTACATGGTATCGCTGTTAACATCTCTGCAACGTACGTGTAAAATGGTACCATTCTGACTCGGATGTTTATACCTATGTTGCACAGGCGTAAACCTTGCATAGCACAAAATATGAGGCAATGGACAATACAGCCCACAAAGCCCTGCCATACCAATTCGCTACCACCATTTAAGAGTCATTCCCTCTTGGGAGCCATTTTTAAAGGCAATGCTCAGTGGGGATTTTGCATACAAGGGAAAGGCAATAAGGACAGTGAATAAAGAGTACAATAGTCTGAGGTAAATTGAAGGTGCTGAATGGTGCATATACAGATGGATAGGTTGTCCATCCTCTTTCCCTCTCTCTGTCTCATTGTTTGTTACACTACACTCTCTTATTGCATCTTGCCTTAATTTAGATTGTGAGCTCTTCACAACTGGTGGATAGCCAATTTATGTTAGGGTGCTCTAGAACACCCATCACCATGGTATCTGTGTGGGATTTTTGTCATTACATCACATGCAGAGTATGGGAAGAGGACTTCCTTCTGTTCCAGTATCTCTGAGGAGACACAGGAGCTAGGACAAGTGTGCTGTCCAAGGAGAAGTGGAAAAAAAATTGTATGTGTTCATATAATATCTCTCCATAATTGCTGTTGGTATTCTGTCATTCCAAGAAAGCACATATAAGCCTTAGTGCTCTGAAGAAAGGAATTGGGAAGTATCAGACAAGACTAATGTCAACGGTGTCTCCACTGGTGGTTTGTAATGGGACAGAAGTTCTCAGAAGCCTAGAGTCATCATTACTTCCTCCACCATAGCCAGCAAGTGGCTTATATTACTACAATGCTCCAAATCCCACTTTAAGTCCTCCCTGAGAGAGTAAATATAGTTTGTGAGATGGCTATCTTTAGAAGCCTGTCTAGTCTCTAAGGATGGATCTTTCTCAATGTTCTCTTGCTAATACTAGACTGTTTCTTTCTCATTTGCTTACTTCTGCATGCAGTGCATCACTCAGAAAAAGAAAAATACAAGGGGAGATAGAATGTTCTTGTGGTTCAGAGACAGAATACTCAGGAGACCTGCTTTCCATTTCTGGGTCTGCCACAGACTTCCTGGGTCCAGTCACTTAGTCTTTGAGCCTCAGTTTCGCTATCTGTAAAAAGGGTTTCATAATATTCACCTAGCTCACTGGTGTGTTGCGAGGCTCATTCATTACAGTGCTCCTAGTTCCTCAGAAAGAAGTGCTGCATTTTTCAAGCAGTGTTTTTTAAACATAAGGTTTCTCAAATTCAGAGGATTATTATGGTGTGGGAAAGAATAAAAGAGAAAGCAGAAGTTTTGTGAGATCAGAAGTGACCCTGGAGGTGTATATTCTCCAAACTTGAAACGAAAGGCAGTGGTTAAAGCAGATTTAAACAATAGGGGGAGCTCCCCAACAACAGGTTGATGGTTACCTGTTGTTGGGGAGCAGTGCTCCCCACAGCTAAGGAGGGAGGAGCTGTGGGGAGCACTGCTCTCCAACAACAGGTAACCATCAACCCTACCCTTACTTGCCTTACTAAAAGAGAATCTCCTTTAGCTTTCAGCACTACAAGGCATATGCCAGTTAGTTGTACAGTTCTGATTCTAATGTTTTGTGTGCATAATTCAATGTGGAAATCAGGAACTTGGGGCCTATTTCTGCCCATGAGTATCCGAAGGCACAACCAGGCCCTCTGATGAGTAAACTGTGTACACTCTTTTAAAAATTAAGCACAGTAGATCAAATTCTCTTCCCATTTACATGTATGCAACTCCATTTAACTTCAGTGGGAGTTCCATGCATTTAAAAGGGCCCAAATCTCCTGTCATTAAGTTTATAATAATAATACCAAGACCATATAGATAAATATGTACAGTATAATGTAACACCCACCACCACCAGTATGCAGTCCTCTCTCTCAAGCAAATATGTCAAAGTGTTCCCATGCAATTGCCATTACAACTCTGTTTGACATTTAAAGTCCCACCTCTACTAGGGAATTGATTTTTATTAGTCCCTTGAGTGGTTGCTTAGGACAGATTTCATTGTATATCAGAAGAGATGTCAGAGAAGACCCTTAAACAGCTCTGTCTCCAGCACACATTAGGTTACCCTTGTGGTGGACAGCTCCATTGTGCCTAAGGAGTGGAGATGTCAACCATGGTCATGCCGAAGCTTCACTCTACCTTTTAGGTATCCTGAGCCCAGACTACTGAATGACTGAGGATATAGGACAAAAAAAAAGGGATTTTGAGTAGCTGTGCCATGGGAAGCAGTGTTGAGAACAGAAGACAAGTTTGAGGTGCTGCGGGCTTAACTAGCAACCTAGTATCCTGGAGGTTCCTTTGTAGAAGCACCAAAAAGGGTGCTTATTTATCCAAATTGATGTGAACCTTTAAGCTTCAACAGGCTAGAAGTCTCAGAAGACCAGATTTTCTTGTGAGATTTTCATTATTTCCATTTGGGCTAAGAAATACCAGGAGGGTAGGTTCTCCCATAGTATTTCAGGACTTAGAGAGGGAAGGAGTCAACAAAAATCAGGAAGGGCAGAGATATACAACACCCCACCTCACCACCAAAAAAGTTAACTACATTTTTCTGAGCCCCAGAAGCAAGTGTTGGGGCAACAGTTTTTCTCTATTTGGCCATCTCCTAGCTACTCAGGTCCAGAGAGATGAAATTTTTTTAAAGAAAAATTGAGGTATTTACTAGAGGTGAGGTAAGCATTTCCAGCAAGTTATTTTAGATGTGTTTCACTTTTCTGCTGTAGATCATCTGTTTTCCTCAGATTTATTTGGTATTTGAAGTTACTTGCTAACTGCTCTTGGTTATACATATAGTTCGTGGTCTGGAGAAATCGAGTTTCAGAAACTGAACAGTGTTGAGTCACATGGACCATGCTGTTGTTTCTGCTCCCTGATTGGATGGAACTCTATGAATCGGGGTTCCAGTGAGAATGCTTTACAAGTTAGACATTCTCTTTGCCTGGATAATCTCTAATATTTGCTTAAAATTTGCTGCTTCTGCAAATGATATTGAATGATACTTCCCTAGAATATGAGCAGAAAGTGAACACCAGAGAGATGTGAATGGAGGCAAAGAGAATTCAATGTCTATTTCAGTGACAATTTCTGAAAAAATTTTAGTTATTATCACAATGGAGTTTGGTTTTATGAACTGCTCCTCCTTGTGGCTGTTCAGCTACATGAAATAATAATTAAGTTTACTTGTAGTTTGATAAGAATGTGGCTATTTGTTTGTGATGCTGCTCAGTAACCAGGTGTATTCCAGCTTGTGGCAGTTTATTGTCATACACTGGGTCAGAGTCTGATCTGATCCCCAGCCCTCCTCAGGAGTTTAATCTCTAAAACAAATACACAAGAGAAGAGAATTGGGTCTTATATAGTTTGCCTACTTTAGCTACTGAAGGCATGAGAATGCTGAATTACTGAATGCACCGCCAGTATTGCCTACACACGTTGTGCACGATTGTCATTCCCTGAAATTACAAGCTAACAAAATAATCTTTTCACTGCTAATTTTCAAACAAACACTTCCCTGTGGTGTTTTCTTTATCTAAGCGAAGCCAACAGCCATACCATAGGCAATTGGTGTAGCACAGAGCTCAGCTGAGACTCCGACATAATGAAAGAGGGATTACAGAAAGATAGTTAATGGACACAGCTGCTGCTGTAAGCTTCACTCTCACAGGCTCCACTTAATATGAGAGGGATCATGTTGCAGATACTTCTCTTGTGCCGCTATATACAGTGTCACTGGGGAACTCTCCAGAAACAGAACAGCATCATTTTGGTTTTGTCTGCCAGACTGAGAACACCAATCATGCTCTTCGACAAGAAGGACCTCCCACTTTCCTCTCTACTACTGAAAAAAGTCTCTTCCAAGCTTCTGAGGGACAGATTCTGATCTCAGGTACACTACTGAGAATCTACAGCCACTCTAATAAAGCAGACAATGTTACACTAGCATAAGCAAGATCAAATCAACCCAGAGACCTTCTGTTGAGATAACAGGGACTAGAGAACATACAAGTGCACAGGGAGGTACTATGATATAAAGATACCTAATAGCAGCCAGGAGAAATTTCACCTATGATTTTGAGAATGGTAGAGAATCCAAGATTAGTTCGGAGTCAGAGGGACAACAGCAGGAGAGGTTTCAGTTTTGAGCACTGATCAGCCTGCTGCAATGACTCTTCTCTTGACAAGAACTAAGGAACACACTGTTCAAATCTGATCCACCATTGGCTGGCTAGCTAACTTAAAAAAAAAAATCAACATCTTCATGCCAGATAGACTGCATTAACTGTGTATGGGGCACTGCTGAGCCATCTGCAGATGCAACAGAGCTGGTGCTTTCTGCAGAATGGGTTTGGAGGCAGAATTTATAAGGTATGGTTTTCTGTCTCTTTGGATCTCCTCTTATTCACTTTTCTTCTGTTATCTTTAAAAGAAAGCGAGAAAGCATTAGATGCAGAACTGGAAGAGGATGTAGCTTACCTCTCTGAGGCAGATGTGTGATCATGCCTTAGTTTTCCAAATGACTACTGTCTTCCCAGGGCTGGTAGGGCAATTTAGCCCTCTAGTCAAATCAAAGACACCATCGTCCTCCAAAAAGCCCCCCTGCCTAGATTCTGGTAACCATTAACATCCTTCCCCTGTGGCTGAAGGGGGCTCCTCCTCTCTCCTTATATCAGAGATCAAGCAATCCTTGGCACCTCTAGGCCACTGCACCTCTCAGAGACCTTTCTCTCCATTGCAGGTTTTTCCACTGCCTTGGTAGTACCAGAGGGAAGCCCAGGACCTCCCTACTGCAGGTTTCAGCCTTGGAACGCGTACTATGGAACAGCAGTCTGCCCTAAACCCCAAATTGCCTTGCATCATGATTCCACGGCCACTTTGGTTTATGCCTTCTCCCCAGCCTCTTGCATCCCAGCCCACTCCAGCTCCCTCTGCATGGGGATCACCACTGGTCTTATTCTAGAGCCTTGCTATTGCTCTTCCTCAGGTGTCCTCCTCACCTGTCTCAATTTCAGCTAAGCTCCTCCCAGGACTCCTTCCCCAGCTCCCTCTCAGCCAAGAGCCACCCAGGAAAGCTTCCCCAGCCAGCTGTTGCTTTCTTCTGTTCTCACTCCCGCACTGAGACCAGAAAGCTCTTTATCTCCTATTGGCCCCTTCCCAGCAGGCTTAGCCATAGCCAACAATCACTCAGTAGGGTCCTGCACTCTTTTGTGGCCCCGTCACATTAAGCAGTTTCGGGATGCTCTCTAACTAAAAGAAGAGTAAAATGCGTTTAACCCATTTGCCCCTGCATAGAGAACACCTCCATTTTTCAACTTGATGTGATTAAAATGAAGACAAGAACAGACCTTCAACATAGTGTATGTGAAGGAAAAGGCAAGTTAACCTGGACAAGCAGTACTACAGGCACTACTGCTAAAATAATCTGCACCGATAGTTTGAGAAATCCCCCTTCTGTTAATCACCAATATATTCATGCATACAATTGCACACTGTAACAACCACGCTGGTCATTCCAACGGTAGGGCATTAACATGACTTCCACTTTTAGATGCAACGGGGATAAAACTGGGCATTTGGGCAGAAATTGCCCAAAATCTGTTGGAGCGAAGGGGGCTAAGAGACATTGCACCTTCCTCCCACAGCCATCTGGAAGCCTCACTTCACTGCTGGGGCTTTGTGGGCTTAAAAGGCATGGCTGAATAGACAATGAGCACAACCATTCTGTGTACCATCATGCCTAGGCAAATCTGTTGGGATTGTCAGTGTTAATTTCCATGGTTTCTGCTCTGTGCTGCTAGCCAATACATACATGTCTAGCGTAGTATATATCACATTAATGGGCATTATGTGCAGTGAATTAATATTATATACTAATTATCTCTAGACTGATTCTTGCCTACATATTTTATACCTGTCTCTGGAAATTTCCACTACATGCATCTGATGAAGTGGGTATTCGCCCACAAAAGCTTATACTCCAATACGTCTGTTAGTCTATAAGGTGCCACTGGACTCTTTGTCGCTTTTTATAGTATACACATATGTCTTGGCAAGTTATGTTAACTGAATGTATCATTCTCTCCCCACAATTCTGTTCACCCATGTCAAGTATCCCAGCTAAAGTCAGCCATGGCATTAAAAAATAGGAAGCCTGTCAAAGCCAAATGCATGAATGGTGTGTCCTAGCACAGATTGGGATAAACCTCTCCACCCAACCGCTTTGGAATGTAGTATGCAAATGAAAGATAAGAAAGAGACCGAACAAAAACAAGTTAAGGAATTGTTATGAACTGGTGAGTTGGATTTTAGTGCCATGTAAAAAGTTTTGTAACTTGTAAAATCAGACTATAAATACTACTAGCTGAAAGGCAGATTTTTTGATGCACACTTTCTGTTTAAGCTGAACATGCTGTGAGAATATTCTTCTTGGAAGAAGGGCATGTCTATCTCCTTTTTGTATTGTACTGCTTTGTCTTCAGACAATGCATTTGGCTAAGTTCGGTGTTTTGAACATTTTTAAGAATAAAGCATGAATGTAGTCAAGCAATTTGAGTTAATAGTGCCATCAAGTTCCTTAAGAAGTTGGGGGTTGACCCAGGAGCAGATAAGGAAGGGATTGATATCGGGTATCGGTAAGGCAGCTGTCAGGCAGGGGGGTAAGGAGGTCTGAAAAGTAGCATGGTGGGGTTGGCTCAATGTATAAATATTTCAGAGTTCTGAGGATGCACACAAACCATGCCACCATTCCTTCCTCCTGCTATTCTCCCAATGGCAAATCACCTCAAAAACCGGCACAGTTTTCCAAGTAAATGTAACTCTTACGTGTTTTTTTTTCCATAGAAGGACACAGTAGGGCCCAATGTTTTTTAATTCTTCATTAGTAAGTACAATGGCAAAGCTTGAAGTGGACAGGGCCAACTAAAGTAGCAGACTGAAAAAGAGAACAGTTGAGAGCTGTGCTGGAAGTCTGATACAGCAATCTCCAACAGACATACAGTGCACCATCAATATCAAAATCCAAAGGTATTTTTTTTGTAAATTTCCTGCTTTTTTTAAGAGACAACACTATTTGCAATTGTATCAATGCACATGCATGGCAGAGAGATGCAAGCACTGGGAAAAACTGGTGCATGTCAGGTTGTTAAAATAAATCTAATAGAAAAAACAAACTAAATCTGATCTGGAAAAAACTCCAGCATTTATTAAACCTGCCATTTGCCAGTCAGGGAGCACCATGTCAGACTCTTATGTATGCTCTGGTTCCATTCTCTGTCAGCTTCTAACGCTACATCTTCACTACAGCCGGGATCGATGCTCGGAGATCGATCCACCAGCGGTCAATTTAGTGGGTCTACTGAAGACCCGCCAAGCTGACAGCAGATTGCTCTCCAGGCGATCCCTGTGCTCTACCCCCAACGAGAAGAGTAAGGTAAGTTGATGAGAGAGTTTCTTCCATTGACCCCTTTGCGGTGTAGACCCTGTGGTAACTCAACCTAAGGTATGTCGACTCCAGCTATGTGAATAGAGTTGCACAGCGTAGTGTAGGCATAGCCTAAGTGCGCTAAGGGAGTAATAATGAAATATGCCCCAATTCACAAATTCAAACCATTTCCCTTTGCCAGGTAGTCTGCTTCTGCAACCCAGTACTAACAACACTTCCCTAAACCGCTAAGGATACACTAACAGTATAAATAGATTTTTAAAAGCTGTCCCAACCCTAAAAATGTGTTACAAATGAATGCCATTCCTACACAGAGATCTGCAAGTTCTTGAACCATAAACTGGGCCCTACATAATTTATATCATATAGCAATGATAATAATGAAGTATAAATCTGTTATAATTTATTTATGAATAAATAATAATGTACTATTGGTAATACATTCAACTACAATACATATTTATAACAACAAGATTTCTTATAAATAATTATAACAGGGCAGACTGTGCATTAGAAACGTGACTGATAGTACACATCTAGGCCCTACTCCTACAAACACTTTTGCATGCAAGTAATCTTACACACACGAATAAGCCCATTGAACTCAGCGAGTGTATATGTTTGCAGGATGAGCCTCAGCTTGGGTCATTCCTAAAAGGAACTGATTACAAAACTAAACTTTTAACCAAGGTAGCACAGAACAATTTAATTCTAAAAAGTTGTGCTTCATTTTATGCCTTAAAAAAAAAAACTTACTTTTGCATTATTTTCCTTTTTTAACCAGTTTTAAAGAGAAAATAAAACCCAAATAATCCTCTCTATTTTATAAATATTATTTTGTTTAAATTTAGTCAAACTATATTTACATCCAAAGAGGACTTAATTTGTTTTATCTAATCTTGTTTGATTATTCTACACCAGGGCTATTGGTGTAGTTTTGAAATTATTGAGCTCTAGTAAATTTATGGGTTGTATGACCAAAGGCAGGTCTACACTTAAAACACTGCACTGGCACAGCTCAACTGATTCAGCTGGGCCACTGTAGCACTTAAGTGAGGATGCTCCTATGCCGACAGGAGAGCTTCTCCCATCAGCGCAGTCAATCCACCTTCCTGAGAGGTGGTAGCTATGTTAACAGGAGAAGCTCTCCCATCGACATAGTGTTATCTACAAGGGGAGTTAGGTCAGTATAACTATGGCACTCAGAGGTGTGGATTTTTCACACCCCTGAGTGATGAAGTTACACTAATATAGGCCTGTACTGTAGACCTGGCCCAAAAGACTGACATTTATTTATTGAAAAGTGATGAGAGAGGTATACCTAAAGGGGTGTGCCATATGCTGTTCCTGTTCTGAGCAACAGCAGTAAGTCTGTTTCCATTCTGCATAAAAAGGAAACTACTGCATGGAACCCATATTAGTTTGTGGCAGATTACAAAGGGCAAAATGCTTGGCTGGAAGAGATGCCCTTTTTCTCCCTAAAAGATAAAATATTAAGTAAGGAATTGATCCTGCATTCTTTATTCATTGACTTGAATCAGAGTTTTGCCTTTAAGACTATAAGATTGGGTCATAAATGTAGGGTTTTATTCAGAATATCAGTATGGCTCAATTGGCAACATTCTTGCTTCTGTCCCAGAATTGCCACCCTTGGACTCAGTCTTATCTTCCTTTGTGTTATCATAATACAATGCTGTAGCATTGAATTTTGCATGAGACATTAAAGCATGGTCCCTTATTAGTCATTTAGCCCTTTGAATTCATTTCTTGTTTCTGATGCATAAATGTTTCCCATGCATACGTAGGCCTGGAGAATTGACAACACCACAATTTATGGGAAAATATTCCTTAATCTGGGCCATTATTATCCTTCCTACAGTTGGCTTACCACCCTTTCTTCACTATCTCTTTTTAGGTTTCAGAATAGCAGGCATGTTAGTCTGTATCCGCAAAAAGAACAGGAGTACTTGTGGCACCTTAGAGACTAACACATTTATTTTTAGCTGAATATTGTTTCATCTCTTGGGATGGCCTATGTGAAATTCTCAGACAACAGTTTTAAAACCATTTGGACTGTAGTAGATCTCGATTTATTAGAGTGTGGCAGGAAGTCATTAACCAAAAGAAACAGTACGCATTGCATATCTGTATTCATGCTAGGCAACTGTAGCACTTACTCAACTGCTTCCCTGGCAATCTCTGGGGAGGAGCTCTACACCCCACTGTAGGCTGTTTGTAGATATGCAGCACTGTCAGTATGTTTATCTCTGTATCTAATGCATTATTTGGATAATTTCAATATGAAATGGGCACATCTCTCAGTATGCTCCATATTCCTTTGTGTTTTAATCGGAAAGAAACAAACGAACCCTAGGTCAAGTCCAATGAGAAGATTTAATGCGACTATAGAATATTATGGTCTTCACTCAGTTATACCAGTACAGCCTCACCAAAGTCAGTGAAATTGCACTGTGCATAGATTCTGACTGTTATTATTTAAAAGGGTTCTAGAAGATACGGGGAGTGGGAGGTGGATAAGAAAAACATGGTGGGCAGCGCATTCACCTCAGATGATATCACACAGAATGACATTGTCTGTGTCAAATAAAAAGCACATGAACTAATAATATTGCTGTTAATTATGGACTGGTTAACTCTGGGGATTAGCAATAAAATACAGTCTCTCATCCACTAGGTCAAGTTCTGTGTAGGTTGGTAGTGACTGAAAGGTGTCACCAGAGGATGATTCTTCAGTGGCCTTCATGAAATGAGTTGGTTGGTCTCACTCCAATTCCTTGTGAAGTTCTCCAGAAAAGCAAGCCTCCAAAATTGGCATGCTCAGTAGATAAGGTAACAACCCCCAGAGCAGTTTATCCTCTTAAGGGCACATTTGTGGCAGAGAATGGAGAAGCACACACTGCTGCAGCTGACATTGGTCCCAGTTTGCAGATAATAATTAGACAACTTCAGTTTCCAGGGTTGCCAATCTGGCATCTTTAATAAGCACTAAAATCACACAAAAAAATCCCCAATCCATTACTATTAGTACTCTGAGAGCTGTGGCAGGAGGCCAAGTGACTAGCCACTCAACAAGTGCAGTAATTCCCAGAAATACTCTGCCTGGAATATCTTGCTGCTATTATGACATGGATTTCAAAAACGAAAAGAAGAAAATAAAAGATCAAAGTCAGTACTGCCCACTGACTGGTTATTATTGACATGTCTCACAACAATGGAAGCTAGTTCTGTTTGTGTCCAAAATTCTAATCCAAATAATAACTGAACCAAGATGGTGCTATTTAATGACCTCCTATGCTGTAAATACATCCGGGGGGAAATGAATATGTTCAATTATTGTTACATGATGTTATTCTTCTCTTCCAAGAAAAGAAAAAGGTCTACACAAAAACAAAAGCTCCAGCAATCTAATCATACAAGGAAGTCTAGTACTGTAAAGCAATGGGGGGCAAATCAGTCTATTTCATACCATTTACGCACTTTTTTCTTCTCCTAGTCAAAGGCAGGGGACAGGGGAACAGCTCAGATGTCTAAGCTTAAATTTGGAACTACTTACCCTGCCTACAACTTCAAACGCCAGCAGGTTCCATTCAACCCTTCATCCTTCAAAGGTAGATAAACTGAGATCCATCCCCATTTACTGTATGGGGACATTTGGCCAAGGCCCCAAAAATCAAGTTGTTTCTACTTTACATGGACGTTAAAGATTCAATGTCACTTTTTTAATATGAGTAGGAGACTTCTGCTCCTTTGCTGATGTATTAAAAGATATTACTATAAAATTGTTACAGGAGATTATATTATCATGGGGCAAGCAATCACATCTGGAAAGAAAGCATAGCAAGAGAAGCATGACTCAAACTTCGAAAATGATCAAAACAGCCATCCGGTGAAGGACTTCAACACTGGAGTGAGAGACTGTCAAGTTACAAAAGTCCATAAAAGGTGATCTACAATGGAGAAGGTGGATTTATGCACAGTTCTTGTTTCATTATTGCATGAAGTAGATCTGAAAAGGTATGCCTGGGTAGAGACAGGCACCTAAGAATGAATGCAATCCACAAAAGACAGCATGCCAGGCAGGAGCTGCCAAAACTAGCCAATGGGAGGGGTGTATAACATGCCTCTCTCCTTTCATGGAGTTAGGCACCAGTCTCTGCTTGTGATCCACAACTGGGAACCCCTCTCCTGGAATCAGGCAGCTTACACACCAAAATTGTTTCTGTCAAGAATGAGTTCAGTGCCTGCTTCACTTCACACAAAAAGATGGTGCTTTGAGCATTGGCCTGCTAAACCCAGGGGTGTGAGTGTCAATCCTTGAGGGGGCCATTTAGGGATATGGGACAAAACTCTGTTGGATGATTTAATTGGGGATTGGTCCTGCTTTTAGCAGGGGGTTGGACTAGATGATCTCCTGAGGTCCCTTCCAACACTGATATTCTATGAGGGTGGTGATGCCTTAAACCTTTAGCCCACTGATCTGGAATATGAAAGACCCAGGTTCTACTCCCAGCAGCCTGCCTGATGGGTAGAAAGGTTTTGAACAGGGATCTCCCATCCCTCAGGAGATGGCTTTACTCCCTGAGCTATGGGATAATGGGGGAGGAGAGGGCTCAGTCTCTTCTGTTGAAGCTGCTCTACTCTGGATAAATAATTAGAGATCATTGAACCAGGGGGAATTGACTCCTGGGTCACCCAAGTGGGTGCCCTACTCACCAGACTACAGAGTCATTCCCCCTCATTCCTGGGCCCAGTGATTCCTTAATTACTTATCCAAAATGGAATAGCTTCAACAAAAGAGATTGAGAGAGCCTTACATCAGACAATAGCATAGCTCAGTGGTCATAGCGTGCTCCTGAAAGGTGGGGGACCCCTGCTCAAATCCTATCTGCTCCTGTGGCAGAGGGGGGAGAACTGAACCTGGCTCTCCCCCATGAATGTGCTAACTACTAGGCTAGAAGTATAAGGTAGGTACTAGCAGTGCCACTGCCAACCAGATTTTTGAAACGGACCCAGTGCAGTAGGCAGCCTCTGAGCACACCTATTGGATCAAACCCTTGCAGGCAAAATATGCAGAAGAGCACCTGTATTCCCCCGTTCATGGATCACTCTGAGGCCTGTCTTCCTACTGAAGCATCTAGGCACTTAGTGAAGCAGCAGCACACATGCTTAGAAGCAAAAACATAGGTGCCTAAGGAATTTATACAGCAAAAATGTTGTCACCAACTGAGTTCAGGTAGCAGCAGAGCAAGAGTCTTGCGAATTGCAGCGGGGTCTAAAACTGGGACTTAGCTGCTTAAGTTTGGGGGGCTAGGGTCCTAAGTACCTTCTTTAAATGTAGACCTTTAAGTTGAGAGAGGAAGCATCATATATAGTTGAGATCAGGGGGTATAGAGTCAGGAGCACTATCTCCCATTCTAGGTCCTGCCACTGACTTGCTGTGTGACCTTGGGCAAGTCACTTAACTTCTCTGTGCCTCAGTTACCTCCTCTGTAAAAATGGGAATACTACTACTTACCTGCCTCGCTTGGATGTTGGAAGATTTGTTAATGTTGTAAAGCACTGGAAGATTCTCTCATGAAAGATGGAACAGAAATGAAAAGTATTATTATTAAAACAAAACAAAATCCTTAGTCATAAAATAATTAATTGTACTTACAACACTCTTACATTTTGAAAGCGTTGACAAGCAATAAGGGCTTGTCTACACTTAGAGTTGTTCTGATTAACTGTTCCTGATTGTCCCTAAATCAGAGGTGAGCAAACTATGCCTGCAGGCCACATCCGGCCTGTGGGACCCTCCTGCCTGGCCCTGAGCTCCTGGACAGGGAGGCTAGCCCCCAGCCCCTCCCCTGCTGTTCCCCCTCCCCTTAGCCTCAGTTCACTGTGCTGCTGGTGCAATGCTCTGGGTGGCAGCGCAGCTGCAGAGCCGTGGCCTGACCCGGTGCTCTGTGCTGCACGGTGCATGGCTGCCTGTCCTGGCGGCACAGTTGAACAGAGTTCAGGGAGTTGGGATGGTGGTCAGGGGGTGGGGCTGTGGGATAGTGTCGGAGTAGTCAGAGGGCAGGAACAGGGGGTTTGATTGTGGGCAAGGGTCCTGGGGCGGGGGGGGCAGTCAGGAAGAAGAGGGGAGGTGGATGGGGTGGCAGGGGCAGTCAAGGGCAGGGGTTCTGGGGGGAGTCAGGGGACAAGGGTGGTTGGATGGGGCAGGAAGTTTCGGGGTGACATCAGGGGGGTGAGAAGCGGGGGCAGGCCAGGCACAGCCTCCCCTAACAGGCCCTCTGTACAATTTCAGAAATCCAATGTGGCCCTCAGGCCAAAAACTTTACCTGCCCCTGCCCTAAATCATGAACAATTCCCTGTATCAACAAGCCCAAAGTAATCCTCCCAACTAGGGTGACCAACTGTCCCGATTTTATAGGGACAGTCCCGATTTTGGGGTCTTTTTCTTATTTAGGCTTCTATTACCCCCCCCCACACCCCGGTCCCAATTTTTCACATTTGCTGTCTGGTCACCCTACTCCCTGAGTTGACTACCTACATTTCAAGGACTAGAGAACTGAATAATCAATTATGGGGCTGCACCTTTATAAGGAATCCACTCATTCATTACTGGTGGTGGCAAAATTAATAAATAAATAAATTTGTAGCACAGCATATAATCCCTTGTATGAATACTACCTGAAACGTACTATTTAGGTGTCAAATGCTCCTTAGTAATCTTAATTGCAGGTCACAAGACAGACATGAGGCAAAAAATAAAGGACATCCCTTAAAATACAGGCAGCATATCATCTTACACAATACCCCACCATGAGGTGGAATGCCCTACTGAAGGCCACACGAGTCAGCGGCAGAGCCAAAATTAGAAGCCAGGAATTCCTGGCTCCCAGTTCTGTGTTCAGGTCATTAGACCACACTGCTGCTCTTCAGAGATGGCTTTTAAAAAACAGCCTTAAAAATCACTCCAAACATGAGCCCCAATGTTCCTCCAAACACACAGAATCTGAAAGGCGTTTACCTGTGCAGGTTCTCCCACCCCACCTCTACACTGGAAGATTTGCCTGATGATCTGCACTAGGGTCAGAGCATGCGTGCGTGGTGCCAGGCGTTTGATCTTCCTGGGTTTGTGCAATGCTGGATTCTCCCCCTTGGAAGAAGCAGCATCGCTAGCAGCAGCCGTTTACTATATTTGGTTCACCACGAGGTGACCCGTCCAGAAAAGAGCTGTAGTCAACACACACGAATTTCCTTTCTTGGTGCGGGCGGAGGGACGGCACCGAGGGGCGGCTGGGTCCGGGGGGTGGGGGGAGGGGATTATCACCTTGCCTGGGTTGCTAGCTCTAATTATAGCTAGCGCAGCTGGTGCAGTTCCCTTTGCTGCAGGCGCTGAAGAGTCAGTCCAGGGAGGGGGGACGGGAGCTCTCAGCCCAGGCAGTTTCCGGGGCCTGTAGCTGCTCCTCACCAAGTCCAGACTGCATTGCTGCACGATGAGCCAGCGCTTTGGCTAGTGTTATTGCACCACAGGTCAAGGGCTCTGTGCACCGGACTGTACAACTGCCTCATTCGGAAGGGGACTCCCTCCGCCTGGATTCTGTGGCAGGCACGTTTGAGTGTCTCTTGGCCTCTTTTGTGATGGGCGGAGGTTTTGCGGGCTCTCTCGCGCTCTCTTTTTGTGAATTGCATCTCCTGCTGCTCTCCTCTGCACGCCCAGTCGCAGTGTAGCCTGGTGAGCTTAGTGCTTTGCTATGCAACATGGGAGGACGAAATCCCAGCGTGGTCCCCCTACCCCCTAGAGTGCAAAAAGGATCAGGATTCAGCCTCTAGCGCTGAGAGAGAACAACTGATGGTGTGTGGCCATAGAAATCACAGGAGGAGCCTCAGTGGGAAGGGAACTTGGTGTGTAACTACTCGTGTTGGGGAGGGACTCAGCTTATCTGTAGGCAGAAGAGTGCCCTGAACAAGCCTCGATCAGTGGCAAAAGCACGTGACTCGACTGCAGCTCAAAAGCTCTGCCTAGGAAGTTAATAACTCACGACCAAACCCCACTAATGAAGTTTACACTTGCGAGCGTACTAATAAGACGCCACTGATTGCGGTGGATACTGTGAAACCACGGCACTGACTGCTACTGTAATTAAAAAGACAAAGTGAAGGATGTAACCAGTGCGATAATTAAACAAGGTACAGCCTCCCACTGCACCTTTATTTCCCTCCCCTTCAAACAGACACCCAAACAAGACCTGAAAGTTAGGCAAGGCAGGGTTACATTTTAGTACCTTGAATTGTGTAATGAATCTGGGTCAAAGAGGCATCAGGAACAATTAACAAAATTATGGAGATGTGTACAGGGGAAATCCTGGGTGGATGAAGAACACCAGTGGGTAGGTCCATGCTCAAAGGGCAGCTGTTTTCTTCCTCCATCTGTCTCTGAGCAGCTCACCTTTGTCTTGTAGGTCCTTTTGAGGCTCCTGCTGCTGCCTACAGTAAACAGAAAGGCTCCAAGCTGCCTCCAGGGCACAGCCTTTTTATGCCAAAGCCTATGCACCCACCACTCCCATCCACACACACTCTGCCTCTAAAGTAATCACTTCTAGTGCACAGCAGAAACTGGCTTCACTGGAAATCATGCAGGGAAAAGAGTACAACCATCAAAGGAGGCCTGCTTTTGAGGAACTGTGGAACCTCCCCCCTCATAGAAGTCCTATAATAATGGTGCTAAAAGATTTAAATTTGAGAGATATGAGCCATGTAAACAGCCAAATGCTGTCTGGAGTAACTGGAGCAATCTCATTAAAGACCATGGCATTTTCTCTCTGTTAATGAGAACAGAACCTAGCCCTGGGATTTTAAACAGAAAGTGTATTATCAAGAGAAGTAGCTGGAATTCCTTCTAGGGTCAAGTTTTCCAATGTCAGTGCAGCAAATCCTCCGGAGTTTTTTGTGTTTGCCTTTGATCCTGTCTTGTTCCACTACATGTATGAAAATACTCAGCACTGGTAAGTAAACACCGCTGTGCACTGTCCTCTCCTCCCCCATCCCCCATTTATTTCCATTATGTAACTCCAAGGCAATTGCCATTCACCAGGGTACAAAGTTATCTACAGCAGTTGGTAACACACACAAATTAAATATGACACAGATACTGTAGCCCTGTCTCCAACTAGCAGACACCTGTAATATGTATTTTTCTGTATGATTTTCTCATTCTAAAAAGTATGTTGTGTTTAAGTCCAAATTATTAATCTTACTATTTTGCAATGTTATGTGTAAGGATAATAAACTTTTAAAGATCGTGAATGGCAGAAGCAAGATTGCAAGTGTTAAACTGTGATAATATGAACTCATCTGTACATGATTTTTTCTCCATAGGGGACTTTGACTGTTTTACTGGATAAATCTTCCCAAACTAACTCAGTACCAACTGTTCTTCAACTGGCAGAGAGAGGAGTTAAGATAGACATGCACACTAGACTATCTAACCTCAGTTATTGGAACAAGGGATGTTTGTACTTTAAATTCTCAGTCCAGCCATGCAGACCAGCTTATGCAAAATTTTGTAGAAACATTTTCTGAAGTGTATTTAGGATCTTCTTAAAATACTAGGGTTGCATGTCCCATTTCTCTTCCTTATAAAAAGCAAACATTTTCATAAAATTTCAGCTCAACTTCATTTGCGTGAAAAAGATATGATTAACAGTTAAACTGAGGCCTTAATGCTGAATTTGTACAGCGTGCATCTCCCAATAGTCTGGAATAGGCAGTGAATCAGTTAATCCTGGCGCCCCAGCTCCAGAAAGCTGCAGTGATGAAATGGGTAAATATGTATTCCATTCATCTGTTAGCACAGCCTGACCTTGCCCTGTAACAGAGGAAAGGCGTGTCTTCTCAATCTCTCCGACTGAACAAAAGGCAAGCAAATGACTCAGGCCTTCTATAGGTCCATGTGATTTGAACATTTCTGACTGATCCCACTTTAGTATTAGGAATCAGAAAGAGAAACTTTTTATGCATTACTAACCAAATAAAATAAATATATAATGGTCCTGAGGCACTTTCTTTGAGGTCTGCCACATTGATAATATGAAACGAAGTGTGGAAAAACATATTAGGCTTGTCTATTAACGTCAGTCTAGATTTTTTTTTAAACAAATCCAACAAACTCTGCTTTAATTTATGGTTAGAAGGAATGTAATAGTAAAATGTAATCAAGAGCGTTTTATTTAGAGCTGCTGTCACAGATAATGGATAAGAAAACTGCTTTGCAACCTTCGGTTGCATCTTTCTAAAATAAACCCATATCCTGAATCCCCAGCACTCCATTTAGCACTCCTTACTCTGGCTAAACTTTGACAGAAGTAACAAGTTTTATCTTTAAGTGCATGATTTAGGACACTAAATGTAAATATTTGAACACAATCAAAGATTACTTTTAAAAGTGGTTAATTTGTGAAGTATCAAATGTATTCCTTCCACCTTTTTTATTTTAATGAAGACCTTTATTACATTGTTCCATGGTAGCTTATGTTTTACTGCACAACACTGCAAGTGTTACTACAGAATGCGCCAAAAGCACCTTAACTATTGCTGCAATCCATGGCCTGATTAAAATGCCAATTGATCGTAATATATAGTGTTTGCCATCCTCGATGGTCTGGACTTTTTTTTAAAAAGGATTCCAACCAACTTACAATAAAGACAAATGGCCAATCCTGCTCTCCTTTCTGCAAGAGAAGTTCCACTGAAATCAGTGGGACATTGTTGTTATCCCTGTAACAGGGCAAGTGGGATTTGGCCCAAGTGCAGAAGGAAAGGATCCAGGGGTTCTGTTGACATAACAAACCACTAGAGAGCACACTCAAATGTATTTATGCCCTTTTCGTAGTGCTAGTTCATAAAACACATGGTTGCCAGGGCCTGGTTGACAGCATGTCTCTTTAAAAAGAAGACAAGCTCCAAAAACATACCAGGTTTTCTGAGGCCACCACAAGGCCATTTAGTCTCCTTTAGACCACGGTACTTTCCTAACCACTAGGGGCTCTGATGGACGATACTGCACCATAATGTAAAAATCAAGGATAAAAGGGAGGGCTGGCTTTACCCTTTTGCCCATCTACTCTTTTGGAGGAAAGGCAATTTCTTTTTTCCCAATTGACAATTCTTCTGCCCTTTCCATGTTTCAGCTCTCTTTGTCCCTACTTTTTACTGCCTATATGCGACTAAGGACAAAAAAAACAAACATATTTTAAAAAATCCTGTTGATTTTGCCACTACATCATTGCACTTCAGTGGCTATAGCCTTTCAGTTTGTTTATTTTTTAATAAAACACTCACAGGAAGTGCATAAAGCTCCTAATATTTTATTTAATGCCAAGATAAAAAATAGGTAAAAATAGTAATATGTTAGTTCAGCAGTTATAAACAACCAAAGCATAGTGCAGGTGATACTCCAGTAAAAAGTAAAAACTTTAAAAAGAGTAATTAAAGTGAGATTTGAGAATCACACATTCTTCATTAAAACACTTTATTACTACACAAACTATCACTTTTTAAACGTTTGAAAAGATTAATAGTAGCACTGTTGCAGCTAAAGCACTTTTTAAAAAAAAGCTTTGTAGCCAGGAAACAGTAAATTGTTTAGTGAATAAAGTGATTCATTGTGATGTCACAACTCAGCAAGCAACAAAATAAGACACACTTATTTCAACTGAAATTTGAAAATGTAAAAAAAAAAAAAGCATACTGGTTTCCAAGCACTTTTGTAATAATGAAATGTCATTATGTGTATTAGAATCAATTGAGATATTGGGACTGGAAGTCAGAGCAGGTACAGTAACTTTTTAACATTTCTTTTCTACCTGTGTACCATCACCTAGTACAACAACAAGGCCTGATAATTCCCAACCTTTGAACTACTTTAAAGAACAGGTCCAAAGATACTGTTGGGCCACAATATATTGGCACACTTCCTCCAGATAAAAGATTAAGTGAAAGGCCTCCTTGGAGAGGAACACAAATGCCAGTCAGACCAGGAAGCAGGATATGCTTGAGTAGCGGAAAAGTTACCTTCCCACCTCACCTCAAGGTGTTCAAAGCTGAACAGTTGGCCAACACAGCAGAGCAATCCTTTCATGCAGTTTTTAGTAGGGATATCACTTTATCAAAACCACACACACTTCCATACTATAAGTTATTATCAAGCAACTTTGAAGAACTTGTTACCATCTATCAGCTTGAAATCCATTTTTTAATAAAGTGCTAAATACACATTTACAGAGACCATAGTGTTAGAAAGTATCCTTTACAGTTGTATATATGTGTGTTTTTTTCCAACTTGTCTGCATGTTTACATAAGACACCAATCTGAACTATAGGTATAATTTTAAAGCATATTATTGACTCAATGAATTGGTATACCATGCAAGTCTGTATTTAATATTACATTGACCTGTAATAAGGAACATAATCTTAGTTGTGTGCTCACTGAAACATTTAATAAAAAAATGACTGTGCATGTGCAGTGTCTGAATTTAAATATTAATGATCATTTTAATAAAAAATCTTCCAAAAAGTTCTACTCTGCATTAAATAGCAGCCTGAATATTATCATAACACTTGATTAAAAAGCATCCAAAACTGTTAAAGTTAGTTGAACAGATTTTTTTTTTCCCCTAAAAAATGGAAAAATTTATATTTGCCCCAGGGATGAGAACTTGTAGTCATGTTTCTGCTCAGAACAATTGTTTATGACCAAGTTAAACACATCTAAACATCAGGGGGTTTTGCAGTGTGCTAATAACTAAACATCACAAAACATCACTATAAGACTAGCCATTTCTAGTAAAGATTTATTAAAATAAAAAATCCCGCTTGCTGATTGATGCAGAAGCTCAATCAAAAGAAATGACTTTACAAAGAATACCCGGAAGTAGTTAAAAAGGTGGGGCATGCCCCTTTTGTGAAACCCTAATTGCTTTCATTCCACCAGTTTATTTTTTCATTTTCAAAAAGATAGTATTAGGTTTGTTTTTAAAACACACAAAATAGAGATTACAAGTTTCTTCCACCATATTTGGGTTGTTACTGATAGCCCAAAGGCAATCCCTGGCAGCATCTCAGTTGCTTCTGTCATTGTACCATCTTGTACCTGCCACTACCTAGAATATGATGTAAGAGATAGTTAACAATACCAATAGTACTATAAGTAACTGATAAGCAAACTCAAAGTTCACCTGCACTATGTGCAAATTTAAAAAAACAAAAAAAAAAAAACTTTTGTTTTCCCCAAGCATAAATAGTGTGTGAGTGGCACTAAAAGAACTATGGATCTTTAAAGATGGCAGTACTATACTGGTGTATATACCAATATAGTAATTAAGTTTATTACCAAAATTCTGCATTAACATTATGTAATTAATGAATAAATGCAGTTCTGTAATCTTACAACCAATCACTTGAACTGTGGTCAACTTTTCCTTTTAGAAAAAAAAAGCAAACAACCCAGAAATCCCTAACTCAGCAGCGCCTCTCAGACATCTCTCAACATCCTACTATGAAGGCAACTTCCTTCTAGAAACAGAGTGGAATTGGACTGTCTAAAAAAATTGCTATTGCAACAAGAGAAGATGTTTCAGAAAGAAACCACTTGTGCTTTCTAATATTCACCTGCCTTTCGGCTGTAATGGTGACATCCCATTTCACCCTATCAATCTCTTGTCCCACTACCATTTCATATCAAATCTGCACGCATCCAGCTTGACTCTGAGCAAGGCCCAAGAATAAGGAATCACAGACAGTAAGGCGATCTTTACAATGTCAGAAAATGTATTTGGCATTTTAAAAAGAAACAAGTGCATACAAATACAGCTAGAAGCATATCTGGTTTGCCAAGTGCTCTCTAAAAAAAGCAGCGCAAGTCACAGCCTACATTGAACAGTAACTGTCACCAAGGAAGCACAACAAATAGTTGCTATAACAAAAAGAGGAAATGCCTTTAGGTACATACCTTTTGTCTTCAAAAAAAATATAGAAACACAATGTATTCAAAAAAATCAAAATTATACAGCCATGTTTTATGAAGTCTACATTTCCCTTGTCTTGGAGAGATATATATATATTTATAGATATATACACAAGTCAAGCAGTTTTAGTTACAGGTGATGTTGGGTTGTGAACTGGAAAAAGTCATGAGTCTCTCTCTTTTTTCACTTTCACATCTCCTGCAAGAATGGTTGCAATTTCCCCCTGCATGAAAGCCCAAGGGACATTGGAGCCCACCAGAGGGCATTTCTCCCCACTGGGACAATACACCTCGCCACTAGCTCCTTGCTGTTTGATGCTTTGTCTGGAGCAAGGGAAGCAGAACTTGTGGGAAGGGACTGAGGGGCACTGAACAAAATGGGTGTCTTCCAGGCGCTCGTGGCACAGGGTGCAGCACAAGGGAACACTGGCTGCTAGAGACGAGTCCGGGAGGCTGGCAGGATGCACCGGCTCCAAACCCCCAGCACTGTTTGTCCCCTGACTTGGCACCTCCCTGCTTGGACCCAGCCTTCTTTGGTTCATAGAGGACGGAGAGGGCGGGCTGTTGCTATTCCTCCTGGTGGTGGAGTGAACTTGGTTGGCATCTTTGGAGGAGTGGTTGCCCCCTGCATTGTCTGCTACTAAAATGAGCGCAGCCATAGGAGACTGGCCATTCTGGCTGCTTCGGGCGGTGTGGTCCGGCTGGAATGAGGCGAGGCAGTTGGTGGTGGTGGGGACATGAACGATGTAGCAGTCATGGACATTTTCATCCCCTCTGATGAGGTTGGCAACCAGGGTTGTGACTCCCCATTGATCTTAGGGGGTCCAGCTTCACCTTCTGGTTCTGGGGAAGGCTTCCTCTTCCTCGCTGCCCGAGCCCCTAGAAATACAAAGGAATGGAGAGGAGAAATACATAAGGAAAAATAAATAATAATAAGCAATCAGAAGAATGCAGCTATAAGGGGATTGCAACTACACAAAGCAAGCTTGAAAAGACTTCCATTTTTAAACGTATAGACAGCCAAGGCGTTGCACACAAATACCAATTAGAACAGTATGACGCATGCAAATACATACACACAACATGGCACGCAGCCAAAGTATGTGTGTGTATTCTATACAACTTGTGCATGTGCACACTCACCCACCACTTGCAGCATGCAATCTGCAAGCGCACCCCTCTAACACACAGGCAGGCAGGCGGGCAGGCTGTGTGCAGCGCTGCTAGCAGGCTAAAAGGTTTCTGGTGCCTTCACTGCAGCTCCTATGGCGAGGCCGTGGCAGGGAGGGGAAAGCCCTCTCCCTGTCAGCGTCTACCAGCCAGCCCTGACTCATAGCTCTCTGTTGTGCTGCTTCAGCACATGAACACGTTGCCGCCTAAGCAACGGTGCAGCGTTAGGCACCAGGAAGGGATTAGGAGGTCGGGGTTTGCTAAGGGGGGGGCGACACCCTCTTTCCCCCTCACCTGCTTTGGCCACTGCCCGTTGCCTCTCGTACCCCAGCAGCCTGCTCCCCGCCATGCCGGGCTCCTTCTTGAACTTGCTCTCGAAGGCCCGCGTGGCCCCCGTGCTGGTGCAGCGCCAGCAGCGTGTCCCGCACCGTCCTTGGGCTTGCCCAGCCACTCCTGCTCCGCTCCACCGCGGCCCTTGCCCATCGACCCCCAGCTCCTCCGCCGAGCCTCGCGGCTGCTTCTCGCTTGCTCTCGTGCTCGCCCGCGCCGCCGCTGCTGCTGCTGCTGGAGGACACCGAGCCGGGCCCGCTGTGCCCCAGCTCCCCGGGCGGTGGCGGCTGCTGCTGCTGCTGCGAGACGGAGACCTGCATGGGGCGGCCGCCCCGGAGATGGCGGCTAGCGAGGCGGCGGCGGCGGCCCGGCTGCTGATGCTGATGGGCGCGGGCAGGGAGGCTCCGTTCATCAGCGGCACCAGGGTGGGCGGCACCGTGTGTGTCCGCCGGGGGTTCGGGCTCTGCCGGTTCAGCTCGGCGCTGCTCCCGGGCTTGGGGAACCCGTTGGGGCACCAGATTCCCGTTCACCAGCCGGCTGCCCCCGTACTCCGGCTCCCAGGCGGGGCGGCTGCCGCTCGGAGGAAGCGGCGGCCGCCAGCGGGTAGCGCTCCAGGGGCTGCGGCGGGGTGCCGGGGCACCGCGTCGCCCGCCACCGCCGGGTGGTTCAGCTGCTGCTGTTGCTGCTGCACCAGGATCTCCTTAGCGCTGAGCGGCGGCTGCTTGGCGTGGGGCGGCGGCGGGGCCCGGCCCTCCTGGAAGCTGTGAGCCCGCTTGAGCCTGCCGCGCCGGTGTCGATGACGAACTCCAACCGTGTCGGCCCCCTCGTAGTTGACGCAGCCCCGGCAGACGGGCTCGGTGAAGTCCCAGATCATGGCCCAGGGCATGCGGGGCAGGTCGCACAGGTAGCACGACTGCCTGCGGGAAGCAGCCGCCACCGCCGCGGACGACATGTCCCAGCCCAGGGGCAGCGAGCGCCCCCCGCGCGTCCTCCTCCTCCAGCAACCGGAGAGCAAACGGGCAGGCTCCGGCTTTGCAGCTGCCGCAGGATCTTCAGCCGATTGCCCGCCCCCTGCAAACAAGCGGCTCCCGGGCTCGGAAGCCTCCGGGCTGGAGTCACTGGGACGCGGGAAAGCGCATAGCCCGTCGCTGCACACTGGGCTGCCTACTCCAGCGCGCGGCTCACTCCGCCTGTCCCGCTCGCTCGCCTCGCTCACTACTGCAGCCCGGGCGCTCGCACTGGGGGCGGGGACTCCAGCAGTAGCAGCCGCCGCCTGTGCGCTCTGCTCCAGTGACTCGATTCTTCGACAGTGCCTAGAAGCGCCTGCGCGCTGGGTGCCCTTTCCTCTGGCCGCCTGCTGCTGGTGCTGCTCCTTGAACTTCTGCCAAGAGTCCCAAGACAACAAGAGCTGCAAGAGTAGCCAGCTCCCTCCTACTCAGCCGAGGGTGGGGGAGCGGCAAGGGCTTGCACATGTGAATGGGATGCAAATAGGGGTCTGTGGGGTCCTTTCCGCTCCTTTCCCCATCTTCTTTGCAGCCTAGGTAGTGCTTTGTGAAGTGCCTTGAGGAGGGAAGTGCTAATTATGTCAGGCAGGATTGGAAAAATATTTAACAAAAATGTTTTCAAAACGATGCCACCTTGATTTTAAAAAATATTTTACAGGATTAATTTTGTGATGGTTCATTTTTGGCTGGAATTTAATCTACCCTTTGTTCTAATCCTGCCTCTGATTCGCTTCGTGGCCTTGAGGAAATCACCTCCGGGCCCGATCCCTTTGACTTCACAACTTTCCCAATTTCCCCGCTCCGTTAAAGGAGTTAACGATACCCAACACCCAGAGGTTTGCGAGGGTTAGTTCATATGTGTCCAGCACCTGGAAGATCGAAGCGCTAAGTAATGTAATTTCTTTGTACACGTATAAGATTGTTTTTGCATTGCAAGGTGGAACGGACCATTATAAATACAATTGCTATTTAGCTCTTCTGGATTTTTAAATAATTGTTTCATTTGGTTCGGAAATGGGACATTCTAGGTTTCCTTGTCATTTGCAGCCACAGACCATCCGTTTGCTAGTGCAGATTAGCAAAGAAACACAATCTCTCTCCTCCCCAACCTGTGGACATTTTTTTTTCCTTCTTCCGCACTAAGAATTCCAAACAGCTCGTCTGACAATTGCAGCCAGTCAAAAAGAGAAAGGGATGTTGTTCTGTTCATCTGTCATTTGCACATGAAGTCATCGTTCAACCCAGAAGTAGTCCACATATATAGAGAGAGCTGTGTGTGTGATTGTGCAGAGTAAACAAAGTGGAAGCTGTTCTCTCAAACCCTTGCTTTTGGATCACCATTCCCACAGTGCTGCTGCTGAGTTATGTAGGTTACAAAGGGAGGGATGGAGGAAGCTGAGCTCTAGCCTCTGACGTCCGCATTTTGTTTCAGGGCTGCAGCTGCGCCCTGTGCGCAGACTCAGTGAGGGACGTGACTCTATGCAATTGGCACTTGAAACCTTATTAAACGAAATGCACATTCCAGGGACAGACTCAAAGAGAGACTCTACAGCCAGCACCGCCGATGCCCCGTCATAGCACTAAGTACCGCCTCCCTTGCTGCTATTTCTGGGTTCTCAGAGCTCCCTCCCACTGCCAGGCTTAACTTTTACTTAACGTAGCAAGAAGAGCAGCATGTACAGTACACAGCAATGGGTGTGTGAGCGCATTCTATCCTGTAGTACCTCTCTCCCTTTGCACTGACAACCAGCTCAGGCTTTTGTTACTCTGGTTTACTGCTCGTCGCCAGTAATTGAGACAGACTGGCATAGGCGATTTTCCACTGCAGGACTATGTTGCTGTTGGGAGATTTGTTACTGCAGAACCGACTGGCGGAGGGCATGGGGCTGTCTTGTAATTACAGACCCAGCTGGGCTTTTGATGTTTTGTCATTTGCAGCCCGTGTACAAGATACGTAGTATGGACACAAGATATTTTTATGCAGCTAATTAGTGCGATGTCATCAAGTAAATTGATATAATGTCCTTGCCCTATTTGCTAGCGAATGCTTTCATGCAACTGCAGAGTTAAGCTAGGGAAATGATCTTTCCCCCGCCCCCATCCTCAAGCTCAGTTTCTTTATCTGTCAACTTTTCGATCTCCACTCCCGCCCGCCCCCCAGAGAATCAAACGCCTTAGGCCGCTGTCTCTCAACACCTCCCCCACTCCCAACCTTTCTTCTTTCGACTGGAAAGAGCTGGCTCTGTTGGACGAGGCGAGTGTAACTTATATGATCTCCTCTACTGGCTTGGCCAGGGGGATGGAATCTTGCTGAGGTTTCTACCGTGCTGCTCTTGAAAATGCCAGGTGCCTTGCAAGGTTTTTTTAAAAAGCGCGGGGGGACGGGAGAGAAATAAACCACCCTCGGAAAAACAATTGTGTTGATCATATGTTACATGAAAAACCCTGTTCTAAAATTACACGGAGGACATTTAATCCCCAAACTGAAGCGTTTTTACATGCAAACGCCGCATGATTCTGTTCGGGGGGATTTCCAGAAACGGTGCCGCTGCTAATGCGTCTTCTGACAGTGTCATTCCCACCACCGCGCAGGCGCGCGGTGCAACCGGTGTTGATGCAAAACCCGCTTCCCCCCATCCGCATCCGTGCAAGTGCAACGATGATTTTGATATAACACCGCCCATCCCCGTACACACCGTGGAAGTAGGGGTAGTACAACTCCCCCTTCCCGAACCAGTTGCAACCGGTGATAGCGCAGTTCCCCACACACGCCACTTGCCCCAGGGGTAATGCAATCTGTCCTTTCAAGGGTTAAGCAGTTCCCCGCCCGTAGATCCTTCCCGAGGGAAGCAAGAGTAATGTAAACACTGCCTTGCACATTCACTCAAACCAAACCTTGCCCTTTTGGGGCTGCCCCGTCAGCTATAAACGAAATGCAAAAACATAGTCTAGTTGTAGGATATCTCGCTCCTTCTCTCTGTATACATGTACACATAAAACAGGAGCGTTCCTTTTATTTTCCCATTAATCAATCGTTAATATTTGTAACTTCATTGGGGGGAAGGATAGTTCAGTGGTTTGAGCACTGGCCTGCTAAACCTAGGGGTGTGAGGGAAGCCATTTAGGGATCTGGGGTAAAATCAGTATTTGGTCCTGCTAATGAAGGCAGGGGACCAGACTCAATGACCTTTCAGGGTCCCTTCCAGTTCTAGGAGGTAGGTATAGCAGCCTTAGTGACTTTCCTGAGGTTAGCTTGTCTATGAAATATCTATTTTTTGGACTACACTCCCGTCCTGATTTTTTTTTCCAGGACTAAAAGGGTTAACACGTCTTGTTTTCTGCTTCACAACAGCTCCCCGTTCATACTGTGTCAAATTCTTTTAAAGCTACTTTTTTTTCCTTCTAAAGAAGCTTTATCAATGTATACTAAGTAAACAGATCTTTGTTTTTGCCTTCCACCCACTGCCCTTTCTCTCCAGAGTGAAATTGGATTCCTTCCAACCCGGCTGCAGAAATTGCTGCCTACACATTCACAGAAGAGCGCAGGGTTTCTAGGGTGAGGCAATGCGTCTGCGATTCGCAGAGACAAGGCAGGAATTGTAATTGTACTTCATCATGTGATGACTTATGAAAGAGGAAGTTAGGATGTTTTAGTCACGTACTCCTTTGCCCTCTTGCTTAGCCTCTAGGTTCTTTGAAGGAAAAATTGCATGTATGTTGGTTGGGAGCCAAGAACGAGTGTTTGTGTATTTAAGATCATGAGCTGTTTGCAGTGCAGTTAGTAAAGGCTGGGGCGAAAAAAACCTTTCAGCTGGAAGGCTTTAAACTGGAGAGCAAAATTGTAATTACTTTCCCCCCATAAGAACCAGAGCTTGTTGGAGAAATTAAGAGGAGCCATTTTAAGTTTTTAACTATCATTTAATTGCTTCCAGTTAACTCTGGAAAAACAGGAGGGAAACATTACAGCACTCATTGTGAAAAAGCTGAACATGAATGTCCTCAGGCAGTGGCTGGGTTAAATAGAAAATGTGGGTTTTATACCACAGCCTATAAGGTCCCCAAACCTGATGATTTCATGGCCTTACCAGTATGGAAGTCAAACAGGGGGTATGTTCAGTTGTTCTTTTTCTTTCTTTCTTTCCTACAGAATCTAGCCCATAGGGCTTAATCTATCTCAAATACCCATTATTATATTATTTTAATACTATATAGAAGAATAGAGTTACTGCTAGAGGACACCTACTGGGGGTTTGTGGTAATACAATGTTGCCTGCAGAGAACTATTGAAGGCTTACTTTACTCTCAGGGTAGTCTTCACTACCTGCCGTATCGGCGGGTAGCAATCGGTTGCTCGGGATCAATATATCGTGTTCATCTAGACACGATATACGATCACCGAACGCGCTATATCGATTCTGTAACTCTACCACCCGAACGGAGTTGCGGAAATCGACATGGGGAGCCGCGGACATCGATCCCGCGCCGTGAGGACGGTGAGTAATTCGATCTTAGATACTCTTCGACTTCAGCTACGTTATTCACGTAGCTGAAGTTGCGTATCTAAGATCGATTTTCCCCCATAGGGTAGACCAGCCCTCGGTTTAATTGATTTCAATAGGACTGCCTGTGGGTGCATGATGAGCAGGATATGTCCCATTAAAAAGAATAATGTCCCTCAATTTTGCATAGTGAGACTGTTATTTCATCAGTGCTTTCTGCTGATCTAATTGAATTATTTGCACCACTAGGGGGTGGAAACTTAATAATTGTAGGCCAAGCACCATCCTCCCTCCTTTCCCCACTTCCTCCTTTGTCCCCCATGCCAGGCGCTGTGTGTGCCACCCATTCCCTCCGCGCTCCGAACTCCCCCCCCCACTATTATTATTTCTTTCTGTTTGTCTGGGAGATATGTCATGCAGAGTGTCAACATGTTAATTGGGATGGGAGATTGGGGAGAGCTGTGATGGGGAGGGTATAGTTATGCTGGAAGGTGTTAATTGGTGAAGCTCGCCCATTGCTAACAGATCCACCCACCCCCCCGCCTAAGGGGAGGATCTACAGGACCTCAGAACCCCACTGATTGCGGGGGACAACTAATAAAAGAACAGGGACGGGAGTGAGGTCAAAGGGTCATAAGAAGGGAGCCTGACGGGGACACCGAGCAGAGAACCCCGGACAGCGTTCACTGCTCCTCGAAGGCGTCAAGAGAGCCAGTGGACGCCGCCCAGAGGAACTCTGCCCCGATACATGATCGGACCAAGGATCAGAAACAAGCCCCACAGTCACCGGAGTCCCCATCGGCCAACCTCCTCTCCCTAGTTGCCTGGATGGCCTTTTTAGCCAGGGCGAGGAGGAGGTTGACCAGGAGGTCCCGCGACTTTGTGGGGCCATGGATAGGGAGTGTGTAGAGAAGGAGTGAGGGGAAAAGTGCAGCCAGAAACGCAACAGGAGATTGGTGAGGAGCCGGTATAGGGCTGCAACCTGGCGCACTCCAAGTAAATATGCGCCAGGGTCTCCCTCACGCCGCAGAAGGGGCAGGTGTCTGGGACAGGGGTGAACCGTGCCAAATACATGTCCGTGCTCACGGCCCCATGAAGGAGCCATTAATTGGTGTGTAGCCAGGTGGTTACCCACTCCTTACCTTCGGAGCTTAAAACAGCCCAAGAGAGAGCTGGGGCTGGGACAAGAAGCCTGGGCTGATTGGGAGAAAGCTGGCTCAGCTGTGGCCAGGTCCCAATCAGGCCCAGCTGGCCCCTGTAAGAGGCAGTGAGCCAGGAGCCCAGACAGTCTCCCTCTGCTTGTAGAGGGAGAAGGGTCTGGCTGCAGGGAGCTAGAGACAGAGTACCTGAGTGGAGGAGGGCTGGGGACGGCTGAGGAGCTCCAGCCTGGAAAGCCCCAGGCTGCAGCCTTGATAAAGGCCAGGACAGATACTGGGGCTATAAAGTGGTAGTCAAAGATAGGCAAAGGCAGCAGGTCTAAACCTCTCTTTGCCAGTGATGAATTGCGTGTACACTGCAGTCTGCCCCAGGGAGTGGGGCTAGATGGTGACTGGCAGTAGCCATGTTCTGAGGCAAAGTGGGAGTAGAGGGTTGGGGGTTCCCCAGGGAGGGGATACCCAGATTGGTGGGGTACTGCTAGGGGGCAGCACCCCAGTTAAAAGGGCACCGGGGTCCAGGGAGGGACATAGGGGCCAAGAGGACAGGTGGATCACCGGCCTGCAGGGGGCATTCCTGGCTGGAAAAGAGCTAATTCCCGAGAATAACCAGTAGGAGGCACCACAGGGGTGAGGCCGCACGTCTACATGGTGCTATCAATTGTTGATCTATAGAGAATTAAAAAATCCATAGGGTTCTCTCCATTGAGAACTAAAATATTCCCTGAAATTTTGTAATTGATCCAATGCTGTGTTCAAAAGTTTTCATGTTCTATCCAAACAAACAGAAAAATGCCATCTTGTTGAGTGTAGAGCCTCCCAAGTTGGGACAACTAAAACCTGACATTAAGTTACAGCCTTAATTTATGCACATTTTTGGTTATGCAGTTATTTTGCATTTGTGAGAACTAACATCTGTAGAGGTTCTGCACTGAAGATACTTCAGGTTAAAACTTAAGGCCCATTCCCGAGGGTTGCCAGGTGTCTGATTTTCAACCAGAACACCCAGTCAAAAAGGGACCCTCCCCAGCCTGTTGAAAATGTGCGAGTGAGTGAGTGAGGGTGGGGGAGAGCAAATGATGGAGGGAGGGCGGGGATGGACTGAGTGGGGTGGAGCCTTGGCGAAGGGGTGGGGCAAAGGTGTTCGGTTTTGTCCTGTTAGAAAGTTGGCAACCTTTGAAGCCAACATTCCCATTGACTTACTGACATTTCTGCCTTGTTATTGCTATTGAAGGTGGCAGGTTGCTTGAAAGGATTTATAAAAAGGCAAATGGAAGCTGACTTTAACAGGTGATTTGCTTATTGAAGGACTGCAAGATATGTGCCAAATGGTTCAGAAGCTAAAGCAATCACAGGGACTTGCGTGTAGATAGCCACTCACTCTGCTTAAGAGAGAGGCTGTGATGGCCATTTTAGAAACCTTAGAAGTTTTCTTTTTCATTTAAAATACCATGTTCTTCTGTGTTTAAAAAAATAATAATAATTTCTATTTACAAATTTTGAAATATACAATTCACACTGCAGCGCTAGTAAGGCAGCACATATTACATGCCGTTCATTCAACTGAAACTAATCCATAAGGAAACATTACAGCAAAACTTTTCTAGTGAAAAAGAAACATCCACTGGCGAGACAAATGCCAAACAGTCCTGAAGGGGCCTCATTGTGAGGGAAGCTGAATTTGATAAAATAACAGCACAGCCAAGGTTAAAATGAAAAGTACTACATTCAAAGATGCAGCTTAAAATAGCCACACTGGATTTGCTACTTTCTGTCACAAAATGCCTGTGAGATTTTTAAAATAAATTTTTAGAAAGTAAAATCTAGGTCACATCCTGCCAGCTTTATTCACTGACTTCAGTGGAAATACTGACAAGAGTAAGTCTTGTCTTATTATATTCTTTTCTAATAGCATAGCAAGGACATAGGTCAGGGGTAGGCAACCTATGGCACATGGGCCGAAGGCAGCGCGTGAGCTGATTTTCAGTGGCACTCACACTCCCTGAGTCCTGGTCACCAGCCTGGGGTGGCTCTGCATTTTAATTTAAATTTTAAATGAAGCTTCTTAAACATTTTAAAAACCTTAGTTACTTTACATACAACAATAGTTTAGGTATATATTACAGACTTATAGAAAGAGACCTTCTAAAAACATTAAAGTGTATTACTGGCATGGAAAACCTTAAATCAGAGTGAATGAATAAATGAAGACTCAGCACACCACTTCTGAAAGGTTGCTGACCCCTGACATAGGGCCTGATTCAAAACCCACTGTAGTCAGTGGGAATCTTGCATTTACTTCAATGGGCTTTAGAATAGGCCCATTGTAAGATCTTCATCCTGCAAACATTTATGTACACTTGTAACTTTATGCATGTGAGTAGTACCAGTGAATTTAAAGCCATATGTGATCTTAACTGTTTGTGGGATCAATGCCTAAACACACATGCTAATCTTCAAACACGAGTACTCCCACTGATTCCCATGGAACTACTTGTGCCTAAAATTAAGCCCGTGTGTGTGTTTATAGGAGCACGCTTATGTTTTTAAAAGCTGTTAATAATCACTATGTTGGATGTTTCTATGTATTGTACAGCTATTGTTCACAACGGAAGCTAACTGATGGTAGCAGAAGTAAAGGGAGACACTGAATAAAAAATAAAATGCCAAAAGGCGAGATGCAGGTCATCACACTAGCTCAGTTTGGAAGAAAATGTGTCAGAGAATCAGAAAAAATCCAAACAGAAGTTTGATGTCAGCTTTTTACTTTATATGGAACTCTGTTATTGACTCTCTGAAGCCTGCTATGAGGGACTCTTTTGGAATAATTTCTCAGTGGATCTCGGATACCATGTTTGCAAGGCACTTGTGAAAAGGAAACATCAGGAAGGCCCTGATATGCCACTTGTTCACAGATAAGGCCTGAAATATGGAGATGCTAAGTTTTGTCTTATTTTATGATTTTTTGATGATTTATATTATTTTGTTAAGATTTTTCCTATAAAAAAGTATTCATGCATATATGAGTATGCTAATTTTCAAGAAGATACATTTTTAAAAACTAAATGCCCAATTCTGCAATGTATAGCAGACTACTGTGCTCCTGCTGAGTAGTCTACAGCAAAATCTGTAAGAGCAAAATGAGTTTGTTGGACGGAACATGTTAAACCTTTTAATTAATTTTGTTTTTAATCCAGCAACTGACGTTTTTCATTTTCAGGTAGTACAGTTGAAAAATCTAGCAAAATGACCTTATTTCTCTGTGTTAGAGAGTCAGATGCAACAGATATTTACAATGTGTCTTGCCAGGAAGGGAGAGGATTATGAAAATATTTGAGAAGTTCAGAGGCTACTACAATCCAATTAAAAATAGAGAATTATGAGCAATGTTTTCAGGTGCCAGAAGTGAGGACAATTGATAGGCCAAGCTTCTAACAGTTTTCCTCAGATTGATAAATAGGGAATGTCACATTCTCTATACCTACTTCGTGTTGCTTCTTTGCATAAAAAAATGCAATCAACAATTGGATTTGTTTAGATCTGAAAGCGGATGGAGTGCATTCTGGCTTTGGATTTCCTGATGTGAGGGGTGGAGGGATGACGGTGACCCCAGTGACCCCTTTTAAAAATAAACAGGAAGTCGTGGAATCTGTGACCCCTCTGTGACATAGATGTAGCTGTGTTCATTGCTTTATACACATTAGTTCAATAGGCTACTAAATGCCCCACAGAAAATGGGAAAAGGATAAGCGCTTCACAGGAAGCCTGTTACAAACTGAGACCAAAACGCAGAACTAAGACTATCATTTGGCAGGCACTATATATATATGCGTGTGTGTGTGTGTGTGAAGAACGCCTAGTTTGGCCTGCATACAACTAATAAACAATTAATCTTTGTCCCAAGCCTACATCCTATGCTTTGTCAAAATACTATGTAAGACATGAAATTATTAAAAGGAAAAGATAGAATCCATTTAATTGCAGTCATGGACAAATATAAAAGGTGATTATGCTCAACCAATACAAATACAATATCCAGGAGCAGTCTGTGTCAGTATATTCCTAAAGTGTTGTGGTGATTTCAAGCTCTGCAACGCTTTGTCCATATGGGTCCTTTTTGAACAAAGATCCTCACATATAATAAAAGTCTAAAATCTCTGAGCCAAGGCCAAAACCATCTCAAGGCTTGTGCCAGAACCATTAAAGCTGTTTGCAGTGTGGAGGTTCCAGTATTGCCAAAATGTTCCCCTGAGGCAGTGAAGTTGAGCTGGTTGTCAGTTCCATACCAGACCAGCTGGAATGAACATGTTCCCCACTGGCCTCTGTATATAGGCAGACCCAAACGCTGCATACAGTACAGCAGTTTAAATCTTTAAAGGGACCACAATCGGCTTGAAATCTAGTCCAATTAAAAGAAAAGTTAAGAATAATTTCAGGTACTACCCTTGGCCTTGTTTCTCCCTGCTAAATTTTTTTTTTTTTGTGGTTTTACAATCACATTTTTCTATTTGTTTAAATGTTGGTCTCTCTCTGCCCATTGAAATCAATGGGGGTTAGGCACTTATCTATAGTGCTTAAGCTGTGCCAGGGTTTGCCAGGCTGAGCCACGGCACATCTAGGCTTGGCAGTTCACAGCCCTGGCACCTCTGGGCTTGCTGTATCAATTATGAATGTAAAAAAATTGCTTGAGCCCCAGTACCTCTTTCATTACACATGAAGCACTGCTGACATACTTAGAGGATTTGGGCCTAAGTGCCTAACTCACTTCTTAAAGTGAGGCTTAGACTTCTAAATCAATTAGATACTTTTGAGAATTTTACTTGAAGTGCTGTCAAATAGACAAAGTAAACAAATTAAAAAGACAGAATTGTTTATCCCTCTTCTCGTTCAGGAATATTACATAATGTGTGCAACAATGATAGGTAAAAACATTCAGCTGTTAAGGCATTTAATGATATATTTCTAACCTCTGAAAACAGCTACTACTTCATTGTTTCCATCATGCATTTTCCAGTTTGAAAAAAACCACCACAGTAAGCACTCTTGCTCACTTTGACCACCGGAAGGAGGCCACTGACAGGAATCATAATTAATACATGCAAAATTAATAATAATTAATGATAATTTGCACTTCACTCTGTGTACACTACCAATATGTCATAATAATAATGATAATGCAATTAACTTAGCTCCATAATACCCTGTTAGGCAGGTAGGTGTTAGTCTCATTTTACAGATGAGGAAATGGAAGCACAGGCAAATGAAGTGACTTACCCAAGGTCACACAGAGAATCTGTGACAGAACTGGTTAAAAAACAACCCTCAGATCTCCCAGTTCTGGGCTTTAGCTACAAGATTATGTCACCAAGGATGGACTCTTCACATCACTTGTTTCCCCTATATTGGGTGTGCCTGGGGGACCATGGGTAGATTGTCCTTGCATTAGTGCCAGTGCAGCTTCAGTACCTGTATGGGAAAAGGATCTTCATATTTACTATATGGAGGCTTGTATTAGGGTGTGCAGGGTAGGCTCCAGGATTCTCTTTTATTCAGTGGTCTTAACGTGTCATTGGACTGGTGAAGAAAGAAGTGCTGATGAAAAGTGCTAGGCTGACAGCCCTATGACTGAATTCTTCTATCAGTAACACAACTACACGGTGGACACATATTTCCACAGTGACTTACCAAGATCAATAAGGGTGAGAGAGTAGTGCAATGCCTATGCCTTTTCATTCATTAGCCTTTCCTCAGAGACTGCCATCAAGAGAAGCAAACTGGAGTGGAGGCCAGAGTAGAGGAGTTTTTTATTATGGGGATATTTGTACGCTAGGAAGTAGATTAATGCCACCAAACTCATTCCACATAGGGCATCAAACAACTTTAGAAGGCAATAACATTTCAACATTAATGACCTGAGCTGGATTTTAATTGCTGACCCAGAGGTGAAAGGCTCTGTATCTCATTGCCAATCCCCCGAATCATCTACTTCCCCTCCGCTATTGCTAAATGTAACATCACACACATTATAATTAAGAAAAAAAAATCAGACCAAATAAAAAAATGGTTGGAGTTTCTCAGAAACATCTCTGTAATAGCTGCTGCCTGACTCAGCCTTCAGTTAACATTTGTGTATGTAATACAACTTCTGTTGTATCTTACGTAATATTGGTATCCTGAGGAACCATCTCTGGAAGGGGACACACCCAAAGAGAGGGATTCAGCCAATTCCATGGTAGCACATCTTCTCTTTCTCGATCCAAGGATCAGCATAGCAAGAGGGACTTTGAAATGAACTGGCTATGAGAAGAGTGGGAATGATACACATCGACCAACACCAGTCCTGTGGCCTCCAGCTGGATTACTTTTCCAACAAACTCTCCCAGTGAAGTGCATGCCACAGCACAGGGCCCCAGCTGGCCAAGAAGAAACCTCCCCTGACTCCAGGATTCCGGGTGAGATCAAAGAGTGTGTGCATCTCTGCGCCCACCTGCACTAGAGAAGGATTTAGCCCATATTATCCATATTATATATTATATTAGTAGTTAGGGCAAGATTTAGCCCATATTATATATTATGCCACAAGCACACCTGTTAAAGGAACCTTATTAAGACTGCAAAGTCAAGCATTCAGAAGAAGGAAATGCCAGAATTCAACTTGCCTGTGCAACCTTAATTTGGCTCCTCATGTGTATGCATTATGATACAGTCTTTAATTATATGATCACATACTATTATGTTCATGGAACCCCTGCTTTATTCAGTGCACAGAATGGGAGTGTTCACTTAATGAGCAGCTATTCAATATTTGTTTTCTCCTAATTGTTCAATATGTTGCCCCAGGATTTATTTACAGCAGACTATTCAAATCCTGCCCTGAACACAGAATTATTAATTTTATCATGGGCTTTTGTATGGTGCTCATCACTATTGTATCTCACTACCTCACAAACATTACAGCCCCGTGAAATGGGGAGGGGTTGTCAGTAGTGGCAAAAGATCCCTAAAGGTGAGGGGGCCACAGGTACCCAAACCGTGGCGCCAATCCTCCCTGCACCACCTCTTTTGCCGAGGCCCCGCCCTTCAACACCGTCTCTTGCCCCGAGGCCCTGCTCCAATGTCACCTCTTCCTCTCAAGACTCTGCCTCCCCACTTGCTCCTCTCTGCCCCCCCCACCCACTCCTGGCCCTTTTGGCCAGTAAAAGTGGGTGGGCCATGGGCCACTGGGCCCTCCCTATTCTGGCACCCTTGGGAGATGGTGTCCCCATTTTACAGAGCAGGTACAGATGCACAGAGATATTAAATTTGGGTGCCCAATTTGAGATAATTAGTACTTGATTTCTCTGAGTACATAACATCATATACATTTAGTATGTTCAAAAGACAATTCCCATCACTTCACCTGCAGCTGTGAGTGCTCAGCACTTCTGCAGAGCAGACCTCTGGGTCCCAAGTTGGACACCCAGAAAATGAGAACACACAATCAGTGAAAAGGTTTTTTTAAGTAGCTTGCCCTGCATTACATAGTAAATAAGCAAAAAAATAATAAAAATAAAAAATCACATAGTAATCGTGGCAGGAGCAGTGATAGAATCCAGTTCTCCAGGGCAGTATCTTCACCATTTTTGTCTTCACCATGAGACTCTTTTCTCTTTCTGGAATCTCTCACCTCATTCGTAATACAACCCTGGCCTGGAGCCACAAAGGGAACTTATGTGTTGCAACGCGCAATGTTTATTCAAAGTGGAACAGGGTTCAACAGAAGACACAGAGAGACCCACATCAGAATATCCCAGTGGCTAGGATCCTACACCATTTTAGTGTGCTGGCATAGACACTGACTTTCTAATGTGCCAGGGGATGCTTCCTCCCAGCTCTGCCCCAGGCCCTGCCCCCATTTCACTCCCTCCCCCAAGGTCCACCCCACCCCACCCCTGCCCCACCTCTTCCCGCCCAGTTCTGTCCCCCCCAAGTGCACCCTGCCTTTGTCCCTCCCCTTCCCCCCCAGCGCCTCCTGCATGCCGCAAAACAGCTGATCCGCGGTGGTGGGAGGCACGGGGGCAGGGGTAGGCACTGATAGGGGAGCTGCCGGTGGGTGCTAAATACTCACCTTTTTTTTTTTCCCGTGGGTGTTCCATTTGGTGCCTATGGCTGGGGGACTAAGGAACATGGAACAGTGCACTCAACCTACTATTGTTTGGTATGTATGACCTAGTGAAACTGCTGAAACACATAGGTCAACATTCCTCCATAGCCGTAACTTCACTGATGCTATTGGACTGACACCAGGAGTGAATTTGGCCCAGTTCAATCAGAAACAATGCCATTCAACACAAGATTAAAAGGTTAAGTAGCTAACAGATCACCACAGCATTTGAGAACATCACGCCGTTTGGCTAGCGCTGGAAATCCAGGCAGGATGTCTAAACTGCTGTCTGTAGTGCGTCTACATGCTTAAGGAGAACTACGTCATCAGGAGTCCAACCTTTTGTGAAGTAACTTTGAAAAATATATCATATATAGGGTGACCAGACAGCAAATAAAAATCAGGACGGGGCGGGGGCAATAGGAGCCTATAATAAGAAAAAGACCCTAAAGATCAGGACTGTTCTATAAAATGGACATTGGCACCCTAATCATATACATTATAGTGAATTCACATAATGTGCTCAAGCCCTTTTCCTTTGGAATGGACCATACTGGAAAGGCCAACACAAGCTGGAAAGAAGCATGTGATGAGAGAGCTTGCTTACAAGAACAAAAGAGTTCCATGCATTAGCAGACTTTTTGCTGAATAGGTCGAAGGGTGTGGAAATTGTTCAAGACTTTCAGCATCTTACACGAGTCCTAGTGCTCAGCAGATAGCGTCATATTCATGAACCGGTTTAAAAGAACATGTTCAAGAAGTAATTGTATGCAGGGTACACAAAGTGACAGATATTTTTAGAAATAAATTCTGACTAGCTTTTATATATGCTTTTATTCTATACCAATTTTATTTTACAAACAGTCTATGGAAATTATAGCTACTGTTTATAAATACCAAACCTATTATAACATGCTCCACTAGTGCATATGAAGTGAGGCTAGATAACATACATAAAAATACTTACACATTTCTATGATTCAGAATTTGATGCAGAGTAAATATGTAAAGAATCTGCTTGGGGCTTTTTCAACTCTTCTCCCAAAACTAGTAACTACAGGGAAAAAAAGACAGCCATACATCATTTCACATATTTATAAAATAAGTTAGTGTGTCTGTACATTAGGGCTTCAGAATAAGACTTCTAGATGCCTTCCTTGCGATTATAGTGGGAAGAAAGATAAGAAACCCTTTTCAGATGTAACCAGATACCTCATTTGACAGACTGTAATGCTTAAAATCCTTTCTAATAGAAAACATGTTAAGACATGCCTCTTTCAAATGCTGTCAAATAGTTCAGACCTCATATTTTACATACCCTCCTGATTACATTCATATGTTTGGTTTTAAAAGTTAACCTCTCCATTTCAGTAGTAAAAAAGCCAAAACACTCTTGGTAGGTCTCATGCACAAATAAAATTGGCGAGATGCATGTTTCATTATAACAGTGCGTTCACACCGAGATACTACAGTGATGTGCACCAATAGCAGCATTGCCAATGATAAAATATTCAGGTTCCCTAAACATCATGAGATTGGCTTTAAAAAATAAATCACCTGGGATTTTTGTTTATCTGCCTTCTGTTTTTTAAGCCTTTAAGGTTTTCAAGCTTTTCTCCACAACTATAAGGACTAGACACTTTCAGCTTCTATTAAAGTAACACAAAAAAGGGCTCTCATAAAAATCACACAATCCTGGGGTGCAAGTCTGACCCATTGAAGTTATGGGAAGTTTTGCTATTGACTTCAGTAGGGTCAATGGAGCTAGGTTTTAAGAAAAATCCCAAATATTGTGTCATACAATAAAATTGAGAGTTGACAACACTACATATAAAACCCTGATGCAATATATAAATGCACAGTGCTTTTTGCACCTGATCCTGTCCCCCACTGGAAGCAATGACAAAAGTCCCATCAGTTTTAATGGGAGCTGGACTGGGGCCTTTGCATATGTGGGCTATTATAAATTTGGTCATTCAGAGCTAAATACATGTATTTTTTTTAAACCAAATACCATTATAGATATAATTAGGAGGAATATTTGAATTTCAAGTGATTAATTATTTGTGGCCTAAAATAATCAACAGTGTCTCTTTAAAATATTATTTCCTTTTTGTTTTGTTTTTTGAGGTGGGGGTGTGCAAATAAAGAATAAAGAGCTCATCCGCCAGGGTGAACTTCACCTCTGTCCAAAGGGCCAGCCTATTTTGAGGGTTCAAGTAATGCAGGGCTTGTGCGGGCACCCTGTACAGGGGTAAATTTCACCCACAGTCCTCTCTCAGGCAAAACAATAGGACTTTTCCCAAGTAAGGACAGCAAGACTTGATCTACAGCTTATCAACCTTCTAGCAAATTAGGATTTTTAGATTTAAGCCAGTAAAATAAGTTTGACATATTTTTGGTGTTCTGTTCTCCCTTCATGTTTTATTTGGATGGTGTAATTTAAACCTCATTTGGTTCTGCTACCATTTAGCACTGTTATTACAGCCTTGTTTATGAAGAAAGAAGAGTAATCCGTATGTAAAAATAATAGTACTGCCGACGTAGACAGCAGATGGTGTTATTAAATACCTGGTCAAAGTCTAAGGTCAGAACACACTAACAATTAACAAGACATACTATCTGTTATTTAATGGATAACCTAAGAGATGTAAGGTATTTGTAATGCTGTGTAGGGTGGCCAATAGCACATTGTCAGATCTCCATTCGAGCCCTCAGTTGTATAGATATTTTGTAATGCACTTGTCTAAATTTCATTGACACGAATACTCATATCCAGCTTTGCCTCCTGTAAATTTTTCCTTCTTTGGCAACTAATTCCTCATTTTAAAATTGGCTATGACAATTAAAGCACAAACTATTGTTGCCCCCTTTTCAACCTACTTGGCTATTCAGTTTCAGGTCCTGTGGGTGTCCAGCTGGGAGGAGAAGTTGGTGATAGTCAGATATTTCTTTGATTAAGTTTTGTTTATTTACGAAGAATGTGCAAAGTCCTGTATCTCTGAACACAGAAGGAATCAAGTAGCAGGAAACAGTTTCTTTTGCTCAGAGGACCAAGAGTGCTCTTTTCAGCATGCACTCTGATCCCCAAAATCTCTCTCTAGGTTTCTTCCAAACCACTATTTCAGTTTTCTGTGTGTTCCTCTCCACCCGAACATTTCCCCCCGTTTGTCACAAGACCCAGATGAACACTCCACACATCTTGTGCTAGTTTCTTGGCAGATTCTATTAGGGTTTGTTTTAGATGTAGCCCTTAACTATCTCTTATAATGGTCTTAAATGGGGAACTCAGTCACACAATTTGGAGTAGGTTTAAACTCAATCCATAACAACATTTCACCCAGCTCATAAGAGTGTGCTTTTCCCTTTGGACCAGTCCCATTTAGGAGGTGGTGTATAACTCCTATGTTCAGGTCCCTCATGATGAAGAAGACTCTCCTTTCTTGGTAGATCCTGTTATTGCTCAAAAGCAGTGACACCCATACAAAATCCTTCCCCCGACCCTTCAAAAAGTCGTGTCTCCCACCCCCTCTTGAGGCCTATGAGCCTGGGCCAGATCACATAATCTTCATCCACCAAACAGAACCACTCTATTAAAAAATTCATAGCTGTCCCTCGTAGTGTAGTCAAGGGTAAAGTGAGCTTACTCACTTCTCATTTGGGTAACATGGAGTTTAGTTTAGGTTAGTTTACTCCTATTTTTATACCACTATACCACAGCTATGTTTTCATCCAACTGTGCTCTGTGGTTATGAAAGTTGGATGCCCTTAGATGCTCCTTGCTTCCTTTTAGAGCTATGATGCCTATTTTAGAGGCATAAGGAAAGCCACCTGCATTACTTTTAGAGATAGAGGCCTGTAAACAAGCCCACTCACTCATTCTGGGGTCTTCAGGGAAGGTGAAGAGGCTTAAAAAGTAGGCTGTGAACTGCTCATCAGGATAGGACCTATCTTTATTTTGATTATTGTACAGTGCCAAGCACATTATCAGTGCAAATAGAGTAATATACAGATAATGACCCTGTAACTTTATATATTAGTCTCCCACAAGGTAGACAATGTGAAGGAAGCAATCCTTTCAGTGGACAGAGACCAAATTTTTGCTGGCCAGTAATACCTTCAATACTGTACTTTTAATCCATGATAACTACTCTCTTGCTTGGATCTATGAACTTGTGAGCAAAGTACATTTTATTATTTACACGGTTCAGATCTCAAATATAAACAGATGGTGCCAGGATGACTCCTACTGCATAGTGATCAAGGTATTTTCATATTCATGGGCAAAGCATGAATGATTAAGTAAGCAGAGCCAAACTCTTTGAAGAAAAGTATCTTATAACAATGCATACATTCACTGGGATATTTTGTGTCTAGTTATTATTCCGGTCAGAATAATTTAATATAAAGAGAGAGTCTGACCGGACTCTTCTGCCTTTTGGATAAGATCAAATCAGGTAATATCTGGTGGACAAACACTAGAAAATCAGGAGGCCCTCTTGGATTTTTAGTAAGTTTGAGAATAGTTCCATTCTTCTATTTCTCGGTTGTAATTTTTCCTAGTCAGGATTTGTGGGCTGCAAGGTGTGAAGTATCCTCAGCTTCTAATGGATTATGGACATTGAGCACCTTAGGGTCTGATCCTGCCGCTCTTATCAGAGTAGTCTTACTCACCCAAGCAGTCCCATTGATTTCAATGGGACTGCTTGGGTGAGTCAGGACTACTTGCACAAACAAGGGTTGTGGGACTGGATCCTTATTATACGAAAGCCATATTTCTTTACTGGCAATGATGCTTCTCAAGGCTAAGACTGGATTTCACTGTTGCTGCTTTCACATGTGGTCATCTTGGAGTGAGGATTTCAACACTGAAGAATATTTCTGGGCAGACCCTCAGCATCACTCAGACTTGGCTTAGATAGACTTTTTCTTACTACTAGTTACATCAGCTGTACTGAATTGTGACGCTTTCCTGTGTAAGTGAATACTAGAAAATATTATGTAAGAGATTTCCAGACCACTGGGCCTGTCCTTCAGTGCTAATTTTTCTTATGGTTTTCATCTTGGTCAGCTGTTCCCCACATTTGATCACAGGTATATTTGATGGGATATTTCTGAGAGATTATCAGATAGACATTTAACTAAAAGCACTGGGAGAAAAATCAGGAAAGGAAGAGTTTACTGACATTGTTGCCAGGCAGTTCCATAATATTGACATCTTTGCCCAAATCAGAGGTAGGCCCTAGAGTAAATAGATCATTTGGGGCCTGATCATTTTCTCCACTCATGCTCTCATAGGAACCCACTCTCTTTTTCCTTGAGTTTATGGAAGCCCCTTGGGGATACAACATAAGGTAGGAATTCCATGGATTAGAAGTCAGTAGGTTTGGGACAAGCCTGGAGCATGGTTTAGTTCTGCTGTATTCACCCTCTCAAAGCTGTGGAGAATTTGCAAGCAAGGATGGAGAGCTTCCAGATGGCGATGGTCACATGCTTCTCCACATTGAATGGAACTCTCATGTTGGTATTCTACTGCTGCAGTGTGAAGTGAGCTTTGCAAAGATCTCCAGGAATACTTCTGCTTCCTGAAGTTCTGCCGCCATAGCTGGTCATCACAGTTCTGCTTCACAGTCCTAGCCCACCTGTCATGCTGGTGGACTGAGCCCAGAAGTAACACTCCACCAAACGCATCCACTCCATGAAAATATATGCAGAAGTAACTGCTCAATTTTATTGTTCTCCTCCACCTCTAGCAGTATCTGCATGGCATCTCAGTGGCTGCATCCCAACTCATCCAAAGCCATCCAGCTCTGTGATCGCTAATACATCTGGAGCATTCTGTTCCAACTAATGACAGCCAAGATCCTAAGGCTCAACAGTGTTTCTTCCATGCTGCCTGACAGCAGTTTGAAAATGGCTCTGGGTCACTAAAAAACAGAAGAATTATTGGATACCAGGAAAGCAATCATGGGAGTTCATTAATTTGACCCCAAGTACCAGAATTGCAGCAGGCTCTGGTAGGTATCCCACAACGCTCTGTAAGAAAAATTTCAGAATGCATAGAGTCTAGCAGCAATACATTGCACCATGGGATATCTGTGCAAAATGCTGTGTAGCTATTTAGAAAAAAACCAACCAAACAAATAAACAAAAACCTATAGAATGTGTAGGGCTCAATGATTCACATGGGCTCAATGATTCACATGGGAATAGACAGACAAAGCAGTGTGGACACATTATTTTGGTAGAGCTATAGCAAAAAAAATACTGATTTTTTTTCCCAAGAATTGTAGAATCACAGAAATGTAGCGTTGGAAAAGATCTCAAGCGGCATCTAATCCAGCCCCCTGCGCTGAGGCAGGATCAAATATACCTAGACATGGGGTTCCCAAATTTGGTTCGCAACTTGTTTAGGATAAGCCCCTGGTGGGCTGCAAGACACTTTATTTACCTGAGTGTCTGCAGGTACGACCACTCGCAGCTCCCAGTGGCCGCAGTTCATTGTTCCCAGCCAATAGAAGCTGTGGGAAGTGGCGTGGGTCAGGACACCGCTTCCTGCAGGTCCGATCGGCTGAGAACGACAAACCGCAGCTGCTTGGAGCTGCGAGCAGCTGTACCGGTGAACACTCAGGTAAACAAAGTGTCTTGCGGCCCCCCCCCAGGGGCTTACCATGAACTAGCCACGAACCAAGTTTGGGAACCCCGACCTAGACCATCCCCGACAGGTGTTTGTCTAATCAGTTCTTATAAACCTCCAGTGATGGGGTTTCTACAACCTCCCATGGATTCCTATTCCAGTACTTAATTATCCTTATTGTTAGAAAGCCTTTCCTAATAGTCAACCTAAATCTCCCTTGCTGCAGACATGCCTGCCATGTAGACAAGGCCTAAATTAATGTTAACCCCATCTGCATACAGAATCTCATCTTCTCTTTAGAGCCACAGAATTTACTCGTGACTTTCAGGACATCCATAGACTGAAATGGCCAAGGCCCTGCTGCTGAGAAGAAACGAAGTCATGGCTCTTACAGATGTTTTTCCCATGTAGAGAATGCTATTGTTCTTGTTTAAACAGTGGAAAGCTATGCTGAAATTCTTATAATTTATGCAAAATGTCATTTTGTGGCTTCTCTCCCACCTCATCCTTCAGACCAAATGGTGTGTTATAATGGCATAATAACAATAATAGATCGTATTGCATCATTTTGTTTGTGTAATTTGCAGCAATTGGCAGGGCACTCAGACCCTGTGTACAGGCACTTTTATGTTTTCCAAACTGAAAGAAACACAAATGAAATAATAGGTGAAAGCTCTGATGACATTTAAAAATTACCCATATTTTTGTCACGTACGTGTTCCATGTGAACGTGAAAGCCCTATGCAGCAGAGTCACTGATCCTAATTGTATGTTAGGAGGCATGCTGTAGAAATATTTATCTGAATAGAAAATGAAATTTGCAGGTAATTGCAATCTCCAGGTAACATATCTGTAAAACTGATGTGTATATGGGGGCAACCATAGTACAAAAATGGACACAACGTTTGTGCAATGCCCTTTCTGTGTCTTTTCTTCCTTAAATCCCAGAGAAACTTGAAAGAACTTAATAAAATTCAAGCAGCGAAGAGTCCTGTGGCACCTTATAGACTAACAGACATATTGGAGCATGAGCTTTTGTGGGTGAATACCCACTTCGTCGGATGCATGCCAGAAAAATAATAAAATTCAAGACAGCTAAAGAGCAATCCATAGTGCTGAAACACTTGTTAACTCCAAACCATCTCAATGCCAGCTGTTTAATTTACTGTTTGGTTCGGTTTTGGCAAAATGGTATTAGCATTTTTGGCAGGCCTATAAAGCAGCTTTTCACTGCCTTCACCCAAACACAACCCAGTCCTGTCTTTCATGATCACACTGCTGTACAAGACCAGTTATGGTGAGGATTAATCCAATGATTCTTTGGGATAAATCCCAAATGTAACTGATTAGTTTTCTATAGAAGTGTGCATGTTGGGAGGAACCACACAATGATGACCTCTCCAGCAACAGATGCTGCCTCAGTTTTCCCCCTTCTTTGTGCCTCAGTTTCCCAATTTGTCAGTAGACTCCCTCTTGTTCGTTAGGTAGCCGAATCTAGAGAAGAGAATGATTAAGAACATATTAGATTACAAGCAGCAGGACATGGACACACCAACGTGAATTAAACCCAGGACCCAGAATAAGCTGGTTTGCAGCAGAACAGTGTGCCAGAACCTCTTTGATGCTGCCTTATTCTCCTGAATCCATGCCCTTTTTTAAAGCAAGTTCTAGCTATTATGTTTGAGGAGACAGCCTCAAGAAAGGTGAAGCAAGTGTAACAGATGCCTGCATTTGCTGAACCTGAAACAATAGCTTTGAGAGGTGTGACTTGTCCCATTCATCTAGGGGATGCCAAGTCAGATAACAAGGCTGACATTTAAACTATTAACTATTTCACTGTTCAAAGCACTTACTGCAGGATTACACTATGAAGGCCTGCATAATCTACTGGGAGTCGGGGGAAAGGAAAGGGCAGACTCAAGAAGCCTACTAGCCCAATGGGGCATCTGAGGCTCCTTGAGGGATTGCCAAGAAGCTCAGTGGGGGCCCATGAGCCTCAATGAGGGGAAGAAAAGCACAAGAAGCCCAGCAGAGTGGAGTGTATTTGGACTTCACTGAGAGGGACACAAGCCCAAGGAGCACAAAGAGCACATACGAATGTGTATTGAATATCTGTGCAATCGACTGTGAGCCATGCCTCACTCACGTGGGTGGAAAGTATTTTTGAGTGGAGCTTGAAAGAGTTACCGCCTCTTTCTTCTCAGATATGACCCCTGCCTGTTTAGAGCCCACAGGACCGGGTCAACAGCATTGTGCTACATTGTGCACATTCCCCAAATGAGGAGATTTATAAAGCAGCCACATGGGCGTGTATTCACCAAGCACTAGATTTGTCACCCTCAGGGGACATAGGCTTTGATAGGCGAGGTTTCCAAGCAGTGGTTTGAAAAAAGTTACCCTGAGGGCCCAGGATGCCTTCTCTCCCTTTTTCTGAACTAATTGCTAGTAATGTTGCACTACTGAGGAAGAAAAGAAATTTTGGCCTTGCTTCTAAATTTCCTTTCTCCAAAACAGGGTGTCTGACAACCCCGAATCATCCCAGAATCAAGGGGCATGGAATCTGGAATCATGTTCCTTGGAAAGAAATGTAAATAGTCACACTTATCGCATGTCTCTTGAAAGTATCAGTACGTTGTTATAATAATAATAAAAAAATAATTGTTTATTAATAATTGTTATTAAAGTGTGTTTCATAGCTGTTAAGTCCACTGTTCTGAGGGGTACACAACAAAGAACTTTCCACCAGCCTGACTAATCCTGTGGACAGAAAGGTCAACCGAAAAACTGACATAGAGCGGATCATCACTCAGTAACATATCTGGGTCATGTGGACCTGCTGAAGGTCGGAGAGCTAATGTAAATGCAAAAGAGGGATTGTCCATATCCTTATGTGCAGAGGATCGCATTCTGCATCCTGCAAAAGGGTGAGAGAGTTTCTGCTGCTGCATATACTTCCCTAGAACCCCAGAATTCTCCTTGTAACACAGCCCTCTCTGAACCCCCACCACCACTGTCACCACATGTGGTTCCTTAAAGACACATTCTAGCCTTTAATCAGAATTAGCTATGCACTGTTAACTGTCAACAGCTCTTTTGTTCCTCTAATGGGTGTTTGCTGTTGCAACATTGTGCTTATTAACCTTTGTCAGTGACTCAGCATGACCCTTACATTGAATACTGGAGTTTCAAGATGGGTGAGAGTAAGACAGTGAAGGCTTAAACAAGCATGTCTGCAGAGTAAGTGTGGGACGGGAGGTATTCTTTTTTCCTGTTCTTATTTTAATTAAATCTTGATTCATTTTCAATATTTTTTACACAAATAAACATAGATAGGAATTAAATGCAAACAAGATGGATCTATGAATCTAAGACAATCATTAAAATGTCATTATTAACAAAGTCATTTATGTGCCTCTACTGTAGGAAGAAAGATGGATAGAAGGCATAAGCGCTAGAAAACAAAAATAAAAGATTAGAGAGAGGAGAGGAATCCTCTATAAAGAATTCAGCACCGAAGTAAAAAGATTAAAGATAAAAAGAACAAAGAGATAGATATTAGAAAAATCTGACCCATTAGGAATATCACTTAGCAACTTTGCTTGTATGTAAAACACAATTGGTCAGTGTTAAACCAAGAAAGGTAATGTTAGTCTGTAACAGACAGCATGTCCACATGAAAAAGTTGCACTGGTTTAACTTGTGTGTGGTTTTAAACAAATTTTAACATTTAGTTAAACCAGTGGACACTCTTATGTTGGTTTAAACCAGTATTACTTTTGCTTATTTATGTCAATTCAAATAAACCTGATTTAAATCAAACTAAGAGGAAGTATTATCTTTTATTGGACCAACTTCTTATGGTGAAAGAGACAAAGTTTCGAGCTTGAAGAAGAGTTCTAAGTTAGAACAGAATATTCAAGAGCTGTCATTTCTGATAACATATTTGACCAGTCTCTGATCTTGAGAGAGTAACAAAATTTCCATCTGTGCAAGATAAGCTCTTTGGTTACAAGGGCAGCTCAAAAGGAAATACAGTCCCTGGGAATTTGTAAACAGGGGCGGCTCTAGGTATTTTGCCACCCCAAGCACGGCAGGCAGACTGCCTTCGGCGGCTTGCCTGTGGGAGGTCCCCGGTCCCGCGAATTCGGCCGCAGCCTGCAGGAGGTCTGCCAAAGCCATGGGCCCAGCAGACCCTCTGCAGGCATGCCGCTGAAGGCAGCCTGCCTGCCGCCCTCGCAGCGACCGGCGGAGCACCCCCTGCAGCTTGCCACCCCAAGCACGTGCTTGGCGTGCTGGTGCCTGGAGCCGCCCCTGTTTGTAAAGCCTAATTTCACCTGCATCAGTGCTAGTCTGAAAGTTTCAAGTGTTAAAAGGAATATCCACAATTAAAATGTATTCTGTCCCACACATCTCTCCAAACACCCTTCACCTTAATGCAGTCCCAGAGCATGAATATTAATGAACCCAGGAGCTTACCTATGCCACCAACATTTAATATTCCTCTTTTATGCCAGTGCATCTTTAGGAGAATCTTACATTGAGTCAACTGTAACTGTAGATTAGGTAGGGATTTTTTAAATATTATGGCTGATATTCCATTAGATCAAGGGGAGATTTAAGGGTCAGAGTCTGGCCAGCAAACATGCAGCACAGGGCCTAATGGTCATGTCCCCTTAGACCTGAAGAAGATCTATGTGTGAGCTCAAAAGTTTGTCTCTCTCGCCAACAGAAACTGGTCCAATAAAATATATCACCTCAGCCACCTTGTCTCTCTAATATCACCTTAGGCTTTTTAAAACATAAACAGCTTTTTAAAAAAGTTAAAAGTACTGGCCTCAACAGAAGTGAAATCTCAACCAAATTGGTTTGTGTATTCCAAAAGTTGGACCCTTGCACCCACAGCAACATTTGTCAATTTGTTCTGTGACGCCGTCGAACTCCAACCTTGCTATCTCGTCTTTCTCAATTGCAAGGAGAGTAAGGTCACCCAGCTATGTCTGAGCTAGCATTGAACACATGCAGTTTTTTGACATGTGTTAATGTGCTCATTGCACATTCAGCACTAACCACTCCAACTGGTATGGTGAGAGAGAGTCAACACAACATTTCCATTTCTGGTAAAACATCATCAAGAGAACTTGATATTATGAAATTCAGGTGTCTCTGGAGTCCACATGACAAAATGAATACCTCTGTGTCCTTGGTAAAATAACACATCTTGAAAGAAATGAGCTCACGAACCAAGTCTAAGGAAAAATATGAGTATTTTTCCCTGAGTTGAAGAGCTTCCTCCTTTGACTCTTCTAGCATTATATTTTGAAGTCGGCTGGGGTGGAGGAAACCAAATAAAGTAGCTACATCTTGAAATCCCTCATACCAAGATTTTAGTTCCCCTAATATACTGCCTAAGACCTCAAAATATTTCCTTTGATGATTATCCTTTGCATCTAACACAGAATCGTGTACAAATTCATCATCCATCTGGCATGCACATCTCTTCCTGTGGCTTGGATAGTTTGCATTTTCAAAACCCATTGTTTCCCACCTGTTCTGAGATTCTTTTACAATTTCCTCATACTTTTCTTCAGATCTGAGCTTGCTGAGCTTGTTCACTTTGCTGTCAAATGGCTGGAGGACTTGGAACAGGTCAATTTTATTTGATGGAAGTGTTCCAGAGGCTGCAGCCATGATAACTAAGATCCTATGCCACCATAACAGATTTAGGTAGAACAGCGAATCCATCAGAGACAGGTTGCTTTTTGCTTGATGTATATCCTTACTATTCCTGTGTTCAGCGACAGTTTCATCTTCTAGGCATTCGATTATATGCTGAAAATTTACTATCATTGCCTCAATGGCTTTCATTTGAGTGTCCTATCTAGTCTTGCAGAATGCCTTTAGATGTAAAGGTCTCCTTCGTTCTTCAGAAACATGTTCAATTTCATCTGCTGCCTCAATCCTGTCAACTTCTTCAGGGGCCTGAAGTGCATCATCAAACTCCTCTCTCATTTGCAAAACTGTATTTTTTTGAGCCAGAGTTTGAAGATAAATATTATTTTTAGACTTAATAATTAATTTTTCTCATCTATGGTTAGTCTGTGAAATATATAGATATTTCCTACAAAACTGAGAGGAAAACTTTCAGTTCTGGACTGGTCTTATCTTCAGCATCATGCACCAGAACTAGGTTAATTTGATGAGCTGTGCAATAGATGTCATGTGCATACATTTTTGCCTCCTTTGCCTGAAAGATATTCTGTCATTTTTTGCTTGCAATCCTCCATAAATTCCAGCCATAACACTGGTCCCATCATATACCCATCCAGACATATATTTGGGGTCTAGTCTATACTTGCAGAATAAAACATCACTTAAATGGCTACACAACCATAGGCGCCGAATTTCTAATCTGCTGGGGGGGTGCTCCCCCTGACTGCCGAGGCCCTGCCCCCACTCTACCCCTTCCTCCAAGGCCCCACCATGCCCTGCCTCTTCCCATCCCACCCTTTCCCCACCCAGTTATGCCCCTCCCCCAAGTGCACTGCACCCTCGCTCCTTCCCCTTCCTCTCTTCCTCCAGCACCTGCTGACGCCGTGAAATAGCTGATCCACGGCAGGTGGTTGGCGCTGGGATGGAGGGGGAGGCAGTGATTGGCAGGGGTCCACCGGCAGGCAGGAGGCGCTGGGGGGAGAGGGAAGTTCTGGTAGGGAGTGCTGCCAGTGGGTGCTAAGCACCCACTATTTTTTTCCAGTGGATGCTCCAGCCTCGAAGCACCCACGGAGTCAGCACCTATGCACACATGGATGCAGCATCTACCTCATACTGCCACAAAACTTACAAAATTCTCTATTGTATCTACTTTTCCTTTGATATGATCAATATTAACAAAGAGAAGCAAAATGACTATTTGATCAGTATGGCTAATATCTGTGGTTGCATCTGCAATGAAAATAAACTAACTTCTTTGCAGCTATTAGGTATGTGCCTCCTGGTTTCTGATGCTAAAAAGTTTATAAGTTCATCAGTAATTGTCTTGCTCAAGTATTTGATTATCTTGGTGTCACTAATATGATGGGCAAAAGTTATATTATGTCTGGCAAGTAGCTTAACGATGCTCAAGTAAATACCACAATTGTTGCTCTCCAGCACTTCACAGTGGCCATGGAAGGGGAGACCTAAATTAGCTAAAGTTTTGACTGTGTCAAGCAATATTTTTAGTACTTATCATTTTTTTATATTTTCATATGCTTCTCTATTAAAACAGCATTGATACTATGACCCCTCAAACTGTAGAATTGCCACATGACTACACATTGTTTCCTCCTCCCATGAACAGACATTGACTTTAGCATATTCTTCCAATCCCAGTTAGCCATGTTGGTTTTCAAGTTTGTTTATTTCCAAACAACTAACAAATGTGGCCGTATGTTAAATTTAAAAGATAGGAGCATGCTAGCCACTTGACATGCAAATCTTCATGCAATGCTATTGTCATTCTGTAAATTGAAAATGAAAAATGGTGGCTTGTAATAAAAAAAGGAAACTGTCGTTTTGGCATCTCGCTTTCAGTGGGCTGGAAAGGACCAATCTATAAAAGCATACTCAGTTGCTCAGCTGATGAAATGGAATCTTGAAAGTGACATTTATTAGATGGGAACTTCAAACCTATTTCATCAGGAACACTGCTTTGATGTGTTTCACTGTGGACCTGCTCATCTACAGGGCTTTTTGTTTTGCTCCTTTCAAATTGGTTTTGTTTGTTTGTTTTAAGATCACCTGTGGCTGGTTTGTAGCATATTTATTTGTGCTGGTTTCAAGCAAACTTTCTCTGGAAATATCATCACTCATGACTACAGGTGCAACTTCAGTGGTACTGCACAAATCGTTGTCCTGATTTAAACCTTGACACAAGGACAGATTCAAGCTCGCTGAATTGAGAGGCAGTTCTTGACTTTCTACTTCAGACTGCAGGAGTCGATCAGGAAGTTTACAAAATGAAAGTTTCTGCTGCTTAGGATCTTTGGAGGCAGTTTGTAATAAAATATTGTTTTTCTTTTGTAAAATCAGACATGTGTTTGTATTTAGGGTTTTCATTTTCAAACATCTTCCCATATGAAAATAACTAAATTGGAAGTATATAGGTCTAAATAAAGTGTATTTTTGTGCGGCTTCATTTTTCCTTCAGTTATGGGGGTAATCCTTTAAAAAAAAGTTGCTTTTCTGTGCAGAATCTAGCAGAGGGAGGTAGAACTAGAGTGGGGCTGGCTGGGGAGCGTGCTGTGGGGCTGGGGAGAGGCTGGAAGCTGGCAGAAGCATACCACTCAGTATCCCACAGCAAGAGGAGGATATGGAGCCTATGGGAACAAACTACATTTCCCAACAGCAGCCCATTTAGCACAGGAGCATGTCCAGTGGCTGTGACCCCTGCATGATGGGTAGGAAGCATCTACTACTACCACACTGCTGGATATGCTCAGTGCTGTGGGATTTTGCAAAGGCATAGCATTGCAGGACAGATGGAGGTGGGTCCCCTGGCAATGATACCCCTATAAAATGGGGGATGATGGCCAGGAGCTGCATTAGACACATGCAACCCATACGACTGCATCAGCCCTGAGGCAGCAAGGGGGCCCCTTGCCATGGTAACTGACTCAGCTACTTGTGAGGGTGAGGCCCCAGATTTGCGTGAGGAGGGCAAGTGGCAGAGGGGCCCATTCACTTGGAGGGCCCCGGCTCATGGCTGCTCAGCTGCACAACACATCCCTGGCGCAGGCTGCTGCCATTTTCTGCAGCCTGATGGAGCGTGTAGGAAGAGCAATGTGCTGCTCCCCACTGCCCACGTTTCAGTTTCCACAGGGCCTCCAAAATGGGGACTCTGCCATGAATTCTAGTTAGTGGGGCCACCAATCGCTGAGGCTCCATGCTGGTCGGAGGCCCCTCCTCCCCTCCCATTGCCTGGCCAAATTCAAATGCTGGCAGCAGGACCTGGGGCGCTGCTCTTCCTAACGGCTCTGACTCTAGCTCTGGTGGCAGCAGCACTGATGTGCTCTGACTCCTGCAACAGCAGTCCTGGCTTTGGCGGGAACAGTGGTGCCGGTTCTAATGGCAGGTGCAGGGCCTGGGCAGAGGGAGCAGATGGCATAGCATGGAGCTGGGCAGGTGGGAGGGCAGAGGAAGGGGAGGGCAGAATGGGGTTACTGGGGCTGTAGGGGAATTGAGAGTTTATTTGAATGTGGGACATGTGATGGCATGTGGGGACACCGCAATAATAACCTGCACCTGGGACCATCTTTCGTCTTTCTGACGCTGGCAGATGGGAGAGAGAAAGACAAGGGCATGGACCAGGCGAGGCCTGGTCAGCATTTGCTAACTGTTAAATCTGTCACTGACTGGGATACAATTAAAGTGGTCTTCAACTCAGTTTCCCAGGAGGAATTCAGTTTATCAGGGCTTACTGCTGTTGCCTTCATAAAGGTAAGAGTTTAATAAAATAGCAAACATGTCATAGTTTCCAATATTTTTCCAGAGTTTTAATACAAATGGTGATTCTGGAGCAGTCACAGCATTGGGACTGAACTGGTGTTCCAGGAACATTTTAACTACAGATACTGCTACAAACATGATTTCTGGAGTAACCTGTACCTTCCAGGGCCTCAGATCATTTAGATGGGCCTGCTTCGCCTAACTGGGATAGAGCCACCCCACTTAATGGTTTCACCTTACTGGTTTATTTTTGACAAGAAGGGCTGAGATTCCCCAAAGGACTGAATCCTCATATGTGAAAGGGGTTGGAATTTAAGTTTATGGCTAGATAGGACTAGATTTCTGTGTAGCGGCTGCTGTTACCAAAGACCTTGCCAGTGAGTATCTAAAGAGGGTGGAGCTCAGCTAACAGGAAAGCGTAAAGGTGTACACTGATTTTTGTTCTACGTGTACCAATAGTACCAACAACGCCTCCTGGAGCAAATCACCATGCAGGGGGAATGGGCTTACTGCTACAGCCCTAAAAAGGGTGGGCCCTGCTTCCTCCCTGCCCACTTTTGAGGTGGGCAGTACCATCAGAGTCAGAGGCAGTTGTTATGGCTCAGAGAGGAGCAGGGGGAGGAGGCTTCATGCACTCTGCCTTCCTTGCACTTCTGTGGCCCATTGTGATTAATGGCACATCTGTGCTGGGGGGCACGTTGCTTGGGTGTGAGGAGAACAATAGATTGGAGGAAAATCTTGTCTCCTCCTACATGCCCCATAGAGTGCCAGTCAGCGCAGCACTAGTATAGTTCCACTGCTGAGGGAGGCAGGATTCCTGCACAGCTGATATTTGGGTTGGACAGGAGGCAGCATGGGTGCTAGAACTAAGGGTGCTGGGAGTGCTGCTGCACCCCTGGCTTGAAGTGGCTTCCATCATATCCAGGGTTTACAGTTTGGTTAAATAGCTCTCAGCACCGCGCCCCCCCACACACAAAAATTGTTCCAGCACCCCTGGGGGGCAGTCTGGAAAAGGAACAGGCAGAGCTAGATGACCTGTCACTAAGGAGTTTCAGCACCCATTGCTTGCCATGGAGAGGATACAGCAGCAGGTGCTTCTAGAAGCTGTAGAGTAATGCTGCTGTCATTCCAAGGAGGATTTCTTTCCTCCTCACAGACCTGTGCTGCTTAGAATGGTGTAGGGCAGTAAGGCCGTGGGGGGAGAAATTGGCTTCTCTTACATAACATCATTGATCGGTACTGAAGCAGAGAAACTTTTATCTGAAAAACATACAAGTTATTTCACCTTCAGTGAACCGGTTGTGTGCTGTAACAGAAGAAGCAGACAACCAGCTCCTTGGGGATTCTGCTAGGGAGCCTGGGTCGGATGACTAAACCCTGGCTCTTAGGGCATAACTTTATCTAAGGGTGGTAAACGTGCTGATGAACTTTACCTGCTCCTGCCTCTGGAAGCAGCATTCTGTAGGCTAAAAATCTACAAAGGGGTTCTTTGTTTTGAAAGTTTTGTGTCTGTCTCTTTCTCATTTTGGTCCTTTTACCTTTTCAGTGCAGAAGAATTTCAAACTGGAAATGGGTTTTTATAGTTCAGGTTCTTTCTCTAATATACAATAAACCACAAAGGCATTTGATTCCACAGAGCACAAAGTCTCTAATTTCTTTTTCTTGTCTCTTTTTTTTGCCAGAATGTGGCTGATAGAAACCATCCCTTTTTTTGTTGTATATTTAATACAATGGTACAGTTCCCACAAAGTTACCCTTTGGAGCTAGAAATAGCAAGTGTGTTTTTCTCTCTTCCGGCAAATGAGAATGGGTGAGAAGACCCACTTAGCGTAGATTTTTACCTCTTACGAGTTATCAGAGGAGACAGTTAAAGAGTCTCTTTCCATATTTCATCACTTGAAAAGACATAGTTAGTGTCACTGCATCACTTTAGGTATCTATGAGCTGGGTTGAAAGCAGTGCTAAATAGGAGAGGGGATTAGTTTGTTTCTTTGAAAAAAACCTCTCTTTTATTCCTAATGTATTGATGCTGTAATGCTCTCCCTGTCACAGCTCCTACTTACAAACCACTCCATCACTTTCTGCATTTCTACTTTTACAAGTATCATTATCTTCAACAAGACTTTGACTCCTCAGAATGTGTCTACATGGGAGGCTGTCCTTCAGGGTATGTGATGAAACCTGATCTTGTGTTTTTTAAAGGTCTTCTTGTCTGGTCTCCTTTCCATAGGCATTAGTATGAAGCTGGTTATCAATTCTTTGAATGCTTACACCCAGGAAGTATATTCCCTTAGAACGGTGAGATATGAAAATGTTAATTGTCCTATGGATTGAATTGACATGAGAGAAAAGTAATTCAAGTTCCTTTTCAAAGTTTTCCCAGCTCATAAAAATTTCCTCTTTGTGTCTAAGATAGGATTTGATCATAGATGAATTAATAACCATGTTCCCATTGCTGACCCTTTACCTTAGGCCTGATTTAGGGTTCAGCCTTGTTTCCATTGAAGCCAGTGGGAGTTTTGCCATTGATCTGTTAATGGGAACAGGAACAGGTCCTTTCTATTTCCATACAGAAAACTTTGTTAAACAAGAGGTAGCTGAAATCCACGGAAACACGTTTTCAGCCTTAACACCCCCAAAACACAACTTTCTTTACATATATTTTGCACCATTAAAAGAATCCCTCACAAAAGTTAGCAAACGTGGGACGGACTAATAAAGGGATCCAGATAGTTCCCACTGCCATATAACCCCTCCTCATTCACTATCACCCCACTGGATGTACACTGCCCAGAATGCGGTGGTTCATCTGCCAGTGTTGCTGGTTATAGAAAGCACATTACACCAATGCTTCAAAGACTGTATTCACTTCCGGCTCACTTCTGGGTTCAGTTCAAGTTGTTTGCTGTAGATCAAGTCTTACCTCTTTAAAGACCTCATTCAGCAAAATACTTCAATATATGCTTATGTCCCGCTGAAGTCAGTAGGATTTTAAGCATGCACTTTGTGCTTTGCTGGATCAGGGCCTAATGTCCTATATCGCTTGAGGCAGAGCTACATGGAGGGCCATCTATCTTCCTATGTTCTGCCATGACAATTGAGATCAGCCATTATATTTTACCTACAGTCCTCAGCTATTAACGTCCAGAGGCTGGTGAGAGGATGGAAACACTTAGTAGAAGGCCCTTGAGTCAGATATTAGCTTCCCTTTAAAAAGCCAGACCTTCAGGGAACAGTGAATGGCCTGTTTTCTCAAGTGTATTTCTGAACAGTGAGAACAAGGGGCACAGGTTCTACCAGGTTTTTAATTTTGAGGTGGAGTCTATTTTTTTTTCCGTTAAAATTGGGATGTGGAGTATGTTGGTTTTAAGAAGTTGCACAGACAACCAGAGGATTTTGTAATGAGTGCACTTTTATAAACTGAATAATAATTTTCATGTCCACATCTCCAACTTCTCGAGGAACCAAAATCATTCCTTGTGTAACCCCATGGAAACCAATGAAGTTGCAGTAAAGAAAAAGTTGACCCAAGGTATATTTTTAGAACTCCATCCTCTGAGGTTTGCCACTGGCTTGTTGTCAGAATGAAGTGCATGGGGTGGTATGTGGAGCTATGTAACTGAAAGGAAATGGTGTCATTCTTTTTCCTGTGTGTTGAACCTTTAAATGTAGAGGAGTCTGTACCAGCCAGTTGCAGGAGCAGCTTTGAGACAGCTGCCACATGGGGTCTTTCAGGTCAGATGCAGAACGTTACTGACTGAGTAACACACAGTCTTGACTTACTCATGGAGACAATGGCTGAAATCCTGAGCCCACTGTGAAGTCAATGGGAGTTTTGCCATTGACTGTTGGGAGCCAGGTTTCACCCATTATTTGTTCTTTTTGGGCTGTCATTGCATAATCTGAAACAAAGTCATCTAGACTGAGAAATGTAGGTTTTGTTCTTTATATATGGACAAACTAGCATGTGACCGGCTGCTCTACACTTAGTTGAAAATAGCTGTCACTGTAGCAAGTGTATCCACAATAAATTTCAAATGGAATTTTTTTCTGCTAGAAGTGTCTTTCCCCTTGTCATCTCCCTAAATTCACAACTGCCTTACAGTATAGGTCAAGAGAATCAAACAATTTCTGTTCATGTGGCACCTTCTGTAACTACCGGGCCACAGTTTAGTGGGGAATGTAAAGCGAATCAACAGGTATTAGGCGGTGATGGAGATCACTTTGGACGCTGCTGTCAGCTACTAAGAAAATAATTTTAAATTAGACTTAAACCCCAGTCCTGAAACTTCCACCACAAGTGGTTACAAGCCTCAACGTTGTATAACTGACCAGGGCTATTTCCTCTTTTCCTAACAACGATCATCTCATTTAGACTTCTTTGGCAATTCTTGCGTACTCATAAAAAGGCATGACACAGCATATATTTTGTGGCTTACCTTGCCAAATTAAATTACAGTGTAAGTGTAGTTTCTTTGCCTTTGCATAACTAACGATACAAAGTAGACATAGAGAGAGTATTTGTGCAAAGATACAAGCATGAGTCTTTTAAAATTAGTCTTCTGTTCAAAGTGATTTTTAAAGAATCTACATATCTTGAAACTCTTGCAGATAGTTGGGGAAAGTGAGAAGTTTCTAAATGTCTATTATGTTTTAATTCTCCAACTATACTACTGAGATTAAAAAAATAATAGTCACTATTTTGCAGCAGGGGAGAGGATTGCAAGGTAGCTGTGGGGACCATGCTGAGTTAGTTTGACTCTCAGCATAGTCTAGAACAGCCTCAGGGCTACACTAAACTACACCAACTGCCAGTATGGGGTATCTGGCAGCTGGGGATCCGTGGGGCATAAGAATAGCCCAGCCACACCCACTTTTCCCTAGCCATGCCCCCTATGCCAGGGACTTATCGGGAGAAGTATGTATGAGCCACTTTGGTAGGTCTACTCCATGGAAGAGGATTCCCCTACATACAGGAATCTTCCAGTCACTGTATCTGCCAACTCTAGAGCAGCCTTGCACCAGGAGACAGGAGCAAAGCTACCTTAACAGCCCTGAGAATCAGACCCAGCATTTTTATGCTTGCTTTGCTGGTTGTGCAGTGACTCTAAAACAATAGTATAAACCAAATGAAACTCTGAGAGGTGATTCAACTAATCTGATTGGCTCATGTACAGAGCATTAAGTGCCCATTAAAGTCAATGGCAAACTCCCAGCAATTTCAGTGGTGTAGGATCAGGTCCTTATTTTCCAGAACTACTCTCTCTATACCAAACATCATCCGCTGAAAACAAAATGTAAAGAATCTAGGGGCCAAATATGCATTCAGACTTGCCTGCTGGCTTCAGTGAGGTTGCACAAATTGAGTAGTGGGCAAAATTTAGTCCCATACCTCTATAATTTCCTCCTCACTTTTACACAGCATCAGACCTTCAAACCCAGTCTTGTCATTTATCATCATTACAATTTAACATTTGTATTGTGGTAGTGCCTACAGGCCAACCAGTTCAGGGCCTTATTGCACGAATGGCGAGAAAATGACAGTCCCTGTGCCAAAAAGCTTCCTAGACTCGGGAAATGCCCTGCACAAGGTCATTTTAGTCAAATCTTGTTTATTTCAACAGTTGCTGATTGGAAATGAGTTGCACCCCCTATCAGATATCAAAGACATCGATACATTAAGTACATTGAAATGTCTCCTGCTTATCCAAAACCCTGTTTATCCAAATTACTTTCAAGTCTACTATGCTATTCGATAAACAAGGTTTGACTACACTGGTTAATTATTCAAGAGCTGTGCTGACATCCATTTATGTTCCTAGTGCCCAATGATGTTTTGGCATAAAAAGGCACCATGTACAGTAAATTGACATTATTCTTAGATAAGAAAGGCAATACTAATTTCAGTTCTCCTCAGAACACATGGGAAAATAAATCAATAGTTGACAAATGGGGAAAAAATCAGTATGGAAGAAGACATGATTTGCCAACTGCTAAAGGTAAGTTACAGCCGATGGCAATTTTCAAATATTTGGCAACGTCCTTCTTACATAGGACTTCCCAAACACATGCTGATAAAATCTTATGGCAACCCTACCACCATGGCCTCATCTACAAGCTGCGTCAGCAGTGAGTACAGATGAATCAGCACTCAACACAGTTGAATGATCAATGCACGCCAGGACAAACTGTGCCCTACACTGGTTCAGAAATCATGGTTAAAACCTGCTGGCAGACTCCTGGAGTGAAGTTGTGTGGAGACAGTCATGTAGGAGAAGTATCACTGAACAAGAGGGCTGCTGCATTCTGCACTAATTGCTATTTCCTGATGGGATCGATGCAATCCCAAGTAAAGCACACTGCAGCATTCCAATGTGGGACTGACTATGGCATAGCCTTGGTCTATACTATGAGTTTAAGTCGAATTTAGCAGCATTAGATTAGTTGTGTGGAGACAGTCATGTAGGAGAAGTATCACTTAACAAGAGGGCTGCTGCATTCTGCACTAACTGCTATTTCTGCCGTCGCCTCATCGCCTGCCTTTGCAGGTTCTGGTGCCACATATACTGCAGGATAATGTGTGCGCTGTTTACAGTGCTCATAGCTGCCGCGGAGATCTGAGTGGGCTCCATGCTTGCCGTGCTATGGTGTCTGCGTGGAAAAAAGGCGCAAAATGATTGTCTGCAATTGCTCTCACGGAGGAAGGGGCAACTGACGACTGTAGGTCATTCTCTTCTTAAAGTTTTGTCTAATGGAGAGTCAGTCCTGCCTAGAATATCAGGCAAGCCTACTAAAGAACCACAGATGTAAATGGCTGCTCCGAGTCAGAGCCCCAGACATCCCACAGAAATTATGAGCTTCATTCCATCTAGGGGGTGCCCCTACAACAACCCTACCTGGTGCTTCCCTCCTCCTCCACCTCTCCAGGGCTATCTTGGCAGTTATCCCCCCATTTGTGTGATGAAGTAATAAAGAATGCATTAATTTGAAACAACACTGACATTATTGCCTTTGCAAGCAGAGATCAAAGGAGGGCGGGGAGGGCACTTGGCTTACAGGCAAGTAGAGTGAACCACCATTCTGCACTTGTTCAGCCTATAGTTGGACTGCTCCTTACTACTGTCCCAGCTTCATGAGCCATGGGAGCAAGGGGTAGGCTGGAGTAGATGCAACCGTGCAGTGCGGCTGACTGGGAGAGCAGCCTGAGGCAGAAGCCTCCAGCTGGCATGCTTTTCCAGGCAGGATGAATCTCATTACACAAATCTTAAAGAGAGAATGACCTGAAGTCATTCCCATTTTTGTCCAGGCGCAGCCGACCGACCTCACCGAGGCCGGCCAGGAGCACCCATGTCTGCCCAGGCGCCCCCGACTGACCTCATCGAGGCCAGCCAGGAGCACCCATGAGACAACAATAATGGCTACCAGTCATACTGCACCATCTGCCATCCACAAGGCAAGGCAAGGGGATGCTGCTGTGTAGCACTGCAGTACCGCGTCTGCCAGCAGCATCCAGTAGACATACAGTGACAGTGAAAAAAGGCGAGAAACGTTTTTTTCCTGTTGCTTTCATGGGGGCGGAAGGAGGCTTATGACATGTACCCAGAACCACCTGCGACAATGTTTTTGAATTGGGAGCTCAACCCAGAATTCCAATGGGGGGCAGAGACGGCGGGAACTGTGGGATAGCTACCACAGTGCAACACTCTGAAAGTCGACAGACACCACCAATTTAATGCGCTTAGTGGGGACACACAGAAACGACAGTATCAAATCAATTTCTAAAAAATTGACTTCTATTAAATCGAACTAATTTCATAGTGTACACATACCCATAGTTAGCCATGGGAAAGCCACCTCCAAAAGAAAAAAAGTCACAGCTTTCTGACTTGTAGAATTGTAAGAAGCAACCACTCTCAATTAGACATCCAAGAGCTGCTGGGGAGACAATAAAACCTCTCAGACTATGAATCTGAATTTAAAATAGCAATCACGGGCTTCAAAAAGGAGCACTGTTATAATCTCTGCTATTTGTCCAACTATTTCACTTACCCTGATAAAGGTTACCTTCCTCTTTATCTCAGACAAATAATTTATATATATGCCTCGATCTCTACCAGACACTAGGTAAGTCACTCCACTGTACTGGACTGGTTGGATGAGATACAGATTAGTGTTGTGCATAATGACTGTACAATAATCCAGATACCTCCTCATTAACTCTCCCAATGGCCCCTTACACACATTGAACAGGAAGGTGGAACAAAAAGGAATTCTGCTAAGCCCCACACAAGAGCAACCTCGAAGCAAGAAAGCTGTTGCCCAATACTATCCCCTGGGAGCTCTTGGCCTGAAGGAGTGTTAGTGCTACCTTCTGGCCAAGAGTTTCCAAAAGCAACTGACAAATCTGAAAGAATCAACACAGACACCTGGAGAAGATCATCAGCCTGCACAGTCTCCCGTCTGTATCCAGGACTAAAATCAAACTGATTGGGATAAAAAGCCCCTAGCACTGCAGATGCTGCTGGAATTGCCTTGCCACAACCTTCTTGATAGTTTTCCGTAAAGAAAGAATGTGGAGAGAATGTGAGCATTAGGAGATGGTTTCTTGAACAAGTAGCTAACAGTTGGTTTTTAAAGAAAAGCTGGCATCTTTTCTCTTAGGGAGGCCTTGAAAATCAAACCCAATAATGGCCACGCCACTTTTTCACTGGCCTTCAGCAGCTGGGAGTAAGATGGATCTGCAGTCCACATGTGCCTCAGAACCTCAGTGGGTGACACTTGCTGAAACTCAAGCAGAGCAAACTTTGCATCTGTGCCCTCCAGACACAGCTCTGCTATGCTGGAGGCAGACAGCTCTGTCTTTATCTGTGAGTAACCTTATCTGCAGCACAATTTGAAATGCCTCATTGAGAAGTACTCAGCTCATCCACTAAGTGCAAACAAAAAGGGATCAACCAGGTTGTTCACCACCCAGAACAGTTAAGCTATGACTTTGCAGATGCTATAACGGAAACTGAGGGCTTGTCTACACTTACAGTGCTGCAGCAGTGCTTAGTGAAGACATTACCTAAACCAACAGAAGAGCTTCTCCTATCAGAATAGGTACTCCACCTTCCCGAGAGGCAGTAGCTATGTCTATGGGAGAAGCCTTCTCCTTGGCATAGTGCTGTCTAGATCAGGAGTTAGGCTGGTATATGGAACTAATGTTTGTGCATGGATTTTCCACACCCCTCAGCGATGTAGTTATACCGACATAACTTTGTATTGTAGACCAATGCTAAGAAACCTCCTTCACAGCAATGGAAAACTTCTAAAATTCTTTCTTTTGTGGTCAGTCAGCCTCAGGATGAGACTCCAACACACACATAGGTAACTGTTTCTTGTTTTGGATCCTAATCGCTGTTTAGATAAGGGACATGTGTTGAGTAACTATACCTTTAAGGCAATAATAGAATTCTGTTGAGCTCTGACTGTCTGCAGAGCTGAGTGAACAGTTGGCTTTTGAGCTGCAACTAATAGATTAAAATTTCCAATAAAACAAGTGTTTGACAAGTGTATCGATGACCAATTTCATTGTGTGATTAAAATTATGCAGGGAAAACATTTGAGTGTTTGTTAATTCACACTAACACACCTGTACATTTCAAAGTAATGTAAGCAGTTTCCTTAACTTTAAGGGGTTGCTACCATTACTTAAAGCCATCGCCTCCCATGGCTTGAACTCCTACTGCTGCAAGACACATCATTAATTAAAAAAAAAAATACTATAGTGCTGGAGATTGGTCTGGGGACAAAGTAGACAATATAATTAATATCAGTCCATGGAGGCTACAGGTCCCAGTATGCACCCTCCATCTTCCATATTAAAGGTGACCTGCAAAGGACTGTTAAAAAGTTGGATTTGTACTCTCTTTTGCATTGTTATGATGTATAAGAAGGCCTCGATGATGGATTTTTAGTTTGTTTTCCCCTGTTTATTTAATACCTTAAGAAAAGTCGGGAATGTCAAATCTATCCTTTTTAGTTTTGCTGGAGGACAGGTAGACCTCAGATGCGTATCATGAGGTCTCGCTTTTAATCGAAGAGATGGCAGTATCTACTTTTTTAACAAAGACATCCTTTTCCCCATGTATTTCTTATGCATTAGAGTTAAATAAACTGACAAAAAAATCTCTCACAATTACTTACAGTTACTCACACTTCTCAGTTACTCACCTTTCAATCTCTTACAATATCATCACTTCACTAGTTCTACTTGTTCTAGTTCCAGTTGCTAAAACAGTCTTCCAGGATAGACAAGACCTTGTCTTAAAAAAAAAAAAAATCCTTTCTGACAAAAGAAGCAATTTGAACCAAAAGGGGGTAGAGGAGGAATTAGGGGGCAGATCCTCAGCTAGAGTAAAATTGTCCTAGCTCCATTTGTTGTTTAAGTGAAATAAAGTCAATTCTATATGATGGCCTGCCTGAAATTGTCTCACCACTCGGTAGTTTCTCCGTAGTTTTCTTGATTTGTCTTTGCATGTCTCTCCCATCTGAGTTTTCCTGTGCCTCTCTTATTTATTTTCTAAAATTCTCATCATTTTGTTGTTTTTTAAATTGACATTGCTTGTATTGTGATAGAATGGACAAAGCATGTATTGAAACAACTGTATAATATAGAGAACAGATCAAGAAATCTCTCTCCTTTTTTTAGGGATTTTTGGGAAAAGGGGAGTATCCTGCGAAAATTTTTCATTTTTTTATAATAAAAACAAATTTTTTACTGAAAAATGTTAGGTTTTCTTCCAAAAAACAGAAACATTTGACCAAAACACAAATTTTTGTTTGGTCAAAAAAGCCATTTTTTGTTAAAAACAAAAAGTTGGCCACCTTTAATAATATAGCTGTAAACAACTCATACAATTAAATCAAAACTTAACTATATATACGAAAAAGTAAACAAGATGAGGAAGAAGGGTTTGTAGGAAGTGACAAAGAGGAATTTGTTTGGATAAGCATCACCTCCATTCATGAGGATAAGATTACTATGGATTCAGTGAAATCTAAGAACACCAGCTGTGTTCAAGTGAAGCATGTTAGTATTCTCGTCTCATCTGTGGCTTCCCTTGCAAATGTACATTCCAGCTTCACTTTGCTGAGCCGCTTGTTAAAGATTAAGGGGTAAACAGCCTTTCCAGCTGGTTCTGTGTAAATGTTAATAGGTTTTGAACCTCCAGAGGCTGGGATTTGATGCCTGATTCTACTCAGTGAAAGTCAATGCAAACTTTACTATTGACTTCAGCGTGTGCTGGATGAAGGCTTTGGCGGCCAAGCGTTCTCAGTGGAGGAGGGTCCTCATCTCTGGAAATAGCTTTTGGTCCAACAGATACGAGCTTGTTAACCTCCAGGGTGCAGTGCAACGTCAATCCATTCCCTCATGCTTTTACCTTAGATGGGTTTATCCAATGGGTATTTCGTTTTTAGTAACGCTCAAGTGGTGGGTTGGCAATGTTACCCTTGCATGTCTATGTTATATTACAGGAGGAGGCAGCTGTAATTTTAGGGGGTGTTTTTCTTATTGCAAACTATTGCTAGTATGCTTGAAATGGGAGTACATCAAAGTGCACTACACAACTTTTAGTACACTGGAGCAGTGTCCACATGGGACCTTACTGTGTGGCAAGCTAGTGCGCTGTAGTCATACCCTGGCTTGCTGCCCAGTGACATCCTGTATAGAGAAGCCCTCAACTAGTAAGATACAACATTTCATATCTCTCTTGCAGTATTGTAAGGGTCTTATACAAAGCCCCTTGAAGTCATGGGGGCAGGGGGTACTTTTCAATTGACTTCAATAGACTTTGGATCAGACCCAAAGAGAATATGGGCAAAATAGGAATCTGTTCTCCTCAGATGTTTGTTTTTGTGAAGAACCATGCTTCAGAGACCCAGTTTGTTAACATATGCTGTATTTGGTGGTTTTGCTTACCCAATTTTCTGTTTCTATGTAGTTTCCTCCTCTTGAGGTTCAGAAACCACTGCACTTTTCCTGGAGTTTCTCAGGATTCCAGGGCAGAGAGAGCAGCAAAGGATGTGGCAGACCCAACAGTTGCTAGATAAAATGAAGTAGTCGTCAGATTTGCTCCAGCATCTGAAGCTAATTGGGAATCTTCCATAATAATTTTTCTGTTCTGGGGCAGTTTGGGGAGTGCTTTCCTTTTGTGCTACTGTAGCAATTGCATATTTATAGGGATCAAATATAAGGAATGTTTAAATTGCACATGTGGCTGTAATGTGCTCAGAATAAGCCCTCCTAGGTGCCTGACTGAGATGGAGCAAAGTTCACAACACCCACAGAATCCATTCCAAGTTTTGGACAAGAATCAGAGGACACTTTGGGAGTTTTAATTGGTTCTAGCCTTTCAAACAACACTAAATAAATAAAGTTGCTAGTTTTTCACCTTGATACAAAGATTTAATGTACTGCAGAAAAAGTGATAAAGTAATGAAACCAGTAATGTTCTTTAAATAACGTGCACAAGAGTAGTGGCCTCTGTGCTAAGTTCAATTTCACGACATGTTCACAGATAGGTGCAGGTAAGCATGAAACCTGGTACTAATTTTCCAGACATGAGTGAAATACTGACTAGACACAGGGTTATCTATTTAGCTGCATTCTGTTACTTTTTCGTGCAGTTACATTTCTCATTGATTTGAATAACACAATCATTATCAAACTCCTCTCTGACCTCCCTGTTCCTACCAAATAAACTCGTGGATTTTTCTCAACTGCCTACCGTTAAATGTCTCAAAGACTGAAGAGCTTCTCTCAAAGAAGACGAGTATTAAGTCTCCTGACCACATAGACTAATCATGTCTTCAGTTAACTAAAGAACTTTAATTTAACAAAAAAACAACAAAAAATAAAAACAAGCTGAGTTGAGTCAGCACAGTATGAGGGGTGTTTTTTATAATTTGCGTCTTGTCTGCTCCATTCACATAGTCAGTCGCCAACCAACTGATTTCTAAGTGATGGGTCTTTTTGTTCCAGACTGTAAAAGTGCAGCAGCTACAGAGCATCACCATGGTTCTTAAAGCTCCCTACACCATAAGAAGTGTCCTCAAACTCAACTCTGCCATCTATATCTCCTACCTTGACCCAGACCTGCTCACCATCTCCCACATCTCTTGGAGTGTCTCTACAAGTCTGCTTTACTGCACATTTCCCACCAGTTGTAACCAACTTTGCACTCATTTGAAGGCAATGACAAAACTTCCATTGACTTCAATGGGAGTATGACTGGGCTCTGTATTTGTACCAGTATCTATTGCTCATCTTTAATCCGGCATCTAAAACCATGCATGAAATGTAATTGTCTGCAAGAGATTTTGACTACTGTTATGCCACTTAAATGTTGTTGTTTTTAATGTATATCTTCGGGATTGGATCCCGTAAAGGCTTCACACACACAATTGCTTTCAGAATCCTAGATGAGCTAATAACAGCTAATGCCTGCAAGTCAGAAGTCAGAACACAAGAAATGCTAGGACAAAATGCCAAACAGTTCTCCCCATTGCAAGGGCAACAGAAAATTACATTTCAAACAAAAAGTGGCTGGCAACCTGCCAAATCAATAGCTCTACTATCTGCCCCAGGGTTGTACATTAAAACCACTAAAGGACTAGTCCTGGAGGAGAAACTGAAGATATCTATGCATAGGGTGACCAGATAGCAAGTGTGAGAAATCAGGATGGGAGTGGGGGATAATAGGCACCTATATAATAAAAAGCCCTGAAAATCAGGACTGTCTCTATAAAATCAGGACATCAGGTCACTCTATCTATGTATAACCCTGGCTCTCTTTTTTGAAGGCATGTAGAATGCTCCTGACTGCAGAAGTAACAAGCACCCATCCTGCCACTGACAATAAAAAATAGGAGAAGCAACCTTTGGAATCTGACCTATGTCACGTGACTGACGCCAAGAAATAATGTTTCTGTTCCTTGCCAGCTCTCTTGTGAGTCAGATCCTAGTTACAGCCAGCAAAATGGAACAGTCTGTATATGAAAGCCGTCAGCACCAGGACAGGCAATGCAGCAACGGTTGGTGGAAGTGCCGCCGCGGAAATAATGACAAAGGAGTATCAGAAGCCCAAGGAAATAAAACCATAACAAAAGACAGTTACACAAAACAGCATGACAGTTGACTGTAAGTAGTGTGGTCTGAAGCATAAACCCAAACAGTATCCAGTGTTTGGAAAACTGCGTGCCAGCTGCAATGAAAATAATCATTTTGCTAAAGTATGCTTTACCAAGGGCAAAACTAAAAGATAGGCTTGGATTAAGGCAGAATCCATGAATCCAGGCCCTAGGCTGGAAAGGCTCCTAAGGACAAATGTTGGATCTTTGCCCACTAACTTGGCATAGGAGGTGGCTAGCACTCAGGGGCAAAACAGGGCAGAGGATCACAATATAGCTGGTTGTGCGTCTGCCATCACAGCTGATCTGGCAGGGGACAGCTCAGCCACACTGGGAGAAGGAGCAGCTTATAGGAACCCTTAGGCCACCGAGGGCCCCTCTCACGCTAAAGGTTATGTTGGGTCCCTATCTGCCCACAGTCAGAGGAAGAAGCTATTCAGATTTGCTGGTGGTGGTTGCTGTTGGGAGAGGGCAGAAAGCAATTGAGTGAATTAATCAGGGCTCACCTCACTCTTCTTATTCAACTGCTCTAGAGTATGACACCTGACAGCTACTGAGCCAAGGCCCAGATCAGCTCAGTCGGCCATTCGGATTACTTGTTGCTAGGTTGAAAACCTTCCAGAACTGACTCTCCTGACTCTCTGTGTCCTCAAGTGATGGGAAAATGGCAAAGAAAGAGATACCTTAAATGACTCTGCCCTCTGAGTTCCTCATTCTCACCTCTATCAAAGAGAGAAGAAACCACAGCAGTCCTATGGGAAGAGGAGAGAAGAATTCCCACTGCCTCCTTCTTCAGGCAAGTGGAAACAGGAAACCTTACAGGTTCCTTTCTTGACTTGGAAGCAGAAAGGAAAATGCATCCTCTCTCTTCAATGGGACTGAGGGAAATGAAATAGCGACTCAATCCTTCTCCCCCAACCATGCTTCAGTGAGGAGGACGAATAACAGTGGTAGACAGTGGATGGAGCTTGAATGTTGATGGCAGAGGCAGAAGCCAAGGAGTGAGTGATGGTGTCAAGGTTTTTTTCCCCACTCTGAACTTTAGGGTACAGATGTGGGGACCTGCATGGACACTTCTAAGCCTAATTACTAGCTTAGCTCTGGTATACTGCCACCACCCAGAATTCCAGTGTCTGGGGCACTCTCTGTTCCCCCAAAACTTCGTCCCCTCCCTGGGTTGCCTTGAGGGACTTCACCGGGAAGTTTTGGAGATTTGGAGAGCCGGGATGTACGTCTGGTCCCTCTTAGTCCCAAGAACGAACAACAACAACACAAAGAGCACAAACAAAAGACTTCCCTCCACCAAGATTTGAAAGTATCTTGTCTCCCTATTGGTCCTCTGGTCAGGTGTCAGCCAGGTTTACTGAGCTTCTTAACCCTTTAGAGGTAAAAGAGACATTAACCCTTAACTATCTGTTTATGACAGATGGGTTTAAGGACCAGCAGGGAGACAGAAAGTGGAAAGAAGGAAATGGAGGCAAAAAGAGAAGACTGAGGAGCTGGAGATGAAATGAAGGAGCAAGATATTGAGGGGCTTGGGAAGATGTGTGTGGAAGAGGAAATAGAAGAATAAGAGGACCTGAGGGATGGAGAAAGATGATTACATAGGAAAAGGGAGGAAGGGAAAAGAGACTCTGAAAAAGCATGCCTTAGATTGTAAGATCTATTGGGCAGGGAACAGCTTTATTTTATGTGTGCATACAGTGCCTAGCATAATGGGGCCCTGATCTTTGATTAAGGCATCTAGGTACAACTGCAATATAATTAAACAATAGTGAAGATGACTATGGATAAAAAATATACAATATACAGAATGAAGAAAAATTAGAGGGAAGTGATAAGAGAACACAAGCTGGGGGAGGGGACATATTGCAGCCAGTTTATTTAATTGTCTTTTTAAAATTTAAAAAAGTTTAATGTTACAAATACCAAAAATAAAGACACAAATGTTTGATTCTGTGCAAAGTCTTGCATAAACTATAAACTATGTGAGAGTATCTGAAGAGTTTGTACATTCTGGAACACACACAGAGAAAACCAATATCATTGGAGCACTAAGTGACCTGGCTTTACCAGTGTTGTAGGCAGTGTAGTTGTAGCCGTATTGGTCCCAGGATGTTAGAGAGACAAGATGGGTGAGGTAATGTCTTTTATTGGACCAACTTCTGTTGGTGAGAGAGAGAGAGAGCTCTGTGTGGCTTGAAAGTTTGTCTTTCTCACTAACAGAAGTTGGTCCAATAAAGATATTACCTCATCCATCTCTCTGGCTTTACTACGACAGTCCCAGTTTTTCATGTGGTGTTCCAAGAACTTCTTTCAGGGCACCTGAAATGTCCCAGTCTTTCATTGCACCAATCAAAACTCTTTTTAATAACCACAAAATGTTTTTTGTAGATACATTGGTGCACTGAGAAGAATTTATCTTTGTTTACCTGCAGCGAACAGCCCAGTGGAAGAAGTGTTCCATGTCGTGAACAGTGTTTGGAATGAAGAGAAAAGCCAGAAGAGCATAGATAATATCAAAGCTCTTCTTGTGCTCAGACTAAATGTCAATGATACTTGTTCAGTGTTTCACAATAAACTTATTCAGGATGCTAAATTACTGGAGAAATCCTCCACTTTAAGAAATATGCTGTTCTTGCTTTTGACTCAGTGTATGTCTACACAACAAAAGCTGAGCATAACCTACCAGAACTAGCTTGAATCCAGCTGTGACGCTGTAACCCATAATGCTTTATGGGAATATGACATAACTGAAATATGTTTTGTGCTGCCTGTGCCATGTAACATATCTCTGTAAAGGTTACGGTCTACTATATCTATTCATCCTATTTGTACACATATATCATTTTGTACTTCAGGTTAAGAATATTGGCTGTATGCTTGCTTGATTTCTAAGTAAGCTTTGTGAGGCATTTGGTCAGCTTCTTTAGGAAGGAATTTGCAAGGTTAGGAAGCACTTGGGGAACGATGCATCTTGGAATGCTCCAGTCCACATAAGAAGTCTTCTTGGAGACATAAGGGATACCATGTGGACAATGGCTTCTGCCTGTAAAGACTGTGAGTCATGCATGGACATGTGACTTGCCCAGGTGACTCCAGAACTCCATCTTGGAGCTGGACTTTGCATAGGAGTGAGGAGGGGTCTCCACACACAAGATAAAGTCTATTTAAACCCGTGGGAGACCCCTCCATTTTGTCTTCAGCTGGCTTAAGAGAGAGCCTCTCATTCCAAAAGAGACCTGAAAGAAACTGCAAGGGGGTGAGTGATTGCTCTACCCGGACTAACAGGAGATTAGTCTGTAAAAGGGAGCATTCTGGAACTGGTGAGGATTTTATCTATATTCAGTTTGATTAGACATAGATTTGTGCATTTTATTTTATTTTGCTTGGTGATTTACTTTGTTCTGTCTGTTACTACTCGGAACCACTTAAATCCTACTTTCTGTATTTAATAAAATCACTTTTTACTTATTAACTCAGAGTATGTATTAATACTTGGGGGAGCAAACAACTGTGCATATCTCTCTATCAGTGTTATAGAGGGCGAACAATTTATGAGTTTACCCTGTATAAGCTTTATACAGGGTAAAACGGATTTATTTGGGTTTAGACCCCATTGGGAGTAGGGCATTTGAGTGTTAAAGACAGGAACACTTCTGTTTGCTGCTTTCAGGTAAACCTGCAGCTTTGGGGCAAGTAATTCAGACCTTGGGTCTTTGTTGGAGCAGACGGGCGTGTCTGGCTCAACAAGACAGGGTGCTCGGGCACTGAGCTGGCAGGGAAGGCAGGGATAGAAGTAGTCTTGGCACATCGGGTGGCAGCTCCCAAGAGGGTTTCTGTGATCCAACCTCTCATACCAGCTAGTGCTGATAACAATAGCCATGAAGGCAGTGAAGCACAGGTTTCAGCAGGAGTAGTACAAGTCTGGCACAGACGCTTGGTATATACTCAGCTCATGAGCCCACTCTGAAGCCTGTGCTGTCTTGAGTGCTATTATTTCCCATGCTAGCTGGATTCACACTAGCTTGGATGGGCTAACTGATAGTAGGGATGCTAGCACACACTGAAAAAAAATATTAAAGGTTTTGTATGAGTATTTCATATCTCTAAAAAAATGTTGCCACAAAATTGTTTATTTTGTCCCAATATTTTTATTTTGAAAATATTGTATTTGAGTGTCTCTCAAAAACTGTTTTTATATATATATATCTGTATACAGAGAGAGAGAGAGAGAGAGAGAGAGAGAGAGGTATATTATGCACATGCACCTCGCAGTATTATAAACTGAGAGGGGTTATTGTGGATTTTTGTGGGACATAACAAATATTGGCTAGACTTCATCTGCTTGCCTGACCAGCCCTGGGAGGTGGCGAGGAGGAAGAGAAGGAGAGTCTGTTATTGAGAAGGAAGTGTATGTGGAAATGAGCCTCAGTTGGCTTTAATCCACCTCTGCTAAAAGGCATAGACATTTCCACACGGTAACTAGGATAGACATCTGTGAGGCAACTTATATTGAAACTGTTCTTTCTGAAGAAGCACTTGAAGCTGCACAGAGCTTATGCACAAGAAAACACATCCCTACAATGGTATTTGCACAGCAATAGCTGACCACTGGGTAGCCTCACCAGAGGTTAATTAATGGATCAATCATATCCTTTAAAGGTGAGGTATAAAGGAAATAGAAAGTGAGCCAACCACAAAAAAATGTGCTGAGTGCTCCAGTTAACCAGCTGGAGAAGGGGAGGCAGTCAGCACAGGAATAAGTTTAACAATGAATCTGGAGCCAGCCAGAAGACACACTGGGACCTATATATTTATAGATGTTATTTACTTAATATTACCTTCTGTAGGGACTGCACCTTGACATGGTGATGTATGTGTTCCAGTGATCCTGAGAGCTCTGCTGGCAGGAATATAGCTCCTGGTAGGGCTACTCAAGCCAGATAAGTCAAAGGGTAGGGAGCAGACGAATAGCAGCCCACTGGCCCTTTGGGTTGGGGGTTCAGCAATAGGCCAGCAACCAATACTAGTAAAAAACAAGAAAACAAAGTCAAGTTCTAGAACCACAACAAGGTAGCCATTCTGGCAAGCAGCTTGATAGCCAGGAACGGCAGAGCCTCGTTCAGACCTTAAGTGATGTATGATGGCACAGGAAGGATTTAGATTCAATACTAGCTTGGCAACATCTCTAGCTTATCCTTATTTCTGTTCTAAAATGTCCTCCACTGCATGCTTAGTGAAGCCATTCAGTAGCTATTTCTGCAGATGGGCCCAGATGCATGTTGCAATAATAGGCCATCTTGAGATTAAGCAGTGGCATAAAAACAATTTTGATAACCATGAAGCCTGAAGTATAGGCCAAATTATACAAACAAGAAAGTTGCATTTAAGCCCATTATGACCCTGCAACAGAAGTGGCAGGGAGGGTGTTTGAATGTGACCAAAGAAGGTAAAAAGCATTTTTTGCTGTCCATTGTAACATCAGACGGAAGAGGTTTTCTTAGGCAATCGAGCATGTGAAACTCTTGGGCTAGTTCAAGGAGCATAATATATCAAAGACACAAAGTGTGCCAGGGAATACACTATTTGCATCACTGCAGCTAGAAAAAATACCCTTTAAAGTATTTTCCAAGGGTTTGGAACATTGCCTGAATTTGTAAGAGAGCTGGGAGAGAACTAGAGACCCATCATTTGTAAGCGATCTCAAATATATGGCATGGAGTAGCCACGTAGCTCAGTCAAGACATGTTTTCCATTCCCAGAGAAAGTAGAACTAGAAGATGGAATATTAATAAAAGTAGAGGGGAAACATAGTCTAGTATAGTGGTTACCAGCCGGTCAATTGCAATCGACTGGTAGATCCTACAGGATCTCCCAGTCAATTGTGATCTCTGGTGGTGCAGTGTGGCTGCCGTTAAGGCAGACTCCCTGCCTATCCTGGCCCCACGCTGCTCCCAGAAGCAGCCAGCACAGCCCTGCGGCCCTGGAGGGCGGGGGGGCAGGGGTCTCCCTCCGTGCACTGCTCCTGCCTGTAAGCACCGCCCCCACAGCTCCCATTGGCTTTGAGAGCTGCAGGGGCGGTGCTTGCAGAGAGGGGAAGCATGTGGAGCCACATGCCCAGCAGCTGCAAGGGTGCGTTGGCCCCTTCTGGGAGCAATGTGGGGCCAGGGTAGGCAGGGAGCCTGCCCTAGCCTTGCTGTGCCCACCGCCAAACTGGAGCCGCCAGAGGTAAGTGCTGCCCGGTGGGATGCTGCACCCCAACCCCCATCCCTGAGCCCCCTCCTGGAGCCAGCACCCCATACACCCTTCTGCACCCTGAGCCCCCTCCTGCATTCCAAGCCCCAACCCTGACCCCCCCCTCCCAGAGCCAGCACTCTGTACCCCCTCCATCCCCCCAACCCCCTGCCCCAGGCTCATCCCAGAGCCCCCTCCCACACTGCAAACCCTTTGGCTCCAGCTCAGAGCCTGCACCCCCTCCTGAACCCCAACCCCCTGCTCCAGCCTGGTGAAAGTGAGTGAGGGTGGGGGAGAGTGAGCAATGGGAGGGGTGGAGTGAGCAGGACAGGGCCTCAGGGAAGGGGCAGGGCCTCAGGGAAGGGGCGGGGTAGATCCTGGGTTGGCCTGAGATTTAAAAAGTGATCTTGGGTGTAAAAAGGTTGGAGACCACTAGTCTAGTGAGTAGGGTGCTGCAGCTGGGAGTGAGCCTTCCAGCACCAGTAGTCAGAATCAAACTAGCTCTGCTCAAGCTAGTGCACTGAAAATAGCAGCGTGTACATTGGTGCACAAGCAGTGGCTGAGGCTAGCCACCCAACCTCAGACCCAGGGCTTCGAGTGGGCTTGGACTTGGCATCCGTGCCACAACGCTCGAATGGATATGATTAGCACACTAGCTTGAATGGAGCTAGCGTGAGTCTGTCTACCCGGGTTGGGAGGCTTGCTCTCAGCCACAGTGTAGACATACCATACGAGCCAAGAGACTTGGGTCTTCTCCTGGCTCTGCCATTGATCTGCTTTATAACCTTGGGCAAGTCACTTTTCCTCTCTATGTGTTGGTTTCCCCTCGCATCCATTGTCTGCCTTGACTGTATACTCTTCAGGGCGGGACTCTGTTTTACCACAAGCCAGTAGAAAACAGAGCACAGTGGGGCCCCAATCTCAGCTGAGGCCTAAAGGAGCTACTATAATATAAATAATGATAAAAGCAAGTAAAATGGCTGGTATCTATGCAAAATAAAATCCTAGAAGGTTATAGTGATCTGCAAAGAAAACAAGTGTTTGTGCCCTTAACGGCTTCTTTCTGATGGATATGAAGGCCTTATCTGCGTTTTCTCTCTTCAGAAACATGAAATCGTCACTCCCCTCTCTTTCGGTTCTTCTTGTGGCGCTGCAATTATTGGACGATCATGCACCCTGTGTTTGCAACCTTCCTGACAATAGTGCAGAGCTGTGCAAGATCCATGCTTCTGTCAGAGATGGCGGACAGTGAGGAGGGCCACACGGTTGTGAGGGATTTTGAAAAAAGGCACAATAATTATGGGATATATGACATCATGGGATGGAGATGGTTACTCACTGGGAACTTGACCCCTTGCACAGAGTCATCCCAATATAAACTGTTTCTGCCCCACCATGCATGGCCAAATTTCCCAAAAGACAGTGATATAAGCACTGCTGGTGAGTTCGTGCATTGCTGACACAAGGAGCCAACTGTGCATGCCCACAAGCAATATACTAACCATGGCAGCTGTATGCTGATGTAACTCACTTTGGCAAAACGTTGCAGTGTAGACATAACATTCACAGCTCCACTCCTTTCCTCACACTGTCCCCCATGCCTTCCTCTTCTTGTGCATCAAGCAGTCTCACTTCTCTTGGTTAACTTTCCACCATTATCCTCCACCCCAGCACTCTCTACTCCCACTTTGGCAATTAACCATTCACAGAAATATATTTTCTAAAATCAGTGAGGACCGGTCAAACAACACAACATGTATAATTTGACCTCTGGGAGGAACATGCATGTTATCTCAGGAATATGCCTTGCCCATTGCAAACAGGTGTCTATAACTTCTCTCTCTGTGTGTGTCTTCCCTATCCACCAATGTTCTTTTATTTTCCTTATTACACATCTGTGAACTATGTGGGCCAGGTCCAATACCTGCTAGCAGGGGAGTCACTTCAGAAAAATTTGAGGAGGGGAGAAGTTGTGTCAGCACATAGACTACCATATGTGACTATTATATCCTGTGAAGTCAGGAGGGGGAAAGGACACCCTCTGGATCTCTGAGAAAGAAAGGAGCAGAGCTACTCAAGAGTGACTGCCTGTGACAAGGTAGAAGGGCACTGCACAAGTCCCACTGCATAGTGGGTTCTCACAGACCTCTGCCTGTCATGCGGATGATCTGGGTGTGGTGGGGTGTTTAAAGGCACAGGAGAAGGGGCTATGGTGGCAGTGGCTACTCAGGGTTAAGGGTATGTTTCCCGCACCCCTGCCATCCTTTCATCTAGCTCAGAAGCTGGAACTGTGTCTGCCAATTGGGCCCCAGTGCTCTGTGTAACTTGTTTTTGTTTGGAATCCTTTGTTTATGTAACTTAATAATAAAGCCCTGAGGCAAGGGACTGAAACTCTGCCGCAATTCCGCTAGGAAGAGCGTTATTCTTTTTCCCCAGCTGTTGGTCCTGCCCACCAGCCCACAGTATCCTGTGTCAGCCAACAGATCTGAAAAGATCAGCACAGAAACTAGACTAGCACCATGGATAAAAACCCAGCCTCACTGAAGAGCTAAATGGATACAAGTCAAAACAAACAAATGCAAAGCCCACCTCATTGCCCAAGCTTTTCCTCCACAGTATCTGCACTATTTTGTATTCATTAGAAAACCAAACCTATCTCCTAGTATTAAGGAAGGGAGAGAGAAAAGAACCATTCCTGTCATTGTTTTATTCTGGGAAGGCACTCAAATATTACAGTGATGGATGCCAGTATCAGACCCTAGACAGTGAGATAGATCCAATTGGTACTAGAGAGAGACAGGAAAACAGACCAAATGGAAATCCATTACTGTCACTTTGGTGTTTGTGGGGAGGAGTCACCGGCACAAAAATCCACCTCCAGAAAAGAAAAGAAACAGCAGCATCCTTTTAACAATTAGAATCTACAGAGGAAACAAAAATATTCTCAGCCTCACCAGGTGGGTTACTACCAGTGCAATTGGGGTGGATATAGGTTAGAAGGATTAAGACATACAGATCTTTTAAGACAAATAATTAGATCTCAGCATAAAAGGTACATAAGACTGTCATGTTATTAATATGCAAATAGGTAGAAAATGACAAACAGGGCTTCGCATAATGCAGATAGAAAGATAGAACTGGAGCCGCAAATGCTCCTTGGCATAGACCTAGATATTGGCAGGAAGGGCCTCATATCCTGTTCTGTATATTGTTCTGCTAACTTGCCTGGTGGCTGGGAAAGTTTCTTCCAGCTACTTACACTGTCCTTACGTTGCAGCTGGTTTGCCTCCTAGCTATTGATTCACTTCCCCAGGCATTTCTCCGGATTGTCGTGCTCTTGTCATTGCGTCAGAGAATTCATTGGATTTGGGGGGTTGGTTTCAGACTGCTTACTGCCAGAGCAAACTTTCCTGCATTTCCACATTTTTACCCACTGAGAAAAGTAAAAGCAGATGTGTGGATAAGTGAGCTTTCAGCTGAGTTACAGGTGGAGTTTCAAGGGATCCCAGCTGCCTAATAGAGAAAACATGCATTTCATTACCCAGTGCCATTTCACTGGATAGAAAACTATCTTCTATATTTATTGTTCCTGCTTCTTTAAAAAAACCACACACACACCCCCATGGAGTGCAAAGTCTTAGCACAAAGAGCAACTTTTTATATTTTATCAGTTCCTCCCCCCCTTATTATGTGTATATATAGTCAATATATCTGATCCAACTGTAATTGTTGGGTGGTGTGTGCAACTTGCTTCTGCTTTGAATTACTTTGTGCATTGCACCTTTAAATCAAGAATGGTTCACTCTCCCCAACCTTTTTGCAGAGCTAGCTACCATTTTGCCTTCAGCTGCAGCTTGCTGCAGAGGAGGAACATCTATGCTCTGCTCGTGGAGACCTTATTTTGGTTCATCCTTGTTTGAATCTTCTCTACACAGACAACGCAGGTTGTTAGGAGAGGGGAAAAGTCCCCTCCAGTGTAGAGGGCCCACCCAAGGCATATTCAGCATTTGAGCGGGCCGTCTGTGGTGCATATGCTTTGTACAGCCACTCTGCACAAGGGTAAGTTGTGTATGGTTGCTCTTTGTGTAAGACTAGGTTGGTGGACAGAACCACTCACAAACCTGGTAACAGGCGCCAGCACCTTTAACATCTAGGTGACTGGTTTGAGCCTAACCCAGATGGGTTGTGTAAGTTAAGCTATTTTTTGTTTTAAATTATCTGAAAGAACACCATGAAGAATAGAGAAACTGATTGGAAATGTTTCAGTAGCCATTTGAACATGTGTATAAAAAAATGTGTGCTGGAACCCTTCAAGCATTGGACATAGTCAGCAGTACATTGATCTCAGACTTCCTAACGCACTCGATAGATGACACCATAGTTGCAAATCCTGTCTTGCATTGTTGCTTATTTGGCTTCAAGGCAAATGGTGTTTTCAAAGCTATTTCATGATGGGTACAAGGGAAAACAAAAAACAGTGAACCATTTAATGACAATGACGACCCAATGCACAGAACGGCAGGAAGACAGTAGGCATTGATGCTACTGGGTACAACCAGAACTTAAAGGTGACCTCGAATAGTCTGTTTAAAAAAAGAATAGAGTGTCATTATGTCACAGGCTGAATGGCCCTGTAAGGCATTGCCTGTAATCAGACAACTATTCCCCTAGCTGAGTGTGAGGGAGACTTAATTATAATGCTTGATCCCAGCTACAAGGGGTCAGAGGGACTACTTAAACAGAGCCATGAACTCAGCTGGGGAAGTAGGGTTGCCAGGTGTCTGGCTTAGTCTAAAAGGGACCTTGGCGGTTCCAATCAGCACTGCTGACTGGGCTGTTAAAATCTGGTCGGCTGCACAATGGGGTTAAGGCAGACTCCCTGCCTGTCCTAGCTCCGCACGACTCCTGAAACAGCCAGCATGTCCAGCCCAGTTCCTAGGCGCAGGGGCAGCCAGGGGGCTCCACACACTGCCCTGACCTTGAGTGCTGGCTCTGCAGCTCCCATTGGCCAGGAACCATGGCCAATGGGAGCGGTGTGGGTGGCGCTTGTGAGTGGGGGAACGCACAGAGCCCCTGTGGCTACCCCTCCCCCTAGGAGCCAGAGGGACATGTCGCAGCTTCCAGGGGCTGCCTGAGCTAGGCGCTGCCTGGAGCCTGCACCCCGAATCTCCTGCCCCAGCCCTGACCCCACTCCCGCACCCAAACTCCTTCCCAGAACCCACACCCCCTCCTACACTCTGAACCCTCAGCCCCAGCCCAGAGCCTCCTCCTGCACCCCAAACCCTCATCTCTGGATCCACACCAAAGCCCACACCCCAGCTGGAGCCCTTACTCCCTCCGCACCTCTGCCCCAGCCCAGAGCTCCCTCCTGCACCTGACCCTCTCATGTCTGGCCCCATCCTGGAGCTCGCACCGCCAGCCCAGATCCTGTACCCCAAACCCATCATCCCCCGCCCTATACCAGAGCCTGCAACCCCAGCCGTAGTCCTCACCCTCCCACTCTAACCCCTACCCCGTGCCCCAGGCCAGTGAAAATGAGCAAGGGTGGGGGAGAATGAGTGACAGAGGGAGGGGGGAATGGAGTGAGCTGGGGCGGGGTCTCAGGGAAGGGACAGAGCAGAGGCAGGGCAAGGGTGTTCCGTTTTTTGCAAGCAGAAAGTTGGCAACCCGATGGGAGAGAGGAATACCAGGAAAGAGGAGCAAAGGGAGATCTCTGGGAAGGGCCTGGGGAAGCCAGGCTGGAAGGGACCTACAGGAAATAAGTTAGGCTCCTGACAGGGAGGTCAAAGGTTAGGGCCTGTAGGCAGCAGGGAAACTGCCAGAGTCCCTGCGGAAGGGAGACAGTGGGAGAATCCTGCTGGGGAAGAATCAGCAAAGCCAAGAATCAGAGGGGTAGCCATGTTAGTCTGGATCTGTAAAAGCAGCAAAGAGTCCTGTGGCACCTTATAGACTAACAGACGTATTGGAGCATGAGCTTTCGAGCTCACTGTATTCACCCACGAAAGCTCATGCTCCAATACGTCTGTTAGTCTATAAGGTGCCACAGGACTCTCTGCTGCTTTTACAAAGCCCAAGAAGAGCCAAAGGATTATGAGTTTGGATATTCATTTGGACTTATAGTTGGACCTTCGTTACCCTGGAAAGAGTGAGAAGTTTTAAGTGACCTGGCTGCAGGGCCAGGCCATGGAAGGCCATTGTGGAGCCAAGGAAGTGGCTACCAGGGGGTGCTAGAGGTGAAGTCACTTGCCATGTAGTGACCTGACACCAGCAGGTGCTATGGCAGGAAGAGCAACCGTGTACACATGAAATTTCAAGCCCTTTGGGATGTGGACCTCTCTGTTCTTTGGCAGAACCTACTTAATGTATGTCTTCACATCCCTCTACAGCATGACAGAAATAAAGGGAATGATGAAAAAACACAAATAGCTATTTTTTAAAAAATGTTTTAAGAACCAAAATATGTAACATCTATGAGCAAACTTACAAATGATAAAAGGCATTTTAAAAAGCTGATGCCACTCAGAGCAGAATTTGGCTCCAAATGTCTCCGTATTGCTGGTGTCAGATGAGTCTGTTCAACCTGGTTTAATTAAAAATGATTATTAATTAGTATTTATTTCTATTGAGGTAGTGTCTAGGAGCCCCAGTTATGGCCCAGGTCCCCATTGTGCTAGGCGCTGTACAAACACAAAAAAGAGACAGTCCCTGCCTCAAGAAGCATACAGTCTAAATAAACATATCATCCCCTGCATGGTTTATCCCTTAGCATTTTGGCTGTCCAGAGGCCTTTACAGAAGGGAACAGAGAAGATCCCTGTGTGGAAGAGGAAGCCAGTCAGCCCAAAAGAGTATTTGGTTACCCGAAGGGCTTTGCAGTGGAGTGAAACTAAAAATATTTTGCCGCTCTTCCTCAGAGGAAAAGGACTAAAATGAGTCACTTATTTGTAAGAAACTGTGGATGTGATCAAGGCCAGCCCACTATAGTGCATGTACAGTATTCATTGATTGTCTCTCCTCACTGTTATGAAAATTGTGGGCTGTGTTACAGAATTAGAGAGCAGATTGATGTTCTCAAGAAGATCAGTGACTTGAGATCTGGTTTTACAAGTCTGGTTTTAGATCCAGGAGGCCAAAGTGTGGCCAAGGGAACAAATGCAGGGCAGCCATCTGAATTCTAAAATATAGAGGTGCAGCTTTGGGAGACTATAGCTTTGTGTTTGCAATCTGGAACCAAGCAGTATCCATCCACACCGAGCAGATGGCCCTTCAATTATAGCGCCTTTCCCTTCCATGTGGAGATGTCTGTCTGAGTCTTGGTCTTCACTCCAGGCCTATATCAGTATAACTACATCACTCAGGGGGCATGAAAAATCCATACCCCAAAGTGACATAATTATATCGACCTAACCCCCTTGTGTAGACAGCACTATGTTGACAGACTGGCTTCTCCCATCGACATAGCTACTGCCATGTGGGGGAGGTGGAGTACCTATGCCAATGAGAGAAGCTCTCCTGTTGGCATAGGTAGCACTGTCACAAAGTGGCACAGCTGCCCCACTGTACAAGCCCTGAGCCAGTAAGTTACTGCAAGAGCTGGTCAGGAATTTTTTGACTACCTTTTGTTGTTGAAAAATGCCAATTGATTGAAACCAAAACTTTTCATGGGAAAGGGTCAGTTTCTCAAATTTCTCTACTTGAAAATTTTTGGAAAAAAGATTTAAAAATTGTCAAAAGGGCCTATTATCCACATTTTCAAAACATACAAAAAAAATTAAGGTCTCCAATTTGAAAATACTTTGTTTTGAAATTTTATCTACTTCTATTAGAATGCTAAAAAAATTGGTTGAAATCAAAATGACACATTTGAATTTACCTGAATTTTGTGTTTATTTGCAGAAAATTTCAAGCTTTTGACTTTTTGTCCTGATTCAGAAAAGGAGAAATTTCCAAAAATTTGCACAGGATAGTTAAAACTCAGCTCTAGTCATTTTCTTGGCATGATTCTTACTAACAATAAGACCATAACATTCAGTTTTGAATATTGCTTTCTGCTGAACAGTGTTTCTTGCTACTGGTCACACATGGACATAGTCACATTCTCTGGAATTAGCCATTTCCTCCCATTTATGCCAGCTCTTTGATTGTTTTCTATCTGTTATCTAGTGAAAATTGACGTTTAATTTCCACAGAAACTTTTCAGACACAGATTTCTCCCCAAAGCGCTATTGCTGTTGTGCTCTTTAAATCTCGCAGAGAAGGCCAAACAACCCCATTATTAATGCTTCCTTACAAAGGAAATTGGGGTCTTTTACACAGCATTCTAGCAGAAGATACAGACATAGATTTCTAAGATATACAAATTATTAGCCTTCTCAGTATTTGTACAGCTGAGAAGAATATATCAGCTAGGCTGGATGGTGTTATGGAAACTGCAGAGAAACAAAAGGAAGTAAGAGCCGTGCAAGGGATAAAAGTAGTGGTGTGACATGAGTTTTAGTTTTAGGTCTGGCTACCAAGATGGTTCAGAGGATGGGTTCTGTGAGGAAAGCATGTTGTTGTGTGGATAGCTCTCTATCTAACAAACCTGGTTATCAGGACAGTGATTAGTCTTCCAGGAGCCAGATGTAAGGACAGTACAGAAAATGTGATTAGCCAACAATACTGACAATTAATTTCTTGTGTGGGATGTGTGAGAAAACTCTCCCTTCCTGTTGCATATTGATAACAGAGTGCCATCTGCAGCTGCAGTCCCCCTCAGACACAAGATGTGAGTAGCTGGGGCCAGATTCTGCTCTCACAGTTACACTGGGTGGAGTAACTGGATTTACTGGAACACCGTGTGTATGTGAGATCAGACTGACATCCAGGGGCTTTTGTTTAATTTATTTGCTTTTTGTTGTTTAGTTTCCTTTGTTTTTTCTTGCCACTTCAAACAAAGCAAAAATATGCTGCTGTCTGCACTGTTGTTGTTGCTGTGTTGTTCCATGTTGGCTGATTTAGGTTCCCAGAAGAGCTCTGTGTAAGCTCGAAAGTTTCTCTCTCGCCAACAGGAGATGGTCCATATTTATGATGCTGACATTTGAGACTCCTTTAGAGGACCCGGGTTTTGTGTACTCCCTAACTTGAATTCTTGACTGTAATATCTATTATTGAATACATCAGGCCAAATCCTGTTGCCAGTTTCACTGGGGTAAATGCAAGGTAACTCTCTGATTCCAGTGGAGTTTCTCTGGATTTACAGGGTGTAAGCTGATAGCAGGATACTGCCCATTTTAAACACCTTTTATAATGTGGTTACTGTGCAAGCTAAGGGCTTGTCTACACTTACAGTACTGCAGCTGTGCCGCTGTAGCCAGGGCCGGTGCAACCCATCAGGTGACCTAGGTGGTCGCCTAGGGCACTAGCATTTTGGGAGCGGCATTTCGGGTCCTTCAGCAGCGACTGCGGTGGCCAGAACTTCAGCCGCCCCGGTTGTTGTCGGCATTTAGGCAGAGGGACCTGGGGCAGGGGGGGCATGGGGAAGGCCGCCTGCAGCAAGTAAGGGGGGGGTGCAGCACACAGGGGAACCGTTCCCCGCCTCAGCTCACTCTGCTCCGCCTCCTCCCCTGAGCACGCCGCCCTGCTCTGCTTCTCTCGCCTCCCAGGCTTGCAGCTGCTATCAGCTGATTGGCACTGCAAGCTTGGGAGGCGGGAGAAGCGGAGTGGCGACAGCATGCTTGGGGAGGAGGCGGAGCAGAGGTGAGCTGGGGCGGGGAGCTGCCGCATGGGTCCCCGGGCCAGGGGAAGCTGCTGTGGGAGGGCGCCTTGGGGCGGAGGGGGGGATGGGAAGCTGCCACAGGGATCGGGCGGGGAGTGCGCAAGTTGGAAGTTTCGCCTAGGGCGCAAAACATCCTTGCACCTGCCCTGGCTGTAGCACTTAAATGAAGATGCTCCCATCTGTGTGATTAATCCACCTCCCAGAGAGGTAGTAGCTATGTCAGTGGGAGAACTGTCGACACAGCAATGTCTACACCAGGAGTTTGGTTGGTATAACTGTGTCACCCAGGCTGTAGATTAAGTTTGTAGTGTAGACCAGGGCTAGGAGACAAACACTAGTCTAAAAATCTATACCATCTTGGCCATTTAAAGTGATTTGTCTTGTAAACACTAGAACAATGTAGGGCAGGAGTGATGAAAGGCCTAGTGCAATTCAGGGATTTCTGCAATGAAGCCTGCACCTACCTTCATCTTCCAAAACAGATGCAATCTGTGAAGACTAGTCATTGGCTGGTGTAATTCAGCAGAGCACCATTGATGTCAGTTGCTGCCTGGATGTACACTAGCCAATGATCCGGCAGAATGGGTCTCAGCCATGTCTCCACTGCTGCTGCGCTATCACAGCTATGCTGCTATTTATACCCACTCTGGCTTTCCTGAAGCTACAAGTATGTATTCCTGAGCAGGGGAATTACACCCACAGGTTCGTAGTGTAGACACAGCCTAAGTGGCCTTTGGGCTCTCTGGCTAATTCCCAATGTGGGCGTCCATTGGGCACAACTTGGCATTGACAGCATTATGGGTTAACCAGAGAGCTTAGCAATCTGTTGTTATTGTTTTTTAAACAAACCTATTTTCTAATTACAGGAATGCAAAAAAGCTTTTGAGATGAACAAACTTCATTTCTTTTTGGCTGCCTTTGTGTTACAGGTGTGCAAACAGACGCTGCTGTTCGCAGACAAACAATTACTCCTAGGCTGAGGTTTCCTCTGCCAAGTTTCAAAGCACAGCACATGTTTGAGTCCATATTATTAGTAGACAGGTCCAAATTCTGCCTGCCATCTCCCTTGGGTATCTAGGGCTTGCCAAGCAGTGGAACTAGTGTGGATCTGCTGAGTGGGGCCAGATTGCAGGAGCCCTCTCTGAGAGGCTCGAACACCTCCTGGGTGCTGCTGCTGTGTTGTGCTCCATCTGTAGTTCCAATGAAGGTGGGGGGAGGAGTCTGAGGTGTGGCCAGTGAGTGGATACACCAGCCAAACACCCTACACTGGGGGAATGGCCACAGAAGCGATGGGCTGCAGAAATAGCCACAGAAAGCACCACACAGCCTGGGAGGAATGCTATCCTATCCTCCATCATGATGGAGGGTGGGGCTAGGTCAAACCTGAGTGATCCTGCAATCCCACACACTAGGTTGCAATGCCACTCAGGTGCCCCCCCCTTTCCAGTTTCCATCATGCACAGAATCCCAGAATTCCTTACTTCAGCACTGGCAGCAGGGGAGGATTTGTCCCATCCTGTGAAACTCCTTATAACTAAACGAAAGCATGTTTTGTTACAAACCCCTCCTCCCACCCTGGACCCCGATCAGGCCACATTCACCAGGGCTTCTCACCAAAACCTAGCTGGCAAGTTCCCTTTTCATGTCAGTGACACAAGAGAGTTACTTAATGGAATGTCTCTGGGCCACTTGCACCCGAGCAAAGCACAAAGGAGGAGGCATCAGAGCCATAAATAGATGCACATTAGAAACTCTCTAAACATCCCCACATTTTGCATAGTTGATGACTTTCCATAATAGATATGGATGATAAACAGCTTTAAATAAACTAAAAATGTATCAGTGTCACTCCATTTATCACCATTATGTTAAACTGAAAGGTATGGAAAGAAAACACTGTGCATTCGCTTGAAAAGCTCTGTGCAAATGTGATGAAAGAAGAATAAACTCAATGGGCCAAATCCTACTCTCATTTATACCTCAGCAACATCGCTAATGGGGATTTATAATGGAAGTGCTGACAGTGAGGAATTAGATATGGACTAAATAAAAAAAATTATTTGTAATATTCAGTGCACAAACTTTGTGGGCTCAGTACATGAGTAACAGAGTGAAATTTAATAGCCTGTAATATGCAGGTCTGACAAGATGATCTAATGATCCCTTCTGGCCTTAAACTCTGAGATGCTGTTGTCTATGGGCTTGTCTTCACTACACTGTAAGTTTGTGAGGTAAACTCAAGTGCTGCCCCCCACCCAACCACCAGGAACACACAAAAGTCTCTAGCTCAGGTTAAGTGGTGCTTAAAACTCAGGCTCAATTGCCCATCAGTGGGCAGTGGGGGAGGGAAGGGGTTGACAGGGTTGATGCTCGAGCTAAAAATGTAGCCCAGGACACTCGGCCTCTCTGCACTACTAATAAATATGCTCCATGCAGCCTATTGATTTGCAGTGTGGTTGCTGTTAACTCAAGTGTCCATGACACATGCTAACCCTGCAACGAAGACAAGCCCTAAAACAAACAGAGTCAGAGCAACAAATCCAAACAACCTGAGCTTGGAACGTTCTGATTCCAATGGGGTCCAAATGTTGTCATTCGGACCCTTCTCTGAAAGGAAACCTTTTTGTAATGAATTCTGCTCCGTGGTTAATAAGGGAGAATTTGAATATAAAGTGGAGAGGAGGAGTGGATAATTGGAGCCAAAATATAGGGCTTCCTGTCAACAAACTGCTCCCCTTCATTCTCTATTCAACACTAGTTCAGGGGCACCTTATGGTGCGGATCACCAGTGTCAACAATGTGTCAGTTTTCTAAAGCAGACAGTGCTTTAATGAGGGATTTAAATCACTGCATAATGGAGTTTTATGTAAAATGTTACAAATTTGAGGTGATTCTGAGCCAAGAGGTAAACAAAATTGCTTAGTTAGGATTGCAACAGCATATCACACCGCACTCTGATATCTGAGCTACAGATGACCTTTTCTATGGCATATGACAACGCATTAAGGAATCTTCTGTATTCTGAAACTTCATGTTCTTCATAGTTTTTTCAAAAACAATTGACAGTATCTCAGAAAGCTTGCTAATTCCCTTGAGATCTGTATCTTTACAACATACTTATTTGTATATATTTAATGCTTCCAGGTTTTACCTACCGGCTTTTTGTCGATACCTATACTGACAAGTTCAATCAGAAGACTCATCTGGAAAAGTAAGAATCCTTCAGGAAAATTGGTTTGGAATGCCAGCTGCATTTTAAACTTATGGGGGAAGTCAGGCTTTTCTTGTGACTGTCACTAAACGTGATGCTCGTGAAACCTAGAGATTGAAGTATCTTTATGCAGAGAACAGGCAGAGCATGAACAGTAGCTACGAGCTACCACACCATGTGCCTTATGCCTGTTAGTGTGAGTGGGAAGTGCAGTCTTTTGGGCAGATCCTCAGCTGATGGAAGCTGTCATGACTTTTTTGACGTCTCTCATGACTTCAGTGGAGCTATGGCAATTTACACCAGCTGAGCCCCTCCCGGTCTATTCAAAGCTTTGCTTCTCTGATGAGGCAGACAGCAAGGTGCCAAAGGGAAAAGCAATCCTGACAATTACTTTCTATGGCTGGTAAAATAATGGAACCAATGTTGAGAGGTAACAGGGAATGTTCCTGTAAAGGGGGGTAACAGCAGTGTGAATGATCAACGGCATGGATTTAATAAAGAACAAATCATTCCAGAGAGAATTTTTTTAACCCAATTATAAAATGTGCCCTTGATTCTGCAGTGGCATCCGCTCGTATGAACCCGTGTGCCCATATGGAGTCCCACTGACATCAGTCAGACTCCACAATGTCACAGGGGTCTGTGTGAGCATATCCTGATATAGGATTGGCGTCTGAGTCAGAAAGAGAGAAAAACAGCAGGTCCGGTATGTCTGGTTTTCAGTAAAGCAGTTGACAGAGTCTTGTGAAACCTTTCTTGAAATTAATTCAACTTGGCTTGGATTTGAGTATTTGCGCATGGACTGAAAGCTGGACTGAGTACTGTAAACAAAGCAAAACAAAATGAGAAACAGCAACATATCACACTGTGAGGGGCTGGCCAGTGGAGCAAGCAAAGGATCAGTGCTAGGTCAAGTTTTATTTCACATTTTTATTAATATCTAGAAGAAGAGGGTAAGCAGCACACTAGAGGCCCAGTCTTGCTGCCACCACTCTGGGAGTGGATTTCCCACTGACTTCAATAAGATATCCATGTGCATAACAGCAGCAGGACAAGGCCCTAAACTTGCAGATAATACTGAACTGGGAGGATCTGCAAGCACCAGAGAGGAGAGGACACAAACAGTGTAAAGGGACTAGGAGGGAGTCAAAATATGGATACAAAATTATACCTGTCCAGCAAAATGCAAGCTTTGGAAGGGAGTGGGATGAAGGGTAGAGCAACTTGCAAAGCAGCAATGCTGAGAAAGACATGGGGTTGAGTAGACAGCAAATTGGATATGAGCTTTTAATGCAGTATATTGGCAAAACAACCTGACATGCTTGATTCTCCAGCATCCTCCAGCCACATTAGTGATGGATGGCACTCTGGTGGTGCAAAGCAGACATAGTCCTGTTTTAAATGGGCCTAGAATTATTTTTCCCATATAGAATCTCAGTCTTGCAGGTATAGCAGTTCCTATGACAAAGCCCTGCCATAGCCCCCTCTGAAGGGGGTCTGGCCATGGAAAAGGAGATATGGCCAAGGCATTGTTCCACCTTACCAGTCCTTGACTGCTGTTCTTAGTCAGGATAAGATAGAACAACCTTGGCATTGAGCTAGCAACCACTGGCCACAGGGTCAGGGAACCGCAAAGTTGACATAAAGCCGTCTTTGCATCTCTCCAGGCTTGCCCTAAGCACAGCTCAGCCAGCCCAGAAAATCGGGGCTAATGTATTTTGGGGCTGGGTGACTAAACACATCTTATTCTCTCTCTCTCTCTCTCACACACACACACACACACACACACACACACACACACACACACACACACACACACACACACACACACACACACACCCCAAGGAACTGATAGTGTCTTTAGGCATAGCACTGGTTAGCCCACATCTGGAATTCTGCCTTCAATAAAAGACAGATTGAGAGAATAGCAACAAAAATGATGAAGGGACCAGAAGATGAAGATTAACCTATGAAGAAAGGTTACAAGAGCTAAATCTGTGTATTTTAGCTAAAGGATGATGGCCAAAGGAGATATAAGTCTACAAGCAATGGATGTGTGTTAAGAGCAAGCAGAGAGAGGAATTGCTGAAGCTGAATAAGTATCTGGAAATATTTGTTTCCCAACAGGGGGGTAGATTAGAGAGTGGCACAGTCTCTTAAGGGAAGCCCCATCACGTGTGAGTGATTGGAAACTAGACTGGACAAAGTACTGGATGATATCCTAGAGGGAATAACTCTTCATCAGCAAGGATAGGGGAATGAAGAAGATAAATTCATAGGTCCTTCCCATCTCCATGAATCTATTTAAAGCACTCACTTTTCTCTGTGCTTGAAAATAGACATGTTTTAATCAAAAAGGGGCTCATTATGATGATGTGAAAGCTCTGGGGCCTCATCTGGCAGAGTTCCCCTTGAGATTCCCAGAAGCAGAAAAAGAGAGCAGCCATTGTACCTTCACTATGGAGTGTGGCATGCACTTCCCCTGAGTAGGGCCATGGTTCCCCTCCTCAACCATTCTGAAGCTAGCACCTATCTCTGTGCTAATCGCTACACGGTCTCTGTACTCAGTGTATTTGTGGTCAGCTCCTCCAGATACATGAAAGGAGAGACACTGTAGGCTAGTGCCTTGAGCACTTGGTGGAGACTCAGGAGATCTGAGTTCTATTCCCTGCTGTGCCACTGATCTGGTAGGGAAACCTCAGGCAAGTTACTTTACCCAACTGAGTCTGACTGTCCCCATCTGTACAAGAGGGATACTGACCTCCTTTGTAAAGCACTTTGAAATGTGTGAATTAAGAGTGAGGTATTATTCATATTACATGCTTTTTTTCCCCCTGGGCACCATACAGCCCCAAATCTCAGAAAATTCATCATTTACTGCAGGAGAAAAACTGGGGATTACATGGCAATCAATGAAACTAAGAAAACAAGAAGGTAAAGCTCATTGATATGAGCAGGAGGGGGGAAGGCATCTTTCTATCAATGAGATCACTAATCCATTTATGATGATGATTTAGCTCTCAGCTAGCGCTTTTCACATATGGATCACCAGGTACATTACCAAGGTGGATGTGTTCTGATTGTACAGTGGGGGAAATAGAAACAGATAGATTAAGGTCACACGCTGAGCCACCAACCTTGTTTCTAATGCCGTGTTCTGACCACTAGATCACATTGCCTGTCTACAATTATATTCCAGAGGAAACATGAATGCACTCCCCTACCCTAGTGCTGCACCAGCCTCCTCAAACTCTGCATTCAAGGACCCTGCATTTAAGGAAACTGCAGGAATCAGCATATCTGGATTGCAATGGATGAGCCTCATCCTAGGAAAGCCACCTTCCAGATCATGGTATCTCCCCTGCCAGCTAATTACATAATTATGTAGTTGTTATTAATTATTTAAGGATCTTAATTCTTTGAAAAGGTGCCTTCAATTATTAATGGGCAGGCTCTGGCTGGAATGACTGCCTCCAGCCAGCCTCACGGGTACAGTATACACATCAGTCATTCGGAAAAAAGCCACTGAATTTTCAGGCCATTGTTTAGTTAACCATTAACAATTCATAAAATTCCAGCTCCCTGCACAATAAGCAGCATTCTCTGAATGGTATTAGAAAATCCTATTTCTAGTCTGTTATGAAACAGAGGGTTTGATGTGCTGCCAGTTTTTATGTGGAACTTTGGAAACAGAACACTTCCTGCACTGCGAGTCTTAGACTGAGTGGCTGTTACATAAAGCTTTCCAACCAACTCAAGTTTATCATCACATACATTGTGCGTGCGCGCGTGCGTGTGTGTGTAAGAGACAGAGAGATCCTACCAACTCAAGCGTATCATCACATACATTGTGTGTGTGTGTGGGGAGGAATCGAATCACCAAATGCAAAATAATAAAAAAATTTAAAAGTGGATCATTCAGCTCTTCCTCTTTGTCCAGTGCTGACAAATATTCAGTGATTTTTGTCAACTCAGAAAGTGAAGGCAAACAAAGGAAAAATTCAATATGCTAAATTGTATAAGTACTGTATATAGGGGAGATATACATGGCTGCAGAAAGCTGTGTATATAGAGATGGATTTTTTTTTTGCCACTGACTAAGCTTTCATTTAAAGCACAGAAATCCCCTTCAGGCCTCTCACACTGTCTCTTGTGCTGCAGTGATAAAAAGGAAGTAAACGTCACATCATTAGATATGTGCCAAGTGAAACAAACGTCGGATGGAAAAACAGCATATTTGAAGGAGAGGGATACAAACCTTATATTCAAGATATTGGATCCAAACGTATATAGATCATTATTCAGTTGTTTTGCTGTGGGAGGGGATGCAGAACTCCAGTGGTTTATTGGTATAATTCTTTAAAGGTGAAGGATCCATAAAGTGATCTCAATACTGAGGAGTGAAGCAGCACCACGTAATATAGTTAAACAATAATGCAAACCACAGAAGAATCCATGGAAGAGGAGGGAAATGAATTCATCTAGAAAAGATTGAATATTTAAGTCCAGCACAGAAAGATGTTTGGAGTTTGTGGGGAAAGATGGAGAATTCCCTGGTTTCCTCTGCACTGATCTCCCAGGCCCTGCAGTGTATAAAAGCCTCCTAAATAAAACTACTTTGTTAACAGACTGTAGGACTAGAATAAAGATGCACTCCAAGCCCTGGATCCAAACCTCGATTGAGATGTTCAGATCTGCTGTTCCAGTTCAGATCCATCTTTAGATTCAGAAATATGGTATTGACTCCTAAATCCCATAATACAAGAAAGGGAATCAGCCAGGCAGGAGTGTTTAAACTGTCAGACATCTCATAATTTGACAGTGATCCCTTTTTAAAGTGGGGGAAGATGCAGGCTTTGAGTGATTCAGATTGATCACCTTCTAATCTGCATTTTAGGTTTTGAGTTTTCATTATTACAGAAGTGATTCAAAGAAAACGGACTCTTATTTCTATATAAAACTATTAAGTGCTGTCTGCACTCAGGAGCCAGCCACATGTTCTGCTGCAGGGCATTGTAAGGGACAGGAAAATCTGGGAAAATGCCTGCACCAAATAGTTTTGTTTTTCCGTTGTATATGCGGTGTAATTAAGCTGCATATAAAATCAAAAGAAGATTGGGTAAGGGGGGAGGCTATACAGTGCATAAACGTGTGGGCCTGATCCACAGTCCACTGAAGTCAATGTGTAATGATTGCGATGGGCTTTGAACCAGGCCCCCTATGCATGGTAACCAACATAGAATACATTGCAGCAATGGACATAGTACTGTAGTTTAAAATGAAGCTAAAGCAACATTTTTAAGATAGGGTCTTTTTCTTGCTGCAGGCAGGTGATAGAACTAGCCTCCAGACATGTAAACTCCCAGCAGCCAGCATGATCATCATGAGCCAATTTCTATTGAAATTAGATCAATATTATTGTTTTCCCTTCCCCTCGCTGGCTTCTAAGTGATTCATGAATCTGAAAACTAGTTCATGAATCTGAAGGGAAGTGGGGAGAGGAGGAGGCAGAATATCTGCAGTCAGCAAACCTTGACTCTGTTTCATGAATCCAGGCATTAGTTACATAATGTTCTGCTGCCTGCTAGTTGAAACCAGTATTTAGGTTGCTGTTTAAAACTTTTACTTATTCAATTCCGCCCTTCCTCTGCCCCCCCATCCCCCGCTGAACTGGGTAGAGCCACATTCTTTTGTACACACACCACACAGCAAAAATCAGAGCCATGTTATACAGCAACTGTTTGAGTGTATGTGCATGTGACGCACAATTAGCCACATTTTGTGTGTGTGTGTGTGTGTGTGTGTGTGTGTGTGTGTATACAGAGAGACAAGAATCAGTGCTGCACTAGATAACGTAGCTCTGATTTCTGACACACCCATGAGCGCTATGTAGGAATTATCTGAGTGTCTGTGTGCTTGTGACAAGGCGGAGAGCCACGCTGGGTAATGTATGTATATGGAAAGACAGACAAGAAATATCACCACATTACCTAGCGCTCGTATGTGTACTTGTATGTGACAAGAATAGTTTAACCGGTTATGGGCCCTTTAAATCTGTAGTGGAGCCAAGTTTCTTTCTCTGTGGAGTTTCATAAGGAAGCACATGATGAGAGCAGTTGGAAACCACAGCTCTGCGAGTGCTGATTACAGCCGGCTGAGGAAAATGAGATTTTTATCTTGCGGGAATTCAATTATCAAAAAAATAAAATACAGCCCGTCTGCCTTTATTCGGCTAAACTCACTGCACCGCAGTGTTTTTAATTTAACAAAAAGCGGTGCAAGAATTACTTAAAACATTGTGGTTTTTGTAAAGGGGAGAAGAAAAAAAAGCCAAAGTCACCCTGCTGGCAAATGAATGCAGCAGGGATGATGTCATTGGAACAGTTGGAGGAGAAAAGAGAAAAACAAGTCTGTGTGTGCTAATCCTGTTTGCTGCCCTAAAGGGAATGGAAGGCAGCCAAGACAAGGAGTTCTGGGAAACCATATAAGGGTGCCAAACAAGCTCTGCCGCCAACATTAGGAACTGACATCTTTGTTCTTTGTAACTTGGAAGGCTGCCAAAGGCCTCATTTCAGCTCTGCGGCATGATTACACTGGACATCTGCCAGCTGAGCTCTGTGAGCTCCTTTTCTTCTCTTGAAGCTTTTTGCCAAATATGCAGCAGTTGCCATGGCAGTGGAAAGTAAAGTTAAAATATATATATATATATATATAAAATATAAAAAACAACAACAAAGCAGAAGCACGCCTTTATCCAGCTGTGCCACATGTGCAGATATAAAAAGCAAGCTAACCTATTAATCAAGGGTTTTTCACCAGGACAGACTGATAGCCATGAAAGCAGAAAGGTGACGCGAGGATAAAACAATAAGCACACACACAAAATGGTCTGGCTGTGCAGAGATGAGTCTATAGGATGTTTTTCTTCTCTGTGTCTATTTAAGTTAGATGACACCAAATTCAAAGCAGACAATGCTGGCGTTTTCACTGTTTTTAAAAAGGCTTTAAAACATGAAAGAGGTTTATTTATACACTCTGCTCAGGGATGGAAAATGAAACAACTGAAATTCAGTCGGCTTGCTAGAAGGAAGGGCTCTGTGTCAGCAAAGGTGCAGGCCAACCTATAATATTTCAAATTTTGCTCTATACAACTAACAATCAATCATCCAGGATTCTCGTGTTTACAACAAGGGTTTTATTTAAACAGGCAAGCATTGACGGAACCTGATGGGCAGATTTCTGCACACAATAGAAGAGGTGTGGTCCAAGCTTGCTTTCTTTTTCCACCCAGAGAGGCATACAGTAGTTTCAGTTTACAAAGAGGCTATATATAAAAAGTTCACTGCCCAGTGATTTAGATTTCACTCTACTATTTTTAATCAGCTTCATTTTTCACCCTGTTAGAAAGCAGAATATCTACTGGGAGGTGGCAAGTAGCTTTCAAAACCATCAGCAGATATAGCTGGCATGTTTCTGAAGTCAAGGTTGGAGAGAAGCAGGGACAGGGTTTCCAGCTCCTTTCCACTCTCTCCCTTCGTCTACCACCTCATCTCTCCCAGGAGTTCAGTGATATCCTCAGAGCATCCTCCCCTGAAATGCACTGTCCTGAGAATTAGAATTTTTTACAGAACCATAGGTGTAAGCAACTCACTGCTGCGTCTGTAACAGGCAAAGGTCCCTTAGGAACAAAGGAATTGCCATAGCAAATCAAACCAGTGGATCCAGCCAGTCCAGTATCCTGTCTGGGGGCCAGTACCGGATGATGCCAAGGAAAGTGCAAAACACCTAGAACAGTGAAGTGAACAAATTAGATAAATAATTTTCGAACCAGTGGAGGCCTCATCCATAACACAGTCATATCAGGGCTGGTTCTAAACAGAGGACAGAAAATGAATTACCTGGAAAACAAGTGAAGAGAGGAAAGCTGTTAAGGCACCAGCCTAATAATCAAGAGCTCTAGGTTCTATCTCCATAAGTCACTTAACCTCTTTGTGCTTCAGTTTCCCTAGCTGCTCAGACCTAGGGTCCCAAGTTGATTCATACAACCTGTGGTGCTTCAACTTCATTGCTATTTTTATTCAAGCTAACTCAAAGCTAGTTCAGGTATGTCTAAAAGTGCTGCAGTCCCACCTCTGACTGCAGCGTAGCCATGTCCTCAGGCCTGTGGTCTAAGTGCTAGCCCCCATTGAATTCAATGGTATTTACTTGCTTGAATTCACGAGCAGAACGTAGACCAATGATAGCTGTCTGTGGATAACAAACATGATAATCTAAGGAAAACTGATGCGTTTCTATAAATTTTAGCAGACAGCTTTGTTTTAGTTTAAGGAGCTGGGTGGTTTTCTCTTTCTTTCTTTCTTTCTTTCGTCAGGTAATCTTACTAAATTACTGTATTGGTCTGGCATATTTGCCAGGGATAAACATTATGACCATCATCAAGGGTGGTTTCCTCACAGCTGTTTTGACTGTGACTCAATCTTGCTTCTGCTGAAGTCAAGGGCAAAAGAACAATACAATAATACCTCTTCTATGGTGCTTCTCAGCCATGCAGCTCAGCATAAGAGAACAGAAATCATTATCCGCATTGATTATAGATTACACAGAGAGGGACACAAAGACAGAGGGGTTAAACAACTTGCCCAAGGGAATAGAACTCAGGGCCTGACTCTCAGGCCCATGCTGCCTTGACTTCATTGGGAACAGGCTTTCCCTGCAATGATCATCATGTTGACTCTCACTGAAAATGGATCCAATACACGCCCTCTATGGCAGATGCCCTAAAACCAAACCCATGCAGGGGAAGTCTGTGTATGTCATCCTTACACTCATCCAAGGTAAATTATCAAAATGAGACATCATATTACTCCTTCCAATTCCTAGTTAGCACTGAGAGAATTGCACCAAAGGATCAAAGTATTGTTTTAAATGTTTATCTATCAAAAGTAGGAGACTAAGGTGATCTTCATTCCCTGAGATGAGAAACTGCTGGTAAATGAAGTGACCTTACTTTGCACTATATAGACAGCTGCTTTAAAAAGACACATACATTTCAAAATCTCACTCAACTGAAGTGAAAGTGACATTTGCGAACAAGTTGCCTTGCCTGTACCAGCTTTCCTGTTGTCCCTAAGATCCTGGAGCTGATTATTTTCCCCTCATTACCAAGCCCAATTTAATTCCTTTACCCACCTGCACGGCAGAACTAATTACTTGCAGGCATTAAGCTGGCACTAAAAATCAATGTACAGGCAGATTCCTGTTTGCACTGTTAGTCATCATGAGCCTCCAGAGCTTTAAATGGGAAACAGAACTCATTGCTTTCTAGATAGACAAGTGAAACTTTAACCAGTCCTCCAGCTTTAGAAAAGAGCTTGAATCATGCACAGGACTGGGTGCCACGAGTTGCCCAGCTTTAATCCTGGCTCCACCACTCACTCACTGTGTGGCTTTCAGGAAAAAAAAACTCTTAGGGACAAACCCAGTTCCTTCCTCCATCATCTGTGTAAGCCCTAAAAGCAGCATAACTGCTGCAATTCTGTGGAGGGAGATGTGGGGCGGGCCAGAGAGCAAGACTATATACAGTACCAGGGTAATACTCATTTCCAGGACATCATGAATGGAGTTGAGGGAAAGGAAGCACTGTTGTTGATGGGTCCATAAGCTATATGACCCACCAGAGGAGGTTATGACTGGGGCGTTGCAGTGTCTTTGCAATGCCCGAGTTCCAGGCTGAGAGAGAGGACTGTATTTCCTCCAGCCCCAAGACAGGTCTCCTGCACAAAACTTGGGGCAGGGGCACGGGCACAAAAATGTAAGTGTTCCCACTCTCTGCCTCAGTCCCTGTCTGTGCAATGGGGAATGACAATACTGTGTTCCCTGCCTCACAGGGGTGCTGTGAGCATTAATGTTTGCATAGCACGTTCAACATGCAAAGTGCGAAATAAGTGCGACACATTATTGTCATTAAATGTAATTTTGTATCTTTGAATTTCATGGGATTCAGTACGAATCTTTTGAACTAAAAAATGTAGCTCCCTGTACTGTGCTACTAAAAGCTCAGACTCCTTGGTAAATATAGTACAGTAATATTTACTGTAAGAAGCTTAGAAACAGGATTTAATACTGAAGGGTTATTCTTACATCACATTAACAGAGCCTACTGTAGTATAATATTTCTTTAACTTCAGACATGGTAACCTAATAAGCCCTATTACCACTCTAATACTATATAAAAATTATTCCTCATAATAAATCATACCATACAGCAAAATGGATATAAATAGAGCCCAAGTGTGGCATTGGCATGGCTTATATTTCTCTTGGTTCACATTAAATGAGCCACTAAATGACAGTGTCCTTCTTTATAATATCCTCCAAAGCCAAGCATTTTGTGTGTTATGCAGGGCAGTTATAACAAGGGAAATTAGCATGGGTGGTTTAGAACAGCCTGCCCTGCCATGTGTGTGACAGGACAGAGTGTATAAAAACAGGGGAGAGTGAACTATCTCACCATCCTTTCCAAAATCAGTCATTTGGAACATGCAATTTCAGCCACCAGGATTTGCTTTTCTAGTGGTACTTGAGGAGGGGATTTGAATAGCCTCTGAAGAAAATAGACATGGTCTGAGGGCCTGTCTACACGTCAAACACTAACTTCAGTGTAGACACTAGCTATGCCAACAGGAGGGACTCTCCCATCAGCGTAGGTAATCCAACTCCCTGAGAGGCGGTGGCTAGGTCAACAGAATTATTCCATCAACCTAAGCATTGTCTACATGAGGACTTAGGTCAGCAGTGGATTTTTCATGCCCCTGACTCATGTAGTTAAACTGATCTAATTTCATAATGTAGACTGGGCCAGAAGGGAGACAACTCAGGAGTCTCTGGGGTTGAGGAGAAGGACTGCCCCCGACCCCAATCCTACTAAAAAGCCTTTTCATGGGTACACAGTGTTTGGTGCCCTCGGGTGGCGCTGGGAGGATAGCACGTTTCCAGAGTGTTGTTCCCCACCCCATACACATCAGCAGTGATTCCTCCTTGTCAGATACCATCAGTGTTATCTTATGTGTTGATACCTCTGCCCAGTGGCATCCCCTGCTTGGGGGTTTGTGAGTAGCCATCTGCCAGGGCCTCATGTGACACAGTTCCTGAGGTGGCAGCGCTGCCCTGACAGAAGGGGTTGCCTGCAGAACTGTGCCATTGCACTGAGCTTCTGTATATGTAGTTCTTTGACAGAGTCTAATACTGTGACTGTTAGGATACTCACAAGTTTAGAAGGCCAGACAGCTGGCCTGCTCCAAAGCTAAAGTGGAGAAACCTTGAGACCCCACGCAGGAAGGACTGAGGTACCCCACATGCCCTGCAGGGTTTGTCCTCCCTTGTGGGCTTGTCAGCAGAAGGGGAAGATGTGGCTCTTTGAGAGGGACTTTCATACTAGCAAACACTAAGCATTTGTTACTAATCATAAACTCCCATGCCTTCACCTGTTTTTTTCAAACACTTCCCAACCCTTTCTCTTGTTGAACACAGATTTCCTCTCTCACTTTCCATCTGCCCCTCCCACTTATCCTACAGTGAAACGAGAGTCAAATTTATCCCAGATGCAACTCCACTGAAATCAAGACCCAGTCTCTGTTGACTATCCCAGGGCTGCCCCAATCATGCCCGGGAGTAATTTGACTCATAGTATTAGACATTATGAACCTGATGTAACTCTTGTTGAAATCAACATGGATCTTTCCAATGACCTCAGTAAGAGCTGGATTGGATCCCAGGGGAGCTGTATAGGAGGGGATGTACAGTAGGTGACTATGAGTTCTGGGTTCTGTTCCTGCTTCTAACACAGATTTGGGGCCTGAGTCTGTTTTGATGTTAACTCTGGTAACACACCATTCAATTAACATTGGTAGAGTTATTCCAGATTGACACTAGCATAATTACAGTTGGAATCAGGACCTGGCTATGTAACATTGGGCAAATTCTTAACCATGCTGTGCCTCGGTTTTCACACCTAAAAATGGGAATAATACTTCCTCATAGGACCAGAGTAAGGCTTAATGTGCAAATGTTCATCAAGCACTTTGAGCTCATCCAGTGGAAGGTGTTGTAACAATGCAAAGGATAACGAGAGTTCCAAAATTAAGATGTAGTGTTTGGATCTAGGAGTTTGCTTTAGACTCAATTAATTATGGTATCTAGCTGAGCAAAAGACAAATTACTGCATGAAAGTTGTACATGCCAAAAGAAACACTTCAGTAATTAAGGTAAAAAAATCAGGTTACTTTATTTAAAGCGGGTTGGGTGGAGTATTGCTAAACCTAATCTTGATAACATATTTTCATTATTTTTTCCAAGTGAAACAGATTTGTTTGAATTTCAGCATTTCTATGCAGTGTTTGCTAAGCCCCATCCTAGGTTTTGTTGGGCCCAATCAAATTGCCCTAAGCACAAAACACTGGGGGCTGGCAGGGTTGGTTTGACACCTCAGTTTAGGGGCTGGGGATATTCTGGGATGGCAGCCTGGCAAAACAGTCCACTTCCTCCTCCTTCCCGCATTCTGGGAAGGGGTTGCTGTGGGCCAGGGTGTCATAGATCTTGCAGAGGCCCCCATTGCTGGATGCCGGGCAGGGTGTTGTCAGGGGATCCAAATGCTGAATCCTACATGCCCTTAGCTTGCTGGGGCTGTGCATATTGTAGACACTGTTCCTAGCGTTGAGCCTCTAGACATGCACCCCAGGTCAAAAATCATGTCTGACACACCTCTTGGCAGTGGGGCCCTCACAGCCTGAGTGTCTAGGTTCTGAAACGAGTGTTGTCTCACCCAAGCCTCACCAGCATCTCTTGCATGTTCCCAAGAATCCCACCAAAGGGGGCATGCACTAGTGAAAACCAACAGATGAACAGACAGACTTGGCACTGGATTCTAAAACACCATTACTCTTCACTTAGTAACTCAAGAAATACATAGCTCTATACACAACAACGAACGCCCCATATGCACTTCCCTGACCCCAGTTCCTCACCACTCTGGAGAGTTCTTTGGGCTTGGACAAATCCTCTGAGGTGTCCAGGATCCTTCTCCTATAGGTCATGGTTTCTCTCCTCCTGCAGCTAGCTTTCTCTGACCTTCTCTGCCATAAAACCAGACCTTCCCTTCCCTCCCCACGTCCACACACTCTGAAACCATGCCCATCTCTGTCTTGTCTCCTGCCCGAAGCTTCCTGTCCTGTCTCAGAGCACTGCAACAGCATAGTTGCACTGATGCAGAATGTCTGTTGACAATGCTCTAGGCCAACAGGAGAGAATGCTCCGATTGGCATAATAAAACCACCTCCGTGAGAAGCGGTAGCTGTCCACACTGGCACTTATGTCGCTTAGGGGGGATGGTTTATTCACACCCCTGAGCAACATAAGTTATGCCGACATAAGCTGTTGTATGTACATCGCCAGAGACTCAGGAGTTTAGAAGTCCCCCTATCATCACCAGGTTTCTTTGTTCTGCTGCTGGTGATTTTCTGCTCACCCTCCCTGCAGAGAAGGGATTAGATTAGTTGGAGGGATTAGATTCTCCCATCTTCAGTCAACCCATTGTCCCAAGGTGTTTCCATCTAAGTAGACAACTATTAAGAATCTCATGATCCACCCTGGTAGCTTTTCTGGGAGAGATGGGCTACCTACAGCCTAGCAGCAAAGGTGGATTCCACATCCACATAGAGTCATTCCACGATACAGCAATTTCATAATACCAGCTTCATAACATCAACCAGGATTCAGAAGTTGTACACAGACTGATTCCCCAAAGAGTCACATGGGGCCCCCTGCAATGGCTTATGCATGTCTAGGACAGGTGTAGTGTAGGAATATGCCTCCTGTCAGAACTGGCTGCCTTACTGTTGAATCATGCTCAGTAATAACCAGTGAAGGCATTTTCTGTCGCTCTGATGTTTGCATGCCAACTATAGCATCAGGCAAGTGCAAGAAAGTCAGAAAGGAACTAACAACAAACCAGTCTCATCTCAGAGGCCAAGCTGAGTTAATGACAAATAGCAAGCAAGCAGCGTAAATGGTAAAAAGTGAATATAATTTAAAGTCATGTCATTGTTCATTATCTACAGAGTCATATAATAGGAATACAGCAGGAAATTCTAAACATACTTTTTCTTATGAAGATGCATGGCCCTTTAAAAATGTTCTGGGAGCTTACCTCTGTGTGGCCTTTGAGGGTGTCTAGCAAAACAAACTCTGCCATGACTAACCAATGAAAACTAAAAGTTCCTATTACCTGCAGTGTTTCACAACTGTGTGAGATAACATAAAACTGCAGGCAGCATCCCGGAAATTAAATAAAACTCCAACAGTTCAGCCCTTGGCATCGTACCCCCCTAGTGAAATGCTTAAGCAAATTAGGGTTGTACAAACTGTGAAATACCCAGACTTAGCATTGAACTGAGAAAGCTGCCAGGACCATGCTTCATAGCTTTCAAATGTATCCAGCTCCTCTTGGCAGACAGGTTATAAATCTGCTGATGTTTAACATATAGACCCCAATTAACAAGCAGGTAAAAGAAATAAAAATGAGTCACAAAGCTGGAGCCGCCTCCCTCAGTCGCTGCTGTGTGTATTTATCAGGCAGTGCTCTTGCAAACTCTAAACTGAGCATGATCCCTCCTTTCACCTCTTCCATAGAAAGGAAGCTGTGAAATGGAGCACAGCACTTGATAAATAACTCTGCTAAATAGGCTGTCACAGGTATAAGCCTCTCCCTTCAGCCATCCCATCCTAAGAGAGAACCACTTTAGCTTATGTAGCCATTGTTGACCTTATGTTCTGGGAGGCTGGCAGGAGAAGTGAAAGATCAGCAGACTGGTGACAGCAGGCAAGATGAAAGTCTGAGGGAGGTGGAGTAGGAAGGGAGAGCATGCCAGTGAAAGAATGCAGGGTCTAAAGGAAGAGGATCATACCCATTTTTTTCCTGTTTCATTCAGTCCTATAGTGAGTTAGTACCTGATTGTAAATCCTTTACAATTACTGAAACCCTGGTCATTAATAGAATACTGCAGTCGGTATAGATCTGTTAAGCTGCAAAGCTGGTGCGTACAAACACACACACGCATGCATGCACACACACCCGAACCAACTACCACGTGAATTATCAGGATGTTGTCAGAGGGAGTTCCTGGTTAAATGCATATTTGCATGGCAAGGCCCAATAAGGGAGAAAGTTTGGACATTGCCAACCCCATCCTTTAGAGATTTTCTGACGTAGCACTTCAACTGCCAGGGTCATTAATTTTGAGACCCTGTCTAAAATTGCTCCCATAGAATGGATATAAAGCAAGACACACAGGCAGCAATCAGCTCATAAATGGAACACTGAAACCTGATGTCTCTAGCTACCCTCTTTGGAGAGTGGGGCACAAGCTACACAATTCAGGTCAAGATTCAAAACTCCTTCCAGTTTATGGGGCTTTGGATCCCAGTTTTGGGTTGGCCTATGACAGAGAGAGGGGGACAGCCAGAAAACCCCGGTGGTGTTTGGAATTGGGGGTTTGGGGCCAGGCCCACTTCTGTCATTTAACAAAGCTTTATAAAAAGGAAAGGAGGTAGCTGTTGGATTTATCTCAAGAAGGTAGTGATATGCAGTGATTATTCATGGGCAAAGGTTGTGTTTACAGATTCTACTATTTCAGTTAAGGCGGTGACTCAGCAGCTCTTAGCCGCCCCATTCGTGCCTTTCCTCCTTGGAAAATCCATACAAAGACCAGAATGACAGCCTCAAAATGAACACAGGAGGTGTGTTCCGAAGGCAGAGTTTTTGGTCAGCTTTCAAGTAAATTGGGTAGGATGAAATCCTAAAAATAGCTTTGTTCAACAGAACCCAAGTCACACTTTATTTTATTTTATTTTGCCACTTTGTAGCCAGAAAGACAGACAGGACGAGAAAGGTTTAAATAGTTTGCTGGATTCATTTAATCAAGAGCTAGTACACAGCACCCCAAATTAGTCCATTTAAAACAAAGTTATTAAACTAGCAGCCTCAGAAGTTCCAGGATGTTTCCCCTCTGACACACACAAATTCCACCCACCCCTCTTTGTGACCTAGCTCTCTAAAGCTACAGCAAAATGGCCATCTTTCAGCATCATCAACACAAAGGGAGCTATTTCCCCAATGCAGCGCTGCCACTGGGCTTTGACTTCAGAAAGAACCTCCATTAGATACATCAAAAGATTCCAATTTTAATCTAAGGTGAAGGAAGTGCTTCATGGGGAAAGAATAGTATCTGTAGGCAACTGAGCAGGTGGCTTTCCCTCTTGCTATATGACCCAGTCAGCATTGCCCAGAGAGGGTCAAAAGTCACCAGCTTTCTGGAGTTTGACTTTATGAACAAACAACTGAACAGTAAAACAGCATAAAATCCAGCCTAAGCTATATCCGTAGGCTTAACTGCTCAGCACTCTAGTCAGGTAATTCAGTCTCTCTTATCTGTAAGCAGCCCCAGGCTGATGCTGGGTTCCTCCTATTTTTCACTTCCTCCAGCTGGAGTCTTGACATTGCTGACAGGTGTTATGGGGTGAGGCTGGCTTCAGTCCCTGTATTCAGGGCTGAGCATTAATTCCTCACTGGTGCAGTGTGGGATTTTACCACCTCATTACAGTAACCATTAAAAAAAAAAGGCAAACCAACTCATTTTAGAGCAAGAAGCCTTAGCAATATAGAATCTTAATGAGAGTGCATCGCTAGGATTGTGCAATCTGCTTCCTGCTAGAATGAAGAGCCCCGGTACAGTATTGCTCACAAGCTGCTACCTGTTTCACTGCAATGAGATGCTCAGGCACAGCTAGATATTCCGGGTATTTTCAGAAGAGGAACCCCACTGAGGTTGTGTGATTCTGTTGCCATGGGAATATTCATTGCTTACAGAGGAGTTGGGGGAGCCAGAGGTTCAGGAAAACAATATAAAAAAAGCTGTAATGTGGTGCATTGCTGCAGCTCCAGTCACAAACAAGGCAGTACTGCAAACGAAATGGAAGAGATGTGATTTATCATGATGGCTCTCGCTCCAGGTTTCTGGGACCCGCGTTTCCTAGTTCCCCCACTGTTGCATCCGGCATCACATCCCCATAGCCACATTCAGTGGGTGGATAATACACTGCTGCAGAGGGCCGGGTTTCTGTCAGGGAACTTTAAAAATGAGTTAAGGAAAATTGTAGTATATTTGCAAAACCTTTGCAATAATCTTTCTGAAGTTTACAATTTCCCCTGCAGTGGAAGATTAATTAAAAGAGTTAGCTTTGTTTTAAGCAGCCCTGTATCTCTTATTATGCTCCCACCTCTTGCCCTTGTAAACCTTCCTAATCCCTTAGTGGAACCCACAGAGCCTCTTTTTTCCCTACCTTGACTTCTACAAACACTTTGCACTTATACAACTCAAAAATATTTTGGGCAGATCCAGATGTCGGAGGATTTCTCGGCAATGTACAAATATCCACTAACTCCCGTATGTGGAAGATAAATTTTAAAAAACCCAGCCATCTAGCACCTCCTCCACTGTCATTATCCTGTACTCCAGGGCCATTCAGAACTTCCTGCTTGAGAGAAAGAAGAATCATCATTAGCTGTGAAGGGTATAGGGCTTGTGACACACATTTGAGCAGTTCTGATTCTGGCCAGTAAGATACACAGACACTAGGCAGCTAGTTACACTATTCACATACCCATTTTAGAGTTGGGTAGATGAAGGAACAGAAAAAGGTTAATTGGCTTGGCCAAGGCCACATGGTCAGCTGTGACCAAAAATAACCTAGGAAGCTTGACTCTGAAGGCTTTGTTCTAAAACCAGTCAGCCACATTTATCCCTGCAGCAGAACTGAGCCTGGCCTCAATAAGGGAGTGGGGGCAAAACTGGCTTTATGTCACCTTACGGCTTCCTTCTCTTGGGCCGACCAAGGGCTGTTTCAGCACCCAATGCAGTTAAAGCAGCCAGACATCTGCCCCACCTTACACTCAATTACCCACAATCCTAAAAGGCCATTGAGGTGGCTGGGAACAGCTAGAGCACATCAGCACTTTGGCCGTGTCTCCATTCTCGCAGAAATGCCGCCAGATACTCTGCCTGTACCCAGGCGCCTGTTAGGAGTGACGGAGCCAATACACCTGTGAGGGGAAGAATGGAGATCAAGGCTCAATTCCTAGTTCCAGGGTCGGTGCAACCATTTAGGCAACGTAAGTAGTCACAGAGGGTGCTAGGATTTGGGGGGGGGGTGCCATTTTCTTCGGCAGCAACCGGATCTTCGGCTGCCCCGGTTGCCACCAGCATTTAGGTGGAGGGAGCTGGGGAAGGGGAGCGTGGGGAGGGCCGCCTGTAGCAAGTAAGGGGGGGGCGGCATGCAGGGGAGCTGCCACGGAGGGGGGCGGCACCTCAGGCGGGCGGTGCGGGGGGGGGAAAGGGCGCAAGGTAGAAGTTTTGCCTAGGGTGTGAAACATCCTTGCACGAGCCCTGCCTAGCTCTGCCACAAACGTCCGGTGTAATCTTGGGCGAGTCAGTTAACTGCTGGGTGCATCCGTTTCCCATCTGTAAAATGGGGATAACACTTATGTTCTCCTTCTCTTTCTTATCTGTTAAGACTGTGAGCTCTTTTGAGTAGGGACTGTTTCCATCTGCATGTATATACAGCTCCTAGCACAATGGGGCCCTAATCTCAGCTGGGACTTCGAGGAGCTACTGGAATGAAAATATTAAACAACAATCTCCAGAGCCAGATTCACTGGCAAAAAGGGGTTATAGGACATAGTGAATTGGGACTACAGACTATTTGGTCTCAAATCTTCCTGGAAGGTTCTAAAACTTATTGGAAGTCATGACCTGATGCTCTTGCAGATAGTCTTGCTTGTTCTGTTTATCTGAATGCACAGGAGAAGATGTTGGAGAAATACATATGGTCAGAAGTAAAATCTGTTCTTTCTGCCTGAATCTGTCTAATTTGGGACAAGGACTGTCCCTAACACCGGGGGGCTAGGTCCATGTTTAGGGGTCCTTGGTGCTAAGAAATAATAATTTACTTCTTCGATGTGGCTTCTGCCTACAGGTTATACCTATAGAAACAAATATAACAATATATGGTGCCAAATCATTACATCTCAAAGGCCCTGCATTAGAGCCCTCCCTCCAACAAGGACAAACAGCTGTGATTCTCTCAAGAGCTCAGTTTATTATTATAATAATAAATGACGACTTGTACAGTGCCTTTGATCCAAGATTGCCAAAGTACTTTACACACAGATTCAGAAATTATGCACAGTATAATATTCAATTTACCCATCACTGGAGTGGGGCTGGAAAGTGCCAGCCCTTTAACGGTGCTCAGCAGCTCTACACAACAGTTCAGAATACCTTACCCACATAAAACAAGATGGGGATTTCAAGTAGGTGGAATGTAGAGTCATCTTTAGGGGAACCTGGGCAGAACCGAATACTGGAGCTAACAGTCCTCCTAACTGTGAAAAATGACACAAGGTCTTTAATTACCACGAGTGGTTAGGGTTTTGGTTTTAAGTCTCATTGGAAAGCCAGTACCTCCAGCAACACAGTTCTCTGCTACCTGTCTGAGGGATTGGTACCAGCGGTATATTACCATACAGGCCCACAAGGCCCAGGCCTAGGGGCCTCTGCCACTTTGGGACCCCCAGAAAAATCTCCCCCTACTGTGGCCTAGGGTTGGAGGAGCTCCTGCAGCAGCGGCACAGAGATTCTCCTGTCTCTGGGCTGCAATGGGGGGAGAGGCGGAAAGGAGCGAGGGGGGCATGAGGGAAGGGACAAAAGGGAGTGGGGCCATGGGCAGGGCCACAGGTGAGAAGGGCGGAACAGGGGCAAGGCTGCAGACAGAAGGGTGAGAAGGCCCTAGTTCTGGCACTAGGGCCCCCCCCACTTGCTCCAGCCCAGGGTCCCAGGAGACCTTAATCCACCTCTGATTGGTACAGTAGCGGGTCAGAGGGAAGAGTGCTACATTCTGAATCACTATTCCCATTTTATAGTCTATATGGTTTATGGCACCCTTCTATTATTGATAGGGTTGCCAACTTTCTAATCGCACAAAACTGAACATATTTTCCCCTGCTGCTTCCCCCCAGGGCCCACCCCCACTCACTCCATTCCCCCCCGCCAGTGGCTCGCTCTCCCCACTCTCACTCATTTTCACCAGGCTGGGGCAGGGGGTTAGGGTGTGGGAAGAAGCAGGAGGGCTCCAGCTGGGGGGGTGGGCTCTGAGGTGGGACTGGTGATAAGGGGTTTGGTGTATAGGAGGTGGCTCTGGGCTGGGGCCGAGGAGTTCCAAGCAATGGCACGAGGTTGGGGCATGGGCTCCAGGAGAGAGTTTGGGTGCAGGAGAGGGCTCAGGACTGGGGCAGGGAGGTAGAGGTGCAGGAAAGGGTGTGGGCTCCTGGCGGAGTTCACCTCATGCAGCTCACACAAGCAGACATTTCCTTTGGCTCCTAAGTGGAGGTGCAGCCAGGCAGCTTTGTGCACTGTCTCTGTCCGCAGGTGCTACCCCCGCAGCTCCCATTGACCGTGGTTCCCAGCCAATGGGAGCTGCGGAGCCGGCGCTCAGGGCAGGGCAGGGACAGCACATGGAGGCCACCTGGCCATCCCTCCACTTAGGAGCTGATTCAGCTGAGGGACATACTGCTGCTTCCGTGAGCCTCACAGAGCCAGGTAGAGAGCCTGCCAGCCCCGTGCCAAATGTCCTTTTAACGTCTCAGTCAGTGGCACTGACCAGAGCCACCAGGTTCCCTTTTTGACCAGGCATTCCAGTCAAAAAACAGACACCTGGCAACCCTAATTATTGAAGCACAGGCATGGAAGGCCAGGATTGTGTCATTAAGATGGTGGCTGTGATTGTTGATTAAGGAAGTCCTGCCTGCCTCCCCTATATGTGAAATGAAAACAAGATGCAGGGAAGATGGAAGTGACATTCTAAATAAAGTTAGCAAGGAGGACGCAGGTAAGGTGAGATGTAAGTGAGCTTCAAAGGATTAGATTTTTATCAGTAAGTATCAGTAAACGTTGGTTTCACTGAACACACAAACCAGTGGTAAAAATATTTCCATTGATAATAATCAAAATTTACTAATCGTCAAAGAAAGAAAAATGCTGCTTGAGAACTTTTATTAGGGTTTGATTTAAGGACATTTACATTGTATATTTTGACTTGTGATATTGACAATTTGTGGTTTAAGAGTCAGAAAGCTTTAACTTTTTGAATCTCAGCGTCTACTGTCAGTAGAATATTATTGTTTGAGCCTCCCATTGTCTGACTCCCTGTAATTTTGCACAACTGTGAAATTTAAATTGATAAAAACAGAACAAATGCTTACAAATAAACATTGAGATTATTGGTCAAAACTATGAAAAAATAAAAATTGAATTCTGCCAAGCCTAGATGAAAGGAATCTTGCAGGACCTCGAACACGGTAACCAAGAGATCCACAACTCAGTTGATAGGGACTGAAAACCTGTTTAGTTTATTATTGAAATTACAGAACTTCTTTATAGTTATACTGGATTCTGTGGATATGGAAATGTGACTAAGTGGTAGGGGGTGTAGGAACAGGGTGAATATTACTTCCGAAAACTAAGTCCCAGAATTTTCACTTAACACTGCTGCATAAAATTTACTCTACATCTTCCCCCAAATTAATCCTCAGCCAGAACTGACAAATTAGCACAGGCAGGATTCAGGGAAGGAAATTAAATAAGAAAACTTGAGGGAGTGGGTCTGAGTTGGTTCTCATCAGAAAACCAGCCTTACATTTTCAATACGTCACAATGTATAGCCTAAAGACTCTTGCCTCCCAGATAATCACATCATAACCCTATTGATCCTATGATAGGTCTTTCTAAGCTGCAAATTAGCGTAATCAGTTCTGATCCTGGGAAATTACCAGCATTAGAATGTTTTGAAAGTGAGATAGTCACAAAGAACTCTTCGAGCCTCCTTCCCTAATCTTCCATGCCAGCCAACCACCCTCTCTTTATTCCTATCCCTCCTTAAAAACAGGGCCCTGTGCAGGGGCGGCTCCAGGTCCCAGAATGCCAAGTGCATGCTTGGGGCGGCATGCCACGGGGGGCGCTCTGCCGGTTTTCATTCAACATCAGTGCCCAGAGGGAGTTGTTCTAATGGAATTCGCTTCTCCCAGGTTTTCATGTAGTGAGAAGATGGAATTAAGTTTCTAATGCTTGTGGCTATAAAAAAAAAATCACCCAAGTGTAACTGTGATTTCTGCCCAAGGCCTTGTTTTACACTGAAGATCTGCTCCAATATCCTGAAACAGTGCAAACCCCTAATATGGGTTAGGAGCAAACCACTAAAGCCATGATTTGCCCCAGTGGAGCTTACTGCAGCTTCAGGCGTTTGTACACTCTGTTGGTGCAAATAATGGCTTTGCCTTGTCTGTACCAGGGATTTGCCCTAGTAAAACTTTATTGACAGCTGACATCAGGGCAAACCCCCAATGTCAAGAAGGCCCCATTCTGCAAACAACCTGAAGCAGTTGCTCAGTGAGTGGTGTGATCCGACCCATTCATCTCAATGGGGTCTTAACTTTGAAATGATGCACATTTCATTAACAACATCCTTGACTATTTCCCCACTGACAACTTTAGCATCCAGTTAAAGCACTTATCCCACAAACCCCAAGTGCTTCCCACACCTCCTGAGGAGCTAAAAGCGCTCACAATATCCTTCCCAACTGCCAAAAACCTCCAGCTGCCTCCTAATCATACCTATGATACGCTCATGCATTTTCAGTACAAAATTCTGCAACACACTGAATATTAACAATGTAAAGGCCTCATAAAATTAACTAATATCGAGAGCACTGGGGCACTGCAGTGAGTACGTTACTCCTTTTCCGATTTGATTCAATGAAGGCAGATATCCTTTAATCTGAAGCTGCTGTGCAATGAAGTGCTACACTGAAGCACAGCAGAATTTCATCGATGCATACATTTTAAGGTAGAAAGGACCACTGTGATCACCTAGTCTGACCTTTTGTATAACACAGGCCATAGAATCCCATCCATTCCTGTATTAAGCCCATAACTTCTGGCTCTGTGGCTATGGGGAAAGCGGTGGACGTGATATATCTTGACTTTAGCGAAGCTTTTGATACGGTCTCTCACAGTATACTTGTCAGCAAGTTAAAGAAATATGGATTGGATGGATGGACTATAAGGTGGATAGAAAGCTGGCTAGATCACCAGGCTCAATGGAAAATGATCAACGACTTGATGTCTAGTTGGCGGAGTGCCCCAGAGATCGGTCCTGAGGCCAGTTTTGTTCAACATCTTCATTAATGATCTGGATGATGGGATAGATTGCACCCTCGGCAAATTCACAGATGACACTAAACTGTGGGGGAGAGGTAGATATGTTGGAGGATAGGAATAGAATCCAGAGTGACCTAGAAAAATTGGAGGATTGGGCCAAAAGAAATTTGATGAGGTTCAACAAGGACAAATGCAGAGTCCTGCATTTTGGATGGAAGAATCCCACGAACTGCTACAGGCTGGGAACTGACTGACTAAATGGCAGTTCTGCAGAAAAGGACCTGGCGATTACAGTGGATGAAAAGCTGGATATGAGTCAACAGTGAGCCCTTGTTGCCAAGAAGGCTAACGGCATATTGGGCTGCATTAGTATGAGCATTGCCAGCAGATTGAGGGAAGTGATTATTCCCCTCTATTTGGCACTGATGAGACCACATCTGGAGTATTGCGTCCAGTTTTGGGCCCCCCCACTACAGAACGGATGTGGACAAATTAGAGAGAGTCCAGTGGAGAGCAACTGGGCTGGGGTTATTTAGTCTTCAGAAGAGAAGAGTTAGGGGGGATTTGATAGCAGCCTTCAACTATCTGAAGGGAGGTTCCAAAGAGGATGGAGCTAGGCTGTTCTGAGTGGTAGCAGATGATAGAACAAGGAGCAATAGTCTCAAGTTGCAGTGGGGGAGGTCTAGGTTGGATACTAGGAAACACTATTTCACTAGGAGGGTGGTGAAGCACTGGAATGGGTTACCTAGGGAGGTGATGGAATCTCCATCCTTAGAAGTTTTTAAGGCCTGGCTTGACAAAGCCCTGGCTGGGATGATTTAGTTGGGGTTGGTCTGCTTTGACCAGGGAGTTGGACTAGATGACCTCCTGAGGTCTCTTCCAACCCTAATCTCTCACAGTTCTGTTATTCTTTGTGAGCTATGGCATATCTTTTAGACAGACATTTCGTCTTGACTCTCAGACTGCACGTGATGGAGAATCCACCACATCCCAAGGTGAATTGTTCTTCTAGTTAATTACCCTCACTTAAAATGTTGCACCTTAGTTTTAATATGACTTTATCTAGTTTCAGCTTCCAACCACTGGATTGGCCATGTCTAAACTATACAGTTTTGTTGACAAAAGTCAGGTTTTGTCAACAAAACAGTGGAGGTGGACACACTACAATGTTCCTTCTACCAACAAAACTCTACTGCTGTGATGACAAAATAAAACCACCCCGACAAGAGGCATAGAGCTTTTTGCAGCAAAGTTATATCGACAAAGTGTCAGTGCAGACACTCCATTTGGTTATGTCGCTGTAAATGGCCTCCAGGAGATGTCCCACAATGCCCATCCTGCCCGCTCTGGTCAGCAGTTCGAACTCTGATGCCCTGGACCTAGGTACACAGGCATCCACTCATCCCCCTTTAAAGTCCTGGGAATTTTTGAAATTCCACTTCCTGTTTGCTCAGCATGGAGAGCTCACATGGCATCTTCCCAGCTGACCATGGTGGCTCCATGCAGCAAACATCTCCTGCTTGGAGCACACCTGAGTTGTTGGGTCTGCTGGCACTGTGGGGAGAGAAGACTGTGCAGTTCCAGCTCTGCTCCAGCTGTAGGAACTTCAACATCTGCAGGCAGATTTCCCATAGCTTGTTGAATAAGGGCTATGAACAGGACATGCAGCAGCGCTGAGCAAAGACAAAGGAGCTGAGGCAGTGCACCAAAAGGCCAGGGAGGCAAACCCTCACTCTGGTGCTGTGCTGAAGACCAGCCACTTCTGTAGGGAGCTGGATGCCATCACTGGCAGTGACCCCACCTCCACTGCCCAGAGCGCTGTGGATACTTCGGAGTGGCTGGAGGCAGCAGACCTAACCCTGAGGAGGAAGTCAAGGACAAGGAAGTCAAGTTGGAGGACGATGTGGAGCACACGGCAAGTGGCGTGGCAAGTCAGGACCTCTTTTCCATTCCAGAGATGTCTAGCCAGTCCCAGCCATCCGTCTCCGGCACGCATGGTGCAGGAGAGGAGAGTCCTGGTAAGTGATCTTTTTGAGTTGATGCTGCTCGGTTATATGAGGTAGAGCTGTCCTCTACTTTATATATTCTAGAGGTGGGTGAAGGCTAGGGGCGGCTCTAGGTATTTTGCTGCCCCAAGCACGGCCGGCAGGCTGCCTTCGGCAGCTTGCCTGCCGGAGGTCCCCAGTCCTGCAGATTCGGTGGCACGCCTGCGGGAGGTCCGCCGAAGCCGCAGGACCAGTGGACCCTCCAAAGGCATGCCGCCGAAGGCAACCTGCCTGCCACCCTTGCGATGACTGGCAGAGTGCCCCCCGTGGCTTGCCTCCCCAGGCACGCGCTTGGCATGCTGGTGCCTGGAGCTGCCCCTGGTGAAGGCATAGAAATGTACATGACTAGTTGTGTTTGCGTGTGCTTCACATTCCCCTGTGGAGCTAAGCAGTGCAGTGGAACAGTGTGTTGATGCACACCAAGATTTCATGGGACTACTCCAGAGACATCTCTAGGAAACTTTCCTGGAGGTACTCCTCAATCCTGTGCTGAAGGTTCTTTGGCAGAACTGCTATATTCCTTCCCCTGTTGTAGGAAACTTTCCTGCACCAATCAAAAATCATTTGTGCAGGGACCAAAGCGGCACACAGGCGAGCAAGCATAGGGACTGGGTCTGAAGCTGCATGCATGCAGGAGATGCACCCTCGCATCCTTGCTTACCCTCAGAAGAGAGATATTGGCTTCAATAACCCCCGGCTGTGGGAAATGACGGCAGAATTTACAATCTTATCCCTACTCGCCTGCACTGATCCTCTTAAAAAAAAAACCCTAGACCCTTTGCCCCATCTGAAATGCCCAATCCCCAGCCTGGCTGAACTCACCAGCGTACTTTTAATCTGCCCAGGGCACATTCCGCAGTCATTCTGCACCTGCTCAGCCTATTGTTGGAGCACTCCTTGCTGCTGTCCTGGTTTCTTGTGTAAGACTTCATGAGCCATGGGAGTAAGGGTACGCTAGGTCTCCCAGGATCACTGTGGGCATTTCAACATCCCCCACTGGAATCTTCTGGTCTGGAAAGAAAGTCCCTGCTTGGAGCTTTCTGTACAGGCCAGTGTTCCTAAAGATGCACACATCATGCAGCTTCCCTGACCACCCTGCACTGATGTGTCAGTGAAATGCCCAGGGTATCCACAAGCACCTGAAATAGCATGGAGAAGTACCCCTTTTAGTGATGTACTCCATCACAGGATGGTCTGGGGCCAAAATTGGAATATGCGTACCATCTATCGCCCCTCCGCAGTTAGGGAATCCCATTGCCACAAAGCCATCCACTATTTCACGCACACTGCCAAGAGTCACAGTCCTTAATAACAGGATGCAATTAATGGCACTGCATGCTTGCATTAAACCAGCCCCAACTCTAAAGTGATTCATGACCAACTGGCAGCAGTCTGGTGTTGCCAACTTCCACACAGGGATTGTCATGCACTTCTCCACCAAGACGGCAGCTTTCATTTTGGTATCCTTGCACCTTAGGGATGGAGCAAGCTCTGCACAGAGTTCTAGGAAGGTGGCTTTCTGCATTAAAAAGCTCTGCAGCCACTGCTTGTCATCTCAGACCTGCATAACAATGCAATCCCACCACTCAGTGCTTGCTTCCCAAGCCCAAAAGCAACAGTCCACCTGTGTAGATGCTCCATGAATGCCAAAAGTAATCTGGTGTTCTTTCTTTCCATGGCACACAGCAGATCAGGCAACTCTTGATTCCTGTTCAGATTGGATGCTCATGATATACTGCATGACCAGCTGCCATGTTTTAATAACAGTGACAACAACAGAGTTGTGCAGGATCCATCCTTTCAGACGGAGATGGCAGGCGCACAGTAAACAGGAGCCTTTGAAAAATGCCGCAAAATGCAGTCGGAAACCAATGGAATGCTGGGATGGAAAGAACTGCATCGTGGGACATTGAGCCCGCACCCATGATGCACTACAATCCACTCTGCCTTCCCACAACTCCTAGCTGCAGAAGGTAGCAAGTAGCAAGCGGGATAGCTACCCACAGTGTATTGCTCTCACTGTTGATGCTAGAGCACCAAGTGTGGACACACTCTGCAAACAGGAGCATAGTGTGAACATGGACATGCGATGTAATTATACTGGTTTTTGATTGCTAGTTTAATTTACGTCGACAAAACTTTGTAGTGTAGACAAGGTCTTAGATTAAAGAGCCATCTACTATCAGAAATCTCTTCCCCGTGCAGAGACTTATAGACCATGACCAAGTCACCTTTTAACTTTCTCTTGGCTAAATTAAATAGATTGAGCTTTTTTAGTCTTTCACTATAATACATGTTTTCTAGACCTCAAACTATTCTTGCAGTTCTCTTCTGAACCTTTTGCATTTAAGTCAAGCCTTCCACAGTGTGCATGGTGCCCTGCTTAAGAAATGGTTCTTCCTCAAAGCCCACCAAGGCATCAAAGAAGGAAGTTACTTTACATAGCATGGGCCTAACAATATTTTACTCTTAGTTTTTATTTATTTAAACACAAAAGCAGTATCGATGCCACGTGCCGACACAACCACCATCATCATACTTTGCCTAAACTGTTCAGTATGGGAGTGCTGAATTCACAGATACTGTGACCAGAGGACTGTCTGAGAGGAATGGAGACAGCTCCTGCCTGATTGTCAAATATCAGTAATGAGTCCTGTATGACCCCCAGGCTACCCCACTACCTTCACTGCCAGAAGGCAGGCACATTTGATGGACAGCAAGATGTTGATTCTCACCAGTTCCTCAAAGCATTTCCCACTTCCAGCTACCATCACTAGTCTGCCCAAGAGCAGGCAGCCTGATGCAATTCCCATTACTTCCTGCCAGGCAGGCAAAGCCACAGGAATGGGCTCTTCTGCATTTTCTCAACAGGCTGGAGGGGGGAAGAGGCCTGCAAAAAGGGCAAATAAGGAGGAAAATAAAAGTTAAGTTGAACCAAACATTTCAGAATGGCTATAAAGGGTCAGTTCTGGTTTGGATCTAGAGATGGGTGCAAGGTTGGGGGAAGGCTGATATTTTCCAGACCTGTTCACCCATCCCTACTTTTTATGCATGTTGTTCTCCACAGACAGTCATGTACCCTTTCTCTTTATCAGAACCTGAAAGCACAGCCCTGGATTCCTTACACAAATCCCCATAGATACACATCGTAAAGCACCAGGTGAAATACGGCTGCATCAGCCTCTCTCTTTATTATGCTCATTCTGCTAGGGGACATAATCAGAATCTCTCCTTAAGTGTTTGTTTTCAGATCTTGTTAACTTGTCCCTTCCTAGAACAGTGTTGACATTTATTTTGGCTTCTGCAGTTTACTGAGGACAGGACTGATTTGGATGCACTAAAGCATTTGTCCTTAACCTCAGCAAGGTTAGTCAGTCTCTAATTCTTTTCAGGACTCCCTTCTGTGGAGAGATTTCCTCTTGGAATCATTGGCTTTTTGTGGGTAGGAGATTTACAGGGCCAAATTGAGCTCTCATGGTCATCAGTATAAACCTGGAACAACTCCTGTGGTTTCCAGGGAGTCGATCCAGATTTACACCTCCCTGGCCACACTATAGCAGACCTTAAGGTGGCCATCCTGCAGCAAAAAAACTTCAGGACCAGACTCCAAAGAGAAACTGCTGAGCTTCAGTTCATCTGCAAATTTGACACCATCAGCTCAGGATTAAATAAAGACTGTGAATGGCTTGCCAACTACAAAACCAGTTTCTCCTCCCTTGGTTTTCACACTTCAACTGGTAGAACAGGGCCTCATCCTCCCTGATTGAACTAACCTCATTATCTCTAGCTTGCCTGCATATATATACCTGACCCTGGAAATTTCCACTACATGCATCTGACGAAGTGGGTATTCACCCACGAAAGCTCATGCTCCAAAACGTCTGTTAGTCTATAAGATGCCACAGGATTCTTTGCTGCTTTTACAGTTCCAGACTAACACGGCTACCCCCCTGATACTTGACACCATGCAAGGCACTGCATTTAGCCGTATGGAGTGGAAATCCATCAACCTTATGAAGAAACTTGCACAGATACAGACAGATATCTTCCTTTCCAAATGCAAATGGATGGACATCATACCAAATGGACTAAAGGTAAAAAATCCACTGCTATCTACATACTACACAGACCACAGTGAGAGATTATGCCATACTCTATCAAAGAAACTGAGGAACCACCTGATCAGCATCCTATACCGCAAACAGGAAAACATCAAAAAAGAGCTCTCCAACCTGGAGACTCTCATTAATAACCAAACTTCCATACAAACGGATTTCACTAAAATAAGACAGGAGATCTACATTACTCACTTCAAAGGAAAAAGGACTGTAAGCTGTCTAAACTCCTACCTGCCTCATGGGGCCACAACCGTGGTACCCTCAACCCACCCAGCAATATCGTCAATCTATCCAACTACACACTCAGCCCAGAAGAAAAGTCTGTCCTATCTCGGGGACACTCTTTCTGCCCTGCCACCCCCACCAACATGATACAGTTCTGCGGAGATCTGGAAGCCTACTTTTGCCGTCTCCGACTCAAAGAATACTTTCAGGACAACACTGAACAGCGCACTGATACACAGGTACCCTCCCACCAACAGCACAAGAAGAAGAACTCCACATGGACTCCTCCTGAGGGTCGAAATGACAGTCTGAACCTATACATTGAATGCTTCCGCCGACGTGCACAGGCAGAAATTGTGGAAAAACAACATCGCTTGCCTCATAACCTAAGTCGTGCAGAACGCAATGCCATTCACAGCCTCAGAAACCACCCTGACATTATCATCAAAGAGGCTGATAAAGGAGGTGCTGTTGTCATCATGAACAGGTCTGACTACCAAAAGGAGGCCGCCAGACAACTCTCCAACACCAAATTCTACAGGCCACTTCCCTCAGATCCCACTGCGGAATACACTAAGAAACTGCAACATCTACTCAGGACACTTCCCTACACTAACACCGGCACAAATCAACATACTCTTAAGAGCCCCTGACCAGGGTTATTCTATCTACTACCCAAGATCCACAAACCCGGAAATCCTGGACGCCCCATCATCTCGGGCATTGGCACTCTCTCTGAAGGACTGTCTGGATATGTGGACTCTCTGCTCAGACCCTATGCCATCAGCACTCCCAGCTATCTCCATGACACCACTGATTTCCTGAGGAAACTACAATGCATTGGTGACCTTCCAGAAAACACCATCCTAGCCACCATGGACGTAGAGGCTCTCTACACGAACATCCCCCACGCAGATGGAATACAAGCTGTCAGGAACAGTATCCCTGATGATGCCACAGCACAACTGGCTGCTGAGCTCTGTGCCTTTATCCTCACACACAACTATTTCAAATTTGATGACAATATATATCTCCAGATCAGTGGCACCGCATGGCCCCACAATATGCCAATATTTTTATGGCCGACCTGGAACAACGCTTCCTCGGCTCTCGTCCACTCACGCCCCTTCTCTACCTACGCTACATTGATGACATCTTCATCATCTGGACCCATGGGAAGGAGACTCTGGAAAAATTCCACCACCATTTCAACAGCTTCCACCCCACCATCAACCTCAGCCTGGACCAATCTACATGGGAGGTCCACTTCCTAGACACCACGGTGCAAATAAGTGATGGTCACATTAACACCACCCTATACCGAAAACCTACCGACCACTATGCCTACCTTCATGCCTCCAGCTTCCATCTCGGGCACATCACACAATCCATTGTCTACAGCCAAGCACTGAGGTACAATCGCATCTGCTCTAACCCCTCAGACAGAGACCAACACCTACAAAATCTCCACCAAGCATTCTCAAAACTACAATACCCGCACGAGGAAATAAGGAAACAGGTCAACAGAGCCAGACGGGTACCCAGAAGCCTCCTACTGCAAGACAAACCCAAGAAAGAAACCAACAGGACTCCATTGGCCATCACATACAGTCCCCAGCTAAACCCCCTCCAACACATCATCAGGGATCAACAACCCATCCTGGACAACGATCCCACACTTTCACAGGCCTTGGGTGGCAGGCCAGTCCTCGCCCACAGGCAACCTGAAGCATATTCTCACCAGTAACTGCACACCGCACCATAGTAACTCTAGCTCAGGAACAATCCATGCAACAAACCTCGATGCCAACTCTGCCCACATATCTACACCAGCGACACCATCACAGGACCTAACCAGATCAGCCATACCATCACCGGTTCATTCACCTGCACGTCCACCAATGTAATATATGCCATCATATGCCAGCAATGCCCCTCTGCTATGTACATCGGCCAAACTGGACAGTCGCTACGGAAAAGGATAAACGGACACAAATCAGATATTAGGAATGGCAATATACAAAAACCTGTAGGAGAACACTTCAACCTCCCTGGCCACACTATAGCAGACCTTAAGGTGGCCATCCTGCAGCAAAAAAACTTCAGGACCAGACTCCAAAGAGAAACTGCTGAGCTTCAGTTCATCTGCAAATTTGACACCATCAGCTCAGGATTAAACAAAGACTGTGAATGGCTTGCCAACTACAAAACCAGTTTCTCCTCCCTTGGTTTTCACACTTCAACTGCTAGAACAGGGCCTCATCCTCCCTGACTGAACTAACCTATTATCTCTAGCTTGCCTGCATATATATATACCTGCCCCTGGAAATTTCCACTACATGCATCTGACGAAGTGGGTATTCACCCACAAAAGCTCATGCTCCAAAACGTCTGTTAGTCTATAAAGTGCCACAGGATTCTTTGCTGCTTTTACACATTTACACTGGCATAATAGATATCGGAATCTAGCTCAACGTGGTTGATTTTGCCAGGAGACGAAGAGCTGATTGAGAACAAGAAATCTATGAAGGTTGGAAATGTCTGACAGAAAATGGGTCCAGGCTGAAGTCTCAATAAAGGTTTTAGTTTTTGTATTTATTCATTAAAAGGACTTTGTGAAATCCCATGTATCATAATGTTGGGCTACATTCTGTAGGCCTCACTCAGGCCTTACTGTTCAGTGAGATGTTTGCCTGAGTAAGAACTAAGGTGGGACTGCAGGAGTTGGCCCAACACCACCCTCACTCCCCATCCATTCTGCACTTCCCAATGCAAAGACTGTGTGCTTGCTTAACTTCATGCACTGTGAACAGTCCCATTTAAGTCAATGGGATCATTCACAATACGGAATGTTAAGTGCATGTGTAAGACTTTGAAGGATGGGGCCTTAAATCTATAGTCTTTAGGTCTGTCTTACTACAGAGTTAGCTTAGGTGTTGGGCATCTAGATCTGAGCCCTGTGGTTAGTCTAGGCCAGGTGTGTCTGTCTCCACTGCAAAGCCCTACCAGATTTATTGTGTCCTTCACAGTTTCTGCTTTCACCCATGTGTGGCTGGGGGCACATCCCTATGTCACAGGGACCTACATGTACCACACCACCAACTCCTCCCCAGATCTTCACATAAGCCTGTCTCAATGCTTGCGAGATCTGCAATCTTCACTCTCAGCAAGGAATTCACCATGTGGGTTCTCCTGCTCATCACAAAGATAACTATCTATATTTCTAATAATTGAATCCCGCATTACTATTACTTGGCTCTTCAAGGAGGGGTATCCTCAGGGTGAGAGAATACCATGGCATCATCTGGAAGGAGGGCCCCAACAATAGGATTGTTTTCCTCTGCTGCAGCTGCATGTTCTCCTGCCCCCAAACTTCCATCCTCCTTTGTAACAAAGAGACTGTCAGACTAGGGGTGGGACCTTCTATTGTGTCCCTGAAAGTCTCTTCTGTGTACATCTCTGTCTCCCTTAGCCCCTCCAGTTCAGCCACTCTGGCCTCAAGAGCCCGTACTGTGTTTCTGAGGTCCATGAGGTGCTCGCACCATGCACACATCTGCCATGTGGACACAATGCTGGTAATTATACATGCTGCATTCAGTGCAAGAAACTGGATAGTCCCTGCTCTGCTGCTGGACTTCTGCCTGCATTATTTGGACTCTTGCAGAATTTTTTTTGTTTGGTTTCTTTGGGGGGAAGCAGGGTGGTCATTGGCCTAAGTTAATTTTAGAGAATGTTTGTTAGGTGTGTCGGCCTCTCAGGGTACATCTACACTACCCGCTGGATCGGCAGATAGCGATCAATCTATCGGGGATCAATTTATTGCGTCTAGTGTAGATGCGGATAAATCGATCATCGATCGCTCTGCCATCGACTCTGGAACTCCACCATGATGAGAGGCGGAAGCAGAGTCGACGGGGGAGCGGCGGCCATCAATCCCGCGCTGCGAGGATGCAAAGTATGTGATTCTAAGTCTATCTAAGATATGTCAACTACAGCTATGCTATTCTCGCAGCTGAAGTTGCGTATCTTAGTTTGATCCTTCCCCCCCCCCGCCCAGTGTAGACCAGGCCTCAGACTCCCTCGCTAAATTCCAGTCTGCTGTTCCTGTTTGCTAGCTCCTTTGGTTGCTTAGGAGTGGACTATTTAAACCTCTGTTCTCCCTGAGTTAGCCCTGCCCCCTTGTCAAAGGATCCTAAAGGAATTAGGGATCAAATGGTAGCAGACCAGAGCCTCTCAGTTTAACCAGGCAGGCTGCTTGGCTCAGCAGATAGCCCCAAAACAGACCACACTATAATCTTTAAGCAGGCAACGAAACAAACAAGACCACCTCACCCCAAGGAGCATGTAGTCCCTCTTTCTTCCTCAGAAGAACTCCCATACCAATCTCCCATTTGCTGCTCCTGTTCACTAAGTCAAATTAGTTTCAGCAAGACATCAGAAACTGGGCAGACACCAGAAGACTGGAGAACAGCTAGTGTAATAATAATCTTCAAAACGGGCAGAAGCAGCAATCCTGGCAATTCTTGCCTTGCAAGTCCAACATAATGGGATATTACTAAATGAAGAAAACAATTAAGTATCTAAAAGGTGCCATGATAAGCAATAAATAGAAGGGGTTTATAAACAAAAGATGATTTTGCCAGACAAATTTGATTATTTATTCACAGAATTATCAATAATTAGGAAGAACAGGAAGTGGTAGCTGAATGAACTTGGATAGTAGTAAAGCACTAGATGCATACATTAATCCAAATGAATTTATGTAGGGACATCATCATACAAGTTGAAAGGTAAACAGCAAAGTGTCAAATTGCAAGGAGAGAGCCCAAGAATTGGTGCTAGCTCATGTTTATTACCACATTCATTAATGATCTAGAAAAGGAAACAGACAACATGATTATTAAATTCTCAAATGATATTATAATAGGGAAGAGAAAAAAAACGAGCAAAGACGAAAACTTGGAGAGAAAAATGACAAAAATGAGACAACTTAAAAAATGTAGACTAATATGCCTGAGGGGAAATAATCCCAAATAAAGATATTCAATAGAAGGACAGAACCAGGAATGCAGCTGTGCTGATCATACAGGAAATTAGATATGCGTTTACAATTTGTCACAGCAAAAGACCCACAGTTTTGGGCTGTGCCTCATATCCCAAAGCAGGGAGATAAGAGATGTCCTCTATGGATCTTGAGTGATTAGACCTGGAATATTGTATTCGGTTCTGAACACCTCATTATCAGAATGACTGACAAACTGGAGGGAGTTCAGAGAATGATTGCAGGCTGGAAATATTGACTTACAAGGAAAGAAAAAAGGAGCTGAATATGTACAGATTGTTTTCTAAGAGATGACTAAGGCTTGGTATACACCTAAAAAGTTTTAATTGTATAATTATGTCAGTAAGAGGTGCAATTTTTTTTTTAAACTCACATACTTATGCTGGAAAAAGGCTTAGTGTTGATGCAGTTAAGGGGTTTTATACCATTATAGCTTTTTCCCCTTCACCAAACCAGAGTAACCTATACTAGTATAAGCACTGTTATATAGCTGTAATTGTGTCTGTACAAGGGGAGAGGGTAGAGTTGCCAATTTTAGATGGACATATTCCTGGAGGTTTCATCAAATGACAATTTTTAATTAAAGATTAATCTTTAATTCCTGAGACTCCAGGACAATCCTGGAGGAATTGCCATCTTAATTGTGCTGGCATATTTCACGTGGCCAAACTTTTAAGTGCAGACATAAGGTCTAAATGGGAATGTAACAGTCTAAACAGGGGTATAATTAAGAATAACAGAGTGAAATCAGGAAAAGGAAAATGTAGGCTAATAACGTCAGGACAGACTTTCTAACAGTGAAACATGGAACAATCTCCCAAGGAAGCAGTAGAAGTGTCAGAGTGACTTTAGGAGATTTAAAACTAGAAGAGACAAAACATTAGGAAGTGTACTATAGAGAACAATCCTGCACTGATGCAGGGAAAGGATCAGGTTGGCCTGCGAGGTCTTTGCCATCTCTAACGTCTATTGTACACTAAAAACAGACCCACACAATAAGCCAAGACATCCTACCCACACCCAAATGACTTAAAATTTAGCCAAAGTCTTTGGCCTATAAGTGAACAAATGCACTAGTTACTTGTTTACCATCACAATCTAGTGCTCTTTAAAACAGTTGCAATCTGATGGAGAGTTTTAGTGACTTCTAGTTTCTACCACTCAAGTTGCAGAGAATTCAGAAACAGACTGGACAAATTGTGTGTGTCCTCTCCAAAAAGCAATACTGTGTGTCCCTGAGTTCCCCTTGCTGGTTTTGCAGCAGCAGTTAACTAGCAAGCTTGGTTTCCAGAACTGTGCTGACAATCAATGCTTCAGATATTTAAACAAGCCAACAAAATGAGCCATATCATTTTAGCTGTATTCAAAACACAGAGGGAGAGGAAATCAGTGTTTGTCAGATGGAAGGCCACAAATCAGTAGGAAAAGAAGTGCCATTTTCAGGTGTTTAAAAGGGTATTATTAACAAAAAGAAATAACTCTAAAACTGTACTTGATCGAGTCCTTTAGAGATGAGATAAAGGTGTTTTCTTCCTCAGTTTCGAGCCTTTTCAGTCAGTCTTTGTCCAGCTGGGTTTGGCGATTGAGGTCTGAGAGTGTGATTGTGTGTTTGTTCCAGCTGATATTAGAGTATGTTTGCTTTGAACAATATGACTTTGTTCTTTTGTTGAATGTGGCAGTGCTGGAGCTGTGGCTCAGAAAAAGGAGCAAACATATTAGGGAGTTACGAAAACTGAAATTCTGATTTGCTTGAGAGAACAGAGCAGTGTGCTTGAGGGAGTGGAGCAGAATGATGTTTGAAGTCTGCTCACTGGGCTTGCAGGAGGCCACCAAGCCAAAAGTTTAAGAACAGACATTCAAAGAGTGACACTCTCATGTTCCCCCCACCTTCAAACCACATAACAGCTTCTTCTCAGATATGCCCGTAGAATCTTTTACAGCATTCCCTGCAATGTTTCATAGGAGGTGGTACTAGTTCCCACAACTCATCTAAAGAGGTTCAGTGGTTGCTGGCTGAGTATTTTGGGGGGCATTCCTAATACCTAAGGACCAACAGTTGCAAAGTGACTCTGCTAATTTTTATGAGCAGAAGACTTGAAATGAGGAATAAGAGCCGGCTTGTAACCCCCGCTGTCCAATGCATGCAAAGGGAAAATTGTGCACAGAATTTATACAGAGTGACATCTATGATGGAGCCAATTTGTGTGTATAAAAGTGTAAACTTGCTGGTTGCTGAGAGGAAAAGGTTGGACTTTCACAGTTAAACTCTGCAGTGTTCAATCTCTTGATGAAATGGAAGGAGCCAGGAAGGATTAATTTGTCAGTACACATGAGGGCAAATAAAATAGTTGGGTAGGAATGGTGAAGTTACTGAGCCTGATTATGCTCTCATTGACACCATGGCCTTTAATGAGCTGGCTCTTGATTTACATCAGTGTAATAGCAGAAGCAGGCATGTAGAATAGGTTACTTCCCCCAACATAGAAGACCCTCACAAACAGGTTCTTCTTATTCACATGAGACTAAGAATAGTGGGAACTGCACTATGAACAAAGCCAAAAAGAAACAGAGCAGAATGTTTCCTTAAACTCTCTCTCAGCTCCCGTGGGGATTAGGTGATATGAAACCGCAGGAGCCCAGATGGAGAAGATTACTTTACTATTGTACAAGCTCCTACTGGAGACAGGGGAAGGGCAGGGAGTTGTGTTTTATATGCTGGGATCAATTATATTGGAAAACAGAATGAAGGGCATAGAATGAAGTATTTGGGGAGGAAAAGTATATTAAACATATACAGATGAGTTGAGCAATATCTGAGCAAACGACGGGTTTCTTCAGACAGGTAGAGGGAAGAGTTTTGCAAAGTGACTGATGCATGTTTGGGGAGGTTTGGTCCAACATTCATCTGAACAAATTCAAATTAGTCTCAGGCTAAATTTTGTCTGGCAATAGCTATGACTATGAACTCAGAACTACTGGCAGGAACAAAGGGTGTTTTTAAACTCCCTAACTGTCTTTCTGAATGTTGTGCATACTATCATGGTAAATGATGTATGAAGTGAAAAACTGTTTCCCCACTATGTATATAGAGGATGCAAAACGTGCTTAGCTACTTCCATGCACTAATATTTATTTGCATTATATGTTTAGTTCAGAGGAAGTTAGAAATACGTAGAAGATAAAAAATAAAAATTAAAAAAACAGAAAAAGAGAAAGGGTGGAGACTGGATACTGAGGGTAGCTGATACAAAGCCTTATTCCACTAGATTGCCAGTTTGAGTCCAGTCCAGGTTACTAGTGAGGTGGGGGAGGCATGTTCCTGGCATGAGAAGAGGACTGACTGTAAGTAAATGAGAAAATCCATTTAACTTGAAGGTCAGAGAGAAGTAACAGAAGTGATTACCACCTGACAGCTATTTAGTGGCCTGTGTGAAATAAGCTGGTGGCCCCCGTCCAGTTCCTAGAGGGAAGGTATTTACACCACAACACCCACCACCACAGCTAGCACTCCTAGGGGCAGTTCAGTGAAGGCTCCAAGGCTTGAGCAGATCTGGAGGCAGATTTGCCTCTCCAGTAGCTCCTCCAGGTCGGGGTTGACCCAGCTGAGGCACGTTAGCTGCTGCCTGTGCTGTATCTGTTCTGGGTCTAGACTGGACTTCAGCTTCCAACATGATGGAAAAGACCCATGGAACTCATTAGAACACAATAACCTTTCCTCGGGGATTTTTTTAACAATTCTATTAAGGGTAATTAAAAATCCTGTCAAAAAGATATCATTTTCTATTACATTCTGTAGGCTTTTAAAGTAATTTTTTGTAGAGCCCTATTGGTTTCATTCTTATGAAATTCTCTAGGATACTTCCATAGAGGCAGGGTTGTGAGTCCATGAGAAAAGGATCTCATACTTTCCCACAGGAGTTGTTTCAAACCAAGAAAGGGAATTCTTTGTAGGTCACCAAAGTTTTCCCCCACCTGGCTTTTTTTGGTTAGGCTAGTGTTTACTGGGTTTATTTTGGAGCTTTTCTATTCAATGCTGCAGATTATATGTTGTCTGTCTCTCACTCAGACATGAAAGTGGCTGGCTGCAGAGCCAAAACACAGACAGACAGATATGGACACATGGCAGTTTAGAGAGTGGGAACTGAGCAGTGCTGTGGGACACTTAGTATTCTATTTTTCCATACACAAAGAGCAACCATATAGACAGAAGGAACCTGTTAGACTGAGAACAACAAAATAATGAGGAAAATAATTTCCCCACAAGAGCTCACAGTGGGTGTCTCCTGTGTAACAATCTGCAATGAACTGAGCAAAAGGACTGTGGAGTGCTTCAGCATATATAAGTGCAGGACAAAGACAATAAAGGCATAAGTTTCAGAGCTGAAAATACCACTCTTGGCAGTTTTGGTTTGCAGAAGGTTCAGCAGGATCCCACACATGGAGGGCTTGTACCCCTAGCTGGGAAGCAGGAATCTGAAGAGATTCAGAATGTATGCTCTTATACCAGGAGAACGGGGGCCGGAGAGGCGGCTGAGAGAGACCTCCATTTTCTCTGTCTCAGAGATATTTTATTCCTTTATGTTTTCTTTGTTGTTTCCCTTAATCTAAAATAAGTCACTTTCCTGAAGCTTATAACAGTACAGCCCAATGGATCATGTCACTTTATACGAGCTCATGATATTCTTTTGTGCCTGTTACACTGCACTTTTACCGCCCTATCAAAGCAACCACAACTGCTGATAATTACCTCTGCTGTTCTAAAATTTTCAGGAGCTGTTATCTAGTTTGCTTTGCAAAAGATTGTGGGCCAGACTTGGCCTTCAGATACATAGGATTCAAACAGAGCTGCACACATTCATCCAAGGACAGGTTTTGGCCCCATGCCTAGAGTCTGAAACTCTTTGTATTGTCTCTGACTGATAACATGCTTACACGACACAAAAATACGTTTTAGGGTAACACTGAAGACATTGATTCACAAGAGTTTAAATGCATCAAAAACGTTTAGTGGAAGGATCCTCTGTTTTTCTGACCAGGACTTGGAACAAGTGGAGACTTCCCCCAAAACAATTACTTCTAAGGTTTACCCAAGCCCCAGTGCATGTTAGGACAGGACATTGGAACATTAGCTAGTTCTGTGCAACTGTCCAGACAGCATGGATGTGTTTCACAAAGCTGATAGTCTGTGATAATAATATTGAATTTTAGTTTGCTCATTCCAAACTCCCAGTGTTCTGGGACACAATATTGACTGGATGTTAATCCTCGTAGCCAATTTTGCTCTCTTATAGGAATTCCACCAGCTGACAAATTGCAACATGTTACTGGTAGATATGTATACATTGTATTTGTTACTGTAACTTAACAAAAAGGGAATTTCAAAGAATTCTCCTTGTATATCTCTGTTCTGCAGATCACGTACATGGAAAACGCAAGATCCAAGCATAAGCATAAGTCTGTTGTCAGACTTTTCATGCATATTTTTAACTATGTAAACGTACTATGTTTTCAAGAGACAACTTCTAGGAAGAAATGGAAATTATATTTTAACAAAATCAGAGTAGAAGACAATTGCTGTGTTACTTTCAAAATGTCATCACCTGAAATCACTTTGAATGATGCAAGTTACTATACCCTAGAACCAAAAAACTACTGATTAGGTAAATGACTGAGTGACTGGATGGCTTAGGGATCATTAACGAGTCTTTCTGCTGTTGGTTTGATTCTGTACAAAGTCAGTAGTGATCAAAAGCTCCTACCAACTTATTAGAGAGACAAGTGGGATCAACGTGGCTTCAGCAACACTGAATATTTACCATCTTTTGTATGATGATAAAGTAAGTTGGTGATCTCAATCTATGTCCTAGCAGACAGGAATCCACATCACAAAAACATCTACACAGCTGTTGCATAAGCCCATGTTTTTAGACTCCCTGCTGTGGGTTTAAAGGGCAGTTTAGATGTACTTGTGGGTACTTAGGAACCTGCATCTCATTAAAACTGTGGGACACAGGAACCTCTTTCAATTATCAAGGGTAGCCATGTTAGTCTGTATCCACAAAAACAACAAGCCACTTCTCTGAAGAAGTGGCTTTTTACCCAAGAAAGCTTATGCCCAAATAAATCTGTTAGTCTTTAAGGTGCCACCAGACTCCTTGTTGTCTTTCTTTCAATGACACTTAGGCATAGTGTAGACATAGCTATGTCAACAAAATGTATGTTGCTCAGAGGTATGAATATTCCACTCCCCTGAACCACATAAGTTACACCGACATGAGCGCTCATGTGCTCAACACTATGTTGGTGGTAAAACTTCTCCCACCAACATAGCTTATGCCACTCATGGAGGTGGGGGTTTTATGCCTACGGAAGAGCTCTCTCACAATGGCATAATAGAATGTCTTCACCAGATGCGCTGCAGCATATACATATACATATATACATGGCCTTAGGTTCCTAAGTGCGTGTCTCTTTTGAAAACATGGGGCTTAGGACATATCTAGACAGAGATTTAATGCAATAGGTCAAAGCGCACTATGGAACTTTAGCAGGATCTAAGTGTGTGACACTCTGCAGCGCTGTAAGGTTTACACCCCAGCTTGTTGCACACTAACTCTCTGTATAGACAAACCCGGAGGCTCTTAAGTCATGTAGGAGTTTTTGAAAAATGTACCCCAAACCTGTTTTACAAAAATTAATTCAGTACGAAGTGAGTTTATTTTTCTCTTGTAAGTTGGTGACTATTTTAGCAGTTATGTTAAATACTTTTCCACACTTTTTCCACACAACAATCTTCAAACTCCCTCCTCTGAGAATGTTTTTATTTAAACATGAAGAGAAAACAATTTTCACAGATTCCATATGTAGTAGAACCTATGATATACATTTCAAAAAATAAAACTTTTTTTTAAAATACTGGATCTCTTTGAATGGACAGCTTGTTTGGAAAAGCTGGAAAATAAAATATTAGTGCTTAATTCAGTCTTTGCCCTTCCAAAGGTTTCTAAATTATTCTTAGTCCAATATTTTCCTTGCCAGTTTCATGAGAGATGATTTGGACATGTTTCAATTCAGGCAGAGAGAATACCACATTTGGCTAAACCTTTTAACTTGGTTCTGAATTTTGGCTCAGAACTGAATCTTGAAAGAAGCCTGAATTTTCTGTACATACTGTCTATGAAACCAGAGAGAGGGCCCTAGAGTGGCATTTATCTACATGTAAGCTTTGAATGCAATCACCACCCAATAGTAATACCAGATTCAGAATGCCACCTGCCAGGAAGTGCACAATCTACATTGCATTGCCCTGTGTCAACAGAGTTCAGAGGCAGCATATTCATGGAAAGTGTTGGTTGGTATTTATATATTAATTATTATCATCATATTTTAATTAATGGGTTGCCCTGTGCCCAAAGGCCTCTTGACTTCTAAAATAGTATAACTAAAAACACGTTTATTTACAACACAAAACAAAAGCAACAAATAAGAGACAGCATGGCCCAATAGATTAAAGAATACCTGAGCTTTTACAGCAATGAGAAAGTGGGAGATTAGGAAACAGGAGCAAGGAGACGAGATGACAGCCTAGAAGCTTTTAAAAAGATGGAAGAGGAAAGTGATGGGTGCTTCAGAACACAGAGATAGAGAAAGAGCTTAGGTGTTGAGGCTCCCATACTCCTCTGTGCATCTGTACACAAAGGGGAACCTTACCCATGGGAAAGGGAAGTTCTGCCTCTGCTGCACTCTCTCTCTCTCTCTCTCTCACACACACACACACACACACTTCTAGCAGCGAGGGACAGAGAGGGTGTCATCCCAGCTCCATGGAGTTGGAGGAGGATCTCCTACTCCTTCAGATACATTCTATAAGATGTATTAGACGTAAAACCAATAAGATCCCATAGTGGTAATAACAACAATCCATAGAATGTATAGATAATTATAACTTTTCTATAGGTAGCTGGGACAGAATTTTCTCTTCCTTTCTATGGTTAGTTCAAAAACCCATGGAAAGAATTTTATAGTGAATTTTATAAGAAACTTTCATTAGCTTTTTGAGCTCCCCTGTGGAATTCAACAGAAAATTCTACCTACAGAAAGGTTTTTAATTAGGAAAATAGAGGTTCCCCCTACTCCTTGGGAAATGATTTTTATTTTTTGGCAAAAAGGTCAGCCAAAACCTGAAATATTTCAGTCATAAACCACAATACTTCTGGGGTTTGACAAATGTTGAGATTCTCCATGGAAAGCAGACACTTTTCATGAGAAATTGCATATAGGTGAGAACCTGATTCTTCACCAAAAACAGCTGAGGTAAAATTTGCAACCAGTTCTAGTTCTTGTTCCCTATACCAATCAATAGGATTTTTCCCTAAGAGCAGGATCTTCAGATTACAGGTTGGAATCTGTGGCATTTCCTATGGAGGAACCACATCCCCATGGAAGAATGAATAGGAAACTCTGTGAGCTATTCCTGCAGAGGGGGACCCTGGGGCCTTAAAACAGAAAAGCAGGCTCGAAACCTGAGAAAGGCCTGGTTGATTTCCTGGAAACTGAGTGATAGAGAACAGGAGAACAAAGAGAGAAGAAATAAAGACCTGCACAAGGACCTAGCCAAGGGAAAGATCTGTCCTGCCACTTTAACTTTTAAGGCTAAGGCAGGACAATGAAAATCGGTTAAGAGGTGCCTAGCTAAAGCACAGCTTGAGGTCTGTTTTTAATGGCACACAATGTCAAATATTTTTTGACAAACAGGATTTAAAGCAGTGATATTACTGGGCACTTATAGTGCCCAATCCTGCCATGTGCAGAGTGTCTCCAGCTCCCACTGGAATCACTGGGGGATCAGGGCACTAACTTAGTGGCACTAAGGATTGGACCCAGTCATCAACTAATCAATCCTCCCCAACCCTTTAGGAAGTAGGTAAATATTATACCCTGGATCTATCAATGGGGAACATGAGACACACACATTAAAGTTCACATGCAGCTAACAAAAATTCCTCATTTTTGTTATTAGTAATACTTTAGACCATTAAAAGGGAAAGAATATTCAAAGTCTAATTTACTTTCTGTGATTATTTATTTCTTACATTTCACTCGTGGGCTAGATAATAGTCCTGCCATGAGTGCAAGGGGCTGGATTAGATGACCTCTCGAGATCCCTTCCAGTCCTACGATTCTATGATCAGCTTGGTCAATGAAAATAAATGAGTGAACATGATTAAAAATCAAGTTATTCTTTCACTGCTGCTTCTTATTGCACATAAAGAGTCTGTGGAAGGGAACACTTGCTAGCCAATGGAGTGGTACCAGATGACAGTGCATGGGCTACAGATGCTTCAGCACCTTTCAAGTTCACTTCTCACTTGGGTTACTTGAGTCTTAGTATTTAATTTAACATTTTCTCTCGCAGGCTGCAGGTGGCAGAAATTTCTGCCAAGCAATATTTGGAAAGAGGAGGTGTTCCCCTTGCTTCAGCAGCTCAAGAGAGTTGGAGGTCATTTTCCTGAGAGATTCTTTGATGTGTGCACTCAGGAGGGTGGTGTTGCAGACAGACTGTTAGCAGAAGCTGAGCTGCTCTCACAGGTGGCGCAGGTAGCATGCGTGGGCATGCAGCTGAATCCCAGTGTTCCAAACCCAGAATACTGAAGCACCACACTATCTCAGATTTGTTTTCAATCATATATCTGACATGTATGTTGAAACCTAACACTGTTTTTATGAAAACCCAGTTTTAGGAAGGTCTGAAATGTCCCCCAAGTCCTCATAAAAAAACCAGGGATAACATATACTATGGAGGCTGCTGCTACCATGGTTCTACTGAGAAATCAGATGCAGACTTTTGTTTCTGTTTCATTTCACTTTCTGCTTTCCATGCATTGACACTCTTCTGCAATGTTTGGCTTGGCAAGAGGGGAAAACACTGACATTCAAACTCCCCCCCCCCCATGGTTATTTTTAATTCCAATAGGAAGATTTGTATTGACCTTAGGATTTGTAAAGCCTTCTTTTAACAAAATCTGAATTCAAGTCCAGATTGCCCTGTCAATGTGCCTTTAAGTAATTTGCAAAAAAAGACAACACAGCAAAGCAGTTGCAAAATCAGGACTAGAACCATGCATTCCTGACACCCAGTTCTATGCTCAGTCTACTAGCCCTCGCTTTGTTTTGAATAACTAAATCCCCATAAAGATATTGTTTGTTCCTTTCTTAATCTGTTTTGTGGTGCATAAAATGCAATGTATTTGGATTATCCTAGAGCTTCGACTCAAGGCATGAAAGGTTCTCTCCTTACCCTGTACTGTAATGTCCAAGAGATCCACTAAAAAGAAACGAGTGAACTGAGTGTTCGTGAATAGCTGGATAGAAGGCCCTGCAGGCAGAAGTCCTCCAATTATTCACAGAGCAAGTCTAGCCCCGCAACAACTGTTCAAGCTTCCCTGCATAACCCCGCCAACATGCTTTGAGCCTGACCTGGAGGGGCCACCTGCGAGGGAGTTCTCCATTCATTCATATCCTTGGCAGCTTTGTGGAGACTGCCAGGTAAGGTGCCAATTGCGGTCATGGTTTCTGTGATGTGAATTGTATAACTGATGTAGCTGGTGATGGATGTAGCTACACAGCACATGACATTGCATGAGCTAGATGAGACTGACACAAATCCTGATCTTCTAAAAACATTTCCAGCAGCTCTGTGTATATGGGCAAGGGTCTGAGTTTTTTTTGTTACCGAAACCTTAGGTTCCTGTTTACCAAACATTTGTTCACTCTTTATACAGAGGGGGAATGGGGAAATGAACCACAAAGGTGAGTGCCAAAACTCTGCTTTACGTATGTAAATCACGCCCATGCAACTCTCTCTCTGCCAACTTCAAAGTTGAAAAACCAAACCGTCTACCACAAGTTCATTGTTTCTCCTGAGATTTCCCCTGCTTCTTGGTTCAAGGCAGAAACAGCATGAGAGCAGCCATTTATTTGGGGGGGTGGGGGGGAGGGTGTTACAGTGGTCCCATGAAAGTCTTTATAAATGCCAGGACAAGCAGTTAAGCTCACTCTGTTTTTTCCTTGTTATTTCAGTGTTTCCATTGCCAATAATATATCATATGTAACACAAACACATACTCCCTTCCTTACCAGAGAATAGATAGAAAAGACCTATTAAATCATTGAGTCTGTCTCTCTGGCAGTGCTGATATTTTTCTCATTTTCTAATTTTTGCCCATTATAGTGCTAAGTGTCCCAAGCAATGGGGTTTCCACCCCTACCTGTGGAGAGACCCTTCTACGGAAGTAGTAATTTTTTAAAATCCCACCCTTGATTTTTCCCTCCTGTGCACCCAATTTTTCCCCTCATATCTCTGAACAACCTCTAATTAGACAATAGCTCTAATTAGACAATATTTCTTTGGTAATGAAGTGTCCAGAAATGTGTACAACCATATAGCTGCAGCTTCACCAAAGACAAGCAGAGAAGGACAGGTACCATCTCAGCTAAGCACGAAATGAGATTTTGTATTTCTGATGTAAAGGAGAACAAGTATCACATCACTTGAGAGCTGCAAATATTTTACCACTGCATTTGAGTCAAAGTAGTACCAGGAATTCCACATTTTGTGGCAGATTTTACCACTATCCATGGTAATGTTTGTTCACCTTCCTAATAGCGCATAAAAGCCCGCTTTTCCCTGCTCCATTTTTAAATAGTTCCTTTTTAGACATTAGTCAAAAGAAAGATGGCCCAATTCTGATTTCATTTACATTTAGTGAGCATCAGGAGTAACTCCACTGAAGTCAATGGAGTAGCACCAGTGTAAGTGAGAGGAGAATCAGGCCCATGCCCTATACACTGTTTGTGAAAGGTGAGGAAATACCTGTTACTGAAGTCTGAAAAATGAAGCCGCTACCTCCCTGTTCACCCCACAAGCCCGTCCCCGGCCTCCCAATTTTCATTCTCTCTTCCACACGTCAGTACAAAGGATATGGGAGGCACCCACCATCCTGCAAGTAGAGGGTATACTTTATGCACTCAGCAGCTGCAGAGCTAGTATACCATTCCACACCAGATGTGACTCCCCAGGGCATATCCAGACTAAGGATATTTGTGAGATACACAATTCAGGGAGGCTATTTTCTCAAGCCTGCAGCTTGTGAGGAAGAGGAGGAGGACGGAATACAGCCATTTTTTCTCCAATGGTTCCCATCCCTAACAAGCCATAATTTCCCTTTTAAAAAACTGGCCTCGTTTTATGCACTCAAGAGTGTTTCAACTCCCTCTGCCCACCATTTCCCCTCTCTCCTTCTGTGAAAGCCTCTCTCTTTCTAGAGCTCTGCTGCTCCTGAGCTCAATCGGGAAATAAAGCTGAGGCAAAGTGATGGGAGAAAGGGTCCTGGGGACAAGGAGCACCTATCACCAAGTGGAGAAGCCATCAAGAAAGAAACTGAACAGCAGCAGCTCATGCTCTTCAGAGCACAAGGTAAAAATCTTGCCTTAAAAAAAAAAAAAAAAAAAAGAGAGAGAGATTCAATATTTAGAGACAGTTTTCAGAGTAGCAGCCGTGTTAGTCTGTATCCACAAAAAGAACAGGACTTGTGGCACCTTAGAGACTAACAAATATATTTGAGCATAAGCTTTCGTGGGCTACAGCCCAGAAGTGGCAGTTGCAGGATGCACTTCCAGCTGACCAGCAATCTGAAAAAGGGTCGGGGGGCAGGTCTGGCTCAAGGGTTTTTGTCGCCCCAAGCAGCAAAAATAAAAAAAAAGAAAAATAATAAAATAAAGAAAGCCATGATCGCGATCTGCAGCTCTACCACTGCCGCTTCAGTCTTCAGCGGCAATTCAGCAGCGGGTCCTTCGCTCCAAGAGGGAGTGAGGGACCTGTCGCCGAATTGCCACTGAAGACCCGGACGTGCCGCCCGTCACTGTTGGCCGCCCCAAGCAGCTGCTTGCTGGGCTGGTGCCAGCCCTGCTGGGGGGGGCGGAGGGGGGCATGGTGTGGGCATTGTCTGTTTAGCCAGAGATTTTTACAGAGTAATTTTGTTTTGTAAAGGAGCCATTTGCTAGCGGGCAGGAGAGGCATCTCCACATGTCCCTAGGGCTAATACCCTTGTATTCTGCATTTCTCTCTAAATTGCTTCTCCTGGTTGCTTAGGCCTGCACGTTTCTCTCTTCATCGCTTTACTTCACACTGTATCTGCAAACCTAAAGGCTCATCTACCTGAGAACCAGTTTAACTAAAGGTGTGATTTTATAGCCATTTAGTGAAATCAGTGCAAAAGGCTCGGTGGAGAGTTATTTCAGTTCAAACCAGGCCTTTTTTTTTGTTTAACTTAAGCCAATTAGGAATCAGTTTAAGCTAAACCAAAATAGGAGTGTCCATGCAGACGTTCAGACGCCAATTTAAGGTGAACCAGTGAAAATGTCCCATGTAAAAAAGGCTTAAGGGGCCAAACTTTTCCATCACTTACTGCCATGCAACTCCATTGAAGTCAATGGGCTAAAGTCTGCACTCAATTGCATTTTGGCAGCCCCATTGAATTCAGTGATTTGTTTTGATGTCAGAACAAAATTTGGCCCATAATGTTTGCAATGAGCAGGGTGAGAGCCAAATTTGGCTCTGTACTTCTGCGGAGGTTTAGTCTTTGTAGCTGTAGGCACTGCTGCCCTTTTGTCTCGCTGGATTATTTTGAAGTAGAGTACGTAAGGATGTAACAGGCCTCAGTAATCACAGGGGCAGGTGTTAGAATGTTGCATAATCATCATTAAAACTCCTACATGTAACTAAAAAAGGTGACCCTTGTCTCGCTCTCTGCTGAAGCATGTTTGCAACTCTATCACTAGGTGAGCCATAGGGTTGGAATGCTAGCACTGCAGAGCCAAAGAGTTGTTTGTTTTAAGCATCAATGAGATGCACGCAGGCTGTATTCCTCCTCCCTTGCTGTGGATGCAGGCAGAGGGTTACCGCCCTCTAGTACACTGCACATGCACAATGACACTGCTGCGCAGGAATACTCCCGAGGCCTTCCTTGCCTGCTGCAAAGAGAGAGAGTCAGAGTTAGTAATATCCCCCTGGACTCAGCTTTCACTCCGAAGGCCAGAATATCTTCTGACTTGTCAGTTACAGAAACGAGCTTCTGAAAAATCAGGACTATTTCCTGTCATCTTAAACTTCCTTTGGTAAAAGTTTAATTACAAAAATCTATCCTGGATCTAACCCGTAGGAATCTGGGACTTGCTAGGACACCAGTCCTTTATATTTCTTCCTTGGAGAAGTCACCTGCCCCTAACTCTGCATAAAAGCCCAGAACCATTTGTGTGTGTGTGTGTGTGTGTGTGTGTGTGTGTGTGTGTGTGTGTGTGTGTGTGTGTGTGTGTGTGTGTGTGTGTGTGTGTGTGTGTGCGCGCACGCATGTGCACACACAGACTGCTACTCAGAGGGTCCACACTCACACACACTTTATACAGAGTGGAAAGGGAATTTGGGTGCCCAACTTGGCACAACTTAAAAGAGCTGGATATGCAGAGGGTGAGTGCTTAATGCTTTCTGAAAGCCAGGCCTCTTTGTAAGGTGTCTCAAGCCAAGCACTCTAAAATTGAGGCACTGTAAATCACTAGACACTTGACATATGAGGCCATAGACATACACATACAAATGCATACATACACGCACCCCTCCTGAATATCCATAAAAATATCCAGAATGAGTCTATGGTGAGAGAGTATTCAAAAGGCTAGCTATGCATTGTGTGGGGTAAACTTTCCCACCCCTATTCCTCCTATAAAGGGTATTGTTGAGATGTGTTTCAAACTCAGTTTTTCCTTTTGCAAATTGACCACTGGTTTAACTTTTCTGTTTGCTGTGGTTAACCTGACCTATTGTAGAAACTCAGACGGGTTGTTTACTACTTGACCTCATCATTGGACATTATATTTTTGGCAGTTGGTTTCATTTTTTTTCTGAGTCATCAGTACATTCTGTAGCTGCTATGGCATATCACACCTGCATCTTGTTTAGGAGACACAAGTGAAACAGCACAACTTCCATCATATTATGTACCCAATAACACCTGGAAGTTATTTGCTTAAAAACTCATATTTACGTTGCTCATCTTACTCAAGCAGGGAGTATGTGATCATTAGTGCTGGTGCAGTAATAAACTATCTTTGGCGATTCACATAGGACCTGATTCTGCAAACCTTATTTATCCAGGCAGTCCTACTGACATCAGCGGAGCTACTCATGTGAGCAAGGTCGTCCAGGTTTGAGCCCCTGATGGTCATACAGAAAAGTCACTCAAAGGGCACAAATTCTCTACCAGTTCATTTCATACGCTGCAAGGCTATAGCTGAGAGAATTTGGTTCAAAGAATAAAACATACTGGTTTATTATAGCTATGTATTTGGGCTTGGCTGCAATGCAAATATCCCTATTACTATTAATAATTTAGTTTCTAGAAGTCCCAGTCAAGGATCAGACCACACAGGGCTAGGCTCCATACCAATAGGTAGTAAAAAGACAGTCCATGCCAAGAGGATCAAATATAGTTTTAAGACAAGATGTGATCAGTGACTGACCAGACACGTTCCGCTGGGCAGTGGGGGACAGAGTGGAAGAACAAAGAAACAGTAAACAAATGCTTTGTGTGTAGTTGTCAGTGTTCAGTTCATCACCTGCCTATCATATTGGGGTAAACCCAAAGAAACAAAAATACCCTGGAATGTGTACTGTATGCATAGGCGCTGACTCCGTGGGTGCTCTGGGGCTGGAGCACCCATGGGGAAAAATTAGTGGGTGCTCTGCACCCACCAGTAGCCAAGCTCCACCCCCTTATTGGACTGTGTACTTACTCCTCCGCCTACCTCCCAGTGCTTCCCTCCGCCAAACAGCTGTTTGGTGGTGCTTAGGACTTTCCAGGAGGGAGGGGGAAGGAGCGGGGATGTGGTATGGTCAGAGAAGGAGGTGGAGAAGAGGCAGGGCAGGAGCGGGGACTTGGGGGAAGGGTGTGGGGACTTTGGAAAGGGGTGGAATGGGGATGGGGCAAGGGCAGTGCAGGGGCATGGCCGGGGGTGTGGGTGGGGTCGAGCACCGACTGGGAACAGTGGAAGTCGACGCCTATGACTGTATGTATGCTTTTTCTAGATATTTTGTTGTTTGCCTCATGGAGACATCCTTGGGGACAAATTCACACGAGACCTAATCTTCTCATAGTATTACCACCCTTCAGGAATTTAAATATCATGTGAAGCCCAGAACCGATGGTACTTCTGCCCCATAAATGGGTCCCTTGAGGCAGTGAAAAGAAATACAAATAAAGTCAGGTACTTACAATGCAAACACTAGAGTCCTGTACACAGGACTAATATGCTACCCCAGCGACAAACACACACAAGTCTTTCTTGCCTGTTCATTGTTTTGGAGCAAGATTCATGTGCTGAAGGGATGTCAGGATCAGAGGGGACACATTAGGGAAGAGATGGAGCACTGTATAATCACAATTAAGAAATAGTAATGACACCTTTTAATTGGGAGAGTATGTATACATAGTAACTCCCCAGTGGAAAACACGATACACAATCCATCCCTTACCACCTTAGAGGAGAACAATTCAGTTGCAATAATAACTATGCCTAAGAGATGATTCACTCGACCCCCAGTATGAGTAGTCTGTTTTTGTGGGTAGGATCACTCACTAGGTGGTTGGCAACACTTGTATCATGCTTGTTTGGGTTGCTCTAGAGTGTGACTAAGGCCAAGCTTTGGTAGCCCAGATGTTCTGTCCCAAATCACCACCAAAGGCATCAAAAAACAACCATCATCTAGTCTCTGGCAGAAAGCACCTTCCTTATTTTGGTCGTATGTTCGCCATACAAGCTAACCGTAAGCCTGATGCTACCAAGTGCTAAGTACGCTCAGTTCTTTTGTAGGACTGGGGACTATAGGGGAGCTTTTGTGATTGCAACTTCTCTAACCCAGCCCAGTAAACCCTTGTTTTAAAATAAAAAGAAAAGGAAGCCAAAATCAAGGAGGAGACACTGGAATCCATCAGGTTAATTCAGACTAAATAATTTCTCAAGGTTTGGGCTAAATTCCTTTAAAGGTATTAATATCAGTGAAAACTATTACTGCTTCTTGGTAAAATCTTACTTAGTCTTGGACCTCCCTGCTCTGTATGTAGAATTAAATGGCTTTATAAGCTTTATAAATAAGGTCACTTGACTAAGCAGGGCAAACTCACTATCAAATGGGCTCTCCTTTATCTATTGTTGTTTATAAAGCTACTTACCTATATTATATATATTCATTCTGTCTCTATACAAATAAAATAGCCTGGAAACTTCTAAGATTATACAAGTCTATGGGGCTAAAAATGGGGGACAGCCTGATACAACCCTGGCCTGCAAAACACACAGAAAAGAACTTGGAGCATCCACAAACAAGAGTACAATCTTCAAAGAATAGTCCAAGGACTAGCCTGTTCTGCCACACACTTCCTGTGTGACCTTGGACAAGTTACATCACCTTTCTGTGCCTCAGTTCCCCAGCTGTAAAAATGAGGGTAACAGCACCGCCCTAACTCACAGGAGTGTTGGAAGGACAAATACATTAAAGATTGCAAAGGGTCTACTAATGAAAACTGCTATATGAGAGCGAGGTACAATATTATTATTATTTTCAGTCAGGACCAAGAGTTCAGTCACCAGCATCATTATGAAATAGCTGTGGATAAGCATTGTGGGTATTAGTACACAAAAAAGGACATCACATTTTGCTTCAAGAACGCCCATGATTGTGCACCAAAGACCTGTTCCAGTGGCAGAGCACCCTCCAGTCCCATTGGAGTCACTGTACCCCAACTTCCTTTCCACAAGGTATGTAAAAGCAGCAAAGAATCCTGTGGCACCTTATAGATCAGACGTATTGGAGCATGAGCTTTCGTGGGTGAATACCCACTTCGTCGGATGCATTTATTCACCCACGAAAGCTCATGCTCCAATACGTCTGTTAGTCTATAAGGTGCCACAGGACTCTTTGCTGCTTTTACAGATCCAGACTAACACAGCTCTGATACTTGATACCAGGTATGTACTGGCTAAAATTGTGGAAGGTTTTCCCTTTCTCTAGTCCCCATTTCTTTGTTATTCTTTGTTATACAGCTGGATCTGCTAATGATGAACCTCAGTAGAGTGAAACTTGAGTCTTTAGTAGCACACTTGGTCTGGGAAGTCCCTGATCTAGTCTGAGAAGCCTCTTTTGCCCTATCTACATGGGATCAGTACTAGCTGCAACCATGTGGAAATACAGATATTTCTAATAGGGCTGTAGCACAAACTATGTTAACTGACCCATTCTATAAACGGCATGCCCCTCCACTCATGTAGTCTATAGCATGGTTCCATACTATTGTTATAACATGGTTCCTATACAGCCACAGGAAACAAACTATACTGAGCAAGAATACCATGCTACAACTCTGGAAGCAGCACATGTGCTTCAACAAGATTGTAGGAGTCATGGTCCCGATTCTGCTGAAAGGAGGGCCATGGTGTGGAGAAAGGAAACCTCTGAGCTGCAAGTAGCAGAGGGGGTAGCCGTGTTAGTCTAGATCTGTAAAAGCAACAGAGTCCTGTGGCACCTTAAGACTAACAGATGTATTGGAGCATGAGCTTTCATGGGTGAATACCCACTTTGTCAGACACTCCAATACATCTGTTAGTCTTAAAGGTGCCACGGGACGCTCTGTTGCTCTGAGTTGCAGGTTCTGTCCCATTTATTTCTTTGAATTTTAGTTAACTGAAGCAAACAACATGGTTTCAGGTCAGATTAACAAAAGGCTTTGATTCAGACAGTTCTTCACAGACAAGCACCACTTCACAGTGGGGAAAATATAGTGGTTACCTAATGTATTTATCACGCAGGGCCTCACCTACGAGAGAGAGAGAGAGAGAATCTCCATTGTCATCTCCCTCCATGACCTTAATTTAACCATTAACTGTTCTTACTTCCCTTCCTCACAGCAGATCAATGTGTAGATCTGGCTATTTAATGATACAGTGGCATCAGTTAAAGAGAGCAGCTTTGTCACAGAGGAATCACTAGTTGGTCAGGAAGCAAAGTGGACTGTTTGCTGCCATGTTTATTTGCACAGCCAATCCCACAATGCAATTCCTGCTCATTGTTAGCTAATAGCTGAGCTCCAGAAACAAAGTAAAGGGTATGGTCTGTCTGTCTGCATGGTGAGTCCTTTCTGAGAGCACACTTTACTAACTAGACCAAAAACATTTCTCAAAGCATTAGCTTTAAAGGAGACATTCGTAATGCAAGACATACAAGAATGGGGTGACCAGCTATTCTACTTTCAATAGTGTTGTCCTAGTTTTCAGGAAGCCAATCTGCTTTGTGCATCTCTAAGGTAAAGCAGCCAAATGTCCTATTTTTTTGTATACTTATGTCCTACGTGTCTTACCATGGGAAAGAAAGGTATGTGACTATCCACAGTAGAAAGGCAGAAAACTCTCCTGGTCGTGACACAGCAGAAGGTGGTTAATATACATATAAAAGGTAAGTAATGTGTTTCCAATTTACATTTTACAATTCATACCATTTGTCATCTTCCCCCTTTGTGATAGAAATACCCCACAGCACCATAATGTTTTTATTTTAACTGTTGCTATATTATTTGGCTTCATTCATACACTGATGCAATATCAATTGTGCAATTCCACCTCACTAAAACAGGCATTCCACTTCTGGGCTTTAGACATCTGGTCACTTATACAAGAATTGCCTGAGCATGTTGTCATACTGGCCCCAATTCAGCAATGCACTTAGGTCTTTGCTTATGCCCATCCCTATTCAGCAAAGCACTTCATCATGTGCTTAAAGTTAACTTCAATGATACTTAAGATGTGCTTAAGCTTCAGTGCATATGTAAGTGTTTTGCCGAAAGAAGGCTACTCTGCACATACTGGTACATTTGTGCAGTAGATCTTGTAACTGAACTATTTAATCAATTTGGAAATCATAAACTTCCTAAATGGCTTTGAACATAAAGGTTTTGTCAGGAATCAAGGCCCAGCAGAGCCATTCGGAGCAACCTAACAAGTGCAGCTGCCCTGTACTAAGCTGCCTGGTTGGCTACACCGCCTGAGTGGTGGAAAGAGTCAGCAAATTGGCTCTTGCGCCCAATAGCATTCAGTGTCAGCTCAGAGCATTTGCCCATGCTGCATTAGCCCCTGTGCCTGCTTGTTCGCAGCCTTGCCCCACTCCCCAGTCCTGACTTCACCTTTGACCCTGGGCTTCTCACTCCTGCTCTAACCACGAAGCCCAGGGCCTGGCCTCTCACAGGCTTCTCTTGGAAAATGCTTGACAAGCAAAATGTATCACCCTCTGTCAAGTTACTAACTTAAGTATTGGTAACAATAGCGGCTTTCCTGATCCAGACCGCAGAGAGACGAGAAGCTAACATGGCAATCAGTTTTAAGTTTTCATGAAAATGATGCACATCAAGTTAAAAAATATAATCTCCAAATTAGCTCCCACCCACATCCACTCCTTGCCTTTTCTCTGGCAGAGTTTAGTTTTAGCCTTTTTTTTTTGGTCTGCTGCTGCTTCTCAAAAATTAATTTTGAATATTGTAACTGAAGTAGAAACTATTGTGTCAGTTATTTATAAGCTTTATATTTATGTGAATTCTTTTAATGTTGGTGGAAGATCCTGGAGGGTCAGCCCTGAAGAATGCAACACTAGGAACTAGAATGAAATCACAATGTCTTCCAAAGACCCATTGAAGAGAATGGGAACCCTGAATTTGAGACTTTCAGCTATTACTCACTTAAGTCAACTTTGAACCAGTGATCTAGAGGAAACACCCAGGCCCAGATCACTGAAATCAATGGTAGTTAGGCACTTAAATACCTTTGAGGGTCTGGGCCTCAGTTTCCCAGTTACTGGTAAGTTTATTTACGTGAAGTCTCTTAATATTTCAGAATTCCAAATACTATACTGCCTGAGTTTCTTGATCATATGTAAAATTACACTAAGTGGACGCACGAGACTGACATTACACATCAGTTCTGTTCTCTTTGTTTAATGTTCCAGTTACCAAACTTCATAACCCTAGTTCAGAAGTTTGAACACAGAGTGGGGCTAGGTTGTCTTTTTTTTTTTGGTTGATTGGTTTGGTTTGGGGTGTTTTGTTTTGTTTAAATACAAATAAGAAGCTACCCTCCTTCCCTTCTTCAAAGCTATAGCTACATCTCAGATATCAATTACTGGCTTTTATATAAGATGGGTAATGCATTTTCAAAGCAAGTGTATTCCAGCCCCCCCCCCCATGTTTTGACAGTTTGGCTTTAGTTAAAGCATAATTAAACATCTCAAAAAGCAGGGCAAAGAAATTCAATCACTGTTTACACTTTGAAGAAAAAATCATTCTGTTCTTACTTGCAAGAAGTAGAATTCATTTGTCCTTGACTCTCTGCACTGAAAATAAATAGTGGGCTTAAGCAGCCACTATTATGGCAGCGCACAGCCGAGAGTGGAAAACATAACATCTGAAACAGACTGACCACTTGATGCTACCTCCGTATGACAAATGTTATTAAAATAACACCCCTGGTGAGTCACTAGCGTTCTGTGCATATCCCCTCACAAGAGCAGGAAGCGTGGGCATGTGTTGTATATAAAATCCTCAGGCAACGAGAAGTTTTCAAAGAAGTTTAAATGGCACTCCCCCTAAACATACTACGTCCAATTCTAATTGTGGTATTAGCGCATCTGTAAGCTGAGTGATGCATCTACAAAGTATTTGGCTGATCTGCAGTAAAAGTGTCTTTTTTTTCTAGTTACTTGGGATTTCCTTGAATACTAAGAACACTACTTAAAAAAAGTACAGAGTGAACACATTTAAAGCAGTCGGGGGAACATACAGACTATGAAAAGATGACAGGGTCAGTTAATCTAGTGTTCAGCAGACTCTTGTGGTTTTGTGGGGAGAACATAGTTACTACAGATTTTTGATTTTAGAGAGATATTAATTGACAGCTATGCTCAGTATATAGAGGTGGATCTCCCTGGCTCCTTTGTTGATATTAAAATAAGGGGACAAAGTGAAATTCAGACTTTCACAAAATGGCTTTTGTCTTTTTGTTGCAAACAAGCCAAATGTGGTCAGGAAAGACATTTATAACCCCCCCTAACCTTGTTTGGTTATAAGCGGAGGAAGGAATGTTTTATTGTACTCAGTGCATCTGAAGTTTACATGAGGAGCAGAAGGGGGAGGGGCTCTGACCTAGCCAACCAAAATAGCAAAGCTGCACAGCCCAGGAGAGACAAACAAGAGATAATGAGCTTAGACCTGTTTTCGTTGCAACCAATACAACTTCAGCAACGGCAGTGGGGTTAGCAGCAGAATTTGGCTCGCCTGTTATCTCATTGTACTAACAATTCCCTTTTCCTCCAATGTCACAAGATACATTTTTAAGCACATAGTACACAATACACTGCTGCTACCGCTTGTGACAATTTTGTAATCGCCTCATTCCCTTTTTGTGTCATTGTTCCAATTTCCAAGCAATAGACAAGAAGGATTTGTATTCCTGGACCAGGAGAGAAATGAGTGAACACAGATTCAGGAAATTCTTCCCTAGTCTATTTTTACTGAAAGTTCAGTTCCTGTTATTACCTTGAACAAAGATAGATTAACAGCAAAAACTGCAGCAAAGTGAACTTTTCTTTACTTCACGGCTCCACCAAAGCACAGATCAGTCTTCAAGATAACTAGCAACACTGCTTCTCTGTCTGTTGCTTTTTCCAGGCTCCGCTGTTGACTGTTGTATCTCAGTGGCTGTGCATACGGTTGCCATCATTGCTAACACTGATTCAGCTGCACTAACGTCAACAACATGGGAGCCTTAAGTAGGAGCTGCTGGCCTCAGCCATGGTTTTAAACACTGATGAGCACCATTCCCAGCAGGGTTGGAGGAAACAAATCTGACTCAGTGTTAACACTGGTGGGATGTTTTTGACATGCTGTCTCCATTCTGTGGTGTTGCATTAATCCCCACCCTGGGTTAAAGTTGTCCAGAGTAGGTGAAGGGTTTAACAATAAACCATGTTACATAAAATTGTTGCTGGAAGAAATCAGATGGGAGCCAAAGAAGTGGAGCAAGATCTTTGTTTCAACTAAAGGAATCATTAATTAGGGGGAATTTGAGATTTCTGGTGAAGTTACTTTATTGATATAGTGACAGATCAGAATCATTTCAAAATGAGAGCAAGCATCATTATTTGGACCATCAGAAACTTGTGTTGATTGAACACTTTTGATCTGACAAGGTTGCTACCCATTTTGGGTAATTCTCATCTGAGAAGCACTTGGCAACTTTCTCATCTGACAGGGAGATTTGGGCATCATCTCAATCATTGCTACTTGCATATTTTGGGACCCAGAGATTTACCATCAGATCACTGGGTTTTCTTTTTCTTGAATTTAAAAAATGTTCTGACTAGACCTAATGAAGAGAGGGAACGAGATGACATCACCATGGCATGGCTGTGTCAACTCCTGGGATGTTAACCTAAGACACTGCTAGTAGATCAGTTCCTTCCCTCCCCACCCCCAAAACTTATCCCTCTTGCCACCTTCTTCTTTTCCTTCTCCTTCTCCTCCTGTACAGAGTCCAACTTAGCCAGCCAGGACAAATCTATACCTGCAGTACTTTCCTGTAAGCACAGCAAGTTGGAAATGACCATCAACAGCCTAATCTTGCTGAAAAGCACTGTCTCCTGTATGATGGCCAGAGGAAAATTGAGCAACTGAGCCAAACATTTTCCACAGACGGGGTAAAACTGGGGTCCAGGAGTGGATAACTGGGTCATGGGCCCCACCCTAAAGCCTTCCAGCAATTAAACAGCAACTATAAGAGCCAAAAATGCCACCTACCTGCATCCACCATCGGCCACTTGATGGGGCCAGCAGCAACAGTCCTAATAGCAAGAGAGGGAAACAGTCACCAAGGGCCAGCAGGAAGCTCCTATCCCTGGGAGTGTCTGGCATCCGTTAGCCAACTGGAGAGTGGGGAGCTGATTGGCTGCATTCCCCAGCTTCCAAGATTTAACTCAGCAAGGGGGTCATGTGGAGCCTCTTTTGGCTCTTTTCCAGCAGCCCCACCCTACCCACCCATATTAGGAATGAGAACCTGGCCTGCCAGATGATGCCAGTCTAGCTGATCTCCTGTTCAGGGGGTCAGGAAGGAATCTTTTCTCTACGAAGCAATTGGTGGAGGCCCAGGAATTTAGTGCCTTCCTCACAGCACGTCCAGGCCACGGTAGGTTAAGTAGGAATACGCTTAGTACCTAACTGAGGCACAGGGGTGGAGTTATTTATTTGTCACAACTTGCAGCCAGTTTCCAGTGCAGTTAAGAGAATAAAATGAATGGTTTCCATAGGTAAAAGACCTGGGATTTTGATGAATGGCCTTGGGCTCATGTGATAGAGTGAAGCCCTGGGGTCTTTGCAGACCCAGGAGCACCCTGCTGCATTGCTGTCCCCCTCCTGAGAGGGAGGGTGTAAGACAGAGAGGGGAGTCCTGGAGGGTAGGCTGAGGTGAGCCACCCCGTATTATGGGTTATATGGTAGGGAGCCCTGCAACCCTGGTGTTAGTTACAAGTTATATGCCCTGTAACCCCCACAATGGAACCAATTAAATGTCTGGTATAGAAGAGTGGTGCTGATGGATGGGTAGTGTCCCTCCCCTGTGTTACAGTTTAATAAAAGTTGCAGCCTGCTGCTTAATTCTAAGCATGTGTGTGTCACCATTTGCCACTGCGTCCACATCAAATTGCACTTTTCTAGCTTTTGCTATTCTTTTCTTTCTCCAGCTATGTGTACGTCTATCTTGTTTTGTCTTAATTAAAAAACAGGATCAATCTGTAATGGAATGTGAAAACTACCACATAAAACGGCCTCTCATTCCCCCCACCTCCCCCCAACATTTAGGATGAGATTTGCAACCGTACCTAAGGGCTACAGGCACCCAGTTTCCACTGGCTTTCAGTAGGAGTTGGGCACCTAACTGCCTTATGCTCTTTTGAAATTCCACCCCTAGATATCATTTCAAAGGCTTCCTAGCAAGGGGTTTTCGCTTTAAGGTAAGAAGAGACAGAGGGAGGAAGGGAGGAAGAAAATTGTTAAAATAACATTTTCCCTTATTTAATTATTTTAATTAAGTACTATGCAGTGTACAGTGTTATAGTGCCTCATGTAGACCCTTCCACCCAAGGAGTCACAATGCAGACTGACTTTTAACAATTATTATTATTTAGTGCCTAGGAGCCCTAGCCCAGGACCCTATTGTGCTAGGTGCTGTACAAACAAATCAGACAGTCCCTGGCCCAAAGAGCTTATACTCCACGTAAGAGACAACAAATGGACAGACAGACAGGGGAGTGCAAGGGAACAATGAGACAATAGTCAGCATGGTAGGCAGTGGTCTCAGCACACCGGTGACCCAGCCATTATTAATTAGTTTGAAGGCATCAGGGCAAAGGAATAGCATCTTCCATCCAAGGATTTCATAGTGCTTTACACACAATAACCAACCCACACAACTCTAATGCTTGCTAGGTACCTTATCCCTATTTTACAAATAGGAAGGTAAGGCACAGAGAGGACAAGAGATTTGCCCCAACGCCCTAGAACCATAAGCAAAATCCAGATCTCTTTACTACTACTCAACAGCCATCACCACCATCTCCATTATGGTTCTCTCTCATCTACCCCCAGCACTTCCCTTCTCCCTCTCCACCACCAAGAAAAGCCTTTTTAGAAACTTTTTTTTTTTCTAAAACAGAGCAGGGACTACTGCAAACTAACTGAAAAACTGGAGGAGACAGCCAATTTCAGCATTTATTGCTGCAAAACTATTATGGGCCAAATCCCTCACCACCAAAAAAACCCCTGACTCCCACCCCCCCACCCCCCAAGTTGCCTTATTTTTTATTTATTTTAGATTTAAATAATAAAAAGCACTTACAGGAAGCCCTACAGGCCCTCACATAATTAATAATACAACTAAATATGTGCCCTTGATATTGAAAAATGCTTCTTGATATTCCCTTCTCTCGGCTTCAGACAGTTGCGTACTGCTGTCGTATGGTGGCAAGGGAGTCTAGCTTATAAAAATATGCCAGTGCAGCACCCTGGAGTTTATCTTTTGACCTCCCATTCCCCCTCCTTGCCATGACGTAGCCGCACTCACTTTTTCTAAGTGCAAAGTAGAGGCCTGCTTCTGCTTCCACAGAAGGGAGCAACTCCAGTGATGACAATGATTTATTTCTATTATAGTAGCACCTAGGAACCCCAGTCAAGGATCAAGGCCCCATTGTGCCAGACATAGTGCAAACAAGTAACAATGAAGACAGCTCCTGACCCACAGTCTAGGTGAGATCTTACCTAGCTACTTTAGAAATGTAAATAGACATTTTGCCCCTGACCTCAATGGGACCAAGATTGGGCCTTTGTTTATCTGATGAAAACTCGCAAAAATAGCACAGCAAACAGGAAGGGTATTTGTTTGGGACACTGTCCTCACACACGTCTGCCCAAAACCTGCTAGTCTCATATTATGTGCAAGGTGTTCTCCACAGGATGTGAACAGTAAATAGAATCTGAGACTTTTCAAATTGCTATTGCAGGCTGCACCTTCCAACTTCTGGTTCAGCCTTTAAGTAGTCTCTTTAAAATGGGACTGTGTTGGGATTGTATAAAACAGAAGCCTTTAGTTCTCTGTCCCCAGCCTCCCGAGGATTCAGTTGCAGTTCCCACGCAACAGGGCTGGCTTTTATTTGTCCTTTATGTTAGGAGGGCAGGGGAGTATATTTGAGAGCTTTAAAGAAAGCATAGATTAGTCAGCACTGCTGCTCGTTTTTCTGTGTGTTATTAGCAGTAAGAACATGTTTACTGTAAGCGTAACTGAGTTTCCACTGTTTTGTGGCACAGATTCAATTCATCCCAAAGCACAATGAGATGTAAGCCCCACTTAGGTGATGTGCGCTACTGTACTGCCACCATTACACATTATATTACTCCTTACTCACCTAAGAAATCCCACTGAAGTCAACGGAACTTCTCATGTAATTAGATACGACACATGCATTGTCAGGATGGTAATGTAGAGTCCTAAAGAACCATATATGAGGTAAGAGAGAACCCTGAACTGCACATATTTGTAGATGTCATGAAGAGGCAAATTGTCTCTGCCTGACACAACTTTGTTAAGTGTAGAATCTTTCATAAGAAATTAGTCAACATTTTTCAACCAAACTTTTGGGGGGGGGGGTTAGGGGGGCCGTTGTTTGATTGATTGACTGTTTTGTTAGTGGCTTTTTTAGCAAACAATTTTTTTCACAAAGTTGAGGACAAGCAATTTTTTTCCATTTTCCATGAAAAATGTCAGGTACTTTTACATCTTTTTAAAACATTGGTGAAATAATTATGATTTTGGTAATAAGTTTCAATAACATTTTCTATAATGAATTGTTTTTAATTGAAAAACATTTCTGCAAAAATATATATGAATTGAAAAATTTGTACATTTTGAGAGGAAAAATGCTCATTTTCCAACCATCTCTATACAAAACTGATGATCTGAATTCAAACTTTGGGGTTGTCTGGGCCTAGGCTTTTGATAAAGTCCAACCTCTAATACAAACTGCATCTAAGAATACTTATAGTTGAAAGACAAGGCAGCAGATACTCTATGGTATTAATTGTGATTGTAAAGAGATTGTGTCTGATTCTGTGGTCATTCATTACCAATAATTGAGAGTGAGAGCAATAGTAAAGGAGGGGCACAGAAAAGAGGAGGTACATGCTACAATGATGTTTGAGAAGAGATGGAGATACATGAACATTGCTTTAAATAGCCGGGAAAAATAGCTTTAAATTGCAGGAAAAAAGGGTCAGGACAGGTGCTGGAGGAGCTAGGAAAGAAAGGAGCAGAGGCAAAGTGTGTGGGGGGGCATACAGGGTCACGTACCACCCCAGATTTGCTGCATGCCTTGTACTGAGCATGCTCACACAGACTGAGCGTGCTCAGTAACACTGCTGAAGCCAGCTGCCTTCACTCTTCCTCCCCACCATAGGCAAGCACAGGTCCTCTCTGGAGAGGAGAATCCTGGTTCTGGTCTCACTTACACCAGTGTAATTCCACTGATTTCAGTGCAGTTACTCCCTGTTTTCACTAGTGTAAGTGAGAGCAGAATCAGGCTCATGAGGTCAACAGACAAGTCCATATAGGGTTTTCAAAATTATGGGCCTAGTTCTCCACTCCACCAATCGTACTCCAGTATTAATAGGGACATGTTGCTGTAACTGAGTGGAGAATCAGGCCCAGGGGTCAGATTTTAATCGAATCCTGAAATGAATGGGAAGCCACTGGAGTTCCTTACAGTTTGAAGATGGGCATGATGTGGTCATACATCTTGGAACATATGAGGAACAGGCACCAGCATTTTGTACATACTGAGAACTAGGGAAGTGGAATGTGCAGAAACAACAGAAAGGCAAAAGCCAAGGCTAAAAGGGATGGAGGGATGCACAAAGGTTTTAGCATAAGTGGAAACAAAGCAGCGGCATCCCCAGAACTGGTTGTGTAGAATTATAGGGTTAAAAGGGACTGTGAGGGTCCTTTCTAAGGGTGGAGATGGAGATAGATTTATAAACACAGAAGATGTGGGAAAAGAAAGAGCCCAAGAAAACACACTACAATGATAGAATCTGACTATAATAAACGACTAGTTTAAACAGCTTAGTAACATAAGTATTATTGTGGGCATTATAATGGTACACTGGTTGCATCCATTACGCACTGACAGAGATTTGCTGATTCAGCTGTGATGGCTTTGGAAATGACAGCAGCTGGATGTGCATGAAGCTTTCTTCTGTCAATTTTAACTTACTAGGTACATTTTTAACAAGCTGCCACTTCTTAAACCTGGCGCATGATTTTCAGGAGATCAGTTCTCTTTCAGCAGCTTGTCACTTGCTCTTGCTCATCTGGCTCCCTCCTCCCAGATATGCAGAGCTATGCTACTGAAGACATCTATGCAGTATCAAAAACAACCTTTTACAGCTACAGAAGGGCTCCATTCTAGTAAAATTTCCCCACAGGCCACACTCTGGTAAAAATCTGTTTGAATGACGACGGCTTTAAAATTCAGGTGAACCTTACATGACAAATCCCCTAATCATCATTTTCCATCAATAAAAGGTTAACATACTATATTCTGGGTATTGTACTGACTAGAAAGACAGCAAAAAGTACTAGAGACATTATTTGTATGAAAAAAGCTTGAATTATAATCAGGCTAGCAAAAACCTTTAAGGATCAGATTCTAGAATTTCAAAAGGGGCTGGACAGTTACATGGATATCAAGAATATCCAGAGTTCTCATCATTCATGATAACAAAAAGGCTTAGGAAGGGACTTTAAACCTCATGTTTCAAGGCTTAAGCCAATCAACTATCAGAGGTAGAGGTACTGGCTTATTTTTCCCTGGGGGTGCTCCACCCTTGCTCTACCCCCTGGCCTCATCCCCACTCCACCCCTCTCATGAGGCCCTGCCCTTTCGCTGCCTCTTCTCACCCTCTTCCCGGAGGCCCCCGCCCGCCAGCTGCTCACTGTGCTCAGCCCTCTCCCCACCAAACAGCTGGGGCTGGTGGGTGCTGAGCACCCACTATTATTTTCCCTGAGTGCTCCAGCCCCAGGGCACCCACTGAGTTGACACCTATGATTAGAGGTCACAATGAGACAAGGTGGGGGGGGGGGCAGGAGGGTTCATCCCTGCCTATTGCAGAGTTCTTGCCCTTTCCTCTGAAACATCTGGCACTGGCCACTGTCACCCTAACCAAAGTACAGGTGTTTGCATAGAAGTGCCATGCACTTTCATTAGTACTACACAATGGTTGTGACAAATCATAGTTTCACCCAGGGACAGGGGAACTAGTTTATATCAATTAAAATTCAGTCTCTTTGTACTCAGCTCAAACTAAGACTCGGTTGAGGTTTTATAAAGCCCCACCCGATTTTTTCATGTCTTTGCACTTCCCAGTTTGGCTGGAACCCAAAGTACTAAAATACCATAAGAACAGACTCTCAGAGCTTTTCTAACCTTGCTGGGACCAGAAAGTACCAGAGGTGTTGGGACAAAAAAACCTGTTCTGGTGAATTTTCCAATCCAGTTTCTAAACTGAAGAAGTTCTCTTTGGATGAGCATCCTGAACAGAGATAGGTACAGGCCAAACCCCAGATCCAAATACCCCCAATCTTTGGAAGGGAGGTTGCAAAACATGGATCTAAATTTAGGGGCTTGAGCCTATCTCTAGTCCAATTTTTGGAATCCCTTCTGAACTGAACCTCTGAGCTTTCTGAGGCTCACCCACCACTGATTTTAGAAACTTTACCCTTAAAGTCAAATTTTGTCTTTGGGTGCCCACTATTGCTCCCATTGACTTCACTGTATCTAGGAACAGGATTCCCAGCCAAGAAAATGCTTAGGAAAACATAACAGAGTAAAAACTGTGGTAATAATGTTAACACTGTTTGGGTCCTTTAGTTTATTATAAAGCCTCAAGTCTGACTGTGGTATTTTTCCTCAGCTCTGAATCACGGGGCCCATTTTCAATATCCCTTGTGTTATTATCCAGGAAGACAGGGCAGTGTTTCAACTTCTGCTAGCTGGCAGGATGGGAGCAACATAGCAACTGTAGTAAAGGAGAATGACAGCTTGCTGAATGCTGAAACAGCCCAGTACACATTCTTTCCAGGGCCTCTGCCATCGCTGCAAATATCAAGAGGCTACAAATAATGATAGTGATTCAACCCAGCCAGTTGACCCAGATGTACACCACTCCATGCTCAGATAGCACAGTGATAAGGGCAGATGCATAAAACAGAGTAGTCAGAGTCCCTGAAAAGTCTATAATAGAAAAGACCCTGGATTTAAATATTTCTGAGTTCTCAGATGAAACAAGCTTCATAACAAGGATGTCATAAAGCTTAAAAGAAATCAGCTCATAGATTAAAAAAACTGGGTCAGACTTAACCCAGGCAAGAAAGTGATGATGCTGGTCAGAAGGGAAAATGTTTGAAGACCTAGCTGGGATATTGTCAAAGTGGTGAAAAGCCACAGGGTCCTGTTCAGCTCATCCCTAAAAGTCTAAGTGAAATGGCAGCATCTGTGGCAAAAAAATCCTCTGATTTCCTGCAACTTTCCAGGCAACTTTATCCTTTCCTCCAGGAGGAGGATTTGGCCACAGTGAACGCTGATCTCCAGAATGGATTCGCATAACTGGGACAGGTTTTGGACATAACGCAGAGGTTCCACTTCAGGAGGGGCTTCTATGAACTCATCAACCCTGAACTCGGATCCCTCCTCTGGCTCCCCCAGCTGTTTCCACTGCCAATTCAAAATTTTGGCTCAAATTATAAAGCCATAAATGGGCCAGGAACCCAACTACTTCAGCAGCCACATCTCCATTCATGTCCCATCAGGACAAATGCTCTCTCTGGGTAGATGAAGCAAGCGAGGATCAGAGACAACACATTCTCGGTTATGAGGGTCCCAGCTGTAGAACAAACTTCCAGAGGAGACTGAATTAATCCAGAATCTGATAAATTTCAGAAAACTCCTTGATGTCCTCTAGAAACCTCAGCATGCAGATTTCATTCAGCTGGGAAGCACTTAAATACTGAAGTGATGGCTGCTATAGAAAATGCTAAAACAGAGAGATTTCCTCATTAGATATGTGAGAGGTTTTACTATTTGCAGACATGGGACATCAAGAAAAAAAAGGCAGCTTCTTTGAATGACCTATTTACTTTTTCTCTTTATAGTTGCCCCTTTCTCATTTAGTAGATCAGTTTGCTTTTGCCAGATAGATTCAAAGTCACCACAGTGATTTCAGTTTTTTCCTTGTTTCTTGGAAAGCACCACGCGGTACCATGTCAAGAAAAACAAACAGAAAAGTTTGCTTAGGATCTATTTAAAGCAAATCATCAGTGGTAGTTCCAATAACAAACCAGGGGCCAGCATCTGTACTTGTGACAAGACTGGGGCTACTGTGCATTAAAAGGGGTAGCACCATTGCAGAATTACAGTGAACATCTTGCCTAATGTGGCTCTTTGTAAATTCAGCTTCTACATTTGCTATTTTCACTGACAAATTAAAATAAAGGTAGAAATCTTGGCAAAAACTAAAAACTTTAAAGGGACAGTGTCAATTTGATTAGGCCCAAAATTTAGGCTTTGTTTAAAAAACTAGCAAAACTCAACATAAATTAATTAAAATACTAGACAAACTTCCACTCTCAACTTTTTTTAAACATTCCCCTGAAGTGTTGGAAACCCCCAAGCCACAGCATCGTGCTAGCACATGGGAGCCAAGAAAGTAACACTTCCCACCAATGAAAAGTGAAACTCACTTATGAAAAAAGTCGACTAGTTTTACTTTCTTAGCTGAATGAAGCTCACTGGGGAAATAAAGACCATAAATGGTGAACAGGAGAGATGGGGTGAGGTGGTCAGATTTTGGTATTGCATAACCAAAACTAGGTTATTTGGATCCAGCACCCATTTTATCCAAAACACCAATGTTTGGGGTTACTGATCAGATAGGAAAAAATTGGGGGCTAGATTTTCAGCTAGTGTAAATTGACGTAGCTCAGGGGTGGGCAAATTATGGCCCGGGGGCCGCATCCAGCCCTTCAGACATTTTAATCCGGTCCTTGAGCTCCGGGGAAAAGGGTTGGGGGCTTGCCCCGCTAGGCATGTGCCATGACTCCGCACAGCTCCCAGAAGCAGCGGCATGCCCCCTATCTGGCTCCTACATGTAAGGGCAGCCGGGGGCTTCACGCACTGCCCCTGCCCCAAGTGCCACCTCCGCAGTTCTCATTGGTCAGAAACTGCAGCCAATGGGAGCTACAGAGGTGGTACCTGCAGACAGGGCAGTGTACAGATCCACCTAGCCACACCTCCATGTAGGAGCCGGAGGGAGCACATGCCGCTGCTTCCAGGAGCTACTTGAGGTAAGCGCTGCCTGGAGCCTGCACCCCTGACCTCTTCCCATGCCCCAACTCACTGCCCCAGCCCTGATCCCCATCCCGCCCTCTGAACCCATCGGTCCCAGCCCAGAGCTCCCTCCCACACCCTGAACTCATTTCTGGCCCCACCCCAGAGCCCACACCCGAAGCCCTCACCCCCTCCCACACACCAATCCCCAATTTCATGAGCATTCATGTCCCCACCATACAATTTCCATACTCAGATGTGGCCCTCGGGCTAAAAAGTTTGCCCAACCCTGTCAGCTCCATGAATGTCACAGAAAATAGCCAGATTTACATCCCCTGAGTACCTGGCTCTTGGTTTTTGACCCATTTTGTCTTGGGCTCTGTAAAATGCATTGCCCCAGAGAAGAGCAGTCCTAGCAATGTGGGGATCAGTATAGCCAAGTCTGGACCCATTCACAACTTTGGAGAACAGCAGCAAGGTTTTGAAGTGGCAATGGTGGCAGACTGGAAGCTAGCAGAAGCATATGGGCAACAGGCTCACAACACTTCAGCCTGTTGAGCGGGCAGGCAGCTGTTTTCTGCACAAACTTGAGTCTCTGCACTGCATACACATTCAGTCCCAGAAGTGGGATAATAATACCTACCTACCTATCTCACAGGGGTGTTGTGAAGCTAATTTCATGAGTGTTTGTAAAGCACTTTGACATTCTCTGTATAGAGTGCAAAGTATTATTCAACAGTTCCAGCTGAGAGCATAACAAAAGCTATACCCAGTACAGCCAATAATGCTCCCTTTTGTTTATATAGGGCATTGTGATGATATTGTACCCTGGGGCAATGGTTAGGACACGATATTTACCAATATCTTCACTAATTGAAATGGAATGATACCGACCGTGACTCTAAAAGCAATATCATGGATATGGCTATTGCAGTGTGATTCCCACTTTGGCCCTAACAACAAGCACACACCTCTCTGGTTCTTGCTTTTTTTTTTGTTTTGTTTTGTTTTGTTCCCCTCCCCCATGTTTGTAAAGGAGAGATTCACAACTGTGAACTTCTTAGCAATGAACCTAACGCAGCAGCTATCCAAGGCATTCAAGAACATAGAATTTCATAGCACTGGAATTTTTCCAGTGCCAGCGCCTTTTCATCCTTAAGATAAATGGCTTTTACTTACAGGGCTAAAGGCTCTGTTTTTTTCAAAATACTTCTCTGCTTCGGAGCGGCCATGGAAATTGGCTCTGCACCTAGCCAACTGATCCAACCTGCAAAGGCCTCATTTTCTTTTCTGCAGCAGCAAGAGGCAGTTTGGTGTACAGCAGAGCTGATGCAAATAGGTTAAAACTTAAATCATCAGAATTCATTTGATCGTCACGCATCCAGCGCTGTGCACTGAATTTCAGTGCGGGGTGCATGATCGCCACAATGCATCTGCTGAAGGGGAAAACATGCAAACACATATTCCAAAATCTAAAATGTTGTAAAGATGACCTTCCAAATCTGAATCATAGAATATCAGGGTTGGAAGGGACCTCAGGAGGTCACACTTGTGAATCCCCTTCACACACTTTGAGATCATAATCCAGCGCTGCCCATACATTGCATATATATGCATACATATTTCTAACATACTTGCCTCTTCAAACAATGGACAGAGGTTGACTTATTTATTATTTGTGCCTAAAGCGTCCAACTGATATCAGGGCCCCACCATGCTACTTGTTTTATGTACACATTGCCCCCAAAAAGCTTTCAATCTAAACAATCCCTGATAGTAAAGGGAGAAGGGGAAACAAAAGCACAGAGAGATGAAGTGACTTGCCCAAGAGCACATAGCAGGTCAATGACAGAGGCCAGGATAGAACCCAAGTCTATCAACTCCCTGTCCAGTGATCTACCCACTAGAGCTTGCTACCTCCATTATGGGTCCAAACCAATTTTGGCATAGCTGCATATCTCCTCAGCTCTAGAATATTCTTTCTGCCTTGCTCAGGGGTGAAAGTAACTTAAAGGACCTACCGGTACGCCAGAGTCCTGAGTGGGGCGTGGCCTCAACCAGAAGAGGCATGGCCTTTCAAGATTTAAAGACCCTCAGAGCTACCAGCTGCAGAGGCAGCTGGGAGCTCTGAGACTCAGGGGCGAATTAAAGGGCCCGGGGCTCCAGTCACTGCAGAGCTCCAGGCCCTTTAAATCACTGCGGGAGCCCTGCCACCACTACCCCGGGGCGGCAGGGCTTGGGCTAGGGCTGGGTGGGGCGGCAGGGCTCCGGAGGTGATTTAAAGGGCCCGGGGCTCCAGCTGCTGTGGGGAGCCCTGGGCCCTTTAAATCGCCGATGGAGCCCTGCTGCTGCTGGGGTAGCAGCAGCCAGGCTCGGGCAAGAATTTAAAATGCCTGGGGCTCTGGCCGCTGCAGGGAGCCCCGGGCCCTTTAAAGCACCACGGGAACCCGGCTGCCGGAGCTCTGGTGGTGATTTAAAGGGCCTGGGGCTCCCCACAGCAGCTGTAGCCCTGGGCCCTTTAACACACCACCGGAGAAGCTGGTCTGCTCCAGCATGGTATACCGGCTTTTGCCAGTACACCGTACTGTACGGCTTACTTTCACCTCTGGCCTTGCCTCATTTGAGATGTACGACAGCCAGCCTACTAAGCCTGACAGCCAAGTGAGCATACTTGAGCAATCTGTGTAGGGTCCCAATCCGTGGGTCAGTTTTCACTAACTGAACTAGTAAGAGAGCCAAGTAGTGTCCTCATCCATGCATGCAGCTCCCATTGAGGACAAGAAATGCACAGGCAGAATGAGGGCATGATATGGCACAAAGGCTCATACTAAAAGCCCAGAGATTAAATTCCTCCAGCTTCTCTAAGTCAATAGATATGCCAGAGGGCTTGTCACACGAAGAAGATAATCTATATATTAGACAAGTTACTTTTTCTCCAAAATAAGCATATCCTAGATATATAGCTAGTACTCTAGAGGTACTGCCCACCTCTCCCTGACTGGCACCCTACAGGCAGTTTAATAAGTTAGCCCTTCACGTCTGGAGACTTGGCTTCAGATCCTGGTATAAATGCACCTTCTCATTGATGCTCCCATTAGTGCACAGTTCTAAACCACTACAAACGTAGCCCCTTCTGGCAAGTCCCTTCTCAAGAGATGCCTGTGTCTGGAATAGCCGGAGTGTTGAAGGCAGGGAATGGGATGCTTCATAGAAGCTTATACAGGGATTGCCCATATTAAACTTGACCTGAACTTTTGCTGTTTCTCCCTCACTTTCATGAGCCAGAACAGTAAGAATGAAACAGAGATTTCTTTCCTGATGGAGAAACCAGCCCGGCATTGCAGCCCCACAGGGATTCAGTGGAGACTTCCGGAGGTCACTGATGGGGGCTCTGTGCTAGGGGAGGGCATGAAATGCCTAATGTGGAAATGTTTGCATTTGGGGCTATATGAAGTTACATTTAGCTTTTAAGAGCTGTGGCGGCTGTTTATTGTAGTGCAGAAACCTGGAGATATTAGCTCACTTCTTGACAGTGACCAGACTTAGAGTGGAATGACTGCAAGTCTGGCGTAATATTTGTGTGCTTGCCAAAGTCCCAACAATACCTTTCCTAATAAGTCTGACATATAAATAATCATTTCTATAGTTGAAAAACATACGTCCTCAGCCCATCATAGTGCCAGAGGAGTTGTGAGGATTTTATTTTAATCTGTTGTGCAAGTCCTTTTCCCTCCCACGTCACAAATCCTAAGTGATTGATTAGCTAGAAATGTTTTGTATATAATTGCTTAACAAGAAAGCTGAACCTTAGCGCTAAATTCTGCAGTTTGCTACATCCGTGTTACACCACTGAAGACCAGGAGGTTGTACTAGGATAGTAGGGAGCAAATGTGCCCCTTAACTAGGGTGACCAGATGTCCCGATTTTATGGGGACAGTCCTGGTATTGGGGGCTGTATCTATATAGGTGCCAACTACCCCCCACTCCCCTGTACCAATTTTTCACACTTGCTATCTGGTCACCCTACCTTTGATTTACATTGAGATGTGGCAGGACCACCAGGGGTGCACTCAGGTACACTTGATTCAGGATTGTTTGTAAATGGAGGAGAGCATTTCATAAGACGCTGTTTTCCCCACATATATCATTGTGTTACTGACTGTGTTTGATGCTTTGGAAAAGAACTTCTCCTTGTTTAGAGTTCTAGCATTACACAAAAGAAATCTAACCTTGCAGCTGAACTGCAAACACATATATGTTTTGTTCTGGAGCACATCTGAACTGTAGTTCTGAAAGAAGAACAGACTGTGCTGCCACAGAATGTTTCCCAGCAACGCACTGTAGATTAGCCCTGACTTGCAAAGTTAAAAAAAAAAAAATCATCCTCATTAGTTATGTTTTCTGAGGACCCAGAGAACCATATCTTTGTTGGAACGGGAACTGGATGTTGGAACAACATCAACACTATGAAACATAAGATACACTTCACTGGTTCACACAGTTTATGACCTTGGATAGCTGATAAGCCACTGTAATATGATTTTTGAGCCCTATGTTTTGCAAGCTTCAGGTACCAGGTGTTATTGAAGGTCAGCACTAAGAAAAAGGGCTCTCCCACAGCCGGGAGAAGGTTACAGAGAATGGTTTTTATGCAACATAAGCTTGTAGATGATTAACAATTTTCTTTCAGTTAACCACAAAGTTAATAGTTATTCAAAGCACTCCATTGTAATGGGAGTGGAGATGGGAAGATGTACTATATTAACGATTAATCTTGGACCGTGTAATAAAAATTAAAATGGAATATGGCACATAAGTCTGATTAATTCTGCTCAAGAAGAGAGCATATGGCTGTTGGGCTGGGATATTTTTATTCTGATGTTGGGGGTGGTTTCAAGGAGCAGATGAGGATCTGTTGCTTGTAATGTTGCATTCTTTGGCACTATGCATTATTCATTTTAGTTACAAAGATCAAATTGCAGTTCACCTATTTCAAAAGGTGCCTGGCAAATTCAGAGCCTCCCCAAAGTCCCCAAACCCTGAATTGTCTTTTTAATTGCAGAGGGAAGAAGGGGGAGTGATGGATGGAATTTGGCACATTGATAGGGGTAATGAAAGAAAGACTATAGCAATGGCTAGAGCCAGACAGTGCGAGCTGGAGCTCAGCGCTTGCCAACGCATCTCACTCCTGATCTGTAACACCCCGGCTCCTCTTGAGAACTGCAATCTTCTTGATTCCTGTCAGACTGTTGTGTGTTTGTGCGGTGGGCAGAGATATCTGCTAAGGAACAGGCTGAGGCCATCAAGCTCATTTTCACTTCCAGTCTAAGTTGGATTTAAAAACAGGCCTTCGGGGGCAAAGGCTGATATTGATATGGGCCTGAGTTGCAAACTTTGGATCCATGTTTCCCAAAGCTCAGGGATGTTTGGATCTAAGGGTTTGATTTAGCCTATGAGAGAAACAGGAACTGGTTGCAAAACTTTGGTCCAGATCTGAACTCCCCCCCATAAAAATCTGGGAGTTCTGACTTGGGATTTTGATTTTCGCCCATCTGTAGCTAACATGAGTGATGAATGAACTGATTCAAGAACAATAAGAACTAACAGAATCCAAACCTGAACCAAGTTCCTTTTAAAATTCAAGAATGTTTGCAACAGCTGTTCACGCTTGTGTTCCGTTGGACTCCGCACTTCCTGCGTCTGGCCAGAAGTGGAAGTTGAAATTACTGGAAGAGCTTCAGGTACGGAATGGTGCCTTTCTGAACATTTGGATGTTTCATGAACCACACCAAACCATCAGGCTGCCTATTGATCACTTGTCTATAAGCTAATACACATTGCACAGGCCTCTCTGCACTCATTATTTCTGATAATAGTGCCAACATCGCCTGTGCATTAAAAAAGAGTGGCCACAAAATGAAAGATCACTGGAAGGAAAGTCTTATAAGAAAATTAACTATATTCCTTGTTCTCCTTTTCTTCCTTACTCTCCTTGGCCATTTAAAAAACTGATTGATTGATTCTTCAAAGCGCATTGGGGTACATTGCATAAAAGGTGCTATCGATTCTGTAGCCTCAGCCATCTCTCCAAGCGAGGTCAATACAGTGAAATTAAAGGTGCGAATGTCCCTCTAACAACCATATAAAGATGCTAAAGAAACAGAAAGACACACAATAACACTAATAGCCTCAACAGCAAAGTATGGGCCTGATCCTGCTAAAACTGAAGTAAATAGTACAGCTCTCATTCATTATAAGGGAAGCAGAAATTGCATGGTCTAACTATAGGCTTGATCCAAAGACTACTCAAGTCCAAGGCAGTCCTATTGATTTCAGTAGACTATGGATTAAGTCCTAACCATGAATGTGGTTAAGAAAAGGTTTAGTTTATTAGCCTGGATGTTTTTACATCAGCCCAGAGTATGGCAGTCCTAAGGCAATTCAGTCTTTGTATCCATCAGTGGATGGATGCTTCCACAGGGAAAACTCTAGATTCTGTTAGGAAAGCCGGCTATAGCCAGGTCTTGCAACAGCCATCTGAGATTCACATGATCCAGCATGTATTCTGACAGCATCTTTAGGGCCATGACAGGGAGTTGTGCGACAGGCCCTGCTTAGTGCAGACAGTCTAAGGCTCCTTACTTTGTTCAGCGTGAATATTGGAAGACTTCCTTGCTCACACTGGTTCACCTGCTCCTGAATTACACAATGGAGAAGGAGGCAGAAATAAGGAGAAAAGGAAGTAAAATAAGGCAATGACTGTCCTTATCTGCACAGCCAGTGTTGCCAAGCACTCAAGCACAAAATCCGACTGCTGCCAGCTTGCAGGCAAACAAGAAATCAAACGCCTTTGTTCCATGACTGCTAAGCCCTCTGTATTGCATTTCATACGCCCATTGTTTGTGGATCTATTAGGGAGGAAAGTACAAATCATAGTTAAGCAACGTGTATTTTTTTCTTCTCACTGTTCTCCTTTCATCCCCTCTCCCTCGTCTGTCTGATTCTGTGTTTTATTACTCCTGTTTCCTATTGGCAATGGTGTTGGGTAGTTATAGGTAATATTTGATCCAAGGCCAGGCAGGCACTTTGGGGAGATTTATAATTAGTTCAGGTACCAAAGCAGCTCCATTAGTGGGTACTTTACAGGTTGGGTTATTACATTATTTGGGCTACATTATAGCTCCTAAGCCTCTGCCTGAACTGGGATTCACTGTGCTTTTGCAAAGAGGCTGCCCAGCAGTGGGAGTCAAGCCCTCCCAACCCTTCTGGCAGAGTCAGCCAGAATGCCTCAGTGGGTCCCGAGGAAGCGCAGGTCAGAATGAGAATTGTGCCACACGAACTCTGGTGCAGAATGGGCAACCTTATGGCCCTGCCCAAAGAATCAGGTGCTGTTAGACATGTGCAGTTCTTGAAGTCAGAGAGGGCAATGCTTTAGTGATTGTGTCACAGGGGCCAATGGGTGGGAAGTCTTTTTCTGTTCCCACTTTGCACACCTGCAGAGGGCCACCTACTCTCCAGTCCTTTTGGGACTGTTTGGTGACAAGGACCAGAACCCACAGTAAGGGTTTCAATTCTGTGTCTCATCTACAATTAACTTGTTTTAATATAGTTGCACATTTGGACCCAATCTTCCTACATGTCGTCAGGCAAAACTTCCCTTGCAATCAAGGAGAGTTTTGCCTGAGGAAGAGCAGCAGGATCATGCCCATTCTATACTAATATGCTATATTTTAAATGGCCTGGATACATTCCAGTGTACTTTGTGCATTTAATAGTATAAAGAATTACAGCATTCCTGCAGAATTGCATCTTTACCATAATACTAGCACCTAGGTACCATGATGATGCATGCTGGAAATAATGCCTGGATAGATTAGGTGGATGGAATCCTGAATGCTAGGATTTAACCCATGTATTAGCAGGACCATGTAAATTATTTCTCTCTGTATCTGGAATAATTTCCAGTTGAACCAAGAATGCAGGTGAAAGCACAGTTAAAAACAGACATTTCAGCTGGATCAGAATCAAGTCCCCTATTCCTCAAAGTAGTGCCAGAATTCCCACTGCCTTCCATGAAGTGGGAGGGGACCTGGAGTTTGCCATGCATGACAGTTTGGAAGGTGCCTGACCACTGTATCGCAAGGCTGAATATTTAGAAGGGTGCAGCAACAAGATTAAAGGAAAGGAATTCAGCAGTTCAAAAAGGGGGTATTTTTATGAACAATTAAATGCATGTATTAATACTTAGTGCTGCTTTGAGTGCAGGGGACTGGACTAAAGACCTCTTGAGGTCCCTTCCAGTCCTACGAGTCTATGATAACTGGAAGCTGATCTAAACTCTTCAACAGCCATCCCAAATGAAACTCTTGTGAGTGTGCTGTACTTGGGTTCCCACCCGCCCACCCCATTTACTAGCAAAAAATGTAATGAGAAACCAAAAATTCACTGGAATAGAATGTAATTGCAACAATAATACAGTGTACACAGTGAATCTATATAAATCCTGTTCAAACCACCATTCAGATCCTGGCTTGCCAAACACAGAGGAAAGAAAACATGCCCCCAACGGGCATGGCCAGATCCTTCAATTAAAGTGTGCTTGTGAGTCAATTTTCTGTATTTGGCACAAAGATGTGGAAGGACTCCCCCATAGCCTCCAGACCTTTACTGAGCAATGGCATGCATTCAAATCCTCCTCCCATCAAGAGTATCATTCTATAGGAGGACAAACAAACCCAGCAGACAAGTGTCCACACCATGATATCTACCAGGTGGCACCCCTGTTAGTCCTTAAGAGGAGTAGCTAAGGATTGAAGGAAGAGAGAACCTAAACTACCCTCAACTTAGAGTTGGTCTCTCGAGAATAGGGTTGAAGCAAGTTAGCTGGGTGCATGGTGAGACTTCTACTACCTTAGTGCTCACTGAAACTCTTCTGTGGACAGAGCACTTCGGTCTCCAGGGCTATGAAACTGGTGCCTGTCATAAGCACTGAAGTAACTGAAAAAGAAAACCCATAGCCTTTCCCACTCCAAAATGCTTACTGAAACAGTCTAGATCTTTTCTTTAAAAAGCTACAGCATTCATAAAGCCTCAAAAAGCTCAATATTCTCTAAAATTAAAAAATAGCTAGCACTCTTCTTTTAACACATCTTTAGATTGAGGTCTTTGTTTTTCTATAACTCCTGAATTTCAAAAGTTTCTAAATGGAGAAGAACCTCATGCCAACAGGAGAGGAAGCAGAGAAGAAGAGCTCCAGCAACTGGAAAGCTCGCCACGTACAACACAAAACAAACAAACACTTTGCTCTCCCAAAGAGAGAACCTTGTCCACTCCACTGTACAGGGGTAAGCAGACAGCGGAGAAACGAAAGAGGAAGCCGGATGTCTCAGACTCTCAATATCTGATGTTTTAAGGAGCAGTGGAATGTGTTGATAGCACTTTACTTCTTTGATACAGTGGCTGAAAAGGAAGGGGATTCTGAAACCTCTTCAAAAAGAGCTCACTTTGGCTCAGCTGCCCTCGCCTCAAAAATCTGTTTCCTTTGCACAGGAGAGAGTAGAGGCAGGCAGTTCTTGAGAAGTGGTCAGCCTTAGATTCAAGAGTTTCCAGGAATAAGCAAAGAATAGGACACATGGAACCCAAGCTTAAAAGAACAAAGGATGTACAAACTGACATTCACCTAGCGAAAGCAGTTTTTAGCAGGAAAAGAAATTAGATGCACTTGGGAACCAAGACAGGGTTCAAAATATTCCCATCCTTAATACATCAGTGATACTGATTCTGAGGCCTGGGAAAAACTCAACCCTGAACTCCTGAAATTGGACACTATGGGTAAAATCCTGTCCCTATTGAAATCAAAAGTTAAACTCTCACGGACTTCAGTGAGGCCAGAATTTCACCATACATTTTATACACATCCACTCACATTATATGAAATATACACATATTCTAGATCACATGGAATCGCTGTTGCACATGAAGAAAAAAAAAGTGGAAGGCAGTGTAAGCACATTGTGAGTGTTAGGAAGACATGCTGTGGTGGTGTTCGTTTTGGCCAATGCAAGATGTGACTACCAAGGTAGCTTGGGGAGAGTTGGACATTGGTATTGTCCTGAAATTCCCAGAGGAAGGGATTGACCAGCACATTGTTTGAGCATCTCATTTCAGGACTGGTACAGATGTGCAAGTAAAGCAAGCTACAATTCGAATAAACCTAGACTCAGTGCCACTGATTTTCTCCTCCAACAGGAAGCCACAAATAGAATATGGAGATGGATTATAGGATCCCTACATGCAAAAAACCAGGAAGACAGGCAATTGAGGCAATGCAAATCCTGCTATCAGACACTCCTCGCTTCCCACACTGGATATAGAATCGTAGAAATGTAGGGCAGGGAGGGACCTGGAGCAGAGGCCTTGGAACAATTTTTAGAGTGGGGGTGCTAAGAGCCACTGAACAAAATTGCAAACTCTGTATATGCTGGAAAGCACTTCAAACCAGGGAGTGCTGCCACACCCCAGCACCCCTAGCTCCAGCCCCCCTGATCTGGAGAGGTCATCAAGTCCAGCCCCCTGTGCTGAGGCAGGACCAAGTAAACCTAGAACATCCCTGACAGGTATTTGTCCAATCTGTTCTTAAAAACCTCCAGTGACAGGAATTCCACAACCTCTCTTGGAAGTCTATTTCAGAACTTAACTCCCCTTACAGTTAGAAAGCTTTTCCTAATACACCTCTATCCTGATATAACGCTGTCCTCGGGAGCCAAAAAATCTTACCACGTTATAGATGAAACCGTGTTCTATCGAACTTGCTTTGATCCACCAGAGTGTGCAGTCCCCCCCAGCCCTCCGGAGCGCTGATTTACCATGTTATAACTGAATTCATGTTATATCGGGTCCCGTTATATCGAGGTAGATGTGTATCTAACCTAAATCTCCCTTGCTGCAGATTGAGCCCATTACTTCTTGTCCTACTGATCTCTGTCCTCTTTATAACAGCCCTTAATATATTTGAAGACTTATCACGTCCCTCGTCAGTCTGCGTTTCTCAAGATTTAACAAGACCAGTTTTTGTAACCTTTAATCATAGGTCAGGTTTTCTAAACCTTATTATTTTTCTCACTCTCGTCTTGACTCCCTCCAATTTGTCTACATCTTTCCTCAAATGAATCCTATATAAAAAGCAAATCCTAAAAGCAGCTAAACCATAGGGATGATCACTTGCCAATTCCATATCATATTGTCACACACACTTCAGAAAGAGTTTGTACCTCTTAAACAGGCATATGAAAAGGCAGGAGTGGAAACCTACTACTCCTAGCAAAATTCTGCATTTGTCAAGAAAAATCTTTATCTTCAAGGACACATATCCAATTAATGCTTTGGTGGGGAAAAAAAAAAAATCTTTCAAGCCAACCAGCCCAACGCTTCTGAATTCGCAGAAGGAAGAGGAAGATGGCTAATATGTGTACATTTTAATTGCCATCCCACTTAAGGGAATCTGGATCCAAAATGTGTTTTATTTGCCATGTTCCTTATCCTCATTTAACTGTGGATTGACTTACAGTCTATCCTGCACTGAAGTGCCTTCTTATCTCCTTTTTAATTGCTTATAGCTATATTAAGATGACAGTGCACACAGTAAAGACCATTAGGAGAACTTTCCTAGGCCTTGAGACAAAAGTAAAGTAAAGATTTTAGTTTACTATATGACCAAGTGTACTGAAACAAGTTAAATGCCTCCTTTTGGGGAATGACTCTTTATTAAGTTAGCTAATTAATTATGGTTTATAAAATAGGGGTTTGACCTGTGTATAACTGTTGTAGCTCATTTACTGTCCCAGTCTTTATCTCAGTCTTATTTTATTTTACATAAAACTAAAAAAAGTATTTGTTAGGGAAAAAAAGTTTACTAATCCATTGGATTTTGGAACCATTTCGTCTCTGGTAGCCATTTTGGTTACACACTAGAACCTCAGAGTTACGAACAGCTCAGGAATGGAGGTTGTTCATAACTCTGAAATGTTCGTAACTCTGAACAAATTGTTATGGTGGTTCTTTCAAAAGTTTACAAGTGAACACTGACAGCTTTGAAACATTACTATGACAAAGAAAAATGCTGCTTTTAAAGTTAACCATCTTAATTTAAATTAAACAAGCTCAGGAACAGTTGCCTTACTTTGTCAAATCTTTTTTTTTTTTTAGTAGTTTACATTTAACACAGTACTGTACTATATTTTTTTTGGTCTCTGCTGCTGTCTGATTGGACACTTCCAGTTCTACATGAAGGTGTGGTTGACTGGTCAGTTTTTAACTCTGGTGTTCATAACCCTGAGGTTCTACTGTAAGTACTACTGTCTGTTAATGTGCACCAATACCATCACAGAATCAAAGTAAACGTAAAACTTCCCCCATGCCAATCGCTCATCGGGATAACACAGTTAAGGCACATCCGTTTCTTAGCCAACGATACACAAGGGAGTGTTATGGCCAGCATCATATCCAACCACTTTTGGCTGCCCTAACTCCGTGGATCAGGTACCCATTTTTCAGCTGAGTACACTGGAGGCAGCCTTTCAATGTGAGATCAAGCAAGACTCAAACCCACAACCTTCAGGTACCAATCAGTTTAACCAGGGCTATATTTCCAACTACCAACTCCTCTGAAACCAAACAGTTATGCCTTTGTAGACATTGGTTCTGAGATGCTGTGCAGTCTCACAGAAGGGGACTGCTTGCCAGTAGACCTACATTCCATTTCCAGTTCTCTCACTGACTCACTGGTTTACTTGGAAGAAGATACAACCTCTCTGCTCTTCAGTTTCCTTAAAGTTCACTACATTTTTGCTGTGTTATTGTTAGCTACTAAACACAAACATTCAAAACACTGCAGACACAATCTAGTCAGTTTTGATTTTGCACAAATGGAAGAAATTAGTAAAGTACCTGTTGGCACTTAACCAAGTCAATAATGGAGGTAGATTAAGCAATACACACACCTGGTGTCAGAAGTATAAGATATTCTTTCTTTAGTAATTAGACAGCAATTATGAAGTTAACAGCAACTCCAGAAAGGATACATATTTCACAATATAATTGTATTCTCAGTCTGTCAGAAACAGCCACACCAAAACAAGATACAGCTCTGAAACTGAATTGTCACCTCCCCTGGAGGCACAATTGCTCAAAATAACCTTGGGAGGGTGGGAGCCTTTGCTCTGTCATAATTAAATGAGTACTTATTAGCAGAGTGTAGTTGAAGCTGGTACTTTAACCTGACTAGCTAGCTTACAGACATTTAGAATGAAAGCCAAGATGAGGGGAGGAGTTTTGGTATTGGATTACCGAAAGCAGAGTTTTGGAAAACCAGAGGCAGTTCAGAGCCAGGTTTCAGTGTATCCAAGCCAACAAAGTTAGGAGCTAGATGGTCTGGATTAAAAGGTTCTGATTTTGTCATCTCTATAATGGTCAAACCAGGGTGATTTAGGTCCCAATTCGGTTTTATCCAAACCACCAAAGTATGATGGAGGAAGGAAGGAAGGGGGAAATATAAAAGGGCCCAATTTGGACCCTTCTCTAAATTTAAGATAAACCAAATTCAAACGTGACATGAGCAGGCATAACCCCTCCTGAAGTTAATGTGAGACTGCTTATGCTAAGGCTGACTTTGGCCCAAAATATATATTTTAATCTCTTGCCTAGTCTGAGAGAGAAAATCTGCCTTGTTCCATGTATACAACATACACCAGTGCTAAACTAATTGGGTGTTTATTTCCATTGATTACAAGTGGTAATAAGGACTAAGGAGAATACCAATAGATTTTAAAGTCAGATATAACTTATCACCTGATCTGATCTGCGTAAAACAGGCCATAAAATTTCACTCTGACTCCTGCAGAAAGCCCATTATTAAGCTCCATTTCAGTCTCTTTTTCATGGCTCCTCTTGGCCTTCATTTCCTTTGAGAAGTGATACCTGTTGTGGTTCACTTTGATAAAGGTAGAGTAAGTTGTTCAGTGTTTTCAGGCAATAAGGTCATTTTGTTATCTCTTTGCCACATCCCTAGCAATGCTGAAAAGGTGGCATTGTGGTTTGATGGCTAAGATATTAGATCACCTCTTAGTAGAATGATGTATTATCTATTTATTTATATAGATAATTAATTCTCATAATTGTCCCGTGGAAATTGAAAAATGAAGTATTATTCTCATTTTCCAGATTGGGAAAATAAGATATGGTATGGTTTAGGGAGCTGTCCAAGGCTATAGAGTGAGTCAATGAAAAAAGCGTCTATACCACCAAAGCCGAAGATTTACACATCTTAAGCAGTGCTCTCATCAGAAGGTCCAATGCCTATTGAAAGATCAATTGGCAGAGGCCTGGCCACAAATTTAGAGAAGACAAGGCCTCCCCTCTGGCCCACCAGAGTGAGCAGCTGAGAAACATGTAGTGGGCTCTGAGGGGGAGAGAAAGAGTAAAAAGGCAGTAGAGAAGTATCATGACCCTACTCTTCTTTGCTGTAGCTCTATCCTCCCCCATCTTCCTTCTCCTCTTCCTTTATCCTTTCTGCTTCTATATCCTCAGCCCTCCTCTACCATTTCACATCTCTTGTCAGTTTTCCACACACACCCCAAATAATTAAAAAAATTCTTTTGCACAAGAAAATTAACTAAAGTATCTGTATATGTTTCTAGTTCTGGAGTCTACAAATCAAGAAGGATGTTGATAAACTGGAGAGGGTTCAGAGAAGAGCCATGAGAATGATTAAAGGATTAGAAAACAATGTCTTATAATGGTAGGCTCAGGGAGGTCAATCTAGTAATTTTAACAAAGAGAAGGCTGAGGGGTGACTTGATTATAGTGTGTAAGTACCTACATGTGGAACCCATATGTGATAATGGGCTCTTCAGTCTAGAAGAAAAAGGTATAACATGGTGCAGTAACTGGAAGTTGAAGCTAGATACATTCAGACTGGAAATAAAACACATTTTAAATAGTGATGGCAAATAATGATTGGAACCATTTACGAAGGCTTGTGGTGGAGTTTCCATCACTGAATCTTTAAATCAAGATTGCATATTTTTCTAGAAGATCTTCTTAGGAATTTGGGGCAGAGGGAAAGTTCTATGGCCTGTCTTGTACAGGAGGTCAGACTAGATGATCACAATGATCCCTTTTGGCCTTGGAATCTATGAACCAATATACATACGTTTTGTGTGTGCGCGAGCACATGCATATGTTATCTACGCAGGCACACACATCTATAAAATCCCCAAGAAACATGCAAAATAGGTAAATAAAATGGCTACGGCATCTTATTGCTATAATTCTTATTCTCCCTTTCTGCTAAGCTCCTGCTGTCTGACTTCCTTTGGTATGTTTTATCTGTGCTTAGATTATAACATCTTTGGGGCAGAGACTGCTTCTTTTATACGTTCCAGTGATTTGTCTATCAGATTGTAGGCACTCAAGTCACTCTAAGAGGAGCATACTACATTATTGTGTTCTCTGATAAGCTTCTGGCAGTGAGAATCTTTAAAAGCAGAGATCTAAAGGGATAGACGTGTAGTCTTCAAATTCCGCCATCTCAATGAATTTTGCATTGTCCTCTGTCTTCTTTATCCATTCCCTTCAAGTGAACCACTGTGCTGAAGACACAGGCAGAAGGTGGGTACAAGACAAAATTTCTGAGGGATTAAATGGCATAGAGCAGTACAGTTAGAAGGCATATCGTAAATGGCTTTCCCATGGGTGCTGAGGATGATCTAGCCATGTTCTCCGAGTTGTCTACAGCTGAGACTTGACAATGACCTGAGGGAAAACTCCAACAAATTAAGAGGACATGTGAAAATTGCCTAGTTCCTTTTCTCCAGCCTCAGTCCATCACATTCTTTACCTCATCAGTAGCATCTATTAGCCTTGGCCCAAATCAGTCGCTTCCCTACTCCCACCCTGTATTCTTAGTCTTGTGCAGGCCTTTGGCCTGAGCAGAGGGACCATATTTCGAAAATGAACACCCTAAATACACTTCCTCTCTCACATTCCTATTCTTTAATATGCCCCTACCCCGATATAACGTGACCTGATATAACACAAATTCAGATATAACGCAGTAAAGCAGCACTCTAGGGGGCGGGGCTGCGCACTCCGGCGGATCAAAGCAAGTTCGACATAACGCAGTTTCACCTATAATGCGGTAAGATTTTTTGGCTCCCAAGGACAGCGTTATATTGGGGTAGAGATGTGCATCTATTCTATTTATTCACTGGGCCAGAAAGATAGTGAGAATGACTCTATAGCCTGGGCACTTACCTGGTGGGGAGACATCCAAGTTCCAATTCCTGCTCTAATTAATATTTAATTATTAATACACAGAGGAACTGCTCCAGTAGGAGAGATCGAGAGAGACCTACTCCAGTATATCCTATAGCAAGGTACTCACTTGCAATGTGGGAGAGCCAAGTTCAAATGAGACATAGTGGGGACTTGGCTCCAGTAGACCACATCCTGGGTGAGTGCTTTATCTCTGGGGCATAAGAATGGCATCCCCATCTCCTCTGGAGATTTTCTGAATGGGGTTGCCAAATGTCCTTTGCTTTTCATAGAAAAGCAGTTAAAAATGCCCAGAATTGGAACTAAATATTTTGTTTAGGGTTGAACAAAACATTTGGTTTGACCTGAAATTATTTTTTTTCCAGTTTTTTGTTTTGCTAAAAACCATTTTGCTTTTCAGGTCTATCTGATATCATCTCCTCTTCCCTCCCACACCCATCCCCGCCCCAGCTGACCAGCAAACCAAATGATTATTCATACAACTCTGCTCATCATGGATACCTTCTGAACAATAATAATTTGCTGCCCTTTCCTGGGGTTTATAACATTTAAATACATGGAAGATGGCATTCTTCTTGTCATATCTTGCTGCAGTTTCTAAATGGCAGGGTGCCAGAGGTGGCTGCTGGATTTTTTTTTTCCTTTAGCTAAAATAGATGACAGGTTTTTGGATGTGCCTACCATGTTTGTAGAAGCCAATCATAATGCAGAAGGGAGAGAGCAAATTGGCCCAAAGCAACAAAGAATGAGATGTGGGCCAAATTCATTCCTGAAGTAACTCATCGGAGTTGTAACAAGGAAGAATTTGCCCCACTATGTGGATAAGGCTTCCATCATCAATAGCTTTGACAATATTAGCTCCCTCAACAGAAATATCAAATCTATCTCCAGAGCCTGTGCACACAGCTGACTGCATTAGAAACTGGGAGCAGATTTCCAAACTGTCGGAAGTGGACTGCGTGGAGGGTTTTTTGTTTTGTTTTCTCTCTTTCTTTCTTTTTTTTTTTTTAAATCAAAGTACTTCTTGAATAAATGTTCTGTTATTTTAGGGAACTTGAGTACATTCTGTTAAAAGAGGAGAGAGTTCTCCAGTTACACTGAAACAATCTGGTTTAGAACAAGCACTTATCAGCTGTGAGATTCATTTCCCCTGCAACAGCGTGTCTGAGTCAAGCAGGAGAAATTACAACTTATTTCCAGTGAAGGGTGAAAATGTGACTTCTTCAGATGCTTCCATGCTCCACATAAAAATTTATGCAGCCTCAACATCACACCTGCATTTGCCTCAAAAGAGGAACTGATATGGCCCCAAAAGGGCAGTTTGTAGTAGCCCTTTGCACCACACCCTTTGCTATTTTAAAAATGTGTTAAAGTGAAGAGCATAGTAAGTAGAACAGATAACCCACCTCTTTGAAGGGGTATGGCATGCACAGCAACCACCTCAGATGGAGAGTCAGAAAAACGGCACGAAGGAAGTGAGAGACAAGGGTATCTGCCAAACAAAGACTCCAGACGGATCCAAACAACCCAGAACATGGGTGGGGAGGAGGGCTCAGAATGTGAATCTGGATCTCAGTTTAGCACCCGATCTGTCCCTTCCTCTGTAAAGGGCCATGCCAAAACCACAGACCCAAACACACCAAAAGTTGGGGAAGCTTATTATTAGTTATTTGTATTTGAAATCTGGATCTGAATTGTGCAGCTGGAGCCTACTATAAAAAAATGCAAACAATAGAGAGACAAGGTGGATGAGGTAATATCTTTTATTGGACCAACTTCTGTTGATGAGAGAGACAAGCTTTCCTGAAGAAGAGCTCTGTGTAGCTTGAAAGCTTGTCTCTCTCACCAACAGAGGGTGGTCCAGTAAAAATATTACCTCACCTACCTTGTCTCTCTAATATCCTAGGACCAGCATGGCTACAACAACCCTGCATAATGCACACACTGCAATTTCAGAAGGTCAAGCCAGTTGTGGGCACTCCCTGGAGAACATTTCCCAAGGTGCCAAGTAACCAGGCTGGCAGTTTATGAAAGACTTACTGCTCTCAACTGCCTCATGCCAAATCAAATGAGGCTGTACTATGTACTCTCACATGCCCACATCCCAGTACTGAGAAATGAGCAAGTGACCCCATTTACCTCTCACCATGAAGAAACACAGAAGCAAGTGATGTGTTGTCACCATCCATTTAGAAATACAAGCCTCATCCAGGATGAATAGTGAAACTGGTCTGTTAACTATTATCAAAAAGCAACTTGCTATTTGCTTGTGGTAGTTTCCACAGTTATCAGTATAAATATTATAGTAACACCAATCGACGTCCACAAAGACTGTGCAGAACACCTAGCCATACGGGGCCCCATACATTTAATAAGACAGGCTCTCCCTGGAAGAGCTTATAGATTAAGACAAGATGTGGGGATGGGGAAGGAGGAAATACTATTAATCCCATTTGACAGATGAGGAATTTAGGCACAGGGAGGTTAAGGTACTGCCCAAGGTCAGATAGGAATTCTGTTGCAAACCTGTGAATGGAACCCCATTCTCACATCCTAAATCACATCCTAACCAAAAGACCACCCTTTCTGTACTAGATGCCACAAAAATGCCAAAGAAGGTACAGTCCCTGCCCCAAAGAGCTTATCACCTAAAAACCAACAAGAGCTTGACATCTAAAAATATGAGAGGAAAAACATCTAATTCCAACCACATGATGACAGTTTCCTGCCATCCTCTTGGTCAATGTGGTATGTGTATCTGTGAAGAGAAGACTGTATGATACATCTGATGTGTAGTTGCCCATTGTGACTATGCCTCACTGTTCTCTCTGCCATACCACAGCTAAATTGAGGCCTGAGGTGGCCCAGCTGGCCTATCACCACCACTCAGCTGCATCATATTCTTTTCTTCATTGACAGCACAGACAGTGCTGCAGCACCCATTGCTCTTTTAGTGAGACCCCAACTTCTTTGGGCCTGTCTTCTGTCTCTTAGAACAACAGAATCAGAACTGTAGGGCGCAAGGGACCACAGGAAGTCATCTAGCCCATCCCCCACACTGTTTAGGTATACCTAGACCATCCCTGACAGGTATTTGTCTAATCTGTTCTTAAAAACCACCTATGACAAGGATTCTATAACCTTCCTAGGTAACCTGTTCCAGTGCTTAAATATCCTTATAGGTAAAACGTTTTTCCTAATATCTAACCTGAATCTCCTTTGCCACAAACTTACCAGATTACTTCTTGGCCTACCCTTGGTGGACACAGAGAACAATTGATCATCTTATAACAACCTTTTACATAGTTGAAGACTGGAAATTACATCTAAGAAGGGGACATAACAGCTTTCCAATCAAGCTAGTGTGCAAAAACTAGAGGTATAGCCCTCACAGCACAAGCAGCAGGATGGGCTAGCCACCTGAGTACAATCACATCTGAAATTCTAGGTACATACTCCAGTGGCCATTCTCTCACTCACACCGCTGCGCTGCTGCTACACTGCTGGTTTTAGTGCATTAGCTCAATCAGAGCTAGTACTGGTAAGTCTACCCAAGCTGGCAATTACGCCTCCAGCTCCACTGTGGACATACCCTTGGGTCTTCTCTTCTCTAGAATAATGCCCAGTTCTTTCAACCTTTCCTCATAGATCCTGTTTTCTAAATCTCTGCTCATTTTTGTTGCTCTCTGTAATTTGCTCACATCTTTCCTAAAGTGTGGCACCCAGAATTGGATATAGTACTTCAGCTGAGGCCTCACCAATACCAAGCAGAGCAGAACAATTGCCTCTGGTGTCTTACATTTGACATTCTTGTCAGCTCATCCCAGAACGACATTCCGGCTGCATCACATAGTTGACTCATATTCAGTTTATGATTCACCATGACCCCCAGATGTATTTCAGCAGTTGCAGAAATAAGGGGGGAAGTACAAGGTGAAAAAGACTGCAAAAATCTCACAAAAATTATTAAAAGGATCATTTTTAATATGCAGGGGAGGGAGGACAGAGAATAATTAAAATACAATTGCTTTTTTTTTTTTTTAAAGTTCAGTATTTTATCCAAAATATTTTTGTCAGAAAAATAATTTTAAAACACAGTAAAATCTATAATTGCTTGATTAGCTGTGTCCTTCTTATTGTTTGAGAGGGGCACTGGGTTGGGAACAAAGCTGAAACCACCCAAATGCTGTCTGAGCAACTCTCAGACCTGCTGGCTGAGGATAGTGGTGGTGGACAACAGGAGGGAAAAGCATTGTGGGATGGAGCTGAGAGGACTGTCTGCACCAGTACAGCTACAACACCCAGTTGTGGAGAAGCATCTCAAGTCTTGCCCAGAGCTGATGCAGTCACTGAATGGGGTTTTCAAAAGCACTCAGCACTGACATAAAACTGATCCCGCAGAAGTCAGTAATAAGACTTCTTTTGATTTCAACGATCACAGAACCAGGCCAATGCTGAGTGCTTTTGAAAAATCCCACCCACCGTGGTTAATGAGAACACATGGGAACATTCAAGCCCCTTTTGTGTGTGGACGCAAACATCCAGCTTCCTTGTTGCAATGAGCCTTGTGCAGGTATTGACAGCTGTGCAAAGTGAGGGCAAGGTGCGTGTAAATGGTTACCTTCTGATTTTATAGTGTTTTACACGCACTTTACTCTGGTGTTTATGACCACATAAGGTGTAGCGCAAAAGAGAATTTGGCCCAATTTTTTTTAATAAGAATTCCAGGTGCTTTGATGGGTACTGCCAGCACCCGCATTCTCTAGTATAGACAGGATTACAGAGTGCTAAAATGTGTCCCATAGCCACATATGTTTAATATGCAGGTGCAGCCTATGTGTCCCATCATGCACTGCTCTATCTTGACAAGAGTGACCATTCACATTGGTGTAATGATTCAACAAGATCATGCATTCAGATTAGTATCCAGTGGAGAAGTCTGCTCTGACTGCACCACTTAGGTAGTCAAATTCCTCTTCTTGGACTCAAGGGTGTGGCCCTTGTGTTGACCAGTTGCCAGTAGGGCCTTTGGGCTAATTTTGAGTACCTCTGCTCAAGCATGCTACACATTTACTCTCTGCCTACAAATGACAAAAGGGCGTGAATCTAGTTACTATCATTTTCACAATGTGCTGACTTAGCTATACTGCCGTCAGGCAGTTTACGGTAAATTTATTTCACTTCTCAAATACTATTTCCTTAAGTGCAATGAACTGTGTGCAGGGAATTACTGACAGTTCCTCTTCCTTTGCTTTACCATACCAACCAGTTCTCATTGTGGCAGGGCTGAGATACTGAGAATTGACAATCTGCTCCCTAATCTGTATTGTGGTAGAACCTGGAAGCCTCAGCCAGGTTGGAACTCTATTGTTATGGCTACTCTACATACACACAGTAAGTTACTGCTCCTGCCCCCAAAAGCATACACAGAGAGCTGTAAGTGGCTGTGGCAAGCTTGTAGTTTTGAAGCAGCACAAGAGAGCTTTCAAATGAGAAATTAAAGAACTGTGACCACCACCTATCATCTGTAAAGCAAGGCAGTGTTGTTGTCACCATTCACCCTTACGAATTACACTTTCACACACTTCAGATCCATTCTATTTTACCTACCTCTGGTGGAGCCCACGGCTTTGCTCCTACTAAATGCCATTCAAAGACTTGCAGTATTGTGTTACTCATGTCCCCTTCACTTGATTGCAACTCTGCCTCTCATCATAGTTCACTTTTTCCTTGAATGTAGTATATCCTGGATTCTTGGCACTGATATGCCAATGATCAACACAAAGCGAAGGATCTTCTGTTGCTGAGTAAGGTTACGGTCTAGCAAGAATGAGGGACTTGGGAGACTCCCTGTTTCCTGAAGAGGACACAATTTGTTCTTCATAAGCAGAAGCTGGGCTTGGACAGTCCTTGTGTGATGGAGTGGATAGTGTCAGCTGAAAAATAATGTGACATGGATGGGATTATTGAAAATTTGGAAACATCAGCTAAAGGAGAATGACCCTTTGTCCAATAATTATGCAAGGGGAGGCAGCGATGCCCTGGGGGAGGGAAGGATTCTAACTTCATTTCAAACAGAGATACATCTATTTATTAATGAATCAGCACCAGCAAGAAAGCAAGCAATTGTCTTTGGAGAAGGCAGGTAAATCATCTATGAAAGTTCCAACAAGATTTTACATTAATGCTTCTTAAGAGATGGGAGGGGGAAATCCACCCTGTTTTCCAAGGAAAATGGAGATTTATCCACTTCTCAGGAGAATACACCAGCACAGACATTGGAGTCCCATGTTTTATTCAAATAGGAACAGGATAGTTATTTTGACAACACTGGTTGAAACCTGACCTTTTCAAAGAAATCAAAGACATAATTTGCAGACCAGCATAGACACTAGGAGAGATTCTGGGTAGAGAAGGAGGTGGGGTCTCTCTGCAAGACTGAAGCTCAGTGGCACAAGGGGCTGGAACTCAGACAATGAGGTGAATCGAGAGAGAGAGAGAGAGAGAGAGAGGGAGAGAGAGGGCCTGAGATTTGCCTGACAGTGCACTAATGATGTGAGCACCTGATATGTGATAACTTTAAAGGTTTGGGCCTACCTAGGCAAGGCTTAGGAACCATAGGCACGGGTATGTTTTGTGTGCCATTCATCTTTGATTTCGGTTGGTTTTTATTTAAGAACCTTTTGGATCTTAGACTGTTTGGCACAATGCACCACAGTTTGTCCAGAGGAGAGGTAAGCAACCCTTCAGCATCTGGGGAGACAGATTCTGCATCTAATCCACACTCAGGTCCTCAGTGAAAGGCTCAGGCAGGGGTTCTGTCCCATAGGTGTGGTCCATGCTCTGGCTGGATTCTTCCTTAATGTTCTTTCATATATGTAAAAAGAGTAACCATCTAATCTAAGAGTGACCATCTAATCTTTCAGACTGAAAGTAAGGAAAACAATCCAAAAAAGAACTAATGTAAAATCGCCCTACAAGAGCATCGTGTGTTTGCCTTGTTTTATCTGAACAGCCATCTAGAAAGTAAAAGTGCTTTCCAAAATGGAGAGGCTCACAGCACATTGGCAGAAAGCCTCCTGTCATTTAAAGGCATAGAACATAGAAAACTGAATGATAACACTTTCGACAAGCATACGTAAACCCTTGCATCCTGAAGCATGCAGTGTGCAATCACAACAGGCAACAAACAAACCTGAGGGCAGGGCCAGCTCCAGGGCTTTTACCGCCTCAAGAGGCGGAAAAAAAAAATAAAAATCTGCGATAGGCAGCAGCTCCACCGCGCCGCTTTCTTCTTTGGCAGTAATTCGGCAGCAAGTCCTTCCCTCCAAGAGGGACCGAGGGACCCGCCGCCAAATTGCCGCCGAAGAGCCAGACGTGCCACCCCTTCCCCTTGGCCGCCCCAACCACCTGCTTGCTGAGCAGATGCCTGGAGCCGGCCCTGCTTGAGGGGCAAGGTGACATCTTGTGACAGTAGATCTTTCCTCATAGATCTAATATGGCTCCTCAGCCACTGAAATGCAGCTCTCTCTGGGGTGCAGGACCGGCTCTAGGCACCAGCAAAGCAAGCACATGCTTGGGGCAGCACAATTCCAGGGGCGGCATTCTGGCCATTCTTTTTGATTTGTTTGTTTTTGCTTGGGCGACATTCCAGCCACCTCTGGTTTTTGTTTGCTTAGGCAATTGTGCTCTTGGCGCTTGGGGTGGCAAATTTTTTGCTTGGGGCAGCAAAAAACCTAGAGCCAGCCCTGCTGGGGTGGAACCAAGCAGCAGTTTACAGCACCTAGCATAATTGGGGCCCCATCCTCGTTGGTCCGTAGGCACTACTGCAATAAACAATTAATAAATATAAATACAACAAATAAAAATGGTGCAGAATAGTTTAAAAGGAACAACCATTGTCTAGGGCTTCAAATGGTGAAGGAGAAGTTTCTCCTCCTAGAAGCTGATGCAATAGTTTAAAAAAAGATGTCTACTAATAATATCAGTACTACCACTGTTACTTGAGATTCTGAAACAGAATCATCCTGCTGTCATCTGGTCAGAAGACTGATCTGCCTCCACTGTATGAGGCCAAGTTCATATTACGTACTAATGCCATATGTTGCACTTTCTTCCTCTTCTCACACTCTGACTGCATATTGAGCAAACAACAAAACCCCCTCACTGTGTCTGTTTCAGCTCATACTAATTTTATAGAGTCTTTAAAAAACTTAAAAAGAAGAACTGATTTCTGAGATTTTCCTATTGCAAGAAACTTTGACAACTATTGTCTTTTTGCGTGTTTGCTTGTTACAGCTGCTGTTTCTGGAACTGCAGGGCAGTTGCTCATTGACTAAAGTACTTGATTCAGGGCCAGGCTTTCTCAGCTTTCTTACTGGCATTCAGGATTACTAAAGTTTACAAGTAATTGCATATAGAAATTAGGCACAGAATTGCATGAGTATTTTTACATGCATCCCTGAACTCCTGGAATTTTAAAAATCAGGCTGACAACATTCAGTGAAAAGTAGGGCTGTCGATTAATCACAGTTAACTCAGACAATTAACTCAAAAATTAATTGTGATTAAAAAAATTGATCACAATTAATCACAATAGAATACCAAATGAAATTTATTACATATTTTTGGATATCTTTCTACATTTTCAAATATATTGATTTAAATTACAACGGAGATACAAAGTGTACAATGCTCGCTTTATATGATTATTTTTATTACTAATATTTGCACTCTAAAAATGATAAACAAAAGAAATAGTATTTTTCAGTTCACCTCATACAAGTAGCGAGCAGCATTATCTTCTGCAAATGTAAACAAACTTGTTTGTCTGAGCAATTGGCTGAACAAGAAGTAGGACTGAGTGGATTTGTAGGCTCTAAAGTTTTAGATTGTTTTGTTGTTCAGGGTTTTTTGCATAATTCTACATTTCAAATTCAACTTTCATGACAAAGAAATTGAACTACAGTACTTGCAATGGGGGAACTGAAATATACTATTTGTTTTTTACAGTGCAAATATTTGTAATAAAAAAAATATAAATTGAGCACTGTACACTTTGTATTCTATGTTGTAATGGAAAATCAATATATTTGAAAATGTAGAAAACATCCAAAAATATTTAAATAAATGGTCTATTATTGTTTAACAATGCGATTAATCGCGATTAATTTTAATTGCTTGACATTCCTAGTGAAAAGTAATAACAGATGTGATATACAGTATTGACAAAAAACTAGTATTCAACTACCACAGGGGCATCTAAACCATCCCTTATAGCCTGATGCCTAACTTAGCCTTAAACATGTCCAGTGAAGATGATTTCACAACCTTCCTTGATGGTTTTTTCCATACAACTTTTCTGTACAACTTTCCATATAATTTTTTCCATGACTCTTCTTACAATTCTCTCTTTCACCAGTTCTTTAGTACAAGGGCCATGTACATGAGTGTAGGAATGTATTTGTTCCTGAGGCAATCAGTTGTTTGCAATAATATGATACTTCGCACGACTATAGCAATTTTTAGATCCTGCTCTTAGTTCATTTTCCAAACATTACTGAATGTTTTATCCCCATGTTACAGATATGAAAATCCAAACAAATCTGTGGCAGAGCCAGGAATAGATATTAGAAGATTCTGAATTCCTCTGTGTTGCAAATAAGAACTTTGATTTCTTTGTGTCTCTGTGCTCACGTCACACCTATCTGCATCAGAAAAAAGACACTTTTTAAAAAATGTGTATGCCTCATTATATTCTGCTTTGATAATATAATAATTTATACTTCCCTCTTATAATTTAAAAAAAAAAAGTACTGCAGGATGCTACAGCAATGATCCCAAATGCTGCGCTAATATTATTCTAAATGACAGCATTTTGGACTATTATTACAGAATACACTAACATAATTTTGTAAAACAACTCTACTTTTCATGCAGAGCTCAAAACGCTCTACAAAATTAATTAACATTGCTCTACTTCCCATGCCAGCTTTTGATTTTTGATAAACCCTAATTATGTGGGAGAGTTTTTATCAATGTAATAGTTTAATTGTAACAATATTTGTCATTTCCCATCCCTTGCCTTTGCTTCTTATTCAAATATGCGTATGCTATGTTATACTACGCTGCCAACACCTGTGACCTGACCCTTGCTTTGTTTATACCTGCCAGCATGTTTCTTGTGGTTGTCAGCTGAACTGCATGGAAGTAGCTGGACTCCATTTGTGCCCCAAATCTGAGGAGACGCCCCTACATTCATAAACACCACACTGTAAAACAGAATAGTGATTTAAATGGAGTAGGCAGGGAGATTTAGTCTACAAAACTAAAAAATTACCTACTTCATTTTATAAGTCATTTGGCTTCTAATTCTTGCCCATGGGAATCACCATCTCAAGGGCTTTGATATAGGAGGTATACGGCTTGTATACCTCAGCATACATGTCCTGTGGGCAACATTACATAATATGGCTGACATTTTTACATCCCGCTTTCTCTTCACAACCTCCTGGATCCCTCCCCTCTAACTTCATCCACTAGGATCATGTTATTGAGCAAACTGTATGTAATAGCAGGTATTCTTCAGAAGATTACGGGAACATTGCAGGTGGAGTCAGTGCCATGTCTCAGTCGACCTGTAAGTGCATTTCAAATTGCTAATCCAAGAGTAGTTGTTTGCAAGCAACTTTTGCCTCTGCCCTCTTTGGAAATGTTAGATGGCAATTCAGCAGCAGATTTCAGCTTCAGTTCCAGAGCAGAACAACCCACATACCGCCTTCCTTTTCTCCCACTTATAACCCTCTGGTCCTCCCTATGTTTTTCAAGTTACTTTGCCTTTCCACTGCTACTTGCTTTGTGGTGTCCCTTCAATATTCATGATAGACAGACTGTGAAGAAAAGTATCTTAGATAAAGAGAATCATTCATGTATGCCATGCTAGTTTGTCTATACCTGGGCTGGCAATCTCAGAATTCATACATCCTTTTAATGTTCTTCTCAATGTCGTCTTAATACTGTAGTTCTCTCTCCATCCCCACTGGTTACATCTTCACCTACATCTCAGAGTCCTCTGAGCAGTAGGTGTATATATATGTATGTGTATCAGGGCCGGCACCAGCGAAGGAAGCAGGTGACTGGGGCGGCCAATAGAAAGAGGCTGCAGTCCGTCTGTTGTTGGGGTGGCACGTCCTGGTCAGCAGCGGCGGCACTTCGGCGGCAGCTGAATCGGCCCGCTTCAGTCTTTGGGGACACTTCAGCGGCAGGCCCTTCACTCCCTGTCTTCCTCTTCGGTAGCAGCTCAATCAGGTTTTTCTTTTTTTTTTTCCCACCGCTTGTGGCAGCAAAAAAGCTGGAGCCGGCCCTGATGTGTATAAATATGTTACACATGAAAATGACGACTGTGGAATTAAATCTACTTTGCAACAATTCTGCCTGTTCCTGCTCCATACCTGATTGGGGAACTTTTTTAAACAGATGTGTGAAATAAGAGGTTTCTTCAATCATCATGGTGAAGGGGTAGGTGAGCCTGTGGCTTTCCCACTCATTCCATTTTCAATAGGGAGTACATAACAGCAAAGAAAATGTTAAGCTTACAGTACAGGAAAATTCAATCTATAAAATGATATAGGCGATTTTTCAATGTCATTTGGTCCTATAATAGTTACTCATAGGCTATGCCACACCATTCTATAGCATGTTTTGCAATACTGGTTTTGCAGGGTTTTCTGTTATATATAGAGATGGACCTGGATGTGTCCCCTAAATCCAAACATCCCTGAACTTTGTGATGAATCAGAGATCTGAATTTTACAGAAATCCCATTTCTCTGACTTGAGGGTTTGAAAATCTGCCTGTAGAACTGATTTTTGCAAAAAGAACTGATGTCTTGCAGTATTCCCTTTGATTCAGATGTACAAAGCTTCTTTTATCTCTCATCTCCATCCCTCATGGAGCTAGAAGTATTCTTTCTGTACCATTTTCTCTTCCACTCCCTCCCACCTAGCCCCCCTTGAGGCCCTGTATCATAGCTATATTTCATCTGTTTTGGAGAAAAGGGGTGAGAACCGGTGGAGCCTACAGTAGCTGAAAGAAAAGATGGATGTATCTAGCACATGCCAAGAAAATAAACATCAAATCTCAAGCGTTGTCTGATTCCCAGGAATTCTGAGAAACTTGCCACTTTCTCACTTTGATTTGCTTATTTTACAAGCTCAAAGAATAAAGTATTGGATGTTACACAGAAGCTGCCCCAGGAAATAATTCACTCATTCCACCACTCTAGACTTCAAGGAAAAAAAATCAGTAAAGGGGGGGCGGGTGGGAAGCCAATTTCTCCGCAAAATATCCAGTTTCTCAGTCACTTTAACAGTCTCTAAGTGAAAAGAATGTTTTGGTTTGGTGTCCTTCCAATTCTCGTGGTTTAGCTGAGGATTTTGGAGAATGTATTTACTACATAGCTAACTGCTAGAACAGATTTATCCTGCAGTTTGGGCCTTGCCATGTGCTGAATGATTATACAGGCCTGGAGGGAGTCTGAAAGCATAAACATTTACTTCATAAAAGAGATTCTGCAGACAGGAGGCCCGAGACAATTGACTCTGGGTAATCATTTGTGCTTCGCTTAAAAAAAATAAATTAAAAAAAAAAATCCTCAGTTGCCAGAAGCCATAGCGGAGACGCACACACACTGCAGGAACACAGGCCTTTTCCATAATGGGCAATGAATAAATCAGGACTGGTCTAGGAATAAAGCTGCCAGTTGGCTGAATGCTATTCACAGAGTTTTACAATCCAACCATCCGCCTCGTGTTTAATATAGAGATAAACTCAATGAAGATTAGAGATTCCTGCACGCATTGCTTTGTCTTGACTTGGGTAGGCAAATTAACAAAAAAAATATGCTTTTGGACCTTGTTGAACCAGTGAGGTGATTCACCACCATTTTGCTGTTCTCCTGTGGGCTCTGAAAAGTTTTCATAGGTTCCCATTCCAGTTCAGACTAAGTAGAAATATCTCCAGTATCAAATGTACAGTATTATGATCAGATACCACAGTGATAGGTGCCTTTGAAATACACAGGCAGGTTTCCCTTAGAGGCATACTTTCCTTCCACCCTTGCACAGAATGGAGATCAAATGCAGAAAGAGAATAGGAGCTTAACTGTCATCCCTTGGGGGCTTCATTCCCATCACCATACTCTTCCAGCCTGTTGTTTCCCAAGTCTGTATCCCTTACTCCTATAGATGCTAGGCATTTTTCTGTCCTTCTCCAGAGTGCAAGATTCCTCCCTCCCCCGCCACAGCTCTTTCTGCTTCTCACTGACCCCCAATTCCCCTTAAAAAACTAAAGAGCAGAAGTTGGGAAAATTCATCATTTTTGTGGACTATATTTCTCACACTAAAAAACACATATGCATGTGAAATGCCATAACAAATGGTGAAATGTTGCCCTTGTGACCCAACAAGGCTTGCCAGCCATCTTGAAATGTATGGGTCAGCCCCAATTTTCAAGCCTCACCTGACTTGCAGAGCTTGAGGATGATTGAAGACTGTGACTTCATGTATAGCTTCACAATAGACCACCACCAGTGTGATGTGTTGGAGCAACAAGGTCACATGTGAAGTAAAATATCGTGACAGCTTCCTGGCACCACATTGCACTTATTTTGTCCTGCAGAAAAAAATGGATAAGAGACCCAGTTCCATCTATCAAAATAACTAAGCAAAGACAAAGCCTAAAGAGGACTTAATAGTCATCTCTGGATGTGTCCCCTAAATCCAAACATCCCTGAACTTTGTGATGAATCAGAGATTTGAATTTTACAGAAATCCCATTTCTCTCCCATTTGCTGAGGATGAAGATGAACTAAACTACAGCTTTCTGGTGAGCTGGTGTGATGATAGAATCTCACTGTTCCAGGGAACGCCTATTGCTTTGCTAGGAAAAGCATTAGAGCTGGGATAGTCAATTATTTTTTGTCACAATCCAAATTTCTTGGTCAAGGTATAATCAAGATCCAGACTTCAGAGAAACATTTTTCACATCACAATAACAATAATGACAATAAGTAAATAAAAAGATGTCATGGTCCATTCGAAAGCATCTGGTGGTACAGATTTGGCCCACAGTCCACCTACTGACTATCCATGTATTAAAGAGTTTGTGCTTGTGAAACACTTTGAAATGCAAAGCACTATATAGCTGTAAAATATTATTTTATGGTATAGGACCTATGAAGCCCTAATTGGTCTTGGGAACAACTGTCCCTCTCTCCAGTCACAACTAGTGTGATCTTCTGCTGGATTGCTCTTGCTATCAGTTCCTGGTGTTGAGCTCTCCAAGGTCAGTGGCTCCACAGTTTTAGAGAAAGATCAGAATCTAAGGATGAAGGCCTCTCTCTCTCCAAGTGCCCCAGGATCTGATATGGTAAACTCTGGGCCACAGTGCAAGACTTACCTTTTATAACTGCCCTCTGGACTATTTTTCCATCTGGATACATAGGTGAATTTAACAGTCATTTTTAGACCTTAACTTCACTGATTTTGTATTTGTAGTAGAATGTGGCCACATGCAAAAGCAATGGGTGCTGGTGTTTACTATACTGTGATGCAATAAACAAACAACAGTGGCAATTGGTGTTGCCCGCTGTCTCAATTAACTTTGTTTAAACAGAGCCCATTACCTTGCATAACCAGTGATTAGAAAGGATGCCTTATGGTCATCAGCGATTTGAGGACTTAAAAATGGGCAAGGACATTTAGAAGTACAGGATCTCCGAGGTGGCTAAAGGCCTTCTTGAAGTTACAAAGAGTCCTGTGGCACCTTAAAGACTAACAGACGTATCGGAGCATGAGCTTTCGTGGGTGAATGCCCACTTCAGACGCATGTAATGGAAATTTCAAGAGGCAGGTATAAATATGCAGGCAAAAATCTGTCTGGAGATAATGAGCTTAGTTCAGTCACAGAGGGTGAGATCCTCTTCTAGCAGCTGAGGTGTGAAGACCAAGGGAGGAGAAACTGGTTCTGTAGTTGGCTAGCCATTCACAGTCTTTGTTTAATCCTGAGCTGATGGTGTCAAATTTGCAGATGAACTGGAGCTCGGCAGTTTTTCTTTGAAGTCTGGTCCTGAAGGGTTTTTTTGCTGTAAAATGGCTACCTTTAAATCTGCTATTGTGTGGCCAGGGAGATTGATTCCCTAGGAGGACTATTGGAAAGTATATAATTACATAGTACAATCTGTTCCATAGGGACAGACACAGCAAAACTGAAATGCAGATAAGATTGACACTTTGACGTAATCACACTTCACTGAGCAACAGTCAAAGCTGTCAAACAGCAACAGAACGCAAGTGGCATGTGAGTATGAATATTAACCTTGTAACCTCAGCTACCTCTAATTTTCATCCAGCATTGCCTGGTCAGTTAATGACCTACACTGTGCTGAGTTCACCCACTGGAGAGAGTAAGGCAACAGCATCAGTGAGCTACATTCTAAAGGACACAGGGGAAAGTGTCTTGAAACAAAGTACTAGAAAAAATGATGGCACAAGAAACAGAATAAAGCAAAGAACGTGGGATTGGGTCAACCAATCCCTGCAATCTATGCTCTGAATGATGGAGGAAGGAACTTGTGAAGGATATCACGCACACTTGATTCGCCCTTGGGCGCATAATATTTGCAATGTCTAGTTCTTACTGATTCACCTCTATCCAAAGGGAGTCAAAGTCTGGAATTTTATCACCTAGTTTATGTACCAAATGTTCATAAAAGATGACCTTCTGCCACACTCAGTTCCCAGTTCCTAACAGCAGTGCTATTCCCCAGTTAACATCAGAGCAATGCCTTGGCACAAGAGGACAAAAAACTAGTGCTGATTGAATATGATGTTTTAATTGTATTTGGTATCACAGAAAAGTTCTGGACAAAATATTAACTGCAGCAAGTGAGCTAATCTGGGAAGTTTTAAACATTTGTATTGAGTTTTATCACACTCAGAAATTGAAATTAATGGAAAAATTCCCACTGACTTCAGCAGGAGCAGGTCCACTAAACTCTAATGCAATTGGTATTAGAATATATATATATATATATATATATATATATATATATATATATATATATATATATATATATATATATAAATCAGGAGTAACTTCCGCTGGTGTTAAGCAAGTTACATCAACATAGAATCATTGTAAGTGAGAAGAGTTTTTGGACCCCATTTCTGTTAGCAAAGCTCATTAGAAATGGGTCTGAACAGGAACCTCAGATCCAACTTCACGCTACCAATGAGTCCCCTGAATTATGGGGAAATTCAGTTCTATATCTAATCTGGATTCAAATATCCTGGCTTGAGTCCATCTATAGAATTTGACTCCACGTTCCTGAAACAAAGGTTAAACCAACTCTCCATTACCCATCTTACTCACAGGACAATTTGTGAGCCCAAATTTTGTTCATTTCTTCCAGAAGCTTAAATTGCATTCAGAAGAGGGCAGTGTCAGTGCTGTTTCTCACCTGTTCTCAACAGGGAACTGCCAGTACAACTAAACCTCTACTAGTGAGATGGGATTTGGCAAGTTCTTTTCAGAATTTGGAATCAGGTACGTTTGCTTGTTTCTCATCCCACACAGTCAACTAGTAGGTACTATCTGGTTTTACAGTACTGTGTATATCATAAGATAAGGAATCTATACTACTAGAAGTTGAAGATTATGCCACATGTAAATGAAAAATCAATTTGCATTAAGATATCTCGGTCATAATGTTAATAGATTTGGTGGTAGCACATTATTTCTAGAGTTTAATGCATCTACAATGCACATACAATTTCTTGGATGTGTAGCTATGCTAGTATTGGGATTAGAACAGAGTGGAGTAAGAGAATACTAGTGTTTGAGTGAACAGTACTGTTAGTCTTTTCATTATTTGAGCAACTAAGCATCCACAGCTAGAGAAAGAGCAAATATTAGAAACTTAAATTCAAACTGCTCTGATTTTCAGGTGAGTTCAAGGTCAGATTCCTAGACCATGACCTGCTATTACAGGTTGGTACTGCATCAAATCTATGAAACGCTGTCATTCTCACGTTCTACCCAAGATGGTGGAAACTGTACTAGAACAGATGATCACATCAGATTCCCACCATTCAAGATAGCAGGAATCTCATAGTATCTACTATTTGGGGCCAAAACCTTACAAGAACAATTTACATGGTTTTAGCACCGTTGTCTGTAAACCCAAGTCCTATCCTCAAACCTGAACATTAGCCTAAACTTGGATCCAGCTCCTGATCCAAGCAGAATCTCCTCAGACCATCTTTATTTACAATCATGAAATGAACATGTTTTGCATTTCCTCTTGACTTGGGCAACTTTTCTCTCTCTCTCTCTCAGATGACACACTACCTTCTAGCCCTATCTCCAGGCATTTATTTAATTTCTGATATGAGGAAAGGAAACTATTTTCCCCCCTCCAGGGTCCAGGATTTTGTACCATTAAAAATTGAAAAATAAATAAATAAAACTACAACCAGCTATAAAAATATTAAAATGTTAAAGAAGTTGCAGATGTTCCTAGGAGAGCTACTGAATATTTTGGCACTTTTGCGCTGTCACTGAAAGCAAAACATGATATTCAATTATGGCTGTTGAGTGATTTTATAAAATTTAAGGCAATCGAGACAAATAGGTACTGGATAGAACCACAGAGAACATAGATTAGACAGGCCAAATTGGTTAAGGTTTTCAAAAGCACCTAAGAGATTTAGAAGCCTAAGCCACTGGGTGAAATCCCAGTCCCACTAAAGCCAATAGCAAAACTCCCGGCGACTTCAGCGAGGCCAAGATTTCACCCTTCAATTTTCAATGAAACTTAAGTTTTTACAAAGTGGCTCAGACACTTAAGATGAGACTTAGGTCATAAGTCACTTAAATGCTTTAAAAAAATGTACCTATTAAGACTACAGATCAGAACCACACTGTGATGCAGGAAGGTGTAAATTATTCTGCCCTATTCCACTGAGAAATTGGATATTGGAATGAAAATTCACCCCAAGAGAGAGCAAGCTGATTTTTGGGTTTCCACCAGAAACTCCATTTAGGCCTGGCTTGTGGGTGTCAGGGAGAGAACTTTTTGAATCAGTGCACTCCCCAGCAGTCCTAGCCATACTCCTCTCTCTGAGCTCAAGGCAGGTTGTGGTTAGTTTGTGTTGCTTCTACTTTCCTCTGTAGTGGACTTACCCAATTTCAAACGCCTCCAGAAAACATCACGCCCATCCACAGAGTACTTTCCATTCCCCAAACTCCTTGATCTTCCTCTCCCAGACTCCTCAAAGGGACAGCCCATCTCTGGCTTCCTCTTTCTTTCCAACACTTTATTTCCCCCTGACCACGAGGCTGAGATCCCATGCATAAAAGAATGCTGCCTTAATTCACCCTAAAGACAAGAGACATAACACCTAGCCAAGTCCAAAAAGGAAAGGAAGTGATGCTACATACAGACAGTGGAATCCAATCTATCAGTTATGGGGAAGAAGGCAACACTAATACAAACAGAGTTTTCTTTAAAAGACATTGGAAAGAGAATGCCTATTCACAAAACACCACCACCAAAAGGAATGTAACCCAGACAGTCTAGTGGTTAGAGCATAGACCGGGAATCAAGAACATGAATTCTAGTCCCAGATCTTTCATTGATACACTGTGTAACTTTTTTGTGTCTTAGCTTCCCCAACAATAAAGTGCAAATAATATTTAAAGCACTTTCAAAAAGTGGGTGAGAGCTTCAGATGAAACATACTATATAAAATGTTATTACTGTTACCAAAGGAAAGCCACATCAGTGGTGAGTGAACCCCCCCAAACTTTTACTTATTTGGGGTTCAGAGAAACATTTAACAGTTCAAAGTCTTATCTGAAACTGTCTGAGAATATGACAGTCTGATGAATCTACAAAATTTAGCTGGTAGTCTCAGCTCTCTCACAAGGTTGCGAGCACAGCCTTTCCCACAGTACTTCAGGACTCCAGATTTCAGTCCCAGCCAGGAATCAGGAACTGAAGATGTGCACAAGAAAGGATTATTATTAAAATAACCATGCATTTTTCCAACACCAAAGGAGGGTTGGTACGCATTCAGCTTCAGGCTGGGAAAAGTTTTGAGTCAGTTTCTATAGACTGTTAGCTCACTAGAGCAGGGACCATCATTTACTCTATGTTTGGGCAGGACAATGGGGTCCTGACCTGGCTGAAGTCAATAGGTGCCACTGCAATATGAATGGTCAACAACATCTCAAGTGGTTCTCTTAGTCCTACCATTGAGGCGCCCCAAGTCAACAGCTGTGATGACATTTATTATCAACATAGATATCACAGCCGGAAAACATTTTTTAGGTCATCTAATCCATCCCAAAGAAGTGCAGCATTTCTCCCAAAAGTATACTGTAAAATTATCTCACTAAGTGGCATACCATAGACTCTCTGCAAACAAAATGTCCATCCAAGAAAAAGACATTGCTGCATTCCGAAAAGTACTTACATTTTGATATGCCACCAACTCTGCCTGGCAAATACTGGATGGGAATAATGTCTACGGAAAGAGAAGAATGTGCATGTCCTGGAGATGTAGAGGGGGCCCAAGCCATAAAGTTCAAATCCACCTCCAAACTTGCCCAAAGTTCATGACTGTTTGGGTGTGAGATTTTGGTTTCAGCATATTTATAAAGAAGGGGAAGAGGAAACCTATTTATATGGGATTTTCCCCCCTTAACAGCATCCCAGCCCTTATCAAATTTGCCCCCTAATGTCTGATGAGCAAAGACAAAAGATCAAAACTCCACAAATACCTGAGTTTGACTGAATGATGACAATTCCACATTAAAGAACATCAGAGCCTTCCACAGCTGCATCAACATCATCTATTAAAAAGCATGACACTACACAAAGCTTTGTCTATGAAAGCCAAGAGCCTAAATCAGCCAAGGTTTGGAATGAGGCCATTTCTGAATTCTCATGTAAAATGATGCTGCCATATTGCTTACTTTCCACTGAGGTTTTCCACAAATTAACAGCTGTAGCAGACTCACAAGAAAACATGGGCTCCATCCAAGTCTTTATTCTTTGAAAATGTTGTTTCTTAACTTTATTCTGTTCCATATGGAGAGAATGGGGTGGGTGGGGGTGGGTGGAAATAACAGCCTAAAACCAAAATCTGAGAAAGAAATTGGGCACAAATCTAACGTATAGTGCAATGGAAAGAAAGCAAGTAACTAAAATAGCGTATGTGGTGGACCTGAATCCCCATTCCATTACCCTAGTGTGACAGAGTGGAGAATCAGACCTATTAAAACTATTTTTGAGACAGCCCTTACAATCTGTGACCATCCTAACCACTGCAGCAAGGTCAGACCCAGTCTGTATTCTTTCCAGTCAAAAACCACCAAGGGCCAACTCATTCCTATTTAAGTCAACGATAAAACACCCAGGGACTTGAGTGAGAATACAGTTTGGCAGCACAGACGGAAAAAATTGTGTATTTTTGTTGATTTGTTGAGGTGCAACTGGGAAGGTGATATCAGGCTGCTATTGCTGGTTTCAAATCATTGTTTTTGCTTTTGGTTTGAACTTGAACATTAGCTGTTTTCATCAAGCGCCATACTGAGTGATATAGAAAGATTTATTCTGAGTGACGAACAATGCAACCCCCCTGAAACCAGAAAGTACTTTGATTTTCAACATGTGCAGACGGTTTTTAGAGTCACTTGAGACAGAGAGAACTACCAAGCTGGCAATAAGATAAGAATTCTTAGAATTAGAAGAATTGAATCAAACATGGTGTTGCCTTCTAGAGATGTGTAACTGACATTCTAATTAGGCTTGGCAGGGTTAGAGATTTTTATTGGTAAATGTCGATTTTACCACACACATGCATAAACTGACAAAAATTTCTGTGGATAATAAATCTAAATTTACAGATAGGCAAAGGAAAAATGCTGCTTAAGAAGTTATTAGAGTTTGATTTAAGGATATTTACTTTGTATATTTTGATGCAATGTTGACAATTTGTGTTTTAACAGTTATAAAGCTTTAATTTTCTGAATCTCAACATCTACTGTCATTAAATAATTATCTGATCCACCTATTGATACGCCATAATTTTGCACAACTGTGAATATGTAAATAGATAAAAAATCTTTTAAAATACTCACAAACAAACATTGATATCCCTCAAAATTATCAAAAAATAAAAATCAAGTTTTGCCAAGCCTTGTTGTTATAATATTTTGCATGTAGATAGGGCTTTTCAACTGGAAGACTCAGGTTTTACATAGTTTCACTGCCAATATAATCCAGGTATACAGTCCATTATGGGTACTAATGTGTAACACCTAACAGTAACACTTGCGTAGTCTACATCTGGCTATGTTTACCCAGAAAGATGTTTAAAATCTACCTTACTGTATAAGGTCTCAAGAAGATGCATTTGCAAATAAATCACTTCTCTGAAGGGGATGCCCAAAATATGAAATGGAAAACAGCATCACTGATAAGATTAAATACTAATTTGACTTATTTTGCAAACCATCTATAGAGGATCTGAACTCTAGTATTTGAGGCAATGTTGTCCAGTAGATAGGGCATTAGACAAGGAGACCTGGGTTCTATTCTTAGGTCATCTACTGATCTTCTAGGTGACCTTGGGCAAGTCCTTTCACCTCTGTCTGGTTCCCGTCTGTTTAGATTATAAGATGTCTGGCATAAGGCACTCTGTGTTTGTACTGTGCCTAGCACAATGGGGACCTGATCTCACCTGAGATGCTCAGGTGCTCCTGCAGTGCACACAGTAGTAATAAAATGCAGAATGATGTGTTTCAAACATTTTATCAGTTACAGGTAGGAAATCAGCTATGTGAATGGCAAATAAATAGTGCATGGAGCATTATCCGTATTTTACAGATGCAGAAACAGACAAACATCAAGATGAAGAGTAAAATTTTCAAAAGTGACTAAGGGTCAGATTTTTTAAAGGTATAATTTAGGCACCTAACTCCTTTTGATTTCAGTGGGAGTTAGGTATCTAAACACCTTTCAAAAACTGGCCTTAAATGACTTAAGAACCTAAATCCCATAGAAAGTCAATGGAAATGAGGCTTCTATATCAATCACTTGGATCTAAGTTTTTAAAAGCTCTTAAGTGACTTGCCCAAGGTCACAAACCACGTTAGTGTCAGAGCCAGGGACAGAACACAACTGTTTTGGAGCCCAGTTCAGAACACTATTCACTGAACCACGCTGGGTCCCTTAATGCTACTTTCACACCATCTACCAATACAGAGTTTGTTGCAAGCAAGTTGGCCTAGACTCAAAGGTAGTTAGGTACACAAACCCCACACATAGGCAACTAAGTCTGGGTTTTAGCACCTAAGTCCTAGTTTTAGGCTCCACTATGATCTATAAAACTCCTGCTGAATCCCGTAGACGCCTAAACTCATTTAGTGCCTACGTTTTCAGGGTCAAAATTCCATCTAAGCCTATGTTCCAATCATGGAAAGTCAGTCTTAAAGAAGGATCTGAATGAAGCAACAAGTGGTTTGACAGACCAGAACTGGGAGGCCCTTCTGTGCTGTAAGGAGTTGCACGAAACAAGGCACAAAGGTGGCTGTGGACAAACAACACATTGAGGTTGGCATGGCACCGCTACCTTACTCTAGCCATCCGGAGGCCTATCTCCTGCCTAGTCAACAGGGTGATTCACAAACCAAGGAAAACAGGCATTCAGTTGCCTAACCTGCGTGGAGGGCCCTATCCTGAAGGTGTGTTCAGAGGATACCTACCAGATCATGTCCCTTTCAAAATCTGGCTGTCTTATAACTTTTGTCCCAGTGGTTACAACATTCACTTGGGATGCAGGAGACCTAGGTTCAATGACCACCACTATCTGAGGAGAAGGAAGGATTCAAACAGGGTCTCCCACCTCTCTAGAGAGCACCCTAACCACAGAGCTATGGGATACTCGGGGGAGGGGGGGTGTTCCCCTCAATCGCTCCTGTTGGAGCTGTTCCATTGCATATAAATACTTAAAGAGCCACTAAGTCATAGAGCATGACAAATGACACTGTAGCCCGGTGCTTAGCACACCCAGGCAGGAGGTGGGAAACCCAGGCTCTGGTCCCCCTGCCCAAATTACTCTTTAATTCGTTATATCGAGGGAGCCCTATTTCAGACTATCCCATAGCTCAGTGGTTGGAGCATCCTCCTAAGAGGTAGGAGAGCCTAGTTCAAATCTTTTTTCCCTACCAAGCAGAGGCGGGAGTTGAACTTGGGTGCTCCACCTCCCAGGTGAGTGCTCTAAACATTAGGCTAAAAAGTTGCAAGGTGGGCACCACCTCCTCCAGCCAGATTTTGTTTTGTGTGTTTTGCAGGTGCCTAACTCATTCCCGCAATAAACTCACATGCCTAAGTCACCTGATTCCTGGAGAAGGCTGTGAATCACTAGCAGAAATAGGCACCTCACTGCAGCCTGGTCTTAGGCAGCTATCTCAATGTGTGAGGGGGGATAGGGAGGCTTAACACACAACGTTTTCGCTGGCATCTCCCATTGGTCAGTTTAGGCAGCTCCTCTCCTTGTGTTCTGGTTTGTGTGACTCCCATTCTTAGACACCTCCCTCTCCCCATTCGTTGTATAGGAAGCCTTGGCACCTAACTCAGGCTTTGTGAATTGCAGTGTTGTTCATGTGATTTTTCTAAGAGCCTAAAAGTTAGGTGCTCGGATGCTGAGCATCACAACGCCAAAGTGTCTTTATGAATCTAGACCATTCTGACAACTGCTCTTCATATTCATGAAATGCATATCGCAAGGGGAACCTTCCTAAATCAAGGAACTCTACAGCAGGACAAGTCTTTGGTCAAACAACAATATGGCACAATAAGACTTTGGGACACTCATAACCAATAAAGCATAAATATTCACCAATAACAGCGCTTCCAAGTGACCCTGCAGGTTGTCTAGCCTTAAGGAAAGGTTTTATTCCTATTTTGCTCATCTTGGTATACCAAAAGCTTACACGTTTGAGAAAGACTTTGACAGTAACTAAACAAACTGGGAACTGCCTTGTATTAACATCTGAGCCTCAAGCTGGGAATTGTCACCAACCGATAACAATATACTGACGCCATTATTGAGGGGCTCAGCATCAGATGTTAAACCTGCCCCTCACCTACTTTAATACTAGCTTTACAATCAAAAATAACTTTACTTTCCAGTATTACAATAAATGATTTAACATCGGTCCATCTAGAGTGGCATCCCACATTCCCCCAGCACTGGCCAAAAGTAATGTTTCAGAGAAAGGCAGAATACAATTCACTGTAGTGTCAGATACATGGGGGAAAGAAGAATCCCTTCCTGACCCTTGCACATAATCACCACATGGTCTGAAGCAAAATATAGGATTAAATGTTCCAGTTTAGAAATAGCTATTGAAACAGAATATAGCCATCTCTGCCATGAATTCCCCTCACAATGTAGTCAATGTCACAAATGATGCCACTCTCATCTACCAACTACCTAAGGCAACAATTCCAGACATTTTCAAAAGAGCTGAGTATGTATTTGGATGGGAATAATACTGTGAGAGGTACAACTTAGTTACAAGAAAGGGGATCCCAGGAGCTTGATTCAAAGCCCACTAATGTCAGTTGGAGTCTTTCCGTTGACTTCAATGAGCATTGGATCAGGCGCTAGTGGAGTTACTTGGTCTGCTTTTCCTCCCCATGTTTCTCTGCTTGCCCTGTCTTTAGGTTGGATTCCTCTCCATAAAATAATCAGTCACATTTTTTAGAACTTCTTTTTGTGTGGATCAAAGTAGACATGCATGACAGGGAAGGACAAAAAGAGCATGATACATTCTCAGTCTTCTTTCATTTGCAGACTCAGCACATTGGCATGGAATGTCACTTTAAAGGAGAAATTTTACAAACACTCAACAACTTTTTCTTTTGTGTGGAGAGGGAACAATGGATGGCTAAGGAGACTGATAATGAGATAATTTTTTATCCTTGGATCAGCAAAATATGTATCCCAGGCTGGTAGTGACCAAAATTTGTTCCATTTTGTTGGCTATTCGGTGGCCTATGTGAAATGGTCTCAATCCAAATACTAGCTCTCAGATGCCCACATTACACAAAGAGCGTCAAGTTATTAGACAAAATAAGAAAAATAACTTTTTCAACAACTGCCTACAGTATACCTCTGCCGGAAACATTATAGAACTATGTTTATGTATAACAATGACTAGCTGTGGGCAAGAAAAATAATGTACAAGTAATCCCGTAAATACAGTTTCTGATTACCCCTCCAAGTTGAGGTTAAAAAAAAAAGTAAGTTTACCAGTTAGGGGCTCCATATTCAGTGTATTATCTTCAATACCTAAGAAAGGATGTACTGTCAGTGTTCTCCAATTGTTTCCAATAGCTGGTGTGGTTATTTTTGGCAGTTGGTTTGTCATGAATTGACACTTATTTTGCCAACAGATCTCAAGTGAAACTGCAGCCCCCTCCTTGGAGTCCTTTCAGAAATATACAGATTACTCATTATGGGTTTTTAAGAACCTTCTAAAGGTGGCACTTAAAGTTTGCATACCAATCAGTGTCAGTTGTCCTCCTACAACAGCTTAAAAATAAATAAATTTTGAATGGGAGGAGAGAGGAAAGGAATGCTCAGAAAGGAGAAGTCATTTTCAAGACTTTATGAGTAAATCTGGAACTGTTCTCATGAAGAAAAATTATCTCATTATCTTAGCTGTCAACAGCAGTCATATTGTCAAAACTAGACAGGTGAGATATATTCTTGTACATGGTTTAGACACAACAAATCCTGCATCTTGGTAGGGGGTTAGACTAGATGGCCCTTATGGTCCCTTCCAACCCTATGATTCTATGAGCAAATAAAATATTACTTTCACAAAAATAGTCATGCAAAATGGGTAACTGCAAGTGCAAAGGGTCTGTGTCTCACACACAGGTACAGGTTTGAGATATTGTCTACTTTGTGTATGCAATTATCTGATTGAACATTCATGTGGTAGCTCAGTTTAAGTGACTATTTTTGGAACAAGGTGCTATGTGTTCTCTCTCTAAAAGGGCTAACTGTCAAACAAAAAAGAAACACTATAAGAATTTGTATAATGCCATTCATGACATGCATCCTAAAACACCACATAGTAAAATAAAAAATAAAAGTGTACTATATAGTGACACAATATGAAATGTTTAGAATAAGCCTAATAAGGACAGAGATACAGATCAGTGATTGGTGTCAGAGAAAGCTGGGAATTCTAAAGCCTAAATTCAGTAGAGCTACACTGATTTACACCAGCTGAGGATGTGGCCCTCAGAGAAGAACTACACTATTTACAGGCTACATTATATCCCAGCAACATAGACCAAGATTTTCAAAGTGTCGCAGTTTCGGAACACTCACTACTCTTTTGTGTCTCTCAAGTTGGGCACCCAAAAATGGAGGCACCCAAAGTAATCAGATGCTTTTTAAGATCTTGGCCTTAATATCTGAAGAGATTAGGTGGACAGAACTAAGGCCTACAAAAGGAAGCTGGAGGGTAGAAGAATTAATGTGAAATTTTGTAGCATGAATGAAGTAAACCACAGATTGGGAGATGTGTCACAAGCTGTGTGTTTATGAGCTACCTTGTCACAGTTGGGTTTTGGAACTATTTCAGCCTATGCCAGGGATCAACAACCTTTCAGAAGTGGTGTGCCAAATCTTCATTTATTCACTCTGATTTAAGGTTTCGCATGCCAGTAATACATTTTAATGTTTTTAGAAGGTCTCTTTCTAGAAGTCTATAATACATAACTAAACTATTGTTGTATATAAAGCAAATAAGGTTTTTTAAATGTTTAAGAAGCTTCATTTAAAATTAAATTAAAATGCAGAGCCCCCCGGACCTGTGGCCAGGATCCAGGCAGCGTGAGTGCCACTGAAAATCAGCTTGTGTGCCAACTTCGGCACGCGTGCCATACCTGCCTACCCCTGGCCTATGCTAACAAAAAGTTTTTCCCGTTGACTTAAATGGGAGCAAGATCAAGCCCTCGGTTAGTAAATAATGCAGGATCTCTGGGAGTTTTACATATACAGAAAGTTCATTCCTCCTTATACATTAGATCTCACCACTGAACCTACCTCTTTGCCATTTACACTTATCTAACACCTTCTATGTAAACTTCTGAGAGCCCTTCATTTGGCAGTAATTACTTCAAACAGATAAAAGGCAAAGAAAAATAAATCTGAGAACACTTACTTCAAACCACGCTAGACAACATATATGAGAAGAAAGTCAGTTCCATAACCACAGGACATTAAGAAACAAAATCTTCTCTTTTCCCTCCTAAACAGCTACTCTGAGACTGCTCCAACTTGTGCTAGGAGACAAACCACCTCTGTCCAGCCCTAGAATTTCTGAGAAGGAGGTATTCCCACACTTAAGAGTCCTGTGCTGAGCAGTGTGTGACCAAACCCAAGGCTTGGGCCCAATGAGCAAAGGTAAACAGTATCCAGGGCATGACATGAGGAAGGATAGAGCATTATGAACATGCTGTTGCTTAGTTTTGGCACACGCTCATCTTGACTTCCAAATTTGTTTAAATATAAAAATAATTATTAACTCATTTTCTGTCAGTTTCAGGGAAAATGTGACTCTTAAAGAGGGATCTGAATGAAGCGATTTGACAGACCAGAACTGGGAGGCCCTCCTGTGCTTAAGGAGTTGCATGAAAAAAGGCACAAAAGTGGCTGTGGACAAACAACACATTGAGGTTGACTTCATTGGCTGGAACACAAGAGGAGTCTGGGGGACATTCTGAGAGACCAGATCTGATATGGAGGAAGAAGCACAGTTGTGCAGGGCCTGGAAAGCAAGGTCAAGATTTTGGCCTCTGTGTTCAACACAATACCACAGAAGATACCACGGAAAAAGAAAAGTCCAGAGGAGGCCACAAAAAAGGTAACTGGGCCAGAACTATTCACATCTGCAGAAATCTGCACAAACCACAACTATGGTCACTGAAGAAAGGAAGGTAAAATAGTATGTTATGATCAAGGTGCAGTAAGAATAGTAAGAATAGATATACAGTGACCTTTGAACTAATGGTGCCTTGGTCCTGATCTTGCTCTCGCTGAAGTGAACAGGAGTTTTACCATTTCAGTGGAAACAGTGGTAGGGTTGCCAACTCTCCACGATTGGCCTAGAGTCTACAGGAATTAAGGATTATGTCATGTGATGAAATCTTCAGGAATACATCCAACCGCTCGAGAACTAACCCGCTACAACATTGATATAGCGGCATTAAGCAAAACAAGATTGCCTGGGGAAGGTTTCTTGAGCAAACCAGGAAGTGGTTACACCTTCTTCTGGAAGGGTAAGACTGAGACAGAGGACAGAATACATGGAGTTGGTCTGGCAATAAAAACCTCATTGATGCATCAACTCCCAGACCTTCCAGTGGGTATCAATGAAAGACTGCTGAAACTACGCTTCCCACTAGATGCCAAACGTCATGCCACCATCATTAGTGCACATGCACCCACTCTAACATGCTCTGACAACTCAAAGGAACAATTCTATGAAGATCTCGACAGACTGATCAAGGCCATACCTGTAACAGACAAACTACTCCTATTTGGAGATTTCAACGCCCAAGTCAGAGCTGACAACGAGAACTGGAAAGGAGTAACCGGGCCACATGGTGTAGGCAAAATGAACAGCAATGGACTACTCCTTTTGAGCCTTTGTTCTGAAAATGACCTGACCATTACCAACACTCTGCTCCGACAAGCAGATAAATACAAAACGACATGGATGCATCCTAGGTCCAAACAGTGGCATCTGATAGATTATGCCATTGTTAGAAGGCAAGACATCCGAGACGTAATGATCACCAGAGTAATGCGAGACGCAGAGTGCTGGACAGACCACAGATTAGTCAGGACATCTCTCCAACTTTACATTGCTCCCTCTCGGCACAAACGCCTTAAGCATGTGTGACCTGCTTTCAATATAGCCAAATTGAAGGATGCTCAATGTTTCAACAACTTTCAGAAGAGTCTTGATGACAAACTGACATCCCACGGACAACTGATCAGTACTGCAACCGAAAAGTCAGACCAGTTCAAGCAGATGGTGACTGACACAGCAATAACATCTCTTGGACCAAAGAAAAGAACACATCAGGATTGGTTTAATGAGAACCAAGAAGAAATATGCTCAGCTCTGGAAGTAAAGAGAAAAGCCTTTATCAAATGGCAGAATGATCCCTCCTCAGTCTCCAAAGGGGACCATTTCAAGTACCTTCAGAGCAAAACACAGAAGGACCTCCGTCAGATACAAGACAACTGGTGGGAAAGCAAAGCCAAAGAAATCGAGCACTATGCTGAGACCCACAACTCAAAGATGTTCTTCAGTGCTATTAAGTCTGTCTGTGGACCTTCTAAACTAAGGACCACTCCGCTGCTCTCATCAGACAACACAATGCTGATTAAAGATAAAGACAGCATCAATGAAAGATGGCAAGAACACTTTAGCAACCTTCTCAATAGACCATCAACCATGAATAATAATGTCCTCAATGAAATTCCACAACAACCTGCTCTGACAGATCTTGACTCTCTGCCCACTATAGATGAGATTAAGAAAGCTGTTAGCCAGATGAGTTCAGGAAAAGCTCCTGGAAAAGATGGGATACCAGCAGAGATATACAAAGCAGCAGGTCCAGCAGCACTAGCAGTGTTACACAGCGTGATCATCAGCATCTGGGAGGATGAAAACATACCACAGGACCTCCGCTACGCTACTATTGTCTCTCTTTTCAAGAACAAAGGCAGCAAAGCAGAATGTGGAAATTATAGAGGCATATCCCTCCTCTCCGTTGGAGGGAAAATCATCGCCCACATCATCTTGAACTGCCTAATAGCCAGTATTTCCGAGGCAAATCTACCTGAAAGTCAATGTGGTTTTCGACCTGGCTGGAGCACAGTCGACATGGTGTTTGCTGTCAGACAAATACAAGAGAAGAGCATTGAACAGAACATGCACCTGTATGCTGTCTTCATAGATCTGACAAAGGCATTTGATACCGTCAACAGGGAAGCCCTTTGGACTATTCTAACATGACTTGGCTACCCAAGAAAATGTGTCCAGACTATACGCCTTTTTCATGACAGCATGACAGGCGAAGTATTGTCTGATGGAGCCACATCTGCCCCCTTCAACATCACCAATGGCGTGAAACAAGGATTTGTTATCGCTCCTGTCTTATTTAACCTGTTCTTTGCATGCGTCCTCAACCATGCAACGAAAGATCTGGATCAAGGTATATATTTGAAATACCGGCACAATGGTTCACTTTTTGACCTCCGTTGCCTGAATGCAAAGACTAAGACAGTGCAGAAACTCCTTCTTGAGGCACTCTTTGCTGATGACTGTGCCTTCGTGGCTCACACTGAAAATGATCTTCAGCACATTGTCAACAAGTTTGCTGAGGCCTCGCAACTCTTCGGACTAACTATCAGCCTCGGAAAGACAGAAGTTCTCCATCAACCTGTACCTGGATCAAATGCTTCTGTCCCGAGTATCTCCGTTGATGGCACTCAGCTTAAAGTAGTGGAGAACTTTAAATACCTGGGTAGTGTCATATCCAGTGATGGATCACTGGATAATGAGATCAACGCACGAATATCCAAAGCAAGCCAGGCACTTGGCTACCTGCGTGTCAAAGTTTTAAACCACCACAACATACAGATGTCAACAAAACTGCTTGTGTACAGAGCTACTGTTCTTTCATCTCTTTTGTACGGGTGTGAAACATGGACATTATATAAGCGTCACATCAAGCAGCTCGAAGCATTCCATGCGTTGCCTCCACAACATCATGAAGATCCGCTGGCAAGACAAAGTGCCCAATCTTGAGGTCCTCGAGACAGCCCAGAAGACAAGCATCAAAATGATGATCATGAAGTCACAGCTACGTTGGACCGGTCATGTCAGCCGCATGGATGCCAACAGAATCCCCTGCCAGCTTCTCTATGGTGAGCTCTCCCAGGGCATCCAGCATATAGGTCGTCCACGAAAACGTTACAAGGACACCATCAAAGCCAATCTGCAGTATAGCAGTATCAAACCCAAGGACCTTGAGGACGCCGCCAGCAACAGAACACAGTGCCGTGCAACAGTCAGGAATACCTGCATCGCCTTTGAGGAAGACCGCTGCCGGCGTCTACAAGAGGCATGCGAACAACGTCACAGAGCACCAGCAGCACACAACTCACTGACTGCGAACTTCCCATGCACCATCTGCAGCCAAATGTGCACCTCTAGAATTGGCTTGTATAGCCATCAGAGGGCACACCATGAGACCAACAATAGATGATTTGCTCAGATTTGTCATCATCGGATCGATGGACTACCAAGACATCCAACCAAAAATTAGCTTCCCTAAGTCTGAGGCCCCCGGACTTCAGACACACGGAATATAAAAATAAGAACATAGCGACAAGAGCATTTAGTAAAGAGCTTTCAAGCAGAGTCATACAACTGTAGCAATTAGAGATGAAAAAGACCTGTTCGGTCCCGTCTAGTCCATCCATCTGTAAGGGCAGGATTGTTCCCTACAGTACATTGCCTTGCACTTTATCCAAGAGATGGCATCTCTGAGGGAAGGCCACAATAGTAGCAACCAGTATTGCCATTTAAACAGATATAGCAACACAGATATTTAACAGGAAAGAATACCGGAGATTGTTTGGTAGCCAGGCTGAACTCAGCAAACTCCTGTGTCTTTAACATACTATAATTCAGTGACAGTAGGGCCTAGCTGAGTCGCCTCCCAGAGATGTTGGGGCCCCACCAGACCTGCTGCCTCCTGCTGCCGGTGCTGTTACTACTGGATTGCAGGAGAAATCTATCCCAGCACTTTTCACACAAAGAGGAGATGCTGGCAGGGTGAGGGACAAGTGAAGATGTGGCCTCCATTCAAAGTGGATCTTGTTCCTGAAGGGGAAGTCATCCTAGGGCATCTCCTGACAGAGGTGTTGCCCTCAGGAGAACAGTAATGCCCCCAGAGATGGAAGGAGACTTTTTACTTCCTGCAGAAGATCTTACCATTAACCTGTTGCCCATATTATCAATGTTAAGGAGGGTATGAGAGATTGTAATGGGAAAGGAAGACGACAGGGCCTACCCCGAAAGTTGATCATTGGAAGAAGAGAGAAGGGACTGCTGGAGGTATTAGGAAACAAGAGAGATGATAGGGAGGCCTAAACAAAAAAAAAATGTTAGGTTAAGCTCTGAATAAACATCAAGACTTCTCAAGCCTTTTCTGATCTAAATCTCCCAGTCTTTTGAGGTTCACCCATCATTAACAACACTCCCCATAACTTTCTCAGCCTTTCTGTTTACACAAGCTAGTGCTTTCATACATAAAACTTGGAAATGAAAACATTAAAAAGCAGCTGGCGCCTAATGGAAAGCCAATAAAAAGTCTGTTTCCAAACAGTCCTGCTTCTATATCATAAATTTCTGTATTTCTCACTCCCCTCGTTCTTTATTACTAAGGACATTTCCATGAAAACTGAAATTTTACTTCTTAAGAGTTCATCTGCTCCTGCTATTTAGTTCCCACCTGAAATCATAATCCCTTGGGTGTGACATCACTATTGCGTGTTCTGGGAATGATTATGAAGTCACAAAGAGAGGATTAGGACTTCAGATGGGGAATAAACAGCAAAAAGACAGAATCATTCTTAGTGCCAAATCCAAGTCCTTATCCAGTTTTTACAGAGGCAAAACTCTCATTGATTACCTGAGTAAGGATTTCAGGATTTGGGCCTTAGAAAGGCAAGGTCTGTTTTCATACTGTTGCCTTGGTTTAAAAAAAAAAAAAAAAATTCAGGAAAAAATACATAAAATAGAATACCTTCTAGATTGGGGATGGGATAAATCTTTGATATAAGTCTTATTTGTAACTGGATCATAATTCTGAAGACATTTGGATAAGTCAAATAGTGTTCTCAGAAAAAACACAAACGATTATGAGTTTATAGCATTTAATTAAATCTTTCTTCTGACATAAAAGTGTTTACAGAAGTTCGGCCAAAGCCAAAAGACACCCTCACCCACCACCACGCATATACAGCAAATAGATAGTTTATGGATCAAATACTGCTCTCATATGTGTAACTCCTCTGACGTGGCAGCCAGTGCAACTCCACTGGCCCATAGACTGTATATTTATTGTAGCTGACCACATAACTTCAATGGAATTGCATCAGTGAACAGAGTATAATCTGGCCCTACATTTCCCCAAGATTCTTCCAACAGTCTGCGGTAAGCATTATTTTACATGCCTGCCCAGCTTCCTCTGGCCGACCCACCGTCTACTCTGGGCAGCTGCTGCTGCATAGTGAGGACACGTATCCAGTTCGTGCCTGCATTCCATGATTTGGAGCCCTATATTCGATCCAATGCTGCCGCTGAAGCCTGCTCTCCTGATATTTCAAGGATAGAAAATATTTATTCGATACCAGTGGCTACTATTTAGTATTAGCTTAAATAGCAGGAGTATGGGAGGGGAAAGAGGAGATTCATTTTATGCTTCCCTTGGAAAGCAAAATTCTCCTCTCAGCGTAACTAGTGCAATTTCATGGACTAATTTAGGGCTGGACTGTGTATAGTCTCCTCCTTTCAGAGCCCCAAGAGATATTGTGACTCAGGAGGAGCACTTATCCTGTACCATCCCCGTGGATATTGCAGCACACTTCTCTCTGTACCCAATTAGCTCCTGAGGCACAAACCCTCTCAATCCTCTTCTTGGATTGATGCAGATTATACAATATCCTACTCAGCTCTTTGCATTTTCCCCATGCACCATGTACCCGTACAAGAGCCAGGGACAATCGGGTCTTTAAATGAGAAGACAATTTGGCCCAGAATATTTTCCCAGGTTTTCTGTAAGGTCTCAGTAACTTTTATAAATTGGGATAATTTACGATGATGGCTAAACATCATCATTTGAAGTTATACGTGTTTGGAAAAGGCAACTTGGCAAAGTTAGTGTTTCTGCCACTCTCAGTTTCCTGAGCTGGGAGAAGCTTTGAAAAGTTGCAACTGAAACATGAAAAAGGGAATGAAAATGTAGCCATCATTCACTCTACTGCATTCAGTGCCCCCTCCCCCACAAAAAAAAGTGGGGAAACAATTTGAAATTGTGAACATTTTTTTTCTTTAAAAAAAATCAAATTAATTAAAATTTCAATTTTATTTTAAAGATTTTCCGTAAACAATATTTTTGAATGAAAATATTCCTGTCTAAATTTTTTGCAGGGAAAAAATGTTGTTTTTAACTCATCTCCAAAAATGAGACTGTAGAGTTTCCTGTGGTGAGCTCCAAAGACACTGCTGAGTCAGAGGACGAAAGGAACCACGTTACAGATGGCCAATAAGTTTCCTGACGTTACTGTTAATTTTTCCATAAACCATAACTACAGGGAGTGCAACACATAAGTGCTTATGCACTTTCTGGAAGGGGACACCACACTGGTGAAGGGTTAGGGGCTCGATTCGCCAAACGTCTGCTCATGCAGACTGGATAACGGGGGCTGCAGGCAGGTGGCTATTGCTACCTAATCCAAAGCCTCTAAGCTCTGAGGCAAGCTAGGGCTACATATGAGCAGCTCTAACTTACACCACTGGCATGACATCCCCCATCTTATACCAGTTGAGGATCAGACATAAGTGAGCTCTGCTCCACCACACCATCCCCTCCTCTCACCTACCAGCCCTGCCCCTGGAACACCCCTCCCGCCCACTGGGAAGAATGGGGTAGAAATCAGCTAGTCAAGAGACAGAGAATACCCATGAACAGGTGGAATTCTTCACTGGCCATCTCTGGTGACATTAAAGCCACTTTCCACACTTGTGTGGCCTAAAATGGCCTCAGCAGACCAGAGAATCTGACTATATCTGAAACAATTACTGCTTGACATACACAGCTTGCACTGCATAGTGCTCTGTCCCTCCCCCGCCCCGCCACCTTCACAGTGTAATATAGCACAGTGATGACTAACAGCCTGCCTGTACCATTGAAATGTTCTGTTTCTCTCCAGTTTTCTATAGTATAATGTATAAGAAATTTCAGATTCCAATTTCTTTCAGTTTAGTTCCTTGTTATGAGCCAACAATTGTGATTGTTTTAGTTGGAATCTGCATGTAATCCCATCATGCTGTACTTCCTCTGTACAGAATGCATGTTATTTAACAGGGCAGCTTTGATTGTTTTGGAGAGATGCTCATTTTTTTGGAAAGAGGAGAATATATCGAAGTTGACTGGCTGCTTTCGCCTATTTTTTCTGACTGTTCTTTTTCCTCTTTGTATAAAATGTCAGATACTTTGAACTGAGCAATCTTTCAAGAGGGCCACAATGCCAGTGTCACATGCGGCTTGCATAATAGAATTGGGTAACTCAGGTCTATCATGTAAAGCATGCAGTAAAGTGAAATGCACACAATGCACAGAGGTGGCCAAACTCTGCTCTCAGTTACATTAGTGCACACCCAACAAAGTCAACAAGAATTTGGTCCAAAGAAATTTACAGCAGGAAGAGGCTCATAAAGCTCCTTTTACTGCTCTGTTATGTATTCCTATAACATCTTACCCAATAGTACTGTCACCTAGCGCTATCTGGGAAAGTTTACCCATCCCCTTAATATATTTGAGAGCGAATTTTTTTTCACTTCTCAAACCAGGACAAGTCAAAATTTTGAAAATATTCATGAACAAAAAAAATTAATTTCAGGTCAGTTGAAACATTTCCTTTTGATCATATCCAAGGGGTTTGTTTTGATTTAGACTTTTTTCTTTAAAAACAAAACAAAACAAAACAAAAAACCCCCACTTCTTCTTGGTCTAATTAACTTCAATCCCTAAACAACAAGTCATTTCAATTTGGAAAAATGGACTATTTCATTTTGAAAATGTCAGATGGAACATTTCCACAATTCTGAAACTTTATTTTTTTTTATTTTTTTTTGAGCTGGGAAATTCATCGAACTCAACCCTGTTTTGGGAACAGCTTCAGTTTCAATTAATCAGCATTTTACAATGAAAAACAATTCAGTGAAAAATTCCTAACCAGCTCTACTATCATAAGAGGCTAAAGCAGATTCCTCCTCCCACATCTCTGAATACAGTCCTTCAACACACAAGCAAAGAACACACAATAGGGGATAAATATTTTAGTGCAACTAAAAGGCACGACTGCGATTTTTGCTGAGAACCTCTGTGGCTTCCTCCTCTTTCCTCAGTGCTTCCCTTAGGACAATTCACTCCAAAACATTTCCATTTCCTCAGAACAGCGCTAGCATTCCGTGTAAGAATCGCTATTGTTCATTCTAAGGAGGGGGGTGATGCTCCCTTTCTCTTTCCTTCTAGCCCTTGTTTTTCCATTTCCTTACTTTCAGCTCAAAGTACGGTAATGTTCAAGGTCTTCCTCCCACCTGGCTCCCTAGGCAGTTTTATTTTAGCCATGATTTCCTTCTCCTCTAAACCTCTAATTTTTTCCTGAGTCTGCACTATCAAACTCTTGCATCTTCCTTCTCATTTGTTATTCTAGACCTCCCAGGATCATTCTGTTCGTTCATTAGGACACTCTTCCACCCACTCCACAGATTCAGTATTCTCCACCTCTGCTCTTCATAAATGCTCTTCATCTTAGCATTAGTCTAATTACTATTACTTCCAGAAGCTGCTTTTTATTCTTCATTAGCAGCCCTTGTCACTCCTCTGGGCTTTAAATGCTTTAGAATGTATATTCCTCCATGAGCAGAGGACAGGGTGTTGTAGCAGCAACAATTGCTACTCTGGAACTGTTGTTTATTTCAGTTGATAAAAAATTATCAGACCAATTCAAAAGGAGCCCATCCTTTGTTCTGCGTATCCTTACAGCCGGTATCAACAGCAAGAAATAACACTGGTTCATCCCTGCCTCATTCCCATAATGCTCCAAATGACAATTAAAGTGTCACATAAAAAATTTGAAAATCCCTTCCTTTCTCAGGGCAACCTTCTCCTGCAAAGTCCTCCTGAGGAATAAAACTGGGCCTTGATTGAAGCATGACCAGAAAGCTAACAAAGCAAGACTATAAAAGACCAAGGGGGATCTGAATTCCTTCCCAGCAGCCCCCTCCCTTTTATTGTGAGAGGACTCCAGCTCAAGCACCTTCCCCAATCTCAGCTGTGCACTGTGGCACAGAGAGAGGCGGTCTCTGTGATAACTGTAACCTAAGTTGTTTGGGACTTGTTAACATTAACAATCAAATCCTCCTTCAAGAAAGCCTTTCTGCTCGACACGTTCATATATAGTACTGTGTGGAAGACGGCTCCTATTTATGTTTTGTCTGGGCTTGCCCAGAAAGAATTTTGCTGTCCACTTCAGAAGCTGAGCATGGACACTAGCTATCAGTGTCATCCACCTAAAGTATTTGAAAGATCAGAGTCTACACCCTAGCACTCACTTCATAGGAAGTCATGTTTTGAAACCCTGTGAAAGATAGGGGATAAACTGTTTGTTTTCTCCACTGTCCTGCAGGGTATTTCTCATTGGGCCAAACTCCCAAGTGTACAAAGCAAACTGATTTAGGTTATTTAGTATTAGAACCCAGGTTGCACCATCACTATTCCAGTAATCTACATAGGGTGACTTCAGATTTTGAGAGTCTGCTTGTAAGTGGAATGTAAGAGGGTAGGAGGCTCACTTATACTAAATAGCAACAGGAAATCAGCTCTTTGAGCAAGGACTTAAAAGCTTGATGATTTAACATGGTTTGTTGATGTCTTTGTTCAGTTATGAGGACTGTCACTTGTTTACAGAGCTCTGCCAGATACAATCCTATGTTCCCTGCTGGTACATAAAATAGTCTGTGCTTAGAGAGCACCTGCTGGGCCTGTACTCAGGTTTCAATGGCACCCCACTTAAGAGAAAAGATATTAAGTAGGACAACACTTACCATATCCTACTCAAGCTCCTCAGCCTCACCTAGAAGGTCCTGCTTAATCTTTCCACCAGCTACCTCTGTTATCCTGCTCTATACATCATCTCATTCCCTACTCTCTTCCCAATCCCTGTGTCTCCCTTTCCCTACCACACGTGGTTTCCTTCTGTCCCACTAAACACATTTTGTGTCATCAATGTCAAGCATCCTCTTTCCTCCTTCTAACCCTTCCACTCTTCAAACAAATCCTTATAATTTATGATCCCCACATTCTGCATCCCTTGACCTGCGTTCCTATGTCTTATTTAGACTGCAAAGGCGGGAGGCATGGATCTTAACGTACAGCATGTAATGTACAGTACCATACCAGAGTTCCAGCACAACATGAAGTGGTCAGCACACCATATCCTACGTGATTAGCATCTCAGGCTTCAGAACCAGATGAGTGTCCTCCCTTCTATGGCCGAATTGTGGAGAGAAGCACCAACACATTTAATTCCTCTCAAATGCTGGGATCTCCCAGAGACAGAGAAAAGAGATCTCTCCATTCAACAAATGTACCATTAAAAGAACCACCAGGGACCTTCTTCTCACATCTGAGAGAGCAATGATGCAGTAGTATCAATTCTCATGATGTTGTCATGAGTCTTGTGATAATTATTGTTTTCATTAAAACCCCAGCTCCTGGAGTCAAATGGATATGTGATTATTTCAGCCTTCATTTTTAAACAAAAATAATTTCTAGCCCAGGGGTCAGCAACCTTTCAGAAGTGGTGTGCCAAGTCTTCATTTATTCACTCCAATTTAAGGTTTCACATGCCAGTAATACATTTAAATGTTTTTAGAAGGTCTCTTTCTATAAGTCTATAATATATAACTAAACTACTATTGTATGTAAAGTAAATAAGGTTTTTAAAATGTTTAAGAAGCTTCATTTAAAATTAAATTAAAATGCAGAGCCCCCTGGACTGGTGGCCAGGACCTGGGCAGTGTTGAGTGCCACTGAAAATCAGCTCACATGCCGCCTTCAGCACGTGTGCCATAGGTTGCCTACCCCTGTTCTAGCCCTTGTGGCTGTGCAGAAAACTTCAAAAATGTGGCCCCAGTGCACCCTTAGAATATTAAGGTTGGAAGGGACCTCAGGAGGTCAACTAGTTCAACCTCCTGCTTGAAGCAGGACCAATCCCCAGACAGATTTTTGCCCCAGATAACTATATGGAGATATACCAGCTCATAGAACTGGAAGGGGCCCTGAAAGGTCATTGAGTCCAGCCCCCTGCCTTTGCTAGCTGGACCAACTACTGATTTTGCCCTAGATGGCCCCCTCAAGGATTGAGCTCACAAAGTCTCAACCCTAGGTTTAGCAGGCCAATGCTCAAACCACTGATCTATTCCCCCTCCCGCTTAAGGCTCAAAAAGCAGAAGGCAAATAAAAAGAACACCAAATTTTTATTTTTACATAATCTCATGATTTTAAAGCCAACCTCATGATTTTTGAACATGTGAGGTTGGCAATACTGATGACGGCCTCCACTGTAAAAACAAGATACAAGGGCAACAGTAATGTTCTTCTAATGAATTAAAACGTATTCAGATTTGTTAGTGGAGATCTTCCTCTTAAGCCTACTGAAGTTTCTGCTACACAAATGAAGAGATCAGGAAATTGTGAGGAAGCCCTGGGGAGAGGGAGCTTCTGGAATCTGCATACAGCAACAGGAAAGCAGCACAAATAAAAAACAGTTGCACCACCATAATCCTCTTTCTTCCAGCCAGCCTACTGTATTACTCTGGAAAACCTGTTTTACTATGCAGGACTTTGTCCTCTGTGTTAAGTGAGCAGAGATCTGCAGCTCTGCATGCTAATTCTATTCTATTTAGGTTCTGATGTTACTACGACCGCATGTTTCAAGTCTACTGCATAAAAGCCAGGAAAAGCACTGAGGCAAACCTTTCTCTGTTATATTCTTGTAACTCCACTGATGTCTGTGGGGGGTGCAGATATATATCTAAGCAGAATTTGGCCCATTTTATTTACTTTCCATATACTGTATGTCTGTGTCTTCTGTGGAAGGATCAGAGGGCACATAACCTTCTGACCTCATTTTTCCAATTCCTCTCACAAAAGCCATAGATAAGGGTCTGGATAGCTGACAGGATTTGTACTGGGTTATGAAGCCTCTCTCCTGTGTGTCATTGTTTCAAATTACCTCAGATGGATGGTAACTGAAGAGTCATTACTAGCTATTCCTACATGAAATAAGCGTGTGTTTCCAATGCACATCATGAAGAGTGCCATCACCACTGACACACATACTAACAGCCTGAATGCAAAGGCCAAAGGCTGAATAAGCAGTGGAGACTGAACTATCCTCTCATTCCCTCAGATCACTCTGGTGAGATAGTGAAAAGAAGCTTTCACTTCTGCCATCAGTGCTCTTCCTTCTCATTAGAAAAAAAGCATTTCATTCACCTGGGCTGAACACCATAAGCACAAAACTCACTTTGGTGAAAAACAAACTAGGAGCCACCCAATGCCAGTGAATATTAAACACACACGTGCCAAGAGGGGAGGAGGATGCAATAGTCTATTATGCAATAATCTATTTAGTCAACCAGTAACACTTAGTGCACCTTCAATGTCAGAATTAAAACCTCTCAAGACCGATCACTCTCTACATGCTTCAAATTTGATGTTAGGATCAGCCGAAGTCCCGTGAATGCTGCTTCTAAGGGACATGGAGACTCTACTGCCATTCTTGGGGGAAGAACGGGTTCCCATGCTGCCGCCTCTGATTCTCTGGGAAACGAAATAGGACCACCTGCCACTATTTACTTCAGCTGGGTGGGATGAGCCATGGCACAGGTTAGAACCAAGGAGGAGTCCCATGATGTAGTGTGCCTAAGGCCCCAGTTTGCTGAGGACAGGGCAGGCTTAAGGCAGCTAGGGCACTGACTGCAATAGGAAGAGAGACTGAGCATTAGGAAAGCCTGCAGTGGTGTTGCCTCCTGCCTTAAGATCAGGAGGGCCCTAGCTTGCTGTGCATTGTACACACACACCTTAGAAATGCCAGTTCTCATCCTGAGGAGTTTATTAATTGCAAAGAAACACATCCCATTTTTCCCAACAGGCCGGCCCACTGAGATTCTGAGTCTGTTTATGGTAGATTTACGACTCTCAGACTGAACTCGAAAGCTAGTTTTGCCACAAAGACCTAAATAAAACAAAGATTCAAGTAAGTCTGGATGAAGTTTGGCTAAGGATTAGAACTGAGACACCAGAACCTTTCAAGTCTTCAGAACCTTTGAAGGTACGCCCAACACTAACTGAAGACAGACACGATTTATTTTTTGAGATACATTAGTTGTAACCTGCCAAGCGAACATAGAAATGGAAACCACCATAGAAATATGCTCTGAATGTCCCTACTAACCAGGCAGTGGAGGGTGGTTGTTTTTTTTAATCATTTTGTTAAGTCCCAAAAAATCTACTGTCCTGTTCCCAAGTTTGCTGCTGATGCCCCAAAATGCATCATTCTGGGTTGTTCTGATGTGACAGATATTGGAAAATTCTTTTGTAGTTCCAAATTGATGGTCTGTAGAGCCTCCATATACAAAATGGCTTTCATTTGGTCATTTTTGCATATGGTGTTGTTTTCAGAGCTTCCTAAGCATCCCCAGTCTGCATATATTCCAGTGGTTGTTTCAATATACACATTTTCTTTGCAAGAACCATATTTTCAGGGTCCACATGCATTTTACTGTATTCCAGAGGCAATAGAATGCATTCTTTCCTATCAAATGTATCACAGCTGAATGCCAGCAAATTCATCTAACAGATTTGTTGCAAAGGTAAATCTCTCAAATGTTCAAGAACTAGAGCTTTTCTAGATAGCTAAGCAGAAAGTCCTGCATTTGTTTCTCCCACTTACAGAGCTGTTTTGCTGCTTAGTCAGCTGTTACAACAATATGCAAAACCTTTTCTAAAAGAATTGTGGTAGAAAATAGCTGATCTGTAAGTCAAAATGTCAAAACTGTCTGGGTAGGTGGAGGCACTAACAGGAAAGCAGGAAACCTAGTCTGTAAGCTTAAAGCTTGTGGAAAGGAAACAGTTTCCATTCAACACAGAGATTGCAGAATAACACTGACATGAGGGCTTAGACAAAGCCAAAAGTCATTTTCTCTGTCCTAGTTTAATGATTTCTGCTTGCTGCAGCTTAGCACTCAAGGGAGGAAGTGTGAGCTTAGTCTACATTTAATGCTTTTCATTGTTCTTACTATTGGTACTGAAGCTGTGGGGGGAGGGGAGAAGAGTGTGAACACATATTGCACCCACAGTTGTGCTTGTATATAAAATATCCCCAACTGAAATCAAAACCAGAAAAAACTTAACATTTAGCATGTTTGTACTAATTTTAAAGTCAGCACACTAGCTTGTTTAGAAAGGAACCACATGCAGTGTAAACACAGCTCACCCAGACCAACTGTACAGACTTTTACTGGTAACCCTGTGTGACAGGGCTCACTTACCTTTTTAAAAAGATTTTAAAGTTTGCAGCAACATAATCATACAAGGGCTACATTCTCCCTTCAAAAGCAGCAAAGAATCCTGTGGCACCTTATAGACTAACAGATGTTTTGGAGCATGAGCTTTCGTGGGTGAATACCCACTTCCTCAGATGCATGTAGTGGAAATATCCAGGGGCAGGTATATATATGCTAGCAAGCAAGCTAGAGATAACGAGGTCAGTTCAATCAGGGAGGATGAGGCCCTCTTCTAGCAGTTGAGGTGTGAAAACCAAGAGAGGAGAAACTGGTTCTGTAGTTGGCAAGCCATTCACAGTCTTTGTTCAATCCTGAGCTGATGGTGTCAAATTTGCAGATGAACTGAAGCTCAGCAGTTTCTCTTTGAAGTCTGGTCCTGAAGTTTTTTTGCTGCAGGATGGCCACCTTAAGCTCTGCTATAATGTAGCCAGGGAGGTTGAAGTGCTCTCCTACAGGTTTTTGTATATTGCCATTCCTAATGTCTGATTTGTGTCCATTTATCCTTTTCCGTAGAGACTGTCCAGTTTGGCCGATGTACATAGCAGAGGGGCATTGCTGGCATATGATGGCGTATATTACATTGGTGGATGTGCAGGTGAATGAACCAGTGATGGTGTGGCTGATCTGGTTAGGTCCTGTGATGGTGTCGCTGGTGTAGATATGTGGGCAGAGTTGGCATCGAGGTTTGTTGCATGGATTGGTTCCTGAGCTAGAGTTATTATGGTGCGGTGTGCAGTTACTGGTGAGAATATGTTTCAGGTTGGCAGGTTGTCTATGGGCGATGACTGGCCTGCCACCCAAGGCCTGTGAAAGTGTGGGATCATTGTCCAGGATGGGTTGTAGATCCTTGATGATGCGTTGGAGAGGTTTTAGCTGGGGGCTGTATGTGATGGCCAGTGGAGTCCTGTTGGTTTCTTTCTTGGGTTTGTCTTGCAGTAGGAGGCTTCTGGGTACACGTCTGGCTCTGTTGATCTGTTTCCTTATTTCCTCGTGCAGGTATTGTAGTTTTGAGAATGCTTGGTGGAGATTTTGTAGGTGTTGGTCTCTGTCTGAGGGGTTAGAGCAGATGCGGTTGTACCTCAGTGCTTGGCTGTAGACAATGGATCGTGTGATGTGTCCGGGATGGAAGCTGGAGGCATGAAGGTAGGCATAGCAGTCGGTAGGTTTTCGATATAGGGTGGTGTTAATGTGACCATCACTTATTTGCACCGTGGTGTCAAGAAAGTGGATCTCCTGTGTAGATTGGTCCAGGCTGAGGTTGATGGTGGGGTGGAAGCTGTTGAAATCGTGGTGGAATTTTTCCAGAGTCTCCTTCCCATGGGTCCAGATGATGAAGATGTCATCAATGTAGCGTAGGTAGAGAAGGGGCGTGAGTGGACGAGAGCCGAGGAAGTGTTGTTCCAGGTCGGCCATAAAGATATTGGCATATTGTGGGGCCATGCGGGTGCCCATAGCAGTGCCACTGATCTGGAGATATATATTGTCATCAAATTTGAAATAGTTGTGTGTGAGTATAAAGGCACAGAGCTCAGCAGCCAGTTGTGCTGTGGCATCATCAGGGATAGTGTTCCTGACAGCTTGTATTCCATCTGTGTGTGGGATGTTTGTGTAGAGAGCCTCTACATCCATGGTGGCTAGGATGGTGTTTTCTGGGAGGTGACCAATGCATTGTAGTCTCCTCAGGAAATCAGTGGTGTCACGGAGATAGCTGGGAGTGCTGGTGGCATAGGGTCTGAGTAGAGAGTCCATATATCCAGACAGATCCCACTCAGATCCCACTGAGGAATACTCTAAGAAACTATAGCATCTACTCAGGACGCTCCCTACACTAACACCAGAAGAAATCAGCATACCCCTAGAGCCCCGACCAGGGTTATTCTATCTACTACCCAAGATCCACAAACCCGGAAATCCTGGACGCCCCATCATCTCGGGCATTGGCACTCTCACTGAAGGACTGTCTGGATATATGGACTCTCTCAGTAGTTTAGGTTTAGCTATGTCCATGCATGGGTCTTCATATGTCATTATGTCTAGTCTGTACCTCATTCTGGTTGACCAATCCAAAATGGGCACTTCACCACCAGGCAATCTATACCAGCACAGGAACTTAGATAAGCATCATATGAGAAATAAACAAACAAACAATCTATGGGTGACTTTGCAGCATCCAAATAGCTGCTTAACCAAGATATGTATGAGCAGGAAATAGAGAGACGTGTGGTCTGAACATAAACCTGAGAAGCTGAAGTTCCCAAATTCTTATCCCAGAGCTGACACCAACTCCTTCTGTCACCAAGGGTAAGACACTACAACTCTTCTCCATTTCCCAATCTGTAAGCTAAGGACAATTTTTTTTAATCTATCCCAAAGAAGTGTTTTGAGGATAACTCAGCTATCATTTCTAAAGTGCTTTGAAGACTAGAAGTGTTAAAAATTACACTAAGGCATTGGATCTTAAACTTTTGTAGTGGTGACCCCTTTCATACAGCAAGCCTCTGAGTGTGACCCCCCTTATAAATTAAAAACACTTTAAAAATATTTAGCACTATTATAAATGCTGGAGGTGAAGCACGGTTTGGGGTGGAGGCTGACAGCTTGCGACTCCTTGAGGGGTCCCGACCCCCAGTTTGAGAACCCCTGCACTAAGGCAGTGTCGAGTGATCATAAATGTGCCATGCAGCAGAATAGCTTTAAGGAATTTTCTGAAGGACAGTGAGGGAGCTCTGACTATGAAGTTGGGAAATTGTTCCAGCTAAGGTACACACAGCTCCCCCAGTCTCCTCCTGAAAAGTCACATGCAGCCAGAGAACTCCTGATTGAATGCACATTTGATGAGGTTAATGTGTTCTGTTTATTCCAGAAAAGAAACAGAGCAGTTATTCTAGAAGTGGGTGTACTGTATTTTATGTATAATACATGCGGAGAGGGGGGCAGTTGGGTCAGAGAATGGGAATTTCCCATTACCCTCACATTTTGCTGTTCACAAATCAGGAGAGCTTAGGCACCATTTCATTTCATCCTTTTCCCTCCTTGTTATTTACAGCTGCCAAAAATTAGTGTATCCACATATCTCCCCCCAAGAATAAAGAGGGAATGCCCCATATACTGCTCTGACTGCCTGAGTTGGTCTCCCCTCTTCACCCCCTCAGTCACAGATACAAGTCATCCCTAAACATCCAGTCTGAGCAAGAGGACTCTACACACTGCTGGAGGGGATCTGTTTGCACTGCTGGAGCCTGTAGAAAATAATCCAAGCACCAATCATGCTAGCTTTTAGCCAGGCAGGAAACTAGTTGTGAGTGGGACTGAAAAGGAGAATCGAGGGGCCTCTTCTGGACTCTTCAGGTTAGCTTTCAATCTTCTTCAACTAGTAACTCCAGGGTTTGGGAATGGACAACAGGTACCTTTACACTAGGCAACAAGTGCCAGCTCTGAGCATGCTGTGATCCCAAAGCAGGAGGATTCCCCCATAGCTACAAGGGCCACACATGCCTTCAAGAAGGAGAATGCTTGTGGCATTGGTCTGGCACTCAGGAGATTTGCGCTCAATCCCTAGCCTTGCCAGAGATTTCTTGGGTATGTCACAATCCCTTTTTACCTCAGATCCCCATTTTACCAAGGAAGAACATAATACTCCTCCTCAACCTTTGTCTGTCGCTCCTGTAAGGTTGGTTTTATCCCCATTTCATGGTTGGGGAAAACCAAGGGACAGAAGATGGAGACTCTCTCAAAAGATTTGACTCTTGTAGTCTTAGGTGGTTCTATATTTGGGTTCTCAATCTGAGTTGCCTATGGCCTGATTTACCATAATTCTTCATGTTTGAAATGTAGGGACATGATCAGTGCTCCATACCTTAGACAAGTCAGGCCCGAGGCACCTCAGGCTATTGGTGGAAACTTTTGAAGATGCTACCGTTAGTTACTTGCCCAAAGTCACACAATGAATTTAAGAGAACTGCCTGGTTTCCTGATTCCCAGTCTTGTGCCCATCCTTGAGGAGGCAATGCCTTTTACATTGTCCTCTGTATTTTACAAGAGCACATTCAGTATTCTATGTTTTCCTGGGGTAATAAATGTTCAGTCCTGCTATGAGCAGGAATGAGTGCAGTGCTCTATATAGAACAAAATTAACTGACTGAGAAGTTGAACTCCATTTTCTTTGTCCATTTTATAGTCTAGACATTCCTGCACGTCTATATTTAAAAGGACAGAAGAATCCCTGGTGTTTGAAAACTTTAAAAAAAAAAAAAAAGTTTTCTGATGCCAAAGCTGACAAATGCCTGTGCTCTGATGGAAAAGGCAGGAAAACGGGGCTGTTTCTGGGGGGAAATAAAAGTTTCTTTCATTTCCTCTCGTCTTCTCTTTCACATGGGTTACTATTAATTTTAAACAGCCCTGGCATTTCACAATAAATGGGGGGGAAGCTCATTCTTGCCTCTGAATGTATCAAATGGGTCTAGTTCTGATTTAAAACCAAACCTCCCCGAAGAAGGTGCAGTCTCTTAGTCCAAATAAGGTCCACAGCTATTTCATAGGAACACAAGATTTGCTCTCTCATTTCAGACAGCTTACTGATCCATCAAATCTAAGATTTATCCTACGAATGGCCCATATCATACCTACTGCTTCTGAGGAAGGCAAAAAGCCTCCATAATGCACCCAACCATAAATATATGGAAAAGTCCTGTATAATTTAATAAGAATAAACAAATAGCATTGTATAGAAATTATTTCTAAACTCCTAGAAAGATGAACAGAGAATGATACCCTCCTGTACAGTCTTGTGTTGGGTAGTATAAACACTTCTGTTATAGTCTATAGGCAGTAGTGAAAATCAAAATAGAACATAAAATGCAAAGGAACCAGAACTCTTGGTGCCTGATCCTGAGAGGTACTGAGCACCCATCACTCCCACTGCATTTCATCTGAGTTGTAGGTACTCAGCATTTTTGAGGACCAGGCCTGTAGTGTATAAAGTTAACCTTTTAAAAAATATGTAATGATACGAAAATAGAGAGATACCTAGCAGTGGCATGAGGAGAGATTTAAAGGTCAGATTCTTATCTCTGATACATAATGTATGAGGCTACACAATTTAGAAACCTGCCATGGCCTTGTAATGATGCCCACTATAGCTGAACAACTGAGGAAAATATAAAGCCAGCAGAAAAACTACAAAGCTAGAAGAGGGAAGAATAAAATAAAGAAGGAGCATGGTTTTTAATGGCGCCCCTGAATTTCTAATCTAGATAATGCTCCCTCCAGCCCACTCTGAGTAAAGAAATCATCATGTGGTATGGCTTTCCCCCACATCCCCCGCTTTGCCACTTGGGTTGGCAAAAAATCTGGAGCCTGCCCTGAAGAGAGATTATTCCCCTTGCACCCAATCCTCTCCATCACAGCCTCCTTGCTTCAACAGGAGACAATACTTCTACTCCTAACTCACTCTCAGATTCTTCATCATAGAATCACAGAACTGAAAGGGACCTCGAGAGGTCATCTAGTCCAGTCCCCTGCACTCGTGGAAGGACTAATTATCTAGATCATTCCTGACCGATGTTTGTCCAACCTGCTCTTAAAAATCTCCAATGATGGAAATTCCACAGCCTCCCTAGGCAATTTATTCCAGTGCTTAATCACCCTGACAGTTAGGAAGTTTTTCCTAATGTCCAACCTAAACCTCCCTTGCTGCAATTTAAGCCCACTGCTTCTTGTCCTATCCTCAGAGGTTAAGAAAAATAATTTTTCTTCCTCCTCCTTGTAACAACCTTTTACATACTTGAAAACTGTCATGTCCCCTCTCAGTCTTCTCTTTTCCAGACTAAATAAACCCTTTTTTTTTTCTCTTCAATCTTCCCTCATAGGTCATGTTTTCTAGACCTTTAATCATTTTTGTTGCTCTTCTCTGGACTCTCTCCAATTTGTCCACATCTTCCTGACATGTAGCACCCAGAACTGGACACAAAACTCCAGTTGAGGCCTAATCAGACCGGAGTAAAGTGGAAGAATTACTTCTTGTGCCTTGCTTGCAACACTCATGTTAATACATCCCAGAATGATGTTCGCTTTTTTTGGAACAGCGTCACAGTGTTGACTCCTATTTAGCTTATGATCCACTATGACCCCCAGATCCCTTTCTGCAGTACTCCTTCCTAGGCAGTCATTTCCCATTTTGTATATGTGCAACTGATTGTTCCTTCTTAAATAGAGTACTTTGCATTTGTCCTTATTGAATTTCATCCTATTTACTTCAGACCTTTTCTCCCGTTTGTCCCAGATTATTTTGAATTTTAATCCTGTCCTCCAAAGCACTTGCAACCCCTTCCAGCTTCGTATCATCTGCAGACTTTATAAGTATGCTCTGTATGCCATTTTCTAAATCATTGATGAAGATATTGAACAGAACCAGACCCAGAACTGATCCCTGCAGGACCCCACTCATTATGGCTTTCCAGCTTGACTGTGAACCACTGATAACTACTCTCTGGGAATGATTTTCCAATCAGTTTTGCACTCACCTTATAGTAGCTTCATCTGGTTTGCATTTCCCTAGTTTGTTTATGAGAAGGTCATATGAGACAGTATCAAAACCCTAAAGTCAAGATATACCACATCTACCGCTTCCCCCCATCCAATGCTGCCTAACTGCTTTGGAGATTGTTTTGGCTAGAATTAGATGGATCCAGCTTGTCCTTTTATTTTCTGTCCCCCAACATTTTCCAACACTTAGTTCTATTTCATCACTTCCCAAAACCTCTGCATTTAATGTAAAACTTTATATCACCAAACCACCAAAGAAGCAAAAAGTTATATACATTCAGTCTGATTCGCTGCAATGTTGTGTGTCTACTAGGGAATATACTACATTTATTCAACACCTTTCATCTCAAAGAACACCAGAGCACTTTACAAACTGCACAGTGATGACTCATCTGCTGAAGAATGCAGCTACCTGTAGGGTGAAATGCGACCAATATTTAACAGCACACACACAATACCATAAGAACCAAATCCTGCTCATTTTACTCATGCAAGTAGCCACACTGACTGTAGTGAGCCATTTGGGCAAGTCAGGCAAAAAAAGAACTTAACCCCAGTTGAGGACATGGGAATCTCTTACTCAAATGAAATTCTAGATGGTTTCAGGTGGCAGAATGTAATTGCCCAAGCTGTTATGTAGCCAGGACATAGGATAATACCCCTGCAAGTCTGTGAAAAGTGCTGCAGTAACTTTAATCAGGACTTCAGTATGTTGTTGGAGTCCTCATACTTTTCCCGTAATATAGACCACATCTTAATAGAAAGCGAAAAGATGGTCCCCCGGACCGTTTCCCTTCCTAGTCATGAGTGCACACACCCAGTCCTACAGCAACTAATTTAACTGGAAAAGTGAAACTAGGAAAGGTTTCATGTAGATTTACCTGTGAACATAAGAACGGCCATACTGGGTCAGACCAATAGTCCATCTAGACGATTATCCTGTCTTCTGACAGCGGCCAATGCCAGATGCTTCAGAGGGAATGAACAGAACAGGACAATTATTGAGTGATCCATCATCCCCCGCCATCAGTCCCAGCATCTGGCAGCCAGAGGTTCAGGGACACCCAGAGCATGGGGTTGCATCCCTGGCCATTTTGGCTAATGGCTATTGATGTACCTTTCTTCCATGAACTTATCTAATTCTTTATTGAACCCAGTTATGCATTTTGCCTTCACAACATCCTCTGGCAACAAGTTCCATGGGTTGATTGTGTGAAGCACCACCTCCTTTTGTTTGTTTTAAACTTATCGTGTGTAATGCAGTAAGTGGATCGTGCTTTTTGCAAAATATTAAATCTGCTTCTCCTTTGGCTCTTCATCTCCCCTCCCCTGCACGTGTTCAGTTCCTCCTCCCCATTTCTCTGCACATGCTTCCCTGCTGCTTGGTCTCTTTCTCTCTCCCAGCATGCACCTCCCTACCACTTAGCTCCCTCCTCACTGGCACAAGTTGCTCAGCCACCTGGCCCTCTTCCCTCCTCCGGGCTTTCTTGGATGTTCCTCTTCCCGTGGCACCTCTGGTTGCTCAAAGTGGCTCCTGAGTCCTCTCTCCCTCCACACAGCAACAGCCATTAGTAGAGCTAGTCAGTGCTGAGCCCTCCTCTCAGTTTCCAGATGCTTTTGCAGGCCTTCAAGTTCTTCACTGCAGTGGAGAGCCTGGAGCCCTGCAGAAGCTGCTGGAAAAAAGAGTAGCCAGCTAACAAGCACTTTGTGAGCCAACAGTGGTTCGTGGACCAGAGTCTGGGAGACACTGATACATTGACATAAAGTGGGTAAAACATTTGAACTTCACAGCCCTGTTTTATTTTTTAAAGTGTTGTTCTCAATGTCTTTATCTTATATAAATGGCGGGAGGGGGAGAGAGAGAGAGAGAGAAGGAGTTTGGTGGTGTGCCTTGAATTCCCTCATATTTGGGGTAAAGAATAAGAAGGCTAGCAGATGAAGGGCAAAATTTTCAAGAGAGTTCAGGGCCTGATTTTCAAAGCCCAGGCACCCATAGCTGGGGCCAGATATTGGAAGGAGCGCAGATCCTATTTAGGCACCTAGATAAGATACACATTTTCAGAAATGCTCAGCACCCACTGTGTCACTTATGGCTAGATTTTCCAAAGAACCTCAGCGCGCAATGTGCTGAGTGTTTGAAAATCTGGATGCAGCTTTGGAAATCTGTTCCAAAGTGTCTACAACAGAGGTCAAAGGTGCATCTAGACACTTCAGTTCCATGAATGCAATCACAGGCTAATTCAGTCTCACTAGTTTTCTAAAGTAAACAAACAAATAAAAATGATAATTGCAACCAAAACATTCCAAATGTTTTTTAAAAGAAAAGAGAGAGAAAAGAAATCAAGCAAGCCAAGTTAGGAAAAAAATAGTTCATCCACCTACAAATGGGACAGCTATAAAACAACTACATAGAAAAAGGACTATCCATTTAAATGGGCAAGTTAAACAAGAAATAATGAGGCCTCACTTGGTTTCTCACCCTTTCTTTTCAAGTCAGAGCTTCCATATGCGGGTGTATGAACCCCAGGAGGGGGCCAAGTAAGCCCTAATTGTCTTATTGTCTAATATGATCATTTTAATGGTCAACTCTCTTCTAATGCGACTGCTTTTATGGGTCTCAGTTCTTTATATGGCCAAACTGCTTTTCTAATTATCACTAAATGTAATTTATTTATTTTTTATTGGATAAAAAGTACAAGTGTTCAATCACTGAGTGTTTCACTGCACTGAAAAGAAAATTCTTACGAGTCTGAATTTCTTCATAAAGCAATGTTTCCATTTCACATTTTCCAACTGCAAGATCGGTCTCTGGGAGGTTGTTTCCCCCCACCCCTTTAGTGAAAAAAGCCAATTTACAATCATTAAAGAAACAAATACATTCTTCAAAAGTCTCTGTTTTGATATATTTTACATACACTAAGAGCAAATGGATAGTTCCATCAGAATGAATTATTTGAGATTAAGACAACAAAATAAGAACAAAAGTAAAGTAAAGTCCTCATCAGGCAGCGACACAAAGTGTGCCTCTTGTGTCAATCTGTACTGATCTCTCTGGTATACTGAAAACTCTGTTAAAATTGTAAAGTAGTCGCTTTAAATTTAAGGGGTTTTCCTGATCCTCCTGGTAGGCTAGGGTGCTCTGTAGGGAAGCATGCAACCTGGGCCTAACTTCAGTCAGTATGCAAACAGACAGCCACCTAAAATAAGGTTGCGTGAGATGTGCCTCTCTGTTTTAGAAAGCAGCCAGCTTTGTCTCTCTGTTTTGGGGTTCTTGTGTATTATCGTTCTGAATTCTAGGAAATAAAGTAGCATTGCATTGCAACTTTCCAGAAAGAGTATTTATGTTTTTTAATCTAACTTCTCTGTTTGCATGCCATGAACAAACTCTACCTCTCAAAATGCTTGCCTGGAGCTGCACACTCCTAGAAATGTAAAAGGGGCATTACACAGAAAACAACTAACTATTATATTGATAGTGCAGCAGCGCCTAGAGACCTCAATCCATGATCAGAATCCCAGTGTATAGACACACAATGAAAAGACAGTCTCTATCCCAAAGACCTTACAATCTAAGTATTACACTCTAAAGCCCTGATCCTGCAAAGTCTAATGCATGCATTCAAATTACACATAAAGCTCCACTAATGTCAAGAGACTACTCTCTCCCCTAAAGATTACTGTGTGCATATGTCTGTGCAGGATTGGCACCTATGTTTAGGGTGACCAGATAGCAAGTGTGAAAAGCTGGGATGGAGTAGAGTGGTAATAGGTTGCCTATATAAGATAAAGCTCCTAATATCAGGACATCTGGTCACACTACCTACATCATAGCAGCTATAAACTACATACACCACAGTTAGGTTGGTCTGGTGGTGGCTTACAAAGCTGCACTGTCACAAGAATGACCCAAAGTTCAGCTTTTCTCCTCAGTGTCCAACTCCCCAGACTGGCTAGCAGGGCACTGCTGTGGCTTCATTACTCTCTATCTGCACTGAGAAGAGAATTCTAGCCTATCTACCTCGCCCACGATTGCCAGAGATGCAGTGTTGTATCCAGCAGACAACAACATGGACTTAACTAGAGGTGGATCTGAAGTGAACTCCGAATCCAAACACCCCCAGACTTTGAGAAAGTTAGGATCCAGACTTGTGGTTTAGTGCCATCTCTAGTTAATCGATGGAATTCCCTTCACCACCAGATTTTCAGCTGGTGTATGTTGGTGCTGCTCTACTGCTTATCAATGAAGCCATGCTAACTTACACCAACCAAAAATCTGGCCCAGTTGCTGCATATTCTCCATACAATCACAGCTGGCATTCACTCTTATTTGGTTGTCTGTCTTTTCCCGGCAGAACCAGTAGGAACTCTGCTAAGCTTGTGGCAGATGGAAGTCACTCCTTACATAGGTAATGCTCAGAATGGCAAGGAAGAAAGGAGAATGAGAATAAAAGGAAGAGGTAAAACATCAAGGATTCTCAGGGCACTAGTTGTTTTGGACTTGGTTGGACTGGGTAAGCCGAGAGAGATCCTGCTATTGAAACCAAAGACTAAGTTACTACAGTAACTTTCAGAGCTCATTTTCAGAGTTCCATTCATTTATTCCCTTACAGTGGTCAGAGGTAGCAGACCCCCAGTTTCAACCAGGGCAGTCACAAGTTTAGTTAAGGAGCCAGAATAATTTAACTCTCACCAAAATACATCCACTCCATGTCTGTAAGGGAGGATTAGTGAGGCATGGAGGCTTTCATCTCTGTACCATCAATTCAGGGTCAGCCCAGATCAATAGTTACTGAAGTTTGGTGCCATCTGATGGCTACTCAGCAGGCTTTTTGAAGTGGGCTTGACGGTCCCAGTCCAATCACCCCCATTTCTTGGCACATCCCAGTAAATGGCCAACCACTGAGCTACCATCTCACCACTACGGATGATTCCTCCAGCTCAGAAGCGTATTAATTTTGAGAGACATTATGGGCCCAAAGAGTCAACATGTTAACATCACTCTGTCACGGACCTACATTAAACAGCATTAAACAAGGTTTGGTATATTGAGACCTCAGCCTCCTTAGTGCCACGGCAAATACATAATTAAAAATCCTTTTAAACTATTATGAAAGATACAGAAAAGAAGGGAAAACAGGTAAAGCATTTGAAATGTAAAATATTAAGCAAGATCTCTAGGTCCCTTTCCCTTTAACTTGGAAGAGTTTTATAAGTTTCTTTAGACAGTTGTTTAGATGGTAATAACTGTCCTTTCTGGGGGGGAAAGAAGTTAGTTCAGATGGGCGGGAACTGTTGTCATTGCTGTTGTTAAAGTCTTATCCCGCTTCCTAAAACAACTAAACAAGCCCCCTCCATGGCCACATCCTTCCCCTCCTCTTCCTCCTGAGGTCTCGCCCCCAGCCCAGCCGGAACCAGCCGCCGACCCATGTCCCCACTCCCCCAAGCTCCCCACCCAGGGCAGGTGGAGGGACCCAGGCTCCCCACAGCTGCTCCAGCTGGGTGGCAGGGCCTCGGAGCCGCAGCCCAGCCATGGTAAGAGCCACACAGGCAGCTCTGGGGAGTCGCAGATCCTCAACCTGCCCTTGGCAGGGGCCCCCGGGGGCGACATGGGCTGAGGGCTTCTCTCAGGGCCCCCACCCTGGGCAAGTGGAGGGTCCACTGCAGCTCCCTACAGCTGCCCGGGGTCCCTCCAGCCAGGCTCCAGCTGCTTGTCTGGTTGGGGGCATGGCCTCAGGGGAAAGACGAAGGGCAGGGCCTATGGTGAAAAGTGGGAGGGCCATGGTCCCTTGCCCCGCACCCCCTTTTCTGGCATCCCTGAGACACACAAGGGGAGAGGAAAGAACAGCAAAGAGAGAAAACAGCTTCTGTTTCTGGTGATGACTTTCACTTGCAATCTCACTGGTGGAGAAACACAGGCCCTGCATATGGGCTGATCAGCCACTCATTCCGAGAACTGGCAAATTTGTACCAGCACCAGGCTGTTTAGGGGCACTGCTTTTAGCTGCCTCTTTCTGGTCACACACTCACAGCAGTGTTACAGAATATACAGCCTTGGCCAGCTAAGCTGAACTCTTGCTGAAGAGAAGGCAAAAGGAAGAGGACAGGAAAGAGAAGAAATAAAGTGGGGAAGGAAAAGGAGACAGTGGGGGAGGGGTGGGTATATGATAAAGTCTCATGTCACCAGTGGTGGTGAGGATTTAATCGGAGCTGGTGATGTCATCTGGTCTGGTCTGGTCAGGACATCTCTCAGGATTAGGATGAAGAAGGTCCAGTATCCCAGGAAATGGCTGGGGTGACAGTCAGGATGGTGGTGCTCCCTCCTTTTCCTTCTCTCATCTTTCAGCCAATCTCATCCCAGACATGACCTGTGCCTGCTGATAGTGGGAGAGCACAACCTCAGAGCTGTTTGAGTCATGCCCCACCACCAACAACCATAGTCCCCTTCTCCCAGTAAGCAGCGCCCCTCCCTACAGCTTCCAGCTATTCCTCCTGCCTCTGACTGTCCCTGCCCTGCACAGCTCACAGGCTCAGCTTCTCCACAGGGTGCCCCCGCATGCCCCGCATCCTCTATCATGGTCTGTTGGCTTCCTCTCAAATTCTCTTTTTGAGGACCCCAGAAAAGGAGTGATGGGTGGAATAGCTCATCCTCATTATTTCATCCACCAGTTAGGCCTAGTTTCCGACACCAATTTTCAGTTCCACCCTCTTCCCCATCCCCCATTCTTTTTTTTTTTAATTTACCAGGCATGATCTTAACACAGTCCTTGAATGTTATCATCAGGCCTCTTTGTTTGCACTAATTCAGTCTGTCTCCCTTTCCCTCCCTTTCCCATTAACGTTTGCTGTTATAGGTTATTGTGACCTCTTATGAACTTACACTCACTTTTTATAGTTGAGCTCACAATTAGGGTAAATTTGCAAGCCCAGTCATCATGAGGCAAGTCGATAGATAGCATAGAGGACTCATAAGCTTAATATGCAGATAGAGGGACATATCCAGCGCTGTCAACTCAGTACTTCACCAGCATTAAATTTACTTCCCCTCCATTTGTTGCCCCGAAATCGCTCGCCCTCCAGTAATGCAATTATAACTTTTCACCTGTAAATAGCTCTCCATTTCCCCTGTGCTCCATAGATGCCAGTGCCTCTGTGACTGCAGACTTGCACACAAGCGGCTCAGGGCATAGGGTCGCTTTTCACCGGACTGAAGCAGCCGTGGAATTCAGCAGCCCCCTTGGTGACTGAGCAGTCCTAGTTCGGATCACACTGTTCACTTGGTAGTATGAGAAAGGGGCTAGAAAAGGTGCCCTAAACATTATCTGCTTCACCTTAACCTTGGTCACCATACTGTGGCTGATGGGGGATCCCGCTATAAGCGGTCAAAAAACTCACATGAAAAGCAAAGTTCAAACTGGTCTGATCAGCCAGTCACATGTTCATAGAAACCAACCCAAACAGTGATGTTATGGTCATCTTCAAACCTGAAGGATGTACAACGATGACTATCCCAGAGGCCCTGCCACTAAAAGGCTTTGGGGCCAGTAAAACCCAAATTCCCAGGAAGTTGAACTACATTACATGCTATACTACACTTCTGTTAGTCTTTCCCTGATGTGTGCATCTAGAATAAACGACTGGATTGTAGCTGGAAGAGAGCTCAGATCCTTGTTTCGACATGTTGGAAGAGGCAATTCCTTTGAAACTGATCTGAGCTCCCTGGCGAAGAGTAATGGCAATACCATTAAGCACAGTGCTAGGATGAAGAGAGCAGGGCTGCTGCAAGCACCTCCAAGGCACCCTGCAAAAATCATTTCAACATGTCTTTTCCATATGGTCCACCCTGAGCAGCTGTTCTCGGATTCACTATCTCGGGCTCCCCAAAATGACAGGTTTGGTAGCCTCTCGTAGGCAGTCCCGAAAGAGGACTGCAGTTTTGACGCTATATCGCCTATGGAAATTGATACTAGTTTTTCCAGCACAATATCTCAACTGCTGTGAAATTAGTTGGCACCCAGTATAATCTGAGCATTTAGGTCGCTGTTAAGAGACCGCTCTTACTTTTATTTTTAAATGAAAGGCTGCTGACTCTTAGCTTGTATGATGCACTAAAATGAAAATGTTGCTCCGCATATGCAGAGAATAGATGGGCATGAGTCATCAGTTTGGGGTCTGAATTTTTCCATGATTTGGGGGTTGGTTTGGACTCATTGTTAATTGCAGCAGAACAGCCTCCCTCTTGGGCCATCAGCAGGGTTTGAAACTGGGACCTTCAGATGCAAAAAGCACAAGTTGCTACCATGTGAGCTAGTAGCAGTAGTAGTTGCTAGTCCTATTAGGTGGACAAGACAGATAGACAATGAGCCAGTGGCTACAGAAGCATAATAGGGCAACCTGAAACTGTCACTTTGATTGAGATGGCAAAAAGGCTTGGACAGAAAATCCTAACAATGAATGATGATTCCCTTTCATGGAGACAACTTCCCAAAAATATAAAAATAATAGTTTTTCCCAACTTCCCTATCAAATACGAACATGCTGGAGGGAGGGGGGGAAGATACACATGATAATAGAATACTGTGACTGCCTTTTAGTGCCATTTGGGAAGCTGTTGATAGAATGCTGGAACAATCACAAGGCTTTTTGGATGATAAAAGCGGAATGAGTCAAGAAGTAATCTGTCCCCTATGGAGAAATATCGTAGAAAACAAAGTAATTGGCTTGTAACGAGATGATCTAAGCTCCATTTTTCTTTTATTTTCCTCATTGTAAATTCATCACTTAGTGTTTACACCCATGTGTCCATATATTAATTTTGATGTATGTCAGTTAGAACTATGGATAGGTGCACCTTAGTTTAAGTACCCAACAATTTTTATATATACATTGTTATATTAACAACTCTCATAACCACCTAACATTAGCCTTTTACACAGAGAGTTACAATAGACAAACTTCTCTGCCATATTGTCACTCAATTCTTCTCTCATGCCCAAAAAAAGATGGTCTTTACAGGTGAACAAATTCAGATTATTTTCGATCAAGTGAGGAAAAAAGTTGTATGCATTTTCTTAACTTAAAATAAAAAAAAAAGAAGAAGCCCCACAAACAGTAAAATATGGGCTTAATTTTCAAACAAGTTGGGTTGTTGCATGCTTAAATTACACATGCAATTACCACAACTGCATGCAAATGACAAATGCCATTTCCATGTCAATTTGCCTGAACTGCACACGCAGCTGTATAAACTGCCTGCCCAAATGTGACATAAAATTGCGTGAGCATTTGCACACCTAGACACTTTGAAAATCTGTGTCTCAGTGGATTGATCTGCATGAAGGAAAAACTGACCTGCATTTTTCTATTGCAGCAATATGTGGCTAATAATGATGACCACAAAAAGTTCTCTCAAGCACAAAGCTTGGAGTACCTGAACTTTGCAACCCTGAAGGCTGCATTAGCAACTTGATGAGAGACCCTTATTCATTATACATTAAAGATACATTTTATTGTTTTAAAAAACACCCACCACACACATACTATTGGCTTCTCCAATCAATGCCACCTGGGGGGGGCAAGTGGGGCAATTTTTCCCGGGCCCCGCAAGCCCTGGGCTGGCAGCGGTCTAGGTCTTTGGCGGCGGGGGGCCCTTCAGTCACTCCAACTCTTCGGCAGCATTTCAGCGGTAGGAGGCCCTTCAATACTGCCGAAGATGCAGAGCAACTGAAAGGCCACCTGCTGCCGAAATGCCGCTGAAGACCTGGACTGCCGCCGGGTGAGTACAAATGCCACAGCTCCCCCACTTTACCTTAGGCCCCCTGAATCATCTGGGTGGCCCTGTCTCCCATTATCTTCCTTAAGCAAGAACAGTACTAATTAAAACCTGCCATCAGCTTTATCTTTGCCTTGCAAGTCAGAGAGAAAGTAACTACAGACCACATTTTGGGCATGCCTGCCACAGTGAATAAGGATGGTGTTCAATTGTAGTAAAGAAAAAAATCTACGAAAAAAAAGAAAAAGAACCTGCCTTGGTCCCAGAAACATTGCTAGCCATCAGCTGGGACCATATATTGCTCTGTTACACAGTGTATCCAGAGTAACTCCATTGGTTTACCCTGTTGAAGTCAGAGGAATTACACCATATTTATACTCATATCACGGAGAGCAAAACTTGGCTCTGGGTGTGAAATGGGCACAAGATTGCTGAAACTCTACCAGCTTGATACTTCTTGATGACCTTACAGACCCAACATTACTAGTTAATCTAAGGTATTTCCAGAGTGCCTCTTAAAAAGAGCGTGTGGAGCACATGCTGTTTGTGCTGTCTCTCTTTTAGAGCGTGACCCCTCTTTGACCTTCCTGTGTGCTTCCCTCTAGCTGTGTGTGTACAAGCAGCTCCTTCTGGGCAGCAATGAGAACCTCTTCCCCTGAGTATTATAGCTAAACAAGCCATGGGTATTTTGGCTGCTAAACCTAAATCTGCAGCTTATCTGGTTCCCTGCTGTGACACAACAGCTGTCACTGTAGTGTCGAGCACTTTTTATAGCACCACATCAGTGGGAGAACTGAGGGCCCAGCAATGCAGGATGAGATGGGAAATGGAGACAGAGAGTGCTGTGGAGGGGCTAAAGAGAGGCTCTATTTCTGAGCTGAAAGCCTCTTTTCTCTTCTCTTCCTGGCTGGCAACTAAATATAAAAGTTTCATTTAACATCTCCACAGTAGAGAAGAAAAGTTCACTTTAGAGGCACTTTCATTTTTCTCCTCCTCTCTCAGTCTGTCTGATGCTCAAGGAAAAAAGAAAAAAAAACACTTAAAAGGGTTCTTTCTGGTGCTCCTCCCTTTCCACCCTTCCTCCGTAGTCTTCTCTAAGGCTCATGAGGAAAAGCACTTTAAACTGTCTCTTTGGGGGCGGTTTCATGTGTGCTTTGCTGTATTCAGGTCTTCCTCTCTCAGCCTCTCTGATGTTCGGGGAGTGAGCACTACTGTCACTCAAATCCATGCTTCCCCTCCCTCATTCTGACACTGGGAGTCTCACACAGGCACAAACGCATACACAAAATCCCATTCACAACACCACTACAATGCAGAGATCTCGTCCTGAATGTCAACTTTATAGTTTTAGCAGCTCTGCTGGCTCCTGCCCTTGGCTAGGTTTCCGTTTCCCTGTGGCTTGGGGAAGTGATCTGGGGCAGGATTTATTAGGCTTACAAAAAGGTGCAATTAAGTCTAATGGGCAAAGGGCCGGGATTCCCCCCAGGCTTGCTTTTCACTGCTGGTCTAAAGGACCAGGCAATGAGTTGGCAAAAATCCGGCCTGTTGGACAGAGTCTGAATTTCTGGCCAAAACTTTGCTCCAACTCCAGTTAAATTGATTTCCTAACGTTTTCAAAATATATTATTGAAATTGCCTGAACAGCCATAGAAATTCCTGTTGAATAGGCAATCCAAATACTGTCCTTAAGGACCAAATCCATTCCTGATGTAACTCCACTACAGTCAGCAAAACAACATCAGGGCAAGGAGGCGCAAGCATCCAATAAAAGGTGGTGTTGAAAGTGGGGAGGCGAGGAAGAGGGGGCAGAGAGTGGAGTGCAAGAATGAACTAGTCCTGAGCCACACATTGGGAGAACAGCAATATGTTGGGAAGGAAATATCCTACTTATTTCCCTCCCCCACTGAGTGGTTGCAGCTATGTATCAAGGAGACATTTGATCAAAAAGGACAGAGATAAACTCAAGCCAAAACCCCTTATCTGAACAACCTAAACTTTGGAAAAGATCATCACTAGGTCTAAACTCTGTAGCTTTTACCCATGTTTAGTAAATAATATCCTAGAGTTCTCGGTGCATTTTAGCTATGTAGCCAGCAAGCCTTTTATTTTCTAATTATGACCCCTTTAAATCTGCAATGACTCTGCTGCTGTCTATAGATGCAAGCAGTCATTTTGTGTTCAGTTCCACAAAGACTGCTACCCAAGGCGCGCACGCACACACACACACAAAGTATAACAGCCATGATTACCAAAAGTGATTTTGGGTGCCCAATTTGAAACACCTTAAAAGGATCTGATTTTCAACAAGTGCTAAGTATGTGACCTGTCAAAATCAGGTCCCTTTAAGCTGCCTCAAGTTGGGTATAAAGAAGGGAGGCACCCAAAATTACTGAACGCTTTTGAAAAAAAAAATATTTTTTTTTGGCAATTTCAGATTTCACTTCCCCAGAAGGTGTCAGCCAAATTTTCTTTTTTCCTTTCTTTATTTTTAATGCATTCGTTTTTTAAAAAAAAGAGACGAAAGAAAAAAAATTCAAACTCAGACAAGAGAGGAAATGAAAAGGGAAACTTTTAGATTTCTCAGCTCTCCAGAAAGCCCCGTGGTCTGTTTCAGAACTTTGTCATCATAACTGTTAGGCTTGTGGTTAACAACAGTGCAATCCCATGAGGCTTTGCATCATCTAAATCATTATATCAATAAGGAAGTACAATCACTTAACCACTAAGCCAGTTTCTTTTCTAAGCCTCATGTTGCCTTAGAAGGTTTTTAAACAAGATGCTTTCCTGTTTTTGAAACCTGTGCATCCGTATGGCTTGCAGGTTACTCAAATAACCTTATCACTTGAAGCAACACTGGCATGAATTTCAAAATTGCTTACGCTAGTGCTCCCCTCCCCTCTCCACACATATATCTATTTACTCACAGGGATCCTTATTTACAGTATCTTTTTGCCAACTGCTGACACATAAGAAAAAAACCTGGTTACACATTAAGCTTTATTGCTAAAGCATTCACGCCAGTGTCCAAACATAGTTTACTGACTGACCTGAAGTTAGGGTGAACCACACAAGCGGAAAAATTCAAAAGCAGTCTGCTTGTGTCTGCAGTACTGTTTCTTATTACTGCCATTTTAACTCCCACATCACCTTTATCAGTTTTTCATAGGAAGTGCAGTTTTGTTTTCTGGAGAAAAAAAATAAAAACCACAACCAGTTCCTTGTAAGGTCATTAGAGAAAACTGCCAGGAAAAGAGGCTCTCTGGTAAACATATACCCAAGGCACTAATTAAACTGTCCACAGTAAGAATCCTGACCTAAAAAATGTACAGTGTGCAAGTTGGAACTCATTTTTCTAGTAAAAAGCAAAAAAGAAAAATGATAAAACCATGTATCATAGAATGGATCTGGTAAATCCACAAATTAGCTTCAATATGTCTGTTTTTCACTGCAGCTTTGGAAAGATCTGCCAAACTTAACAGCTTTGTTTGATAGTCATCTCCTGGCTTAACTTCTGAGCTGGCCAGTAGCCTTTTCATGTTGCACAATAAATGCCTGCAAAATTAATCATAAACTTGTTGGTTGGAACTTCCAGTGCTGCTCTCCTAAAGTGTATCTGCAATCTACTCAGAAGTTATGCCAGTGAGTCAAGTTTTGTTGTCTGTCCAAGCTGCGAGGACAAGTCATCACAAAAACAACGAGTGAACTTTACTCTTCAGATCCTGCTTCTGTAATCTGTTAGCTGAACCATTTACCTTTAGATACACTTCACAAAATCCACATGCCAATAATGAATATAGCAGATGCTTATCTAAACTTCACACTTTACAGACTTTTGTCACAATTAACACTTAGCTCATGATTAAGAGTTTGTGTTCTAAAAAGAGAATTGTTTTTAGATTAACATATTTTATCCATCCCCCCTTCCTCCCCGAAGTACGCTTATTAGCACTGATGTATTGTAGGTGCAGTAATGTCATTGTGCTCAGATTTCTAGTTACACAGTTTTGTTAAAATGTGTAAGTATAATCTGAAATCAGTGATTTAGTGTTTGTGAGAAGTGCTGGCTTGAAGCCTTAGAGTCTGTGGTCCAGTGCATTAGATACTAGATGGAGAGTGGATCATGGGTTCTATTCTCACCTCTAGCACTGGTGTGATGTTGGGCAAGTTATTTTACACATCTCTGCCTCAGTTTCCCCAGCTGTAAAATGATACTTCCCCACCTTCAGAAGATCCTTTGAGCTCTATGAAAGAAGTACACTGAATTTTATTAATTCTCTACAGCATAGAGTGCACCAGTATAAGAGTCCCTTAAAGTATACCACCACTATGCCTCCATTCTGCCTTGGAGAGACTAGATTTAGGAGTGAGTTAATTCAATCTCCATGGCCTCAGCTTCACAACCAGATAGCTAGCTGAGCTGCTGGTGGGGTGGTTTTCTTGGTTTGGGTTTGTTTGTTTGTTTTTTGTTTTGTTTTTGCACTACCATTGTTTTGGATTTGTTTGTTTTTTGTGATGAGGGCATCTTTCTATTAGGAGCTGGACTGAGACTTCTAATTCATTTCATATGCCACAAAATGGTCAAAGCCTCTAGCCACTGCTGACCTTGGCTGGATTTGAACTGACAGCCAGCTCAATGTCACATTAGCAGTCCCTGGGTTCCTTCTAGTCCCCTGGAGAAACAGATTGTTCAGCCCAGTGATTTGTCTCCTTAAATACAATATTGTTTTTCTATGGCGTTGCTAATTTTAAAAAGAGAAACTGGTTGCAATGCTTATATTCTATATTACTGTGGCTATGTTCTTCCCAGTCAGTGCTAGTTAACCATTCGATTGTACTTAAATTTACCATCAGATGAATATCCTAGTAAGATAACAAAGGAGCTATGTAGGATTTAAATAGAGAGAGGGGTGATAGCAATCATTTTTATGAAGGCCTCAAAATATATTTAATAGCAAAACACAAAGGAATAAAATAAGCTTGATTAAAACCAGAGATACAAAGCAACCCACGTTTTATTGCTGTGTTTCTACTTATGTCTTTTTAACAAGGATAAAAATTTACTTGTGCACCTCAGCCAGGAAGTGAGTGGAACTTTGAACTCTGCCATCTGGATAGTGGAATTTGTATTTTTGTAGCCTCAGGTTACTGGTTAATCCTGCCAATTTTGATTATTTGTAAAGATAGCCAGGCCCTCACAGCAGTTTTGTAGACTGTTGCTGGGAGGATTTCTGTAGAGCAAACTAAAGGCACAAAAATGCTTGGGTAATCACTGCAAGGACATTTGGGGGAAGGGAAAAAAAACAAGGCAGCACCGGCTAATCTAAAATTATCCTTTTTATTAGAAGAGAAGATGTTGCAACATGTGCTGGACAATTTGCCTCATATTGCAAGTCAGCACAGACAGGAAGGCTGAGAGCAAACTGCTAATGGTGGAAATCAAGCTGGAGCATGCTCAGCAGATGAGGAGCAACACGTGATGACAACACAATCCAGCTCCATCTGTTGATGTGTTCCTGCCGCTCCCCCTCTCCCCCCCTCCCTTGGGCACTTTTCCATCTAGTCTTGCAAGCAGCTGGATCAATTTACTCTAGCCTGCAGTACACTGCACAGGCATGGACGGAATTATTACTCATGGAAATCCCCTCTGTTTCGGTCCTTTGAACAAGGAATTAGGTAGCTTTCAAGCTTCTGACAATTAATGGCCTTTTGGTTGAGGGAGAAGAGTGCAAACATGCTGGAAGCTATGGGTTTCAAAACAACTTGCTTAGTTTCTAGTAAATTAGAGGGAGTGGGTGGTTGAGGTACACAGTAATATTATCCTATGCAGTCTGCTCTTTACTGACGTCAGGAAGGCATTTCTCTCTCTCTCTCTCTCTCTCTTTGAGGGGCATATGGAGGTTAGCTTTGTGACAGGAATATGTCTAATGAGCTTAGAGAGCCTCCACATTTCCAATAATAAAGCCAGTGTGCAGACTCTGCCATGCTGTGAATTAGTGATACCAAAAATATATGCAAGTCATTTAAGAGTAGGGGAAAAAAAAGCTGTTGGAAACAGGACAACATTTGGGACTAAGCGTACATATTTCTTTTTATTTTGCATGATTAACTGCTCTGACTAAGAGATCCGCTCTTCCTGTGGCTAAGAACACATCCTTATCTCCGATTTTGCTTGAAATAGCATACTTGACTAACCCCTCCCCAGGACTGTTGTGCTCATAATACAGCAGAGATTTCATGGTGCCTGTGCCTATATTTTCCCAATCTCGCAAAATCTGTTCTTTTCCCTAAGGCCACCCTAGTGCACACTGGGTTCAGTATACAATAATTGCTAGCTTTACACTGAAAAGACACCCAGGTGAAGTTCAACCGTAAAATTCATTAAAGTGTCCATAGCTGAATTTTCAAAACTTACCCTCAGGGTGTGGTATTCAGAACTTCACATCCGCAATCATTTGTAAACTCAGGTAAGACAATGTAGTATTATGTACACAGCACCACAGTTATGCATGGTACTTGGAAAATGGACAGGTCCCTGCCCCCAGGAAAGTACAGTTCAAATAAAACAGAAGACTGAGATGACCATATTTTCAAAGTAAAACAACAGGAAACTTCTGTGATGATTTTAGCATTGCAAAATACTTAAACCAAAGACAAAAGTACATTTTTATTACAAAAAAACAAGTGTCCTAGTGTTGCTAATGTCAGCTTCTGACTCGACAGTGACCCATGCATATTTCTCAAAGTGAAGGATTTTTTTCCGGTAACTTAGTGTTCTGAATAAGGTCTTCATGAAACACGGAACAAGTTTTTTGAATATGCATGGTGACCAAGCAAACAGCTTTGATTGATGTCTACACTCAGTTGTTTTTTTCTCCTGACTCCAAATAGTGTTCATCACACAGAACACTCTTTCCACTAGACTATCCCTGGTAAACAGAGAAAATTCTGCTCAGCGTAACAGTTACTGGAAAACAAATACATTTTGACTTATGCAACAATACTGTGGCTGTTCTGAAAATTCCAGGGGCATCAAGACATCTTCTGAAAAACCAGGACTGCCCTAGTAAAACTGGAACATACGGTCACTTTACGTAACACAGCAAAGGAGGATAGTAAATAAAGAGTAGATGAGGGGATATGGAAGGACAGGGATAATGTGAAAATGACAGATCATGTAATATGCTTATTGTTAACTAAGCATCTTAGCAGTCCTAATCCAGTTTTTTTAATTAAATTGGTCAATTGAAATTTGAGCAAAATGTATCTAAATGAACGCTGGAAGGGTGGGAAGATGAGGATAACCCATGTTATAACCCCCTTAAAAAATCCCCTGTGGCCAGCCAGGTCTGTGTTACAACCAGCTTATAACATGACTTGATACCAGGCACACTGACCAGAAAAACTCTGTTAAAATACAGTTTGACCACAACAAAGTTTAACCAACACTTAAGCAAATAGGGCTTAAAGGTGGGAAAGTAGTCCAGTTTCCTTAGCATTAGCTGAGATTGCCAGCTATCTGGTGGATGTGGAATGTAGATGTTGATCCACTAGAAACCAGACAAACTACCAGTTCACTTCACATTGGTCCCTGAACAGTCCTCAGCTGATCATATGTGAGTCATGACTGATTTGAACTAGATTGGGCCGCTACTAACTTCAATGCTTAAGGTGGTCTCAGAAAGGTGGTGGTGATGGTGGGAAATCTATCAATCCCAGCCAAACTACGTTTTCATGCACTTGAAACAGACAATTTGCCATTTTATGTATATATTACATACTGTAATAATATTCAGGTCATGAAACTATCCATACCTATTTACCGTTATCGTTTTTCAGTGAGGGTGTATACACCAGAACTTCAATTGAGATAACTAGTTTCAAATATTTTTTTATTTTAATGTACTGTCCTTTGCCAACAGTGGCAATTATCCAACATAACCTAGCAAAGTCCTTCATAAGTAGGATCATTGTCTGATTTATTCCTCCATGTCACACAGTTCTTTTCATCTGCACAACGTCTTCCTTTTGCCCGCCATGACTGAACATACAACGTTTCAGAGCAATGGCTCAGGGTGTGCTACAGGAGAGTTGTTAAACTTGAGCCACATGCAGGACACCAGCATGAATGGATGCAGGGCCAGTGCAACCATTTAGGCGGACTAGGCGGTTGCCTAGGGCGCCAAGATTTGGGGGCACCAAAAAGCAGCGCCCCCAAATTTTTTTTTAAATGGTTGAGCAGTCGCTGCTGCTGGGACAGAGAGGGAGTCTGAGCTGCCAGCGGCAGCGGCCGCCAGCAGCCCAGGGGGTCCCCCGGGTCAGGGCGCCGCCATGGCAGCCGGCAGCCCAGGGCCCCCCCTGGGTCAGCATGCCGCGGCAGCAGCCCAGAGGTTCGGGCTGCCCGCGGTGCGCTGACCCAGGGGAATCCCTGGGCTGCAGGCAGAGGCTCAGAATCCCTCTCCCTCCCAGAGCAGGGGCTCCAGCCTGTGCCATTTTTCTTGTTGCCGGCCCCGCCGGCAGCTGGGCAGAACTGCGCAGCTCTGCTTAGGGCACGTGGCAGGAGCCCTGCGAGGGCAGCGCGACACCAGGGCTTCTGGAGGAAAGCGGGGGGCTGCCCCCTGGCTCAGCCTCCACGTCAGCCCCAGCGAGGGGCATGGAGAAGAAAAGAGCCTCAGCGGTGGTCTGGTGGAGTGGAGGAAGAAAGAGGACCCCGATGCTCATGCGTTGGGCAAGGTAAGCAAGTGCTTCCCCACAGCTTGGCCTCAGGTGCCTGTGCTCCTGCCCCTTTGGTCCTTGGCTGGTCCCTGCTGCTGCTCCCCTTGTGCCCGGATGGCTGGAGAGAACAGCAACCTGCAGAGCTGAGCTGCCCCAGTGCCCCCAGGCACCCCTGACCCCATCTCCCCCACAGCCCTGACCCCCAGCTCCGAGCCCAGTCCCTCTGAGCTGGAAACCCCCTCGACCCCATCCCCCCCACAGCCCTGACCCCCAGCTTCTAGCCCAGTCCCTCTGAGCTGGAAACCCCCTCGATCCCATCCCCACCACAGCCCTGACCACCAGCTTCAAGCCCAGTCCCTCTGAGCTGGAAACCCCCTGACCCCATCCTCCCCACAGCCCTGACCCCCAGCTGACAGATAGTGTCCCTAACACAGTTATTGCTCTTCGCATCCTCTTGACTCTCCCAGTTTCTGTGGCCAGTGGTGAGCGAAGCTTCTCGAAGCTCAAGTTGATAAAAACATACATGCGAACATCAATGTTGCAACAAAGACTTGTTGGGCTATCTACCTTGTCACTAGAACATGACATTGCTCACAGCATTGACTTGGAGGAACTTGTTTCTAAATTTGCTAAACTTAAAGCGCGGAAACATAAATTCTAAATTATAACATGTTACTCTGTGACCGTGTATTGTGTATAATGTATGTGATCGGGGGGGGGGGGGGCAAGATGGAAGTTACGCCTAGGGTGCAAAATATCCTTGCACCGGCCCTGAACGGATGATCTCGAAAAAGTAGCAATATTGTTCCTAGCATTAAATCTGCGTTCACAATTCCCACCCATGGGATGCAGTGATTTCACACAAGCTGAAAGGCTTTTCAGAGTATCAGGACATCATTTTGCTCCAAAATCTTATTAACTTCACTAGGCTTGCAAAACCTCACGAGTATGCGGCTGAAACTTACAGCAGAGTTCCTTTATGTCCTTTTCTCCATACAAAATACTAGTTTCCCTGGTGGCCAAAATATGGATCGAGCACATTTACATAGGCTATGGGGTAAGCAGGAGTTGCATTCTGTTGCAACGTGGGTGAATAAGATTGAAAAATATTTGCATCCAATTAACAAGGCCCTGAGCAATCCAGTCCCCCTGAGAATGTACTTTGTGTACTTCTTACTGTTTGTAACTATCTACCATGACAAGCCAGCAAAATTACAAAAGCAGAGGGTTGTGCATAACAACCTACAATCATTGCATTTTTGTTCTTGTTACAAGTACGTCGATCGCTGTCAGCCTTTGCTCAGCTTTCAAAGAGATTTCCAATATGGTATTTCTGTGACCAAATAAAGGTCAGAGTTCCTGCTATGATAAATCAGAGCCTGTTAGGTGGTAAATTCAGCTGAAAGTCATCTGATGGGCGCAGCTGTGCACAAACTCTGAACAAGTTCCCCTCATCTCTCTTTCAGATTAGACATGAAGCTTGGACATCTGTTAGTTCCTGAATTACAGCACACATGCAATAACGGCCATACCCTGCTCTGGTGTTTATTATTTTCCAAGTTTTGCATCAACTCCAAACATAACTGGACCACAACATCCTGTCACTGAATCTTTCAAATGCAGCTGCGTTTGCTTCTAAAACGAATCATGATTTCATATGCAGTTGGCCTCTCCGTTAAAAGAAAACAAAAATGTGAAGTTTGAATTTCCATCCTGGCTAGAGGGGTCATTTTCCCTTATTGAATCTTCTAGTTTAAAATACATCACACGCTACTTCTGAATGGGCCTATACATATAATAATGGCATCTTATACGGTGGAAGATCCCAACTTGTTCTAAAAATTCAGATACATCTAGGATCATGTCATCGGTTACTGAAATGCAGCAGTCACTTCGGGGATGAAACAGCAACTGTTTAACTGCACTGGAGAACTTCACCACAGTTTATGGGACAAAGTGAAAGATAACTTTGCCAAATGAATATATAAGATGAATTCAGAACCCAAGTAGGAACATGGCCAGGCTACCCACCCTAATACTTTCCACACTCTTAGAAAAAATGTCCTTGGATCTTTAATGGCCATAGTGGTCAGGATGCACCTGATGCAGAAGAGAACACTTCCAACAGCACAGGGACCCAACAGTCATACTGGGGTTTGGTTTCAATATTGACTCAGCAGGAAGAATGCTGCCTACTAAATCCCCATTGCCACTTCCTGCAGCAATTCCCTGGAGGTATCCCACTGAACACATACATAAAGAGCAATTTGTTTTTAAGGTCTATTATAAAGTACAGTCCCATTATGGTTCCCCTGTCCCTCTTCATTTGGCCCCTGCGAGATTATTTTGCACTTCTCTGTAAGAAGGCTACCGCAGTGAATCATCCTGTGTAACAGCCATCTGACGAAGCAGGAAACTAACAGTGTGCCAAACCTCCAGTGAGCAGCATGGGGGGAGAGGGGGTGTTTCTGTCCAGACAGTGCTATTCCACTCTTCAGACAGTCATCAGGCTAGGTTACACTCATATCAACAATCACAGCCGCAGGAACAGAACCATGTGTTCTGACCTTGCTACCATCTGCCCGAGAATGAAGTTTTTAATCCTCCCTCCCACATTCTGTCACAGGCAGCAGTGAGCTGTTCCACTTTGACCTTTTCAGAGACTTTTGCCATTTGACCGGCTGGACATTTCTGTTCTACCCTCTTTACAGCCTCACCAATGAGAAAGAACTGGATTGATCAGCTAACCAAAATAGAGTCCACTCTAAAGGTCACTCTAGCACAGTATGCTACTGTCTTTCACAGAACTACTAGACATGAAAACTCTGTTATCGCCTTCCTGTGACCAGGGTTGTAATTACCACTTAAAAACAGAACAAGAGTAACCCTACTAATATAACAATTTCAAGATTGTAATGCTGTGGACTCTAAGATGCCATTCCAAAAGGCACAGAGACTAGCTGACACAGATTCCTCTCCGAAGTAGTTTAGGAGGGATTCTCAACAGAAACTAACTTTTAAGGTCAATTGCTTTTCAAAGCTAATTATTCCTGCATGTGCTGGGCTGAATTCTCCTGCTCATAATAAACCTTTGGGGCCCATTTAAAAAGAGAAACTGAAAAAATCATAGGGCCTTAGATGTTTTAAAGGCAAGACAAATCCAAACGTAAAATACACACACACACACACACTCCTTTTAGCTGCCACGAACCAACCCTTTGCCCTCATATTCCAATTAAATATTTGAGAAGTTTAGTATAGCAGATATATCTATCGAATGTGACAATCAGGGGCCTGACATTCTAGGGGAGCACAATGAATCTGAACACCTTAAAAATAAGCAATTGAATCAAAATATATAAAAATATGTCAAGCAAGGTCTTCTATGAACGCTTGTAATGTTCTGAACTTGATGGTCATTATGAGATCTGTATACAAACTCTGGTTACAAATGTATGTATTTGTATAGATATAAAACTGCTCATAATTTGTGCTGCAACGTTCACCTTCACCTCATAACAGGTCAGCCAGGCAGGGAGAGGCTGCCTTCTCAGACAGAGAGACTAGCTCCAACCACCTAGCATTGTACAACCCACAGAAAAGACAAGTAATGGGCCATTAACGTTAATGGGAAAACATTGAAAAGAAATCCTGCTGGAAAACTACCAGTTAGAAAACTACACAAAAAACTTTCATCTGCATAGCTACACCTCAGATGTAGCTATGCTGAGCGAATTCACCAGCCTAGCTACTGTCTCTCAGGAAGGTGGATTACCTACAACAGGGATCAGCAATCTTTGGCATGCGGCTCACCAGGGTAAGCATCCTGGCAGGCCGGACCAGTTTGTTTACCTGCCACGTCCACAGGTTCAGCCAATCGTGGTTCCTACTGGCCGCGGTTCGCCACTCCAGGCCAATGGGAGCTGCGGGAAGCAGCGGCCAGCACATCCCTTGGCCCGGGATGCTTCCCGCAGCCCCGATTGGCCTGGAACAGCAAACCATGGCCAGTGGGAGCCGCGATCGGCCGAACCTGGGGATGCGGCAGGTAAACAAACCGGCCCGGCCCGGAAGGGTGTTTACCCCGGCGAGCTGCATGCCAAAGATTGCCGATCCCTGACCTACAGCAACAGGAGAACCTCTCCCCTTACTGTAGCAAGTGTCTACACTGAAGCACTACAGCAGCCCACCTTCTGCACCAGTGCAGCTGGGCCACTGTAGCATTTTCAGTGTAGCTGTAGCCTAAGAAAAGAGGGAGTTTTCCCCACCATGAATCACTAGATTCAGAGAGAGAGGGGAACCTGCAAACCCCGTTAAAAGGAAAGGGATTTGAAGTGAAGGCTATCTAGAAACTGAGGACCAGCATCAAGGCAGAGCACTGTCCATGAAACACTAGATTCCCTCTTGGACAAAAGCAGCAAAGAATCCTGTGGCACCTTATAGACTAACAGACGTTTTGGAGCATGAGCTTTCGTGGGTGAATACCCACTTCCTCAGATGCATGCATCTGAGGAAGTGGGTATTCACCCACGAAAGCTCATGCTCCAAAACGTCTGTTAGTCTATAAGGTGCCACAGGATTCTTTGCTGCTTTTACAGATCCAGACTAACACGGCTACCCTCTGATATCTTGGACAAAAGGCATGCTGGGAAACTGAGCAAAGGCAATAGTTAACTTGTTTTAGAAAAGGTAATTTAGCTAACAGAAGCATAAAGTCTGAGGTTGCATCCATATGGTTCTTTGCTGTGTGAGTAGTAGGTGTTTGCTTCTCCTTCTCCTTTCACTTTCAAATCTATGATTTTTCCATTAAACTTTTTGTTTATCTTAGCCCCAAGCAAGTCTCTGTTGTGCAAACTGTGCGGAGTGTGTGTACTCAAGTGTACAAATAACTGAGGGCAGGTTTCACGCCTTTGGGGGTGACAGACAAGAGGGGAAAGTCCAAGTGTCTGGTAGTTGAGCACTTTGAGGAAACTCGGTACTGAAAGGGACTGTTGGGGTCCTCCTGCAAGGAGAGAGTGGGCTGATAGAATCCAGGGTGAGACCTTTATGCTTTAAGGCTTCCTACTGGTGTCAGAGCTCTGAGCCATAGCAGCACAGCATTCAGACCCCCAAGTTACAGGGCAGTTAGTGACAGAACCCCAAAATGTCACACACGTATAAAGCTTTATATAGGTAGGTAGCCCAATCTTAAAGTCATCAGAAGCCTAGGGATAAAAACCCCACTCTTATTTTAAGAGTCTTCTCAGGTGATATTTTATTCTTCAGAAGATTTCTCAGTTCCTCTCCATAAAAGTGTAAGTAAAGTAAGAAAACCACTAAAGAACTGCCTCGTATCCAGGGTCATGGCATTCAAAAAGGAGAGACCATGGTTAGCAAACCAACATTAATTTTACCTTCTTGAGGGTTACAGCACCTCCATATAAATGAACTAGAGACAAACACCCAGTCTGTTCCCTGCAACAGCTTCCAGAAAAATCCTTTCCTCTGCACTCCAGCAAGCCCTCTCAACTGGAGGCTCATATCCCAAGTACCTTAGTAGACACTGCAGGGAAGGACAGGGTGTTTATGAAGGCATTGTTTCTCGGATTGGGCTATCTACATGTTTCCATGGCTCCCATCACCAGAGTGCCTGAGAGAGAATCATAGATGTTTAAAGATTTATCCTGCTACCTCCCTCTGTTACTATCCCCATTTTACAGCAGGGAACTAGGGTGACCAGATGTCCCGATTTTATAGGGACAGTCCCGATTTTTGGGTCTTTTTCTTATATAGGCTCCTATTACCCCCACCCCTTGTCCCGATTTTTCACACTTGCTGCTTGGTCACCCTACAGGGAACTGAGGCCGACACACACAAGTCTGTAGCATAGCCAGGAGACTGTAGTTTTGTTCCTAAGTTCCGGCCTTGTCAGCCAGATCCTCCTCCTACCCCAGTTCCCCGCTTGTGCTGGGCCCATTACAAACTCTATTACAGACAGAGCTAGCTTGCTGGTCCACCTTTACAGCAGACCTCCATTCTGGTTGGGAAGAGGCTGGGCGGTGCAACCATTTAGGCAACCTAGGCGGTCGCCTAGGACGCTGGGATTTGGGGGGCACCATTTTCTTCGGCAGCGACCATGGTGGCCGGATCTTCGGCCACCCCGGTCACCACCGGCATTTAGATGGAAGGACCTGAGGCAGGGAAGCACAGGGAAGGCGGCCTGCAGCAAGTGGGGGGGGCAGCATGCAGGGGAACTCCCCACCCCAGCTCACCCCTGCCCCGCCTCCTCCCCGACCACACCATGGTTGCTTCACTTCTCCCGCCTCCTAAGCTTGCGGTGCCAATCAGCTTAGGCTCCGCAAGCCTGGGAGGCAGGAGAAGTGAAGCAGCCACAGCGTGCTCAGGGTGCTCGTGCACAGAGCAGGGATGAGCTGGGGTGCGGGGATGCCTCAGAGCGGAGGGTGGGGAGCTGCCACAAGGGGGGGCACTTCAGGGCGGAGGGGGAGAGCTGCCGCGGGGGGGGGCTCAGGGAGGGAGCACCTCAGGGCAGGGGGGGGGGGACGCAAGGCGGAAGTTTCGCCTAGGGGCGAGAAGCATCCTTCAACCAGCCCTGGCAGAGGCTCCCTGATACAGGAAGTACCAGGTACATAATGTATATGGGAGACAGTCACACAGGAGACAGACTGTGTGGAGGAGAGAGAAGGACATGGACCACATTTCCTTCCTCTCTCCCTCAGTATCTACTACAGAAAAAGTCTTGGACAATGGGAGATGCCAAGAAACAGCTCCTCTAAGCAGCAGCATCCTCCGAAAACAGAAGGACTTGCAGAAAGAGAGACAGAGCTAATGGTACTTGAAGCAATGCTAACCGATACCCCCTTCGCATCCAATGGGATGCAGAACAGCCATGGACAAGGCAGCCAAGGGCATGTCTATAAGGCATTTTTGTTGCTATTGCTGGAGTGGAGGCAAAAGACAAGTGCAGAGAGGCAGTCCCTAACTGCTGCTGGCTGGGGATGAGAGGGATGGGGCACATTTCCCACAGATCTCCGGCATCTGCAGGTTTTCCCATCCCCATGCCCACCTACACTACATCCCTGCCAGCCTTATGGACTGAGGGAAAAGGTGTGCCTAAACCATAGCTCTTACCACAGCATCCTATGACTAATCCATTCCCTGCCATCAATTTATACACAACAGGAGAACAGAGAGCACACAGTGTACTTCAGGATAACTTCACCTGCCAGGGAAACACAGCCACACGTGGGATGAGACTAACCGGGCACCAGTAAACAGAGATGTCACTCCAGCTTAGCTTCCCCACCCTCACACAGGAGATGAGAATGAGGCATGGCCAGAGTGCAGGCCAATCAGACTCACAGAGGAAAGCAGAAAACTCTAGATGAGTGGCTGCTTGGGAGACTGACAAATAAGTGGCCTTAACGTAAGAAGGATCCCAGACCCAGTCACTATAGAGCTCCGATGATGGCCGGGGCTTCTGGTTTGATCTCTGACAGAGGAAGACAGGCAGTGGCGGATTAACGCACAAGTCTGCAGACATGCTCTGTGGGGAGAGGAAGCCCTGTCCCAGCCTGGGAGGTGGTGGGGAGCCCTGGGAAGGTCACAGGCATGAGTAGCTGGGCAGGGAGGGCTCCTCCAGCCCAGTTCCCGCTACTACTGGCCTGGCCTCAGTGGCCATCGCACTCCACTCACGATCATTCAGTGCCTGAGCCTGGCTTCTGCTGCCAGGCTGCCCCTGCCTGCTCCCTCCCACTCCCAGTGACTGGCTGCCCCAACTGCCGCCTGGGTTTTGTGCCCGAGAGCAGCCACGTGTGGCCTTACTCCTCCTGTCGCCTCCAGCCCAAGACTTGCAGTTGGGGGGGGGGGAAATGCAGCCCCTGCTCCCCCCCAAAACTACACCCTTGCCGCCGCCTCTCTGCCCCTGCCCAAGGCTACTATGTTCATGTTAAAAAGTGGGCAGGTATGGCCCTCCCACTTTTAAAAGGGAAGGACCATGACGCTCTTCACCTCCCTGGTGCCCCTGGGCCTCCGGGGTGGGGGGGGCAAATGTTCTTTGTGCCCAGGGCTCCAATAAATCTTAATCTGCCTTTGAAGACAGGTATGTTTTATTTGTCATAAATAGCACATTCCAAGCACCCTGGGGAACAAGCCGCCAAAACGCTGCTTGTTTCTGTTCCATTGGGTGAATCACTCTGCCTGTTTATGCATGGCAGTCATTTAACAGTGCACAGCAGTGCTAGAACAGCAAGTATAGAAAAGAACCTTACTGGCTTGAAACAGCCAGGGAAGGGTTGGTCATCCAGCCTGTAACGGCTTAATAAAATAGATATATATTTAATACTAACAAAGAACTGTAGCCAGCAGCCAAATGCTAACACCCTTACATTTTCTAAAAGATCCAGGGAATCTTAGACAATTGCAAGTGGTCAGGCCTTTGATTTTACATAGACCTGGGTTAAAGACAAAAACAAAAGCAAATGTCAAGAAAAGTTTGTTGAAATGTAGAACAATCTCAAGTAGCTCTGGGGTTTTACATTTCATATGTAAGGCAGCATCACCTCCACCTGAAATCTTCCAGGACTCGGCTTCAATAATTTCTCAGAGGGAAATGTGACATTTACTGAGGGCTTGTCTACATCACAAAGTTGCAGCGCTGGTGAGGGGGTTACAGCACTGCAACTTAGGAGGTGTACACATCTGCAGGGCATCACCAGCGCTGCAACTCCCTGTTTGCAGCGCTGGCCATACTCCCGTTTTGTCTCGGGTGTAGAGGATCCAGCGCTGGTGATTCAGCGCTGGTAATCAAGTGTAGACACTTACCAGCGCTTTTCTTGACCTCCGTGGAATAAGCAGGTATCCCAGCATACCTGAGGAAGCCTCTCTGGTAATCAAGCAGGTCTCCTTCCCCAGTTTGCTCTCGCGTTCCCCGAACCCCCGTGCAAGCAGGTCTCCTTCCCTGCGGTTTGCAGGGGGGTTCGGGGAACGCGAGAGCAAACCGCGGGGAAGCTGGTCTCCTTCCCCGGTTTGCTCTCGCGTTCCCCAAACCCCCGAGCAAGCAGGTCTCCTTCCCTGCGGTTTGCAGGGGGGTTCGGGGAACGCGAGAGCAAACCGCGGGGAAGCTGGTCTCCTTCCCCGGTTTGCTCTCGCGTTCCCCAAACCCCCCTTGAAGCCGCCCAACAGCGCTGCAGTGTGGCCACATCTAACACCACTTGCAGCGCTGGTTGCTGTAAGTGTGGCCACTCTGCAGCGCTGGCCCTATAGAGCTGTACTAATACAGCTGTAACAACCAGCGCTGCAAAATTATAGATGTAGACTGAGTCACCAACACCACTTCCTGCAACACCGAGGGTTTTCCTTGAAGGTCTCCCATCCAGATACCAAGAACCTGATTACTACTCAGACTGAAAAATAACATGGCTTACTTTCATTTTGTTCTCAACAGCCCTGCTGTTCCTTTTGAAAGCATGATTAGTGATGCAACAACCTCCGTAGAGAGACAGTCTCAACCTGCAATGCAAAAGCAATTTAAAAGCAATCAGTCATCTGTTACTTTTCTGAGGCAGTAACCAGCAGTATGTAACTGATTACTCTTTGGACTCAGTAATTTGTGATAAGACTATTGCTTTTTCAAAGCAACTTGAAGGAGCCTGTATCCTGAACACTGATCAAACACTTTGCTGTTTCCTCCAGCAACATGATAAGATGTGGGCTCACCTCCTCCCCAATCTGAAACACATCCAGCAGTGGCTGCAGCATTCACCGTATCTCATACTCAGTGGGCAAAGGAAAGTTATTAGATTTTGTCACTGTGGACAATCTAGTGGTATCACTTACAGCATTAAAAACCGTTCCCCTACCTTTCTATGGGAGGGCAACTCAGGCAGGCATGGTGAACGATTCCAAAAAAGAGGACATTTAAGTGAAAGATGAATAGGGAAAAACAAGAAGGAAGAAATGAGCTCTCCTTTCTATTTATTTCTTTTGGCACATTTACCATACTCTTGAGCCTTGTCTTGGTTGGGAGAGAAAAGCCAGCTGAAGTCACATTAGATGAAACTGTTTAGGCTGTAAACTCGTTTCTGATATTCAGTCTATTAATAAGTGAAGGGCAAATTTTTCCACCTTATATCATAGCACTTGTGCAATGATCCATAGCCAATCCAAAAACATTTGAAGTCTTTAAAAAAATTTTTTTGGACAAAACAATTCAGCCACATAAAGATATGGTCTTTATTAAAAACAGCAGCGACTGAAACAGGTATGTCCTTTAAACCACCCTACATTATAGCTATACATTTCTGCATAAGTAGGGCATCTATTAAAACAAGTACTTGGACAGGGTATGATGTTGGAGTGATTAGTCTGTGCAACCAAAAAAAAACCAAACCACAATGAAGTCCTGATTGTTAACTATTGTGCAAGGACCTAAGGTAGATCCTTCCCATCAATTAAAATAAGCCCCAAAACACTGCTGAAGTTGGGAAAAAGGAACATGTTTATTCCTGAGGGAAAACTGACTCCCCATGATTCACTGTAGTCTGTGAAAAAAAGTACATGGAGAAGCAATCTGAATAATGGAGCTGGTCACACCTTCTTCGGTATAACCCATAATCCACAAGTCACGTGTGCCCATGACCCATAGTTTGGCCAGTTCAGGTGCCATGCATGGCAACCAGTTAGCTGCCCTGTGCACTGGCACAGCTTTCTTTCCAATCTCCCCCATGAAGCAGAAATGTCATGCGCAAGTGATCTCTCTCTCTTTGCGTCACACACACACATACACACGTTTCTCTTGCCAGCCTGCCACAGATCCATACAGTTCATTCTAATCCAGCTCTGAATGAGAGATCCCATAAGGAAGCAGCAGAGCAGTGTCCTGCTGAATAAGGGGGCAGGAAGGCCACTTGCACCTCTTCCTTCCTGGACTGGAGGGCCCTATGGACCTACTTTACAGCATTCCTGAAGGCTCAAAATGTGAGATATAGGCCAGCTGACTATTCTCAATAACAAGAGCCAAAGGGGAAGTTCTGAGCCACAGACATCCTCCCTCTCCATACAGGACTGCTTATGTGAAAGGAGATTGTGGCCTCATAGACAATGGGGTACGGCCTGTCTGAACATGCAAGAAAAATATGAAATGTGCTCATCTGGTACGAAGCAGGTGATTTTCTCAAGAGTTAGCTTCAGGATTGTGTGGAATTAAAAACCCAAGGGAACCTGAAGGGCTGCAAGCCCAGGTTAATCAACCCATCCAGTTTGGTTTGCAAAACCCACGTCAACTGAAATTAAGAAGGTTTCAGAACTTTAGTGTGAGGAGGGAGGGCACACACTGAATTTTCACACACCATGAGAAGGAAAGAATGATCAATGAGCAAAGACAGAACCTGCTGGGAAAACATTCATAAACAGTCCAGTTGCTCTGGCATTCTGAGCACAATCTATATTTAAGAAAGAGCAAGTTAGCTTTAAGCCTGTTTTTGGTTATATTACTCAGGAATATTGAAAGATGGGTACAGAAGAACATAACAGGGAAGTTGGCAAGGATTTGCATTGCCCATTAACAAAAAAAGAGCACTGGGTAAATCTCAGAAGATTTAGCGGTTGCATTGAGTTAAACACCCAGCTTCACATCCAATGCTTATCTTAAACTCTTGGGTCTGCAAAATTGGGTTAGAAATAAAAAACAGGCTTCTTTGGATTATGCATGGAGTTTGATAGGTTAGACAGGAGGGCGAAGGATCAGTCATGCCATGGATCCAAGCTGAGATTTTGGGCTTAATCCTTTTTTAACCTGTGCTGGTAGAAATTGGAAATATTGTTTAAGTAGCATTTGAAAACTTAGTTGAGGAAGGAGCTCATTATGGCACAATATAAAGACTCCCAGGCTGGTCAAGGGGGTATGATACTCTGGGGAGAGCCTACTTCCTTCCCTGTCCACCCAAGAATGCCATGATACCGAGGGGCTTGTCGGAAGGAAAAGCCTAGAATGCTCTCTCTGGAAGATCAGGTTAATCATCTGGGACATGGCAGTACATGTAAGATGAAACAGTCAGGCTCATCATAAAGTCTTAAGCTAAACCTTTCCTCTATTTCTGGTGCTTAAATTCTTTCCCAAGCCTGGACTGGGTCTGCTCAGTATTGTAAGACCCACAGGGATCCACACTGTGCGCATTGTGGTATAGAGCTCAGTAGGACACCAGATAACTATACAGGAGGTCAGTACCCTTCATTCAGGTTAGATGCCAGGGTCCTGTCTTCTCCATAGTTCTTTATAAAATTACACAAAACCATCAACTTACAGTAAATCCTTCCTGATTAAAGAATTTAAAACTCTGCAGTTAGTCAAGCTGACTAAATGAATCAAACTTGTTACGAACAGTTTTATCAAAACGTTTACATTTCTGCTGAACAGAGATTCATGAGACTTGAATTGCTAAGTAAACAGGTTTTCATGAGAAGATTAAAAAGAGGATTCTGAACATTAATCACATGAAAAATTAACCAGCACAGCATGCACTTGTTTAAACAAAGGAACGCACAAATCTGTTAATTTGAAGTCACATCCCCTGGCACATCTCTTACACTTTCTAGAAATAAAGAAATCTTTTACCCAGAAGCAGCAGTAGCATATCCTAATGTGCAGTTACAAAGGAGTATATTGTATCATATTGCACAGGAATCTTTTTCTAAGGCAAAGTGCAACAAGAAGTCACGGAATGCCAGTAACAGACCTGCATAACTTTTTGCCTGATATAGGGCATTTCACTAAATATTATAATCAGATAAAACTAACTGACTGAACTTTTCAATCTGAATGTGGGTATAGAAGAAACACTTCTCACAGACCACAAGATGTGAAACTTTCCATAGCGGTCCAACAGGACTAGAGTAAATCAGAATGATTTCAGAATGGTTAAAAAAAGAATAATTCCTCTTATATAAAACCACTCAATTTTAGTCTCTCAGATCCCTTTGTAGGGAGCTATGGCAATCACAGTGTACAGGGTTTGCTTACATGTAATAGAAGTTTCTCTTATTAACAGTAATGGCAGCATACTCGTATTTACATTTTTTGCCTGATGATGCTTTAGAGTTTTCAGCAAAAGTCCTTATTCAAATAAAGAAACTCACTAACCTGACAACAGGGCTGGTCTAAGAATTGGATGTAGCACCCTTGCTCAAGAGTGTTGCATTTAATTTATAGGCTATATATAAACCTGATCTGAATATTGCTACTGATGGAAACAGTCAGTCATCAGAGATTTGATCTAGTAAAATGAAGGTTGCTATAATTCAGAATGTCATCTTGTAGTCTAAAGAGATAATTCCTAGGAGATCCCGATTTAGAGAGAGAGAATTCAAGAAAAAAACATGCAATAAGAATGGAATAATCCAAAATCCCAACTGTATTTTTTGAAAGTTGTGATGTTGAAAAGTGAACACAACATTCCCTATTATACATATCCCAAATGAATATAACCCCTTGTTAGGAATTAGAGCTTTGAATTATACACAGAGAGATTATTTTAAACACTGTGAATGTGCAAGCAAAATTAAAAAATAATAGAAATATGTTTTTAGATGAAAAGGGAAATGCATGACACACAAATTATTCAAAATTAACATTTTTACAATAAGTTCTGCTAACAAAGTTAGAAGTGGAATTCAGCCTCTCACCCCACCCTCCATGCCAATGTTTCACTCTGCTAAGAATTTTTCTTTACTTTCTGTGTGGTGGAGTGGAGAATATGAGACGAAATTACTTTAAATGGTTTCTGGCTGTTCTTTTTGCTGGCCAGCAGCTTCATTTTTTTTTTTCATTCATGTGTCCTAGAACAATCCTGAAAGGCACAAGTCTTACTTTGGCACACAGAATACATTAGTAAAAGGAGATGATTGAAAGACTCTATTTTTGATAGGTCTACTGATAGTACAAGTAGTGAATGATGCATTTCTTGTGGGGAGTGAGGGGGCAGAAGAGTGTAGTTAAGAGACCAAATATAAAACTAGCACACATTATGAAAACCAGTACGTTGGGGTGCAACGCAATGATTTACTTATTGTTATAGGTACCTTATCATCTTGTCTGAAAACTGTGCCTTTGGTTTTGTAACAACATAGCTGATGGGAGCTGTTATTTTCCTTAGAATTCTTCCTTGCAGCCTGAAAGCTTTTATAATGGAGTCAGAAACTACCCAGCTGGATCTTCTTATATTTTATAGAATGATGTGAACTTTGAACTTAGACCTCTGGCCTTTTGGGAAATGTAGTTTGGTAACAGGGTGGCAATTTTGTTGTGGTTCTGCCACTGGTTAAATTAGATAATGTAATTTTACTACGGGATTTTTTGTGTGTCAAAAAGTGGGGAGGAGTTATCTCTTTTGTGGTGTTTTTTAGATAAGTGGGGTTATTTTTGAATGAAAAGATGTATCAGTTATTTTTGGTCAGGGGAATCTAGCCAATCTCTTCCCAAAAGAGAGGTGGGTTGAACAGCCAAGTGAAATTTCTTTCTGTTGACCTTAAGTACTGCTAGAGGTCACATAGTTGGAAGCAGACAGAAGCCTGGGGCTAGCAACAGGCTCTAAGGGCTTGGCTACACTGGCATTTTACAGCGCTGCAACTTTCGCGCTCAGGGGTGTGAAAAAACACCCCCCTGAGCGCTGCAAGATACAGCGCTGTAAAGCCTCAGTGTAATCAGTGCCGCAGCGCTGGGAGCGTGGCTCCCAGCACTGCAAGCTACACCCGTAAGGGATGTGGTTTACGTGCAGCGCTGGGAGACCTCTCTCCCAGCGCTGGTGCTCCGACCACACTCACACTTCAAAGCGCTGCCGCGGCAGTGCTCCCGCAGCGCTGCCGCAGCAGCGCTTTGAAATTTCAAGTGTAGCCATACCCTAAGGCAGGAGTTTCATTCATTTGTGCAGCAAATAACCCCTGATGGTGGCAGGCAGCAGTTTTTGTATGTATTACTCTTTATAAAAAGTATTATATAGTGTCTTCTTTATTTATATTGAAAGAGGGTGGAGGTGAGGAGATTTAATTCTAAACCCCCCAGTAGTTCTGCTGTCAAAAGCCTCTGAAGGAACATCCTAGGGAGGTGGTGAAATCTCCTTCCTTAGAGGTTTTTAGGCCCGGCTTGACAAAGCCCTGGCTGGGATGATTTAGTTGGGGTTTGGTCCTGTTTTGAGCAGGGGGTTGGACTAGATGACCTCCTGAGGTCCCTTCCAAACCTGATATTCTATGATTCTGTGATCCTGGAACAGCACATTCTTCAGTCACACCCAACCTCAGTATGTGAAGCGGTGTGCTACTGCTGTTTCCCTGGTATATCTTTAGGCACTAAAGGCACTCCACAGCTGTTTAAATCTGGAGTAATTGTCAGTGAATTTGCTCGAGTGTCTTGCAGGCAGATCAAGCAGAAAGAGAGAGCTCTTTTTCCAAAAACCCTGGGGCCCATCAGAGGCAAGGAATCATTTCCAACTTTCCTTTCAGGGCTGTGGCAGTTTTTTAACGTGACTCCTGGGATTTTCAAAAGTGACCAGTGCCACAAGGACTCCTCGTTTTTTCAATGATTTTGGGTGCTTCTGTTTTTGAGTGTCCAACCTGACACATCTATCCTAAAGGCACCAGGTTTTCAGCAAGTGCTGAGCACTCACCTTCTGAAAAGCCTTCCCCTTTTAGGTTTCTCCAGTTTGATATCCAAAAATGCAGGCCCCCAAAATCTCTGGTGATTTTGAAAATTTGGACTGTAATGATTAGAACTCATGGGCACAAACTAGGGGGAAGGATGAAGAGGCTCCGCTCCCTCAGAGTGTTGCCAACTCGCATGATTTTGTCATTAGTCAAATGATAATTATTAACAAAGAGTCCTGTGGCACCTTATAAACTAACAGACGTATTGGAGCATGAGCTTTCGTGGGTGAATACCCACTTTGTCGGATGCATGGATCCTTATGCTTATGCTCCAATATATCTGTTAGTCTATAAGGTGCCACAGTACTCTTTGTTGCTTTTTACAGATCCAGACTAACACAGCTACCCCTCTGATATATGATAATTATCGTTTTCCTTAAAGCCCCAGCTCCTGGAGTCAAGTGGATATGTGACGATTTCAGCCTTCATTCTTAAAGAAAAAGTAAGTTTCTAGCTCTCCTGGCTATAGCGAAAGCTTCAAAATGTGACCCCAGCAAAGCAGAAGGCAAATCAAAAGAACACCAAAGCTATTATTTTTACATGATTTTAAAGCCAATCTCATGGGTTTTGGTGAGCCTGACTCATAATTATTGAACTTTGGGGTTGGCAATACTGCCCTTATTCTGCTGCTAATGCTCATTAATTCCTGCCCCACCTCCACCATAATTCTCCTCTCTCCTCCTTCTGCCACACTGCACTTTGCTCCATGAAGCACCCTTTCTGGATAGTGAAGTGATTGGAAATGAATTATAATTGTGAGAATGGGCCTGCTGAAGGGACCAGAAATCAGCAGGTGGTTGTCCAAGAGTTCTTCCTTTGATATCAGCCACTTCCATAGAGGACAGTTACCTCGAAGAGGCTGCAGGTGGAACTGCAGATACTCCATAGTGGATCACAGTAGAATGGAATTATTGTTGTCATTATCATTATTATTAAAGTATATTGTATATTGTGTGCCTATAGTTCCAATGTAGGCTCTGGTGAGTCTGTCTTCTCTCTTGGGGTTTCTGACATCAACATAACTGTCAATGGAATTATATATAACTGCATAATTCACAGCTGTGTTGCTTGTTATTTATTCTACATATTAACATTTATAAAGATGTAAATATCTTTTATCGCACATGTACTGTCAACACACACACCCAAACACACTCTCATAAATTCATATAATTAGTTTACTATTCGTTTCTGCACTTTATCTGTTTTTAGATTATTTACATGAAAACAAAACAAATATTTTCCTCCATATTTTATCATTGTGTTTTTCTCAGTCATTTTCCCTCAGTAGTGAATTTATTTTTACACCAGACCATTAGAGACAGGACCCAGGTTTCAAAGACAACCATGTATCTACAAAATAGTGATTCCAATCACAGTACTGGCAAATGTCTATATGTGCAAGGGAATACTTGCTTGCACAAGTTAACTAACTATATGTGCAAATATAGGGGTTTGTAGGCACATGTGTCCCTGTGGAGGCATCTATAGTACCAGGATTTGTACTTTTGTCCCTGATGTGTTTATTATATGTTGTGCTGGTAGCTCTGCCTATAGTTAAGGTTGCCTAACACTTTCCATTATAAGACTCTGTTTGCAGTTGCCTTATCACTTTGCTAAACTTTAACTTCTTGGAATGACATTTTCCATTCTGGGTATCTGCCTCAGGCGGAATTTTTTGGTAAGCTTCAACTAACACCGTTCAACCATTTCCAAGAACAAGAGTAAGGGGAAAATCCATTGTTTTACCATGTTTAAAAAATCATACCGCTATTTCACTGAGAAGCTCTAGCACCTCCATGCTTTGGAGAAGGGTCTTGAAATTTGGCAGTGGTGTCACCCGGGTGACAGGGCTGTACCTTTCCCATTCCCATGAAAATTTGCCCAATTTTGTCCAAGTAATAAGCCTCTGAAAAGCTCAGTTCACAGATGGTCGACAGAGGCTTGTTAGAGTCTGCCAGATAAATTCTCTGGAGATTCTGCCTGTACTGCTCATGCTCTAGCCAAGGGATGCCACTGCAAAGCAAGACTTTCCCTTGGGGTTGCACATGAACTTAGAGCAGGCAGACTGTCTCTCCTGTGCTCTTCATGCTCTATTCATCGTCCAGATTCTGCAACAAATGAGTCAGGGGGTTGAATAGACAACAGTCTCCTTTGCTACACAACTGATTCATCCCCAGAGCACAGTCCATCCTGTGAATTGAATGAGAGGCAGGGTACTGAGAAAACTGTATGTGATCAAGTAATTAAGACTGTATCATAATGCATCTAGGAGCTGAATTATGGTTGCACAAGCACCCTTAATTCTATCATTTCTTAATTTTTGGGTGCCTGACTTTGCAACCCTAACATTCTCTTCATATGGGCTGGGGACAGGGTTTGTGTATAATGTCCTAGGTTTTAAAAAAGCAAAATGAAAAATCGAAATTCCATCATCTGGCATCACAAAGGTCAGCACTACTAGCAGTAGTGGGTTATCATCTTCTATATGGAGGATGAGACACACACACACACACTTTTGCAAGTGGGTTTCAGAGCTATTTGCTGACTACAGAGAAATTGTGAGACTCAGAAATCTTGGGTTCCAGTCCAGGTTCTGAAGGGAAATGTGCTCCAGTGAGCACAGATCCTTCTGCCCCTGTCCCTAGCTCCAGGTCTGACTCCTTCTGCTCCAACGTCTCCCTGTCCCACTCTCCCCACCGCACTGACTTTCAGTCCTCACACCCTTCTTTCTGCCTCTAGCTCCCTGTCTCAGCCACCTCTTTCCCCACCAGCTCCAGTCCCTCCATCTCCCTGCCTCAGGTCAGAATCTTATCCTCTTAGCATTCTAGTCAGGCTAGGTCCTTCATGCTGCCTGGGTGACAGCAGGGGGAGCACTGAGAGCACAGGAGAGACCGTCTCCAGGCTCTCAGTTCTGGTGTTTGGCACCACGTGATTCCTGGTAGCTTGGAGTAGCAGTTGCAGGAACAATCCTGTTCTGCCCCTGAAGCCCTGGGCTAGAGCATCCCCAATGCATTTGAAATCTTCAGAGAATTTACCTGCTAAATTCCAAGAAGTCTCTACTGAGCACGTGCCAAATGAGATTTTTTTTCAAAGGCTTATAACTCAGCTGAATTAGGGTATTTTTTTCCACAGGGAACCGCAAAAGACACTTCCATGACACAAAAGTCCCCCCTGACAAATTTCAAGGCTCTGCTCCAAAGTACGGGGAAACTAGAGCTTCACAATCAAAGAGTTTAAATTTTTTTTTAACATAGGTACCGCATATTTTTCTCTAATCTTGTTCATGCAAATATCACTTTTGCTGAAACTATCCCAAAACTTTCAGCCTGCGGTAGACACATGGCATGGAAAATTTCAGCCTAAACAGGAATGGCTAAAGACATATAAGCAGCCAAAAATTGGGTCTTATAATAGGAAATGTTGGGCAGCCTTAATAATAAGTGGTGCTACCAACGCTACTTATAATATTGAATTCAAGCAGAGCATCCTATAATCAAGGAAGTGAGAAGAATGGAAGATTTGTATGTTGGATTGTAGGTTCTCTGGCATAGAGTCTGCTTTTTATTTTGTGTGCGTATAGTGCCAGACACATTTGCCCACCATTTGAAGTCAGTAGGTTCTAACCATAAACTCTTTGGTGCAAGGACCATCGTTTTGTTCTGTGTTTGTACAGCACCTAGGATGATGGGTCCAGGTCCAGGACTGGGGCTGCACAATAATAACAATACAGAAAAAGATTCCTTGAGGTGAGGTTGGGACATTGCTACATAGATCTAATTTATCCAGGAAAAACTTAGCTACTAGAGCAACGGGAGCCTTAGCACACCCTAAGGTAGGCCGATAATTGTGTTATTAAACAGAGAGACTATTCTTTCCATAGCCCAGGATGCTTTCATTGCATTTTAATAATACTACAGCATGACTAATAGTGACACACAACACTCCTTTAACCTGTCTCTCTCTGCTGAACATTTACTCCTCCCACCATTTCTCCCTTTGTTACACAATCACCATAAAAATAGATCCTCCCCACAAACCACTCCCTCCAGTCCTGTGTCATCCCCACACTCTCTCCTGCTCAGCTACTCATCCACACCCCCATCTCTCTGTGGTGTACTTGCTGTGAGGAACTAACCCTTCAGCCCAAATGCACCACTTTGTCGCATGCGGTCTCAAGCTATAAGGGCCTTGCAGGCCGGAAAACCTGACTTCAGTGTCTAACATACGTCAGGGTGAGTTTCTGTCAGGAAATGAAGTGCCTTTAACCATATGAGAAGCACATGTGATCCTCTGCCACTTCATTTTCAAAGCAGGGGCTGAGCATCCGTTTTTTAGACATGAGTAAGAGTGATGAGGCAATCCTGTGGGTTGACAGCTTGGTCCACTTCTTCCTTCTACCTAGCGCCTTTTTCAAAGAAACCTCTCTAACACTGTAGTAATCAGCCACGCAGACCTGGCGGGGCCCTGAATTATCAGAGTTTTAGAGATCCACACAATAACTGCCGAGCAATGCCTCATCATGCACTGTGGCGTCTGCAGCTCATGCACTGAAGACAGCTTTGACAGAGAGTGATCAGTTCATGCTTGCATCTTACAGTTTTGTTAGTCAAAAGCCTGCTTATATAGCAATGCAGTGCCTGATCCATGCAGAAGGGGATTTTTCATTTATTTTTACTGACTACTGAGAGCAGTCAGAAAGAACAAGGAGAGAGGAAAGGGTTTCTTTTAGTTTCGCCAAGGAACTCCAGAACCTATCCACAGAAATTCAGGCCAAGTAGGTGGTAAGTAACATGACTTTTATGAGCCTGAATGGTGTAGCACAAGATGAACTGGCAGATGAGTGGGGCAAAAACCATGTAGGGAACACATGTGCAGACTTTCAGATAAATAATTAAAAGGTGAGTCACATCTCTCTCTAATCTCCCCACCCCACTCTTCAATCCCTCCCCATCTTTCTCCTTTATCTCCTGTTTTAAAGTCTTTCTCACCCCTCACTCTGTACATGTTTTTATTATTTTGGTGGACAAGAGTCTCAGCAGAGCTTTGTTATTTTATAGGTAACAGGGTTATAAAGTATAAAACTGCCGAAAATGCCTTAGCCAGCAAATCTTCTCCACTTCCCCCCCCACACACACACATACCCCTTCAAAGTTCACACGGTTTAGTATGCAAGCTTCCTGCCGCTTGCCCAGTTGGCTTGCTATTCATAGGCAAACTGCACTCCTCCATGTGCTCTCAAAGAAGAATAAGTATAAAAAACATTGAAAATCTTGCTGCTGAGCCAGCAGGAAATTCAAACTGCTCCAAGCATGGGAACCAAGAGAGTCCTTGCTGCTAGCACAACAGATATTGTTCAGAAGGAAATCACTACAGCAGACAGGAGCTCCTACGCAATTTGGGGGAAGGGAGGGATGGAGTTGGATGTGGAGAAATATAAGGAAGTGCAAGACTAGATTAGTGGATGTATGTAAGAAAGAATAAGAAAGCTGCTAATCCAAGATAAACCACTGCCTCCCTGAGTGACCTTGGCCAAATCGGTCAACCTCTTTGTGCCTTGGTCAAACTAGATGGAAAATTGGGGGTAAAAAGCAAGATCTCTGTACTGTGTCTAGTTACTGGTTAAACTGGTTATCTATCTGAGCTGCATTTGCCTGGAAATGTAATATTAAAATCTGGACACTGCTTTAGAGTTTTATGAGGCTCCAAATAAACAAAGTGCTCCGGAAGCCTTAGGAGGAAGTCTGTCATCTGAGCTGTCTGAGCAGAGATGCTGCAAAGAAATTCATCTGGGGCAGCAGGTTATCCCATCTCTTTCTAGCAGTCTTTCCAGCCAATTGATGGCTCCATCTATGACAACACAACCTCAGAGAAGACTACTGCAATGCTGTATGACTGAAATATGACCATTTATATCACTGTTAGACAATTGCAACAAATCTTGCCCAAAGTATGTCATGTAAGGTGTTAATGGAAGAGTTACAACCTATCAAATATGATTATCCTGATTAAATCCATGTATCATCTCGGTGTCTGAAGTGATTAATATTGGCCATGGATTTGTATCTTATATATGTGGTATTCCTGGGTAACACCCACCAGATAAGATTACATCAAGGCTAGTCGGCTTTGTGTTGATGGCCCATCAAACACACTTAACTCTCACAATGGGTCATAGAAGAAACTCATTCCGCCCAGATAGCTCTTCCTGAGAAAACTTCAGGCTCCAAGGGGCTAATGTGTACCCCCGTGAGTCACCAAGTCATGTAAGGACATGTGACCCTGGATACCATCTTGTGCCAGTAGCTTTCCACAAACTGGGCTGTGTAAGCTTTGAAACAGAAAAATTCCAGGCAGATGGCAAAGGATATAAAAGAACCCTGAGATGTCTCCATTTTGGCTTTTTCTTGCCCTGATTCTCTGGAGTGTGGGTTTACAAGTAAAAGGAGCACAGAGGACTGTCCAATCTTTTGGAAATTATCAGAGAGACTTTACAAGCTAGCTGTCTATACCATCACTGCTGCAAACCCGATATAAGGACTTTGCAATCATTTGTATGTATGTGCTCTATTAACTATTATTAACTCTCTTGTTCTTCCTTTTATTATTAAATCTTTAGCTGTTAATTACTAAAGGATTGGCACCAGCGTGATTATTGGGTAAGATCTGACTTATATATTGACTTGTCACAGGGTACGTCTATACTACCTGCCGGATAGTCTGCACGTGCTAAATCGATCCATGAATCAATGCCCATACCCCACCTCGGCAGGAGGAGTAAGTGGAGTCGACAGGGGAGCCGCGGCGGTCGACTCACCACCGTGAGGATGGCCAAGTAAGTCGAACTAAGATACTTCGACTTCAGCTATGCTATTCACGTAGCTGAAGTTGCAGTATCTTAGTTCGAACACCCCTACACTCCCAGTTAGTGTAGCCCAGGCCTAAGTGACTGATCTTTTAAGATTGGAAGGACCCTATATTTGATTTAAGTGGTTTTCAGTAACCACTCATCATAGAGTCCAGGGTCTGGGTAGTGAGACAAGGGCTGGAATGCCTAAGGAGACTGCATCCCTAACTTCTTAACTAATGTGATGACACAGAACTTTACTTTTGTTACTGGCTTGGTATAATCTAATGATAGAATAACATCCAGTTTGGAGTGAGTCTGCCCTATTTCTCAGCAGGCTGTCCTGAATCTGGAATTCTCAGCTGTGACCCACCAAGGCACGGTGACAACTATATACAATCCCAAACTTCTTGGCCATGAGGAAAAAGCTAGAAGAGCAAGATGGGGCAGGGGATGCACAGAGTCACAGGACTGAACATGAGTAAAAGGCGACCACAAAATGAAAGCACTTGAGCCCAAATGTGGTTGGCCTCTAACCCCAGAAACACACTATTTTGAGCTGTGTTATAAGTAGTGACGGGCCCAACACACAAAGTTCAGACCTGGATCCAGTTCTGAACGTCCTCAAAGTTCAAGGGTGTGTTTAGACCTTGGGTTTTGGTTTTCCTCACTGTACAGATGGACGCCAACTGTGAAATTCAGTTCTGGATCCAGAGACAAATGTCCTTAACTGCTGGGGGTGAGGGCTGTATGTTGGATCTGGGGTTTTGATACAGGCCAATCCCCCAGCATTCTCCTTTGGGTAAATGAGTAAACTAAAGCCCACACTTCTCTGGTTATCCAATGAGGATTTGACGTAATTGTGCTGGTGATAGGTAAACTTAAAAAGTTCATAATGAGATTCACTTTGGATAAATGCCCTAAAGATGGGATCCTAAGACAAATTAGCTGAACCTTCAGAATCTACAGAAGGGGCAGAAGGGGGAGTTCAGGGATAGGGGGATATGAATTGCTATCTCCTGTGGGTACCAAAGGAAATGCTGACAGAAAATTAACGCAGTCTAAGGCTGTGCTAACTCCTGTAGACCCCTTGAGTGCTGAGAAAATCCTTTTTGGTGGGCTGAGGAAAACCCTGGTAAATTGTCAGGGACCCAGGGGGAGGAGAGGGTAGTGGACCTGTGCACAGATAGCACAGGGTTCTCAGGAGATCAGGCCATCTGCAAGGATTTCAGTGTGGAAGGGGACAAATCCTGCTTTCTGATACAATGATTTAGAGAAACTGCTGCTAGGAGAACTTTGCAGAGTTTTCATCCTCACACAGCTCCTTTCTGTGGGTATTTCATAAGAACCAGGGGGAACTGAACTTGGGACTTCCAGAGTGAAACACTTAATCTGATACAGCTTGAGCTAAAGCTCTCTAGCTAGCATTGTCATAGACTTGTATCCCCTTGCAGAGGGGAATAGGTAATATGGATTGCCACAAGCTTCCCCACACTGCCCTGCCACTGTGCCTCAAACAATCCCCTAGGTGTGAGAGAGTGATTCATCCTCCATGGCCCATTCACTTATATGCCAGCGCTGAACATGCTAGTTGTGTTGATAGCTTCCATGAGGTAAACAGTGAGACTACCAACCAAACAATAACTTTCATTAACTAGCCACATGAACTGGATTTCAACCAATATCTTAATGCAAAAGGCTCTAAAACCTATTACTGATTTCTGGAGCTATCCAGCCCCATACCACTGCACCCACTTGGTGATTTGACTCACAGCATATTGCACAAAGTCCATTAGTGCTTACCACAAGATCACAGATAGGAAGTAGAACCGGCACAAAATGATACTTCTTACTAAAAGAGGGACATTTCCCCTCCATTTTTCATTTCACATAGTATTTCAGAAGTGACCTTCATTGGGAAGGAAAAAATACAAGATTATTTTTGAATATCTTGTATCCAACTTCTTATATTAAAGTCTCTGGCTAGAATGAGTCATGATTATATCAGTTCTCAGGACATCATATTATACTGCACCAGGGCGGTACCTGCGTCTTTGCCAGCCACCATTAGGGCCTGCTAGTATTAAAACAAAAACAAAACAAAAATCCCTATGCAGCTTTATTTAAAGCTTAACTACATCATGGCAGTGCCAATAATCCACAGTAATTCTATTGGTTTTATTTTTAGAAGTAATATCACAGGATTATAACCAGACTGATTGAAATATACTCCGAATTTAAGGGAAATTATCCTGGTTCCTTGCAGAAATATGTTTGTCAGTTCCTGACCATGTTTCTCTTTTCAAACTGCTTTCTTGTGAAATTCCTCATGTATGCAGCGGTCTGGTATGCAACTCTTTCCCCTCCCCCATTCAGAGATTTGTAGCTTTACTCCTTTTTCATTGTGATAACTCCTGAAGCCCTCATCTTTCTCTGAGCAGCAAAACTGCTTTCTGAAATTCAGTCCTCTAGAAGATGGAAAAAGTTACCCCTCGGTTTGGGGATCGAACTTCCTGCTTCTTCTTCAGCAGTAGGGTGACCAGCTGTCCCGATATTACTGGGACCATCCCAATATTAAGGGCTTTGTCTTATATAGGAAGCTATGCCCCCCTCCATTAAAAAGAAAAGTCCCGATTTTACACACTTGCTATCTGGTCACCATGTTCAGTGGTCAAACCCACTCTCTGCCTGCCCATGATTAGAAGGATTTGGAGAGAGAAAAAAAAACTCCACACGGGAAGCCTCACAGAATTTCCCTACCCCTAAGGCCCCTTCCTAGAGAGTTTCTCATAGGAAGGAGCACGCTAGTCTTTGATCTCTCTTTTTATTTCATTTTCACTTTCTTTTTTCTCCCTACTGCTGCTGTCTGAATGACAGTGCTCACAAGGCAATAATCCTTTATGCTACAGGGGTTCTTTTAGGCAGGCTAGGTCCCAACCTGATGCTTACATTTAAAAGTATTATTTGTACTGTGGTAGTGCCTAAAGGTCCCAGTCAAGATCGAGGCCACATTGTGTTAGGCACTGTGTAAATACGTAGGAAGACACAGTTCTTGCCCTGAACTTCTTACAACCTACAAGTGCCTCATACAAAAGGCGATATTATTTTTTCCAAGGTTACAGTGTCGAATATAATAAAGTATTTGCACAACAGTTTGGGCATCAGCACCATCTTATGGATTGCCCCAGGGGCCGTCTGTTCAAAGATGAGGCATGCAGAGGAGAACAAATACTTTGGTTGCAGCAAGTTTTTCCTCTCTCAAATGAACACACATTTATATTTGCTAAAAAGCATCTCAGAGATCATATACACTTAGCGAGGCCCCCCCATTTAACACAAAATGCAATAAATTGTGACAAAACAACAAGAGGCCAGGGAGCACAGATTCTAGGAAGGGCTGGGTGTCTGGGGTGGATGAGTGTTTTCATTAGTAATTGTTTACAGGTTTATTTCTGCAGCATGATGAGGGGGAATTGACAGATTCATGGTGTTGGATGGTTTCTGATTTAGAAAAAAAAAAATTCAGCCCAGGAGAGGCACACTTTTTATTTTTCTGAAAATCAAAATAAATAAATAAAGCAAATATATAAGATGTTTAAGCTTTGGACTCTTTAGATCGTCTATGATGCTATCAGTAAGATAGGTATGGATTTTTTAAAATAGATTTTTATCTTGACAGTGTCCCTTTAAAGCAAGTTACCCGCCTCTCTCTCTATATATATGAATGTAAGTTGCAAAATCATCTTCTGTGACATTTGTAGCCTTTGTTGATGAAGGAAAGAGAGGGACACATAGTCAGAGAGTCCTTATCAAGCCTTTATTCACACACAAACCTTTAATCAATAATGAATTAAACCTTTAAAAATGCTAATGTTGGCACTTATACAGAGAGAGACCAATGGCCACAGTAAGTACTGATTAATAATTAGCCTTGCATCTTTTGCCAGTTTATATAACTTCAATATGGGCAGCATTTTATTTGAAAAGGGCTGTTGGTGCATTTATGCAAACAAACCCAAACCAAAATGCTATTGACAGAATAGCAGAGGAGGTACTGGTCTTGGAAAAGATGTCCCTCTGAATGTGCTTAGTGTGGGGAGGCAGGAGGTTTATAAGTAGGTTGGGTATTTTAAGACCTATGTTATTTCTGAACTTGGTTGCTGTGCTGTATTGTTTTCTAGAATTCTCCCAGGAAGTTTAGAGCTATTCTTGCAAGAGGAGGCTCTAGGAATATTGCTTTGAATGGCACAGCATTGTTCATCTGAGGCTATCTAAGCACTGCACTGATGAATGATATTCTTATGGTTAAGGTACTGAACTGGGATTCAGGAGATGTGGCCTCTATTCCTTGCCACAGACCTGCTGTGTATCCCTGGGCAAGTCACGTAAGCACTCTGTGACTCAGTCCCCCATCTGTAAATTTTTATATTATTTCATTACACCACATGGGTGTGTGAAGATACATTCAGTAAAGCATGTAGCACAGTCACATACTACTGTAATGAGTGCCATTGAAAAGTCTATGAATAAACAGTAACATCAATTAGATACTAGAAATATCTATGATAAATGTTCCTTTCGGATTCTTATACTGTGCACACTACCATGCTCTTGATGGTCAGACTGATTAATAGTGACATTAAATATTTACAAGTATTGACCTCTTAAGACCCCACAGATAGGTGAACTGAAGGACAGAAAGGTCGAGGACTCAAGATCTGTCCCAAAAATTCTCTAAGACACTAGTTCTCATAGAGGGAAAATGAATCAAACGTGCTGTTGTCAGACCAAGCCGTTTTAGAGAGCTACAGCATTCCAGAAAAGTTGGATTTTCTAAGATCAGGGAGGGGGAAAAAAAATGTTCCCTTTTCAAACTCTTGTATCCCCATGAACAGTTGTTGGATTACACATGGGCAAGGAGCCAGTCTCCTATGGCGAGGGAACAGGCACAACACATTTCAGCTGTAAAGCTCTTTTTTATTGAGGATATTCTAGTTTTGGTTTTCCCCAAAACCCGACTTTAATGGGAAGCAAGTTACAACCTGGCTGGAGAAGCCACTAATGTTGTTACTGTACAATAGTTGAGAAAGCTTGGAAAGTGCTTTGGGATCTGCTGGGATGAAAGGCACTCTGTAAATGAAACCTGATATTTATGATTATTGCTCATAAGGAACAGACAAACACTCGGGTGAAATATGAATGGCTGGGGCTGCCAAAAAATGTATCACAATGTTGGCTCCAAAGAGATAGTCCCAGTTCTCAGACATGGATGACAACAATTTAAGAGGTGCAAAACATGGAAGGGATTGCTGCAAAACTAAAAGCAGCCAACAGCCAGGTCTGCAGAACAATGGACTCCCTCTGTCACCCTTTTCTTCTAGGAGGTTAATTGTCAGGCCACGTGGCTGACTGAACCAGACCTATCATCAACTAGAGAGAGAGCAATAAATCTGGGCTATGATCCCTTTAAGGAAAAACCTGCCACCTCATCAGGAGACTGTGTGAGACTGGCCTGAGTGGAATCCTGGTATCCATTTCTGATCTCATTTACACCAGTGAGAATCAGGAGTAACTCTCCACTAAAGTCAATAAAGTTATAGTAAGGTAGAATCAACGTGAGAAGAATCTGACTCATAGAAACTACTCCTGCTAAATGCCTAAGGGCAGATCCTTGGCAAGTATAAACCAGTATTGCCTCATTGGAGCAATGCCAATTTACACCACCTGGGACTCCGCCCCTAACCTGGTTTCCCAAGGTTTTGAGTGAGTGTCCAGGTAGAGAGGTAGGTACAGGCCTGGTAATGAGAAGGATTCTGTCTGCACTCTGGCACTGATGATGGCTGGAGAAACTGCCTTACAGTGATTTAAATTAGCTCAGTGTTTAGTTCATCAATATTAAGGTCCTAGTGTGTAAGTGCCTTCTCAGGGAGAAAATACCAGGTACTAAAAGACTCTTTAATCTAGCAGAGCATGTCATTACAAGAACCAATGGCTGGAAACAGAAACCAAACAAATTTAAATTAGAAATTAGGTACATGTATTTAACAGAGAGGGTGATTAACCAATTGAACAAACTACCAAGGGAAGTGGTGGATTCTCATCTCTTGATGTCTTCAGATCAAGAATAGATACCGTTCTCAAACATACGCTTCAGCTAAACATAAGTTACTGGGCTCAGTACAGGGGTACATGGGTGAAATTCTATAGCCTACGATATATGGGTCAGACTAGATGATGCAATAGTCCCGTCTAGCCTTGAAATCTATGAATCACTGACACTTTAAGTGAGGTACTCAGCTGGTTTATCTGTTCACCCACCAATGGTGCTTACCCACCAGTACAGAGGGCTTTGAGATCTGGGGATGAAAACTACTATATTAGATCAAAGGAATTAAAAAAAATACAACTAAATGCTAAGTACTGTTATTATTTACCTCAGAATAAGTGATAGATATAGGCAGTGTGATCTAGAAGAATGGGACCAGCAGTAGGAGACAGGAATTTATGAGTTCTAGTTCCAGCTCTGACACTGACTCACTATGTAGACTTGCGCAAGCCATTTAACCACTCTGTGCCAAAGTCTCCCCATCTGTAATATGGGTATCATACTTAACTAGTCCCTGGGAGTATTCTGAGGATTAGTTGAGATTTCTTACAGTACTATGAAACATGGAAAAAGCTAAGTTATATTGTCATTATACCTTCTGAATCCAGAGGTTTAATGGAGTTTCACTGAATCAACAGTCATGGAACTACTGTCTATGGATTCAGAGAGGATACGTTTCTAAATAGCCACATAACATGCACAGCCAGCAGTGCTAAGACTTAGACTCATCATAAGAGAGCAAAAGAAGGAATCCTGTGGCCCGGTTTGAAACCTGCACTCTAAAGATTAGTGAGCCAAACCCTGCCCTGGGGCTGGTATGTAGCAGCATACTTCTGTGGGCTTTTTTTGAGTGCCTTTGCTCCCCTCTGGTAGACATGCTGAAGGTTGTATATAAGAAATGATTAGAGAGAGTCCTTGGCCTTTTTTTCCTAAGCTATTTAGGCCAACTCTGGCTAATCTTGCTTTCCAATTCACACTCAGCCCACTACCATGGCAACCATTTCAACACAGAGTTCATAGACTACTTCTGAAGCGCACAGCCCTTTTGAGAAACACACACACACTGATGTGTCACATGAGAGGTGTTATAACGGGAGAATGATCATCCCTCAGCTGGCACATTCTTCTACACTTTTAAGACTGGTGGCATAAATTATTTCTTTTAACTTTGGCACTTGACTTCCCCCTTTCTTAGAAAATTAACAGATTTATCAAGAAAAATAAAAGGAGGGGGGAGGGGGAACCCACATGTCTAAATTCTCCCCTGTGGCCTAATTTCATGACAGTAGAAACATAGTAAAGTATGCTTACCTACTGACTCGTAAGAAACCCGCAGGAAATTCAAATGTTGAGTATATGACTAATGTTTTGTGTGTGGAAAAGTGGGATTGGATTTCTGTTTCAGCCAAACCCAGTGGAAGAAAGGCAACAGCCAGTGAGTGCATTGTGGGTGATGCATTCCATCCATCACAATATGGTGCATGATTAGAAATGGGCCCACACTGCAAAGTGCAGGTCCAGCTCCACATTTCCCAAAGTTCAGAGATGTTTGGATCCAGAGATGATCAGGCCTTTACAAAAAGAAGGGTCCAGCTGTGATATTGAGATCCATTTCCCCTAAAATCAGGAGTGTTTGATCTGAGGTCCAGGTTCTCAAGGACCCACCTCTTCTTCTATGCTTTGATTAGCATTGCTGTTTGACAGCTCTTGAGTGTCAATCAGTGTAGGGTGAAGCTACCGTAAGATGTTGCATTAGTGACTTCAAGCGGTTATTTTATGATTTTGTTCAGTTTTTTAATTCCCCTTTTCCCATATGGAGCTGGCAGGGATCTGACTACCCACACGAGTGTGCACTAATAGATTTTATTCAGCCATGTAAACAGCTTAAAGACAACGGCTGTAGGCAAAATCCTCGCGTGAAACTGGGATGTTCTTTAGAGAAGTCTGATGTCACGTATTGGTTGTCCTCTAGAAAGAGGTACGCATGCACACGCGCACACACACACACGGTGCCATAATGATCCTTAACTGGGTGTGCTTATGCTTTCTTTAAAATCCCAACTCCCAGTGCCAACTGGCCAGTGGCCACAGACAAGGCCATCCTCTGCCACTACCATCTGCTCACCACTAACAATAAACACCCTCTTCCCTGCTACTGACCAAGAAACCAGAAAAAACTAGATGCACCAAAAAACAAATGCATCGAATCCAAAATAAACAGCTAACTCAGTTTAAATATGTGATTCCGACCTGAAGCTATAACTCCTCCATCCCAGTGCTCCTAGCCACAGGGGAGAATGCCTCTAACAACACCCTCAGCAGTGATTTTCTTCTATGAATGATGTTACAGAGATAAGAGTCAGTTTCCCCCAAGGCACACAGGTATGGTAGCCAGCAACAACAGATAGGTAAATGAATAGCTATCTGACTGCCTGCTATCCTGTGGTTTTTATGCACACATGCAATATTCTAACTCTGTCCATAGGCCTCCAAGAATATAAAACACTATAGCTTGTTTTTAGTTCACATATTTTACTGTGAACCATTTTGCAACTTTATAATACATACGTACAAAGTATTATAGATAATACCATCCTTATGAAGTGTGAGGTGGGTGTGGAATGGGCCAAATTCTGCTCTGTCATTTCTGTGTAAATCAATGAAATTACTCAGGATTTACACCAGAGCAACAGCAGAGTTTACTCCAGTGTATCCGTGCAGCCTCTAACACCCCTGGTTGGTAGGGAAGTATTTTGGAGATGGGGAGCTCAGGCAGAGAGAGACTAAGACACAATTGAAGTGAATAGGGTCTCCCACTGACCTTTTTAGATCAGGCTCCATGTAACTTGCCCAAGGTCATGCAGTGAGTCTGTGGCACAGCCAGGAACAGAGCGTAGTTCTCCCAAGTTGTAGTGCAGAGTCTTACCCACCCGACCCTCTTTATCCAAGCATACCTAAATCTTTAGAAGGTGGGATAGTCATGTCATTCAGTTGGTTGATACAAGTGAACAGCAGAAGAGAAAATACATTTTGCATCTATTTTATTTTCTGCATTCTCTTCTCTGACAAAGCAATCTGACTAATCCTTTCTAACACCTAAATAATACTGCATCCTTCAGAACAGCTGCAGACTTTTCATATTGGAGAATCTTTTAAAGTTACATAGGCGCACAGTGCCTGTACTGCAATCCGATCCCCCTCTCAAAGGAATGCACACCATCTTCTCTAATCATAGTCTAGACAATACAGATATTTTTTCCTCTCAGGAAAGGCTCTGGAAAATCATTGGTTTACACACCATCTAGGAACTACCATACTGCATCATAGCATTCACTGTCATTTTGTATCCACTGCTGGGAGTTGTTCTGCTCCCAAACATGTAGATGAGGAGTTAGGAAGAAACCACTCCTGTGGACAACTATAAGATTTCTAACACCTACCTCTGAAGCAACTGGCTCTGGTCACTGTTAAAACAGGATACTGGATTAGGAGGACCTCAGGTGTGATCCAGCATAGTAAATCCTGTGTTCCTGTGATTAGAGTAGGATAGCGAACTGAGCCAGATGAATACTATGGAAAAGAATTTATGAGCATTTTTTGATGCAAACTGCCTAATGTAATTCAACAGGATTTGAGCCCCCTCTCTTATCCATGAACATTTGTATGAGTGATTTTTTTTTTTATTTCCCAGAGTGCTCCTGGAAATGGAATTCTCATGGATAGTTGTGCAGATGTGTTCATCTAGGAGCGTTCACATGGCCTTTTCAGATGTCTCTCCTCCTGTTTATAAAAGTTTTAGTCATCCACTTAGGGAACAGAAATAATAGTATGTTAGGTAAATGACTAAAAGCACTCTGTGAATAATTCAAAGACACAGGTAAAGAAAAGAGTTCCTGGAGAATACAGAGGCTATCATTGATTCACATAAAGTACTCATCAAAAAATCATGAATAAGAAACACCATGACTGCTTGTAGACAATTCAAGAAATAAATAGACTAGAATACAATAGAAATGAGGCCTGAATTCATTTGCTAGATTAACCTCTACAGATTTTTACCAAGATACTCTAGTCAAATGGATTAAGTTAGATACTATCACCACACAACCGTTTAGGCCCTGATTTGGAGAAGAATCCACCTAGAACTTCAGGGGGAATGTTGACACACAGAATGTACCGGTAATTCCTCCTAGTTGGAATCTGGCCATTACTCCCTATACAAAATGCATGGTGCACTGTATTACAAGTTTGCAACTTCATCACAGGCAAAACAAGAGGCTTAGGAGCTACAGGCAATGACAAACTTGTTAGCTAATGTGTTGCACAACTTCCTCCTCTCTCTCTCTGCAGCTCCTGCTGCTTTCTGTTATTCCCTCTCACCTTTTCTCCTGCCTGCCTGTTATGTCTCTTGTGCCCTCCTTGATCCAGCACATCACTTCACCATCTCTGTGCATATAGAGCAGAGAGAATACAGTACATATGCACCAGCAGCAGACACAATTTTCTACACTCTGGGTCCTTGTGGCACCCCTCTCCCAGTCTGGCGCCTCAGTTTGCCTTATGGTAAGGCCAGCCCAGAGGAGGGGGCCTCTTATGTATCTCTCTAGCACCCCCAGAAACCTGCACTGATTAACACCAGCTTCTCAAGGAGCTTCCTGTTTCCTGCTGCTTCCCTGAACCCACTTGAGGAGAACAAGCAGTCAACTGAAGTAGAAGCCACATAGGCCCTTAAGACGCTGATATCTTCCCTTACTCGGGCCCTACTACCAGACTGCTTATTTGTCCCCTTCAACTGAGTGTTGAGAGCCACTATACCTGGCACAGAACAGCAGTCATGAGTGAAAGAAGAAAACGCCCCTCTGGGGCAGCATTCAGAAAAAGAAAAAAAGCAAAGGAAGCTTTTCTATCTAAGCAGGAAGGAGCTTTCCTGAGATACATAGACCCAAATGTTCACGGTGAGCCTTCCGGCCCCAGTGAGGATGTGAGTGGCGAGGAGATGCCTGATCTTCCAGTTAGTCAGAGTGCAGGTGACCTGGCAGCTACTGCAGCATCCATATCTCCATCTCAAATGGACGTAACCATGCACATTCCTGAAGAAAAGTGTAGATCAGAGAAGAGTGTGGTAGAGGCACAAGAAACAGCTGCTGCTGAGTTTAGTTCCTTAAGTCTAGATGATCCAGTACTGTGGACACACTTGAGTAGTAGCCTGAGGGACTTCCTTGTACTGCATGGGCCACAGCAAGTGAAAAATTTCATGTACCTCGAACACAATGAAAATGGAAGTTTCCATCCAACACATTACTGGTGTGAAATCCCCAATGGTGACAAAGTGGAGAGGCCATGGCTTATGTACTCAAAGACCCAAAATGCTGCATACTATTTTTGTTGCAAACTCTTCCAGTCTAATGTTCCAGCTACATTGGGCTCTACAGGAACAAAGGACTGAAAAAATCTGGCTAGAAATCTGGCATGCCATGAGAAGGCAGCAAATCACCAGAGAGCGTGTCATAGGTGGAAAGCTTGAGATGAGACTATGGTTAAAGGCCACCGTAGATGATCAGCACCGAGAGAAGATTGTATCAGAGTCTCTTACTGGCATAATGTTCTGAAAAGGCCCATTGCCATTGTGAGAATGCTTGCTACTCAAAACCTAGCACTGCGTGGCACTTCAGATCAGCTGTATGTGCCAAACAATGGAAACTTCCTTAAAACTGTGGAGCTAATGGCTGAGTTTGAGGCTGTATTCCAGGAACATCTAAGAAGAGTCACCATCCAAGAAACATACACACAACACTACCTTGGAAAAACAATTCAAAATGAGATCATACAGTTATCGGCAACAAAAGTCAAACAGAAAATTGTGTCAGATGTGAAGTCAGCAAGATATTACTCTGTTATTCTGGACTGCACACCTGACATCAGCGATAGGTAACAAATGACTTTAATGGTGCGTTTCGTAGCAACAGAACCTAGAGAAAATGTCCCTGCAATGGTGATTGTCAGAGAGCATTTTCTAGAATTTATTGACATTGATTATACTACAGGAGCTGGTATGAAAAATATGCTTCTTAAAAAGCTGGAAGATATGGAAATTGCGATAGCTGACATGAGAGGTCAGGGCTACGCTAATGGTGCCAACATGAGAGGAAAGAACAGAGGAGTGCAGACACGGATCCGAGAGTTAAACCCTGGAGCTTTTTTTGTCTCATGCAGGTCTCATTCATTGAACTTGGTGGTCAGTGATGCAGCATCAGCTTCTAGTGAGGCTGCTGAATTTTTTAATGTAATTCAAAGCATCTATGTATTTTTCTCTGCATCAACTCATCAATGGCAAATTTTGAAGCAACATCCTCTGACACTGAAACCACTGAGTGCCACACGATGGGAAAGTCAAGTGGAGGCAATAAAGCCTATCAAACACCAAATTGGGAAGACAGATGATGCCATAGTTGCCATTATGGAGGATAATGCTATGACAGGAACTGTTTGTGGGAGAACAGTGGCAGAGGGAAATGGAATCACCAGAAACATATATAACTTTAAATTTCTGTGTGGCTTCGTGTTGTGGCATGACACACTGTTTGAAACAAATGTTGTAAGCAAGAGACTCCAAGGTGTTGACCTTGATATATCTAGAGCAATGGAACAACTGGACAAAGCAAAGTCTTACCTACAGTCTCACCAGTCAGATGAGGGATTTCAAAATGTTCTGAAGAGTGCACAGAAGTTGGCATAGAAACTTCACACTGAAGCTATTTTCCCACACATTCAAGAATACTGTCACTGAAGAAGACGACATTTTGATTACAAGGCACGGGATAATCCCATAAGAGACCCCAAACAACAATTCAAAGTTGAATTCTTTAACCAGACACTAGATTGTGCAATACAGTCAGTTGAAGAATGTTTCATGCAGCTCAGGGAACACAGCAGTATATTTGGGATGTTGTATGATATTCCAAAACTCCTCACTATACCTGAAGAAGACCTACACCAGCAATGCAGGGCACTAGAGACAGTGCTGACACAATATTGAAGCTAATGATTTAAGTGATGAACTGAAAGCCCTTTCAAGATACATTTCAGCAGGCTCAACTCTAAAGGCTGTTCTGGAGTATATGTGCACAAATAAGATGACCACTCTCTTTCCAAATGCTTTTGTTGCTCTGCGCATACTTCTAACACTTCCTGTAACAGTTGCCAGTGGAGAACGCAGCCTCTCCAAGCTGAAGTTAATAAAAACACATCTACACTTCACAATGACACAGGAGAGGCTGGTCGGCCTTGCAGCTATCTCAATAGAGCATGAGCTGGCCCAGACTGTGGACCTTCAGGAAGCAGTTCAAACCTTTGTAACCAAAAAGGCATGGAAAGCACCACTTTGATTATTCAAACAGATAAAAATGCCAGTGTTTACTGTGCAGACAAGAAAGTTACATTTGCTGTTCAGGTGTTTGAAAGTTAGATGTTACTTAAAATTTTTGAACAAGGCATTTTAAGTTGTTAGTTCTCCTTTATTAGGGTAGGTAGCAGAGCAGTACCATGAGAGGAGTAGAACAGGAAGAAGGCAGAATTGAGACCTTTCAAAGTTTTGGCCCAAGCAAGAGGGCATGGGGGCATCATTTTAGCTCCCCACCTCAAGTGAGAAAATGTTGTGGGCTGGCCCTGTGCCCAAGTTAGCTTCAGGAGGAAATGTAAAACAAATAACATTCATGATTAGCCCCAACACGTATGTGAGTCTTTGCCAACCACAGTAAACTTTCCATGTTCCAAATCCTGCCACAGCCTCTAGCGAATTGCTGCCAACGCTATCAGTTCCTGGATCAGGAGGAGGGGTATTTCCCCGATATTCAGGACTTCCCTCCTTTCTCTGCACTGCCAGCTCAGCACTTTGTAAACCCCTTGCCACCCAGAGGCAGGAATACTGAGTGTGCTCAGATCATTTTGATTAAGCAGGTGGTATGTATCAGGCAGAAGAAAAATCAGGGAGAGGGAAAGATGCAGGAAGTGCAAAGAAGAGGAGCAAGGAAAGGAATGAGGGAGTTCAAGAGAAGAGAGGACTATAGACAGGAGATATAGACTAGATGTCAGAAATAGCTCACAAGAAGGTTCTAAAGAGTGTGGCAGCTGGAGGCACGGATATCCACTCTTTGTGGCACTAATTGTAAGTGGGCCCTAGCTGTACATCACTAAGGATGTTTTTAATGGTGGGACCCTGCCTGCAAACCATCTGTTCCAGCCTGGGTTTATTGCCAAGGCTTTTTTTTGGGGTCAAGCTATTATTGGACTATGGATCATTACTGTATAGGTTTCTCCTTGCGTGGGACAGTGAGCGGAGCTGTTTATGCTGTCTGTTGCAATCCAATTAATTGAACATTTCCTGTTTTATTTATGCTCCAGAAGGGTCTGTAAAGATATGCACTTGCAGTTCTGCCATTTAGCAAAGTGAGCAGGGCGGTGGCAGGCACAGACCTTGCTAACAGCTTTGTTTGTGTAGGGCTTAAAGGTCAAGCTGGGGCTAAGGTGAGGTGAAGGGGGGCAAGCACGTAATGGGGTACAAGGAGAAAGGGGAAGAGGCAGGGAGAGTAGCATGAAGAGCAGTAAGAGAGAGGCCAACAGTAGAGGGTCCCATAAGCTGGGCTTAGGGGGATACAGTTCCCCTTCCTGTATTTAAAATGGAGGGAGAGCACTCCCACCCCCTTCTTGTTTGGCTGGAGGGACTGCTCCTGTCCTGCTTCAGCCTCCTGTAATCTCTAGCTGGAGGGAGAGAGAGGGTGGAGATCATAATAATAAGCTTAGCTCTGAATGAGCTAGAGGGTACTCTCTGGCTTTAAGGCAGTAGTTTCCCCAGGAATTGAAATGGGGGGGGGTTGAATTTGCAGGGGGGTGAGATATATAAAAGAGATATGAATAAAGTAAATGTTTTGTTAGGATAATGCAAATTTAACATAAGGATAATGCAAGTTACACATAACAGGTCTAGATTTCTAAAAAATACATAATATTTTTTAAAATGTATTTTAATTTAAATTGACTTTTGAAAAGTAAGCCATCATGGGATAAGAGGGAAGTCCTGTTTTCATAAATGGATAATTAAGAGTTAATGGAACAGAAGTACTTCATATCTCTTTTGTCTGTAAAGGGTTAACAAGATCAGTGAGCCAGGCTGTCACCTGACCAGAGGACCAATCAGGGGACAGGATACTTTCAAATCTTGAGGGAGGGAAGTTTGTGTGTGCTATTAGTTTTTGGTTGTTGTCACTCTGGGGGCTCAGAGGGACCAGACGTGCAACCAGGTTTCTCGCCAATCTCTCCGATACAGGCTCTTATAAGTTCAGAATAGTGAGTACTAGGTAGATCAGTCGAGTTAGGCTTATGTTTGTTTTCTTTATTTGCAAATGTGTATTTGGCTGGAAGGAGTTCAAATGTGTATTTGGCTGAAAAGATTTTAATTTGTACTTGAATACTTAGACTGGGAGGGTATTCCCAGTGTCTATAGCTGAAAGAGCCTGTAACATATTCCGTCTTAAATGTACAAAGATAATTTTTACTGTTTTTTCTTTCTTTTATTAAAAGCTTTTTCTTGTTTAAGAACCTGATTGTTTTTTTATTCTGGTGAGACCCCAGGGGACTGGGTCTGGATTCGCCAGGGAATTGGTGGGGAGAAAGGAGGGAAGGGGGAGAGAAAGGTTAATTTCTCTCTGTGTTAGGATTACTTTCTCTCTCAGGAAGAGTCTGGGAGGGGGACAGAGAAGGAGGGGGGAAGGTGCATTTTCCTCTCTGTTTAAGATTCAAGGAGTTTGAATCACAGTGATCTTCCAGGGTAACCCAAGGAGGGGAAGCATGGGAGAGGCAACGGTGGGGGAAAGGGTTTACTTTCCTTGTGGTAAGATCCAGAGGGTCTGGGTCTTGGGGGTCCCTGGACAAGGGTTTGGGGGGACCAGAGTGTACCAGGCACTGGAATTCCTGGTTGGTGGCAGCGCTATAGGTACTAAGCTGGTAATTGAGCTTAGAGGAATTCATGCTGTTACCCCATCTTTTGGACACTAAGGTTCAGAATGGGGGATTATACCATGACACCTGTCATGGATCAGTAACTGGTTAAAATATGGGAAACAAAGGGTAGGAATAAATGAATAAAGTTTTCAGAATGGAGAGACATAAATAGTGGTATCCCTGAGGGGTCAGTACTAGCACCATTACTGTTCAACATATTCATAAATGATCTGGAAAAATGGGCAGTGAGGTGACAAAATTTTCAGATGATACAAAACTATGCAAGATAGTTAAGTCCCAGGCAGACTGCAAAGAGTTACAAAAGGATCTCACAAAACTGGGTGACTAGGCAACAAAATGACTGATGAAATTCAGTGTTGATAAATGCAAAGTAACGCACATTGGAAAACAATCTCAACTATACATATAAAATGAAGGAGTTTGAATTAGCTGTTAATACACAAGAGAGAGATCTTGGAGTCATTGTAGATGGTTCTCTGAAAACATCCACTCAATGTGCAGGGGCAGCCAAAAAAGCAAACAGAATGTTGAGAATCATTAAGAAAGTGATAGATAAGACAGAAAATATCATATTGCCTCTCTATAAATCCATGGTATGTGCACACCTTGAATAATGTGTGCAGATCTGGTCACCCCGTCCCAAAAGAGATATATTGGAAATGGAAAAGGTACAGAGATGGGCAACTGAAATAATTAGGGGTATGAAACAGGAGGAGAAATTAAAATGATTGGGAATTTTCAGCTTAGAAAAGAGATGAATAAGGGGGGAATATGATAGAGGTCAATCAGCACAGTTCTACTGACCTTTACTCATACAATGAGAACAACATTTCATTTCTCATGCCCCATATTCATAGAGTTGGAAAGGACCTCAGGAGATTATCTAGTCCAACCCCCTGCTCAAAGCAGGACCAATCCCCAAATTGCCCCCTCAAGGATTGGACTCACAACCCTGGGTTTAGCAGGCCAATGCTCAAAACACTGAGCTATCCCTCAAGTGATTTGTAACTCACCCCAGCCAAAATCTATCACGTGGACAACACAGCTCATCACTAGCTGTCAGGAAGAGTTCATTTAGACTTTGCTTACAAATCATCATTTGAAATTATTAGGTTGGCCAACATCACCAAAATGAATGCACTGACTTTGTCATAAAAAACAGTTGTATAAGGAAGCTAGTCTATGTTCATACTTTTGAAATCTATTATACTTTTTCAGATATATGTATTTTATCATACACTATATACGCTTTTAAAGTGTGTATTAATGTTTCAATTTCAATTCAAATTTCCATACAGTCACTAAATTGGCATGTTTCAGAGTAGCAGTGCTGTTAGTCTGTATCTGCAAAAAGAACAGGCGTACTTGTGGCACCTTAGAGACTAACACATTTATTTGAGCATAAGCTTTTGTGGGCTACAGCCCACTTCATCAGACACATTGAATGGACCATATAGTCAGAAGATAAATATATACATACAGAGAACATGAAAAGGTGGGAGTTGCCCAACCATCTCTAAGAGATTAATTAATTAAGATGAGCTATTCTTAGCAGGAGAAAAAAAACTTTTGTAGTGATAATCAAGATGACCCATTTAAGATAGTTTGACAAGAAGGTGTGAGGATACTTAATGTGGGGAAATAGATTCAATGTGTGTAATGGCTCAGCCATTCCCAGTCTCTATTTAAGCCTAAATTGATTGTATCTAGTTTGCATATTAATTCAAGTTCAGCTGTTTCTAGTTGGAGTTTGGTTTTGAAGCTTTTCTGTTGCAAAATTGCCACCTTTAAATCTGTTACTGAATGGCCAGAGAGGTTGAAGTGTTCTCCTATTGGTGTTTGAATGTTGTAATTCTTGACGTCTGATTTGCATGCCATTTATTCTTTTGCATAGAGACTGTCCAGTTTGGCCAATGTACATGTCAGAGGGGCATTGCTGGCACATGATGGCATATATCACATTGGTAGATGTGCAGGTGAACGAGCCCCTGATGGCATGGCTGATGTGATTAGGTCCTATTATGGTGTCACTTGAATAGATATGTGGACAGAGTTGGCATCAGGCTTTGTTGCAAGGACAGGTTCCTGGGTTAGTGTTTTTGTTCTGTGGTGTGTGGTTGCTGGTGAGTATTTGCTTCAGGTTGGGAGGCTGTCTGTAAGCAATGACAGGTCTGTCTCCCAAGACCTGTGAGAGTGAGGGATTATCTTTCAGGATAGGTTGTAGATCTTTGATGATGCGCTGGAGAGGTTTTAGTTGGGGGCTGAAGGTAACGGCTAGTGGCATTCTGTTATTTTCTATGTTGGGCCTGTCTTGTAGTAGGTGACTTCTGGGTACTCTTCTGGCTCTGTCAATCTGTTTTTTCACTTCAGCAGGTGGGTATTGTAGTTTTAAGAATGCTTGATAGAGATCTTGTAGGTGTTTGTCTCTGTCTGAGGGATTGGAGCAAATGCTCTTGTATCTTAGAGCTTGGCTGAAGACAGTGGATCGTGTGGTGTGTCCTGGATCAGAGCTGGAGGCGTGTAGGTTAAGTATAGCAGTCAGTAGGTTTCCAGTATAAGATGGTGTTTATGTGACCATCGCTTATTAGCACAGTAGCGTCAAGGAAATGGACCGCTTGTGTGGATTGGTCTAGGCTGAGGCTGATGGTGGGATGGAAATTGTTGAAATCATCGTGGAATTCCTCAAGGGCTTCTTTTCCATGGGTCCAGGTGATGAAGATTAATCAGTGTAGCTCAAGTAGAGTAGGGGCATTAGGGGATGAGAACTGGGGAAGCATTGTTCTAAGTCAGCCATAAAAATGTTGACATACTATAGGGCCATGTGGGTACCCATAGCAGTGCCACTGACTTGAAGGTATATATTGTCCCCAAATGTGAAATAGTTGTGGGTGAGGACAAAGTCGCAAAGTTCAGCCACCAGGTTTGGCATGTAACTAGTTCACAAAACTGGGAGGGGTGTTGGGGAAATTCAGGGGGGGGTGTAGAGAAATCACTGCTTTAAGGAGATAGCGGGACAGACCTTGTGTTGATCGTTGTAGCTGAATAATCATGACGAACCTCATGGAACAGTGAATGCCCAGCCCAGACACAGCTGTAGAAGTGCAATCTCCAACTTGCAAGGGCAAAGCAAATTTCACCAGGCAGGGTAATGCTAAGGCAGGTCAGTCAGGTTATAACTGGCTCCTGCTGGGACTCCCACAAGCTGCAACATTCTTCCCAGGCAGAGTAGCACTCAGTGAAATTGAGAAATTGGCTTCTACCTTTAGAAGGAATTTCTCAGATGCTTCCAATCTGATCTTTAAAACCAAACAGCTCAGCCATCAGTATCAGCAAAGGGAAAACCCATCCACAGTAATGGGAAAGAGTTTTTGCAAGGTAATTGCTGATCATTACCATTTTTAATACTTAGAAGTGATGATCATGTCACTTGAAAAGATTAACTTGTACCCACAGCACATGGGATGAACTTTCTCCTGAAATCAGACCTTTCTTGAACAGAAGTCCATGTACTTTAATAGCGCTTTAACATAATCCCTTGACATAAAGCTACAATAAAGTTGTAGAGTCAGATGCCAGAAAGGACTGTCTAACCCTGAGAATGGGCTGAGTTCCTTCCCTGCTATCTCAACTCAGCACACATAGACTGGACTAATATCCAAAATTTACCCCAACAAAATATAAACTTCAGCCAAAGTTTTCCTGATGTTGGACTGTTCCTTGAGAGCTACCTTACACAATATCTGTTTCTAATACCCTCTTCTCATAAGACCAGGACCCACAGTTCAATACCCAGTATTGGAGATAATGAGCCCCACCTGGTCTGCTTTACAGCATGAGTCAGTGAAATATTTCTGCATCTTTCTGTAGGAGCCTAAACTCTGACGTCCTGTGACATGATCCTGAGAGGAAGATAGTGTGTTGGTTACAGTACTAGATTGTGATGCAGAAGCTCCAGGGTCCATTTCCAGCTCTGTCACAGAATTCATGTGTGATGTTGGGCAAATCATTTAATCCAGTTCCCCATTTATAATATGGGGGTAAAAATACTTCTTTTGTCTGTCTTGTCTATTTAGACTGCACACTTTGGGGAAGGGACTGTTTATACAGTGCCAGCTACAAAGATGCTTTAACTCATTCGGAGTCTCTAAGTCAGTGGTTTTCAACCTTTTTTTTCATTTGCAGACCCCTAAAATATTTCAAATGGAGGTGTGAACCCCCTTGGAAATCTTAGACATCGTCTGAAGACCCTTAGGGGTCTGTGAACCACATGGTGAAAAGCACAGCTCTAGGTGCTACTACAGTATAAACAACAACAACAACATGCTCCTGGTTTTGTACATCAATTCAAAGAAAATGTAAGGTGGACTAAAACAGGAAAGTAGACCCCAAATACTTGTTTTAAAAGCCCCCAGACAAAGGGAAAAAATGAAGCAGCATGACACAGGAAAGAAGAAACATATTTTTGTGACCAAAAATGAAGTTAAAATCCCTGCGGATGAAAGAATTCAATGTAGTTATCAGTATTTCAGGAATCCCAACAGAGGACCATAAAAAAAACTCAGCCTGTGTAAATATCCAAAACACTGCCTGAATGAAAATGGAGGTACTAATTTGACAAGACACCAACACCAGGTTAGTGCTGAAACTATCCTAACTGAAATGCTGGTCACAGTTGTTTTTAGGAGAAGGCTAATGATTGCTAACACTCCAGTTAAATATGATGGAGTAAGAGGACACTGTCCCCTAACACAGTTAAAATGCTCAGCAGTCTTTAAATGTATTTGAGACCCAATAGTGTTCTATACATCTCCCTGAGCCATACCAGAACCCTGGTGTGATGTGGTGGAGATGCTGAAGTAACTAGGCAAGCCACTTAACTGCCCAGGCTACACCTGAAGAAGGAGACAGGGAGCAGGCCATTAATTGGAAATGGCCTCAGCTGGGCAGGAACAGGAGGGGCTTGTTCAGAGCCAGGCAGGGCCAGCCAGGGGGCAAGTGGGGCAATAGGCTCCAGGCCCCACAGGAACCCCGCAAGCCCTGGCCCGGCAACAGTCTGGGTCTTTGGTGGCAGGGGGCGCCCTTCAGTCACTCCAGGTCTTCAGCAGCAGGGGGGTCTTCAGTGCTGCTGAAGACCTGGAGTGACTGAAGGGCCCCTCGCTGCTGAAATGCTGCAAAGACCCGGACCACAGCTGGATGAGTACAATTGCTGCAGCTCCCCCATGCCGCTGCTTTGCCCCAGGCCCCCTGAATCCTATGGGCGGCCCTGGAGCCAGGAGCTGTGAGCACTAAGGGGCTGTAAGGAAGTTGTCTATAGTCAGTCCCTGGGAGGAGAGAGCTGACAAACCCACAGGGAGGGGAAGCTAGATAAGTAGGAAGAGACCCAGCATAACAGCAGCAAGAGGTAGGAATGTACAGAACTTGATAGCTTATTATAAAGTCCCTGGGCTGAAACCCAGTGTAGAGAGTGGGCCTGGGTCCCACCATGTGTGGTGAGTGGACCCTGTGATGCCTAGACAGAGACAAGAACAGCTTCAGTACATTTTACAGATACAGGTAGGAGACAATTCCCTGCTATGCTCTGAAGCCAAATACAGCACTGAGACAATAATAGAGTCTTCTGAGCCATGGCTGCATTTGTACTGTAGATGACTCCCTGCTGTCATTTGCCTACCCTTAGGTGCTGGAACTGGGGGTGCTGCTGTACTCTCTGGCTTGAAGTTGTTTGTATCATACCCAGGTTTACAGTTTGGTCTCAGCACTCCCACCATACAAATTGTTCCAGCGCCCCTGTCCCTACCCATTGCAAACAAAGGCCCCTCCTTGAAAACTATGTTAAAACCATGCTCTAGACTATCTAAGGTCTAGTCACCCATCCAAATGTACCATGTTGAGACACCAAAACACAATAGTTCCCCATCTGCATTAGAATATGGTTTTGTCCCGCATGTGTGACTAGGACCAAATCATGTTATAACCATATTACATCCCTCAGGCCAGATTCTGATCTTATTTACTCCAGAGCATATTCACAGTGGCATCAGTGGTCTCTCTCTGGTTTTACCCTGAAGTAACTGCAGTTAGAATGTAGTCTTTACATGCTTAGAACGGAGTTTAGTCCACTTCACGCAGGTAACTCTGAACCACGTTGTAGCACGATCAGGTGACAGTCATGTTTGTTAAAACATAATGTTCTAGTGCAGTAAATGTTTGTACACCAGCTATAAGAGAAGACTATAGCAACGTTATCAGAGAGAGCTTAAGTGTGTATGAACTTAAGCTCTGCCAATTTGTAACCTAGCTTGTAATGTAACTGGCAGGGAGGGCTTGAAACGTGACTGACGTCTTCACTGCACATGGCTAAGACACTGTTGGTAGCTGTGACAGCTAAGAATGCTTCGCCCCCGCCAGAGGCCTACACTGGTACACTGTTGTCTTCCAGCAACTGGTTCGGCACACTAGTGTTTTACCATGTAGAGAAGACACTCTGACTGTGCGTGTGTAACTGGTTTGGCCAGTTCTCCTTCCAGCTGCCTGTGTGGTAGAACATCCCAGAGTGCATTGCCCCACAGGCTGCTGCTCTGTGTACATGTCCTCCGGGTGCTCTACCCACTGCTAACGCCCCATGAGTGAGCTGCCTAGATTTTCCCAGAGTTAACTGACACATACATGGCCACGGCTAGGCAGCATGGCAGGTGTACATGTGCCAACACAATTGTGATGGCAGAAACACTGCTGAGTGGACACAAACTGAGCCCTCTTCCTTGTACCCACATACCGAGCCTCTAACTGGGCAGGAGATCACAGTTGTGACTGCAACATGGATGGGCCTTTAAGGATATTTGCATGTATTGCCCTTGATTCCTTGCCAGAAACACTGTGCTTGAAATTGGTGCCTCTGGAAACAACATATTAGATCCCATTTCATTCCCCTCACCCTCTTAGAAAAAGGTTGTGAATGGAATCCAGTTCTGAGCCTGCAAACGCCACACAACACCGAAATGGACAGAAGTGGGGCTGCATCTATGTTTGCACCCAGATTCCTATGCGCTACTGCCTTTTCTCTCATGCATTCATTCATTTTAATCAGCCTCCTTCAGCACAGCAGATCAGCTTAAAAAAAACAGTCAGAGGGTCCCTTTTGGATTGTTTTATGGTGTGGGTGTGGAGCATCTGTCCACACAAACAGTAAGGGAGAGTGTGGGGCAAAGAGAAGAAACAAGCTCAAGGCACAGTCCTGTGAGGTCCTGAGTACCCATAACTGCCAATGACTTCTGTGGGTGTTGGGGGCATTTGGAACCTTTTGGATACTTCAGAATACTGGTCCCCTAGATTACAAAAAGCTCTAATTTGGGTAGAAGCACTAGCTGCCTTTGGATCCTATGATTGTGGCTGAAAAGAGCAGAATGGATAAAGACTCTGTCCTCAGGTAAGAGCGGGTTCTACACTCAAATCATCTTGCGGTTAAATTGCCCTGTACTCATAGCATGATATCTGGGAGAATGGCGGCGGGGAGGAGGAGGAGGAGGAGTAGGGTGAATGTGACTCTGACCTTCCTGGAAGAGTGAAGTTATTGATGCCACACTGGGCTGAAAACTGAAAGCTCTGATGCGCTGTAGGCCTGCAGAGAGCAAATTACAGAACTCAGCCAAGCACGGTTCTGTAACAGAAGTTGTCTAAATGAAGCACAGTTTCTTCTTACCAATCTCATTTTTTTCTGTCTGAAAGATACTTTGTACATTTGAATATTCTAGAAGCTGAGACCTGGGCACTAAAAAAGTTTGCTATGATGGCATCTTGGGTTACACATCAGCACAAGTGGTTTGCCAGAGTGACTGTGGGGGTGAGGGACCCAGAACTTGTAGCAGTTACTCCAGGCACACAGGAAGATTTCCAGTGTTTCTAAGAGTGCTAGAGCATCAGCAAAGCCTATCACCAAAACCTTGATGGCAGGAGGAATAATCTGCTTCCTGCAGAACCCTGATGGAAAATAAAATTTATATTTCCAGAACAGCCCTCTCTGGCCTGATTCTAATCTCATCTCAGTTTTACGTGGGCTTCAATGACTTCTGTGAGTCACTCCCTATTTACACTGGTGTCTGTGAGATCAGAATCTGGCCAAGATGGTGACTATGACTGGAGACCATATTTAGCTCTTTCTGTGCTGAAAAATGACCGGATGTACCAAGGTATAAAAAGTTGAGGGAGAGTCCCCCAGTTATTTTTCAGGTGAAGTCAGTGCTTGGAAAAGGAGCTGCGTTAATAGTACTGGAGTCTGAAATCCTCTGTTTATCTACAGAATGGGTACAGCATAGGCCACAGCAGTGCAAACTTCCTCACATCACCTTGACAACGTGCCTCAACCCTTCCCTGGGAGAGATTGCCTCTGAAGGTGAAAGGGAAGGTCCATTTCTATGGCTTACTTCAGTCTTGGCCTCTTTGTCCAGCTGCCAAATGGGGACACAGAGTGTCCCTGCCCCCCCGGGAATTAGCTCACCAACTCATTGTACACAGGCCATCACCAATGTGGACTGGACTGAGACTGGTGTTAGAAGCAAAACGTTCCACTCTGACTCCTGTGGGAAGGCCACACTCTTCATTAGGCAAACGTCTGTGCTGAGTGAACATTTTAAAGTATGACCAAGGTGGCTGGGGCTACTTTATTTTTAAATACCAACCTCTGTTGGGCAATTGATTTGCTAATCTCTTTGGTGGCAACTTAGAGCAGGTTTCAGCACATCTCCATTATTGATCCCCTGAGCCAGCGAGCCACACATGAGGCTAAAGGTCAGGAATTTCAGACCCAAGCCTGGTGTTCAGCTGGTCAATCTATTGATCAAGGAATCAGAAAATGCACGACGTCCTCAGGTAGAGTAAGGATGATAGTGGGGGTCCCTCACCTCCTGTAAAATGTATGTGCTTCCTGGTCGTACATTGACACCAATGCACATTACCACACTTTGACACCCTGTGTAACTTTTCTCAGCCTCCAGCCACATTACAACTCAGCCAGGTGGAATAGATTGGGATACAGCAACTGGTGGAGAAATCTCTGGATAGCCCTGGAGGGGGTAGGGGGCTATCTGTCTACCCACCACATAATTCAGACTAAATAGTGCTATTCGTACTGCTGTGAGAAAGACAGGGAGCCTTTTAAGTTTTCCTCTGTCACCAGCAGCACTGCTCACATTTGTGGAAACAGAGCCTCACATCAGGAAAATCAAGCCAATTGTCCCCTGCTCCCCACCACCTAGCCAAGGGTTGTCAAAGGCCTACATGTCCTTGTACATCTTCAGTATCTTCTCCCAGGCTAGTCCTTCACACACATGCACCCCTTGATTAACGGCCTGTGCATTAGAGACAGGCTGCTGGAAGTAGGGGAGCCGGGGTGTGGCAGCACTCCCCGACTTGAAATAGTTTCTAGCATATCCAGGGTTTACAGTGTGGTTCAATGGCTCTCAGCACCTACCCTATACAAATAGTTCCAACGCCTCTGATTAGAGGTGGCCTGATCTGGGTCTGAACTTTCCCAAAGATCAGGGATGTTCAGAGGCAGGGGCTAGAGACCGCTGGGTTTTAGCCTCCAAGGTGGCAGGTACATTATAAATACCCTAGATGAGATCTGATAAAGGTCAGAGGCCAATTCAGATCCAGTTCCAAACTTGCCCAATTTCTAGGACAGTTTGGAAGCAACCTCTTGGATCTGGCTCATCTCCCCTATATAGCCTCGGGGTTGACCACTGACCAAGGGCTAGTCCAGCTCACTCACCTTTTCATGACACCTACCAGATTTTTTAAGCCTTTCCTTTTAGGGTGTCTTGGGAATTGCTATTTGGTTGCTAACTGTGTTGTTTCTGAGCTCTGCGCTATAGAACAGCTGTACGAGGACCCCCTGAGCAACGCATGTTATGGGTACTGGGCCATCACCACACCCACTTCATCCCGTTTTCCTTGGTGTAACATCTGGGTGAGCCCAATGGCTGGTTGGAAAAGCCTTAATACTTCCCTCCCCCCTCCGCACACCTAACCCCAATTCAATGAGATGGGGTGTTTTGTGGTACTGAAGATTCAGCCTTTGCCCTGCAGTACGAATGCCAGGTTACTTGGGGATATTCTGCACAGCCCATACAGTGGTGGGGTGGATCCAGTGTTTCACAGCCAACTGACTACTAAGGAGTCGGATACATAAAGCGGCAGCACTTCTGTTTCCCAGCTGGGAGGAACAGATTAATTGCAAAGATAAAATGCAAAGATACAAATACACCGTTCCTAGTCTCAGGTTAAAATTAAATAAAACAGTCAACAGAGCAATGCAGCTGTTCTGCTTGTAAAGGTGCAACTGACTTCCATTTCCTCCCCTGAAGGAAACAACATGGACCCAAAGAGACGAATTGTGGCCCATGCAACAGCCCAGTTGCATTGTTGCATGAAGCAGCCCTAACACAGGAGCTGAGGACCACAATGTGGGGAAATCTCTGGCTGGCAAAGAACATAGCCATGTCTACACCATAGGGTTGCCAGACTCTGGTTTTCGACCGGAACACCCAATCGAAAAGGGAACTTGCCAGCCAAGTCCGGGTGGCCACCCACTGTGGAGCAGACAGGCTCTGTGCCCCGCGGCAGCATGTCTCTCCATCTCCTAGGTGGAGGGGCAGCCAGAGGGGCTTCCGCATGCAGCTCCTGCCCACACATGCCGCCCTGACCTCCAGCTCCACACCTCCCATTGGCTGGGAATTCCTCAGGCTGCCGAAGAGGGGATCAGAGCTGAGTGTCCCTCCTCATTCATCCAATTGCCAGAGGGGAAGATTGGGCTGGCCTGCTCAGGGCTCCACTGCTTGTCCTGAAGGCAATCCTGACTCAAGCCATTCCTGATCTCTATTCCAAATAAAAATGGCTCCTCTGACAACACTGTCAACCTCACACACAGGGCTGCATTCAAACATTTCTGAAAACTCCAGGAGTGTAACATGAGGGCAGCTTTAGCACAGTAGACACTGAGTGAGCAACAACCAGCATGTATCTGAATGACATCCACCCCACCAGCCTGGGAAGGCTACGTACAGCGGGTCTGCCTGTTACTAATCATATTTACTGGGGTTTTTTAAAACTTAAGATGAGTCAGAAAAAGAGAGAGAGAAAAGTCCTTTGTTGTTATGGAAGCAGAAGGCTGTCTCCTGAGGGTGCGTGTGATGCACTACTGTCACGGCATGACAGTAGAAAAACTGACTCCTGAGCCAAGCCAAACCCCCATAAATCCCTAACGATATCTCTTCTGGCCCAGATTTTCTACAAGTTAGTTCCTGTACTGCATACAAAACAGCAATCAATATGAAAGAATCTCTCTCCTCAATTCAGCCAGAGTTTTAGAGTCCAGCTGAGCCTAATATTCCAGTTCATATGAAGAGATCCTTTTAAAAGTCTGCCACATTAACTTAAAGGCGACAATCCGGCAGAAATGCAACAAGATCCCATCGCCCACCCTTTCCCCCTCCATTAATATGAAGAGCAGATGGCTTAAATGAACAGACATCATTATTAATTACAATATTGTTACACAAACAAAGCACGCCTAGCGATGTGTCAGATCCGCATTCATGTGGGACGAGAACAAAGTCTTTTTCTTTGCCAGGTAATTCTGCCACCTCATTTAATCTGATTGGAATGTATGGGTGCCAAATGACTGACCTATATGTACATATGTTTACACAGGGATAGTGAACTTACTGTGAGAAAACCCTGTCTTAGCAAGTTTCCCTGGCTGCCTGCCAGCCTCTACATGTTGGGCAAGTGACCCTACCCAGTCAAGAGTTGCATCAGCCACCCCCACTCCCAGGATGTCTGGGCACAGGAGCTGGCATCCAGGCGAGATGCAGTAAACTGTGTTTTGAAACTGATGTTCCAAAGAACATTGCAACACCCCAGATGATTTTCACAGGGTTTGTTTATTTCCTTCTCCATCCAGGAAGACCACACAGAGTTTGAAAAGATGTTTCGTTCTGGCAGAACAAAGGGGCTCTTCTCTGGGGCCTGATTCTCCTTCTCTCCCTCACATCAGTTTCATGCTAGAGCAACTCTGCTGAGGTCCCCGGTATTACTCCTGACTTGCACTAGGGTAAGTGGCAGTCGCATCAAGTCCACAGCTGCCAATATCTAGCAGAAATATTTCTAGGGGCAGTTCTCCAAATAAGCTTCCTCCCGTGTAATGGGGAAAGGAGGGGATGGGTTCAGCTACTGTGCTAGGCAGGTGGCAACTGGTGACTCATTGCTGCTCTCCCTGTCTGTGCTCTGCACCCAGCAGAGGGATCAGCTGAAGCAGAGAGAATGGAGAGCCAGCCCGTTGCCAGCCTTCTGCTCTCTCAGCACAGGGGCCCCTAGGGCTGCTACAGTTCAGGGATACTGGCTGGGGCAGTCAGCACCAGGAATGCCTATGTCAAGACCAGGACAGAACTGGCTAGAACAGGGCCATTGGCAGTTATGACAGACAGAGCCAAATTCTGCTCTCCATTACTGAGGTGTAAATTTAGAGCAACTCCAACAGCTTCCACAGCCACTCAGGAGTCCCTCAGGGGTTACCCAACGGAAGCAGAACAAGGAGGTGGTGCCTCAAGACAAACCCATTTGGGGAATGGGGTTGGTGGCATCAGTCTATTAACAGGTAGGGAAACCTGACAAAAACATTGCTTCTGGCATTCCACACTGAGTCACTGTGTTAAAATGTGCTTAGGGAAAATGCCCATTACTCAAAACTTCCAGCAAATTCACTTCCCCTCTTGGCAACTCATTTTCCCCTTGCTCCTCCACTGTTTCACGCTGCTGTCTAATTAGAGCTGCTTCCGGACCTCGCTGGGCTCTGAGCAGCTATCACTCCCTCTCCAGCTCCACCTCTTGTGTAAAATATTTCAAGAGGTGAGGCTAGAACTCCTGTACTTCTAATATTACTGCAAGCAGGACGGCACAGCAAGGCCCTGATTATGCTGGCAAAGCAGCGGAGGAATGGCCACCAAAGTCAATGGGAACTGTTCATCTACAAAGGGCCCCATATTTCTAATGTACCATCTGGGTCTGTCTGTCCTAGGATGAACGCACACAGGTTTGCAAGCTGGCCAAGCCAGTGTAGTTTTCTCAGGCCAGAGAGTGATTATTTGGCTGCAACATATCATATGACTTTGTTCTTAGAGTTACATTTTAACTGAGAAGGTTTAACAAGTATGACTTATGGGCTTCTAAAATTGGCAGCAGAAAAATGAGCTGAGGAAGTCATGGAAAAAACCCACAAGCAAGGCCATTCCATGTTATGCACAATTTCTGGGCTCTTTTTCCAATCTTCTGTTTTTTTCGGATTGTGGAAAATATTTTCCAGATACACAGACCTGGCCTCACTGAGTACATATTTATGCCAAGTTTATAAAAAGCAGCTGCAGACAGGGTTGAATGAAGGGATTAAATTGCTGTCTTCCAGAAGGTGCTTCAGTTCACACCCTGTCCCAGAGAGCGAGGCTGATTTCTTAAACCTCCATGAATTTCTCACCCCACCACACAATCTCACAATGAAAACAAATATTGTTTTGTGTGTGTACGTAGCAGTGGTGCCCAGCCGCTGCTTATTCTGGCTTCTAGCACCGATACTAGGCTAGCTTGGCCTTCCCACCTCACAGCCCAGTCCACATTAAGCCAATACACTGGTAGTTCTTCACGTGGAGCAGGCTTGCAGGGTCAGATCCTTATATTAAACTTGGGCAATGGCAGCGGGGCTCAGTACAGAGCTTAAGCCCCACCTCCCATTAGCTGTGCACACTCTGTCCTCAGTGGAGTTCAGGCTGCCCCAAACCTCAGGCTCAGGCGCTCTAGGATTGCTGGATGTCAACAGCGGAGGGGACCATTATGATCATCTAGTCTGATTTCCTGCATAATGAAGCCCCTCCAATTTCAACCAGAGATCTGTACGGTGGGCATAACCTTACATTCATGCACTGGCTTGCCACCACCATAGCCTGCCTGATTCACTAGCACAGTCGCCTGAAATTCTTGACAGACATCTAGCTATTTGGGGGGGAAAAAAAACAAAGTAAATGGAGATAAAAGGGTAAGGGAGGTGGTGAACTGCAGATTGCACATTAGATTGCTGTACCCTGCTGCTTTTTGCCGTCAAATGTCTCAGAGCTGAGAATGACGGTGTTACATCAGGAATATCGGTCAAGACAATATTTCCTGGCAATTGTTTGAGAAAAGCTTTTCTCACAACTAATTGCTCCCAGGAGGCTGCATTTTCTGTTTTTAGGAGAGTGATTAAGAAAAGGTTTTTAAACCTCTGCACCCTGACATGGGACAGAGAACTGGGGGGAAGGGGAGGAGAAGCACAACAGCTGTAATGTTCTATTAAATGATTTTGTTCTGTTCTCTTGATGGCGTGGTGGGTAGAATCAGTTTGGGTGAGATAAATACAGAAAAAGCAAGAATTTTACAGGAAAAAGAGACTCCCAACTAGCAGAGTGTCACATTGCCACCTAGTGGCAATGGGGCCAGGAAAGCTGCCAAAACATGCCACTGCAAGCTCACTCTGCACTGGGAATGAGGGTGGCTGGGCCAAATCTGAGTGGCACCATGACCCTGGGCACCAGGTCACAGCATCCAGAGTGGGGAGCCAGGCCCAGCCAAGCTGCTGCTGCAGGGCAAGTACAGAGTGGGCTCGCTCTCCAACAACCCCTCCCCAATTGTATGTTTCCCTAGGGCCCTGCGACCCATCTAGAACCTGGGTCAGGACCCACCATTTGGGAAACGCTGCTTTAACCCACACTCCTCTGGTGCATGGGCCATGCTGACCCTTTGTGAGCATTGCCAGCTTCCCTGGCTGCCAAAATACAAGCAAACAACAAGGTGCATGTTGTCAGTTTGGCCACATTCCATGTCAGCAGGTCTGGGTGGAGAGAATTTGAAAAGAACGGTGAAAAAAGGGAAGGGGGGGATGACAGCAGAGGCCTAAGGCACCAACACTTTTTTAATAAAGGTTTAGTGGGAAACCCAAAAGACACCTTCAGCTATTAGAGACCCAGGGACATAACAAACACAGATTAATAAGGTCCAAGCAGGAGTCGCTGTCACCAATTTTATTGAAAATCTGCTGCCCACGGTGATAAACATTGATCTGCAAAAGGATTATTACTATGCAGCGTAATGAAAGATGTTATCAGTCCTGCTGAAAAAATTCTGTGGGCAGTGCAGCAGAGGGGACACTTCTGCAGAGACTCATAACCAATAAGATCTTGAAAGCAACCAAAACGAAGAGAGAAGAAGCCAGTTGTTTCTCCTGCACACCATTTTAGGACCCAGAGCAAGGGGAACGAAATAAGATGATAATAAATTCCACTTCCATAGCCCCTTGCATCCAAGGATCTTAATGTATTTTAGTCTCTGTGGTGAATTATTACACTCATTTATAGATGGAGAAACTGAGCCACACAGTGGTTTATCCAGGCTCATGCAGTGAGTCAATTCATAGAGTTGAAGGCCAGAAGGGACCATTAGATCATCTAGTCTGATCTCCTGTGTATCACAGACAATTAACTTTCTCTCAGTTACACCTGTGCTATCTAAGCCAGTGGTTCTCAACCAGGGGTACAGCAATTCATCTGGATATTTGCCAGGCTACATAAAAAGCACTAGCAAAGTCAGTACAAACTAAAATTTCATACAGACAATGACTTGTTTACACTGCTCTACATACTATATACCCTGACATGCAAGTACAGTATTTATATTCCAATTGACTTTTTTTTTTTTTTTTTACAATTATATGGTAAAAATGAGAAAGGGAGCATTTGTTCAGTAAGACGGTGCTATGACACTTTTGTATTTTTATATCTGATTGTGTAAGCAAACAGTTTTTTAGTGACGTGAAACTTGGGGGTACGTAAGACAAATCAGACTCCTGAAAGGGGTACAGTAGCCTGGAAAGGTTGAGAGCCATTGGTTTAAGCCCAGAAACTTGTCCTTGACACAAGCATGTCTTTCAATCTTAATTCAAAGGCATCAAGAGAATCCACCACTTCCAGTGGTTAGTCACCTGTGAAGGTACTTATACACTGTAATCAAGTCACCTTGATCTTTTTCTTTGGATAAACTAAACAGCTTGAGCTCATTAAGTGTCTCACCATGAGACATTTTCTCCAGCCTTCAAATCATTTTTGTGGCTCTTCTCTACATCCTCTCCAATTTCAAGATCCTTTTCAAAATGTAGACAGAAGAACTGTACTCAGTATTCTATTATCGGTCTCATGGTGCCATATATAGAGGTCAAATCACATCACTCCTCCTCCTCACTCCTTCTCTGTTTATACAGCCAAGGATCACATTAGCCCTTCTTGTCACAGCAGGAGCTTATGTGGAGTTGTTTGTCCTTTATGACCCCTAACTCCCTTTCAGAGTCACTTCTTTCCAGGATACAGTCCCCCATTCCGTAGGTCTGGCTTGCATTCTTTGTTCCTAGGTGTGTAACACTGCACTTAGCTATATTAAAGTGCATGTTGTTTGAATAGGCCCAGCTGACCAAGTGGTCCGGATCACTCTGTATAACGGCCCTGTCCTCACTATGCTATACCACGTGGCCAATCTTTGTGTCATCCACCAATTTTATCAGCAGTGATTTTATATTTATTTCCAGATCATTGTTGAACATGTTGAATAGGGTCAGACCTAGCGCTGATCCCGGTGGAACCCACAAGAAACATCCCGTTCGATATTGATTCTCCATTGACAACTACTTTTGAGATTGGTAAGCCAACCAGTTCTCAAGCCATTTAACCAGGGCTGGGTTTATATTGTATAGTGCTAATTCTGCGATCAGAATGGCTGAGCTGGGACTAGAACCCAGAATCCCCTGCCCTAACCACTAAACCCGCTGGAATAAAAAATAAGCTTTGGAGGGCTGCATTATTTTTGAGGAAGTGTTGCCTAGTGGTGAGGGCAGGTCAATAGGTGTGAAGATTTCTGCAATCCAGTCCCAGGCTCAACCACTGACTTACTGTTGCTTTGGGAGTTGGGTGCCTAGCTCCTATTTGTGCCTTTGAAAATCTCCCCCTAAACTCTGTCCACCTATCTGTATAATGGGTACCCCACTTTACAGGGATGCTGTGAAGCCTAATTAATAAATCTTTATAGACTCACTGGTGTTCCTGAGGGATGAAAGGTGCTATCAAGCTTCAAAATACTGTTAGATGTTTTTGAAAGCACACTGGTTATAAAAATTATGTACACAGTGTTGCAATTGTCAGGTTGCTTATAAACTGTTCTCCACTATATTACTGAAGTTTTACAGCAGGGTAATTGTGATTTTTAATTGCATCGCATAGTGTTTGATGTTTAACAGAAAGTCCCAGCTTCTGGGGACAAGGAATACAGGGTGAATCTCAGCTTTTATTTTTATTTAAAAGCAAGATTCTGGCCACTATCCTTGTGTAGAAAATCGAGGAGCTGTGACTTGAGAGCCCCCTACATGCTCAATAAAAAGAACCCGAAGTTTTATTATTTTTAAAAGTCTCATGATTTTTAAGCCAACCTCATGATTTGTTGGGACCTGATGATTTTGGGATATTGGGAGTTGGCATCACCCTGGCCTCACTCCCCACTGAAATCAACAGGTTTCATCAGTAAAAAACTGGAGCAACAGAGGAGAAGCAGGCCTTAGAGGATTAACACCTAACTTATAGAAATGGTAGCCATCAAACAATGGCCCCGTTCATTGTATAATCACATTAGCCTTACCCTTACCTGCAACCTCCCTGTGTTACTGTCCCATCCTCCTGTTCCTGAAGCCAGCAGAACATCACATGGCTGCAGCCACGCAGAATAAGTTACAGACTCAGGGCTGTAAGCTCCTGGGGGCAGGGAGTTCATGTCAATCTGCTCTTTAGAGGGAATCCACAGCTGTGGTGGGGCACAAGTTAAAAAAAAAAATCTACCAAGGTTGAAGCCCAGTAGTTCACATACCTGGCAAACAAATAAAAGCTGGTCATTGGTTCTGGCAACTGAATTGTGATGTGCAAGGGGTGGGTAAGCTGATAACACTGCAAAAACAGAGAAAAGCAAATGAAATGTGAATCAACGGCTGACCTCTACTGGTTATGTAAATTTAATATATTGCTTTTCTCCACCGCAGGGACCTAGATACAAAACGCTGGCTTTTGTATTACCTAGCAGAGACCCAAACTGAGGGCAAACAGGAACAAAGAAGGCAGCTGGGGCGGGAGGGGAGAGAGATCTGCTTTTCTTTATTATATACAAAGATTTCTATCACCTCTGTCTCAGGCATTCAGAATGCTGATGGCAATAGTTTACAGGAACAAACAATGAGAGAGCCCCAGGTCTGTGTGTGGTGAAGGTAAATTTGAGTCTGAAAGGAGGGCTGTACCTAGCCAGGATGAGCTCTACTGCCAGGACCTTAGAGGAGAGGTAAATGCAACTTTCATTGAGAACATGGTTGCTCAGGATTCCCTTTCCTCCACTTCTAGATGTAAACTGGTCACGGCATTATAATTAGTGGAGCTGTACAATCATTCTGTACACTTAGTCCCCTGAGATGAGAAGTACAGTCTTCCCAGTGGAACAGTATAAAATATAGCAAAAGCTGTAAACCACACAGTGCTGGAGCTCCAGCAAACAACTTGACTTTCACACAGGCAAATGTCACTTTTTAAACAGTTCCCCCTCAGCCCTTGTCTCTTTTGTTTTCTACTAATTAGTTTAGTGCTTGTGGTTAATGCCCCAGCAAATATGCCTCAGGACTAGTGCAGAGAACCCACCTCCACTTTCTTCCCCACTGCCAAGATTGGGTGCCATTGTGGCAGAAGTTTTTGGAAGTTCACAGCTATCAACTAAAAATTGGACCAGTGCCACCAACTCATTTCACACTCGCACCTGTACAGGGCCCGAGAGCCAACACCTCGCTTTCACTAGCAGTTTAGTTTGGATTTAAACCAGCCACTGTATCCCATTACTAATCCAACACCATCCCCCTCCTTCACGTTTCACCACTTTGGCACACGCACCATCCAGCGCCTCCACTCCTCACCAGTTTCACACGTACACATAGGGAAAGAGGAGCTGCTGAGTTCAATTGTTTTCCTTTAAGGACTGTTTGACCCCTTTCATGAACAATAAGGTACTATCCTTTCAGTCTCCCCACTCCTGCCAAAAAACGCTCTCACTAGGGAAACCTGGGCCCGCCTGCTACCTGAACTGTAGCCTCTGCTCCTGGAAGTAAGGGAGAATCTTAGCTGTTGGGGATTAAGCCATATCACTAGTTCTCAACTCTACTTTGGCAGAGCTCCTGCCCCCTTGCAATCATTTGGTAAAAAGAGTTTTGTTTAGTTTTGCCAGAAACGCAGCTTTTTGATTCATGAAAATGTAGACAAACCCAATAGGCAGGGGGCTGAAGAACCAAAACTACACCCCATCAGAGTCAAACTCCACACTGACTCCAGTAAGGGGGGATCCATGGTATTGCCCTCACCTCTGCAAATTCATTCTGTGGGACACGTGCGGCACTGGCACAAATTTGTGTTAGGATGTAAAATTGTGTTGCACCATAGCTAGAGTGACCAGATAGCAAGGGTGAAAAATCGGGATGGGGTGGGGGGTAATTGGCACCTAGAGAACACAAAGCCCCCAATATTGGGACTGTCCCTATAAAATCGGGACATCTGGTCACCTTAACCATAGCACAACACAAGAGGCTTTTAAATATAGGATTTTTGCAATGTAAGTCACTACATTACACACATGCATGTACGAGTGCCCTCTGCTGCTTAGATTCAGCCCTATTCAAGCATGTGTTTGTAGTTAGCTGGCGGCTGACAAATCTAAGCCAGCATTTCACACCCTGGGGGAGTGGGAGGGTTGTGTGGTGGATACAGCGCACTTGGACTGGGCAAAGTTACGTGAACTCAGTGCTGCCCCCTGAGCACCACGTGACCATTTGACGGGTCTGGAAAATACATAAGAGCCACAAGCCAAGGAAAAGGACAAAAATTGTAAGGACACCAAGAGGAGCAACAGGTAACAGAGGCAGAAACGAGGAAGATGAGACACTGTAAAAGAGACAGTAGAAACTGTGATTGGGGCTGCTGGGGAGCACCCATCTACCAAATGATTGCAAGGGGGCAGGAGCTCTGCCAAAGTAGAGTGGAGAACTAGTGATATGGCTTAATCCCCAACAACTAACATCGATTCTCCCTCACTTCCAGGAGTAGAGGCTACAGTTCAGGCAGCAGGTGGGTCCAGGTTTCCTTATCGGTAGCGGGTTTTGGCAGGGGTGGGGAGACTGAAAGAATAGTACCTTATTGTTCATGAAAGGTGCTAAACAATTCTTAAAGGAAAACAATTGCCTTTAAAATCTGAGATAAACAAAAACCAAAAAACTCAATCCCATAGAGCTGGGAAGGAAGTAGGAAATATGGGATTTGCTTCCTAAGTACAGTGGGTAAGAACTTCATCATTGTCTAAGTCCCATAGAAAGTCAATGGGACCAAGCTGCTTTTGAGAATGTTACTTGGATGGAAGAGGGCACACCACTCACTTATAGATTGGTAGTTCTGGAATTGGCTTCAGTGTGCAGTTGAGGTGACTGTAAGAAGCCAGTTCTTCTCTGGGGCCCACCACATTCCTCTCTTCTGACATGGCAAATTCTGCGCACTGAGAGAGGAGTTATGATTGCTGTTCTGGCAGCAGAAGTCCAGCTCTTTTTGGAAGGCTAGGCTGACTTGGTGCAACTGCCAGAAACTTAAGAAAAAAGTGATGTTACTTGGCTCAGAACCTGGACTTACAGGGCACACACAGAACGCTAGACTAGTCTCTGGGAAACAATTACGATGTTTGTTCTTGCAGAGGAAGGCTCTCCATTCAGCACTGACCGAAGTCTCCCAGGGAGAACTATGCCCCATTTAAAAAAAACCCTTGCTATCAGTCTGCAAGCCTGGCTGCCATGACCAAATCCACAAGCCCTTTCACTCACTGGGTTGAAAGGGCCAAAGGCAAGTTGGACAGGTCTAAGGAAATGTAAAAAAAATGAAAACTAACCCAAGACCCTACTGTAGTGAAGCCATTGGGGAAAAAAACTTTCTCCTGCTCAATGATGCAGGTGACCAGAGCTGACTAACATATGCCTTCCGTCACCTCATCATAGTGGCCCTTGAAATTTAAATATGGTTAATTCCTGTTACACAGGTCATTTAAGGCCACTGTATTATATAGGGCCCTTTTGACACTAGTCATCACAACAGAGCTCCTCCTGGAGTGTGCAACTCAGGCCTCGCAAAAAGAGTCTTCCAGGTACTTAAGTAGTTTATACATTATGTTGGAGAAGGCTGGCCTTTTACACAGATGGGGCCTAGGACTCGTTGCACCCAAATTATTAATGGGAGGGAAGTAGCATTCTTCCAGCCCTCACATTGGAAGACTAGTGTCAGAATATTTAGCATGTCTGATCAGTTAGTCCTGTATTTGGCCCTCTTACTTAGAAACCATATTGATGAGAAGCCAGGAGCATGTGATTCTTTCTCCCCAGAGACCACCCTTTTCCTAACTACAATCATAATGCGGTTTGGCAAGTTTGAGATATTGGAGATGACAGAGGCCTTCTACGTAGGAATGCAGCCTTTACTTTCCTTCCTGATAGCCAGTGGCACGGGTCTTACACATATGTCTTACACATATGATCACCAAACAGAAAATGGAGCATGAGAGCGCCTTGCCTTGTAAGGTCAAGGCTCCATCTGCACTAACAAACTGCTTAGGTGTAGTTGACCAGGCACTGGGCAGTAGACTACCTTAAACCCTGGTGGTGTTAGGTAGGTGTTAACTTGATCAGGCATTGGATAGTCTAGAAAAAACAAGCCCTTCTTAAAGTTTTGTCATCCCCACCCCTTCACTGACCAGACCTCACGAGCCATTGCCAGGAGATGTCATGAAGGTCAAAATTATAATGAGGTTCAAAAATAATTAGATACGTTTGTGGAGGATAGGTCCAACAATGGCTATTAACACAAATGGTCAGGCATGCGACCCTATGCTCTGAGTGTCCCTAGCCTCTGACAGTCAGAAGCTGGGAGTGGACAACAGGGAATGGATCATTTGATAATTACCCTGTTCTGTTCATTCCCTGTTGGAAGACAGGATGCTGGGCTAGAAGAATCATTGAACTGCCTCCTATGACTATTCTTTTGTTCTCAAGTTCCATCCACACATGTGGTTGGCACTGGTTTAACTAAAGGTATGATTTTAAATAGTTAGTTTAAATCAATGCAACTTTATCTGACAACTTTTAAATACATGTAAACCTGGCTAACATCAATTAATTTTATTTTGTAAATTTATAGAAACAAATACAACATAATCAGGTTTAAACGGATAAAAATGTCTACACCACCCTTTGCACCAGTTTAACAGTGCAAGTGTGCATGGCTAAGCCTAGAGGCCACCAAAGTCCTCTAACAAAACCAGGGAAGGTTAGAGTGGATGTCAAGATTTTTAAAGCCATGGCTACCTGAGAAAGTGGATTTTTGTTTTTTTTCCTCCTCAGTGTAACCTAAAGTGTGAATTTAAATTGATAATTATACCAGTCAACTCATATGGACACTTGTTTGAAATTCACATTTCAAGAGCAAATAAATACTATGCAAAGAAAAGTAACCTGTATCCAAGTCAAATTAAAGGAAGAGCACAAACCAACTGGCTTTGACCAACGCATTTGCAATATGGATACTGGATTTTATCCACTAGAATATTTTTACCCTACAATAATTGGGAAGTCAAAAGTCAGGGTAAATGGAGAGCAAGTTACATCAGTCTTCCTATTCGAGAGGTTTTGCCCCCTATTTTACAGAGAAAGATTACATGCAGTATCTACAGTTTGAGCAACAACAACAAGATTAGCAAACTGTACTGGGAAAAGGTATACCCGTGAATTTAAGGGGAAAACTACTGCAGAATGGCAAGGCTACCGGCTAAAGCAGATGACTAGGTGTCAGACCTATTGCTGTTTCCAGCTGCGGTAACTGGCGACTTACTGAGTAATCTTGGGCAAGTCTCTTAACCTGTCAGTGCTTCAGTCTACCCACTTTGTAAAGTTCTTGAGAGCTGTGGCTGAAACACTATGTAAGTTCAAAGTATTCTATGTATTACATTGTGCACAATTCACAAAGGGATTGATTGCTCAAAGCAACTAGCCCTGCCATCGCATTAGCTCACTCCTACAAATGCATCTCCAAGATCTACTTGCTTCTTTATAAAAGGCTATTTTTTGTTGAAATGAGCCGTCCCCATCAAGTACCTTACACCCTGCTTAGGACAGCAGGATGCCCAAAGTCCCACAAATCAAACATATCACTCTTCAGACAGCTAATAGTTTGGTTTGGAGAGAAATGCAACCAGAAGTGGAAAGCCCTGCAAAGGAAAACTATGCTGTACACCTCTACACCGATAGAACGCTGTCCTCGGGAGCCAAAAAATCTTACCGCGTTATAGGTGAAACTGCATTATATCCAACTTGCTTTGATCCACCAGAGTGCACAGCCCCGCCCCCCCAGAGCACTGCTTTACCATGTTATATCGGGATAGAGCTGTAGTTGTGTATGTGACATATATTCCTGGCAACAAGGCTGATGACCATTATCTGCTAAGTGGCCATTCTTCAGCAAGAAAAGGGACAAGGACAAACACCCCCATCTTAGCAAAGAAACAGTATGAAACTTCCTTTCTTTACTAGACTGTCACTTTGCTCCCACCTGGAAATGCTTCCCAAAGGGATGTGGGGAGCAGGACTATAAAAAAAGGAGCAGATACCCCTTCTCTCTCCCCGATCTGTCTCTGGTATTGCACCTAAGACAACAAAAAAAACCTCCAGCCATCGGAGTGGGGGGAGGTGGAGATCCTGACCAGAAAGCTTGGTCAATAATCTGCTGGAGCAGGTGGTGAGAAAGTTTGCTTTGCAACTAAGATAGTTTATGCAGATACTAGTAAGAGTTTTACCTTTTTCTCTTCAGGCATAAAAGACAGAAATGATCATACGTACTTACTGAATTTCTTTGTAGTACTCTATCTAATCCAGTGTGTTTAAGTTGTAGAGTCTGGATAACTGTTTAAGGTAATAAGCTGGTATATTTCCTCTAGGGAATAAGGGACTTAATATATTTGTACTGTCGAGAAGAGGGCTGGACAGTACAGGACATACATTTCTGGGGAAAGATCTGCAACTGGGAATGTGTTCTATCTGCAGCATAACCAAGGTGGGTAAGAAACAGGGTGTAGCTGGCAGGCTGCAGTTACACACAGACGCTTGGGTGTGGTCTGCATGCTGGAAGGTTGTTTGCGGAGCAGCCCACCTGGGCCTAAGGAAAGCAAGGCATTGTAAGGCACTTAAGATTGCCAGGCACAGGTGACATAGCCCCTCACTGGTCTGGATTGTGCTCTGGTATGTCAGTTCCCTTTTCACAAACAAGGAAAGAAAAACAAAATAATCCATTTAAACCCTATTGTGTGATCGCTTCCCCGTACCGAATGTCATTCAAACTCTTTATAGATGTATTCATCTTTAGCTAATTGAGCCTACGGACATCATTATCTCGCCTATTCATGTTCTTTGTTACTTGCACCAACAGAATTAGTCTGGTTTCCATGAAGTGTTAATGACTATACTAGTCTTCAAAGCCATACAAGTGTGGCTAAATGGTTGTCCTCCTTCCCAGCACAGCGCGTTCCAACTTCTAAAAATTCTTATGTCCTTACAGCCTGTTCATGACTCCACTTCAAATTGTCATACCCACAGTTAACTGGATTTTCAAGTGTGACAGCTTTGCACTGTATTTGCATCTATACAGATATGGCTTCTTGGTAGTCAGGGGAATTCTTCACTCTACGTATTCATCCCCTATTTTCTCCTTTTTGCTATCATCCCTCTTTTGCATCTTGATTTTAGATTTTATTGCTGTAACATGACTGGCTATTGTTTTGCTGATTACATTTCTATTCTATCAATAAGACACCCAGGTAATTATTACAAGCATGGCTGCCTTTTTGAAGACCTGCCAGAACACTTAAAACAAGTTCTCTCCTTGGCCAATTTTTAATGAATTTTTTAGATGACATTCTGAGACCCCAATAAACTGTTTCAAAATCTATAGTACCACATGGACACCCGAGCACAGATAGATCTTTATTGCCTTAACGTTGATTTTCAAAAATGAGCATTGTGTATTTAATATGTAGTAGCTTTATGTCTTTATATGTACAACATTACAACTGCATATTAGTATTAAATGAACATAGTGATACTTTGATAACTCAGTGTATTTATAAAATGATTTTTTTTTTTTATCAAAATACACTTTTCACTAGGATAATAAATAAAATCCAGCCAAACCCACCTACACAAAGTTAAAATTAACTCTGGTAGATTTCAGTGTGGTACATTGTTCTTTAACTACCACATTCGCCCCTTTTATCCCATCACTGATGCTCATCTTCTGGGCTAAGGAAACACTTATTTTCCCCACTGTGGTGAGATTTCTCATTCCACATCATCTTCAGCCAAGCATTGTGCATTTACAATTCTCTGTAAAAAAAAAAAAAACAACAACAAACACTTAATAAAACTGTCACTAAGATATTTGATGACTGAACATACATAAACAATAAAAAGCTTGACATACATTTGACAGGGAGTTTTGGAGATTATAACTGGAAAATCAAAGTATTGTGCAATATCTGACTAAGTCAATGTCATATTAGTGACGCAGTAATCACTTGTGTGTACTGTCACTGTTCTCTAATGAAAAAGTGACTGCTGTTCCTGATCATTGAGACCATCTGTATTTCCCATGTTTGTGTCACCTTTCATCCCCAACTGCTTTAGGAATTACATACATACAGCACTGACATGCAGTCATGCATGGGCTGGAAGGTGGCAACCAACTAACACCTACAACATGGCACAACACTAGGAGAAGGAGAGCTAGTCATCAAGGATATGCAGCCAAACCCTTACTCTTTCAAGGAAGCGCCATGTGATTTTTAGCATCCACCTAGGGCAGACAGGACTCTGTTCTTAACACATTATCCAAAAGAACCCACATGGTTCTCAATCCAAAAAGGATATTTTGAAACTAGAGCTACAAGGAATTTTAGCAATTTAGCCATCCAAGATAGAATCACAGAATATCAGGGTTGGAAGGGACCGCAGGAGGTCATCTAGTCCAACCCCCTGCTCAAAGCAGGACCAATCCCCAGACAGGTTTTTACCCCAGTTCCGTAAATGGCCCCCTCAAGGATTGAACTCACAACCCTGGGTTTGGCAGGCCAAGGCTCAACCCACTGAGCTAGCCCTCCCCCGCAAGACAAGAATACAAGAAGTTCAGTTCACATACCAATCACCTTCTAAGTTTGAGGGGACAGTTTGTTTTCAGTTATATAAACTGAAAAACAAAAGGTGCTGAAATTCTTGATCATGACACCTTCTTTTATGGCCTTCAGGCCTGATGCTCACGTTGTAGCTCAGCTCACACAGACTGTGTGTTACAGAAACATGCACTGAGCTTAATTTTTGAGTATTTCCCTTATTAATCTGTATTCTTCAGATTAAATTATTATTCTTGTATTATAATTATAATATTATTGTATTATAATTCCCTTCATGATTAAACTTGAAATGCCAGGTTCTATACTACTCATAGCTACTCAAAGTGCAATGTTTAAAATGTATACAGAACTTATGATTTGTGTGAGTTTTGCAGAACTTACCATGAGCAACGTCCATAACTCAGCACTGCTCTGACTTGCAAGTTATTTAAAAAAGTATGATCTATTGCAGAGAGCAGCGATATTCTTCTAATACAATAAGCAAATATTTCCATTTGTCTGACAACCACAGGACAGTTATGTCATGTGAAAATATTCAGATGTATTTTCAGCACTGTATTATTAATGGTCTATGTGTATTAAAGATGACCAGCAAGTGTTCTAGAAAACATTTTAATGTTTAGGAACAGGTCTTCAAAAGACAACTGTCAACTTCAGTTCCAGAGTGATGCACCCAGAATACATAATTCTGCAAGCACTTGCAGAGATGACCTAGAAAGACTAACAGTAGTAGTGGCTTCCATTACTTTGATGTGGTGTGGAAACTTCTCTCTCTCATTTTATATTACCTAGAATATACAATTTAAAACCACATCACAATAAAAGCACCCACCACTTATCTACTACATTTACCCCCCACCCCACAGGTATCTGGTAAGAGATGATTTGCTTAAAGGTATCAGAACTGGAGCGGATTCTACAGATTCAGAGTTGCTGACCCACAAAGAAAAGGGGATTCAGTAGGTAACTACAGAGTTAACTTTTCCATTTCAACTTTGCAATTAATTTTTAATCTATGAACACACAGTACTTTTTTCATACTCATTTTGAAAGCATCAGTGGAAAGGCACATTTATCCTCCAAATGATGAATTTTTGTCTTCCCAGTGGAACCAGTACAATATCCACCCTCCATAAAGACCAGATAACCTTGGTGAAGAGTAGTTCCATTATTTCCAATCCCCCAAAACGGGGGGGGGGGAGGGAGAGAGGGAGAGGAGGAAGAGAGAAAGAGAGAGAGCAGCTTTACATACCTGGCTAATTGTTGGGAGCTTCGTCAGAAGCATCTGGAACACTGGTGGTGGAAGAGTCTGCTGTAGGACTTGTAATAACTGCTGTGGCTGTCCACACACAGCAATGGCATTTGTCAAGTGGTCCACACCCTTCTCATAGTCACCTATGAGACATAAGGTTTCACTTGAAATTTTGCCTTTGGTGCATTACGTTACATTGTTTGACTTAAGCTACCTCACTACATCTACAAAGTAGACTGCAAATGTTACCACCTTTACAACCATGTTGTATCTTTTTAACTAAAAACTGTCTCTATTCAGTCAGATAAAGTAACCTTAAATTTTCATTTCTGATGGCTAATTTCTTTAAAAGTTTAACTCCACTAATTTCTGCTAACCTAAAATATCATCCAACTGTGATTCCTAAGTCTAACTACATATATACTAAATACAGAAAGAAATTTGTAAAGAATTTTCACTACAGTTCTTAGACATATCTATCATTTCACTGCCTCCATTAAGTGAAAGGGGTTTGTCTCAGAGGGGGTTCACATCCTAATGATACTATCCTAGAGGAAGCTTCACTTATTGATGCAAAGAGGAATTAAACTGCTACATTTCCCACAAGGAAGCACTGAAAATCAGTTTCAGGATTATTGTATTTTAAAATAACATTTTATCTGATGTAAATTGAAAAATATGTAACTTTTAAAAGTAACAATTTGAAAACTGGTGTCTAAATGGAAGCAGAGTCTTCCATTGTTATGCATCAAAATGGTAGCCTCTTATGTGGTAATTATTTGTTTTATATTACATTAGGTAAGAAGTTTAGTGATTGTTTATTTGAAATACTCAGTACTGTGTGGGAAAGTGTTTATTGCCCATATTTTTCATTTCTTCCCAAAGAAAAGACTGCAAGTCTAGTTTAACTTGTACATAGCTGCAGGAGAGATGAGAGAAGTGTCAAGAGAACTGCATGAGAAATTACAAAAGGTGACAATAGCAGAGAATATTAAAATGGCACTTTGACCTACATCTGTAAAAACAATCTTTGCATAGTTTAAAAACATGGCATATTAAAGCTCTGCAAAACATTTTGTTAATGCTTCTATGTCAGGCTACAACACTCTTCTCCCTGCCAGACTGGAGAAGAATTCCTTTTATAGCTTCCCATCTTAGAGACTTTTGCAACAACCACCTTGTGCTAGTAATTCCTCGCCAAGCTGTATCTCTTCAAGGAAGAACTTTTGTACAGCCTCAGCATCTTTTAAATCAGGTAACTGTAAAACAACAAAAAATTAACAAGGTCTCAAAAAGCATCAATACATACATAAACCACAAAAGAGCCGCAACTTAAAACAAAATTGAATAGCTACGCATTTGTAGAGGAAAACTGCAAAAAGGGGGTTTAAAAAGCAGTATCTTAGAATAGCCTGCTAAGTTAGAGATTTAGATGAATGTTTCTAAAGATCAGGCATAAATGACTTCAGTACATCATTGCATTTATCACTCTTTGCGACGGTGGTTTTTAAGCTTTTATATACAAATAATTTAAAGGAAACTTCTGGGTTTAAAAAAAAAGTTTAAACTCTAAGATGCTTTGTAACAGATACACTCAATGTTTAAGTCTAACAATGTTTCTCATTTTGGGCAAGACAAACTATTTTCCACATTGCTCATTAGGGGACTCACTAACAGTAAGTAAAGATGTTATCAAATCCAAAGCTTCAGCTAGAAACTTAACACTTCAGGTATTCAGAATGCATCTGAGCGGGTAACCTTTAAACCCTACAAATTCCTAAACAGATAATCTTCTGAGGAGCTGGGCACCCTCAGTTCACACTGAGCTCAGAGAACTGGAAGAGCACAATACCTCCCAGTATTGGCCCCTCATTTCTTACACACAAGAGAACACAACGCCCCCAGGTGGTTTTAATGGAAGCCAAAAAAACCCAGTGCATATTGCAAGAGGGTTGTTAGCATTGGAAGCAAGGACACAGCACCCTTTGAACAGATCCTGCTTACAATTAATCCTGGTATAAACACCACATTTTTCAAAATAGGACTACAGAAATGAACACAGTATTACCTTGGAAAGCCCTGCTCTCTCTTTGGCAAGCTTCTGTTTCTTCCTTCCTGTAGATAAAAATATCCTGGGTTTAATTTTTAATTATAAAATAATCTTCTGTTTTTATTTTAAAACAGTGAATGGTCCAAAGTTATTTTCAAAATAAGGAACTGATAATTACATGTACTAAACACTTACGGATAAAGGCTGAAGGATGCAACACAGGCCCACAGCAGAATATCAATGAACCCACTACACAGGTGGCAACTGAAAAATTCTTTAGCAAAGGATGAATTATATCCTGTGCAGTTCTCTCTTTTTGGAGACAATATGTTTTAACGACCATCCATCCCCTACCCCAATCAAAGGCATTAAGGCAGAGGTGGGCAAACTACAGCCTGTGGGACTGTTCTGCCCGGTCCCCGAGCTCCTGGCCCAAGATGCAAGCCCCCAGCTTCAGCTCGCTTGGCCACTGGCGCAATGCTCTGGGCGGCGGGGCTGTGAACTCCCGGGGCAGCGCAGCTGCAGAGCCAGCGCTGCCAGCCAACAGTGCTCCAGGCAGTGCAGTAAGGGAGCGGGGGGGGGAGGGGAGAGAGGGCTTGGTTGGGGTTGGATAGAGGGCAGGGGAATTTGGGGTAGTGGTCAGGGGTGTGGATAGGGGTTGGGAGAGGAACAGGGGGGTTGAATGGGGACAGGAGCCCTGTGGGGGGGTCAGACAAGAAAGAGGAAGGGTTAGATGGGGCGGCAGGGGACAGGGAGAAGGGGTGGTTGGATGGGGCAGCGGTCCCAGGGGAGCCATCAGGAATGAAGGGAGGGGTTGGATGGGCCGGTGGGGATCAGGAGCGAGGGTGCGTGGATGTGGCAGAGGTCCCAGAGGGGTCGTCAGGGAACAGAGGCACAATCCCCTCCCCTAACTGACCCTCCATACAATTTACAAAACCCAGTGCGGCCCTCAGGCCAAAAAGTTTGCCCACCCCTGCATTAAGGAAAGCCCTGGGCATACAGTCTCAGGAAGAATGGGTTCTTCTCCCACTGACTGTACTATGTACTACAGAAACTGTACTGTTGGTTACTCCTGCTCCGTGCATGCCTGGCCAAAGAAGAGAGAAGCAAGCCAAGAATGAGTAGTACAGGATTCCTTTACATATGTCTTTGCCTCCATGAGCAGCTGAAAAGTTTGGTCTTCAAATCAAGCCAACCTAACACTGAGTCAAGTTACCTCAATGAACAGCTATTTACATATCCTTTGGGGCATTCTGCATCTCAGGCAGCTTAAGGGCTGAAGAAGGCCCACTGGAGAAACATGACTAGCCACAAGCCCTCTCTAATAGATGAGTTAAGGGTTGGTACCTGGTAAAATAGGCTCAAGTGAGCAGAAGACAACAAAATCCCCAAATAATGTTAAAGTGAACAGAGTCTGAGCAAATACAAAACTGTTGGGAAAGAAATTACATTTACTGGATCATCAGGTAGCATAGGAATACAGAAGTTGATTTAGGGCTTGTCTGCACTAGGAAACTGTACCATTATACCAGTATGGCATAGACAGTTCAAAATATCACAACTCCTGTTGTGGTCAATCCAGTTAGGGATATACATGTGCTTTATACTAGTACAGCTATTCCTCTACGGGAAGAGAAATAACTGTCATTGTGTTCCCACCCTTAACTGAAACAGTTATGCTGAAAAAAGTTTTTACAAGTGGAGACCAGGTCTTAATAAGTGTATTAGATCACTGGACAGTGAACAATTAGGGTTTGACAAAAATTGCTGATCATATGGTCCATTAGAATACATGTAAGCAATTGCTCTAATTGCAAAACGCATGTTTGGAATAGTAAATGGTCCACACTATGAAAACATCTGCAAACCCCTGCACCAGTTGACAATTTAATGTAAGAAAAACAGGGATGTACAATCAACACTGTTTATGGAAGACATTTATAAATTTCAACTTCTATCAAAATGACACCTGTAGTATTATCCTGATCCCTAAATTTCCATAACACATTTTAGACTACTATGCAATATTGCAAATGGAGAAATACAAGAAGAAAATATATTTGCAATATTAAACTGCAGTGCATTATAAAGAACATTTTGTCTCTAAATCTACCACTCAAAACAATTTATGCTTGAGAAATTAGTGTTCTCTCTCAGTTAACCCCCAGTTTCCTTGTTTTGCATATGCAAGTTTAAGTAGTGTTTGCTTTAAATCAAGTCTCAGGCTATTTTAAAAGACAAATTTAAAAGGATCAAGAAAAACATTTAACATGTCCCTGCCCTCCATGAGAATACAGAATTCATGCTGAATGCAGCAGCTGAAGTGCAGTCAGCATGAGTACAGCAGCTACTACAAAACAACTATTTCCAGGGCTAATCACTTCGTAAATTCAGCATTCAGAGATCTGCTCTTAAGGAAAAAAACTTTTGAGTTTAGAATCTCCTGTCAGAACAGGAACAGACATTGAAAAATGTAGATGTTTCATGATTAATCATAAGTAGGGGAGATGCATTTTAATCTAAGTCTAGAGAAGAACAGTCTTTAAAAAAAGGAGTATAGAGAAGATGCAAAAGGTAACTCTAGGTGGTTGTTGTCTGATTATGCCATTTTAAAAATAAGATTACATTTTGAGCCTATTCTTGGCATGCAGATATTTTCCAGTACTTACTGCTCTAAATTATACTACACAAGTAGTCCTCATTGGAACCTAGAATTGTTCAGCTCAGTTCCAAAGGTTAATGCCATCGTTTCTTCTAAAAGATTTTGCTTCAAGTTGATAAAAAGAGAGCAAGCATCATCTAACCAAACAAATGTTTTTAAATACATTACACACACCCTTGCAGAGGCATTCTGAAGCATCTGACAGTTTCAGAGCGACAACATAGAATGCTTACAGATCTACAGCATAAATTCACTGGTTGCAACAATTGTAGAGAACACTAACAAATGCTTCTAGAGAATATTTGTGAATTCCTTCTGCACCTGTTTGCAACAGCAAGCTTAAAATATTCTTGGAGCAGCAGACAGCAGTATGGCTTCAGCTGTGATAGCAAGGAGCAAAGTAATTAGAAAATTTGGCTTTGGAAAAAATTAAGAACTCTCTCATGCAAACCTAAATAGAAATGAAAGTTTCCATCCATTCTAAAAAGCCAAAATGGTATTTTTAGTATATGAAGTTAAGGTTTATAAGAGGGCTTTGGGTTAACATAGAAACCCAAATGCTCATCTTGATTGTCTACTTTCGTACAGAGACAAGGTCAGGGAGGACCGACTTCTACTGGCAAGAAAGACAAGCTTTACACAGAGCTCTAATCTTCAGATGTGGGAAATGTACTCAGAGTCACAGCTAAATACAAGGTAGAATAGATTATTTAGCATAACTAGTCAAAACGTTTCAAGGCACCATTCAAGGCCACTTAGCTGTGAGACTCTGAGTACATTTACCAGACCTGAAAGCTTGTGTCTCTCATCAACAGACATTGATCTAATAAAAGACATTACCTCACCCACCTTGTCTCTCCAATATCCAGGGACCAACGTGACTACACAACATTGTATACTTTCATACAGAACTGTTGTTTTGTAATTAGCATTTGTGACCCAAGGACTTCTGGGTGCCAATTGCCAAAGGGCACTGGGGTATGCAGATCCTTGGATTCACAAAAAAACAACACTTACGTAAGGATTCTAATGAAAGTCTGTGTCACATCAGTTATCACAATGCGTGAAAAATGTATATATGCTGAAAATTATCTTCTCGTAGTTAAAGACAGGTCATTAAAAGGCAGCATACCTTGAGGCAAACTTCTACAGACAGGAGGTCAAAGACATTTATCTTCCTGGTGGACCATTTTGTATATTACAACAGAAGATACAAAAGAGGCAGCATACAGCCTCAAATGATAAAGAAGAGCTTAGACTTCACAAGGAAATTGACAGGAAGAGGTAAACAGCAGGGGACGAGGGGGATGGGATGGGACTATTTTCAAGTGAATATCAAAAGGTCTGGTATATCTGGAGGTCCAGAGACAAACTGGTATTCCTGGCTGCAAACACTGGGAAAAGGACTTGGGGTGAGCTATCCTATAAGAAACAAATGGTCTTGTGAATTAAATTTAGGCTCTAGAAAGCATATTATGATTTTGTTTTATATGTAACCATTTGTTTTCAACATTCTTTCTTACTACCATTTGAATATCTTCTTTGACAATACATTTATTCTGGTTTTCCCTATAAACATATCTAAGTGCTCTGTTAAGTGTAGCAGTGAATCTTGTTAGTTGATGTGTAATATTCCTTTTGGAGAATTAGGCTATATCCACACTATGCACCTTTTAGAGACACAGCTGTGCTGCTAAAAGGTGAGAAGTGTAGCTGCTATTTGTCAGCAGTTTTCATCGGCAAAACTTTTGTCATTCGGGGTGCATGTGTGGTTTTTTTCACACAGCTGAATGACAAAAGTTTCTTCGTTCAGGTTCCAGTGTAGACAGCGCCTTGAGAGTTCTGAGAGTGTTCAGGGGAACAGGATTTGGAAACTTTAGGGATGCTTGGAGGTTGGTGTGTGCCTATTGCTACCCTGTACAGAGAGAGCAAGGCATGTTTGCATTTTCAGAGGCTGGTGCAATTGGGGAGCTGATCCACAGCAGGCACACCACAAGATTTCCACACACTAAGGACAGGTGGTACCAAGGTACATCACAGCATCCAAGAACCATTTCCTAAAATATAACTTCAGGGACTAATGCTCACAGCATAAAATTAGTGAAGTAACCCTAAAAATGAAAGCATAGACAACATTTCTATACCAACCAATAATTGGAACAAGAAACAAACACCAAATATACCTATATTATAGTCTCACTTCAGTAACTGAAACAGAGAATTGATCTGACACTGCAGCTTCCAATAGAAATTAATCTAAGCAAGATCAAGAGACTATCACCTTCAAACACTGCACAAGAGTTTAGTTTGTCAGTCACTTTCAGGATCCATGGGCAGTAATGTATTTTTTTTAATGCTTGGAACATGAATCTGGCCTATTTATTTTTGCTGTGACCTTTGATTCCCAGATATCTTCTGTTTTCTGGCATGTATTTAGGAAACTATAACAGTATAGTCTTGGTGCCCTGTCCCCCTCACCACTCAGTATTAGACTATTCATTGCCATGTATATCCTATGATAGACAATCCACTCTGCGTGGTGCTTCCAAATAGATACTAGAGATTGATGAAATGTATCATGGAAACCTAAAAAAAAAAAAAAAGTTATATTTGTTATATTTGGATTGTATTAATTGTTAAGATCTAATGCCTAAGTTGTGTCTATTGTCTACATGAAGTAGTCATGAAATTTTCCTTCTGTTTCTGTACTACTCGTGCAGATGCACACAGTGGGAGCACCAATGCAGACCAGCTACTGCATTTTGACCACTACATTGTCTAACTCTTCTCAGAACAGGCCTAGTCAACAGTGGTAAAGACACCACTGACCTGTCTACACTAACACACACTGTTACTAGCACCTGTTGAGCTGCCCTGGTACTTGAGAAACAGTGGAAGTCACAATGGAGAATTTCAGAAAAACGTCAGTATCAATAAGGCCTTACAGTCAAGAGCCAGCCACATCAGTGCATGCAAAAAAACAGAAGAGGTTCTGTAGTCTGATGCACGTCACATGACATTGAAATTGAAAATACAGATGGGTCAAATGCAATGGAATGTACCAGTCTTTTTACACAGGATTAATAATTTAGACTTATGTAGACAAGTTTCATTAGAGGATCTCAAGGAACTTTAAGGCAGCTAACCTAATAAAACAATCTCTATGATGAGTTTAAATGTGTCTTGAAAGCTCCATTAGAGACCCTTGTCAAACCACTATCAGCTTCATTACTTGAGCATCCAGCTGGCATTTTTAGTAGTTAAATAAAAGGGAAGAAATATTCCTATTGAACCTGGAGTGAAAGGCTCATTCAAAACAGAAAGATTAAAAAAAAAAAAAAGACTAAGGCTACTGCATGAAACTCTACATTTTTAATAATATCAAGTAAATATCCAGTTTTCAAGATTTCAGTCAACGGTAGATTGGAACTAACAACAGATCTACCCTATAAATTTACATTGGCATAACTGAAAAATCCACAATCCTGAGTGACGCAGTTATACTGACCTAACCCCTGGCATAGACAGCAGAGGGAGAAGCTTTCCCTTCGGCCTAGTAGTGTCACCAGTGAAGCACTACAGCAGTGTTTTCAGTGTAGACCTGCCCTTAGTAATAACAAAATGATGGCAGATGGGATAATCAGGCTCAAACTCTCTCATCAATGATATAATAGCTATCTGACATTTGCATTATGAACAAATTTATATAACATCTCAGTACATCAGAAATATGACCATACATAGTAGAAATATACTTAGAAATAGACCAAGTTATTTTAGAAGTAAATAGTAAACTTCAACACCCAGAAAGAACTCATTGTTATAAAATTAGATTGTACTCATGTCTTTTATGTATTCATGTCTTTTATTCCCAATTTTCAAAGCCAGATGTGCAAAAAGTGCACTATTGTAGCAATATTACAGGTGATCCTTGCACAGAGAAACCAAGTTACCTGCCCATACATTGTATAGATATAGCTTAATACATGCCGTTTATCTGGCCTGTTGTCTGTGAAAGCTTGTTTATGAAATCAACGAAAGCATACTTTTGTTGTAAATTAGTATTTTATAAGTTACATGTGACAATCCAGTCAGGGCTACTTATTGATTATTACCGTCCATATGTAAGAGTGCTAAATCTTTAAGGATACTTTAAAATCCAAGATTTAGGTTGTTGAGTACTCATGATTACCTTGACAGAAGAATGTAAAGTATACCTATTTTTAGCATAGCAAGCTATGGATGTACTCCTTTTTGGCAAAAAATTCTCTTCAGCCTAGCAATTCCATATATTCAAGATTCTGTACAGGGATTCTCTGCCTCTCGACTGGCACATAAAGGTATCAGCTCTGAGGAGTGGTTTATAAATAACATCCAGAACTCAAATTTACAGAAAACTACAACCTGTCCTTTAAAAACATAACTCAATTACATTAGAGCATTTGATCTACTGTTGAAAATGTGAAATAACAAAGAGCCACAGGAAATTAACTCCACATTTTGGATAGATCTTCAGTTTTTTCTTGCATTCGTTCTTATTCTGGAAGCTATGGCAATAAAGCTACCAGAGGGGTTTGAGAATGCAGTAGGTAACAGCAAAACGAGCAAGCACAGAGCCTTTGGGTGTTGCTACTTTCCTCACTCAACTCTTAGCAATTTCTCCAGTCAAACTCTATGGTTTTATCCCCTTACCTCACAAAAGCATTGAAACTGCAGCCAGATAATGCAATATGAAATATTACAGACACTCAGCCAAATTTGAAGAAAAGGAGGTGCTATGTCAAAGGCAAGATTCCAGTTCAAGGCTTTAAATTTATTTAACAAATAACGTATGCAAACCACAGAAATATAGTTAGATAAAAATAGATTCTCTAGTGCTATAAAAAAATAACCATTCAGATCCAGCTAAACTTAGAAAAAAGGATAAAGAAACTCCCCATCTCTTTCACACAAATCACTGTGCATCTCAGGCGAACACACAAATAACCGTGAGCAAAGACAACTGCCCCAGCCTATTCTTTTTGGTCCTCTCCGATGAGTGAGACACCTCTACACCTGTTTTGCATCTGAAGACTTCCCACTCCTTACATTTTAGGAGTTGCTTGGCCTACTTTGCTGTGCACATCTAGTAACCAAGGAAACAGGGTCCCACGCAGGGAGGCCTCAAGAAAAGTGGGGTGGATGGAGGAAAGACAATCAATCTGGGACAAGACGCCGCTCCCCACCCCCTCCAGCAATTTATTGCGCGCAAGACCTTCAGACAGCCTAGAACGCGTTCTGGGCCGATCGATCAACTCACACGTGCTGGGGGGAGAGTCAGCTTCCATGGGGGTGAGAAGAGGCCGCAGAGAGGGCCCGCTGCGATGCATCAGAGCCCAGCTAGGGCCGTGGGGTGGAGACAGAGGCAGGGAGGGAGCCCCGCAGTGCGGGATGGGGGCGGAGCAGAGACTCCATAGGGGGGAGGAACCGACAGCAGAAACCACGTGCGTGCGTGTGTGTGTGTGTGTCCGTGTCCCCGTCCCCCTCCCGCGGGAACCCCAGCACGCACACGGGGCGGACTCGCCAGCGCGAGGACGGCCTGAGGCGGTGGGGCGCGCGCGAGGCCTCGCGGGGGACGGGCGGGGGATCCCGGACACTCACGCTCCCGCAGCCGGTTCTTGAAATTGGGGTCGCTCCGTCTCTTGCGGTCGAAGTAAATGCAGTAGCCGATGAAGAGGGCCCCGCAGAGGCCCGCGGCGATGGCGCTGGTTTTACCCACCATCATCCTGGCTGGCCCCGCTGCGCCAACCCCCGAAGCCGGGCTCTGCTCTGCCTACGCGGCACAGCGCGCCACCCAGCCACCACCTTGGAGCGGGCGAAGGGAGACAAGGCCCTCGCTTCCGGGTGTTACGTCATCGATCCGCGCCAGGGATAGCTGTCTGCCTACGTGCCTGAACGAAACACCCTGACGGCGCATGCGCAGGGAGCTCGCTCCGGTTTTCACCGCCAGGCTTGACCGCAGCCTGTGACCGCGTTCGTCCCTCTGCGCATGTGCGAATGGTGGCGCCCCGTCCTTGTACCGGCGCGAGGCGCGCGTGCTGGAGCCTCGGTTCGGCCGGGGCTGGGGGAAGTTGTTCGTGCACGTGCCCAGGCTGCTGCTTCAGCGTAGAGCGGCCCGGCCAGTGACCCCTGGTGCGGGACAGCTGCAGCCCTGAGCTTCCCGGCTGTGCGCTGGGCTCCCCGTCCCCGGGCACTGCGCTACGGGGCGTTTGACAGCGAGGAGCGGGAGCGGCGCCTGTCCCCGTGTAATCAACCCGCGTTGCCCCCCGCTCCGGCAGGGCTGAGCAGCCCACCGTGCGCCTCGGACACTCCAGCAGGTGTTCGTTTGCTGCAGATCTGGGAGAGAGGCATGGGCCAGGCCTGGAGCCCAGTGTTGCACAGGGCAGAGACCACCATTGCTTCAAGGAGTCACGGTCCTCCCTGTGCAAGTTAGGAGACAGAAGGTGAATACTGACAGGACAGGAGCGCAAGGAAGCACTGAGCCAAGGGTAGCATGCTGGGCCCTGTTCTCAGCTCACCACGGACCTGGCTTGGCATTTTTTGTCAGTGTCCCAGGCCCAGCAAAGGAGAGTTCTACAGTTGGATTAGAAGGAGGCCAATATGCTCACTTATCAGCTAGTTAGAGGGTTCTCCCAGGTGGGCAGTGGAGACTGACCTTATGGGCCATTTCCCTGTACCCCCATTCCTCCCAGCATGTAGGTAGTTCACAAACGTTTCAACAGCCGCATAACATTTAGAAAACAAAAATGAGAGCCCCTCGCTAAGTCTGAAGATCCGAAAATGCTTGATAGGGTGATAAATTACTTTTTGACCCATGATCTTCCCAGGATAGAGCTGCAGTGCCAGCTTTTTCCACAGGACATTATTAATCATGTCTATTACATTAGCATCTTGGGCACAACCAAAAAGGAAGCCCCATTGTTGTAGGCATTTTACAAGTCAGTCAGTCAGTCAGTCAGTCCCTGCCCTGAGTTTACAATCTGTCTCAAACTAGCTATTGTTGAAGCCTAATCCTGATCTTCCATGCCCCAACTTTTAGACCTGTCATCTGATTGATTTTAAAAACAGCGTGTTTCTAATCAGATACATGCTACATTTTAGCAGTAGTTGCACCTTTAGCCTTGCATTCTGGTTCTGCTACCAGAAGCTCCCTTTCTGCCCCTTTCCCATTCCCTGCTATTTTAGGGACTACTTGATATTCCCCCCAATCTTCCCACACGGCTTTATGTGTCCCCAATGCTACTGTCATACAATGCCTGCCTTTTCTCACCAAAACTCAAGGCAATTTTTGCAGTCTTACACCCAGCACTACAATTCAGCTGCTAAGAAGAGAAGGGAGTCATTGTCATTTAGAAGCCAATCTGACAAAGTGATAAGCACCCTCAATTTACACTAAAAGCATTGGGGATTAAGGGCTCCCAGCAGGGCTGGTGTAACCACTAGGGGTGATCTAGGGGGTGGGAGAAAGGAAGAGGAGACCGTGGTCACGGGTCCACCTGTGGTGGTGGATCATGGCCCTGCCAGAGGATACAAGGTTAAAGAGCTGCAAAAGTGTAACCATCCTCAGCACGTGCCACCTTCCAAGGCTTCATCCCTATCCATCCCCACAGCCCTGTGGAGCAGGTAAATAGAGCTCCATTTTTTGGGAAACTGAAGCAGAGAACAGGGATGTGACTTGCCCAAGGTCACCCGAGGAGTCATTGTTGGAGTCCTGCTTTGAACACAGGAGATCTGCACTGGCTCAGACCATTAGACCAGAGGCCTTCAAGCCCTGCACCTTGTGCACCTGCCCACACAAGGTATTAATCTGGGATTCAGGGGCAGCACACTGCAAGTTTTCAGTGAAGAAATACAGCTCTCTCAAGCCCTTATGGCTACAAGGAAAATCTTCCAAAGGTGATGGGCATCTAGCCAACACAGTTCTGTCTGCCTGAGTCTGCAGCCAGCCTGGGACAACAGCTCTAGGAAATGTGGCAGTAACTGTTAAATCTAATTACGACACCATCAGAGCCAGATTTTCATGTAAGATGGGTGACCAGTTGTGTAGTGCACAACCACTGCAAGTGTGCGAGCAACTCAGGTTAAGTGCAGCTGAACCCTGGGCAGGCTGCAGCACCCAAAAGATTTTTGTTCTCCCACTGAATTTACAGCAGATGCACCAGTAACTTTAGGAGGTAGAAGTTTAGTGACCACATTAGTGCCATATCCTCCCCACTCCCAGCATTGGGCCAACTGCCCCTCATCATTCTCTTGACTGCTTGTATTGTTATTGATGGGAGATCTGCTGTGGACTGAGGGGTGTATATGGACCTGCCTTTGCATGCTCAGTCCTGGCCCAGCATTCAAAATAAATTGTCCTGAGTTTCAGAAGTACTGAGAACCCTGGAGTTCCCACAGACATCAGGGGAACTGCAGGTGCTCAGCATCTCTGAAAATCAGGCCCAGAATGACTGACACCTCTGCCCTGGGCCAGAGCTCTCTGAGTAAGGGGTTTCAGCAGCGATTGGTGTGAGGCAGAGTAAAGCAACCAGGATGGTCATGACAGAGGCTGGAGCTCTGTCCTTGCCTCACACCTGTGGGGACGACAGGCCTTCAGACACCACCTCCCTGCCTGCATTGCACTGTCCAGCCCAGGAGCAAGGAACCATTTCACACCTTAGCGCTGGGGGGAGCTGAAGCCCAGAACGGGGAAGTAACTTGCCTGAAGTCATCCAGTGAGTTGGTGCCAGGGTGGAGAATAGAAGCCAGATCCCAACTCCCAACTCTGTGCTCCGATCCCCAAAACAGCCCTTTCCAGATCCATGGGGGGCAGGGAGCAGGAGACCCAATGCCATTTTTCATTGAATATGTAGGCTAAATAATGAAATTAATAATTTTTCAAGTCGAATGTGTATTAATTCTAATGAACAATGCCACATTATGCAGTATTAATTTTTGAAAGTTTATAATGTGATGCTCGGGAGGAGGGAGGGGCGCAAGGTGGAAGTTTCGCCTAGGGTGCAAAATATCCTTGCACTGGCCCTGTCTCCTCAGCATCTCACATGATTTTTCATTGATAGGAAGTCTCTGGGCTCAGCCTTGGCGGGCATACCTATAACAGAGAGAACATTTAAGACATGTCTATATCTACAAGCTTAGTGTCACAGCTATGACACTGTAAGATCATTTGTGTAGCCACATTATGCCGATGGGAGAGAGCTCTCCTATCAACATAATATAACCAGCTCAACAAGCGGCAGTAGCTATGTTGGTGGAAGAGTGTCTCCTGCCGCCATACCACTTATGTGGCTGAAACCTCTGTCACCATAGAACCATAGAATATCAGGGTTGGAAGGGACTTCAGGAGGTCATCTAGTCCAACCGCCCTGCTCAAAGCAGGACCAACCCCAACTAAATCATCCCAGCCAGGGCTTTGTCAAGCCAGGCCTAAAAACCTCTAAGGAAGGAGATTCCACCACCTCCCCAGGTAACCCATTCCAGTGATTCACCACCCTCCTAGTGAAATAGTTTTTCCTGATATTCAACCTAGACCTCCCACACTGCAACTTGAGACCATTGCTCCTTGTTCTGTCATCTGCCACCACCGAGAACAACCTAGTTCCATCCTCTTTGGAACTGCCCTTCAGGTAGTTGAAGGCTGCTATCAAATCTCTCACTCTTCTTCTACAGACTAAATAAGCCCAGTTCCCTCAGCCTCTCCTCATAAATCATTTACCCCAGCCCCCTCATCATTTTCATTGCCCTCTATTGGACTATCTCCAATTTGTTCACATCCTTTCTGTAGTGGGGGCCCCAAAACTGGATGCAATACTACAGATGTGGCCTCACCAGTGCCTAATAGATGGGAATAATCACTTCCCTCAATCTGCTGGCAATGCTCCTACTAATACAGCCCAATATACTGCAGTTTCTGCAGAACTGCTGCTTAGCCAGCCTGTAGCAGTGCATGGGATTCTTCTGTCCTAAGTGCAGGACTCTGCACTTGTCCCTGTTGAACTTCATGATTTCTTTTGGCCCAATCCTCCAGTTTATTTAGGTCACTCTGGACCCTATCCCTACCCTCCAATGTATCTACCTCTCCCCCCAGCTTAGTGTCATCCGCAAACTTCCTGAGGGTGCAATCCATCCCATCATCCAGATCATTAACGAAGACGTTGAACAAAACTGGCCCCAATACTGACCCGTGGGGCACTCCGCTTGATAACAACTGCTATCTCGACATTGAACTGCTGATCACTATCTATTGAGCCCCACAACCTAGCTAGCTTTCTATCCACCTTATAGTCCATTCATCCAATCCATACTTTAACTTCTTGGCAAGAATACTGTAGGTGACCATATCAAAAGCTTTGCTAAAATCAAGGTATATCACGTCCACCACTTTCGCCATATCCACAGAGCCAGTTATCTCATCATAGAAGGCAATCAGGTTGGTCAGGCATGACTTGCCCTTGGTGAATCCATGTTGACTGTTCCTGATCACCTTCCTCTCTTCCGAGTGCTTCAAAATGGATTCCTTGAGGACCTGCTCCATGATTTTTCCAGGGACTGAGGGGAGGCTGGGTTAGGGTTAACGTGCAGATGGTCAATGTAAACAAAACTGTCTCACAGCCCACCAGCAGATTACCCTGATGGGCCACAGGTTGCCCACCACTGCTGTAAACCCTTCAGAGCAGGGACTATCTAAATGAGGGGAGGGCTTTGGATCTAGCCTGAGGGATTGTCACCCCCATGGCACCGTGGGACTAAGGCACGCTCCCAGAAGCGGCCGGCATGACGTCCCTGCAGCTCCTGGGGGAGGCAGAGGGCTCCACGTGCTGCCCTTGCCTGCACGCATGGCCTCCCACAGCTGCCATTGGCCAGGAATGGGGAACCGCAGCCAATGGGAGCTTTGGAGGAAGGTACCCGCAGGCGAGGGCAGCGCATAGAGACCTCTGCCGCCCCCTAAGGCTGCAGGGACGTGGTGCTAGCCACTTCCTGGAGCAGCACAGGGTCAGGACAATCGGGGAGCCTGCTGTGGGCTGCTGCCATCCCAGAGCCGTTCAAGGTAAGCGCTGCCAGGCTGGAGCCCACAACTGAACCCCTTCCTGCACCCCACACCCTCTGCCAAACCCCAACCCCGAGCCTCCTCCCACATCCCCTCGGTACACCACAACCCCCCGCCGTGAGCCCCCTCATACACCCCACACCGCTCCTACACCCCAACCCCTACCTTGAGCCCCCTCTCATACTCCACAGCCCCTCTTGCACCCCAAACCCCTCCTGTGCACCAACCTCTTGCTCTGCACACTGCACCCCCTCCCACACCGAGCACCCCAACCCCAGCCCTACATTCATGGCCCTGCATGCTATTTCCCCACCCAGATGTGGCCCTTGGGCCAAAGTTTGCCCACCCCGATCTAAATAGACAAGATATACTGTGGCGTTCAGGCCCAAGGTTTCCTTACCTTGTCAAATCTTTTTACTTTAAACTTTTTTTTTAGTAGTTTACATTTAACACAGTACTGTACAGTATATATATTTATTTTTTCCTGGTCTTTGTCTCTGCTGCTGCCTGATTGTGTACTTCTGGTTCCAAATGAGGTGTGTAGTTGACTGGTCAGTTTGTAACTCTGCTGTTCATAACTCTGAGGTTCCACTGTATATCAGTGGCTGTTAAGAGAACACAAGGATTTCCGAAAACCCTGTTATGCATATATAGCAGAACATCAGAGTTATGAACACCAGAGTTACGAACTGATCAGTTAACACCACACCTCATTTGGAAATGAAGTACAGAATCAAAGGGGAGCGGGGAGAGGCAAATACAATACAATACTATTAAATGTAAATTACTAAAAAAAAATAAAGGGAAAGCAGCATTTTTCTTCTGCATAGTAAAGTTTCAAAGCTGTATTAAGTCAGTGTTCAGCTGTGAATCTTTGAAAGAACCACTATAATGTTTTGTTCAAAGTTATGAATAACTCTGTTCCCAAGGTGCTCATAACTCTGAGGTTCTACTGTAGATAAGAAAAGTGGTTTGAAAGGCTGTGGTGCCGAGCCTTGATTGGGAGTCTGATGTGCTAGTTAAGCAGCAGAGATACTTCCCTCTGGCCAGAAAAAGGTTTGACTGATAATATCAGAACAGGAACTTGCTTTTTAGTTATACAAGATCTCTCTTTATCCCACATCCAACTAAGTAAGTGAGACTACCTTAACTTTCAAGAAGTGTAAACCTGGAAGATAAGCAAATAATTTCCTTTTTCCTGCTTATAATAAATCTTATTTGTATTAAGATAACTGTTGTATGAGCAATTTCACACAGACATTTCCAAGGAAGAAGAACTTCTAAAAAGGAAAGCAGCTGAAGAATAAAGTGTGTCTGGAACCTATACCCTCTTACTGTTTCACTCAAGGGGTATGGACGCAAGTGTCCTTCCAGCGAGTTATATTGCCATCAGACGCTGCAGGTGAACACAGACACACAGACACAGACACCACTGTACAACTTTATAGGTAAGAAACAGTAGTGACAGACCACCTTTCCATTGGAGTTTATTAAAAAACAAACATTTTTACAACTTCCAACATTAGCAATGTGGCAATATTATTTGCGTTTCCCACCTTTTGTTCTAGTCACACTTTTTGGTCTCTTTGTTTTCTTTTTCAATGGGGTTGCTTTTTCACCAGCAAATGAATTGTTGGTATATTTTTCTGTATTTTTTAATGAAGTACCAAATCTGTGCTTTGGACCAGAGTCCCTTACGTCGTCTGAACTGTTTTTGTTTTTCTCCTTCTCGAGGCAGCGTTTCACTCTAAGCTTTCTTCCCTTCAGTTCAGAGTTGTTTAGTTTCAGAGCAAGATGTACGGCATCTGTATTCTATTAAACCAAACACATTAGGTCTGAACGTTAGCAATTGGACAGACATTACCTGTAAAACCAGAAATCTTTTGTATACATTCTGCCTATGGAAAATTGTAAAATAGAAATGAGTCTGGATAATAGAGCATATGTATTGTGTTCAGGAATATTAGCAACCTCTGTGCAATACACAGTTACTCTCTGACAAATACTAGCTTTGAAAGCCTGATTCACCAAAACATAGACACTTATATTCCAAGGTAGTATTAAACAGAGCATTAACTCTTATATTCCAAGGTAGTATTAAACAGAACTTCCCATTGAAACCAACAGAGAGTTCCATTTAAAAATCTGACAGCACGAGATGGCCCCATGCGAGGGGAACCAAGAGCCCAGTCCTGAGTAGAGGGAACATTTCCTTTGGTAACTGTAAATGGAGAAGACTTCCCTTTCCATGTGCCAAATGACCTCCCCTTTTCCACCTTCAAATCACTCCTTAAAACGCAGTAGTCCACAACTCCTCTTGTGCACAACACTTAGCAGTTTGTGTTTTATCTGCTTAATTTACATTAAATGGTTCAGAGAAGAGACATGTCTTCCTACCTGTCTGTAGAGTGCAGTGTATACTACTATTACTGGGTAAAAGTAAAAAACATAACAAGATTCGGGCAGATCTTCATTTAGTATTTGGAGAACTCCTGGTGTCCCAAAACATTATCTTTCCATACCTCAAACAGAACATAGCCAAATCCTTTGCCAATGCCAGTGTTTTTGTCTCTCACGATTCGCACTGCTACTACATTTCCACATTCAGAAAAGTGTTCTCGCACAGTATCATCTTCAATTTCTGCAGGCAAGAGGAATCACTGTGGGGTTAGGGTTATGTTAATGAAATAGACACAGCTTTAGGAGTATTACCAAAAACTCTGCTATAGTTTAAAATACATATACACATATTTTAGATGCTTTAGTTAAGCAAATAAATTTGATCTGACAGGAAATTATCTATACATTAACAACAGAGAATACATAAACTAGGACTTTTACTTTGAAAAATGCAGATTAAGCTTTAAGAAACAATAGAATACATCATTAGGCAGAAACAAAGACTAGGTTAAAATGTCAGTTTATCAAACAATTTACATCTGTAGTTTGAATGGAGCTAAAATTAATATTTTTTAAAACCTGAAACAGCTATTTCACCTTCCATAGCTCTGACTTGTGCTTAAGGGATAATCAGTCTAAATGATAATAGGCCTGATGTGACACTTCTAACAAACATAATATACTTGACTGAAGATGCTCTTGGTATAATGATGCCAGTTAGGTGTGAGATTTTTGAATTGATATAGTTAGTTATACAATCACTAGTGTGGATGCAGTTCAATTAGTACAGGTTATTCCTCTTCCTGTAGAGGAATAAACTATATTGTTCTAAGCTGTTTATACTAGTATAAATCCATTCACACTAATGGGAATTATACTGCTTTAACAATATAAGTAAACCTAAAGGGATATAAAATTTGTGTATGTAGACAAGGCTTCAAAGCCCAATGTCAGTGCACTCTGGAAAAACTGGTTCTTCTGCAGAAGCAAATGAAAAAATATTTTTGTAAGTCTTACTAAACAAACTTTAAAAATAGTTACCACAACATAATTTGCAATCTAGATTTTAAGGCAGGTCAACTTTTAGATCTAAATAACTTGATTGTACTTCTCAAAAAAATTCACTCAACTACCAGAACTGAAAATGATGACGTTTTAGCAGCACTAAAGGAGAGATTACCGTATATAATTGTTCATTAGCCTGTTCATTTATACGCCAACCCCTCAAGATGGTTAGGTAAAAGTAGCAAAAACTGTATGACCCTTTCATAAACTGACCCTATATTTCAGGGGTTGGAAAACTTCGGCTCCTGGCCCGTGAGGATAAGCCGCTGGCGGGTCAGGACGTTTTGTTTACTTGGAGGGTTCACAGGCACGGAGCCCCTCAGCTCCCAGTGTCTGCAGTTTGCCGCGCAACTTCCTGCAGCTCCCATTGGCTGGGAATGGCAAACCGCGGCCACAGGGAGCTAAGGGGCTCCATGCCTGCAGACGCTCCAGGTAAACAAAACGACAATGTATTAGATATTCAATTCAATTATTCCATAGAGTTTAAAATCATCAAATTTTGGTATAGACCCATTTATAAGCCAACCCACGATCTTTGATGTGGGTTACTTTTTTACTAAAAATATTTGCCTTATGAACGAGTATATACTGTTACAGTAACTGGAGTTCAAAGTGTCTGTCCTGACGGATGCCCCACTTCAGGTGCACCGTTCGGTCTGCAGAAGCATCTTAGCCATCCTTGTGCCCTGTACTTAGGACATATAGGACTGCAATGGACAAACCGCCCTTGGTTCATTCTCTACTGCAAAGTCCCACAGACAGGAGACTCCAAAGCAGAGCAGAAGGTAGTGGAGCACTGTCATAAACAGATAGCTAAGGGTTAATGTCTCTTCCACCTGAAGCACCTGACCAGAGGACCAATCAGGAAACCGGATTTTTTCAACTCTGGGTGGAGGGAAGTTTGTGTCTGAGTCTTTGTTTTCTGTCTGCCTGCTTTCTCTGAGCTTTGGAGAAGTAGTTCTGTTTTCTAATCTTCTGTTTCTAAGTGTAAGGACAAAGAGATCAGATAGTAAGTTATATGGTTTCTTTTCTTTGGTATTTGCATGAATATAAGTGCTGGAGTGCTTTGATTTGTATTATTTTTGAATAAGGCTGTTTATTCAATATTCTTTTAAGCAATTGACCCTGTATTGTGTCACCTTAATACAGAGAGACCATTTGTATGTATTTTTCTTTCTTTTTATATAAAGCTTTCTTTTAAGACCTGTTGAAGTTTTCTTTACTGGGAAATTTCAGGAAAATTGAGTCTGTACTCACCAGGGAATTGGTGGGAGGAAGAAATCAGGGGGGAGATCTGTGTGTGTTGGATTTGCTAGCCTGATTTTGCATTCCCTCTGGGTGAAGAGGAAAGTACTTTTTGTTTCCAGGACTGGGAACAGAGAGGGGGAGTCACTCTGTGTAGTTTCACAGAGCTTGTGTCTGTGTATCTCTCCAGGAGCACCTGGAGGGAGGAAGGGAAAAAGGATTATTTCCCTTTGTTGTGAGACTCAAGGGATTTGGGTCTTGGGGTCCCCAGGGAAGGTTTTTCAGGGGGACCAGAGTGCCCCAAAACACTCTAATTTTTTGGGTGGTGGCAGCAAGTACCAGGTCCAAGCTGGTAACTAAGCTTGGAGGTTTTCATGCTAACTCCCATATTTTGGACGCTAAGGTCCAAATCTGGGACTAAGGTTATGACATGGTGTAGCAGCGGTTGGGATATAGACAGAATCCAGAAGCCAGTAGGAATATTATATTTTTCTTTTCTCTGCTAAGGGCTTTTTAGCAGAGAGAAACAGTTTGGTTTTAAAAGGGAACCAGAGAGAATTAATTTTTTCTGCTCTCTCTGGCAGTTTGTGGCTTGCATCATAAGCAAGAAACCATTAAGGTGCTATTAAGAGTCTTTCGTCACACAATAGCACTCCCATTGAGAGTCATTACCAGCACTATATATATGCAAATAAAGTGGTTTTTCTAGTTTACGCTAGAGGAAGAAAAGGAAAAAAGCACTGTTGCTAGGCAGACTCCAGGAGGCAACAGAGCCTGCAGTTCAGAGATAAACACCGGAGGGCACTCCAACACAAGAAAACAGGAATCATGACTTCTAAGGCAAAAATTGAGGCCGAAGAGCAATTCAAAGAAGCTGAACACAGGCGACAAATGGAGATGAAAGAAAGAGAAGAACAAATCAAACAGGCAGCACACAAAAGAAAACTAGAAGAAGAAGAGGTGGCCTACCGAAGGGAACAAGCAGAAGATGAGTTGGCCCACAGAAGGAAGCAAGAAGAAGAAGAGTTGGCCCACCGCCGAGAAATGGAAAAACAACAAAAAGAGAATGAAGAGAAGGAAAAACAGAGAAAACATGAACTGGAGTTGGCAAAAGCTGGGCTGCCTGTGCCAGCCAACCCTAACAACCCGGCGCCAAATATTGCTCCACAGAACAGGAAATTTCCCACCTACAAGGCAGGTGATGACACCGAGGCCTTCTTGGAAAATTTTGAAAGAGCCTGTCTTGGGTACAACATCCCCGAGGACCAGTACATGGTAGAATTGAGGTCACAGCTCAGTGGACCTTTAGCAGAGGTGGCAGCTGAAATGCCTAAGCAGCAAATGAATGACTATAAACTTTTTCAAACCAAGGCCAGATACAGAATGGGGATAACCCCAGATCATGCCCGTCGGCGCTTCAGAACCCAAAAGTGGAAACCAGAGGTGTCATTTCCCAAATACGCCTACTACATTGCAAAAAACTATGAGGCCTGGATAACAGGAAACAACGTTCAAACCTTGGAAGAACTGCACCTCCTCATACAAATGGAGCAGTTCTTGGATGGTGTTCCTGAAGACATCACACGGTACATACAAGATGGAAAACCCAAAGATCTCGCTGAGGCGGGGGAGATTGGAGCCAAATGGATGGAACTGGCAGACAGCAAGAAAGCTACTGTCAAGGGGAACGATTACCCCAGGGGGCACACAGACCATAAACCCTACAACCGAGGACAGCCAAAGACCCCACATACCACCCAAGTAAAGCCACAGACACCCTACCCTTCCACCTCACCAGTCTCCAGTAACTCACCTCGGCCCAGTGACCCATCAGATGGAAGATGCTTTAAATGTAATGAACTGGGACATATCAAGGCCAACTGTCCCAAGAACACCATGCGAGTGCAATTCATTACACCACCATCACCCCAAAGATCCCCAGGCCCGGATGCCTCTCAAATACCCTTGGAGCGAAGGGAAAATTTGAGAGTGGGCGGAAAGAAGGTTACTGCGTGGAGAGACACGGGGGCACAAGTGTCAGCTATCCACCAATCCTTCGTTGACCCCAAATTCATCAACCCAAAGGCCAAAGTTACAATTTACCCCTTCATGTCACAAGCTGTAGACTTGCCTACAGCTCAACTGCCTGTCCAGTACAAAGGCTGGTCAGGAATGTGGACTTTTGCAGTCTATGACAATTATCCTATCCCCATGCTACTGGGGGAAGACTTGGCCAACCAGGTGAGGCGGGCCAAGAGAGTGGGAATGGTTACACGTAGCCAAACCAGGCAAGCTCCCAGACCCATTCCTGTTCCTGAACCGTCCACAGAGGCCCCGTCTGTGTTACCAGAGACCCAGACAGAGGTAGTGGACCCGGATTCCATGCCAACCACTGAAACAGCCACAACACCTCCAGTCCCAGGCCCGGAACTGGAACAGCAACCAGCACCAGCAAGTGCAAACCCATCTTCAAACTCAACGCCAGAGGGCGCCATCGAGCCAAAACTGGCAGAAGCAACAGACAGCCATACCCAAAAGGGTCAGCCAGAGCCTGAAATAACCTCAGGTGCACCAGCGGAGAGCGGTTCACCAGCAACGGAAACAACCCCATCACCTACATTGCTTCCAGAGGGACCAAGCCCAAGTCCACAGTCTGAGGAAGAACTGGTGACCCCAGCCTCAAGGGAACAGTTCCAGACTGAGCAGGAAGCGGATGACAGTCTTCAGAAAGCTTGGGCGGCGGCACGGAGCACCCCACCGCCTCTCAGCTCTTCTAATCAATCCCGGTTTGTTACAGACCAAGGACTTTTATACAAGGAAATTCTTTCTGGTGGACACCGGGAAGAATGGCAGCCGCAAAAACAGTTGGTGGTTCCAACTAAGTACCGGGGGAAGCTCTTAAGCTTAGCCCATGATCATCCCAGTGGCCATGCTGGGGTGAACAGAACCAAGGACCGGTTGGGGAAGTCCTTCCACTGGGAGGGATGGGCAAGGACGTTGCCAAGTATGTCCGGTCTTGTGAGGTATGCCAAAGAGTGGGAAAGCCTCAAGACCAGGTCAATGCCCCTCTCCAGCCACTCCCCATAATTGAGGTCCCATTTCAGCGAGTAGCTGTGGATATTCTGGGCCCTTTCCCAAAAAAGACGCCCAGAGGAAAGCAGTACATACTGACTTTCATGGACTTTGCTACCCGATGGCCAGAAGCAGTAGCTCTAGGCAACACCAGGGCTAACACTGTGTGCCTGGCCTTAACAGACATCTTTGCCAGGGTAGGTTGGCCCTCCGACATCCTTACAGATTCAGGGTCTAATTTCCTGGCAGGGACCATGGAAAAACTGTGGGAAACTCCTGGGGTGAATCACTTGGTTGCCACCCCGTACCACCATCAAACCAATGGCCTGGTGGAAAGGTTCAATGGAACTTTGGGGGCCATGATACGAAAATTCATCAACGAATTCTCCAATAATTGGGACCTAGTGTTGCAGCAGTTGCTGTTTGCCTACAGGGCTGTACCACATCCCAGTTTAGGGTTTTCACCATTTGAACTTGTGTATGGTCACGAGGTTAAGGGACCATTACAGTTGGTGAAGCAGCAATGGGAGGGGTTTACGCCTTCTCCAGGAACTAACATTCTGGACTTTGTAAGCAACCTACAAAGCACCCTCCGACACTCATAAGGATAAAAATCTCAAAGAACTCCAGTTACTGTGCAAGGTAAGTAACTTCTCCTTCTTCAGATAACGTCCCTATTGGTGCTCCACTTCAGCTAACTCCCAAGCAATATTTCGCAGAGGAGCTGGGTGCTTCGAAATAGGATCTAAAATTGATTGGAGGTTGGCAGTCCCAAATAAAATATCTGTCTGGGATGTACACACTAGAGCACAGGGCTTTGAGAATGCGTGGATTGAGGCCCACATGGCAGTTCTAAAGATTTCTGCAATAGGAATGTTCTTTAATATGGAAACAAAGGTGGACTATGACCTGGCGGAACGGACTATGACCCTAGGAGGGCATGGGATATCAGCAGTTTTATGGCAGGAGAACATACAACCTGCAACCCCTTTGGAAAAATCTGTGGGTGGATGAAGGTACTCCTTTAACTCTGTCTGCAACAGAAACAGATAATTGAGGAGAGGCCCAAAAGGGTCTACTCCTGCTCAAATAGACTACCAACACCTGCCTAATATCCAAGGTGTAAAGTGTTCCCTCTAATTTTTTATGGCCATGTGTGGAATGAATTTTGTTATGTGCACCAATATGGAAGTGGTGTGTGACACATTACCTTCATATTGGTGCACATAACAAAATTCATGTGGTGGCGGTGGGGCCAAGGGATTCAGAGTATGGGAGGGGGCTCAGAGCTGAGGCAGAGGGATGAGAGCTTGGGGCTTAATAGGTAGCTGTGCAGCCGTGCAGCTTAGAGGAAACTTAGGATGGCATCCTCCCTAGACCAATGAAATTGCGTGTGAAAAAACTGGCAGATGAACAGCCTGATATGAAAATCCAAAATGATCTTACATAAAACCTGGGGGAATATGGTTGGATGGATACCTTGTGTTTAAGGAAAACTTAGGGGGAGAGTGTCAGCCATCAAAGCCCCTAAAACTCACCATCTCTCCACGCCGAGGTGATAGCCACCAAGAAAACCATCATCTTCATGGCTAAGTGTAAGAGTGAACCCATGGGCAAAGGTTAAAAAGGAGGTTTCATCAGAGAAATAAAGGACTAAGTTCAAATCCCAGCTGGAGCGGGTTCACTGATGTGTGGAAAGGGTTAGCAAACACTGGAGAATGGAATGCCACAACGTCCAGTAGGAAAACTTAATGGAACTCAGAGAAAGGCCTGCTTTCTTCAAATCAAAAAGGCACTTGGCTCTAGGATCTCCAAGAGGGGAGAGTCAGTAGAACACAGGTGTAACATCTCTTCCATTTCTGCAGGTAAGTTTTTCTAGTTGATTCTTTCCTACTATTCAACAGAACCTCTCTGGAACAGGAGAGTTCTATCCCCAGGAGCCAATCAGGTAATAAGCCTTGAGTCATACAGTGTTCAAGTTGGGGTGAAAAATGTTTCCTGAGTTCTGAATGAAAGGGTTGGGTGTTAATGCAGGACTGATAGAAGAGAGAGAGCAGAGACGAATTAGGTATACTAACCATACCTATCCCTGCCAAGTTGGTGCAATTAAGATGATCTTGGCTCCGTCCTGCTTGATTTTGTTTAAAACTGAAGATCAGAGATGTCGGAAGATAGGCATACATTAGGTTCTTCGACCAGGACATGAGAAAGGCATCTGTCAAGGAATGGTGACCTTGACCTCCTCTTGAGCAAAAAACTTTTTGCCGCTACCACCAACAGGAAGCGTGCAGAGATCAATTTCTGGGAAACCCCAAATGAGAAATATTTGTTCCAGTATAGAGTTATTGTGTTCTCACTCGATTCTGAAAGTAGTTCCTCCTGAGAACTTCTGCTACAGTGCTTTGAAGGCCAAGTAAGTAAACAGTTTCAAAATCCGGTGGGCTGCCCACCAGTTCCATAACTATAGTTTCTGCACAAAGGGAAGCGGTCTTGCTAGCCCCTGACAATGTATGTAGTACATACTGGCTCTGCTGTCTGCCATTATTAGTACAGATGGTCCTTTGATCACAGGAAGAAAAAGTGTTGGCAGACATACTTGACTGCCCTGAGCTCCAGAAAGTTTATATGGAAAGAAGATTCCTGGGCAGTCCACCTATCCTCAATAGTATGTTCCTGAAGATGAGCCTTGAAGATAAGGCATAAAAGGCATGCACCAAAAACTATGGTGATAGTGGGAGGTAGAAGGGCGAAGAGGATTCCCAAGCAGACTTTACCTGGATTCTTCCACCAGTCAAGAGAGACTAGCATATAGGAAGAGTTTGTTCAAACTGTGTCTGTTGGCAGTCTAAACCATTCTCAGCCAGACCCCGGAAGCAGCATAGATGTAACCAAGCATTTAATGGGACAAAGATGCATGCTGCCATGTGATTGATGAACTGCAGACAAGACTTGACATCTACCTGAGGGCTCACATAGACTTGCATAATCAAATCTGTCACAGTAAGAAATCTGTCCTTGGGCACGCAAGCTCTGTACGTTGAAGCACGAACTCTATTTGCTTATCAGGTAAGAAAGAGGACTTCTTACTACTGAGCTGAAATCCTAGCCAAATGCCAAACAGAGTTGTAGCTTTTTTGACAATAGCTTGACTTCGGTGTAAGAGCTTCCTCTGAGTAACCAATCACCACCATAACCAAAAACTGAGCCCCCAGTGGGAAAGTAGTACTTTTTATTTGATCTCTTCAAAATTGGAGGTGCAGAAGCTGGGGTTTGCCAAATTATGTTGGCAGGCTCCAGCAATACCTCCTTTATGGGCAAAGCTACTTGACTGAAAGATGGTGTATGAAGAATGCCCAAGTGTCTATGCTGGGTCTCTTGGACTTCTTCCAAGGGGATATGGAGAATGTCAGTGACGCTCTTTATCAAATCTTGGAATTGCTTGAAATCATCTGTGTGTGACCGGGGGAAAGGAGGGCATAACTGCTTCATCTGGGAAGTATGAAGAAACATCCGTTAGAGGGATAGTCTCCGTATCTGCTCTTTTTGCTTGCTTTTCAAACTCCTCCTCCTGTGGTGGGGATTATGTGAGGGGAGGGAAGGGACAGAAGAGTGCTCTTTCTGATCCTCAATTTGAGAGCTAGGTGCTCTGGAGAAATGTTGATGGTAGGCTACCCAAGAATCCAATATGGCTATTAGGGAGGATCATAAATAAAGGGATGAGGCACCCAAGGTTGGTGATACCAAGGGTAATGTGGAACACCTTGAGGCTGTCTGTGTCTGAAGGGTCCCTTGAAAAGAAGGTTCCAAGAGAGTCAGGCCTGGCTTGATCATAGAAGGAACCTTGGACAGAAATTTGTGAGTCAGAAGAACAGTTGTTTCCACAGTCCACAGGGGTGATGTGGAGGGGGGAGAGGAGAGGGGGAGACAATGGTGGAGTAGTAGGTTGTCTGCCTATTCCCATGGGCACCAGAAAATCAGCTGGTTCCAATGAGTGATTTCTTACTAGGGATAAAGTAGGCTGTGCTACTGGGAGAGTCTTTCTGCACTCAACAATGGAGACTCAGGTTCACTGGAGACTAATAGGTCTCTGAAGAATCTGAATTCCTGCAGTACCAAGTGGATCTGTGTAGAAACTTGATGAGTCTCAGCAGTGGAAACCTGCAGTACCGAGGGTGGTGCAGATTGTGCTGGTACCATAGGCGCTGACTCTGTGGGTGCTCCGGGGTTGGAGTACACACGGGGAAAAATTAGTGGGTGCTCTGCACCCACCAGCAGCCAAGCTCCCCACCCCACCTCACCTCACCCTCCCCTGAGCGCACCGCGTCTCCGCCTATCTTCCAGCACTTGCCACCGTCAAACACCTGTAGCAAGCTCTGGGATGGAGGGGGGAGGAGTGGGAATGTGGCACACTCAGAGGAGGAGGCGGGGCTAGGCTTTGGAGAAAGAGTCAGAATAGGGGCAGGGAGGGGGCGGAGTTGGGGAGGGGGCAGGGGTGGAGTGGGGGTGGGGCCAGGGCCAGTGGGGGAGGGGGGGTCAAGCACCCACCGACACCAGTAGAAGTTGGTGCCTATGGCTGGTACCAGTTGACTGTGGTACCCAGATCCATCAGTCAGTAATGAGGAAGTAGAGGTCGCAGTCAGTATCGTCTTCCTCGCTGCAGAGTCTCTGGAGTCCCTAGCACCTGGATCATGATTAGATGGTATCAAGGTATTCTTCAGTACCTTTGTGGTTTAGTTGTACTCAAGGGTTTAGATGGAGAGGGACCCTGGGTTCGGAGTCCACTTGAAGCCTCAGTGGTATCCTTTGTGGGGCCGGAGGTCTTGACTACAGCGAGTCTCTTAGGTCCATCTTCTTTCTGAGGAGATTTGGAGCTCCACTTGGCAGATGATTTGGCACTACAACCTGTAGAGCTCTCTTGTGAAGATCTGGAAGGTGATTCAGCTGCAGAGGTCGTTGGGATGCTGTAGTCACTTGAAGGCTAATGTAAAGAGAGGATCCCTGGGCCTGGGTCTGATGCAGTTCACAGGGGCCTTCCATCATGAGAAATCAAAGTTTTCTCTCTCTGTCTTTCCTGGAACTCTGCAATCCTGAGCTGATTTTGCATTTACATGGCATGTGAGTATCCCCAAGCAGTTGAGAGGGAAGAAAACGAAGCAAGAAAGGATACTGTCGTGGGTAGGAGAATGGACATACGGAGGAAGGGTACTGTAGATAGAATTCTAATAGGTGATACTGGCAGTAGAATGTCTTGGCCTAATCAGGTAAAGAATGTGAGTGAAACCAAACAGCAAGAATTAAGATGTTTGTACACCAATGTGAGGAGCCTAGGTAACAAAATGGAGGAACTAGAGTTACTGGTGCAGGAAATGAAACCGGATATTATAGGCATAACAGGAACATGGTGGAATAGTATCAGAGGGGTAGCCGTGTTAGTCTGGATCTGTAAAAGCAGCAAAGAGTCCTGTGACACCTTATAGACTAACAGACGTTTTGGAGCATGAGCTTTCGTGGGTGAATACCCAGTTCGTCGAATGCATGCAGTGGAAATTTCCAGAGGCAGGTATAAATATGCAAGCCAGAATCAGGCTAGAAATAACGAGGTTAGTTCAATCAGGGAGGATGAGGCCCTCTTCTAGCAGTTGAGGTGTGAACACCAAGGGAGGAGAAACTGGTTCTGTAGTTGGCAAGCCATTCACAGTCTTTGTTTAATCTTGAGCTGATGGTGTCAAATTTGCAGATGAACTAAACTCATCAGTTTCTCTTTGAAGTCTGGTCCTGAAGTTTTTTTTGCTGCAGAATGGCTACCTTTAAATCTGCTATTGTGTGTCCAGGAAGATTGAAGTGTTCTCCTACAGGTTTTTATATATTGCCATTCCTAATATCTGATTTGTGTCCATTTATCCTTTTACGTAGGGACTGACCAGTTTGGCCGATGTACATAGCAGAGAAGCATTGCTGGCATATATTACATTGGTGGACGTGCAGGTGAATGAACCGGTGATGGTGTGGCTGATATGGTTAGGTCCTGTGATGGTTCAGGTTCAAAGAAGGGCTACTATGATGATCCGAGGAACGGAAAACCTGTCATATGAAAGGAGACTCAAAGAGCTTGGCTTGTTTAGCCTAACCAAAAGAAGGCTGAGGGGAGATATGACTGCTCTCTATAAATATATCAGAGGAATAAATATCAGGGAGGGAGAGGAATTATTTAAACTCAGTACCAATGTGGACACAAGAACAAATGGATATAAACTAGCTATCAGGAAGTTTAGACTTGATATTAGACGAAGGTTTCTAACCATCTGAGGAGTGAAATTCTAGAACAGCCTTCCAAGGGGAGCAGTGGGGGCAAAAGGCATATCTGGCTTCAAGACTAAGCTTGATAAGTTTATGGAGGGGATGGTATAATGTGATAGTCTAATTTTGGCAATTAATTAGTCCTTGACTACTAGCAGTAAATATGCCCAATGACGTGCGATGGGATGTTAGACGGTGTGGGATCTGAGTTGCTACAGAGAATTCTTTCTGGGTGTCTGGCTGGCGAGTCTTGCTCATTAGCTTAAGGTTTAGCTGATCACCCTATTTGGGATTGGGAAGGAATTTTCCTCCAGGGCAGATTGGCAGAAGCCCTGAGGGTTTTTGCCTTCCTCTGCAGCGTGGGGCACGGGTCACTTGCTGGAAGATTCTCTGCACCGTGAAGTCTTTAAACCATGATTTGAGGACTTAAATGGCTCAGATACAGGTTTGATACAGGAATAGGTGGGTGAGATTCTGTGGTCTGCATTGTGCACGAGGTCAGACTAGATAATCGTAATGGTCCGTTCTGAATGATTTTATGTTTCAGTTTGAACGGCTGTCACTAACTGGCAAGTGAGGCAATACTTAAACCCTGGGGATTTAGGCATGCCCCATGGAAAAAAGGGAAGGAGAGTTCCTCCAGGAAAGAGAGAGCACAGGAAGAATCTAAAAGCCTCTCAGACACCCCCCCACCAAAAAAAAACCAAAAAACTGTTAAATCTAATCTATTAGCATTAATTAAACTAAAGATTAACTACACTATAAAGTACAAACTAGGTAGCTAGCTAAATAAACAGACACCACCAGACACTATGTCTGAGGCCAAGGTGGATGAGAAGGAACTGAGGGTGTTTTGTCCATCGCAGCCCTATATACTCTCAATACAGAGCATGAGGATAGCTAGGGTGCACATGCGGACCAGATGGGCACTGCTACCACAAATCCCTGATCAAAGATACAAAAGGTGCATGTGCACCAGAAATGGAAAACCCACAGGGACGTTACTCAAAAAAGAAGGTGAAAAAATGTATTTACATTGCTAGAAATTTATAACCACCAATAATTTTGTCATGTCACAGTTAAGTTTTAGAATAGGTGACCTAATTTTGAAGGGTTTTTTTTCTAATAGTTAGGTATCTATATATATTACCCTAAATCTTAACAAGTAAAAAAGTATTCCTATAAACATAAGCATCAATTATTTTACATTTGCTGAAAAAATAAAAATTATGGAATATTGACTGAAAGTGAACATCCATTTAAACTTACCATATGAGAGATTTCCCACAAATATAGACCTCTTATTGTCATGCTAAAAAACAACAACAAAAAGAACAATAAGCTACTAGGTTATAGGCAAATATAGAAAAGTTCTTCTGAAGTCACGTATATTACTCACAGAAGTGGCTTTTGAAGCAAGGTCAACTCTGATGTGAAATCCATTGGCAATTTGAGTTCCATTTCTATTGTAGCACAAGAGAAAAAGGAAGGCTATTAGAACGCAAACAGATACGGCCAATGAATAATTAAAATGTTTGGTTTACAAACTATCACTGGTTTCAAACATAACATTCTCAACAAAGGCAGTTTAAAAAAAAGTGACTCAAAATATAAGCCCTTTCGTCTAACACAATAAAATAGACAATTCATACTTGTAATCAGTTATCCTGTAAATCCATTCTCACAAAATATAATGCCATGAATGAGGAACAAAAATGGAACATACCTTTTAAGAGCTTTTGTGGCAGCACCTTCTTCCTTAAAAACCACATAAGCATTAATATATTTCACATTAGGATGGATCTTATGCCTGAAGAGAAAGACAGAAAGTTTACCCTACTTAAGCAATTCTTATGCTTTTCCCCCACACCCTCCCACCCCATGGTCTTGTGTACATATCAGGCAAGCCTTGATGTAATTTAAGGTAATGACTTCAGTTCTCTCAAATATACAGTTAGCCTGGCGATTGTGCCCTAAATAGCAATATCTACCACAGTAGCCAAAGGACCTTTACCACTCCCTTTAACAGTCATCTTTTTCAGAGCCAGTTTCTGCAACTTGCTGGGCATCCTCAACCCCTAATGAATTTCCCAAGAGTTGAGAATTCTCAGTACCTCGCAGGATCTTGTCTTTAGTAAAGAGAAAAACTTGTGTAGTGGCAAGTGATTATTTACAGCAGTAAAACTACTTGTAGGAAGTTAAGAAGTTTTTAATCACAGAAATCATGGAATGCCTATTTTATACTGAGTTTGTGGTTTATTACAACAATTTGTAACCCAACAGCCCTCCTTTTTGTCCTATGACGGCAAAGCTATTAACAGGTCACTCTACTTTGAATGGGCCCTTACAATATGTGCTAATGACTTATACTAAACAATTTGTTCCACCTTACATTTTGCTGTGACACTGGAAGTTCCTTTCCCAGACCTGAAGAAGAGCTCTGTGTGGCTTGAAAGTTTGTCTTTCACACCAACAGAAGTTGTTTCAATAAAAAGATACTACCTCACCCACCTTGTCTATTTTATATACACACAGAGTTTATTATAATTATTTTTAAAGATAAAACCACACAAAATAAAAGATAGGAAGGAAACAATCATGACCAGGTGTAAGTGTGTGTGTGTTTGAGATATAACATAAAAAAGCTAACAAAAAAAATTGTTTCCCCTTTAGCAATAGAATCTGAAACTCAAAGGAAAACCTACTTTATGGCTGCTAACTTTTTGGATAAAGTATCCTCTGCTGGAACCTTCAAGACAAAAGAAGCATTAGCTGAAATGCCTGACTGCTTATGAATATATTTCAAATATTTATGCTTGAAAACTAAGGTGGAGGAGGAAAGTTCAACAAGTATTTCCATCCAAAGTAATATAGCTGCTCTATCAGGCAAAATTATTCGAACAGCAATTAGGGAAAATTCCAAGGAAGACCTTAAAATGATAAAGAATGAAAATCAGTTGGGTTAGTTTGTATTTCTTGCATTCTAGCATGGTGATTTTAATTTATACACAGCATTGATATACAATGAAATTGCTAGCTCTGTAAAATGTCCTCTAAATCTGTGTTATGGTACTTCAGTCAAAGATTATCTTTAGCAAAACAAGCAACAATATTTCAGATATTTTTCTCCCAAAGAGAATGTGGTTACAATGTAATCAAGTGTTATTACAGGAAAAACAATTTGTGTTGACAGCAAGATCTACCACAGAAGCCAGTCACTGCTCTCAAAAGGCTCAAATTAAGTATTTCTAAGTCAAGAAATATGGCTAGTGAACTAAAAGATACAAGATTTATGAATGTTATCCTTTAAGATTACATAGCTACTTTTACTATATAACGTAAGAGGAAAGAACATACCAAAGAACGGAATCGAATTGATTCTATCTGTCCATATTCTTTAAAAAATGACTTCAGCATCTAAACAGAAATTGCATGTATTTTCAGTTCATTTTTTCAACCCAGTAACATGAATTATTATTGTTGAATAAGAAAGCATTTTTATGTCACTCATATAAGGTAGAAGGAATTAGGTGACCATTAAAATGTCCCTTCCAACCCTATAATGTCTATTAATTACTATTACTATAAGATAGATAAGGATCATACTCTTACAATCTTATAGGTGTTTCTTGTATTTAAAAATCCAGAGTGCTGAATTCAGTTTTTGCACTCCAGTATTTTTCTTGCTTTTGACAGAGCAAAAACACTACAAGATATTTTGACCTTTTTCCTTATTTATTTTCTTTAATCATCAAAATTATTCCTTGGGTTCCAAATTCTCTGCAGACTCCAGCTGATGAAAGAAAAAGAAGCTGGTCTGAATTTAGCCCCTCTCACCCGCCTTTCCCCATGCTCCTGGTATTTATTTGAAAATTGCACATTTCATATCATAACAGGAATTTCTAGACTCAAATGCAAAATATATATATGTATATATAAAAAAAATAGAGCAGGGGTAGGCAACCTATGGCACACATGCCGAAGGCGGCACGTGAGCTGATTTTCAGTGGCATTCCATTGCCCGGGTCCTGGCCGCTGGGCCGGGGGGCTCTGCATTTTAATTTCATTTTAAATGAAGCTTCTTAAACATTTTAAAAACCTTATTTACTTTACATACAACAACAGTTTAGTTATATATTATAGACTTATAGAAAGAGACCTTCTAAAAACGTTAAAATGTAATACTGGCACGTGAAAGCTTAAATTAGAGTAAATAAATGAAGATTCGGCACACCACTTCTGAAAGGCTGTCGATCCATGTAATAGAGCAATCTATTTAAGCCTAATTTCCCCTATTTCTCTGCTACTGGTAGTAAAAGAAGAAAACTTGTATCAATTTAAAATACCCACGATTTGTAAGAAGTAACAGTGGAAGATTGTACATTTAGGAAAAAAACTAGACAACCAGTGAGTATACAGTATAATTATATATAGGAAAATGCAGATATATATTCTTCTTCTGAGTCTTTTCCGTAAGAGAAGTATCTATGGTCCAGAAAATGGCCATTTGGTTAATTGAGGGACACTTGTACAATCATGGGCAAGCTAAAACTTATATCTAACTAGTAGCTGTAGTTTTTAATATAATCCACTTACTTCTGGAATTGGCTAGGACTAGATAGAATAGGAAGAGAAAACTTTACATCTTCCATTTTGCCATAATTTATGCTCAAATAAATGTTAGTCTCTAAGATGCCACAAGTACTCCTGTTCTTTTTGCGGATACAGACTAACACGGCTGCTACTCTGAAATCCATCGTGCCAGAGTTATTTTGGAACTATTCCCTTATTAGACTTGAACAATTAACGATCAAATTTTACCCTTAGATGCAGGCTCACCAATCACAAAGTCTTCAAAGGAAGCCCTTTGTATGCACCTAAGGACAGAATTTGCCCCGTAGTAACTAGTGTAAAAGTATCACCAAGACCTTTCATTTATTAAAAAGACACCATCAATTTGAAGTTTTTCTGAAAATGACTAATTGTTTTAAATGTCTAGTTTCTGATAAAGCATCCTGTAAATGATATGCTTTGATTTTAACATTTCTTTACAAAGACAGAAGGTATTTCTGATCCTCATTAACATTTAAAAAGAGTTTTTCAGCAAGGGAGAAATTCATTAACTATACAGGGAAGCAGGGTAATTATATACAAAGTGGAGCCAAATGCACAAAATACATGAAGATATTTTCTCTCTAGCATCTTTCAGTCATTAATGTCAGTTTTCAGACAACTGTCCTTTCCAACTTGAGAGAGTACCTTTAAACCGAGACCTGCTGTGGTTCCCTTTAACCCACAGAAAACTATTCACTTACCTGTACAGTACAGCTGATAGGTAAATTCCCAACAAACACAGTTCTCTGATTCTTTAGCATCTCCTCAGCTTCGTTAATTTGACTTTTCTTCTTGCACTGTTTTACATCAATTTCATTAGCTGAACTAGCAAGGCTTTCGGTGACAGCTTGAGATGTTCTATTTTTTAGCTTCTGTTTGACCTTGAGCCTTCTTTCTTCCTCTTTTTCATCTGCCCGTGCCAATGCACACTCTCTTTGGCACAAGTGAAAAACACAACCAGATGATTGTTATGAAAAGTTTTGATTTTTTCAGACACAAAAGGGAAGTTCTTCATTGCAGTTGTTCTTAAATTGTATTTATAAATTAAATTGTACAGGTGCAATAACAACACAACTTCCATTTTTAATGGAAGGGTTGAAATGTTATATAGATTAAGCAAAAAACTGACCATAACACTGAAAGGAATTATTTACCAGTGTACTGAGTGGTCATTAGTGCCATTTAATAGGTGTGACTGAGGAGATGGCAGAAGTAAATCAATTTGATACAGATTAAAATTTTAAAAGAAATTCAATTTCTTTTACCTAAATTAAGACTAAAAGTGAGTTGTTGTCTTTCTACCATTTAAGGCACACACAATCCGTTGGGGAAGTTCTCTGTCTACATGCTACTAGATCTCAGTCTATCCAAGGCATATGCCAAAAAGGTTATGTGATCAATAAATGACATCTATTCAGTTTTAAAAGCAGCCTCTCAAATGTTATGGATGACGTAAGCAGAAACAGCAAATGTGAGACTGCAGATTTGGATATGACGGCTGTCAGTTAAAGATGCAATAGATGTGTCAGAGAGCATACACAGCGGTAACCTTATTTCCCAATGCTGGAACTGAGTGAATCTCATTGTCAACAGGCTAATACAAAGAATAACTTTTTCATCACTGGAATGGCAGTGCCTCGCTCACACATACATTTCTAAGGAAATAGACAACATAACAGAGGGTTGCTCTAACAGCAAACCTGCCTATCAGGTACGGGATTGCTAAGAGAAGAGTCATGGACAGCCTGCTCATCTACCAGCACATCTCCTCTTTGGGATTTAGGTTTCTTTCTTGTATAAAGCAGACTGTTACCTTAGGGAACACACCTCTTCCAAGAGGACACCTTAATCCATACCTCTCAGGGTAGGGGAGTAATGTTCCAGACAGTCTCTGCCCTTAACTCCCAAAGGGCGAGGGATTTTATTCCCTGTTGGGACAGTCTTTATGAAATTATCTTGAAGTCAAGATTAGAAATAGTAAAACAGAACAAATAAGCCTTTTATTCTCTGATGTAACTATAACAGCAAGATTTTGACCTATCTACGTGAGGCTAGGCTGCATCGCATTTAAAAAATGTGTTTACGTACCTGTTTGCCAACCTTTTCTCTGCTACAGACAATTTGTTCTTTTTGGCTTTCTTCAGTTTTACAGGAGGTTCTTGTTTAGTAGATGAGCTCTGATCTTCTGTTGCCCTTTCCACGTCTGTATGCTTTCGTTTCTTATTCTCCTTAAAAAAAAATTGTATGGTATATAAAAGATTTTTTAATATATGACCTGTTACAAAACAGAAAAGCTATTAAATAATAGCCTCCTAATTTTATATGACACACTGAAAAGCCATTCCAATGTTTTCTATCATATGATCAAAAAACCCAATTCAGTTTCAACGCCTACAGAATATTTTATATGACATCCAAGTACATTCAACAACAAAATACTTAAGTACACAGAAGAATATTCACTTTTATTTTATTTTATTTAACTGAGATCTTGGAGGACATCCATAAAGTTGATGTTATCAAGGGTTCTTAAATTTAAATAAAAATGCCTGCAGTCTTGCAGCACAGAGATGTATTCAGAACAAGAATACCCTCTAGAGTCTCTTTAGTACAACTGTTTTTACCAGCAAGAAAAAGGTGAAGATCAAAACTATTCAATCAAGATAAAATTTAAGTACACTTTTAGAAGTTTACATGAACGTCTGGTAGATCTAAGTTGGCCATTTCAGGTGGCACAGACATATAGTTCTGACAGATACTCAAGATGAGGTTTGAAAGTGATGTCTCAAACTCCCACACTCCAGACCACTGGAGACAGTGATTTCATGAAGGGACCAAGCTCAGCTGTTAAGAGTATGATGTGTGACCCATACTTTTCGTGGGGCCAAATCCTTCCTTTACATACTGTAAAGTATAAATCAGGGCAGCTTCATGGATAAGAGATCACTGAGAAACTGCATCTCATGCTTCTTGGAGACAAGAGAAGAAAAGTGCTATGTTGGCCCAAGTCTGTCACAAAACCGCTTAAACAGTTCTGATGAAGCTGACGTAGGTATTTTAAAAAGCCTTTTTGTTCAGCAAGTCTGCAATGAAACAACAATTGCTAATGTATTACATGACACTTAAGGCTTATCATTATTGTACAGCGGCTGTTTACTAAAATGTCTTTTTTAATGTTAACTGGATTTCCCTCAATTTTCATAGGACCATAAATAAAAATAATACTGGCAAACATGGAAGAACGTTAATGTGCTGTGCATCCACATATTATTCCCCGAATGATTGTTTTAAAGAAAAAAAGTCCATGTCAGAAATAAAGACATTACTCTCATCTTAAGATAAAGCAAAGTCATTAAACTGTCATCGCTCAGTCTCTGTAATACATGCATGAGCAGACAAAAGTAAAAATGACATCACTTCTACAGCTTGTCATGTCAATAAAGTATTGTTGTTTCCGTGACAATTCAATCTAGATGTAGTAATAGTGCCAATATTACTGCAAAGGTTAAATTATACATTAGCTTACAATTGGATTGGAGAGCCCGTAAAGTTTATAATTCATCTTGGTTTTGAGGTAAAGTCACTGGAAGAAATGAACATAGCAATTGTAATTTCTTGTACTGTATATGTAAGCAGGATTCTTACCTCCTCTGATTAATTAAATGCTGCCGACTACTTTAAATTTTTATATTTTATGTTCATTTTCCTTTTAAAAACTTGATAAAAGTTTTTCTTACCAATTTGTCAACTCCCATTTTTTTGTTTTAAAAATAAACTATAACTGTCATAAACAGATAGTTAAGGGTTAATGTCTCTTCTACCTATAAAGGGTTACAAGCAGTGAACCTGGACCACCTGACCAGAGGACCAATCAGAAGACAAGATACTTTCAAATCTCGGTGGAGGGAAGTCTTTGTTTTGTGTTGTTTGTTTGTCGGTTGTTCTCTCTGGGTTCTGAGAGTGACCAAACATACCTACAGGTTCTCTAATTTTCTGTTCACATAGTAAGTACAAGTAGAAGGGCGGTTTAGTCTTTTTGGTTGTTTTCTTTATTTGCAAATGTGCATTTTGCTGGAAGGATTTTAATTTGTATTTGTGCTGGGGGGAAGGCTTCTCTCCAATGTCTAATAGCTGAAAGACCCTGTAACCTTTACCATCTTAATTACAGAGACAACTTTTACTTTTTTCTTTCTTTTATTAAAAGTTTTTCTTTTTTTTAAGACCTGATTGATTTTTTCCCCTTGTTGAGGCTCAAGGGAATTTTGAGTCTGCACTCACCAGGAAATTGCTGGGAGACAGGGAGAGAGAAGGGAGGCGGGAAGGTGGAATCCCTCTATTTTAGATTCACGGAGCTTGAATCTGTATTACCTCTTGGGGAGGGGGAAAGAGGAGGGGGCAAGGTGCACTCCTCTCTGTTTTTAGATTCAAGGAGTTTGAATCACAATGATCTTCCAGGGTAACCCAGGGAGGGAAAGCCTGGGAGAGGCAACGGTGGGGGAAAGGGTTTCCTTTCCTTGTGTAAGATCCAGGGGGTCTGGGTCTTGGGGTCCTCTGAGAAGATTTTGAGGGGACCAGAGTGTACTAGGCACTGCAAGTCCTGGCTGGTGGCAGCACTACAAGATCTAAGCTGGTAATTAAGCTTAGGGGGATTCATGCTGGTACCCCATCTTTAGGACGCTAAGGTTCTGAGTGGGGGTTATACCAAAACATGTTGGCAGCATGTGGGAAAGATGGAATCCAAAAGCCAGTAAGATCATTATTTTTCTTTTTCTCTGCTAGCTGCTTTTAAGCAGAGAGAAGGGGGGTTTTAAAAGCAAGTCTGCAGGTTTTTTTTTTCCTCTTCCTTCTGAGTACTCTGAAGGCAAAGACATTAAGTTTAATGAGGGTCTTTTGATAAACAAAGCAGGCTTAAGCTGTGAACAGCAGAGACCAGCAAACCATATTTGCAAATCAAAGAGTTTCTTCTTTTTTTTAACTCTATTGGAAAAGGCTAGTTAAAAAGTGTTTAAAAAGACACTGTTGCTAAGCAACCCTAAGAAGGCAACAAAGAAGCAGCATTTCAGGAAGTAAACACCACAGGGTGCCCCAACACAAGAAAGCAGGAACCATGACTACCAAGGACGCACTGAAACAGGAACGGGCAAGATGGGATGCAGAGGCACAAATCAAAGATGCAGACCACAAGTGAAACATGGAAAGAAAACAAAAAGAAATAAAAATAAAAGAAAAAGGAGGTGGAGCTGAGAGAAAGAGAAGAAAAAAACAAACAGGCAGCCCACAAAAGAAAACAAGAAGCGAAAGATGCGGCCCACCAACGAGAGATGAAGAAACACCAACAAGAAATGAAAAAACAACAAAAAGGGAGGGAAAAGGGGGAAAAAAGAGAAAGCACGAACTGGAATTAGCGCAGGCCTGGCAGCATGCTCCAGCCAACCCTACCAACCCTTCGCCAGTTATTGTTCCACATCCCAAGAAATTTCCCACCTACAAGGCAGGTGATGACATTGAGGCCTTCTTAGAAAATTTTGAAAGGACCTGCCATGGGTACAGCATCCCTGAAGACCAGTACATGATAGAACTGAGGCCACAGCTCAGTGGACCCTTAGCAAAGGTGGCGGCTGAAATGCCTAAGGAAAACATGAACGATTATAAACTTTTTCAAACCAAGGCCAGACTCAGAATGAGGGTAACACCTGAGCATGCCTGTCGGCGGTTCAGAGCCCTAAGATAGAAACCAGATGTGTCATTCCCCCGACACGTCTACCACATTGGAAAGAATTGAGGCCTGGATATCAGGAACAAAGGTTAACACTATTGACGAGCTGCACCTCCTAATACAAATGGAACAGTTCTTAGAGGCTGTCCCTGAGGAATCAGAAAGGTACATCCTAGATGGAAAACCCAAAACTGTAACCGAAGCGGGGGACATTGGAGCCAAATGGGTGGAAGTGACAGAAAAGAAAAAAGCTACTGTCAAGGGGAGCGAATATCACAGGGGGCACACTGACAATAAACCCTACAGCCGAGGACAACCCAAGACCCCACCTACAACCCAAGGAAAGCCGCAGACTCCTTATTCTCCCACCTCACCAGTCTCCAGTAACCCACCTCGGCCCAGTGACCAGTCAGCTGGGTGATGCTTTAAATGTAATGAACTAGGACATATAAAGGCCAACTGCCCCAAGAACCCCAACCGAGTGCAGTTCATTACACCACCATCACACCAACGATCCCCAGGCCCAGATGCCTCTCAAATACCCTCGGAGCGAAGGGAAATTTTGAGAGTGGGCGGAAAGAAGGTTATCACATGGAGAGACACAGGAGCACAAGTGTCAGCTATCCACCAATCCTTGGTGGACCCCCAATTCATCAACCCAAAGGCCCAAGTGACAATTTACCCCTTCATGTCACAAGCTGTAGACTCGCCTACAGCTGAACTGTCTGTCCAGTACAAAGGCTGGTCAGGAATGTGCACTTTTGCAGTCTATGACAATTATTCCATTCCCATGCTACTGGGGGAAGATTTGGCCAACCAGGTCAAGCGGGCCAAGAGGGTGGGAGTGGTTACACGCAGTCAAACCAGGTAAGCTTCCAGACCCATCCCTGTTCCTGAGCTGTCCACAGGGGCCCTGTCTGTGTTGCCAGAGACCCAGACAGAGGTAGTGGACCCGGATCCCCTACCAATGACTGAAACAGCCACAGTGCCTCTAGTCCCAGACCAGGAACTGGAAAAGCAACCAGCACCAGAACTATTGCCAGCACTGACACCAGCGCTTGCAAATGCATCTTCAACCCCAACGCCAGAGGGCGCCAGCGAGCCTAAACTGGCAGAAGCAACAGATAACCATACCCAAGAGGCTCAGCCAGAGCCTGAAATACCACCTGGTGTACCAGCGGAGAGCGGCTCACCAGCAACGAAAACAACCCCATCACCTATATCGCTTCCAGAGGGACCAAGCCCAAGTCCACAGTCTAAGGAAGAACTGGTGTCTCCAGCCTCCAGGAAACAGTTCCAGACTGTGCAGGAAGCGGATAACAGCCTTCAGAAAGCTTGGGCGGCGGCACGGAGCACCCCACCGCCTCTCAGCTCTTCTACCGATCCTGATTTGTTATAGAACAAGGACTTTTATACAAGGAGACTCTTTCTGGTGGACACCAGGAAAACTGGCATCCACAAAAACAGTTGGTGGTTCCAACTAAGTACCGGGGGAAGCTCTTAAGCTTGGCCCCTGATCATCCCAGTGGCCACGATGGGGTGAACAGAACCAAAGACTGGCTGGGGAAATCCTTCCACTGGGAGGGAATGGGCAAGGATGTTGCCAAGTATGTCCGGTCTTGTGAGGTGTGCCAAAGAGTGGGAAAGCCCCAAGACCAGGTCAAGGCCCCTCTCCAGCCACTCCCCATAATTGAGGTCCCATTTCAGCAAGTAGCTGTGGATATTCTGGGTCCTTTCCCAAAAACGACACCCAGAGGAAAGCAGTACATACTGACTTTCATGGACTTTGCTACCCGATGGCCAGAAGCAGTAGCTCCAGGCAACAACAGGGCTAAAGCTGTGTGCCAGGCCCTAACAGACATTTTTGCCAGGGTAGGATGGCCCTCCGATATCCTTACAGATTCAGGGACAAATTTCCTGGCAGGGACCATGAAAGAACTGTGGGAAACTCATGGGGTGAATCACCTGGTTGCCACCCCTTACCACCATCAAACCAATGGCCCGATGGAGAGGTTTAATGGAACTCTGGGGGCTATGATATGTAAATTTGTGAATGAATACTCCAATGACTGGGACCTAATGTTGCAGCAGTTGCTTTTTGCCTACAGGGCCGTACCACATCCCAGTATAGGGTTTTCACCATTTGAACTTGTGTATGGCCACGAGGTTAAGGGGCCATTACAGTTGGTAAAGCAGCAATGGGAGGGGTTTACGCCTTCTCCAGGAACTAACATTCCAGACTTTGTAAGCAACTTACAAAGCACCCTCCGACACTCTTTAGCCCTTGCTAAAGAAAACCTAAAGGATGCTCAGGAAGAGCAAAAGGCCTGGTGTGATAGACATACCAGGGAGCGTTCCTTCAAGGCAGGAGACCAGGTTATGGTCCTGAAAACGCAACAGGCCCATAAGATGGAAGCATCATGGGAAGGGCCATTCACGGTCCAGGAGCGCCTGGGAGCTGTTTACTACCTCATAGCATTACCCAATTCCTCCCTAAAGACCAGAGTGTACCATGTTAATTCTCTCAAGCCCTTTTATTCCAGAGACTTACAGGTTTGTCAGTTTACAGCCCAGGGAGGAGATGACTCTGAGTGGCCTGAAGGTGTCTACTACGAAGGAAAAAGGGACGGTGGCGTGGAAGAGGTGAACCTCTCCACAACCCTGGAACGTCTGCAGCGGCAACAGATCAAGGAGCTGTGCACTAGCTTCGCCCCACTGTGCTCAGCCACCCCAGGACGGACTGAACGGCATACCACTCCATTGACACAGGTAATGCTCACCCAATTAGAACCCCACCCTACCAGGTGTATCCTCATGCCCAAGCTGCTATAGAACGGGAGATCCAAAACATGCTACAGATGGGTATAATCCGCTCATCTACCAGTGCATGGGCATCTCCAGTGGTTCTGGTACCCAAACCAGATGGTGAAATACGCTTTTGCGTGGACTACCGTAAGCTAAATGCGGTAACTTGTCCAGACAACCATCCAATGCCATGCACCGATGAGCTATTGGAGAAGTTGGGACGTGCCCAATTCATCTCTACAATAGACTTAACCAAGGGGTACTGGCAAGTACCGCTAGATGAACCTGCCAAAGAGAGGTCAGCATTCATCACCCATGTGGGGGTGTATGAATTTAATGTGCTTCCTTTCGGGCTGCAAGATGCACCCGCCACCTTCCAAAGACTGGCAGATGGTCTACTAGCAGGATTGGGAGAATATGCAGTTGCCTGCCTCGATGATGTGGCCATTTTTTCTGATTCATGGCCCGAACACCTATAAAAAGTCTTTGAACGCATCAGGCAGGCAGGACTAACTGTTAAGGCCAAAAAGTGTCAAATAGGCCAAAACAGAGTGACTTACCTGGGACACCAGGTAGGTCGAGGAACCATAAACCCCCTACAGGCCAAGGTGGATGCTATCCAAAAATGGCTGGTCCCAAAGTCAAAGAAACAGGTCCAATCCTTCTTAGGCTTGGCCGGGTACTACAGGCGATTTGTACCACACTACAGCCAAATCGCTGCCCCACTGACCGACCTGACCAAAAAGATCCAGCCAAATATAGTTAAGTGAACTAATGAGTGTCAGAAGGCCTTTACCCAACTTAAGGCGATGCTCATGTCTGACCCTGTGCTAAGGGTCCCGGACTTTGACAAACCATTCCTACTAACCACAGATGCATCTGAGCGTGCTGTAGGAGCAGTTCTAATGCAGAAAGAACCGGATCACAACTTCCATCCTGTAGTGTTTCTCAGCAAGAAACTGTCTGAGAGGGAAAGCCCCTGGTCCATCAGTGAAAAGGAATGCTACGCAATTGTGTACGCCCTGGAAAAGCTACGCCCATACATTTGGGGACGGCGGTTCCAGCTAGAAACCGACCATGCTGTGCTAAAGTGGCTTCATACTGCCAAGGGGAACAACAAAAAACTTCTTCAATGGAGTTTAGCTCTCCAAGATATTAATTTTGAAATTCAACACATTTCGGGAGCTTCTAACAAAGTAGCTGATGCACTCTCTCATGAAAGTTTCCCAGAATCCACTGGTTAAAAATTGTCCTTAAAATATAAAAAGTCTTGTAGTTTACATTCTTAGTAGTATATGTAAAGGTGCATGTGTTGTATTAATCTGTTTATTCTAAAGTTCTAGGAAGAAATCACCGCCAGTGAGGTTCCCCACTGTCTGCGATTTGGGGGGCGTGTCATAAATAGATAGTTATGGGTTAATGTCTCTTTTACCTGTAAAGGGTTACAAGCAGTGAACCTGGACCACCTGACCAGAGGACCAATCAGAAGACAAGATACTTTCAAATCTCGGTGGAGGGAAGTCTTTATTTTGTGTTGTTTGTTTGTCGGTTGTTCTCTCTGGGTTCTGAGAGTGACCAAACATACCTACAGGCTCTCTAATTTTCTGTTCACATAGTAAGTACAAGTAGAAGGGCGGTTTAGTCTTTTTGACTGTTTTATTTGCAAATGTGTATTTTGCTGGAAGGATTTTAATTTGTATTTGTGCTGGGGGGAAGGCTTCTCTCTAGTGTCTAATAGCTGAAAGACCCTGTAACCTTTACCATCTTAATTACAGAGAGAACTTTTACTTTTTTCTTTCTTTTATTAAAAAAGTTTTTCTTTTTTTTAAGACCTGATTGATTTTTTCCCCCTTGTTGAGGCTCAAGGGAATTGAGTCTGTACTCACCAGGAAATTTCTGGGAGACAGGGAGAGAGAATGGAGGCGGGAAGGTGGAATCCCTCTATTTTAGATTCACGGAGCTTGAATCTGTATTACCTCTTGGGGAGGGGGAAAGAGGAGGGGGCAAGGTGCACTCCTCTCTGTTTTTAGATTCAAGAAGTTTGAATCACAGTGATCTTCCAGGGTAACCCAGGGAGGGAAAGCCTGGGAGAGGCAACGGTGGGGGAAAGGGTTTCCTTTCCTTGTGTAAGATCCAGGGGGTCTGGGTCTTGGGGTCCTCTGAGAAGGTTTTGGGCGGACCAGAGTGTACCAGGCACTGCAAGTCCTGGTTGGTGGCAGCACTACAAGATCTAAGCTGGTAATTAAGCTTAGGGGGATTCATGCTGGTACCCCATCTTTAGGACGCTAAGGTTCAGAGTGGAGGTTATTCCATGACAATAACATTGAAAAATTACTTAACTTCTATTTATTGCATAACCACCATTTTCAAATTCAACTGAAACCACACATATGTAGCAAATGCTAAATTAAGAAAGGATCTGACAACAAACAAAACTGATCATATTGTTCATTGACAATAAGTCTAATATAACTTCTAAACCTTAATGATTTGATTCAGTAGGGAAATTTTTTTAATGAACAACAATCTGGATGTATCATACACCAATCAAAAGCTCATAATACATAAATGTCAAAAAAAATCAAAGTTTTTAATCACTCAACTGATAATCATCTGACAACAAATCAGAAGCCAGTTTGCTTACTTTGTACAAGTCATCTGAATGTGAGTTGTCTTACAACGCTATTAAGGGCAGAAATAGCTGTTTTGCAAGTGAAGTTTTCTGTAATTCTTTCATTCAATTTTCTTCTTTTTGTGGAAATAAAATAAAATTTGATCTTCTATACAAGTTCTATAACAGCTTGTAAATAATCACAACTACCCCTGCACCTGCCAAACATTCTAATATTCGGGACAATTAAATGAGGAGATATGATGGCATGCAGAATAACCACAACAGTGTATTAGTTACACTCTATCATATGCCAGGCCCTTAGCTCATTTTAAGTACAAAAGCCGAACATATTGTTTTTTATTAATCTAATATCAGCCATGGTTAACTCCATGAAGCCAAGGACACTTGCTGGTCTTTAATGAACTGACAAAACACCTGTAAATAGTGCTTCATCACTATTATATCTGTATGTTTAAAATATTTGTTCCCTCTCCCCATTTACATGTACTGTTTTGTTTGTTTTTATTTTGGGACTCAAGATGAATAAGACATTTTTAGTCATCTTGCTTCCCCGTGGGAACAGAAGATATATATAGAAAGCTGTCACTACTTTCTTCAACTGTCAGACAAGTTAGTTTTCTGATATATGGATTTTATTTATATTCACAGTCCTCATCAGACAAGGAGCACTGGTCAGACACTTGAAAACTGAGAGTTAGATCCTAACGTTTCAAGACGTTTTCAATAGAATCTGCCTGGTCTAAAGGAAAAACCAAAACCATTTCTTATGAGAAGGGTCATTCATTTAGAGTGACGATAGATAGATAGATAGATGAAAAGAAAAGAAAAAGAAAAAGAAAAAGTTACTTACTCTTGGCACAGCAACAAACACTGGCTGTGTTTCAGACTCAGAAGCCTTAAAAAGATGTGCCAGGGGGTGTGGTCTGCATGTTGCGGACTTCTTTTGAAACAAACTGTTGACCACTTGTCCAATGACATAGTCTTCAGATGATGTACCTGCTTCATTTCTCTCACATTCCTGGCTATTAAAAAAAGGAGAAGAAATTGTTCATCTGGTGTCATTCAATACTGCTAAAGGTTTCAGTGTCACCAATGCTAGTTTAACTTTAGCTTTTAGGAGGTGAAACAGATTTAGAGAACCAACTCCAGTATGTGCAAGTGATTTATTTTCCTGCAAATTTATAATTTTAACCATTTCCTAAAACAATACAGATAAAGACAACATTTTTCAAAATGTTGCATGAGGAAACAATCACTATAGCCAATAACTTGAATGGGAGTCGTGGCTAAAACACTTTCCAATTGTTCAAAAGTTTAAAGGAAACTATTTTGCAAATTAAACCATCAGTTATCTCAAACACACTGTACCGTGTGTTAAAAGCTGCAAAAATGTAAAAGAAATTAAACTTACTGCTGAATTTCTTACAACAAATAAATCTTATAAATGAAGAAATTAATTGAAGAAAAAAATTAAGAGCTAAGCAACTATATCTTGAATGACATTATGACAGGGGAGCAGAGTGGGCACAACTGTTCATAAATACGTGGATGTATCAATAATAGAGAAAATGGAAGCATTAACAAATACTTTACTTTTCTCTAAACCTTTCATTTAAAAGTTATTTGCAAATAACATCAGAAACAAGAACCTGCCAAACAATCAGAGGGGCGACCAAGGATAAAGGAACTACAGGAGCACTCAAAGATGATAAAGCCATTGTGGAGAAGCTATATGAATTGTTTGCACCGGTGTTCACTGTAGAGGATCTGAGGGAGATTCCCATACCTAAGCCATTCTTTTTTAGAAGACAAATCTGAGGAACTATCTGTGACGTTGCACCCCATAAGGCTTTATGCAAATATGCTTATGAATGTATATATGACATAACTGGAATATGTTTTATGCTACACATCCCATGTGCCATATCTATGTAAAGGTTATGATCTACTGAATATATTCATCCTATTTGTACGCATGTGTCATTAGTGTATTCGAAGTTATGAATTTTGGCTATATACTTGTTTGATTTTAAATAGCCTTAGTAAGGCATTTGGTCAGCTTCTTTAGAAAGGAATTTGCAAGTTAAGAGCCTAATCAAGAAGCACCTAACAGACAATGGACCTTGGAAGGCTCCAATCCACATAAGAAGTCTACATGAGGACATTCAAGGTAGCATGTGAAACATGGCTGCTACCTGTAAGTTCTGAGTCATGCATGGACATGGGACTTGCTCATGTGACTCTAAAACACCATCTTGTAGCTGGAATTCTACACAGGGGAAGGGAAGGGTATCCACCCAGAAAAGAAAGTCTATTTAAACTCCTGGAAGGCCCCTCCATTGTGTCTTCAGCTGGCTCAAGAGATAGCAGCTCCACCCCAAAGGATACCTGAAAAAACTGGAACAAAGGACAATAACCACAGGGGTTGTGAGTGATTGCTAGACTCAAGACTAGAAGGAAACTAGTCTGTAAAAGGAAGCTTACTGGAACACCTCTGAGAGTGAGGTTTTATCTGTATTCAGTTTTCTTACTGTATTAAGCATAGACTTGCGTGTCTTATTTTATTTTACTTGATAATTTACTTTGTTCTGTCTGTTACTACTTGGAACCACTTAAATCCTACTTTCTGGATTTAATAAAATCACCATTTACTTATTATTTAACCCAGAGTTTGCACTGCTATCGCGGTTGGAGGAGGGGCAAACAGCGTGCATATCTATCAAGTGTTATAGAGGGTGAAACTCATTGGAAAACAAAATCCCACTATACATACAAAATGATGGGGTCTAAATTAGCTGTTACCATTTAATACAGAGATCCTGGAGTTAGGGTGGATAACTGAGCAGATGGTTTCAGACAATGTGCAGTGGCAGCCAAAAAAGCAAACAGAATTAAGAACTATTAGAAAAGGGATAGATGAAAAGACAGAAAATATCATAATCCCACTATATAAATCCCACATCTTGAATACTGTTTGTAGTTCTGATTACTCCATCTCAAAATAGATAAAAAGAACTGGAAAAAGTACAGAGAAGGGCAACAAAAATGATTAGGGGTATGGAACAACTTCCATATGAGAAGAGACTAAAATGACAGACTGTTTAGCTTAGAAAATTAGATGACTAAGGGGGGATATGACAGAGGTCTATAAAATCATGAATGGTGTACAGAAAGCCAATAGGAAAGTATTATTTACCTCTCTTCACAAATACAAAAACCAGAAGTCACCTAATGAAAATAACAGATTTAAAACAAACATAAGGAAGTACTTCTTCACACAACGCATAGACAATCTGTGGAACTGGTTGCTAGGGGATGTTGCCAAGGTGAAAAGTATAACTGCATTTAAAAAAATAATTAGAAAAATTCATGGGAGATAGGTTCATCAATGGCTATTAGCCAAGATCGTCAGAGATGCAATCCCCTAAACCTCTGACTGCCAGAAGGTCAACTGAACAACAGTAGATGGATCACTCAATCATAGCCCGGTTCTATTCACCCTGGCATCTGGCACCAGCCACTGCTGAAAGCCAGGATATTGGGCAAGATGGATGATTGGTCTGTCTCATTGTGGCCATCCTTTTGTTATGTTTTTACGGGTATAGCTACACATCTCCACTAACTTGTCAGAGTAGATATGGCTTTTATTATGTTGGTGACAGACAAGCCTTCAAGCTTAGCAGAGCTCTTCTACCTCACCCAACTTGTTTCTCCCTTATCCTGGGACCCACATTAGCTACAACATGCAAATACTAAGGAGTTGATCCACACTACAGTTTATCTTGTAGCACAGAGCTCCCTAAATCCAGTGGATTTAGTTACTTGATGATGGCCCTTTACTATGGAAAACCTTGGGTGCCACAGAGCTGCAGAAGAGGCTTCTAACTAACCTCCTCTTGGCCTCTCTAGCATAGGGAACATGGCCAGAGGATCCCTGGCAGCAGCAATGTCCCATAGGTAACTGCCACAAACGCATCTGACGAAGTGGGTATTCACCCAAGAAAGCTCATGCTCCATAACATCTGTTAGGGCTTGTCTACATCAGAAAGTTGCAGCGCTGGTGAGGGAGTTACAGCGCTGCAACTTTGAGAGTGTCCACATCTGCAGGGCATCACCAGCGCTGCAACTCCCTGTTTGCAGCGCTGGCCGTACTCCCGTTTTGTCTCGGGTGTAGAGGATCCAGCGCTGGTGATCCAGCGCTGGTAATGCAATGTAGACACTCACCAGCGCTTTTCTTGACCTCCGTGGAAGGAGGAAGCCTCTGGTAATCAAGCTGGTTTCCTTTCCCGGTTTGCTCTCTCGGTCCCGGAGCCAGCCAGCAAACCGCAGGGAAGGAGACCTGCTTGCTCGGGGTTCCGGGACCGAGAGAGCAAACCGGGAACGCCGCGGTTTGCTCTCTCGGTCCCGGAGCCAGCCAGCAAACCGCGGGGAAGGAGACCTGCTTGCTCGGGGTTCCGGGACCGAGAGAGCAAACCGGGAACGCCGCGGTTTGCTCTCTCGGTCCCGGAGCCAGCCAGCAAACCGCGGGGAAGGAGACCTGCTTGCTCGGGGTTCCGGGACCGAGAGAGCAAACCGGGAAAGGAAACCAGCTTCGCCGCGGTTTGCTCTCTCGGTCCCGGAACCCCGAGCAAGCAGGTCTCCTTCCCCGCGGTTTGCTGGCTGGCTCCGGGACCGAGAGAGCAAACCGCGGCGTTCCCGGTTTGCTCTCTCGGTCCCGGAACCCCGAGCAAGCAGGTCTCCTTCCCCGCGGTTTGCTGGCTGGCTCCGGGACCGAGAGAGCAAACCGCGGCGTTCCCGGTTTGCTCTCTCGGTCCCAGAACCCCGAGCAAGCAGGTCTCCTTCCCCGCGGTTTGCTGGCTGGCTCCGGGACCGAGAGAGCAAACCGCGGCGTTCCCGGTTTGCTCTCTCGGTCCCGGAACCCCGAGCAAGCAGGTCTCCTTCCCCGCGGTTTGCTGGCTGGCTCCGGGACCGAGAGAGCAAACCGCGGCGTTCCCGGTTTGCTCTCTCGGTCCCGGAACCCCGAGCAAGCAGGTCTCCTTCCCCGCGGTTTGCTGGCTGGCTCCGGGACCGAGAGAGCAAACCGCGGCGTTCCCGGTTTGCTCTCTCGGTCCCGGAACCCCGAGCAAGCAGGTCTCCTTCCCCGCGGTTTGCTGGCTGGCTCCGGGACCGAGAGAGCAAACCGCGGCATTCCCGGTTTGCTCTCTCGGTCCCGGAACCCCGAGCAAGCAGGTCTCCTTCCCTGCGGTTTGCTGGCTGGCTCCGGGACCGAGAGAGCAAACCGCGGCGAAGCTGGTTTCCTTTCCCGGTTTGCTCTCTCGGTCCCGGAACCCCCCTTGAAGCCGCCCAACAGCGCTGCAGTGTGGCCACATCTAACACCACTTGCAGCGCTGGTTGCTGTAAGTGTGGCCACTCTGCAGCGCTGGCCCTATACAGCTGTACTAATACAGCTGTAACAACCAGCGCTGCAAAATTTTAGATGTAGACATGGCCTTAGTCTATAAGGTGCCACAGGACTCTTTGCTGCTTTTACAGATCCAGACTAACACGGCTACCCCTCTGATACTTGCCACAAGAAAGAATCATTCTAAGATCTGTTCTAACGTGCAGCAAGGGCATGAAACAAGACTGACACCTGGGTAGCCCCACAATCAGGGGATGGTAAGAGCACTTGGAAGTCAGCTCTGCATTATTGTAGCTTATGTAGGCTATATTGTATTATTTTCCAAAGCTCATCTTTTCTTTGTGCTTGCTATCACTCCTCTATACACAGGTAGCAGATTATATTTTTATATCTTTAGATGACAGTTCAAGTCGTATATTATAGTTAGGCTTGTCAGAATTTGATTTTTTTCTTATACATAATTTGTAGGGTGACCAGATGTCCCAATTTAATAGGAACAATTTCAATTTTGGGGTCTTTCTTATATAGGCTCCTATTACCCCCCCCCCCCAATTTTTCACACTTGCTGTCTGGTCACCCTAATAATTTGACATGTTTATTGTCAGGGCTTATTTTTTTTCCAGACCAATTTAAAATGTTCAGCTGTGCAAAATTACAGTGAGGCGTTGAGAGGTATTGAGTGACAGCACCCCGCACAACACGGGGGGTGGGGGCAAGAAAGGGAGTCGGGGGCTCTGCAGGGACCAGCTGTGTACTTTTGACGCGATCAAGCCCTGTCTGACAAACGCAGAGCGAAGACGTGTCACTCCGGGCACGCTGCGGCGCAGTGCCCGGCTCCTCGTGCCAACGCAGGACTCACCCTCGCCCCGTCACTCGGGACGCCCCCTGCAGGCGAGATCCCCCCACCCCCCGGGTATGAGCAGCGCCCGGGTCCTTGGATTTCTCCGCCCTGGGGCTGGGAGCGCTGACGCGCCATCCCCTCACCCCCACCACTGGGCAGGTGGCAGCAGACAAAGGCCAGGCCCCTTCATCCAGCCCCTCAGGCGGGACTGAGGGCACCGGGACCCCCGCTCCCGCGGCGAGCACCGGCCTTTCCAGCTCGCCAGCGGCTTTGTCGAGGCCTCGGACACGGAGCGCTCAGGCGGGGGCGACGGTTGAGGACTGAGAAGGGGCGTGTGCCGCGCGCTCTCACCCTGCTCCGCGCGGCGCGGGCCGTCGAGCTCCCGCTGCTTTAGACGGTTTCATCTGGGTGGGAGGGGGGGAGCTCGGTTCAGACCCGACCTCGCTCCCGGAAGCGCAGCGACAAGCGAGTAGTAGAACGGAACACGCGACCAGCCCGAGCCCATCGATGTTACGTCACTTCCGGCGCGCGCGGCGGCACCGCTCCTGGTGGGGCCGGGTCAGGCTCAAGCGCAGCGCGCCCCTAGCGGCGAGAAAGCGAGGCTGTTGTGGGCGTGAGCCAGCAGGCTTCCCAAAGGTCCCGCCCCGGGGGGTGGAGCCGCGCGCGTACATGGGCACCGCCCACCTACACTGGGAGGCGCGGCCTGGGGTATGTCTGTTCCGAGTCCCTGTCCGCCTGGCGCCTAGAGACGGCGCTACCTGGCTATCCCCAGGCGCTGCTGGGCCCCGCTCGCCCCCCCTTGCCTTGGGGAGCGGAGGCCACGGGCCGCGCGCCCCTGCCCGTGGAAAGGTTGGCGCGTCCGTGGGCTGCCCCGCCCGTCAGGGGCCGTTTGCTTGAGCAGAGCCACAGGGCAGAGATAGCAGCCAAGAATCCTGTGGCACCTTATAGACTAACAGACGTTTTGGAGCATGAGCTTTCGTGGGTGAATACCCACTTCCTCAGATGCATTCACCCACGAAAGCTCATGCTCCAAAACGTCTGTTAGTCTATAAGGTGCCACAGGATTCTTTGCTGCTTTTACAGATCCAGACTAACACGGCTACCCTCTGATACAGGGCAGAGATACCCGCCTCTCGCTCCCTGTTAGGGTGACCAGACAAGAAGTGTGACTAATTGGGACAGGGGTGGGGGGTAATAGGAGCCTATATAAGAAAAAGCCCCAAATATCAGGATTGTCCCTATAATAGCAGGACATCTGGTCACTCTACTGCCAGTCTCTGCCCAGCGCAGTGCCCGTACTGTGCAGCGCTGCAGCAGCGGAGGAGATGGAGTGGAGCACACATGGGTCTGGCCCTTAGAGCAGCCTGCATGGGAGCCGGGCTGACGGCGCATCTGCCCCAATGGAGGAACTTGATTGTGGCAAGAATCAGCAGTCTCCTTCTGCCCCCAAAGGCGCAGTACCAACACCGGGCATAGCCACAGCAAAGGGGCTGTTTCATTTTATTGCCCTTGTTAGTGGCTGGGGTTTATTTAATATAAAGCCATGGTATACACACACCTTGAATACTGGGTGCAGATGTGGTCCCCCCCACCTCAAAAAAGTTATATTGGAGTTGGAAAAGGTTCAGAAACGGGCAACAAAAATGATTAAGGGTATGGAATGGCTTCTGTATGAGGAGAGATTAATAAGACTGAGACTTTTCAACTTGGAAAAGAGGTAACTAAAGGGGGATATGATACAGGGCTATAAAATCATTAGTGGTATAGAGACAGTAAATAAGGTAGTGTTATTTACACCTCATTAATACAAGAACAAGGGGCCACCTATTGAAATTAATAGATAGCAGGTTTAAAACAAACACAAGAAAGTATTTTCTCACACAGTGCACTGTCAACCTGTGGAATTCCTTGCCACAGGGTATTATGAAGGCCAGTACTATAACGGGATTTAAAAGGGAGCTAGATAGATTATTGGAAGATAGATCCATCATTGGCTATTAGCCAGGATGGGTAGGAATGGTGTCCCTAACCTCTTGATTGCCAGAAGCTGAGATTGGGTGACGGGGCATGAATCAGGATAGGATACTGGGCTTGATGGGTCTTTGGTCTGAACCAATATGGCTATTCTTATGTTCTTATTTGGTTTCTGATGACTTTGCTAAATTTCTGCCCCTTTTGACAAATGCCCAGGAGCAGTGTGACTGGTAAAGGAGCACCTTTAACAAAAGGCACTACTGCATAATCTTGGGCTGGCCACTGGTTCACCGTTTTTGCCATCTGTCCTAGGACAAATCTATTCCAGTATTTCAAGCGTTTTTCTCAGCCTGAAAGTGACTAGGACTGGAGTCTGTGTAATGAAGGATGACCCTGTGGTAGCATGTGGAACAAAACAATTCTCACCTAAATACCTACTGGACAATGGAAAATAGAAAGTATTATAATGTGTCCTTCAAGAATGAACTGTAAAAGGAAACATCACAATCTGTCACTAACATCTAAGGTCTTCAGAACCAAGGGACTATTCCTTTCCTCGGTCATGTTTTGATTGGAGAGAGTTCTCTACTTATGTTAATTTCTTGTTCTGATCATTGTATTTGAATATTCACGTCTGTGTCTGACATGTGAGAAAACAGGTATTCCTGGAAATTCAAACAAAATATTCACATTATTACAAATAACCTAAGATGTCAAAACATTTATTTTAAATTATTGGCACCCAATGAATAAACTTTTGATATGGATCCCACTACCAGATGATGGCAACCTGCTCTCTCTTTATAAAGCTCTTCATTACAAGACGGTCAGATATTGAATAAGTACAAGTCCTTGTCTCTCAATCTTCCAGTACAAGCATACATACTCTGTATCAGATCCTTACCATAACACAAAAATTCACTCATACAGGGCACACAGGATTCATTTACACACTTCATTTCCTTTGCACAAATACATATTACATTTTCTGTACTTGCTATATATGATAGGCTTGAAGGGATTAGATTTTATTGGTAAATGTCAATTTTGCCATACACACAAACCAATGAAAGGTATTTCAACTTAAATTTACATATAAGCAAAGTAAGAAAAATGCTGCTTGAGAATTCATTTGAGTTTGATCTAAGGATATTTATTTTGTATATTTTGATCAAATATGATATTGTTGACAAATTGGGTTTAAAGTTATAAATCTTTAACTTTTTGAATCTCACCATTTATTGTCATTAGTCTCCCCCACCATAATTTTGCAAAACTGAACATTTAAATTGACAATCTAAAAAATGCTTAAAAATAAATATCAACATTATTTAATACAAATAAAACCAGGCAAGCCTAACTATAGTATATAACTTTGACAGTCATCTAAACATATACAAAATATAAGCTGTCACAGCTGCATGTATATAGTATAGATAAGAAAAGATGGTTCTTGGAAGATTATGCAATGTATATACTATAGCCCAGGGATCTCAATCTCAAATCACCACAAGGGCCACATGGGGACTAGTACATTGGCCTGAGAGACGCATCACTGAAACCTTTTCATACAATGATACAAAAGTCTAGTAAAAAATGAATAATATAGTATACTATTAAAAGTCAATGTATTAACTTTTTAAAAACTGTAATGCAAAAAGTCAGTGCTAATTTTGAGTCATTTCATTTTTGGCCACTTAGCTGGCAGCGTTCATATGTTAATTGTATGAGTTAAAAACATCTTCTGTCAGCCTGGGATGGGGTGTCCATCCCACACAAGCCCAGAGTGGGTAAATGTGGGCCAGAAAGGGACAATTAACTTTGTTGCACCTGGAGGGAAGCCAGGGGTTGATAAGAACTAATGGAAGATGAAGCCCAGCAGGGGGGAAAACCTGGGCTAGGATGATAAAGCTAGGAAGTGACAATGGGAAGGAGGCTGCAGGGTGGAGGTCTGCAAATACTCCCTAGAGGGAAAGGCAGTTGGCTAGAGATGAGGTCAGGAGGAGAGTAAACCCTGTGGTTCTGTCCTGGATTAGGGATTCTTACAAGAGGCCTAAAAGGGTGAAGTACCCACAAGGAGGTGCTCCTGTGGTAAGTGGACCCCTTCACACAGGTCTGCAAATGTACCATGCATCTGAGGAAGTGGGTATTCACCCACGAAAGCTCATGCTCCAAAACGTCTGTTAGTCTATAAGGTGCCACAGGATTCTTTGCTGCTTTTACAGATCCAGACTAACACGGCTACCCTCTGATACTTAAATGTACCTTGTAATTTCAGTTCAGCGGTGTTTTCACTTATGCTGCTTCACTTGTACTATATTCTGGAACTGGAATTTAGAATCTTGTCTAACTCCCATTGAAATCAATGGAAAGAATGTCATTGACTTCAGTGGGGGTTGGATTAGACTCATAGTCAAAAGTTCTGCATAAGCCAGAATAGCATACAACTCATGCTCTCCCACCCTGCCACTATTCCAACCCCTTCCCCAAATCCCCACCCTGCCTCTTCCCCTGAGCGTGCCACATCCCCGCTCCTCTCCCCTCCCTCCTGGAAAGTCTTAAGCACTGCCAAACGGTTGTTTGGCATGGGGAAGCACTGGGAGGTAGGTGGAGGAGCAAGGATGTGGGGGGCAGGGGAGTCAGAGCCTATGGAGACCCCTGCTATAGCCTAAGTGAGCTACAAGGATGCAAAGTTGACTTAAGGTGTCTTTATAGTCCCCTGATTGTGGGGTCATCCAGGTGTCAGTTTTGTTCCATACCCTTGCTGCGAGTTAGAACCGATCTCAAGATGCTGTCTCTGGTGTCAGTTGCCAATGGGACATTCTGGCTGCTAGGGATGCCCTGGCCATGCCCATGCTAGAGAGGCCAAGAGGAGCTTGGTTAGGAGCCTCAACTGCCTAGCTCTGTGGAACCCAAGGTTTTCCATAGGCAAGGGCAATCATCAAGGGACTAAGTCCACTGGATTTAACAACTGTGTTGTGGAAACCAGTTGAAAAGTGCTGCAGTGGAGAGAAAAAATTGCTTCTCAGCCTACAATTTCAAAAGTTTAGTAATTTTGGGTGGTCAGGATGGCACACCTTAAAGGAGCTTGATTTTCAGGATGGGGTATATACAATTTTTCAAAAATCAAACTCCTTTAAGGTGTCAAACAGTGCACCTAGAAACTGAGGCAATATATTTACTCGTTTTTAAAAATCAGGGCCCTAGTTCTTCACAGGAATATTAAGGGCCCAAATGTCATGTGTTTGCTATCACAATAGTAATACAATTTTGAATGAACAGTTCTTGTTTGCACAGCCAATAGTGCTATGTCACATTGTATCATATTATGAAGAGGAAATCTTTCTTTTCAAGGAAGTATTGGGATACAGAACTGTAGGAAACTCAGAAAAGTTTGCTACATTAGTGTTTTTGGGGAAATGGGGGGAGAGGGGGATACTACAGAATGTTGGTTTTCCTTTAGATATGAGAAGGATTGAACTGCCTGTTCAATTTTCTCACATCCATGAACTGCTGGGTTATAACAAGACTCAAGGATTCACTTTTTGCCATGAGATGAATTGAAAATTCTGCTCCTTACTTCTTCTGAGTCTCCAAATAGGGAGATGATGTTGCCCTTCTTCAGCCGCCAGGATTCTTATGGAAGTTTCTGGATCAGATTCAGCTATGTGTAAATTACATGTGGGGCAGGCATTGGCTAGAAAATAAACTCATACATTTGATTTGCTGGCAATTCCCCAAAAAATAAAAGGTAAACCCAAAAACTTTTTTGGGGGGAATTTTTGGCAAATCAGTAAGTTACAAAAATGTTTTGGGTTGGACAGAATGTTTGATTTTGATTTTGGGCATTATTTAGCAAAAGCAAAGGAAATTTGGAAATGGAAAGCTAGAGTCTCAAGAGGACTTAGGCACAGACCTCAAAGCCAAAGAGGTACCTCTCCTGTTGAAGCTGTTCCACTTGTTTAAATAATTAAACATTATTTCGGTCACAGTGAGAGAGTGCCCTTATAGCCTGGTTGTTGAGTACTCACCTGGGATTGGGACAGCTGAGTTCCAATTCCTGCTCTAGAATGGGGATTCAAATCGGCCTCCTACTTCACATGTGAGTACCCTAACCCCTGGCTATTTGTATAAGACCAGGGCTCCTCCTCCTTGGTTTTATGACTGGCACTCTAAGTCTGTTTGGGAATCTATCCCCAAAAAATCAAAATATTTTGTTTAAAAATAAAAGTCTAACAATCATTTTGACATTTCCATTTTTTTCCTGACAATTTGCCAAATACTATACAAATTCACGAAGTGTTTTGGTCAATCCAAATCTGCAATTTTTTTTTGGCAAAAACAAGTTTCAGATGAAAAACTGTGCCCAGATCAAATCCTAACCTAAGTACAACTCTACATCAAATTGGTAACTGTGTACTCACATTTTTGTTTTGGAATCACAAATGTGAGGAAGACAGGGACACAACTTCCAGCTCTGTCTCAAAGCCACAGGCAGTAAGAAGGAACTGCAGGTCAGTTGACCCATTACTCCCTTTATGCTCTTGGCTGGGTGGATGGAGTGGGAAAGGTGCAAGGACACACAGGGCACAAGTGTGGCCCAACAGATACTGCCAGCAAAAAGATTCCAATTTCGAGTTCTTGGGGTGCATGAGACTCACCAAGAGTGGAATGTATATGGACAAGCACTTGAAGAAGAATTTTTATTACTTGTGATATGAAAGAAGGAAAAAGGTCAAATGATTCAAAGAATCTAGGAAATTTGAAGGCCTGACAGGTAAAAACATTTTTTTTCTTGGAATCAGTTGAGATACTGAGCTGCAGAGCATCATATACAGAGAATCACTTTTCAGAATGGAACTTCACTCTAACACCTCTAGAGCAATTTATAATACTGAAATTATTCATTAAATTACATGGAAATAAATACAGTAAAGAAAGGAATAATATCTGCATTAGATGGCATGGCTGCCTGCAATATTATTCTACTGCTAATGAGAGTATCATTCACCTTAATGAAAAATGTGTGGTTTCCAGTTTTCCTCTCCACTTTCAAGAAGCAAAAAAAATTCCCATCAGCGAGAAAGCCCCCAAAAATAAATAAATCAGAGGGAGGAAGATAACATGGAGTAATTAGACCAAAAAAGATATAGGAAGGATAGAATCCTGCCCTGCTTACTGAGACAGACTTCCACTAAAGCCAGTAAGAGTTTTATTAGAGTAAAAGCTATCTGGCCAAGAAGCAGATGCAGAAGCATAGTCCAGTGGGTGAACTTTGCCCTCAGTTCCACAGGAGCAATTCCCAATGAAACCAATGCAAGTTACATCTACTGATGGAGAAACACAGGCCCATGCTTAACTTTACTACTATGACCAGTCAGTTAAGTCATTTAAATCAATGGCATTTCTCATGGTCCTAAAGTTAAGCATGTTTGGAGGATCGGGGCCTCAGATGGCAGAATGCTAGTAATAAATAGTCAAGTCTTGCTAAACTGCATATTAATTACTTGTTATTTAACAAAGTCTCATTGATAATATATCAGTTTGCACATGCAAAAGCATTTTAATCAGATGAGTGAAGTCTGTATGCATAGGATCAAATTCAGACCTGGGGTAAGCAGGAGGATTTCCAGTTATTTCATTGGCGTTCTGCTTTCACCTCATCTGAACTTGGCCAACAGATATTAGAGGTCAGCAAATACCTTAAGCATTTTTTCTTTCACATTTTCAAAATAACTGAATTAAAGTGGATCTAATTAAGTCTTTAATTATACTGATACTACCTCATTTACGTCAATTTGCCAAATTAATCAGCAGCATGGCTCTGTATAGGATGAATTCGGCCAAATTGAGAAGAGAATTTGGCCCAGTATATTTTTCTCAAAATTATTCCTTATATATTTATTTCTTACAACACAACCAATACAATTAGCTTAATTGATTCTACAGTCTGGTGTCATTTAAATGAACACACTAAAATTACTTAATTAAACTGTTAGAAGCAAAATCAGGGATTCACAAACTATGGCATTTTATTTCAGAGGCCTTTGCTTACATTTGTACAATATATTACATAATTCTCCATTGTCTGCAGAACCTAATATATATTTTATAGCTTTTTTCTATAAGCTTTTCCTTCAATGTTTGTCAACAAATTTTTACAGTCTTGTACAAATCTGAATACTTTGAAACCATTTTCAATAAAATCAGTTACCGTAAGCACACACTACGAAGACTGAAAACGCTTTTCTTAGAAAAGTCGAATGTAAAGGATTCTGACACTCTAGCTTCTACAAACAAAACCTTTTGAAATTACATGTTGTTGTATTGCCAAAAAACAAAGAAAAACATGCCAACCCCTTTTCCCCCAGCCAAAAGAAGTACACAGAACTACAATTAAAACAGTAAAACAATCTGTACAATAAAGTACTGTGTATTAACAGTGCCAGGTATTAAATAGCTTGAATGAACACTTCTGCAATATACAAATGTCTTACAAAGATGTATAATTAACAAGAGAGAGCCTGGGATTCATACAACATAAAATCAATATATGTGAAAACAGTTTTGAGTTGGTTTTGGAGTTTGTACAAGGCATTTTTAAAAAAAAAATTATGTTTAACACTCAGCTAGCTATTTATATTAAAAACAACTATCCTTTTGTGACAGTGTTCATATCAGCAACCACAAACTATATTAACACAGCTTTCTCCTTCTTGAAGTCCCCTCTGTTGCAGCTCGTAATAAAATAAGCATTACAAATGAAATATTTGTTGCTTTAAGGGAAATGAAACATTTACAAGAAAACACAAAAATATAACTGTTATAATCCATTATGAATAAATATACACTTTAAACTGGCTAAATACAATCTTTATACATTGTTTAAGATTTAATACAGTTTGATAGCCATTTTCTTCCTTTTGTCATAATGTATTTTATCAAAATTAAAAAAAATACTGATTCATAGAAAAATGGCAAAGTACAGTAGTTCCATTCCAATTAATGGGTTATTACAACCCATAGTAACCTATTAGCCTAATTCAAACCTGTAAACATTAGTCAGTCTTTTCAAAAGAGAATCTTCATATTTGGTTATCAGGACTGATGTCAAATATCCTACTAACTGCAGGTTTTGAATTTAATATATGTGCTTGACTTATACAATTAAAGCCACTATGAGGTGACTTAGAAGTTAAAAAACAATTAGTTTGTACAAATGAAAATAGGTTCAATATTTGTCATAAATAAATGGAAAAATATCAAATGTTCCAGCTTTAACAAAATACCAGGGAATACACGTACAGTAAGCCTTAACACATCAATTAGGCCCCTCCAACAACTGTATGCTTACTGTACTGTCTCTACAGGCAGTGAACAGCCTCTCCATTTGCCACAGTGGAAGGCCTTCGAGTCACTAGACATACAATTCCCAGACAAGTTGGAAACAATTATTGCTTGAGGAAAAGCAGTTTGTTGTACTTTTTCTTCATAAAAGTGCACTTAAGTGCAAAGTTAGCTTGTCAAGAAACAATTTTTAAATACAAAATAGTGCTTGTCTGAATTTTGTGCCACCGTGCAGTATAAAAAAAGTGGCCCTCAGCAGCCATTAAGTGCAAAGTGCTTTGGCAAGTCCTGCTGTCACCTGCACTCAACTGACATCCCATTTTGTGATGAACTTGACATAGATGGTTCTGCTAAAGTTAACATAACTGCAGCTGTAATGGAACTGGAGGAAGGTGAGGAAGAAGATGATGATGTAATAGCAGCACCTATGACAAAGAAAAACAAAAAGGTTTAAATAAATGTACTAAAATAAAGTTAAAAAAATACTTTGCATGTACATAAGCAACCTCAAAGCAGATAATAAACATTAAAGGGACACCATCAACTTAAAATCTAGCTAGTTAAAATAATAAAAAGAATTAAAAGTAGTTTAACCTGCTCCCAAGTGCCCCTGCCAATTTTTGTGATTTTTACCATCATGTTATAACAAGAGGAGTGCAGATAAGAAACTAATTTTATTTCGTGGCTCTTGTCACATGCCATTAGCGTGGGGTTAACAAAAGGTTCTAACCTTGTCATACAAGAAAGGTCAGTATCCACTGACTCCAACAACTACTACACAGTTTTTAATTAATAATTAATTATTTACAATTTCTTCTTGTTGTGTGAAAGACCAAGACAAACAAGGAAACTGACCGTATGGTCCATTATACAGTACTACATTACTATAAATTACTATTAATATAAGGTGGGTACACAACTGGTTGAAAAACCATATTCAGGGAGTAGTTATCAATGGTTCACTGTTACACTGGGAGGATACATCTAGTCGAGTCCCACAGGGGTCTCTCTCCTGGGCCTGGTACTATTCAATATTTTCATTAATGACTTTGATAGTGGAGTGGAGAAATGTGTTTATAAAATTTGCAGATGACACCATGGTGGGAGGCATTACACGCACTGTGGAGGACAGGATTAGAATTCAAAATGACCTCGATCAGTTGGAGAACTGATCTGAATCAATAAGATGAAATTCAGTAATGACAAATGCAAAGTACTATACTTAGGAAGGAAAAATCAAATGCATAACTACAAAATGGGGAATAACTTGCTAGGCAGTAGTCAGCGGAGTAGCCAGATTCTAACATCGGGGGAGCAAACACATAAAAAAAAGGCACCATCTGACATATCAAATTACTAATTACATACTTTTAAATTAGTTATACATATTTATTTTCTACTTAAAATAAAAACACCAGAATGATCCAGCCATGGAAGCGTTCGCACAGCCAACATTTTGCAGGAGAACTTTAGATTATACTTGGATATACTTGAGATTCTAGAAAGTAAATGATAATACAGCAGTTTATAATTGTCACAGGTTTAAAAAAAATACTGGCCATTTTTTCCAGTTACTAATTTCATTTTAAAATCAATCAATGAAATGCACTTTATTTATAATAGCTCATAATACTGAAGTGTGACCAAGTGGACCTGTTCTTAATGTCTCCTCTGAATACTGTGTGGGTGCCTCACTTTCTGGCTGACACTCTGTCTCCCGGCAACTAATGTCCGGGGCCCTTCCCCACTGCAAGGGGATGCTAAAGGTGTGGGAGAACAAAAAGGTCAGGTGACCTCCTGGCCCAGGAAGGGAACTCAGCAGAGAAGGAGCGGCTGGAAGGGGTTTCAGTTTGGAGCTGGCTGGGGATGTGGAGTGAGGGCAGACGTGGGTGTCTGGCTCACTGCCCCCCCTAGGATGGATCCAGCTGAGGGGTCATGTTCCCCGTACCTACAAGCTCTGTTTTAGACCATGTTCCTGTCATCTAATAAACCTCTGTTTTACTGCCTGGCTAAGAGTCACGTCTGATTGCAAAGTGGCGGTGCAGGACCCTGTGGTTTCCCCAGGACCCTGTCTGGGCAGACTCACTGTAGGAAGTGCACGGAGGGATAGAGGATGCTGAATGCTCCAAGGTCAGAGCCAGGGAGGTGAAACTGTGTAAGCTTCTTGCCCTGAAGACAGTCTGCTCTGGGAGAGGAGGCTCCTCAGAGTCTTGACTGACTTTGTGGGGAGCAGTTCCAGAGCATCACCCAGGAACTCCCTGACATTAAGTCACCAAAAAGCATGACAAATAAGTTTTATGAGAATTGGTGAGCAAAGATCTTGGAGCAGTTCAGGGTTGGACAAAGCAGTAATTTCCCTTAAAGTAGCTCTATTCACGGGGGGGTTTAAACAAAAGACATCTCTACAACACAGGTTGGCAGTCTAACATTTTTGAAACACTGAGTACAGAAAGCTAGGGTTTTTAACCAATTTAAGCTGTTCACACACACATACGACACATACACACACACACACTACACACACACACACAGAGACAGTGCTTAATTTGTGCAAGGGTTTGCCAAGGCTGAGTCCCAGCACCTGTAGGCTTGGACACTCATAGCCCTGGTACCTTTGGGCTTGCTGCGTCAGTTATGAAAGTAAAAAAATTGCTTGAGCCCTGGCATCTTTCATTATGAATTAAGCTCTGATCTAGAGACATTTACTATTCTTTTCAGAGCCTCACCTTGTAGAGGCCTGTGAGTATGTGAGAATCTCAGCTATCATTAACAACAACAAATACAAGATACTAGCCCTCATGGGAGAGGGGCAAAGCTGGAAAATAGGAACTCTAAAAGCTCAAAAACCAGAAGGCAAATAAAAAGAACCTCAATTGTATTATATTTTAAAATCTCATGATTTTTAAGCCAATCTCGGGATATTTGAGGGCTTGCCTCATGATTTTTTGAGTGCTTGGCATTAGCACTAGTAAGGGAATCACTTGCTTTTCAAGGCCATCCAGGATATATCCCTATGAAAAATTGAGGACAAAGGTTATTGTTGGGAGACCGGGCACCATAAGCTGTTGTGTGGTAAGTCACAGGCACTGCTCAGAAACCAGGAAAGGTGAAATCCTGCCCCTTCCCCTATTGAAGTCAAGGGTAAATCCCGCACTGATCAGCACAGACAGAGACAGGCTCCCCCCAAGTGCTGGAGCTGGTCAAACGTTTGATGGGTAGCAGAATCCTAATGCACCACCTCAGTGCAGGACACAGAAGCCCCAAAGGGCGCCTCTTAATACAGGCCAGGTGGCCTGGGGACAGAGTCAGCCCAGCTCCCCTCTCCGCTGACCTTCCTGCTGCCCCGCCAGCCCCACCCGGATTGGAAACGAGCACTGCAGGAGTTGTTTCCAGCGGGGACAGGCTGGGGGAACGTGCTCGGGCAGCAGCAGGAAGGAGGCTGCAGTGCGGGGTGGGGAGTGTGGCGTGTGTGAGGGCTGTAGGGACCCGAGCCACCCTGGTCCCGGCTGAGCATCGAAGCCCTGCCAGGCGGAGGCTGCAGGGCAAGGAGGAGCAGGGCAGGCAGGCAGGCAGGGGGTGATGTGCGGACGCTGCAGGGTGAGACCTTCAACAACTTGCAGTGGCAGCGTGCTGCCCCCACGAGCCTACTGCTCCTCAGCCTCCTCCCCTGCCGCGCTGGGGCAATGTGCTGCCGCCCCTTCCCCTCCTGGCAGAGCCCTCCCCTGCGTGGGTGGCATGCGCCAAGGGGGGCTCAGCTTAGTGAGCAGGGCAGGTGCGAGTGGGTGGAAGCCTCCTTCTCCTCCTCGCCGGGGAGCCAGGCAACTAGCCGACGCCGCCTGCAGCCCCAGAGCGAGCGACTTAGCCGGGCTGGGGATGCACGGGGCGGTGCAAAGCCGAGAGCCAGCCAGTGGCTGCACGCAAAACCCAGCTCCGGACTCTGAGTCCAGAGCCCAGTGCTGGCTGTGCGGAAAGGAGCCACTTTTGGTGAATGTGCTCAGGGGGAGTAGCCGCCACCCCTGCTCCTCCCCACAGCTATGCTACTGGCAGTAGTACTGCTGAAAAGGATCTAGGAGTTATAGTGGATCAAAATTTTAACATGAGCCAAGAACATGATGAAGCTGTGAAAAACGCTAATATCATTCTTGGGTGTATTAAGAGGAAAGTCACATGTAAGACACAGGAGACAATTGTCCCACTCTACTTTGCACTGGGGAGGCCTCAGTTGGAGTACTCTGTCCAGTTTTGGTTGCTACAGTTTAAGAAAGATGTGGACAAACTGGAGAGAGGGGAGCAACAAAAATGATAAAAGGTTTAGAAAAGCTGAGCTATCAGGAAGGTTAAAATAAGTGGGCATGTTTAGTCTTAAGAAAAGAAGACTTGAGGGGGGCACCTGATAGTCTTCAAATATGTTAACGGGTGTACCAAGAGGACTGTAATCAATTGTTCTCCATGTCCACTGAAGGTAGAACAAGAAATAATCTGCTGCAAGGGACATTTAGGTTAGATATTAGGAAAAACTTTCTCATTATAAGGATAATCAAGATCTGGATTAACTTCCCAGCAGAGGTTATATAATCTCCATCACTGGAGATTTTTAAAAATATGTCAATCAAACACCTGTCAGAGATGGTCTAGGTATACTTAGTCCTGCCTCAGTGCTGGGGGATGGACAAGATAACCTACCCCTGTTGCTTCCAGCTTTACATTTCTATGACTTCATTGTGCTGTCAAACACACAAAGTGAACAAATGAAGAATAGAGAAAAATACTATTTCTCTCCAATATCTTTCAGCAGTAATAATAGATATTAGTTACAACAACAGTAGGTATAACATTTTCAGAGAGAAATGTGACTTAAGATGGTGTTCCTTTAAAAGTAATTCATTAAGTAATGCGTCTGAGGCTAATGAAGAGCTAATATTTTATAATTTATCATGGAATCATGATAAATGATTTTATAGTAAATTATGATACTTATTTGTAAAGAAAATCAAGCTGTAATATTGAATTTTGCATACATTTATTAGAAAAAGTTAGTTTTATAATTCTTCAAAAAATGTAGATCCTCTTAGATAATAAAATAGAATATATGCCTCTGAAAATGTTATTTTCATATGCAGTGCTGTTGACTAAAAATGTTGAATGTCTGAATTGTATTTTTGTGGGATCATTTCTACTTGAATTTTTGAAGAATTTCTAGATATCTATACAAACATTTTGCTGTCAGTTTTACAAATGCTATTAATGTGAATACCAGCCCAGGACATTGCACGAATTTGCCATACTTCTCAGACGGCTGCACTGAAATCACGAGAAAGTGTCATGTGGCATTGTCAGGCAGTTTAAGTGCAAACATTTAGGCTTTGTATTTTAAATGATTATATAAAACTAATATTAAATAGAAATGTTTTCATGAATTCCAGTGAAAACCACTTTGCACTTAGAAGTTCCCCTAGTTTTTATAATACAAACATAGCAATCCTGTGCTAGTATAGGAAATAGAAACAGATGAACCTTATTAGGTTTTCATTATCTGAACAAAGGTGCAAAACAGTAAGAAAGTCAGTATAAATGGTGAAAAGTACATTAGATAATTAAAACTGAAATTAAAAAAACCCCAAACTAATCTGTCATTGTTTAAAAAAAGCCCATTCTGGTAAAGCACGTAAGCAACTGTTTAACTTTAAGCACGAGTCAATGTGACTATTTATGTGGTTAAATTTAAGCCCCTGTCTAAATGCTTTGTTGGAGTCGGGCCAAAGATGGAAATTCGATTTTCGAAACATATATGATTTTTTAACCTGACAGTAGTCTTTAAAAAAAAAAAAGGCTGCATTAGTAGTGAAACAATGGGAACTCATATCATGGTTTCTATTGTTGGCATCTATTAAAATGATAAACATACTTGTATGGTATGCTGGAAAAACAATTTTTCATGAAGAGTTACCCAACATTTATGGCAACATAAATGTTACACACGTTACAAAGATCAATCCAGGAAAAACATTCTTTTGGACTTTTAATTTAACTTGTTGGAAATTGACAGGTATATGCATTTGAAGTTTTTGGCAGATATCTAAGGACCAAATTCTTCAGCTACAATGGGTAATCCTACTGCATGGCTCTAACAGAGGACAGAATTTAACCTGAAGTACTTACTTTCCCGTTCCTTTTTCTTCAAGCGCTTTCTTCTTCGGTCAATGGAAGCTACCTCAGATTTTAAGGATAGGTAGTGTTTCCTGATTTCTTGCAGTTTTTCTTGTAGGATTGTTATGCGCTCTGCACTTGTCAGATTTTCCAGGTCAGCTGTGAGTTAAATAACACCTTCGTTAATTATTAATATAGAATTGATCTTTCCATAAAACTTTCTAGTTGTAAATTTTTAGGAGATGTTCAGATCCTATGGGGAGGGTATTGGAAAAGTATCTAGAGGACAAAGCAGCTAAAAACCACAGCAACTTTAGTTGCCATCTGTCACCATAGAGAGACAAGGTGGGTAAGGTCATATATTTTCTTCTTCAGCTCTGTGTAGCTTGAAAGCTTGTCTCTTTCACCAATGGAAATTGGTCCACTAAAAGATATTATATCATCCATCTTATGTCTCTAATACCTTGGAACCACATGGCTACAACACAGCAAAGATCTATCAATACAGATTTTCTCCTCAAACACCAGGAGTGGCAGACAGGCAAATATTTTTGAGGGGGTGGGGGGAACAAACAAGGTTTATTGTTTTATCTTTATGAAGATTAATAAGAATTTTTCCATGATTAAATATCAATAACTGAATCCTTAGATGGGCACAAATGAGGTCAAAAACAGATTAAAGTCTGTGGGCATCAGTCTCAGCTCGCGACAAGCAGAGCTCTGACAAAGAGAGTAGCATGGTCATCAGGGAGCCAGTCAGTTATGGCTTCATGATTCTGTACTACAGTCTGTGCTGGCTCCAATGTGAATTAGAGCATATTAGAGGCTGCTCTAAGTGAGGGACCGTACAATAACTGAGGATCAGTGTAGCATAACAGAGCTCTTCCTCCTTCCCTATCTACTCCTGATATGCCTCTATTTCCCCAGGCATTTTATGTTGGGATGTCAGTAGGAACAGGCACCAGCTCTGATGGTTTTACTCTCACTGAGAGCTCTCCTCTGCCAGGAAATTCACAGCTGACCAGTTATGGTTAAAATTCAATATCTTTGTGCCACCCGAAGCACAAAAAAGAACAGATCTTACCCTGTGTCCGATGTGCAGGAGGGTAGGGAAGAAGGGAATAAAAAAGCATCCTTATGGGTGCTGTGTGGGAAATCTGCACATCTCATTTGAGCGGACTGGTGAGTAAGGTTTGGGTAGAGCAGGCGCATGATTGCACAGCACAGAGCCACATAGTTACAAACTTCTGAAGGAGAACAGAAAGCTATGTCTACTATTCTCTATCAGCAGCAGAAGTGGAATGTGACCCTGGTGTGATGAAGGAACTATTTTAAATCATGTTTCTTACAGTAGTGCCCAAGGACCAACCAAGAATGGGATCCCATTGTGCTAGGCACTATACCCACACAAAGTTGCAATAGATCTTGCTGTAAGCTTTGAGATGGGTGTGTGGATTCTGTCCTCTCAATTTCTTCACAGTTTCAGCAAGCAAAGTTCCTTTACTCTGGAGCTTTACTCACAGATTTAGCATTGGGCTCCAGGGTTTAGAGTTAGATCCTCTGTACTCACAGATCTAGGATTGGGCTCCAAGGGTTCAGAGTCAGTCCTCTGGTCCTTAAAATGACTGAAGATGGCAAGTGAAGAATTACGTGTGTAGGTGAATTCTCTGCTCCTTTTTTATTCATGTGTGCTTGTGGGAGAGGAGAGGATCATGGAGGGTTTTAAGACCAAGACTTAATTATCTGGACTTTTAAAATCAACACCTGGCTCTGAATTGTCCAAAGTTACATTCTAACTTGACCAGTGGAGCTCTTGAAATGGATGTAAAAGCCATACAAAGGTATACAAATGAGATCTCATCACCAAGAAGAGGAAAGTCTTGACAGCTACTTCAGGGTGTGCAGGAAAGCAGTGCCCTTCTATAAAGTTGAAGACATGAAGCCTGAGGGACCTGAATTGGAAGTTGATTTAAAGGCTCCTGATTTCCCAGTTCTATTTTTTAGGAACATAAGGGAGCGGGAGGATTGGCAGAAAAGTCAGAAGGGAGTGAGTACAATTTTAAGCTGCCCTCTTCTCCTATCCCCCTTAAGCCCTGCTACGCTTTCAGCAGTAGCTTGTAGCCCAACAGCCACTTCTAGTTCTCACTTTACAACAAAAACCTAAAGTCTGAGTTTACAATAGAAACAGAGCTGAAAATGGCTGTTGGGCTACAAGCTACTGCTGAAAGGGCAGCTGGACTTATGGAGGACAGGATGAGGGAAAAAGGGTCTTAAATATGTTTGTTACATTAAAGAACAGGTGTTGAAGCCTTTCCCTATGTATTTTCTGTTGCCCTCCTTTTTTCTCCAATGGAAGGATAGTATTGCATTAACTGCTTCCTTCCCAAATTGTTTTCTAAAAAAAGGATTATTTAAAAATAAAAAGTTAAAATGAAGTCACTCTCTAGTACCAGTAAGGCACTGCAGGGTCTGCATTAATCAGCTATTGATGAATTTTTCAAGTGGATTAAAGCACATTCACTCCAACTTCATGCCTCACAACACACCAAAGTTATCCAAGAGCAGCTGACTAATAAACAAAATGGAGAAGTTTATTGCTATAACAGGATATAAATCTGTTCTCGTTCCAGTTTTGCCAAGGTAAAATGGAACACAAAGAAACCTGAGTGACTACCAAATCTGGGAAACTTCTGAGTGATCATCAAAGGGGGTAGGAGGGGAAGGTACACAAGTCAACTTAAATATAAGAAGTATGAAATTCACATCAGTACTGGGCAGTTTGCACAAAAACCTAAGAATGACTTTAAACCCCAGGTGTAAAAAAATAAGTGGTATATAAGGAAGTGCACAGGATTAAAAGTTAATCTTAGAGAAAGATAACTACATTCAGTAACGTTAGGACTGAAAGTAATTCTGAAAGAAAATACTTTAGTATTTTATTTATTATTTCTTACTACAGGAACAAACTAGATCTAGTTTAAAAAAAGGCACTTACACATTTGAAAACTCCATTTATAAACTTTAGGCAAACGATTATTCTGTTCCTTGAGATCAGATTCCTTCTCTCCATTTTTCCCACATTTTCCTGGAGATTGTGTTCTTGCAGGTGATTTGGTATGGTGAGACTTCATTCCAGTGGAAACTGGTTTTGCTGGCTGAGACTTGGTCATACTTTCACCAGCAGAAAGTTCTTCACTGTCACTGCTGTTTGCTGAAGAAACACAAAAATACACAATATAGGTTTATTTTATTAATCAAACCACTAACTCCTCAAGTGCTGGTTCCAAATATCAGAAAAGGGGTTATACCTCTTTTTCAATACAGAAAGGGTAAAATGCATCCCCAGTGAAGAGAGGGAGGTACAGAGTGGGCAGTAGGATCTGAATTGCAACCCATTGTGTGTTGTCCATAGAGGTGGTGCTTGCTTATTTTTATAAAGAAATACTGATTTGTAAGTAGGCCCAAAAATCTAGGTTTGATAATTGTCAAGCGAGGCCTGGTAAAATATGAATAAAATGAATCAAGACAATTTAGAAGCAAGCTGAAGGTAAGTTAGGACACAACCCCAGGTCATATTGTAAATATGTTTGGTCCTAGCTGGTTTCTACAAGTGTTTTAAATAGTGTTAATGTTTTGAAAAATGCTATTTATATTAATAAATATTGCTATGACATTTATGCAGATATTAATTATGGTAAAAAAGTAAATTTAATATAAATTAATTAATGAGCATTATTATAATTGATTATAAAAAGGGTAGCACACTAATTTTAGATTAGGTACATGCATCCACCACCAAGGTACCGTTAGAGAAAGGATTATGCCCATTCTTGTCATTTAGATATTGTGCACCCCATAATGCATCGTTTCCTCTTCGAATTTGAGTATAAATGCAGTATAGATTATATTGTAATGCAGGGGTGGGCAAACTTTTTGGCCCAAGGGCCACATCTGGGGAGGAAATTCATGCAGGGCTCTGAATGTAGGGCTCGGGCAGGGATTTGGGGTGCAGGAGGGAGTGGGTGCAGTGTGCAGGAAGGGGCGCAGGGCAAGAGATAGGGGAAGAGCGTACGAGGAGACTCAGGGAAGTGGGTTGGGGTGCAGGAGGGGATGCAGAGTACAGAAGGGGGCTCAAGGCAGGGGATTGGGGTGGGGCTCAGGGCAGGGGGCTGGGGTGCGAGGTGCAGCAGTGGGTTGGGATGCTGGCAGGGTGCAGGCAGGGGGCTCAGGGCAGAGAGTGTGGGGTACAGGAGAGGTTCGGCCTCCAGCCTGCTGCCGCTTACCTGGAATGGCTCCAAAGTAGCAGCAGCACACCAGGGCCAGGGCAGGCTCCCTGCCTGCCTGCCCTGGGTCTGTGCTGCTCCCGGAAGCAGCCAGCACCCTGTCCCTGCAGCCCCTAGGGGAGGGGAACAGAGGGCTCCGTGTGCTGCCCTCACCTGTGGGTACTGTCTCTGAAGCTCCCATTGGCTGCGGTTCCCCATTCCCGGACAATGGTAGCTGTGTGGGGCGGTGCCTGCAGGCGAGGCAGCACACGGAGCCCTCTGCTCCCCTTCCCTTGGGGCCACAGGGACATGGTGCCGGCTGCTTCTGGGAGTGGTGCCACGGGGTGGCAATCCTGCGGGCTGGATCCAAAGCCCTGACAGTCCAGATCCAGCTAGCGGGCCATAGTTTGCACACCCCGTTTTAATGCCTGTTTGCTTAAATATTTTATATTAAATAAAGTTATTAATTTTATCACTTACTGAGTCATTTCACAGTCCTCCACTAAATTAAATTATCTGCAACCGCCCTTCAGGCTCAAACCGTAAAGGATTCAGTTTGGCTTTATTTGTTTTTTTTAAATTACTAAGGGGGAACATATAAATCTAAGGTTACACATGACCTGCCCTTAAGGTAAGTAAATGGGTAGGTAGTGGGGTATGTGTGAAAAAATAAAAGTCAAACTTCTGCCGCTGAAAGTCCTGCACAAAAACTGTCTACTTGAGACTTGTGTAGGGAAGAGTGAATTTCACCTCAGAATTGTTCAGGTAACAACACAAACTAAATATTTTAGAGTACATTCAGTAAAGATGAAGCCTCATTTAGAGGATAATGCAGAGCAAATGTTTAGTTTCATAGTGCAGGCAGGAAAATGATCTATATATTCACTAATTAACATCTACTTATGAGGACATCCTGATGTTGCCTTTTCATTTTTTATCTGGTTTACTTTAAAAGTCAGATGAAGTTCTAATATGCAGCAAATAGTTTAGGTGGATGAATACAAGTCCTGTGTAATTACACTGGTGGTACTGTGCAAATAATAATACCACCTCTAAATTATGTGAAATTGTGTGAAAACTGATCTTGCATAGTATGTAAGTTCACTTTGCATAGTGTTCCTATTCCCCTCCTTAAAATGTATGTATTTCTACACCCCAAAATATTTTCTTTCCTTCCCTCTTTGACAAAAACAGGCCCTGTAAAGTGCCATGTGCTTGCAAGTCCCACTGAATTCAATGGGAGCTGAAGGCTTTGAGCACCTTATAGGATCAGTCTGAGAAACAGCATAGCAAGAAATTTTAAATACTCTTGCACTCAGCGAAAACAGCTTCATCATTTTAACATTTATTATGAAGTCTCTACTTAGCACATTTTTCTAAAATGTTATCTTTATAGAAACACTTCCTTCACTTGTCATTCAAATACAAGATGTTCTCTAAGTCTAGGTTTCATTTTGCACCAAGTTGCTATACTTACTAGTTTTGCTCTTCTTTTTGTTGTTCACCACTGATGTTTTGTGGCTTCTTTTCTGCTTTTTTGAGGAACCGCCTCCTCCCTGAGCATCTTTAAGTCTTTTTTGACCTGTACAGACTCCAATTTTAACAAATCATTAAATTATTGGTGAAAACACTATATACAACTTTGTATTTTAGGTGTTAAGGCATATTTATCTATATTAAAGCCTCAGGCAGATCCTCTGAGATTTAACTTTACAGACAATCGTGATTTTTCTTCTCAGCTGCCATTAGCAGGATTTAATTATTTTATGTGTAAACAACAGTAACTGATACTGGGGGTGGGTGAGAAGCAAAGTTTGCTAATAAAAGAGAAAATGTGTTAGATGTTTGCAAGTAACTAGTAGGTCATATGATTCAATATAATTTTTCCTGACATACATGGACATTTTGGTGTTCAAGAACTGCAAATTAAACAGGCATTTGTTCAGATGACAAATTTATCAAGATTCATTAAAAGTGAAAGAATCTGAAAAGACCTCCACTTCTCTTTGATAATAATACAGATTTTAAAAAACCAACAGTACCAACAATATTATCAGAGTGCATTCATAGAACATGTAAGGCACCAATCAACAGTATCAGGTTGGGGTTTTTTTGGTTGTTTTGTTTTTTTTTCAGATGAGATGGGGTAAGTATGAACTCTAAAATTTAGGAATCCCTCTGGCTGGTGAATCAGAAGCATCCAGCAATATCATAATAAAGTAAGATCCCACCATCCTACGAATAAAGTCCATTAACATATGTCAACCATTCTCTTTTCTTTTATAGTAAAAAAAAAAAAAAAAAAGCACTTAGAAACTCTTCATCAGTGTAATGAGACATGGACAGCACGTTACAGCTTAATTTCAAGAAAAAAAAATAACGCCATGGTGCATTAAACCTGCTTGAATGGTTTTCTGTGGAAATGAAAGTGTTTTGAAGTCTAGCAGACAATTCTGAAGTACCAACAGCCTTTCATTTTGCCTTTTCCCCACCTCTCTGCTTCTCAGATTTAAAAAGTGAAAGTGAAAAACATTGGTATTTATGGCCGTAGGGAATAAAACTAGAGGAGGAAGGGAAAAATGAAATAGATTCTAGGACATCTGGTTTAAAAAAAAAAATCCAATGGGAACTGTAAAGACTCAGAAACTGCCTGATTTACAGATACTATGGGCTCCTGTAGCAAAATCATTTTAAAATTAAGAAAAAGATGGTTACTCTCCTTTGTAACTGTTGTTCTTCAAGATGTGTTGCTCATATCCATTCCAATTAGCTGTGCATGCTTCTGCATGCACGATCGTTGGAAGAGTTTTACCCCAGCAACACTTGGTCGGTCGGCTGAGGTGCCCACTGGAGTGGCGCCCTTATGGTGCCAGATACATGCCCCTGCCAACCCAGCGTCCCCTCAGTTTCTTCTTGCCGGCTACTCTGACAGAGGGGAAGGAGGGCGGGTTTGGGATGGATATGAACACCACATCTCAAAGAACAACAGTTACAAAGGTGAGTAACTGTCTTTCCTTCTTTGAGTGCTTGCTCATATTGATTCCAATTAAGTGACTCCCAAGCCTTACCTAGGTGGTGAGGTTGGAGTGAGATGTTGCGGAGTGAAGGACTGCTGAACCAAATGCTGCATCACCCCTGGACTGCTCCACTATCGCATAGTGGGAAGCGAAGGTATGTACTGATGACCAAGTTCCTGCCCTACAGATCTCCTGTATGGGCATGTAAGGAGGCGCCCTGGCTCCCCGCCGCGCCTAAGGGGGACGAGCCAGAGCAGGCGCCTCAGTGGGCGGCGTCAGCACGGCCTGTCCCCGCCCCCCGGAAGTCAAGGGGCGGGACAGGAAGTATAAAAGCCCGGCCCCAGCGCTCAGTTGGAAGCAGGCTGCCGGAGAGGACAGACGCTGGTGCCCGGGCTCCCGCCGGACCGGACCTGCCCCACACCCACTACCCCGAGGAGCGCTGGCCTGACCTGCCCCGCGTCCACTACCCGGAGGAGCGCTGCCCGGACCTGCCTCGCGCCCACTACCCGGAGGAACGCTGGCCGGACCTGCCCCGCGCCCACTACCCAGAGGAGTGCTGGCTGGACTTGCCTCAGACCCGGTACCCGGAGGAACGTTGGCCTGACCTGCCGTGTGCCCGATACCCCGAGGAGTGGCCTGAGCTTCCCCACGACCGGTACCCGGAGGAACCCATGGTCTGGGACCCACCAGATGACGCCGGTAAGGACCAGGTACCCAGAGAGGGGGAGGTTGGAAGTAGCCCGGGGATAGCCGACCCTGGTTTGGCTCCTGAAGAGCCCGAACCCATGTCAGTGTGTTGCGGCCAGGATCCCCACTGACCACAGCGGGTCTTGACCGCTGCTAGGGCCCCGGGCTGGAACGCAGTGGAGTGGGAGGGCCTGCGTTCCCCCTGCCACCCGTAACCGGGTGGCAGACTCCCCCTCTTCCCGCCTATTGCCACTGCTCTGCCCTGACCCAAAGGGCCAGGGTGAATTAGACTTGTGTTTGGTGCCCCGCCCGAACCAAGGGCTGGGCCCCGTTGTCTTTGCTACTGCTCTGCCCTGACCCAAAGGGCCAGAGCGAATTAGACTTGGGTTTGGTGCCCCGCCCGAACCAAGGGCTGGGCCCCGTTGACTTTGCCACTGCTCTGCCCTGACCCAAAGGGCCAGAGCTAATTAGACTTGTGTTTAGTGCCCCGCCCGAACCAAGGGCTGGGCCCCGTTGACTTTGCTACTGCTCTGCCCTGACCCAAAGGGCCAGAGCGAATTAGACTTGTGTTTGGTGCCCCGCCCGAACCAAGGGCTGGGCCCCGTTGACTTTGCTACTGCTCTGCCCTGACCCAAAGGGCCAGAGCTAACTAGACTTGTGTTTGGTGCCCCGCCCGAGCCAAGGGCCCGAGCTGATACTATGTTTGCTCAGCCCCTGCTAGGGGCCTGAGCCTGAACTATTACTGCCCGGCCTGTCCAAGGGCCCGAGCTGATACTGTGTTTGCTCAGCCCCTGCTAGGGGCCTGAGCCTGAACTATTACTGCCCGGCCTGTCCAAGGGCCTGGGCTGATACTGTGTTTGCTCAGCCCCGCTGGAGGCCTGAGCCTGAACTATTGCTGCCCGCCCTGTCCAAGGGCCGTGGCTTATTGACTTTGAGAGCCCCGACCCCGGCTAGAGGGCCGGGGCTCTACCCTGTTTACAGACCCTGTACCCCGCTCAACACCTGCCGAGGGCTAAGCCTATCCGGACTGCGGCGCGCAAGGAGGCGCCCTAGCTCCCCGCCGCGCCTGAGGGGGACGAGCCCTGACACAACCGGCTTACAGGGCACATGAGCCAGGAAGCCAGAGGACAAAGCTTGAGCCCTAGGAGAGTGGGCAGTAAGGTGAACGGGGAACCCATGAGCCTGGATATGACCAGGTTGAGGTCCCATGTAGGGGTCAGATGTTGAATTTGTGGGTACAGACGTTCCAATCCCTTGAGGAACCTGCTGACCATGGCATTGGAGAAAACTGAGAGCCCGTTTTCGCCTGAGTGGAAGGCTGAAATTGCTGCTAGGTGTACTCTGATGGATGAAACTGCTAGGCCTTGCTGTTTCAAGGACAAGAGATAATCTAGGATGGTAGGTACTGGGACCTCCAGAGAGGCAGTATTGCTCAGGGCACACCAGCAGGAGAAATGCTTTCACTCGGCCAGATATGTGGACCTAGTAGAGGGCATTCTACTACCCAAGAGTACGTGCTGCACCGAGCGGGAACAATGCAGCTCAGATTGAGTTAGCCATGCAGCATCCATGCTGTGAGATGGAGGAGTTGCAGGTCTGGATGACACAGTCGGCCGTGCTCCTGAGTGATCAGGTCCGGCCACAATGGCAGTGGAATTGGTGTGGTCACCGACAGATCGAGGAGAGTGGTGTACCAATGTTGCCTCGGCGATCAAGATTAAGCGGGCCTTGTCTCTTTGCAATTTTAGAAGGACCTTGTGGACCAGTGGGAATGGAGGAAAGGCCTAGAGCAGATGGTCTTTCCACGGCATCAGGAAGGCATCCGATAGGGAGCCTAGGGAGCACCCCTGGAGAGAGCAGAACACCTGGCACTTCCGATTTTTGCAAGAGGCGAAAAGATCTATGTGGGGAAACCCCCACTTCTGGAAAACAGAATGGATAATGTCCGAGCGAATCGACCACTGAAGAGCCAGGAAGGACCTGCTGAGGTGATCTGCCAAGGTGTTCTGGACTCCTGGGAGAAACGATGCCACTAGGTCAATCGAGTGGGTTCTGCAGAATTCCCACAGGTGAATGGCTTCCTGACAGAGGGGGGACAATCGGGCTCCCCCTTGCTTGTTGATGTAAAACATGGCTGTTGTGTTGTCTGTCAAGACTGCGATACAATGGCTCTGAAGGTGTTTGCAGAACACGTGACATGCCAGGCGTACTGCTCTCAGTTCCCATATGTTGATGTGCAAGGTTACCTCTTGTGTGGACCAAAGGCCCCATGTGCGAAGATCTGCAAGGTGAGCACCCCAGCACAGAGATAATGCATCCGTGGTTAGGACTAGGGAGGGCTGTGGGGCATGAAATGGCATCCTCCCACATACGAAGTTGGGGTTCAGCCACCAAGCCAGGGATGTTAAGAGTTCCGTCGGTACCTTGAGCACCGTGTCTAGATTGTCTCAGCCTGGACGGTAGACTGATGAGAGCCAGGCCTGAAGTGGATGGAAGGGTAGTCTGGCATGTCTGGTCACAAAGGTGCAAGACGCCATGTGTCCCAGTAGACCGAGGCATGTGCATGCTGTCGAGGTCGGGAAGCTTCGGAGGCCATGGATAATGCTCGCCATGGCATGGAAGAGGGCATGTGGTAGGCATGCCTGGGTGACATTTGAATCCAGGACTGCTTTGATGAAGTCTATTCTTTGGGTCGGCTGCAAAGTGGACTTTTTGACACTGAGCAGCAGACCCAGCTGTCTGAACAAGTTCATGGTGAACTGAACATGGGATTGCATCTGGAGCTCGGATCGACCCCGAATAGTCTTTCGAGTACGTCAAGGTACGGAAACGCTTGGATCCGATATTGACGGAGTGAGGCAGCTAAGACAGCCATATACTTCAAAAACACTCTTGGTGCTGTGGATAGGCCGAAGGGGAGGACAGTAAACTGGAAGTGTTGCTGACCGACCACAAAGCAAAGGAAGCACCTGTGCGGCGGGTAGATCGCTATGTGGAAGTATGCGTCCCTCGTGTCAAGGGCAGCGTACCAATCTCCAGGATCCAGGGAAGGGATAATGGTCCCCAGGGAAACCATGCAGAACTTCAACTTTACCACAAATTTGTTGAGTCCGTGCAAGTCCAGAATGGGCCGTAGGACGCCCCCGCTTTGCGTTGGGAATCAGGAAGTAGCAGGAGTAAAACCTCCTGCCCCTCAGATCCCTTGGAACCTCCTCCATAGCTCCGATAGTTAGGAGCGTTTGCACCTCCTGTAGAAGAAGTTGCTCGTGAGAGGAATCCCTGAAAAAGGACGGGGAGGAAGGGTAGAAAGGGTGGGACAAAGCAAAGTATCCACTTTCTACTGTGAGTAGGACCCAGAGGTCTGACGTTACGCGGGACCACGCAGGGAGGAAATAGGAGAGGCAGTAGGTGAAAGGTGGAGAAGGATCCTGTAACGAGACTGGTGCTCCGCCCTCGGGCGCATCTTCAAAAGTTTGTTTGGGCCCCGCCGATGGCTTGGGGGGGCCTTGGTTCTGGCCTGTCTGAGGACCAGATTGCCTCCTTCTACCACAGCGGCCGTGTCTTCTAGAAAAGTTCTGTATCGGCTGGGGATTAGGGTAGGTGCACTGCGTTTGGGGTTGGAAGGGCCTACGTTGCATCACCGGGGAATGCATGCCCAATGAGCGCATGATGGCCTGGTTATCCTTCAGACTCTGGAGTCTGGAGTCAGTTTTGTCTGAAAATAACCCCTGGCCAACAAAGGGCAGGTCCTGAATTGTTTGTTGCAGCTCCTGTAGAAGACCGGACACCTTCAGCCACGAGATAAGCTCGAGGCTAGAGTCCTAGCCGCCGAGTCTGCCGCATCTATCGAAGCCTGGAAGGATGTCCTGGCTACTTTCTTGTCCTTCTCTAGCAAAGCCCCGAACTCCTCCCTGGACTCCTGAGGAACCAGCTCTTTGAACTTCCCCATCAAGTTCCAGGTATTATAATTATAACGGCTCAAGAGGGCCTGCTGGTTAGCCACTCTGAGTCGTAGGCCACCAGTTGAATAGATCGTGCGCCCGAATAAATCCAGGTTTCTAGCGTCCTTGGATTTAGGAGCGTAAGCTTGTTGACTGTGTTGTTCCCTCTCATTAATGGACTGTACAATGAGGGAGTGCAGTTGGGGGTGAATGTACAAGTACTCATAGTTTTTGGAGGGGACCAAGTACTTCCTCTCCACACCCTTGGCAGTAGGAGGAATAGACACCGGAGACTGCCAGATTGTACTGGAATTAGCCTGGATGGTCTGGATGAACGGCAAGGCTATACGTGTGGGGGCATCGGCAGAGAAAATGTCCACCACCAGATCCTCGACCTCCTCCATCTCGAGGTTCATGTTTTGTGCCATCCTATGAAGCAAGTCTTGGAGCGCATGGAGGTCTATAGGTGGTGGGTCAGAGGAGTACGTGCCTGCCACCGCCTCGTCAGGGGAGGAGGAGGAGGATACGCCTGGGACTAATGGGTCCTGGGGTAAGTCCTGCTGGGGGGAGGAGGCAGGGTGTCCGGCTGCCCTAGGTCCTCCATGCTAGGGGCATGGGCCTGAGCTGAGGGTAGGGCCATTGCCTCCGAGCCGCCCCTGGGGGGGAGGGGAGGGGCGACTGACAGTGGCCTCTGGGACCCGAGGTTCTGAGGCGGCAGAACAAGAAGCTCCCGATGGGACACCTTGGGCCTGATGGTATGCCCAAGGGGTCCAAAAGGACCACTGTGAGGGTCCCTGCTCCTCGTTGTGCCATTGGCTAGTGCTGTCTGTGTCTTGGTCATGGACGTGGTAGCCACATTCCGTTTGGGACGACCTCGAGTTGGGGCAAGAAGGCCAAGGTGGAGCTGATCGCTCATGCTGGGTTGCACTGTTATGCATTGTTGGCCCGCGTCACGGGAACGGAGATCGGCACCATGGACTCGAGCAGTACCATGATCTGGACCAGGACCGACAGTCGTATCGGTGCCGGGAGGTAGATCTGGACCTCGATGAAGATCTACAGGCAGAGCGGCACCAGGATCAGTACCGGGAGCTGGACCGGTACCGACCGCATCGGCAAGGAGATCTTCTTGAGCCGGAGCGGTGCTGCAAGTACGACCGGCGCTGAGATGGTGATCAGTGCCAGGACTGCGAGTGGTGCCACGGAGGAGACCAGCGCCTGGATCGGGACCGTGATGGTCCTGGCTCAGTGAGTGCAATCAGGTCGCAAGCAGGGGAGAAAGTCTCTGGGGTGGAAGGCAGGCCGAGCTTGAACCACGGTGTGCACCAGGGAGCTTATGTGCACTGGACTCAACAGCGCTTACAGCACTGGAATCGATGGTGCCGGAGATGGACCCTTCGCGGGGTGGTCCGGCACGGGACGCTGCTCCAAGGGGGGCACAGCCAGTGCCGTTAACTGTACAGGAGTGGCAGGTTGCTTGTGCTGCTTCCTGGCTCCCGGAGACAGCGAGCGGTGCCGCGCTGGTAATGGTGCCGGAGACGTCCAATGCCAGGAGTCTTTGCTGATGTCAGGTTGATCTGGTGCTGGTGGCGCACTTCGGACCGACGGCGCCGGGTCTCTGCATGGGGCAGAGAGCGTCGGGCTAAGTGCCGCTTTCATGAGGAGCTGCTTCAAACAAAAGTCCCGCACTTATCTGATTGATGGGATTCCCCCAGGCACTTCAGACAGGAGGCGTGGGGGTCTCCTGTAGGCATCGGCTTGAGGCAGGCCGAGCAGCGTTTGAAGCCCGGAGACCTAGGCATGGGCCCGATACTGGAAAGGAGGGAACGGGAGAAACCCCTTACCTTCAATTACTATATACACTAACTACAAAAACTACTATTAACTACGACTAGAAACTACTAACAACTACACTATAACAACTATCTACAGCTATAAATGAGCAAAGAGCTAGGGAAGTGGAGATCAGCTATGCCGTGCTCCACAGTTCCAATGACCATCACGGGTGCTAAGAAGGAACTGAGGGGGCGCTAGATCGGCAGGGGCATATATCTGGCGCCATAAGGGCGCCACTCCAGGGGGCGCCTCAGCCGACCCACCAAGTGTTGCTAGGGTAAAAATCTTCCGACGATCGTGCACGCAGCGCGCACACACCTAATTGGAATTGATATGAGCAAGCACTTGAAGAACTACAGACTCATGCTCAATCCTGTTTTTAAACATGGACACTTTTCATTTTACAAATGGAGAAGCATGACCACAAAAATTGGAGAGGTGCTTGGAATATAACGTGACCCAATATAACATGGGTTCGCATACAACGTGGTAAAGCTCTGACATGCTGCTCTGAGCAGTGTGTTAAGGGTGCTGGGCTGGGGCCAAGGGGTTGGATAAGGGGCAGAGGGTCTCAGGGGTGGTCAGAGGCTCCCCCCCACAGGATCTAGAAGGCAGGATATGTGTGGGGGCAATTTTAGGGGTCTCACAGTCTCAGAGTGGCCCGGGGGATTTGCGGGGGGCCAGGAGCAGCCTGCTCTGCTTCCCTCGCCCACCTCCCCTCCATCCGTCGCCTGTCCCTCCCCCTCCCCAAGGCTGGGGCTTGGGCTGGGGCAAGGAAAGCTGAGCAGGCTGGGGATGGGGACAGGGAATGGATCACTTGATGATTTACCTGTTCTGTTCATTCCCTCTGGGGCACCTGGCATTGGCCACTGTCAGAAGACAGGATACTGGGCTAGACAGACCTTTGGTCTGACCCAGTAGGGCCATTCTTATGTTCTTAAACCAATCTCCAAGTAACGCAGCAACAGTTAAACACAAATAAATTAGCAGTATAAGAAACGAGAGGAGGAATATATATTCGACAACTCAGGTTTTCTCCTTACCTTTTTCAGTATGTTCTGATTCTTGTTGATTACTACTGCTAGAGCTGACGCTGGCATCAAAGCCTGTTGGAGAAACATTTCCTTCAGACTGAAGGTCCTGCAGCTCCCCTACAACACTATCCACTTCAATTGTGCTATCAGTTTCACTCTTGATGCTTCGTATCTCTTCTTGATTTGGTGCCAATGTCTCTGAGACTGTTACACTGGACTGATGTCTACTAGAATCTGTTACAGTGACAGATGAAGGTGATTCAGGGGTTGTAGGAGGAGTATTTAGCACTGAATTACTCCCACTGCTTGGAAATTCAACTTTCTTGTCACTCATTTCCGTTGGTTTCTCCTCAACAGGTTTAACATCTATGCTGGCTAGTAAAGGCTTTTCTAGTTCAGAGCTGGGCAAAGAAACCTCTTCTGCAAGAGTCTCCATCTGCTCCTCTACTGCAGGATCCTCAGAAGCATGTGGGGGTGAGGCTGCAGCCTCTGTGTCAGAGTCTGAAAAAAGTTCTTTCAATGTTTTCTTGGGCCACTGTCCCTGTATACTAGACCATACATCTTTTCTATCCTTAGCTCTGGTATTCTGAGGTCTTTCATCAGAGTTGTTTAGAAGCTTTATTCTTTTTTCTGCCACTTCAGAAAACCCTGAGTAGAAACCACTTGTCCTTAAAGACTTCCTTTTCTCCTCTATCCCATTGTATTTCTTAGTTGGCATTATTTTTAGTTTAGATTTGTCCTCCTCATCTTCATCTGAGGAGCTGTTACTACTATGTTCTAAGCTATGGGAGTCTTTGCTCTTGGACTTTTCATCCTTTCTATTAGGTGACCCAGTCTTGACACATTCCTCTGTGATGCAATACCTTCGCTTACCACGTTTTACCTGTGGCTTTGTTATTTTATCTACTACCTCCTTTTTGACCTCCTTTCTCTTCTTTGTAGCTTCATCCTCTCCTTCATAGTCCATATCATCAGATAATTCTTCCAGCTCTTTCCGCAATTTTTCTGGTGATTTGGATACTGATTTAAGTGGTGCTACATCTGCAAGGGCTTTCTCCTCTTCTTGGGGAGATGAGCTGCTCTGCTCTTCTTTTGGACAGAATTCACTTTTGTCCTGGCTCACAGTCTCATCTGGAGATTCCTCCTTGCCACCATTATGTACATTCTGGGCACTTTGGTCATCTTCCTGGTCACTATCCTCAGCAGAACTTTCTGAAGCTATTAAAAAAAAATCTGTTACAAGTAATACTGAAAAAACAACTAGAAGATAGCAATGCACACTAAAGCTAGTATTATTAAAATCTTTTTTCATGTACCCAGTAGGAAAAAGAAACAGATTATTTTCAAAAACTTCATTTTATTAGCAAGTGTAATAGCTAGATGAGGAGCAATGCTTGTCAGTTTGCAAATCCCATATAATAAAACATCTCCACGGAATTCCTCTAAGGTATTTGCATACCCTTAACTAAGATTTGGGTGCTCTGGAGGGTAGGGAGCAGCCCAGGGGAGCTGCTGCTGCTGGAGGGAGGGCAGTGGCCCATGGCCAGGGGCGGCTCTAGCTTTTTTGCTGCCCCAAGCACGGCAGGCAGGCAGCGTTTGGCAGCTTGCCTGCGGGAGGTCCCCGGTCCTGTGGCTTCGGCGTACCCACTGCCAAATTGCTGCTGAATCCACGGGACTGGCGGACCTCCCGCAGGCAAGCTGTCAAAGGGAGCCTGACTGCCGCCCTCACAGGGAACGGCAGGGCGTCCCCCCCACCTCCAGCTTGCCGCTCCAAGCGTGCGCTTGGAGCGCTGGTGCCTGGAGCCGCCGCTGCCCATGGCCCCTGCTAGTGCTGGGAGGAGGGCACAGCTGAGGAGGCTCTGCATGCTGCCCCTGCCCTGAGTGACTGGGAACAGTAGCCAATGGGAGCTGCGGGGGCATCACCTGTGGACACAGGCAGCACGTGGAACCACCTGGCAGCACCTCTGCCTGGGAGCCTGATAGCCCCCTTCCCCTCCCAAGATAAGTGCTGCCCAGAGCCCTCTCCCCCTCCCACACCTCAACCGCCTGCCTCTACCCTGAGCTCCCTCCCAAACACAAACTCCTGCTGCTGCTGGGGAGGAGGGACATGGTTGCCTGAGACTGCCCCAGCAGCAGCCGGTGTGGCTAGCCTGGGGGCTACCTGAGCCGCCAGTTCTGGGAGTTCTGAGCTGCAGAACTCCCAGAAAGTCATGGAATCCGTGACCTCCATGACAAACTCTCAGCCTTATTGATAGTTTGCTTCAATTGCTCTGTACTGTCACTTTTAAATATTGATAAAATGATTATATACTGAATTAGAAAGTCTATGTACAATACCTTGTAGCCCATTAAGGATAGAAGTAATTTCTATGGATTTAACTGGAGAGTTTTTGGCTTCAGTGCTGTCAAGTTTGGACTCAGTCTCTGGTGATGTGCTCGTGTGAAAGGGTGGTTTTGACAAGCGTCGCAATTTACAATTTTTAGGAGAATACTTCTCATCCTTCTCTTTGTCAGTTTTATTCTAGGTTAAGGAAAAAAACATTTTAAAAACTCTTCTAATGCTAACATATAATTTAAGGTGAATTACAATTAGCAATGCAGACAGTGATTTTGAACACAAAACCTAAGAATAAGTTTTTCTTTGTTCCTTTACAAGGATATGCAAGTACTGTATTTTGTCTTATGCACAAGTATTAATACCAAAAATGCGAATTCCTTAACACTTATATCTGACAAGGAATATTCTCAGCATTTAAGGGCTAAACTGTTCTTCCACTATGCTAGACCCTGCAGTAAGGGATATTGCAGAAAGAAGGCATGACTGTTGTGACAGCTTGGATTGAATGGCACGCTCTTGTGCTGTGCTAATGCGGAAGGAGGAGAGGCTATAGGCAAGTCTGGCTCTATCAGCGGCACTGGATTCTGTCTGTTACAGCTATCCCCCTATCCCATTTTGTTTCTTACAGCTGTCCCCATACTCCATTTTGTTTTTGTTCTCCTCCTGTGGCCGCCCTTCCCTGGCTGTTAAGTCGTTTACCAGGGCCACTGCCCTTCTCAAAGGGAGGGCCCCTTAAGTTGTTTAACAAGAGCCATTGCCCTTCTCAAAGGGATGGCCACTTGTGCTGCGTGCTAAATGGGACCACTGCCCTGTTCAAAGGGTTAGTCCTGTTATTACCTCGTTGAACCTGGGCTCGGTGTAGGGCAGGCAATGTCCAGAGCTGCAAGACCTATTGTGTTTTTAAGATCCTGGGCATGAATCATAGGCCTCATGTGCTTTTGAGTCACCTATTGCACAGGACTCTGCCCAGGCATGTCTCTGTGCTTACCTGCAGTTTTTTCCCTGTGCCTCCTCCCCTGTGACAGAGGGAGCCTATCAGGATTACTGGCGGGTAACTGCCTGAGTTTGCCTTTAAAAACAGACATTTTTGAAACAAACATCAGAAAGGTTCCTGCATTGCTGCCTGGTCTGATCAGCCAGGGGTTTTGGGGGGTCCTTTCTCTGCTCTCGTTTTATTTTTGAGCGTACCCCCCGTTTTTTAACCCCCCCACGAAGAACGAATTGCTACCTGAGAGATCTCATGATTATTAAGACTGTACCGAGCCCTCCTTGCTTCTTCTGATGTTGCTGCTGCTTCTGCCTTTGCTGCTGCTTTGGGGACTAGTAAGAATCCCTCTGTGAAACTTTCTGTACTTTTATTTTATTACTTTAGCTGCTGGCTCTGTTTCCCTAGCACACAGACTCAAGCTAAACCTTGGTCTGTGTCTTAAAACCTCTCTTAAACTCCGCAGCGCTTTGCTGCTAAAAATAAGTTTGTGCCGCTGCTAAGCTCTGCTCCTGTGGGCTTTGCCTCGGGGCTCCCTGCTTTCAGCTGTATCCCTTGGCTTCCTTGGGAGCTGTATCCTGGGCACATACCACTCTGCCCTCTGTGACTTCCCCAGAGCATAAGGTGCACCATAGGTTTTGGTTTTTTTTAGTTTAATAAGTCATAGTTTGTTAAGATTGTAGAGCTTAGAAGTTAACCTGCCTTGTTATAGTTTACTGTTTTGTTGCTCCGTATAGTTGCTTGTTATAGTTTTGCTTAGAATTGTGATATTTGTTGTTTTGCCTAGTCGTTGGTTAAGATAGATAAGGTTTTTGCTGCTTAAATTTGTCTTCCTGCTGTCCCGATCTCTCCCTGAACTTTCCCGTGTCTGTTTTTCCCTGCTCCAATCTCCCTCTCTGTGTGCTTCTCCGTGTCTCCCTGTTATAACCCCTTTGCTACTTTTCCCTCCGCATCTGCATTGTCTCCAAACTTCCCAATTCCTTGCTGCTTTCCCCCCTGCGTCAGCATCACCCTCCGAACTTCCCAAACCCCTGGCTGCTTCTCCCCCTGTATAACGTCCCAAACCCTTTGCTGCTTTTCCCCCCGCATCTGCACTCTCTCCGAACTTCCCAACTCCTTGCTGCTTCCCCCCCCGTGTCTGCATCACCCTCCGAACTTCCCAAACCCCTTGCTGCTTCTCCCCCTGTATAACTTCCCTAACCCTTTGCTGCTTTTTCCCCCGCATCTGCACTCTCTCCGAACTTCCCAACTCCTTGCTGCTTCCCCCTCTGCGTCTGCATCACCCTCCGAACTTCCCAAACCCCTTGCTGCTTCTCCCCCGTGAAGCTTCCCAAACCCTTTGCCGCTTTTTTTCCTTTGTTTTTGGCGTCCGCTTGTTGCTTAAACCTCTCTCTAGCCCTTCTTTACACTTCTCCGCTGCCCCTCCCCTACCAAAGATCACCATCACACTGCTCCGTTGTCCTCACCCTGCAGGGCTTCAGAGTCCCTCCCTGCTTCCAGCCGCACTCTCCTCTCATCAGTTGCCACTAATCATTCACTCCCCTCCCCCCTCCTGTTCCTTGACAGATTATCTGCTATCCTAGCCTCACAAATTAAGTCATTACTTTTCTTTTATACCGTTACATTGCATAAGTTCACCTATATTCACATTTTACTTGTAATTATAACACCCCATTGGTTGCTTCCACTTTTCTGATATACTTTGTATCTGCATTGATACCATTGTGTTACATTGTGTATAAGGCCACTAATCACTTAATACATTCCATCTAAGATTGTTGACCATTTTATATAAGAGCTACCATTTTATTTTGCATTTCTTTTGATATGCTTATTGACTGTACTGTACCCATTGTGCTGAACCCCACTTACTGTACCCCACTGTTAGAACTCCCTACACTGTTCAATAAGAAGAACCCCCCCATCATTGTCTATTGTAAACACCCTATACACCCCATCCCATCGTATTTTATTGTTAAATTCCCATCACTTCCTTTTTCCTTTAATAAATAAATGAATTGGCACCCCACCTGTGTGGTAATTGCTCCCCAAGATCCCATATACCTGCAGGCAGGGACAGATTTTAGTAGTCCTTGTGTTCAGAGAGCAGGGATGGCCATGGAGCCTGTTGGTCGGGGGAAAAATGTTGTTCACACCCTTCTGCCCTGAACAAGGAATTGACCAGGATCTGGCCCAAAATATCTGTTTGTTTGTTTTTTAAATCTACCACAGTTGGCAAGAAATTAAAAATAAGATACAAGCCACATTTATGTAGATTCGACACAGGTTTGTGCTTCAAAGCCAGCTGGGTAGCTAGCAAATTTTATTTCCCAGTGCTGTGCTGCCATTGCTGATGAGGGAATGGCTCTGTTTCCTGTTGGTGCACCAGATGAACTGGGAGTGTGGGGGGAAGAGGAGGAAGAAAAAGCTATTTTTCAAAAGGGAAGGACAAAAATCATGCTTAAAGAAGTGTATGCTTCTAAGAGGCTAACAGAAACTAATTTTAAATTTATCACGAATTTCCAAGTCCATTTAAAGGCTATAATTATAAAATCAGTCTACATGAAAGTAAATTGAGCAGCAAAATGATATAATAGAAAAAAAATCTACCTTTATTTTCTTCCGATGCTTTATTTTTGGCACATTTTTATCAGCTGGTCTCACTATCTTGTCTGCTTTTATCCATTCATCATATCTAAATGTGAAAGGAAGAATTTAAAAATATATATTAACAGAATTTTAAGCAAACATTCAAAATTTCATAAAACACATTCTACACGGAAAGAAAAAGTAGTAAAACGTAATGGAAACCATATGCAGACAGACTCTGTACTTAAGAGTGAAAAGTAATGAATATATTTCTACCATATCTTCTAGTTCAAAAAAGAACTAGATAAGTTCATGGAGGATAGGTCCATCAATGACTGTTAGCCAGGATGGGCAGGGATGGTGTCTCCAGCCTCTGTTTGCCAGAAACTGTGAATGGGTGACAGCGAATGGAACACTTGATGATTACCTGTTCTGTTCATTCCCTCTGGGGCTCCTGGCATTAGTCACTGTTGGAAGACAGGATACTGGGCTAGATGGACCTTTGGTTGGACCCTGTATGGCTGCTGTTATATTCTTATGTACTGTAAAGTATTGCAAAATCTCAAATCTTTACTTTCTTAATATATAGGGCAAAATTCTCCTCTCATATTGGGATGGTAGTATTGAAAATTAATATTCTGCTCTCCTTTTGTGCATATAATGTATATCAAATAATAATGGGATATCCATGCCCATAGGAAAAGCAGAATACTTGAGTCATATATTGCTGTACAGATATGTAAGGTAAATTTTCCCAGTATAGTGGATCATCTTACTAATTAAAAACAAATTCTTATAGTAATATAAAACCTGATTGCTTGGTAAAAAAAAAAAAGAAAAACTCCTTGTAGCTGATTCTGTGAAGGGAACAGTATCCTCTATAAAGCTCCCTTTGAGATCTAGAAGGATTTTTGCATTAGGAACTTTTTATTTGATATCAGAAGGTACTAGCAGTTAAATGCTCTATAAATAGTACTAACATATGTACATCAACTGCCTCATGTGTCTCACCTCCCGAAACTGTACATGTGAAGTACAGAATCCAAGACTGAACATATATATTCTCATTAAGAACATTCATGATAGAAATGTGCTCAAACTAGAAAATTAACAACAATTAAAAAAAACCCACTATGTAAAGTTAAGAATAAAAAAAAGAGTTTATTAGGAACAGAATACCTTGGCCTGCCTACACTGTGAATTCAAAAAGTGTCTGAATAAGAAATGTGTTAATTAAAAACAAATAAGTATGTGTGTGTATAAATGGAGTTCATTTGGTAGTCATGAAAATGTGTATGCAGTATCATGAAAATACAGTATGCAACTAGCATAACAGTACAGAGCTGGACCTCATGCTAGGCTTTCTGACACAGATCTGACATTACACCTCTATTTTGACCTGTAGAGCATCTGCTATTACAGTCCTAGGCCACGTCTTAGCAACCACTGACAAATGTGCCTAACTCTGGTAACTTCTGTGATACTGACCAATGTAGGGATTGAAGAGGCCACCAAACTCATTTTCATTTCTGACCTAAATCAAGATTTAAACAGAGGAGACCAGAAGATAAATTTAGTGCTTTACCCATTCACATCCCTCACACTCATAAAACAAAGAATGACATCCAGAACATAAAGATATGAAAGGAGAGAGGTAAGATGTGCTTTCATATTGGAACACAAATATGTTCAATATTGTTTTTCTATAGAGTATCAGATGGACTTTTCTCTTTATTAAATGCTGACAAATTTTCATAGTCTTTTTCCCTAGAAAATCTTAACGTACTGAGAGTGACCACACTATCAGAGACATGGTTTGGATTAAATTAACTTTAATGACCAGGTTAGACATGGATAGAGAGATCCAGATTTCTTTCTTTCTCTAGATCCTTAGGTGACAGGTAAACCTGCCAATAGCAAATTCATAACTGTTGTGGTTTAAAGTAAGGTTTCTTTAGATCAAGCTCATGTTGAATAGAATTCTGAATGGACCATGCATTCCAAAGCTAAGGGATTTTTTTAGATCTAATTTTATGAAAGAAAAAAGCACTAGGATTGAACATGTTCACAGAGAAAATTGAGTACTCTGCAAATTTCATTTCAATTTTGATTACATCACTATACCACTTGTAGCCTTATTCACCGAATCTACATGCTACCCCAACAAAAATAATCTTCCACATAAAGAAACTAACTTTAAACACTGCATGCGTCTCCAGTGACTTAAAACATTCAGCGTTAGGTTAGACTTAGATTGATATTCAAAGGTTAGTATGTCATCACTGGCAGATGAATGACACTGGAATGCTGCCATACCAGTTTGTGTAATTTAAATTACATATTCTGATAGGAAATACCTACAGCTACATTAGACTGAGATGTTCAAAACGTCTCCTAGAGGATTTGGTCATATAGTTCTCAATTTTAAATGGGAACTCGGTGTCCAAATTCCCAAAGTGGCTTTTCAGTGGAAAATGCCACTGTGTGCATTATCTATACCAACACACACATTTCAAATTTAAGAATCATAAAGCTTTAAAGTACTGAGAGGATATGGTCCTTAGGGACAAGTACAAAAGGACATTCAGGAATTTATAGATTTTTCAGGGTCTTATATTTTGCTCTATAGAGTTGCAACATTTTTAAAGTCACACAACTGAACCATCTCTACTTCATAAATGGGACTTCAAATGATTTGCTCACTCAAGAAAAAAAGAACAAGAGTTGAGAATGTGAAAAGAAGTTCTCAGTTCCAGGTTAAAAGAAACATGCACTGGATGCCGCTGACAGAGGCGATACTCCAGTGTTACACAGCAGCATTCATTTGCTTTTGCATGACAGCAGACACAGTTATCAGTCATTCTGTACCGTTTGCTGCCGGTGTAAATTGGTAATGAGATGACGGTTATCTGTCGTTCTGTACTGTCTGCTGCTATCACGGGTGCCCTTGGCTGAGGTCGGCCGGGAGCGCAAAGGCAAAAATGGGAATGACTCCCTGAGTCAATCCCTCCTTTATGGTTTCTAAAAATATAGTCTGTCCTGCCTAGAATATGGGGCAAGTGTGCTAGAGAACCAGTGTATCAGAGAGCACAGCTGCTCCGTGCCAGATCCCGCAGAAATGATGAGCTGCATGCCATTCACGGGGGGTGCCCCTGCAACAACCCCACCTGTTGCTTCCCTCCTCCCGCAACCTTCTTGGGCTACTGTGGCAGTGTCCCCCCCATTTGTGTCATGAAGTTATAAAGAATGCAGGAATAAGAAACAGTGACTTGTTAGTGAGGTAAAATGAGGGAGAGGCAGCCTCCCGCTGCTATGACAGTCCAGGCAGGACATTAAGCGGTGCGGGGGAGAGGAGCCCAGCATGCTGCTGCTATGACAGTCCAGGCAGGACAGAATCTTTTCTTTACACAGGAAAGGGAGGGGGCTGATGGAGCTCAGCCCCCAGTTGCTATGATGAGGACGGTTACCAGCCGTTCTGTACCATTTACTGGGAATGACAGAGAATCATTCCTATTTTCACCCAGGCGACCCCGGCCAGCCTCACATGATGCCAGCCAGGAGCACTCATGGGTTGATAATAAGGACGGCTACCAGTCCTACTGCACCGTCTGCCACCGGGCAGGGGAGAGGAGTGGATCCTGCTCTTCACTGCTGCAGCATCGCGTCTACCAGCAGCATTCAGTAGACATAGGGTGACATTGAAAGAAGTCAAGAAACGATTTCTTTCCCTTTTCTTTCACGGGGGTGGGGGGGGGAGTAAACTGACGTGCTATTCCCTGAACCACGCTGGACAATATGTTTGAACCTACAGGCATTGGGAAGTTCAGCCAAGAATGCAAATACTTTTCAGAGACTGCTGTGGACTGTGGGATAGCTGGAGTCCTCAGTACCCCCTCCCTCCCTCCTTGAGCGTTCGTTTGAGTCTCTGGCTTCCCGTTACGCTTGTCACGCAGCACTGTGTAGCCTGTAGGTTTTTTTTCAAATGCTTTGGCATTTCGTCTTCTGTAACGGAGCTCTGATAGAACAGATTTGTTTCCCCATACAGCAATCAGATCCAGTATCTCCCGTACAGTCCATGCTGGAGCTCTTTTTGGATTTCGGACTGCATTGCCACCCGTGCTGATCAGAGCTCCACGCTGGGCAAACAGGAAATGAAAATCAAAATTTCGCAGGGCTTTTCCTGTTTACCTGGCCACTGCATCCAAGTTCAGATTGCTGTCCAGAGCGGTCACAGTGGTGCACTGTGGGATACCGCCCGGAGGCCAATACCGTCGATTTGCAGCCACACTAACCCATATCCGCTATGGTAATACTGATTTTAGCGCTACTCCTCTCGTTGGGGAGGAGTACAGAAACCGATTTAAAGAGCCCTTTATATCGATATAAAGGGCCTCGTAGTGTGGACGGGTACAGCGTTAAATCGGTTTAAAGCTGCTAAAATCGGTTTAAACGCATAGTGTAGACCAAGCCTATGTCTTGCAGTTCTACAAGATCTAACAACTCACATACAGGGAGTTAGAAAAAAAAATACCTCAGAAGCCACCAGGGCTCTGATTGAATGAATGGATCCTAAATACTTACCAGTATGGGCAACTGACTGTATATGGTACAAGTATTTGTATGAATATGAAAGAATAGCACAGGCATGTAGGAACAAAGTTAGAAAGACTAAGGCACAAAATTAGTTACACCCAACAAATGACATAAAAGGCAATGAGAAAATAAATATGAATATAAATATAAATAAATAAAGAAGAGGTACTATAAATACATTAGGAGCAAGGGAAAGACCAGGAGGAAGGAGAGCTATTTATGGATAACATCAAGAGTCCTGAGGTGTTTAATGCCTATTTTGCTTCAGTCTTCACTAAAAAGGTAAAAGATAATGTAATTAATATTAACAACATGGGGGAAGGAACACAATCCAAAATAGGGAAAGAACAAGTTAAAGAATAATTAGATAAGCTGGATGTATTCAAGTTGTCAGGGCCTAGCTGAAGCAATCTCAGAACCATTAGCGATTATCTTTGAGAACTCATGAAGGATGGGTGACGTCTCAGAGGACTGGAGAAGGGTAAACAAAGTACCTATCTTTTAAAAGGGGAACAAAAAGAACTTGGGGAACTATAGACCAGTCAGCCTAATTTTGATATCCAGAAAGATACTGGAACAAATTAACAATCAATTTGTAATCACCTAAAGGAAAAGAGAGTGGTCAGCTAGCCTACATGGATTTGCCAAGAACAAATCATGCCAAACCAAACTAACTTTCATCTTTGACAGGATGATTGGCCTACTGAACATAATATATCTTGATTTTATTAAGGCATTTGACACGACACAGACACGTGACACATGACATTCTCGTAAGTGAACTAGGGAAATGTGATCTAGACAAAACTATGATAAGGTGGGTGCAAACTGGCTGAAAGACTGGACTCAAAGAGAAGTTATCAATAGTTCATGGTCAAACTGGGAGGATGTTTATAGGGGGTCCTGCAGGGCTATGTCCTGAGTCTGGGACTATTTAGTATTTTCATTAATGACTTGGATAATATAGTGGAGAATATGCTTATAAAATTTATAGATGACACCAAGCAGGGAGGGGTTGCAAGCACTTTGGGGGCCAGGCTTAGAATTCAAAATGATCTTGACAAATTGGAGAATTGCTCTGAAACCAACAAGATGAAATTCAATAAAGAGAAGTGCAAAGTACTACACTTAGGATGGAAAAATCAAATGTACAAAAACAAAATGTGGAATAATTGTCTAGCCAGGCGGGGGACTGTTGCAAAGGATCTAGAGGTTACAGTGGATCACAAATTGATGAGTCAACAATGTAATGCAGCTGTGAACAAGGCTAATATTCTAAGATATATTAACAGGAGTACTGTATGTAAGACACGTGAGGTAACTGTTCCTCTCTCCTCGGCACAAGCGAGGCCTCAGCTGCAGCACTGTGCCAATTTCAAGTGCCACACTTTAAGAAAACTGGAGGGAGTCTAGAGGGGAGCAAGAAAGCAATAAAAGGTTTAGAAAGCCTGAGCTATGAGGAAAGATTTAAAAAACTGGGCATGTTTAGTTTGAGAAAAGCTTGGGGAGGGGTATATAACAATCTTCAAATATGTTCAGGGCTGTTACAAAGAGGGCAATAATCAACTGTTTTCTGTGTCCACTGCAGGTAGGACAAGAAGCACTAGTCTTAATCTGCAGCAAGGGAAGTTTAGATTAGATATTAAGAATAGCTTTCTAACTACAAGGGTAGTTAGGTTCTGGAATAAGCTTCCAAGGAAGATTGTGGAATCCCCATTACTGAAGGTTTTAAAAACCAGGTTACACAAAATACCCATCAGGGATGGTCTAGGTATTCTTGGCCCTGACTCAGCGCAAGGGGCTAGACTTGACCTCTTGAGGTCCCTTCCTGCCCTACATTTCTATGATTCTATTTGCAGTCTACTGTCTGAAATCATGTCGGTCAGAGACAGGTTCTCTTTTGGCTCTATGCCCAAAAGGAAGGAAAGGTATCTTTATGAAATGACTTATTAAAAACATAAAGGTATAAGGGCAAAAAAGGTAATATTAATGTGAAATACTTTCGGGAGAAATCTATGACAAGGAAGAAGAGTCCATTCATTTTTATCAAAATTAACAATGGAAAATTAGACCAGAAGGGATTGAAACTTCTTTATCTTTCTGGTTAAAATGATTGCCTTCAGAAAGCTTGTTCTGAATGAAAAGAAGGAAAGAAAAATGAACACTCCCTCATAGAAAATGATAAAGAATGCATATCCCTCTGGGGGGATCCTTGCTGGTCCTGTGGTACTCATCCACACTGAGTATGCCATTAAGATGGACCATAGGTTACAGGACCAAATTCTTAGCTCAGTGGTTCCCAAACTGGGGTTCGTGAAACGTTAGAGGGGGTTCTCGGGAAAAAAAATCCCTAATGGCAGACAGAGCTGTCCCTAAGAATCCTGGGCCAGCAGCCTGGAGCCCCTGGACTTCCAAGAGCTAAGCAGATCAAAGCAAGCATATCTATCACATTGAGGAGATTTAAACTTCAAGACTCCTTATAAGAAATGGAAAGGGAGGTAAATATTTTTTGCTGCTTTTAATATTAAATAGGAAACTTGTATTGTTTTTAAAATTATTATGAAGAACAAGTTTAAGCTTTGTTGTAACGAGCGTTGTTTGCATGGACTGCTCAAGACCTGAATGCTTGTGCAGGAGGAACTCTTGGAGTTGGCTTTTTAAACACTTTCCTGCTGTTTCACATCTGATACTCCTTGATGAAACATAGGAGCTTTGTCTTATAACAGGCTTATTCAAAGTGATACAAGCTATGAAAGTGAAATCTTGGAAGAATGTTGCCATTTTCATAATGTACCATATATACTTGTTCATAAGCCAAATTTTTTTAGTTAAAAAGGGAAGCATCAGAGAAGGGAGTCGGCTTATGAACAGGTATAGAGAGGGAGAGGTGGGACACAGGCCCTCCCCCCAACAGAGGGAGCAAGGAGAGGCAGCACAGCCAGCAAAGCCAAAAGGGAAGAGATGGGGCCAGAGTCTCTGCTTCTGGCCATGCTGCTCTCCCACTCAGTCTCTGAAGCAGCTGCAGCTCCGGGGATGACAGGCTGCAGCCGTGCCACTTGGCCCTGCCCCCCAGAGCAGACTGTGGCCGCGCCACCCAGCCCGCCGGAGCACGCTGCGGCCATGCCGCCTGGCCCAGCCCGCTGGACCATGCTGCGGCCGCACTGCCCAATCTGGAAGCCGAAGCAGGCAGCAGCCGTGCTGCCCAGCCTGCCGGAGCAGCTCCAGCCAGGCCAGAGACATCCTCCCCTGGCCCTCCCCAGGTAAGGTAGGACGGAATGGGATGGGGAGAGTGTGAGGGTCCTGGGCTAGGGGTGGAGTCACGTGGGGGGTAGTCACAGGGGATACTCCCCTGACTCCCAGCTTCTCCCCCTCAAAAAATTTCCCCACCAGTTGCTGTCCTGGAACGCCAGGGTAAGCAGCTGGCGTGCCGGGACACTTTGTTTACTTAGGTTTACCTCTGTGCCTGCGGACGCTCGAGGTAAACAAACCATCTCGGCCGGCCAGTGCCTTATCCTGATGGCCTGGGAGCCAAAGTTTGCTGACCCCTGAATTATAGGGTCAGTTTATGTACAGGTTATTAAATTTTTCCATTTTTATGTATCCACCTTGGAGGGGGGGGGTCAGCTTATAAACGAACCGACTTATGATTGAGTATATATGGTAATACAAATACTGAAATGATAAATCATTAGTGCGTAATAAGCAAGTTATAAAAACAAATTTTATATTTCCAAGATCATTGCTTTTATAATTTATACTCAGGTAAAGGAGAAAATCCCTGGAAATACTCATTTTTAGGAGGGGGTTCACGAGACTTGACATTTTAGTGAAAGGGGTTCACAGGTTGTTAAAGTTTGGGAACCAGTGCCTTAGCTGAATAAAGTCTATTTAGTCTAGGATGCTGTCTCCAACAACAGCCAGAGAAACGTTCCAGGACAGCAACAGGTGGGGAAATTTTTTGAGGGGGAGAAGCTGGGAGTCAGGGGAGTATCCCCTGTGACCACCTCCCACGTGACCCCACCCCTAGCCCGGGACCCCCACACTCTCCCCATCCCATCCCGTCCTACCTTACCTGGTGAGGGCCAGGGGAGGATGTCTCTGGCCTGGCTGGAGCTGCTCCGGCAGGCTGGGCAGCACGGCTGCTGCCTGCTTCGGCTTTAGAGAAAGAAACTTCACAGTAGGTAGATATGTAAACTGGTCGCTAAGAAAGTTTCCTCTTAATTCCTGAAAGCAAGAGGGTTGCTTATGCCCTGAAGTTTAAGGGTTTATATATCTTTCAAAGCTTTTTAAAAAATATTTATTATAACACCACAGAGTATGCTATTATATAGAAGTCTAATCTGTTTTAAAATCCTGCTAAGCTCTTGGGCTCAATGACATATTGTGGCAATGAGTTCCGCAACCTATCTGTAAAAGTATCTCTTTTTGTTAAGATTAACACTAAAGGTGAGGGAGCTGAAAACATTTCTGTATCTCTCTTGAATGATTTAATAAGTAACAATAAGGTGAACTTCTGGATTTTGTCCTTTGAGCTGGCTCTCTCTGCTTGCAAGGCTCTCAAAAGACACGCTAGGGTCTGACAAGGCAGCATCAGTGGAATATATTTTCTTTTCATCTTCTTAATAAAAGCCCTGAAAGCATGGACAACACTAACTCCCTGACCATCATCAATGCATAATTGAGAATTGAAAGGGCAGATGCTGCAGCCTATACCACCGTAGAGACAACCGCACACAGCTTTCTGCCAAAAAGGCACAAAACTTCTGCTATTCTAATAGAGAAAAGAACAGATTCAATTTTCATACTTCCTCTTTTTACGTCTTCAAAATGCATACAAAAAAATTTAAGTGGTTTTGCACATTTAGCAACTCTTTTTCCATTTAAGACTTTCCTCTTTACTCTTGAATTCTGCACACTATCGAACAACCAGCTACATTTTGAGAAGAATGTATTTACTGACAAAGTGTGCCGACATCCGGTGCACTTACGTGTTCAAGCCACAAAAAACATACCCAATGCTGACTATTAGTTATTATTATTAATAATAATTATTGATATTACCATAATGCTAGCCCATAGCACTATGCCTACAGGCCAAGCTGAAATACATGGTACTCCTACTCACAGCTCTCCTTGAGTCATATGTCCCTCCTGCCAGTCAGTCACATGTACATAGGATTTCTCTTTGCACTCCAAGAAAGGGCTCTGTGTATGTGTGCTGGCCTTCTGCTGTGGTGATGGCATAGCGAAATGTCAGTGAGGCCTCCACACAAACACAGAGCCCTCTGCTGGGATGGCGTGTCCCCTCCACGGTGTTCCATGGTGCCAACGGTTGGGAAGGTGGCACTTCTAGGGCACCCTACTCCTAAAAGGAGTGATTATTCTGTGAGACTTCCATAGCAGCAAGAGCAGCAGCTGGGCTCCCCTTCCACCCTAGCAGCACTGGTGGCAGTACTGGAGCAGTCTCTGCAGACTTAGGAAGACACAACTGCATCGGTTTACACTCAGTTTGTGTTTGGAAGACTATCTTCACAACCGTAAGGATCAGAATTTTTTTTTTTTTTAATGAAAGCTAAAATTCTGCAGAAGCTAATGGCATTCACCCAACAGAGTCCTACTCCAGATGGGGAAGTGGATTTTTCAAACCTTGGATGAGTCCATATAAAACGAATAAAATAAAACACTCCTCAATATCAGTTTAGTCAATGCCAATGACTGTCAGGCATGCGGAGTTTTACTTAGAGAGCAACCCTCATATTGAGAGTGCTTTAAAGCTGGTTTCCAGATGGCCTGTACCATAAGGTAAAGTCTCCTATATTACTTAACCAGGTTCTGATGGTCTCAAGTGATGCCCTCAGGCAAGCTTCACTCTGAATATTCCTAACTTCTCTCAGTTCCATACACTATTCAGGGGTCCTCAAACCTAGGGTACCTCAAGCCTCTTTTGCTTCAACATCTAACTGTGAAGCACAAAAAAACGTAAAACAGTCAATTAAATCAGTAACTAGTATTTCCCCCAACTAAATTTCCAAAAGAAAAAGGGATATGGTGTAATTTCAGAACAGCAGTAAAATCTAAGAATGATGCATTTGGGGATGTCCGAGCATCTGGCAGCCAGCCTGTTAGAGTTTAAATGACCTACAAAGATTGTTAATTTAGAATTTGTGCTGAATATGCTCCTCTGCGCCATGCTATTTGGGGCATTCTGCACACACTGCAGGGTTAATTTATATTTCAAAACTCTCTGTTATTCACCTTTCAATGTATTTTATTTTATCTGCATAGTGCTGTAAGCTGAAAACTGTAAATACCACAATTGAAGGGACTTGTACTGCACATTCCAAGGAAGTTTTAGATCCATAGAAATTGTGCAAAATTCAGCAAGTGACCCTTCAAACCACAAAGGGGATCCCCAACACTTCTATAAAGTTATTATAGTCAGATACTTAGAACTATATATCAGCAATTCCAGAATGCAAAAATCTCACATGAAATGTCTTTTGCAACTGAGAATTTTTCATCAGACGAACATGGTAGCAGGACTGCAATTTTATGATTGAGAACATTTCATTCCCATTGATTCCACTAGGTTAGTTCCATCTCCCCTTTCAATCTTCAAACTGAATACAGAGTAATCTTCTTCCCTAGGACTGTTACTTCCCAAAAGATACATTCCCCCAGGTTTCAGGAGAATGGTTAAATATACTAGTCCCCACCTCAAACAGATGTAATCAGAATCTAGTTCTAAACATTAAAAACTAGTACGGTTTTGAGTCCGTTGGGATGAGCTTTAGCTACTTGGTCTAACACCAATGTCATCACTAGTGTAAAGTAAACCAAAGTTTCCTATTCAGGGGCAAAAAGGATATTAAGAGTGTTCTCTATCTCGAGCTTTCTGGTTAATATTAAAAAATATGGGGTATGTAAACAATTTTCTTTTTAATAAGAGAGAACATGCATCTAGTACTAGTACCAGTACCATTACCTCTTTCTTCCACTAAAGAGAGTCTGATTCCTGTTCTAAGAGACACAACTTAGATTCCCTGATCCGCAGTACCCACTTCCTTCATCCATACAAGTACACATCACCTCGGTTACCGCGTTATACGTGAAACCATGTTATATCGAACTTAATTTGATCCTCCAGAGTGCGCAGTCCCACCTCCCTACAGCGCTGCTCTATCACGTTCTATCCGAATTCGTGTTATATCGGGTCATGTTATATTGAGGTAGAGATGTAGTAATGATGATCTCCTTCCCCACAAGATAACGTGCAGCTAGAAAATTACTCAGTTTCAAGGCTTCCCTAATTAATACAAGAAAGTTGACAATGTCCTACTGTGCTTAGTATCACTAAATGGTTCTTCAAAAATGTGTAGTGAAGCATAAATATTCTGAATATCTGAACAGTTAATATTACTTTCATCCCCGATATAGTGATATAAGGCATGGACTGAGGGAGGGATAATATCCTCTTGGAATAAGAACTTCTAAGTAAATGCCATCAGTGTTGAAGAATTCTTGATTAGACTGTTTTTGGTTTGAGGAATATGTAGTACGTGATATAGTGTTTAGAATGGAGGAAAAAACAATTTTTAACTTAAAGAAAAAAGAATAGAGATAAGACGACCATGGATTCTAAGCCAGCTGAGACAATTATTACATGAACTAAGGTTTTAAAATCACTTGTTCTACTTAAAAATTGAGTAAAAACCAAGACTTAACAGAAAAAGAATATGCATGCACATGTGCGCAGGCGCGTGCGCGCACACACACACACACACACACACACACACACACACACACACACACACACACACACACACACACACACACACACACACACACACACACACAGAGCTAAGATGAACCTTCCTGGAGCAATAGAATACCAAGAAACACCAAGGAAAAACAACTATTTTTCAAGTCTGGAGTTGACTCAAAGACAGTTGTCAAGCTGAATATATGACAGACTACACATCTTGACACCACAAAAATTCCAAGATGTTACCTTAAGTGGAGGTATGTCACAGTTGTGACAAATGCTGTTTGTACACATGGAATGCAGTAGACTCACTTGCCCTGATAGTGACTGACTGTCTTATCCAACATTTCCAGCTATCTCATTTGAATTAAACTAACTAGCCTGTGTGACGGTCTTTTTACGTTCCAGTAGCTAAATGGCAATTTTATGGGGTTTGGAAAATTTCTGAAGGCCCAAAACGATTAAACACTTTTTGGTGAAATATATTATCTCTCAACCCTCCAAAAAGACTATCCTTGATCAGCAGCATTTTAGAAAGGAACATACATGCAGTTTAGCTGGCAGAAAAGATCGAACAGCAGCAAGTGAAGACTTCAACATGTTGAAAATAACTGTTGTACTTTGGTGGAAGTGGGGGTCAATGGTTAACTGAAGGTGCCCTTAATAGCTAATACATCCTAGCTATAGGAAGGATCCCTTTGATATCAATCTAAGCATTTGTTTAAAATTCAGAGTTCACAGCGCACAAACACACAATCTTGACTTCTCCTTTAACAATGAAGCTGCTGAGGTCTGCAAGAGAAAGGTTGGATTTCAACTTCTGATTTTTTCCAGATTTAAGAAGTAGCGCTGCTTGAGTAAACCCCTCCGACTCTTTCACCCAGTAGCATGTTTGATAACATTTACTTTGAAGAGACAGAGAATTTATTCGTAAAGCTCTTCCTAAGATGCTCCTTTGAATTAAAAAACAATGAAGACATCTCAAAAGGACTTTTAAAATGCAAATCCCTTTTGAAGTATATGCAGCAACTGTCAAAGGCCCAGGATGCAAATTTCATCAATGTGGATACTAAGGTAAGTCCTTCGTGGCAATGACTGAAATACTAGCAGTGTTCCAAATCCTATTTAAATCCCAAACTGGACTCTGCTTCCCCCAGTATATTGACATTTAAGGAATGGATCCTATAGCCTTGTTTCACTGACATGCCTACTTGATGTTTCCTGAAGACTCTTTTTTATGTAAAAGAAAAATAGGCCATTCCAGTACGGCATACAAGCTACAAATATTGCAAAAGACTGAAGTCAGAGGCCTCAATAATGAACGGTAATTCCCCAGATCAGTAGTGGCTTGGATGATGCATTCAGTGAAATCAGATGCAAATGGTGGAATCAACGGAAGGAGAAAAGTGGCCTGCTTTTACAATTGTGACCCTTGTCAGTTGATCTGGCCAGCACTGTATAAGGTTCAAAGAAACCTCTGTCCTGTCCTTTTGGCCAGAGGTACTAAAGTAATGCAAGTCCAGATGGTAGGTGAAGATGATAAAAGGTTCATAAGGGTTTTCATGAAAGAAGTTAGATTTGCCTCAAACTTCTTGCTTCTACAGCCCTGCTAATCTCATACTGAGTAAAACAAAGTTTAAAAAGACAGCAGCCTGAGAACAGTTAGCAGAAAAGGATATGTTGAAATGGCAAAAATGCAGAAGACTAGGTAATTGGCTTAAAAGACTTCAAGAAGCTTTAAGGTTTTTTGCCTGTTTCAAAGTAGCTTGTATCTTATTCCCACTAAAGTTTCTACTACAGGATTTACTTAAAAAAAATGTTCAGCCTCAACAGTTTTTCAATAATACTATATTAAGGATAAACTCCAGGTATGGTACCAATAAAATAAGACTGGCATAACAAGCAACCAGGCTAAGAAGAATCTTGTTCAGAAGATTGGGGCAATTGGAAAAAATAGGTCTGAACAAGTGAAGTGTAATTATTTACTGCCATTTACTGATGTGCAATTAAGAATCCTGGGTGCACAGAATGACTGATATGTCTAACCTGACGCTGAAAGTGAAATATGGTCTCTCCAGTATGGATGTCCAGCAAAAAATACATCTTTTTTTCAAATGAAAACTGGCCTCCTATCTCTTTTTACTGGTAAATGCCACCAAACTGCTTTTGTACTCTGTGCTGCACTTTGAAAAGTGCATATACAGATTTAGTCAAGTGTATGATTACTCAAATGTGGTATGCAGTAAAATTGGCTGAACAGAGCCACAGAAGAAATTCATCAAAGAACTGGGCTAAATGCCATTTCCTTTGTTGTCTGGAGGTGTTTAAAAGAAAACTGAGACAGGAGTGAGGTTTTCCTTGGACAAGTCACCTTAAGAAGATTTTTCCTAAGCTGTAAGTCACTAAGTACTGCATTTATATATGTTAAAAATCTAAATAATTTAATACAGTACAATGACCTTCATAGAATACCAGTACTGAAAGTTAAGAGTACGGAATTCAATATGCAGTTAGTTTTTAAAATACACAAGTGTATTTTAGAAGTATTTTATGGAAGTAATCACTAGCTAAAACTTAAGTTACCTCACATTCCATCCACAGTAGTGCACCAAGTAAAGGACTTCTCCACCTTCGACATCAGAATCTTTAATACTAGCTTCATACATTTTTTGATTTTTCCCTCGTCCATACCGCACTTGGACTTTCATGCCTGGTGGATAGCATTCAAACTCTTCTTCCTCATTGTTGTCATTGTTGTCTTCCTCCTCCTCCTCCTCCTCCTCCTCCTCCTCTGCTTCTTCTTCATCTTCATTTTCCTCCTTATTCGTGTCATCTCTTGAAAGGTTTAAAAAATTGTAGAGTTAATAAGAGATACTTCATAAGCTTTTCAGTTCCAAACCACATATACTGATAAATATTGCGGATGCATTAGAGGCTGGAAACAGCAGGCTCCGTACATGTGAAATTGCCTCAGTGTTATATTAGTATTATCAACTAAAAAGAATAGAGCAAAGCACACATAGAATATAATGACACTAAGATGCTTTTACAGCAATGGAAGATTAAAAAATGATGGTTTAGAGAAAAAAAATCCATCAACATCTGAGAGAAGTGAAGTTGTACTGTATAGTATAAAAACTGTTTAATGTTCTTAGCTTTTATTATTCAATTCTGAAATCCTTCATGTAGTCCCATAGCTAAAATACCTATGTTTCCACCTCAAACCCATTCTTCTCAACATAGAGAAAACATTCTTAAGTTTCATTTTTCAAGATACAAGTTTTACAAGTGGTAACTTTCTAAGACTGGCTACCATATAAAGATCTGTGCTCTGCTACATCCATTGCCTCACAATGGCCATGTAAATGGGTCAATTCTCTTTTGAAAGGATTGCCATTAAAGCAAGTTTTGTGCAACAGATCCTAAATATGAGGATTTGAAAAAATATCCAATATATAACCTTGTTATTCTTTGCTAAAGGTTTTCAAAAATAAAATAGCCAAGCATACACATATACACACACACACACACGTTGAGACCCAAAAATTTCACGTGAAGTCTCTATAATTTCAGGTGTGATTTTAGAAACATAGGGCCAGATTTTCAGAGGTACTGAGCACAGATAAATCCTGTTGATTTAAATCAGTGACAGCTACAGGGTGTTCAGCACCTCTGAAAATCTGGTGCTAAGTTTCTAGAGATGGGTCCCTTAATCTCTAAACATTCTCTAAGGCACATTCTTACTGGATTTTGGGACTGTCCTTATTCCTCCATATACAACCTATAATAGATCCATGCCACCCATGGAGTTCTTAAAAATCATAGGTTCCTATCAGTTAAAAGCTGAAAAAAAGAACATATGTTCTTGCACAGTTTAAAAACTGTACACGAAGAGATACAGCTATCAGACTTTGAGTCAACTTCTGTTTTTAATATACAGTACAAATAAGAAAGTCTATATTAATATTGATATGAGTCTATTTTTCCATACGACTGTACAGGCAAAAATATTAATTTAACACAGCCACTTTCTCTCTTGAAAGGGATCAAACAACATTTTACTGTTTTCTACCAAAGGCATGTGACCGATATCAAATCACAACTCTTTAATTAGCTGCCATGTGATTTCTAAATAGTGGGCCAAATTCATCCCTAGCACAACTGCACTGATTTCAATGGACTTGCACTAGGAATAGATATGGTCCATTGCATGCATACATGCATATGTCATCACAAAAAAATTAAAACTCCCAGAGTGCTGAGATACTATATTATCAGTTAACCCAAAATATATCTATTAAATTCAATACACACCAAGGATAGAGAGGACTCTACTGAACAGACACTTCCAACCTTAAAAGTCTACAGAGTTTTGTATTAATGAATATCACATTAATTATACAACATACATCAAATAGTCTATTTTGCTAATGTAATTAAAACCACCAAAGTTATTAAACTGAAATATCAATAAACAGTTACTTTACAACTCTTTTCCTCTCCAATCTCTCCCATACAGTCAAATACTTGACCCAAAAATTAACCAGAAAACACCCACTAAATTCCCAGAGACTAGGATTTGGCCTATAGGCTGGAGAATTCCTTGACAATCATGACCTAGACTTGCCTGGTATTTAGCTTTCAGTACAGTGCTCTCCAAGTGCTCCAGTGCTGCTGTAATTTACAACTCCTAGCAAATTGCTGCTCATGGTTACTGTAATTTTAAGGATTTACAAGAAAAAAGTTATGGAAACAAAAGTATCAGACTGGGATTGCTCCAGAAGCAAGACATGCCTGAGAGTTTTCAGTGCCATGGAGATTTTCTGGCAATTTTAATGAAATAAACTTTATTGGAGAGAAATTTTTCAAAACCTGATGGCAGAATCCTTAATGATTTCTGAAAGAGGAAAATCATGCCTGAAAAGGAGAAACAAGGACTCTTCCAAAGTCTGTCCAATTACGGTGCAGCCGACTGTGAAGCAACCCACAAGCCTGGACTAGTTTGGAGTCTCCTCTTATCACGCACCAGATATGGTGGCTTTCTTGGTGCATCAATGGATTTCATGCGAAAATAGACTCTACAACGGTCTACCAGGACCTCTCTGGAGGGGATATTTTGAAACCCTCATTGTAAAGCTGAGCAACCTGGTGAAGTAGGTAAGGTGGAGAGCGGACTGTAACAGGTAGAGGGAAATGCCAGGAAGCATAAGGAAATGTCATCAGAGATGGTTGCAGTTAAGAGTGCAGTGAGAAGTGGCCTTGTTAGATCGCAGAGGTTGAAGAATCTAGAAAACCAAACAAAAGCCAAGAATATTCATATTCTGGGACTAGTAAAACTGCCAGATTATATCCCTGAATGAACTCTGGAAGGAAAGGAAAACCAGGAGTTGCAAGGAAAGAGTGGAATCTGTTTTATGAAGGCCATAAACTTCTGTTTCAAGACCTCAAACCCAGTCATGAAGATGGAGAGAAAGGAACTGAATGCTGTGAAGCAGAAGTTCTTAGAGAAAATTGTGGCCAGGGCAGTACAGTGAGCATTGCAGAAATCTCATTTGGCTCTATATGCATGCATGTGAATGTCAGATTTCTTGCATTGCTGTTCATTCCAATTCTAATAAAAAAGGAAACAAACAAGACTCTTGGCAGCAATTACAATCTTAAAAATAAAAACAAACAAAAAACAACCAACCAATAGTCATGACAAAGCTGCAGCGATATGAAAGCCCCCTCTCTTGCACAACAGGAGAGATGCATTTATGTTCAAAAGGCAGACAATGGAGCACTACCATAAATGGTGCATTACCATAACTGTGTTCCAACAACCCAAACAATACCAAGGAGCTGGTGAGAAGGACTGGGTTGTAAGCAGCTCACTTATTTAAATTACAGCAACCAGCTAAAGAAACCCACAAACTCCATAGAGTGGAAGCTTCAGTCCTTAGAAGCAGAAATCAAAGACAGGAGGGAGCATTTATAATTATAAAATATCTGGTAATAATAAAGCAAATATATTAAAATGCGTAAACACACACACATACATTAATATCACAAAATTCAAACAATACAGCGAGGGAGTTTAAAATATTTTAAAACTACTTAGAATTATAGGTACCATAATTTACTCTACAGCAGCATTTCTGTCAATACAGAGGCACATAGGCCAAATACAAACATACCCACTGTGCGGGTATATTAACAAATAAATATGAATGCATGAAATAGTACGTGTTATGTACTGTTATGTAGGAAAGTGCTATACCCTGTAATCTTTAGGGCCATTGTGTCTAACAGAAAGAGTGTTACCAGTCCTTATTGTAAAAGTTCTTCCCAGCATCTTCAGCCGATAAAACTTCATTCGATTAGGATTGTTGCACAACCCCAGGATGTAGTCAAAACCAAATCTCATCATACATACAGTACCAACAACATGGCAGCATATATAAATAATAATAATTAACAAATGTAAGACTAATGTAACCAAGCGTTAAGTTAATATAGGGATCTGCAGATTTCTAGAGTGCTGAATCTTTTCTCAATTTTATTTATCCTCGCTTGGTCAAAGTCAGAATGGCCCTTCTGAAGTGGGAAATAATTTTCATTATTTGAACACATTATCTGGCTTGAAAGGATGGGTTTTTTAGTTAAGACTCTGAACTAAGACTCAAGGAAATCTGGGTTCAATTCCCAGCTCTGCAAAAGATTCCATGTGTGACACCGGCAAAGACATTTAATCTTTTCTGTACCTCAGTTCCTATAGTTAAATGAAGATAAGAACACTTCCTGTCTCTCAAGTCTGTTTAGAATGCAAACTCTTTGAGGCATGGACTGTCTCTTATGTGTTTATATAGTGCCTAGCACAATGGCTCTTTATAATCTTGGTTGGGGCCTCTAGCTGCTACTATAAAAATAAAGTATCGGGGGGGGGGGAAGGTTTTTGGGGCCTCCATCTGTAATTCTATAAATATGATGAAGCATCAGAGGACTGGATATTAGGTATACTTGAGATAGGCTGTCTAAATATAAATGCTGAACTGTTGACTTATTACTACTGCATATCATTTTAGTTTGCTGTTTTTAAATCTTAATATTTAGATTTTTGTCTCTCAGTTTGCTCAGTTTCATACAAATGCTTTGTATGAATATACCTTTTGGCCCTTTATTTTGTTTGACCCAGGAAAACAACATGGATTACTACACATTAATATAGCGTTCTTTATGTGGGACTCAAATGTAATCATGTTTACTGTAGGTTTCATTACAAGAGTAATAATATGGAAAGATTGTCACATGGTTAAAAGGTAGGAAAACGAAAATATCAGAACAAGAGAGGAAGAAGAGACAAAAGAGGATCACATTAGCTTTGGCATACACTACTATTTCTAACAAATTCTGAAGACATCAGGGAGCCTTAGGATGATCCTCCATATCTTCCAGAGCTGCGAAAGAAAATCCTCCAGGGAATTCAACTTCTGTTGACAATCCTTGGCTTTTTTCGCTATACCAATTACCTCCCGACTCTTATGTCTGAATCAGCTGCAATGCTTCCAAATCCTTAAACAGCCTCCAAATCCTTAAACAGTCCCCTCTCCAATGCTTTTATTTATTTCAAAAGGCGTATCTAGAGCAGTGACTCTCCTTCCTTTTCTTCGTAGAGAGAAGAGCCCATCTTGACCCCCCATGAACCTTCTCGCTGTCAAATCTCTAAATCCCCTACCTCTCTTGCAGCTGTCTGTTAATGTACTCAGTGGTAGAATTACACTACTACTACCACCAAAGAGGAGGTTACTTACTTGCAACTGGAGGTTTTTTCAGATGTGTGGTATTTGTATTCCAAATGTGGGGTGCACATGCATGCCATGCACTGGAGGCAGCAAGTTCTCTCAGCAGCGTCTGTTGACCTGCATGTGCGTCCCCTCATGCTTGCAGCTGAGGGTATAATAGGCTGTGCGCAACACACTTCTCCAGTGACTCTCTTACTGCTGAGTAATCCAGTCTGCAGCAGAGGGAATGGATCGTGGGTACTGGAATACAAATAGGGACCACAGAACTCAAAGAATCTTGAGTTACAGGTAAGTAGCTGCCTTTTCTTCGAGTGATTGTCCCTATAGGCATTCCAAACGTGGGTGAATAGTGATCAGTGAGGAGGTCGGTGTGAGGAAGGGAGAGGAAGTGCAGTCTATAGTACAGTGCAATCCGCTGCAACATCCAGAGCCACCCCTTGGGTCATGCCATAGTGAGATATGAACAAGTGTACAGAGCGCCGCGTTACTACACGACTGAAGTCTTGCCACAAGATATCCACTAGGCAGGCCAATGTGGCTGCTTGCGCTATGTAGAACGTGCTGTAACTCTGTGAGGCAGCAGTACATTGGATAGCATGTAGCATTTGCGGATGCACCTGGAGACCCATATGTAGATTTGCTGGAAGCAGACTGCTTGGGCCTTGGACCAGTCGGCAATGGTCACAAACAGTTTTGTCAATGCGCAAAAGGAGCGGGTCCTCTGGAGATAGAATGCTAGTGAACGTCGAGGGAGTGCAGGATCCTCTCTGCATAGGAGACATATGGTTTGGGACAGAAAACATTGAATGCACTGATTGAAATGGAACTCCAACACTACCTTTGGGAGGATCTTACGGTGGAGCCATAAGGAAACTTTATCCTTGTGGAATACAGTGCAAGGGGGGTTAGCCATCATGGCCACCAGTTCGCTGACTCATTTAGATGAGGTAATGGTCACTAAGGATATTACTTTAATGGAGAGATGGGAGAGAGAGCATGTTGCCATTGGCTTGAAGGGTGGCTTTGTGAGGGCGGACAGAATGAGATTAAGGTCCTACGGGGGTGTGTGCCAGAGTACTGGTGGGAAGCTACTGAGGAGACCTTCCCTGAAATGGATGGTGGTGGGATGCATAAACACAGAGGTACCAGGCCATGAGGTGAAGACGGCCCAGATTGGGGTGCCATACTTGGCCCTGATCTTGTGTGGGAAAATTGGAGATGGAGTCGTGTACGGGTGGAGAGTCTGAGGAGGTCCATGAACCAAAACTGATGGGACCAGAAAAGGACTATAAGTATTATAGTAGCTCAGTCCCGGCAAAACTTGCATAGCACTTGTGGGAGGGGAATGGGGAGAAAAGCATAGTGGAGTTCGCCTGTCCGGGGAGAAGAGCTTTGTCTTACAAGTCCTCCCATATGGTTCTCCTGGAACAATAAAGGGGCAACTTGCAGTTCTCACAAGTGATGAAGAGATCCCAGAACAGGGTGACCCATTTGTGGAAGAGTTATTGGAATATGGCACTGTGCAATTCTCATTCATGGCCCAAAAGGGAGTTTTGGGGGTTGAGGGGTCACAAAGTTATTGCAGGGGGGGTTGCGTACTGCTATCCTTCTGTGCTGCTGCTGGCGGCGGTGCTGCTGTCAGAGCTCCCAGAGAGTAACAGTTGCTAACCAGGATTCCAGCTCCAAAGGAAGAGCCGCTGCCAGCAGCAGCACAGAAATAAGGATGGCATGGTATGGTATTGCCACCCTTACTTCTGCGCTGCTGTATTCAGAGCTGGGCCCTCGATCAGCAGCTGCCACTCTCTGGCTGCCCAGCTTTGAAGTCAGCAATGCAGAAGTAATGGTGGCATGGTATGAGATTGCCACCCTTACTTCTGTGCTGCTGCTGGTGGTGTGCTGCCTTCAGAGCTGAGCGCCCAGCTAACAGCCACTGCTCTCCAGCCACCCAGCTCTGAAGGCAGTGCAGAAGGAAGGGTGGCAATACTGTGACCCCCTAAAATAACTTTGCGACCATCCTGCAACTCCTTTTCAGGTCTGGACCCCCAATTTCAGAAATGCTGGTCTCCCCATGAAATCTGTATAGTATAGGGTAAAAGCACACGAAAGACCAGATTTCATGGTTTATGACATGTTTTTCATGGCTGTGAATTTAGTAGGGCCCTACACATAGTGTTTGATGCACTATTTTCAAAAGTGGATGGGCTCGGAACAGGGGGAGGGAGACTTGGCACTGCCCTGCTTGTTGATGTATACTACCACTACAATGTTGGAGAGTAGGTTGAACATGGTAGGACTGAATGAAACAAAGAAACTCCTGGAATGCAAGATGGACTGCCCATTTAGATGCATTCTGGCCTCTTGTGGCGGCCAGATGCCCTCAGCTGTGTGATGCTGTAGATGGGCTCCCCAACCTGCGAGGGAAGCATCTGTTGTGATGGTGGCCTGTGGGTTGGGATGGTGAAGGGCTAATAACCATGATCTCGGCAGGGTCGATCCACCAGGTGAGGGAGGCCAGAATCATCTGGGGACAACTCTGGCCTCCAAAAGGTCCATGTGGTGTCTGTAGATGGAGAGGAGCCACAGCTGGAGGCACCACGTGTGTAGACATGCAGCGGGGTCACGGAGGTACAGGCTGCCATATGTCCAAGCAGGGAGAGACACTGGTTGCCCGTGGTGCCTGGGTTGTGGCATAAGTCTGCAATTATGGCCATCAGCATTTTGAAGCAATACACCGAAAGGAAGGCCTATGCTGCAATGGAGTCAAATCACGCCCCATAAAATTGATCGCCTGTACGAGCACCAACTTCACTGATGCAGATTTGTGCTGCCATGACAGAAAAGATCTTAGTGAAAACTTGCAGAGCCATCACTATGATGAAAGGGATGATTCGGAATTGGTAGTGATGGTGTCCCATCCCTACGCAGAGAAATTTCCGGTGGGCTGGGTGAATGTCAATGAGGAAGCAGGCATCCTTCATGTTGAGAGTCGTGAACCAAGCCCCACGGGGGAAGAATGGGATAATAGATGCCAGAGTCACTATGTGGAATTTGGATTTTCTGATAAAGGTGTTCAATAGCCAAAGGTCAAAAATGGGGCAGAGCTCTGCATCCTTCTTGGGGATGAGGAAGTACAGGGAGTAGAAACCTCTCCCCATGTAGGGATATGTCACATGCTCTATGGTGCTCTTTGCAAGAAGAGCGTCTGTATCTTGTTGGAGCGTGCATTGATGGGAAGGGTCCCCTGGAGGTGTCTAGAAGGAAAGGGGCTGATGCGGGGGAAGGAAACAAACTCTGTGGAGTATTTGAGATGGATAATCTTCAGTACTCAATTGTCCGTGGTGCTTTTGCCCCAATTGTGAGTGAATGGGGCAAGATAGCCCCTAAAGATGATATGGGACACTACAGGTGGCAAAGGAGAATGTTCACAGTTCTCAATCAAACCATCACAACTGGGACTTTGGTTGCGGGTGGGTTGAGGAGTTGGCCATGGTGAAGGCTCTGGGTCGCTGTTTCTGGGACTGGTGTCACTTGTGTGGGGATTTCTTTTGCCCCTCGTAGTAGGCCAGGTAGAGTGTATACTGGTGAGGAAGGAACTGCTGTTGCGGGTGCCTGCATTGCGGAGCTGAGGTGTAGATTACTAGGGAACATAAAGTGGCGCTGGAGTCCTTCAAAGAGTGAAGGGACCTGTCCGTCTTCACATAAAACAAATTGTCTTTGTCAAAGGGGAGGTCCTTGACAGTAGTCTGGACCTCCTGAGAAAAGCCAGATGACTGGAGCCATGAGCGCATAACGACTCCAGTTGCAAGGGAGCAAGAGGATGTGTTGGCCGCATCAACCACCACTTGGAGGTCCACCCTGACGACCAGGAACACTTCGTCTACCAGTGCCTGAAACTGCTGTTGCTGGTCTGGTGGCAGCTCATCCTGGAACTCTACTAGCCACATATAGTTATTAAAATCATACCTGGCTAGCAGAGCCTGGTAGTTTGCAATCCGAAATTGCAGGTCCAATTGCTTAGCCACCTGGTCTGGAGAGGGTCAACTTTTGTATGTGCTGGCGCACCCATTCCTCTGCTGCATGCACAAGAAGAGAGGTGGGTAAGAAAAGAGGAAGTCCATTCCCTTAGCTGGGATACAATACCTCCACTCTGCCTGCTTTGGAGTGAGGGCATATGAGGCAGGGGTATACCATACTGCCCGTGCTGGTTGGAGAATGGCATTATTGATAGGGAGAGCCATCCTAGAAGGTCCCTGAGGCCTGGATGTCCAGGAGCTGGGGTTGCTGGTCCTGAACCTCCTGCAGCTGTATGCCCAGTCCACTGCCACCCTCTGTAACAGGTCCTGATATTGCCTTTGATCATCTGGGGGAGAGAGGAAGGGAGGAGTAAGCGCCTCATCAAGTGAGGAGGAAGCAACCATAGGGATCAGCAGGACTGGCTCTATATCTGCCTGTTCCTCTGAGCCTAACGGTGCTGGTGGAGGAGCCTGGGCAGAGTTGTATGAGGCTCAGCAGGATGGATAGCACTCGTGGTAGGAGTCCCAGGGTGCCTAGTGCAGCCAAGAGGATGGGTCCTGGGTGTGCATTGGGCCCCAAATGTACTAATATGCTGGGTCATATGCTGGTGGATGGGGAGGCCGGGGACGTGAGTCTGAGCTGCACCAAGCCATTGGAGAGAAGGATGGTTCTGGCTCAGAGAAATCCTTGGCCTCTGAAGATGCCTCTGGTAGTGGTGGAACCAACAGAACGGGTGGGGCTCAGTGCAGTGTCCGGAGGGGCCTGTCTGGCAGAAATAGGAGCAGTTCCACTGGAGTGGGGACCTCGCAAGCGAGCGGGGGTCCGGAATGGAATGGAGAATCAATTCCTCTGCTGAGAGAAGGGGCTCCCAAGGGCCTGGAGTTTAGGGAGCGCTATTGGAGATGCCAGAAGACCTGGTATCCACGGCCTGGCTGGCCTAGATGGCATGAAGGTGGCAGTGAGATGGGCAGTGCACATGCCAGGGATTGCTCTGGGTGAGCGGGTACTGGGTCGACCATCGGTACCACCAGATCCCATTTCCATTTAGCTTCATCCTCACCTAGGGAAGCTTGGGTGCTAGTGCAGCAGTGTTGGTGAGTGACATCTCAGCCGACCTGGCCTGGCTTAAGGAGGAAACGCTGCACTTAGAAGCAGCCCATAATGGAAATCTACTCTTATGCCCATGAGAGTGCTTCTTACTCTCATGCCTGGGCTTCTCTTTGGCCATCGGTATTGCTGGATCCGGGGCACGTGAAATGCTGGGAGGAGCACTCACCACCCGTGATGGACGCTCTTCTCATGGTCCTGGATCTGAGTGAGCATTTGGTATCATTGCTTTCTCCATTAGATATTTTTGGAGGTGGACCTCCCAAGCTTCCAAAGTCTGGGGCAGTAAATATATACAAATTGAGCAATATGATGCAATGTGAGCCTCGCTGAGGCAGTAAAGACCCCACTAGTGTTCATCATTCAGGGAGAACAAGTGTGGGCAGGAAACAGTTTTTAAACCCCGGAACGCACGGTATAGTCCCCGGGGGATGGGAGAGTGTATCCCAAAAGGGGTAAACCATCACTAACTAACTAACAACTACTATATACTGCTATCTACAAGAAGGAACAACTATAAACAACTATATACAAACTGACCAAGTCACTGTCTTAGCGAAAAGACTAAGAGCACAAAGGAACAATGGTTCCAACTCTGGGCACATGGTGGTACGAGGCAACTGGAGAGGCACTGACCAGCATGGCCTATCATACCTTCAGCTGGGAACACGAGGTGCTGCATGACACATGTGCAGGTCATCAGACATTGCTAAGAAAACCTTCCAGCTCCAGAGTCATGGCGCGCATGCTCACCTACACGTTTGGAATACACACAGGGACCCATCACTCGAAGAAGAACTGCTGTGTGATTGTTTTTTCAGAAATTTTTGGACAGGTCAGTCGAAAGAAAACAAAGAAGACTTTTGCACACTTACACATCAGGAAGTTGGAATAGGTTGTTCAACATGAAGTACTGGATTATAACCTCACAAGACCCGTTATTAAAATTAATGTGGTTAAAGCATCAGCCTAAAATTGTATCCTTCAGCACTTTTAAACTGGGAAAAGGGCCAACCTGGGGAGAAACTGCCTGAGCTCTACAGCTGACCTAAAATCTACTTTCAGTTTCAAGGATGAGAGTTAGGAGACTCCTGTAGTAAGGAGAGCTCAAGAGGGATTGTCTGAAGTATAACCCAGCTCTGGGAGAAGGGCTGCGGCCTTCAGGACAGGAGAAGAAACTGACTTTTACATGGAGCCAGAGTGAGTGTGAACTGGAGAGGCTAAACAAGTGAGTTATGTCTGTAGAACAAGTGAATAGATTAAACCATGTAAAGGAACTGTGAATAAATCAGATTCTGCAAACAGTTTGAACTAACCTGCTCTGGGCAATTGTTGAAAAAGACCCTAGGGGTGCTGAGTGCAATGCACCTGCAAGGCCACAAAAGCCACAAGAGGATATCCTAGAGAGGCATGCCCCCATGACACATGCATACAGAAATACAATGCACAGACCATATGGCTGAGTTCCTATGTATGATGCCATACAAATGTACTTGGTATAAATTGATCTTTTTGTGCTTACACTAACAGTGAAAAATTTAAACTGGTGTTCATACCAGCGGTGCAAGGAAGACAACGCATTTCCCCCCCTCAAATAATTTACTTTACACAAAATTAAACTTTACTGTATGAGTTACCTTTAATGTATAGTGCTTTATTTGGTTCAAAGCCAATCAATATGACTATCAGCCAGCCACACTAACCCACATCTTCCTGTGATATTTTAAATCCCTCTCCTACAATTGACATTCATTCATTAGAAAACCTTCAAAAATATACCTCTTCTGACAAATAAAAAACTAGAGACAAGGTGGGTGAGGTAATATCTTTACTGGACAACTACCGATGGTGAGAGAGACAAGTTTTTGAGCTTACACAGAACTCTTCTCAGGTCCTTCACACACCCTGTCTCTCTAATATCCTGGGACCAACACAAGCTACAACAACACTAAATAAAAAACTATGCTACTTTATGAATTACCAAGAGAATAAACTGCAAAAGGCAGAAGAAACACCTACATCTGTTAACCTGTTACCTCCTGTATGGTGAACCCAGCTGTTGACTTACTTTCTACATATTCTTGTCATTAAAGTGTCTTAAAAAGATCCCTATCTAATGGTCTCCTTAGCCTGCCTATAAAATTTGCATTCCCTAAACAAAAGCTTACATATCCACCTGCACAGCTGGTAGTAAGGTACACAATGCAGGTTTTTGTGCATGCAAAGATATGCGTTCACAGTCCTTGCTGTCTGGTATTTCACTGCTCACCTTCACATACAGGGCTAAGTTTTCAGTGTTATTCTCACTATTAAGTGAGAAGATCATCTTAAATCACTTATCAGAGGAGTAGCCACGTTAGTTTGGATCTGTAAAAAGCAACAAAGAGTCCTATGGGCACCTTAAAGACTAACATAATGTACTGGAGCATCAGCATTAAGGTTCCACAGGACTCTTAATCACTTAGTGAGGCCCGCTCTTATTATTCATAGGTTCACTCAGAGGAGGAAAATTGCTATCAGATTTTGATCTCTATTTTATGTACCATGAGTTTTCCCCTAGTTTTTAAGTAATTTGTTTAACTTTTTAAAAGAGCTATTAGTTTATAAGACTTTTTTAAAGTCTGCTAAATAGCATTTTTTTTCCATATTGGCACAATCTGCTAGTCTCAATTCCTAGGAAAATTTTGTGGTCAAGTGCTAAAAAGTGGAAGTATCAGAATCACGGGAGTTCAAAACTATGGGCTTAGAAAAGAAATATTTTGGTTAGAAATACGTAACCATATGTTCCGTCAACAACCAAAAATTAATTGATGATCCAGTAGCTGTTGGTCAAGCAAGATTCTTTTTCTCTCAAAGGAAAGAGTCCAGAAAATTTCAAGCCAATGAAAGTTAGAATTCCACCGCAAGTACTAGCAAGCAGAGAATGTTGGGTATGGACTAGTCCAGTACTCCCACTCTTAGTGCTCTACGCTAGTAAGTAATAGTCCAAAAGAGATCCAGCCAATGGCACCCAAGCCAGGCAGGGGTTGCAGAGACAGCATAGTCAGGCCAGGAAGAGGAGCATGCAGGAATGGAGCATCTTGCAATCTCTCAGTTATGATCCTCCAGCACTATAACAAGAGCTAGTTTGAAGGGCTCCAAAGAGACTCTTATCTGGCCACCTCCAGGCCCACAGGAACCTCAATATAAACAGTGAAATGTAAACTAAGGCAACAGGAAGTGTAAATTAACTCTAAGGCAATACTCAGGAACACAGGAATTGCCAAACTGGCTTCAGCCTAGCCGTCCTTCTAATCCAATATTATGTCTCTGCACTTGACTACTTACCACTTAAGTCAATATAAGTTATGTCACTCAGGGGTGTGAAAAAACCTCCCCACTGAGCGACATAAGTTACAGCGACTTAAAGCAGTGTCCCACACTTTACTATGCTGGGGGAGATGCTCTCCTGTTGACATAGCGCGTCTTCACCAGATGCGCTACAGCAGCACAGCTGCCTTGGTGCAGCTGTGCCAATGCAGGTTGGTAGTGTAGGACTAGTCCTAAAATAGCAGCAAGTACCAGATACTTCAGAGGAAGGTGCAAGAAACCCCTTCAGAAGGCAGTTATGGATAAACTATCCCCAAAGAAAGTTTCTTCCCAATTCTGATTAGTTAGAGCTTGGCTTATGCCCTAAAGCATGAAGTCTTATATCTGTTTCAAAAATCTGCTTGCTTTTTTAATCTTTGTGATAAAAAGTTGATATTTTTGTTATCCATATAAATGTCCAATTTTTTAAAAATCCTGCTACGCTCTTGGCCTCAATCTTGAGGGGGTAAATTCATGGGTTAATTGTTGTGTGTGTAGAAAAGTACTTCTTGTTACTAGTTTTAAATTTGTGCCTTTCAGTTTCATTGACGATCTATGAGAAATCCTCTTACAAAAAAGAATGTTGGGCCAGACTGTTTCAATATACTTTATATACATGGCATGTCTCCACATAAGGTATCTTTAAAGGATTTTTTTTCTGTCAAATGATTCAATTTCTAGGAAGCTAAGAAATGTCATATTGAAGAAAAAGTCCATTTGGCCTTCATTAATTACAAAATGAATAATTCAATAGACACAACAGAGGAAGGCACCTAATTATGCAATACTACACTGAGGAAGCTGGACGACATTTCTTCCTGACACTAGCAGTGTTAATATTATGTCCTGAAGTTGCCAGACTGATAGCCTTTTGCCATTTTATTCTTGGACACATTAACTATGAGGGAATTCTAATTTAGGCAGTTCCAAAACCCTGGAAAGTTCTCTTTGAAACAGACAGCCTAAGAGTGATGCTCCACATACTCAATAAGAACACTAAGACACTAACAAGAACTCTAAGAAACCAATTTTTCATTATCTCCTATGGCCCAGAGATTGTCTACCTCTCAATCAGCACAAAAAGGACCCTTCATATACATCAATCCTTGCCCACAGAGAAGGGGTGGGGAGATGTCAGCTATCTCCGCTGCTTTGTCTCCCTGTCTTCAGACCAGTGTAGACTACTCACAGACTCATAGACATGGTCGGGATACAAGAGTAGCCAGGGAATAGCACTGGAGAGGAATTAATGTGCTGCAGATATCACACTTAGCCTCCCCTCTACACAAAATACAATCAAAGTGAAAAGCTCAAAAGTTAATACCACCTGATTCTGTATTAACTTTTGCACAGAGCCCCATTGTGTTGCTGTTTCAAAAGGACTGAGTGATGAGACATTGGTTAGGTGGAGTACCAGGACCTCTAGAAAGACACTCCCGGCCTCCAGCAGATATCCTAAAATCAGCAAGGTGGGACTGAAATCCTACATTCCTCACAATGGAGCAGTCTGGTAGAAACAGTGCAAGGAGAAACTCATGGAGCTTCCTATCCTCTAAGCAAGCCTTCTCCTCATGTAGAGAAACTAATCTGGTCCCAAGTTAAACAGATACAAATTGTTGAGAATAGTTTTATTACTTTTATTATTCATTTACCATGTTATTTGGTCAACATCAGTATCAGAAAGTTGTCCCACACTTTTAAAAGACCTTACCTGGTGACATTTTAAAGACACTGAGCCAAATTCAGTTCGAAGTAAGAGGCATAACTCTCTCACCACATTTTTCTCTTGTCGGTAGATTTCCAATTAAAATGTATCATCTTATATTTTAACTATGCAAATATTTTACTCTACCTAATATATTTTTTGTATAATCAGTATTTACTATCACTCTCTACATGATTGAAATGTGTCAATGATGCAATATTTACACAATGGTTTCACCAATTTCTATGGGCCAAATCCAGTGCAGTGCCCACATTTATATTCCAGGCTCAGGAAACCCTTCCACGGTATAGTGAATGGAATTTCCATAAAACACAGTTCTAGGGCATTTCTGCACACCTTCTTCACACCTGCAGCTCAAAGACACAAGTTCTATCATCTTTTGGGCTGTTTTCACCCTCAGACGAGAAAGGAACAGGATGTGTCCCCAAAACACAATGGTTTTAGGATTTCCCAACTTTTGAATAGCGCTCAGACACACTACAGTGTACATGCAGTTCTTGTCAAGGATGTAAGTTGTTAGCTATGCTAGGTCTAATTAAGACTCTCCATTCCATTTTGACCTCAGGGCAGACGTTTAAGGCAATACATGGAACAAATCTTTTGCGTTTAATATGAAAACCTTTCCATCATTGCTTTATGGAGAATACATACACACATGCATGCAGGGAGGAATGTTCTGCTTCCCTGTTCCATCCACTGACTAGCTGGGCCCCGGCACCAATATTATTCATTTTATTTCACTTGCAATCGCCTTCTCTTGTGAAGAACTGGAAAGGAGTATCTTCTGATCCTGTCAAAATCATCCCTACTCAACCAAAGATTGCTACTGAGAGATGCAAGATACTCCCTTCCCCATAACAGTGTCTCCATAACAACTACCAAGAGCAAAAGGTGGAAACAGAAATCCACCCCATACAGGTAGCAGAGCTGAGCAAACAGCAGGCCACTAGGATGGACATCTATTTTTTTAATCAAATAGACTTAAGTTATTTATACTTTGTATGATTCCCCTTGCTCGTTGAGTTTTAAATATTAGGCTCTGAACCTGGAAAGACTCATGTAAATGTTTCGCTTTAGCAATGTGAGTAGCCCACTAACTTCAGTAGGATTATTCATGGTGCACGAAGTTAAGCATATGCTTATGTCTTTTGCCGGATCAGAATCTCACAATACCGTTTGATGTTGACGTTCAAACATACTTTTAACTAAAACATTAGTGACATCAGGTTCCTTAACTTTAAAAAACCCCTTCTTACCCTGATTTTTCTTTTCCTTCAGCTCCATGTCGTGTTAAGAATTTCCATTTCTTTAATATTCTCTTCCTCTTTATCTCCCAGATTGGCTTCACCTTCGTTTTGGTTGAATTGAAATCCCTTTTCCTGGTCAGACTGAGTATACATAGATTCTTGCAAGTTTTGTTGTTTTCCTAAGAAAATATAAAAATGCAGTTAACCTACAATAGAAATCAACATGACAAGCATTTGAAAAAAGGCAGACAAAACACACTTAACCAACTGGCAGAAATAATTCAAAGTTTTAGGATTGTTACCATTCCCAGTATATTCTTTATTATTAAATAAGGACTAAATTTTGCAGAAGGATTGCTTGAGACAGAGCTACAGAATTTAACTTTAATGTTTTAAATAGAAGAAGTATTTAAAGTGAAGTCGCCAGAACAAATCCGCACCCCAAATTTCTTAAAAAAAACAAAAAAAAAAAGCTTTAAAAAACACTCAAGACATTTCTAGTTTCCCTTACATTTCATTCAATTCCATTGGAAACAATCTCTGTGTGGCTCAAAACTGTTTCATTGTGCCAAATTCCCGAGAATCCAAAGCAAAGCTGACTAGAAAACTAAACTAAAAGTAAAACTACTAATCAATTTTCATTCTCCAAGCTGAACAGCACTAAAAAAATTAATAGCATTCAAATGAAAATAAAAATATTTTAAATTTAGTCATCTTTAATAATCTTAGGTCCTAGTGTTTTTATTAAATGCAATTTTTAAACTGACAGCATCAGTTTGATGGTTTCCTTTTAAAGATTTCACCCTAAATGCAGTGGGCCTTAAAAACAGATGTTGAGTTAGTGCTCTGCCACCCTTATACAGGTGTCTTGTGGGGGTGGTGTGGGAGTAGCTTAAAGTCCTGACTTACAAATGACTTCACTCAGGACAAATCTTTATGCTATATAGAATCCCAACAACCTCAATGGCACTTTCAAAAGGCTTAAACAAGCGTCTGCAGATCCCTCTGAAGTGCATAGGTCTAGTCCTGCAATACATTGCCCTGAACTCTTGTGGAACTTCACTGATTTTGGTGTGGGGATGGGAAATGGAAGGTGTTCATGCAGATGCAATGCACTGTATGGACTGAGACCTAAATCTAAGCCAGGTTCAAAATAGAATCCTACTATTACAGCTGCTAAGAGGATACAGTCCCTTTCAGGCCCAAGTAGGCTGCACATTTTGGTATAAATTTGACTAGTTGCAGCTGTTCTGTAGGAGGTTATGGACATTTTGCTTCCAAGACCCTCTGCAGCAGCCGCATACACCCAGAGATGGATCTGGCTCATAGTATATTGTACTTATCCTCCTTTAGCTTATGCAGTTGCTGTCAGCCACCAAACCCTATTTTCAGATATGATCAGTATAATAATAAGGAAGAACAATGCATTATCAAGACAATGTGCTAAACTGTTTAGGTTGTTTGTTTGTTTTTTAACTCCACCAAGGTGATTTCAGCCCTACTTAATACATTACCTCCTACTCCCCAACAAACACTACCTCAGTTTAGCAACTGGGCTTAACGTAAACAAAGTATTTTTACCAGAAAGGTGGGTTTATCATCTTCTTTACATTCATTATCATTCTCAGATGGTTTGTTTCTTCCTGTTGTATGATTACTTCTTCCCTCCTCCTTATGCTCTTCTTTAACAACTTTTATTCTTTTACATCCTGTTCAGGTTCTTCACGCATTTTCAATTCTTTTTCTTGTTCACACTCTTTGCAGGGCTTTATCCTCATTTTCTCTGGCAATGCCATTGAAATTCAATACTAGCCGATGTGCAGTACTCTTCAAACCATACAGATATCTGAAGGAAGAAAAATTAAATTCCATGGACATGGTGCTAACATTAATTTACATAAATATTAACCTAGTGAGATCTGTACACCTTTGATACATAAATACACACATTCATAGGATTCAATAAATAGGTTATACTAAAACTGACTAATAAAACTTGTTTGTGAAAATCTGGTATCAGTTTGACCATTTTTCCTTTTTTTGTTTCTACTTCTTACTACACCTCTACCCCGACATAACACTGTCCTCGGGAAGCCAAAAAATCTTACCACGTTATAGGTGAAACCACATTATATCGAACTTGCTTTGATCCGCTGGACTGTGTGTATAGGTGAAACCGCGTTATATCCGAATTTTGTGTTATATCGGATTGCGTTATATCGGGGTAGAGGTGAATATTTAAACACATGCAAACGATACCTCTGAATCAACCAGTATTACAGAATACCCAAAATACAGAAAACATTTAAGAACACAAACAGGAATATAAATATTCTACCAATTCAGGAAAGGAAAAATCAAGGAAAGCAGTGTCCAGTTTGCTCAGCCCAGCAATATGGAAACTCAAGAAGTGCTTCTCCTCTTGAATGAACTGTCAAACCAATTTGAAAATTAAGCTTATAGTTACAATGGCATTTTCTGAGCCTCCTAGAAAGAAAGCCTACTTGATTCTGATTATTAGTTATGACATAGGCCACACGTAATAGCACGTTATAACACTGACAGAAACAAGCAATACAAGCAATAATGGTTTGCCTTGAAACAAATACACTCCAAACTTCAAAATGATAATACTCCCTGGTTTCGGTGAATTTGGGGTATGTCACCCTGTAACACAAAGTGACTTTTTACTGCAATACTGCATTAAGCATTTTTTATTTTGCTGCCGACATATCCCTCTATCTTCCTTTCTCAAAGGCTATTATATCTGCATCAGAAAGAAGATCATTCGAACAAATCATCTCATTAGCAACGACTAGCTTAATACTATGGAATTTGAACAGACTCTTAAAGCTCTTGGAGAATACTAACAGTAACACCATATCTAAATATTTACCAAAGATTATTTCACTGTGCTGAGATTCCTTGTTCCAGAAACCTTACCCCAGTAATGTATAAATACTATTACAATCAGTCAAATGCTTGGCTTTTCTTTTGTACATGTATTTCCTAATCTTCTCATTCTTGTACCTTTTTACCATTTTATTCTGTATCTTTATCTTTACACTACAGAACTTCTCCAGAACAGCTAAACAAACTCCACCATATTTTAAGCACTGGACTAACATAAGACTAATACCCATCAAAGTAGAGTCTTGACATTACAATAAATACTAAAAATAAACTAAAAACTTGTTAAAACCACCATCTTTTACTCATTCATCTAGGAACATTCAATATAAAAAAGATACAAATGTGGAAAGCCACCTGACCATAGAAATTAATGATAAGTTCTCTCATGATACCACATTGCTATCCTCAAACACTTCAATTCTACTGACCACTTCATAACAGAGAAAGAGATCATTTCACAGAACCACCTCCGATCCTCCTAACATCCCATTCCCTACTACTGATTCCCAATTACTTCCTTCTGTGGACATCACGAAGGGCTTTGTGAACCAACATTTGACAACCAGCAGTATAGGATGTATAATAATGCAAGGTTTTCCACTCCTCTGATTTACCTTTCTGTATACGTTTTACACTTCGTTTTTTGGTTTTTGTTTTGTTTTTTCCCCAATACAGTAGAAGCTGTGTTATCCAGCACCTTAACCAACCAGAAAGCTCTAGAAAATGGCATTTCAGGGTGCTGGATCGGGTAGTGCTCACCTCAGGTGGCTCCCTGCAAGCAACGACATGTCCCAGCTGCTCCTAGGCAGAAGAATGACCACGGGGGCTCCATGCGCTGTTTTCGCCCTACTCGAGCGCTGGCTCTGCAGCTCCATTGGATATCCACTGGGAGCTGTGGGGTTGGCGCCTGCAGGCAGGAGGCAGCGCACAGAGCCACTTAGCAACACCCCCGCCTAGGAGCAGCAGGACATGTCACCGCTTGTGGGGAGCCACCTGAGGCGAATGCCACCCAGACCCAGCACCCTGAAATGCCATTTTCTAGAGCTTTCTGGTTGGCAAAGTGCACCTCAAAACCCCTCCCGCACTCCAACCCCAGCCCTGAGTCCCCCTCCCGCAACCAAACTCCCTCCCTCCATTGGTAAGCATAACTCTTAGTTAACTGGAATTTTTGATTAACTCCCATTCCTCCAACATACTAGATAACAAAGCTTTTACTGTACTTTATTTTTTAAAGAGCAAAAATGCATCAAAATATATACATATTTTAAGATATTGTGGCAAACTAATCCCCATCCAAAACCCCAGATTTAAGTTCCTCTAGCACTGGAGAAGTTTTATATCTATTATATTTTTTATTATTTGTATTATCATAGTGCCTAGGAGCCCCAGTGCTGGATCAGGACTCCATTGTGCTAGGCACTGTACAAACAGAACAAAAAGATAGTCCCTGCCTCAAAGAGCTTACAATCTAAGTGTAAAACAAGAGGACACCAGATAGATACAAACAGACCAAAAGGGAATATAAGGAAACTGTGACACAGTATTGGTCAGCATGGTAGGAAGCGGTCCTGGAATGCTAGTGGCCCAGCTATTGTCAAATTTTTTATAGGCTTAATGGCAGAGGAGAATTTTAAGGAGAGAAGAATAGTGAATTAGTTTTTGCAGATGTTTACAGGACTCTTCTTCCAAGTGTGAGGGGCAGAATGCACAAAGGCTCTGGTTTGAAAAATTTCACAAGTGGGTAAAGGAGGCTGATATCATGGGGACAATAAGAGGTAGGAGTTGACCTTTTGATGCTAAATGAGAGACGACAGATAGGGAATGGATAGGTCCATGGAGGATACTGAAAGTAAAGACAAGTAGCTTATGTTTGACATAGCAGAGAAGAACAACATACATAACAGAAGAGATACAATCCCAAGTATAGCATGAAGTGAACAACAGCTTAGATCTTGTCCACACTACAAAGCTTTGTCAGCAAAAGCTGCCTTTTGTAGACAAAACAAAGGGGGTGTACACACTGCAAAGCTACTTGTGGCGGCAAAATTCTGCTGTTTTGCTCACAAAATAAAACCATTTCAACAAGAGGCATAAAACTTTTTGCGGCAAAGTTAAAGTGACAAAGCATCAGTGTACATACTGCTGTTTGTTTTGTTGACATAACTGGCTTCTACTAGTATCCCACAATGCCTGCTGTGACCGCTCTGTTCACTATTTTAATCTCTGCTGCCCTGCAGGCATGCACCTCTTCCTTTCAAAGCTCCTGAAAGTATCTGACAGCTGAGTCTGCTGCTCTGCTCTGGGATTGGGAACTAACCATTAATGCGGAATGCTTCTGTTCTGGCCTGCTCTAGGAATACAGCCTCTGGCAGACTGCTGCTGCGGGGAGTTTGGAGCGGGACTGCTCTGCTGCTTTGACATTCCTCAGCATGGAGAGCTCACAGAGCTTCTCAGAATGCTGCTCCCAGCAGCTGAGGAGGCTGTGGGAGAACTCAGAGGGAATCACAGAACCATAGGCAGGCAGGCAGAGCGGGCTGCTTTGAGAGAGACTGCTGTGCCGAGCAGAAGCAGGGGCTGATGTGGAGGGGATGTCCCTCTCCCCCTGCCTCAGGATAGGTCGGTCAGCCTGTTGCCTCCCCCACCCCAGACACACCACTCTCCTTTCCCTCCTTCCCGCACACCAAACTTCAGTTGAAAAGCAACTGGCAATCTAGTAGGATGCCCCTGGAACGAGGGAATTGAGAAACCTCATCATGTGATGTTGTACCTGCCCCATGAGGCATTGCAAACCCTTCCCAAAGCACCCTGCAGCCAGTTGCACAGTGGGATTGCCATCAGAGTGAATTGCTCTCTGTGTCAATGCAAGAGCTGTTAGTGTGGATGTGCTCTGCAGACACAAGGCGCTAGTGTGGACATGCAACAGTGGTTTAATTAAAATGCTGTAATTAAAGCAGCATAACTTTTGCCAACAAAACTTTGTAGTGTAGACAAGGCTGTAGTCCCAACTCAGTGCAGGGAACTAGATCAGATGGCCTATGAAGGTCCTTGCTAGTCCTACATTTCTGATTCATAAAATTTCAAAATAATTAATAATTTGCAATTTACAGTAACTATTTTTCATAAAGAGGTGTTTCCATTGGAATCTATACGTAAACATCCCACAATGGTATCACTGTTCATATTTCATTCGTTTTACATGTGCTGTATCACTTACTTTTTGTAAGCACATTTAACATTATATCCTGCAGCTGAGTTCAACACAGGTATTCCAAGATCTTGATACACCTGCTTCCATACTGCTCCACTTTCAATCTGTTACACATAGCAAAATACAAATGTGCACATTAATCTAGTACAAAACATAAGACTAATTAAAGTCTATTATCTTTGCAACAGACGAATGCTAACAATTTTTTAACAATTTCTTCAGATCCACAAAAGAATGTATTTGACAAAAAAATCACTGTTCTGCTTCATAGAATTATCATCAGTTTAGAACTTCTGTCATTTTGCATTTCAGTAAGCCACAGTCTCAAACTGCAGGAGTCAGCCAAGCGGATAACAAAAACTTACTTTGATAGTAACCTTATTTACCAAAGCTGGAGTTTTAATTTAAAATAAAGATGGTAGTTCAAACTGTCTGTGGCAATTTGTAAAGTCCTGAATGGTGCAATACCTAGGTTTCCCAGAAACTGCCTCTATCAGCTCTTCCACTGCCTTTTATACTCTTAATGTGCTCAAGTTTTGTAACCTGTTTAGTATGCTCAGTTCCAAAAGTCTTCAAAAGGTACTGTAACACATCTAGTTCTCTAAGTATGTGACCTTTAGCATCAGAAAGATGACACTGCATTTTACTCTATGAATACACATGATCAATTCATAAGTTAATTTTATAGACAGACATCAAAAGTAGGAATAGAGTCCACTGCCCCAGGAATTCCAAGTAAATGATCCAATTGCTGCTTCAAGATCAGTTCAGCTAATTCCAGCCAGCACAGTCTTCTATATATGATCCACAATGGGGAGGAGTTAAGGATGCCATAAAAACCTTAACTCAGATTGCTTGCATCTGAGGTCTTGTGCAGTGATTTAGAAGTCTCTACTATTTGCTCAGTGTCTAAAACAAAGGCTCTCAGACAGATATTCACTGAATCCTCAGAAAAAAAAGGAGGTACTCTGACTGACTACATTATTATACAGCAATAGTTAGATCTACTGCATGTATCACAAAGAAATTAATTATATAATTTGTTTGTTTAAATGTTTGTTTTTTTAATAATGCTGCTGGGTGTATGATGTTGCAGGATTAATTTGTCAGATTCCTAGAGTGTTTGTATAGGAGTCTTATTTACTACGACTTAAATATAATCTTTCATATTTTTTACCTCAGACTTTATGGGTCTGAAATACTTTCCATCTTCACTTTAATACTTACATTATCAAATCCTCCAAGCTTGTGTACAAGTCTGAATAATTTAAAGAGATTCAAATTTCTGTATCCAAGTACAGGTCGTTTATTAATAGGAGTCCCTGTGGAAGAATACAATTATTAAAATATTTTGAAGTGTGTCTTTTTACTGAGCAGAAGACCAGAAATTTATACCTAAATTATTTCAAGTTACTAAATATATTACTGCAAGCTCTTTGATTCTGACCATATCATGTGCATAGTACAGTCTTTATTTATTTTTCTATCTATACAATAAGTCTGGCCCTACCAAATTCACGACCCATTTTGGTCAATTTCACGGTCATAGGATTTAAAAAATCACAAATTTCATGATTTCAGCTATTTACATCTGAAATTTCACAGTACTGTAATTGTAGGAGTCCTGACTCAAAAATAAGTTATGGGGGGGTTGCAAGGTTATTGTAGAGGGCGGGGTTGCAGTACTGCTACTCTTATTTCTACACTGCTGCTGGCTGTGGCTCTGCTTTCAGAGGTGGGCAGCTGGAGAGTGGCAGCTGCAGGCTGGGAGTCCAGCTCTGAATGCAGAGCCGCCACCAGCAGCAGCACAGAAGTAAGAATGGCATGGTATGGTACTGCCACTCTTACTTTTGCACTGCTACCTTCGGAGATGGGCCCTCAGTCAGCGGCCGCCACTGTCCAGCTGCCCAGCTCTGAAGGCAGCAGCGCAGAAATAAGAGTGGCAATACCATACCATGCCATCCTTATTTCTGCACTGCTGCTGGTGGCGGCTCTGCATTCAGAGGTGGGCTCCTGGCCTGCAGCCGCTGCTCTCTGGTCGCCCAGCTCTGAAGTCAGTGCAGAAGTAATACTGTAACCCCCCTAAAATAACCTTCTGACCCCCCTGCAACTCCCTTTTGGGTCAGGACCCCCAATCTGAGAAGTACTGGTCTCCTCCCTGTGAAATATGTATAGTATAGAGTAAAAGCACAGAAAAGCACAGATTTCACAGGGGGAGACCAGATTTCACAGTCCGTGATGCGTTTTTCATAGCTCTGAATTTGATAGGCCCTTAACAATAAGATAATAAAAATCATAATCAAACTATGCAGCTTTATTTAAAAGCTCACTTTTATCTCAATCCACTAAAGATATCACAATTTTTGTGTGGGGGTGTGGGGGTGTGTGTGTGGGTGAAACAGGGGCCTCTGAACGCAAGTCTTACCAAACAATTAAGAGAGAAACTATTTACTTTCTGAAAGCATATTTATTTGTAATCTCTCCCTATATATCTGTTAAGGATTTGATATATTAAAGGGATATGTTTTTTAAGGCATTTCAGTTTCTCTTATCAACAACACAAACATTCAGGTGGTATTACAATGCACGAGCTAAAGCCAGAATAAATTGAACCATCCAAATGATATTTGTCATTCTAAAATAAATTTATTGAGGCATCTTATTAAAATTGTGAAATGGAATGTATGCAGTAATAGAATTAAGAACAAAACTAGGCATTAAATGCACAGCTATATACAACACAGGGATATAGTGTATGAAATACAGGACTATATGGACCATATCCACTTATTTTTCAAAGCAGGGACATGTCTGCATTTTAGTACTCACGAATGCTGAGAAGACAAAGAGGGTCAAGTGACAGACTACAATCTCCTAGATCACAGCAAAATATGGATATGGCCACACTGGTTCCCAAAAATGAATTGCAAAGCAATAGTGGGTCATAGCTCAAAGCTTCAATATACAATACATAATTGAAGATAAAACACCCACCTCTGTCTTCCATAAATTTGTATAACTGTTGTAGAAAATTCTCCCTTTCCTCTGGAAAAGGCTCTATTTCTTCCTAATAAAAGTAATACAAGAAAAGAAAATTTATCACTTGTCTTGTTAAGCACTTCTAACGAGCAGATTTTTAATTTGGAAAACTATTGTACCAAATTAAGTTTACATTAAAAAGTTTGATTTACTGCAGAATTTAATGACACTGACAGCATGCTATACAGAGGGCATATGGTCTCTGAATGTTAAGCCATCTGGAAACAGGAAAGGCTATTTCAAGCTAATAAAAATTGTAAAAAAACATATGGTTTGATCTTTAGGGGTTTTCAATAGATTACATCAAAATGTCATAAAAATTCTTATAAATCAACACAAGCTCTCAATTGTGTTAAATTAGGCAGAAAACAGAGTCTGGTAGACACCAATATTGCTCCTCAAAAGATCACAAACAATTTCTTTAATGCCTGGATGGATGAAGTCACTTTAAAAGATGAAGCGAAAGATAGAATTGTGCCTGCACTTTTTTCTTCAGTGGTTCAACAAGCCACTAGTAACATGCTGAGGTTAATGACATTCCATGCACATTGCCAGGAGTACAGTACATGGTATACACTTAATTTGAAGCAAACAAATCCAGAATAGGGACATCAAAAATATTTGTGGCTATTAAACATATGGCAGTAATAAACCTCTACACTAGATTAACCATCAGCAGAGATCAATGGCAAGACACTGTGGCTCAGTCCAACAGCTCCTCCCAAGTTGGTTAGAAAAGTCCCAGAAATACCATGTGCCTCAACTGATATTAATTAATATCTCCCATACGAGTATCATCTTACTTCTAGTGTAATCAGAACTTCTAGGAATTTTAATCATTAAGTTTAAGATATTTCAAAGACGCATGCAGAGTAGGAGTTTGTTTCAATTCTTTGTATTCTTTTTAATTCTGACCCATAGCAGACTTTCTGTTAGTATAACTGATGTATCATATCCATAAATAAAGAAAATTTACTTTGTCGCTATATCAGCTTAATCTTTCCCATTCTACTTCTTACTCTAAGCATTATGACTTCACCCAGCCAGAAGCAAGGAGACAAAAGTATTATTCATCAAGACGTGTGCAGATACACCAGACCTCGGTTGAGAAACTTACAAAATTTGAATACAATTACTAAGAATATGATATAAATAAAAAAGACAACTCCTCACTCAATAGCCTCAACAGGTGGGGGAATGAAAACAGGACTGGCAAAGGCTACAATTAACAGAATTACCAGTAAGGAGTTTTCTCTTGTTGTACATGTCCTCCCCCTCATCCTATAACAAATACACTAACTGGATACATAGTGGAAGTCAAGAGGAAAACATGCTTCTGATGTGTTGGCATATTCTCCATTTAACATTAACTAATAACAAAAACTTGCGTACAAGAGGGCCATACAGTAATTTAGCAGGTCATGTGGGTGAAGGGTCAGCCCAAGTTGCGGACAGCAGCCTAAAGATTAAGAATCTTTAGTATACAGTGAGGGAAAAGAAATTCCCATACCAAACTACTCATGTGATCACTGACATAGCTAGAGATCCTTCTTGACATCAAGATGAAATAAGGGAGGTTGTGCTGGGTCTAACTGAAATAAATACTTTCTCTTGCATGTGAAAAGAAGGAACAAAATAACAGCCAGGGATATTTTGCAAAATGAGAAGTAGGACTGTATTCTATCTAGACCAAAAGTCTCAGATATTGTGGAAATTCAGGAGATTTCCTTCCCTGAAGTAATCTGAGTCAGAAGAGAAGGAAAAAAGTTAGATTTGGCAAATGGCTCACAACCAAGAAAATGCTTGTCACTAGAGGGTGACTACATAGAACCAAAAGGGCCAGGGAGGAACGCACTGACCAGATGTTCCCAGGAAACCTAGGGTTTCAAGAAGAGAGCCAAAACCAGAGGTGCTGTAGATACTGAGCAGAGTGCTGCGGGTGCTGCTGCCATCCCCTGTGGACCCTATGGGTATCTTACACTGCAATTTGACACTGCCAGCTGACTCAGGCTTGTGGGGCTTGGGCTAGATGGCTGTTTAATTGCAGTGTAGACATTTGAGTTTGGGCTTCCGCCCCAGCTCTGGGATCTTCCCACTTCATGGGGTCTTAGAGCCTGGGCTCCACCTTAACTCGAACATCTACATCACAATCAAACAGCTCCTTAGTCTGAGCCCTATGAGCTCCAGTCAGCTGGCATGGGCCAGCTGTTGGTGTCAAACTGAAGTGTAGACATACCCTAAGATACTATTCCTGAAGCACAGAGCAGATACTTGTTATACCAGGTACCAAAACTGCAAGTAGGTATCCCTTGTTGTAATTAAATTCCCTGCTAGATACTAGGACAATGTGCTAATGGGACAGAATTAAAATTTGATATGTCAAGATCTACAAAAGAGTGTTTGTACATTCTCAGAGTGTGCAGACCCAGTGGATTTTGCAGGGGGACTGAAGTGAGTTAATGATCCCTGCTATTCTGAGAATCTCATGAAGAACCAAACTGGCTGTACTCTGATGCCAAGGCATCCTGGGAGATTGTTAGATGCAGACTTATAACCTTCAATATTCTGCCATCTCAGCCTATTGCAACATTAGAGAATCTCATCGGTGTTCACTTTGGGAATACCAGTGTACCTGTCAGCATTATGAAGGTTAAAGGAGTCAGCAAAATAGCTTGTTTCTAACTTGAGGAAGCAAGCAGCTTGCTGCTAACACTCATACTGTATATATTTTATTATAATTCAAAGTGGATCCTGGTCCACACCTCCATATTTGGCTGAAGCTAGATTTAATCCTCCCATTCCCATCATACTAGTAAAGGAGAAGAGAGTAGGAGGCAGAGCCCCATTTGGAGGGGGACACTGGACGGAAAGGAGCCTTAAAAAAAAAAAGAGCAGGAAAGAACCTAATCTCTCAGATTTCTATGGCACTTATCACCATGGTATCGAAGTACGAAATGAAGATGATGGAAATAAAAAAACTGTTCCTACCCATGACTTGCACTGCAGTTAGAGAGGCCTGTGTGTAGTAATAAGGGAAAGGACAGTTACTTGTTCCGTAACTGGTGTTCTTCGAGATGTGTTGCTCCTGTCTATTCCACAGTAGGTATGCGTGATCGCCACGTGTACCAGTGCTGGAAGTTTTTCCCTTAGCAGTACCCGTACTGGAGGAGCACCGCGGCGACCCCTGGAGTGGCGCCTGTATATCACGCTATAAGGGGAGCCGTGGGCTCTCCCCGCTCTCGGTTCCTTCTTGCCGGACAACTCCGACAGAGAGGAAAGAGGACGGGGTGTGGAATAGACAGGAGCAACACATCTCAAAGAACGCCAATTATGGAACAGGTAACTGTCCTTTCTTCTTCGAGTGACTGCTCCTGTGTATTCCACAGTAGATGATTCCAAGCAATATCTGTTGGAGGTGGGTAGGAGTTCACAATGGTTTGGGACGAAGCACCGCCCTGCCAAACCCAGCATCATCCCTAGACTGGGAGACGACTGCGTAATGCGAAGTAAATTTGTGAACTGAGGCCCACATGGCCGCCCTACAAATGTCCTGGATGGGGACATCGGCAACATAGGTAGCTGATGAGGCCTGAGCCCCCGTAAAGTGTGCCCTAACGGTAGGTGGGGGAACCCCTACCAAATCATAACACATGCGTATGCATGAGGTGATCCAGCGGGAAAGCTGCTGCGTGGAGATGGGTTGCCCCTTAGCCCGCTCGGCCGAGGCAATAAAGAGTTGAGAGGATTTCCAGAACGGCTTAGTCCGATCCAGGTAAAAAGCCAACACCCTGCGCACATCTAGTGTGTGAAGGTGGCGATCCTCATTGGAGGAATGGGGCTTCGGACAGAGCATGGGAAGGAAGATGCTCTGCTCCATATGGAAGGCGGAAAACACCTTCGGGAGGAACGTTGGTTGTGGGCGGAGCTGGACTTTATCCTTATGGAAAACCATATGGTGGGTTCTGAGGTTAAGGCCCTGAGCTCTGAGACACGTCTGGCCGACGTGATCGCCACCAGGAAGGCCACCTTCCAGGACAGGTGCAACCAGGAACATGGAGCCAGGGGCTTGAAGGGGGGTCCCGTGAGATGGGACAAGACCAGGTTGAGGTCCCATTGTGGCATGGTGGGCCTGGCATATAGGAACGAGCGTTCAAGGCCCTTCAGGAACTGGGAGGTCATAGAGTGGGAGGAGACCGAGTGGCCTTGCACCAGCCGGTGAAAAGCCGATATGGCCGTCAGGTGCACTCTGACTGAGGTAGGTACCAGTCCCTGGGCCCTAAGGGATAGGAGGTAGTCCAGGATAAAACTGTAGAGGTACAGCAGAAGGGGACATTCCCCACTCACTCACCCACCTGGCAAACCTGGACCACTTCGCCACGTATGTCCGAAGCATGGATGGCTTCCTGCTTTCCAGGAGGGCTCGCCTTACCTGCTCCGAACACCTACTCTCCTCCTCATTCAGCCACGGAGCAGCCATGCTGTCAGATGGAGCATGGCTAGATTGGCATGTAAGAGGCGCCCCCCGTCCTCAGACAGGAGGTCCAGGTGGTGCAGCAGCTTCCTCGTGGGGGCTGCCAAGAGTCGTAGGAGGGGCCCGTACCAGTGCTGGCGGGCCCATGCCGGGACTATGAGAATGACCTTCACTTTGTTCATTTTCACCTTCTGAAGGACTTTGGCGATGGGGGGAAATGGGGGAAAGGCGTAGAGGAGCTGGCCCGACCAACTCAGGAGGAATGCATCAGAGATCATACCTTCCCCTCCCCTGGAGGGGAACTGGGGGCAACATCGGTTCTAATGGGTTGCAACAGGTCGATCTGGGGAGCTCCCCACTCTTGGAAGGGCCAGTGAGCGAACTCCGATTGGAGCGCCCACTCGTACTGGGGGGGAGAAGACCCTGCTGAGGCAGTCCGCTTGCATATTGCATACGCCCGGGAGGTGAGCTGCCCTCAGGGAGATATCGTGGGCTATACAAAACTTGGCAGAGGCCAAGGGAGCGAGTCCTGCCTTGCCTGTTGATATACTACATGGCGGCCGTGTTGTCCGTGAGGACTCTGACCACCTTCTGTGGAGGTGCATGAGGAACGCCATGCATGCCAACTGAACTGCCCTGAGCTCTTTGATGTTTATGTGAAGGGGCAAGTTCAGGGCTGAACATGTCCCTGGGTTTGCACCTTCCCCGTGTGGGCTCCGCAGCCCAAGTCTGAAGCATCAGACATCAGGTCCATGGATGGGATGGCCTCCCCGAAGGGAACCCCTTGCAACATATTGCTCAGGCAGGACCACCACAGGAGGGAGGCCACTAAGGTCAAGAAGAAGGGCTGCAGCAAAACTGGAGCACAGAAGTTCCAACTACCTTCACTGGCGGCAAGAAGGAACTGAAGGTGGGGGGAGCCTGCGGCTCCCCTTATAGCGCAATATACAGGTGCCACTCCAGGGGTTGCCACAGTGCCCCCCCAGTACAGGTACTGTTAAAGGAAAAACTTCCGGCACCGGTGCACGTGGTGAGCACGCACACCTATTGTGGAATACACAGGAGCAATCACTCGAAGAAGAACCAATGAAAATCTTCACGGCCCGGGATGAACTAGAGTAATCTGGAGGGGAAAGACTGTATAGTTCCAAGAGTTCTCTCTCATATATTTTGTCTGAGGAGAAAGGCCTCCCATGCAGGAAACCCACAGAACATAACAATGAAATGGAAAGAGGAGACAGGAGAAAAACAGGGACGGATCATATTGCTGCCACTCAAAAAAAGAAAGCTCTAGCCATTACTTTGTAAACTTCCAGCCCAGTAGATGCCAGGGACAGCAGAGAAGCAATTTCAGAACTACCATAGAAAATCCCATTAGATTTGAAGATGTTAAGAGCCAGGCTTGTTCACCAAGGCATTTAGGGAGCTTGGACGGGGAAGGAACAACAGCTCATACTACACCAGCAAAGGCAAGGCTGGCAAAAGGAGCTGGAGCTACCTCCCAAAGGCAAAGGCTCTAAAGGCCAAGCCCTTAAAAACAGAAGTACTTAAGAGCTCAGATTCTCCTCACCTATGGCCTCCCAAGTGGCCCTTCCAGGAGAAGTGAGCATTACACTTTCTGCTAGCATGAGTAGGTAAGAACAACAGACAGAAACATTCTTGCAGTTGGCAAATCCTGAAAGGATCATAGGAGGGCACCATATGACTAAGTGAGGCCTCGTCCAGATTAGGGGAGGAAAATCGATCTTAGATACGCAACTTCAGCTACGTGAATAACGTAGCTGAAGTCGAATATCTAAGATCGAATTACTCACCCGTCCAGACGGCGCGGGATCGATGTCCACGGCTCTCCGTGTTGATTCCGGAACTCCGTTCGGGTTGATGGAGTTCCGGAATCGATATAAGCGCGCTCAGGGATCGATATATCGCGTCTAGGCTAGACGCGATATATCGATTCCCGAGCAATCGATTTTAACCCGCCGATACGGCGGGGTAGTCTGGACATGGGCTAAGTCTGGAGAGATGGCAGAATTCCAACCTCACACACCTGTAGCCTCCTGAAAAGCCCCAACCAGGGAAGATGGATTGAGACACAGAATACAGTAGTTGTTTAGGACCCAGAAAGTTCAACTCCGTGTCTACAGCTCCACCAGGGATGGGAGCATTAGGCTGCTACATTGCAGTCAGCATTGCAGGGATGAATAACTGAGTCAAGAGAAACAGCTCCCAGTCCCTGGATAAAGGAAGGGTGCTCTGGACAGAGCCAGAATCTGAGCACCAAAAGAAAGTACAGAGGAAATAAAGGAATCAGACCCCTCCAAACACACAGCCTTATAGCCAGCTGCAAAGCAGAGTTCTTTCCTCTGATTCATCTTTTCTCTTGTCTTATTTCTGGACTGGAGACTGGGAGAAAAAGAACAGGACTGCACTCCATACTGTCAAAACAAAGGAGAAAAGACAGAGGTGGAAGAGGAGTGGGTGGGCTGGCACCTTGCCTGAAAGTTCTTCTGCTTCTTTTTGTCAGGGTAGGCAAAGAGATAACATCTAGTGAACGAATTCTATCACCAGAGAGGAAAGAGGAGAGATACAAAAACATAAATATTTTTTGTGATTATTTGAAAGATTAAAGAAGTATTAGGACAAATTCATCCCTCACGTTTCACCACCACAAACTAGTGGAACCTAGGTTTGGGGAAGTTGATAGCAGAAAGTCAGGTAAGAACATAAGAACAGCCATACTGGGGTCAGATCAAAGGTCTATCTAGCCCAGTATCCTGTCCTCCGAAAGTGGCCAATGTGAGGTGCCCCCAGAGGGAATGAACAGAACAGGTAATCATTAAGTGATCCATCCCGTCACCCATTTCTAGCTTCTGGAAAACAGAGGCTAGAGACACCATCCCTGCCCATCTTGGCTAATAGCCATTGATGGACCTATCCTCCATGAACTCATCTAGTTCTTTTTTGAACATCCTCTGGCAAGGAGTTCCACAGGTTGTGTGTGCATTGTGTGAAAAAATATATCCTTTTGTTTGTTTTAAACCTGCTGCCTATTCATTTCATTTGGTGATCCCTAGTCTTGTGTTATGAGGAGTAAATAACACTTTCTTATTTACTTCTCCACACCAGTCATAATTTTATGAACCTCTACCATATCCCCCCCAGTTGTCTCTTTTCCAAGCTGAAAAGTCCAAGTCTTATTAATCGCTCCTCATATGAAAGCCATTCCCCTAATCATTTTTGTTGCAATAAATATAGGTACAACAAATATATATTTTTAACCATAGCTAGGAGACATTCACTCTACAATTAGCTTGCAGGCATGCTGTAGTCAGGAACGTATATTAGTCAGGGGCACGTTCTGGTCTTTTTTCGGGTAACAGTAAGATACACATGGCAGCACGTCTCTCATTCCCATCTCACCCTTGAACCACCCTGCCCTACCCCAACAATATAGCTCTTGGCCCTTACATATTGCTACTTCAGGTGCAGTGAGGGCTCTATCTGAACCTAGGATCAGTCTTTGGATTTAGTCTTTCACCTATCCAGGGCCAGTGCAAGGATATTTTGCACCCGAGGCGAAACTTCCAACTTGTGTTCCTCCTCCCCCCCGGAGCATCGCTTATTATAAACTTTCAAAAATGAATACTGCATAATGTGGCATTGTTCATTAGAATATTAAGGGAGTCAGAGGAGATGATCACAACGGTCCCTTCTGGCCTGGGAGAACCTATGAGCAAGGAGGAGGCGGAGAATGCTCCCAGCTCGCATGGTCTCTAAACATTCCCAGGATCTGAGAACTTCGCCCTCCAGGGGGGACCCAGGGGCATGGAGGGCAGAGCCGGGCTCTCCCAGGGAGCAGGGCAGGATCTCTCTGGGGATCAGGGCCGGCTCTGCACATTGGAAGTGACACCTGCACCAGCCCTTTTCCCTCCCTCATGCTCCAGGGTTTAGTTTCACTTTCCCTCGCCCCAGGAGGCGGCTGCGCCCGGCCCCAGGCGCAGTGCGTTGGAGGGCGAAGCTCATCTGAGCTCAGGACCGGTCCTGACTCCCCCAACGGCACCGTCCCTTGGCCACGCTGGTTGCCGTGCCTAGCCGCTGTCTCCTCCTTGCTCCACCGCAGGCTTCCACTGACTGTCCTGGGTGGCGCCCCTTGCTGCAGGGGCGGGTTTGTTATGGAGACCTTACTCCCTGCCCTGCCTCGCTCAGCTGACTCCCGTGATGCCAGACACCGCTTTTTGGTGCCCCCAAATCTTGACACTTTAGGCAGCCACCTAGTTCGCCTAGTGGTTACACCGGCCCTGCACCTATCTTTAGCTCCTATTGATTCAGTCCTTTGACTGTGTGTGTGTGAAGAGGTAGCTTCCTAAGTCCATTCACAGTTGTTAATTTGTCTATTCTCATCAGCTGTATATTGGCACTCTGCTTAGAATTCATCAGGACAGATTTTCATGCTCCTTGTATCTTTAACACACATGTCTTTCTTAGATCACATTTTCATTTGTAAAACCTCCCTGTCGAAACCACACAGTTTGCAATGTTATACTTGCCTCTTCTTCACTGCTATTATCCTCTTTTTCTTTTTCATCTTCTTCCTCTTCTTCGGCTTCACTGCTGGAGCTCTCCTCTTTCAACTCAGTCTTCCAGTTACTGGGAACAGTTCTGCTTTTACGGAATTCAAGGGCTTGGTCAAAGGCTGAAAGAAGACCAGCATTTATTAGCATTAGAAGAAGGATCAATTTGCTAAAAAAAAAAAAAAAAAAAAAAAAAAAAAAGCTTAGGGGACGGCAAGAGAAGGGTGAGAATCCATCCCCAAATCATAGGACTTTAGCAGTGTTGTTCCACAGCCACTCCTTATCTGCATCCTTATGCAGAGGTGCTCAGCCATGCATACTCATTTGTCTCTGCATCAGGCACTCCAAGTTATTTACAGTTATTATTATTTACGCTGAAGTGATGCCTAAAGGCACACACTCACTGTGCTAGGCCACGTACAAACATATAATTAAGAGGCATCCCTGTCCTAAAGAATTTAAGGTTCAAATTAATGACAAGACGTAACTGGTGGATAAATAGAAGGATAGGAATGGGGAATAAAGAGGATTGAGGTAACAATAATATAAGCATTTATTTTGCAAGATTAGTTGAGCACACCATGTAGCTTGTCAAAGAGCCCACCACTCTAGCATGCAGAAGGTGTGCAGGCAACCCTTTCAAGACTATCATGTGTGCACAACTTTATGAAGGCCCAACACATGGGACTGGATTTCAGGCAAAATCCATGAAGTTGGTTTCCACTACATTACTACTCCTTTTGTTTGTTGTTCCAGCATTTATAATCAGTGCATTATAATTTTTATGCTTTTAAAGATTGTGCTTGATGACTTATTGAAACTTTTCATTTCTAAACATCTGTAGACAACATCACAGGGAAGCCATATTTCTGTAATTTTACAGAATGCAAAAACATGCTTTCTTATATATTTGGTGTGATATATATCACTAGCTAATTGTAATTAAACAAGAAAAAATTGCTCTTTTTGTATTTAAAGGTTATTCTTACCTTGTTTTAATAAAGCATCAGGCTTTGGTGAAGCTTCACTAATTTCTCGAACATCTTTTCTTGGTACAGAAGCACTAGAGAATTTAAAAGAGTGTTGACAAGGCAAAAATTATTAAAAGCCTACTTTTTAAAAATCACGTATTTTTAAAAGCCAGTATTTCTCAAACTGGGGATCCTGACCCAAAGGCGGTCACAAGGCTATTGCAGCAGGGTCATGAGATCAAGGGTTACCATATGTCAGATTTTCCTGGATATGACCTCTTTTTTGGTCCTCTGATCTCTGTCCGGTGGATTTTTGAAATACAAACAAACGTCTGTGATTTTTCCTGACTCAACCTTTTTCTTTCCCTTCACAGCTCGGTGGTCGGACAGCGGCAACTGCTGGCCAGGTGCCTACTTCTGAAGACAGTACCATCACTCTGCAGCAGCACAGAAGTAAGAGTGGAATGGTATGGTCTGGTACTGCCACCCTTACTTCTGTGCTGCTGCTGGTGGCACTGTCTTCAGAAGTGGGCACCTGGAGAGCTGTGGCTACTAGCTGGCTGCCCATCTCTGAAGGCACAGATGCTGCCAGCAGTGGCACAGAAGTAAGGGTGGCATGGTATGGTTACTTGGCTCTGTAGGGATTGTGCACTGATGCCACAAAAAGCTATGTCCGGTAAAAGACGGTTACTCACCTTGTAACTGGTGTTCTTCGAGATGTGTTGCTCATATCCATTCCAGGTAGGTGCCGCGCGTGCATGTTTGCCGGAAACTTTTTTACTCTAGCAACTCCAGTGGGCCGGCAGGTCGCCCCCTAGAGTGGCGCCACTATGGCACTTGATATATACCCCTGCCGGCCCGCCCGCTCCTCAGTTCCTTCTTGCCGGCTACTCCGACAGTGGGGAAGGAGGGCGGGTGTGGAATGGATATGAGCAACACATCTCGAAGAACACCAGTTACAAGGTGAGTAACCGTCTTTTCTTCTTCGAGTGATTGCTCATATCCATTCCAGGTACGTGAATCCCAAGCCTTACCTAGGCGGTGGGGTCGGAGTGAGAAGTCGCGGCCTGGAGCACTGCAAAGCCAAAGGCCGCATCATCTCTGGACTGCTGAACCAGGGCGTAATGGGAAGCGAATGTGTGGACCGATGACCAGGTCGCCGCCCTACAAATGTCTTGGATCGGCACGCGGGCAAGGAAAGCCAGCGATGACGCCTGCGCTCTGGTGGAGTGAGCAGTCACACAGTCTGCCGGAACGTGGGCCAGGTTATAACAGGTCCTGATACAGGAAGTAACCCAGGAAGATATCCTCTGCGAGGAAATCGGTAGTCCCTTGACCCGGTCCGCTACCGCCACGAATAACTGGGGGGACTTGCGGAACGGTTTGGTCCTGTCCACATAAAACGCTAGCGCCCGACGGACATCTAGCGAGTGGAGCTGTTGCTCCCTGCGGGACGAATGGGGCTTTGGGAAAAAGACGGGGAGGAAGATCTCCTGGTTCATGTGGAAAGCTGAGACCACTTTGGGAAGAAAGGCTGGGTGTGGTCTCAGCTGCACCTTGTCTTTATGGAAGACAGTATACGGGGGATCTACTGTGAGGGCCAGTAGTTCCGACACCCGTCTAGCTGAGGTGATGGCCACTAGGAAGGCGGTCTTCCATGAGAGATAGAGCAGGGAGCAAGTAGCTAACGGCTCAAATGGACGACCCATGAGCCGAGTTAGGACCAGGTTGAGATCCCATGAAGGGGCAGGAGGGAGGATCTGTGGATAGAGACGTTCCAGTCCCTTCAGGAATCTCGCCACCATAGGGTGGGAAAAGACGGAACGTCCGTCCCCTCCAGGATGAAACGTGGAGCTAGCCGCTAGGTGAACCCGAAGGGACGATAACACCAGACCCTGGGCCTTGAAGGACCAGATGTAGTCCAGAATAGTGGTGATGGGAATCTCCATAGGGAGAAGACCTTTCTCCGAACACCAACAGGAGAAACGCTTCCACTTAGCCGAGTAAGTAGCCCTGGTGGAAGGTTTCTACTGCCCAGGAGAATCTCCCGAACCGGGGTAGAGCAGCGTAACTCGGAGCCGGTCAACCACGCAGGAGCCGAGCCGTAAGGTGCAGAGACCGAAGGTCCGGGTGACAGAGCCTGCCGTGGTCCTGAGTGATCAAGTCCGGATGAAGGGGCAGGGCAACTGGGTTGGCTACTGAGAGGTCCAGCAACATGGGGTACCAATGTTGTCTGGCCCACGCTGGAGCTATCAGAATCACACGAGCTCTGTCTCTGCACACCTTGAGGAGGACCCTGTGTATCAGAGGAAAGGGAGGGAACGCGTAACACAGGTGGGTCGCCCATGGGATCAGGAAGGCATCCGCTATAGACCTGTGCTCCCGACCCTGAAAGGAGCAGAATGTTCGACATTTCCTGTTCTCCCTGGACGTGAAGAGGTCCATCCGGGGACGACCCCACCTCTGGAAGAGTGAGAGGGCGATGTCTGGGCAGAGGGACCACTCGTGCGAGCGGAAGGACCTGCTCAGTCGATCCGCTAGAGTGTTTCGTACTCCCGGGAGATAGGAGGCGGAAAGGTGAACGGCATGGGCTATACAAAACTCCCAGAGACGCATCGCCTCGAGACATAGGGGAGAGGACCTGGTGCCGCCCTGCTTGTTGATGTAGAACATGGTCGTCGTGTTGTCGGTGAACACCACGACACAACGACCTTGAAGGTGATGGACGAACGCTTGACAAGCAAGACGGACCGCTCTCAACTCCCGTATGTTGATGTGGAGGTCCAGCTCCTGCGGGGTCCACAGGCCCTGAGTTCTTCGGGTGCCGCAGTGCGCCCCCCAGCCCAGATCTGAGGCGTCCGTCGTCAGGGATGCCGAGGGCTGGGGCGGATGGAACGGGAGCCCTGCACAGACTACGGACTGGTCCAGCCACCACCGAAGGGAGTCCAGTACCCTTTGGGGAAAGGTGACAACTGTGTCCAATGAATGTCTGGCCGGCCGGTACTGCGCGATGAGCCAAGATTGAAGAGGCCTCATGCAGAGTCGGGCATACGCTGTCACGAACGTACAGGCCGCCATATGTCCCAGGAGGGCCAGACATGTTCTTAGAGAGGTCACCGGGGCCGCCTGCAAGCGCAGAATGATGGCCAACAGCGACTGGAACCTGGGTAAGGGTAGCAAGGCCCTGGCCAGGTAGAGTCCAGAACGGCCCCGATGAACTCTATCCTCTGCGTGGGGAGCAGAGTAGACTTGTCCACGTTGATCACGAGGCTAGGGCAGCAAAGAGGCTGCTGATCCTGCGGACGTGGTCGTGGACCTGCAGCTCAATGTGCCCCGGATCAGCCAGTCGTCGAGGTAGGGGAACACGTGAATGCGGCCGCGCCGAAGGTATGTGACGACGACTGCCGTGCATTTCGTGAACACCCTCGGGGTCGTAGAGAGGCCAAACAGGAGGACCCGCAAATTGATAATGTTGGCGGTCGACCACAAAGCGGAGGAAACGCCTGTGCTGGGGGGATATGGCGATATGAAGTAAGCGTCCTGCATGTCGAGGGGCGGAGTACAGTCTCCGGGATCCAGGGATGGGATGATGGTTCCAAGGGATACCATACGGAACTTCAACTTCACCATATACCTTGTTGACTTCCCGCAGGTCGAGGATAGGCCTGAGGCCCCCTTGGACTGGGGATTAGAAAGTAGCGGAATAAACCCCTTGCCCTTCTCGCTCTCTGGAACCTCCTCTATGGCTCCCTTGAGGAGAAGCGTCTGTACCTCCTGACGGAGGAGTTGCTCGTGAGAGGGGTCCCTGAAGAGGGACGAGGGTGGGGGGGGGGCGATGAAAACTGCAGGCGATAATCGGCCTGCACAGTGCGCAAGACCCAACGGTCCGATGTTATTTGGGTCCACGCCAGGAGGAAAAATGAAAGACGGTTGGAAAACTGCGGGGAAGGATCCGGAGGGGAAACTAGTACTGCGCCCTCGGGCGCACCTTCAAAATGAAGGCTTGGGTCCGGGAGGGGCCTTGGCGGAGCCTTGGTTTTGCCCCGTTTGGCCACCCGACTGTCTGCGTCGGTTGTTCCTGCCGCGGCGCCTATTGAGGTCCTGCCGCAGATGGAACTGAGGATATGGCCAACGCTGCTGCTGTTGGTTCTGCTGCCGGAATGGCCTGCGCTGTGTCGCAGGCGTATGCATCCCCAAAGACCATATTATGACCCTATTGTCTTTAAGGTCCTTAGTCCTGGGGTCCTGTCTTAGCAGAAAACAGGCCCTGGCCTTCGAAGGGGAGGTCCTGGATAGTATGCTGGAGTTCTGGCGGAAGGCAGAGACCTGAAGCCAGGAAATGCGGTGCATCGTAAGCCCCGAGGCAAGGGTCCGAGCGGCCGAGGTCCGCAGCATCTAAGGAGGCTTGTAGTGAGGTCCTCGCTACCTTTTTGCCCTCATCCAGAATGGTGCTAAATTCCTGACAGGCATCCTGCGGTAACAGCTCTACAAATTTTCCCACCACCACCCAAGAGTTAAAGGAGTAGCGGCTAAGGAGGGCCTGCTGGTTCGAGACCCTGAGCTGTAGCACCCCCACTGAATAGACCTTGCGGCCCAGGAGGTCCATCCGCCTCGCCTCCTTAGACTTGGGCGCTGGGGCCTCTTGACCATGGCGCTCCCTGTCGTTCACTGACTGGACCACAAGGGAGCAGGGTGTCGGGTGAACCTGCAAGTATTCATAGCCCTCGAGGGGGCCATGTACTTCCTTCCACTCCTCAAGCGGTCGGAGGGATGGAGGTCAGTGACTGCCAGATAGTAGCGGTGTTGGCCTGAATAGTCTTGATGAAGGCAGGGCCACTCTGGTGGGCGCATCGGCGGAGAGGATGCTCACCACAGGGTCCTCGATTTCAGAGACCTCCTCTGCTTGAATGTCCAGGTTCTGTGCCACACGTCGGAGGAGGTCATGGTGTGCCATAAGATCCAGAGGGGGAGGGCTGGAAGGACGAGGTACCCGCCACTGCCTCATCAGGGGAAGACGACGAGGAAACCCTGGCAACAGAGCATCCATGGGGGGTTCTGTCTGGGGCTGCACCTCCGTCACTGGAGGGAGCTCTGGGTCCTGGTGGCTGGACCTGTCTTCTGCTTCTGGGGAGGGAGGGGGTCTAGACACTGTTGCCTCTGGTGGCCTGCGTTCCGCCGCAGGGCAGGGAGTGATATGTTGCGGACCCTGGGCTTGGCGGTAGGCCCATGGGGTCCAAGACCCCCACTGTTGAGGCCCTCGTTCCTGAGGTGGAGGGTCCTGAAACAGGGCCGAGTGTCTGTCCTGGTCCAGCGTATAGGCGCTCTCTGCCTGAGAGGACACGGATGGTTCCCTTGAAGGCCACGGAGGCGCCGAGCCAGTTTGACAGACCTCTCTATATGCCGACGCCGACGATCTCCTCGGTGCCGAGGTTCAATACCGTGAGTCGTACCGGTGCCGGGATCGGGACCGGGACCGGCGTGGTAGTTGGTGCCGGCATCCGGATCGGGATCTGCCTCGAGGTCGGTGCCAAGAGCGAGACCGCGATCTTCGTTCAGCGCGGTGCCGGGATGGCAGTGGGGACCGGGACCTGCCACCGACGCGGTGCTGGGAGGTCGACCGGGATCGGGACCTACCACCAGCTCGGTGCCGGGAGGTCGACCGAGGAGCTGAACGCCGAGGTGAACGGCTCCTAGAGTCTCGGTGCCGGTGGTAAGAGGAGCCAGACAGGGACCGTGCAGATGCTGATCAGCGCTGCAAGTGCGACCGGTACCGCCGAGGAGAACGGTGCCGGGACTGCGAGCGGCGCTCAGAGCGCGATCGTTCACGTCTCCGGGGCGATCGGTGCCTGGACTCCGGAGACAGCGCTCTCAGCATCGGTTTGCCTCTGGAGGTTACCCATCCCGGGGGTGCGTGGTTTGAGGCTGTGATGGCTCCGTGAGCGCTATCAAGTCCCGTGCCGAGGCAAAGGTCTCCGGTGTAGATGGGACTAACAGCTCAACCCCTGATCTCAAGGGGGAGCTAGGAGGGGCCGGACTCGACGGACCTTCCGAACTCGGAGTCGACAGCAGCCCTGCAGGTGGTGCTGCGGCCAAGGCAGGTGCCGGGCGTTCCACTCGAGCCTGCCTAGATGGTGTTGCAGACGTCGAGGGCCTTGGATCTGTTCCCGGTGCCGGGGATGGACGGTGCCGGGGAGTCTTGCCGGTGCCGGCGTGGTCCGGTGCCGGAATAGAAGTGGCTGGTTGCGCCGCCGGTACCGGAGTCAGTGCCGCTTCCATTAGGAGAGCGCGGAGTCTTTGATCCCTCTCCTTCTTTGTGCGAGGCTTAAAGGCCTTGCATATATGACACTTCTCAATGATGTGCGATTCCCCCAGGCACTTGAGACACGCATCGTGGGGATCGCTAGTCGGCATCGGCTTCTTGCATGCCGAGCACTGCTTGAAACCCGGCGAACCAGGCATGAGCCCAGTGCCGGGCGCTGGGAAGGGCAACGGCCACCGCGAACAAGTTTAACAACTATATTACAATAAACACTAACTAATATACTACTTTAAACTGTCTATAAAACTATTTACAACTACGACTACGAACAGTGTACAAGAGAGCTAGGTACATGGAGGACAGCAAGCCGCACTCCACAGTTCCAGCAACCGACACGGCGGTAAGAAGGAGGTGACCTGCCGGCCCACTGGAGTTGCTAGGGTAAAAAAGTTTCCGGCAAACGTGCACGCACGGCACGCACACCTACCTGGAATGGATATGAGCAATCACTCGAAGAAGAACAAGCCTGAAATATTTTCAAAGCGGGGGGGCAAAGAAAAAAATAGTTTGATAACCCCTGTTACAAAGGGATAATATCAAACAATACATAGAGCTATTAAATGTGTAGAAAGAGCATAAGAAATGTATCTGGATGATGGCATCAATAAATTACCATTTATCATGCAAGTTTATTTCAATAAGACAATACCTTCTTCAGCACGTTAAATATTGCTGACAGTTAATTATAATATACCCTTTTGACTATTACAGTTTTGTACAGTATTAAAAAATTGAGGTGAAAAAATCCAACTGCCTTAAAAATTTTGGCAGACCATGAGTAGGGCTCCATGTCTCTCACAGAGTTTGCAGAAGTCATGGATTCCGTGACTACAGGTATCTGTGACCTCTGTGATTTCTGGCTGACCTCAAGGCAGCCCAAGCAGATGCTGCTCAGGTGACCCCAGAGACAGCCACACCGTCCACTGCTGGAGCGGCTTTGCAGCCAGCTGCTCAGGTGGCCCCACAGCCAGCCACACCAGACGCTGCTTGGGCGGTCCTGGGCAGCTAGTTCTAGGGACCATCTGAGCATCGGTTCCCCTGGGAGTGGCCCCCAGCAGCTGGTGATGCTGCCCCCCGCTCCAAGGTTTAGTCGGGGGTATTTTTAGTAAAAGTCATGGACAGGTCATGGGCCATGAATTTCTGTTTACTGCCTGTGACCTGTCCAAGACTTTTACTAAAAATACCCATGACTAAATTGTAGCCTTAATCATGAGCATCCATTCATTAGTACATTCAGGAAAGCATTCTCTGAATAGCAGGTGTGACAATAATCAATAGTAATATTTTGGGACATTTCAGAAAAGGCATAACGTTAATTTAACAAGTCACCAAAAATCTCACATCATTATTGATATAATTAGCAAAAAATATTATCAGTGTGAAAAAGATTTCAGAGTTATACAAAAAGAAAATACTAGTAATAGGTATTGTAGTCATATCCAGAGATCCCAATCTGAACTGGGGTTCCATGGTGCTAGGTGGATTCCTCTACTGACCTGCACAGGTCTGTGAATTACTTACTGTCAAGCAATTTGCTGAAATCATACTCTAGACTAGTGGTGCGCAAACTGTGGGGCGTGGAGGAATGTTCAGGAGGAAAGGGGAGCAAGCAGCGATGCCAGGTGGCTCATGCCAGGGCCTCCTAGATGGTGCAGGGAGGAAGCGCCACCTCCACCCACTGACACCTCAGTGGGCCACCCAGCCCAAAGGCAGTGCTAGCCCATTGTAGGCCCTAAGCAGATATATTTTCTGAAGTTGAAGCCTCACCAGCTGGGACTAAAGCTGATGCCCCGCTATGCGGACTGAGGTGAAGAAGTCACATAAAATCATGGAATCCGTGACCTCCGTAACTGACTGGAGCCTTAATAATAATAAAAAGCATATAGGGGACCCCTTGAGCTGTTCAGGACCTTAAGCAATTGCTTATTCTGCTTATGCCTAACACCAGCACTAGCCTTGGCCATGCAGTAATGAATGTGGGGCTCCAGACAGATTCCGTAAATAGTAAAGAGGGGTCCGACTGGAAAAGTTTGTGCACCACTGTTCTAAAGTTAAGAAGGAAACTAAAACTGAACTATAATGAAAATGTTCTGTATTTCAACATCCTTTCTGCAAAATGCAAAGGAGTTCTGCCACACTGAATCAAGTGGCATAAATTAGCTCAGAGGGGACCCACAGTTTTTGAATAAAAAATGGAGTCTGTCATAAAAGAAAAAAATGATTAATTGCTGTTGCCAGAGCCCCTCCTTTCCTCACAAGCATTTAAGAGCACATATTTCCTTCATGAGCCAGCACTCTTATTTTCTATTTTTATTATTCTCTTCTCTTCTTCTAATCAGTATTAGGCACTTTCTTAATCAGATGAAATGGTAATTCTGCCCTAGACTCCTATGATACTGGTAAACAAATCTTATTGATGAAACAGGCTACTGAGAAATTCTCTTCTTTCCCTTCCGTCCCAATATCCGTGGGCCTATAAAATCTTCTCTGAGGCATGGCTATCTCTTCTAAACAAAGCAGCAAGAATCTCAAATTGTCCCCAAAACTCCCACAGGAGTGCAGTCCTTGCCTGCTATACCACATATTAGTTGTAGCTATATAGTTTGAGTTGATAATTGTAAGGGTGGATTTATATTTCCTGTAAGTAATGAGTATAGAACTTAAAGGATAACTGTCATCAACATGGTTCATTTTCATATCTTTCAAAACCTAGAGTAAGGCTGCTGCAATAATTGATCGGCTAAAAGCAGTTTCTCTTTGCTACACCTCTTATTTCCTCACACACTTTAGATGATGCACATATTTAATTGGTAGCTTCTATGCTTCTACTCACAATTTACCATCCTTGAAAGAACGAACTAGAACATTGTCCTTTTTCACTGCAATATCATCACTACAATCTGGACAAACCACCTACAAAAAGATAAGAAAGAAGTAAACATTAAAAAAAATTATATACATATATTATATATATATATTTATAACACTTTTAAGAAGTATTTAGAGCCTAACCAAGCAAGGTGCTTACCACCCTTAATTCCAATTAACTTCAGTGGGAAATGAGGGTGTTAAGCAATTCTCAGGTTTTCACCTTTAGGGGCCAATCTTGCAAAAGTTCAGGAGAGGAAATCTGCTCCTCTATACAAGTGTTAGGAGCCCTTAGTGATGAAAAAACAGTTACTCACCTTCTTGTAACTGTTGTTCTTCGAGATGTGTTGTTCACATCCATTCAATCAGGTGTGCGCATGCTGCATGCACAGTCGTCGGAAACTTTTCCCTTAGCAGCTCCTGTTGGGTTGGCTAGGGAGCTCCCTGGAGTGCACGGCACTCAGTATATGACCCTGTCGACCCAACCCCCCTTCAGTGCCTTCTTACTGGCTCCTCCGACCAGAGGGGAAGGAGGGTGGCTATTGGAATGGACGTGAACAACACATCTCGAAGAACAACAGTTACAAGAAGGTGACTACCATTTTTTCATCTTCGAGTGCTTGTTCACATCAATTCCACTCAGGTGACTCCCAAGCTCTCCCCTGGGGGTGGGGTCGGAGATAAGGAACCACTGATTGGAGAACTGCTCTGCCACAAGCTGCATCCTCTCTGGCATGCTGTGTGATGGCATAGGAGTAGTAACATGTGCACGGATGACCGGGTCACCGCTCTGGAGATCTCCTGGATGGGCACCTGGGCCAGGAAAGCAGTGGATGAGGCTTGAGCCCTCGTCGAGTGAGCTGTAAAAGGCGAAGCTGGAATCTTGACGAGGGTGTAGCAAGTACAGATGCAGCCCGTGATCCATGATGAAACGCGCTGTGAGAAGACTGGAAGTCCTTTCATCCAGTCTGCCACCACTATGAATAGTTGGTTCAATTTTGTGAAAGGTTTTGTGCATCAATGTAGAACGCTAGCACTCTCCAGAAGTCTAGCAAATGAAGACTCTGCTCCCGCACACTGACATGCAGCCTGGGATAGACGACCTATAGAAAATGTCCTGTCCAATGTGGAACTGAGATACCACCTTGGACAGGAAGGCTGGGTGAGACCTGAGCTGCATCTTGTCCTTATGGAAGACTGGGGGAGGGTAGGAGGGGTTTGGAGGTTAGTGCTTTAACTCAGACATCCTCCTGGCTGAAGTGATAGCAAACAGGAACGCTACCTTCCATGAGAGATACAGAAGGAAGCATGTAGCCAGTGGTTCAAACAGGACTCCCATTAGTCTGGAGAGGACCAGACGAGATCCCAAGTGGGTACAGGTGGTCCAAAATGTGAGCAAAGTCTTTCCAAACCGTTTAGGAAACGGCCCTACCATGGACGTGGTAAACACAGAGCGCCCTGACTCTCCAGGATGAAATTCTGAGATGCCGCAAGGTGTACCCTGATAGATGATCCTCCCAACCCTTGCTGTTGTCAGATGTAGTAGGTATTCTAGGATGAGTGGTATAGATGTCTGAAGTGGAGATGTGAGACACTGCTCACACCAGCATGAGAACTTTTTCCACTTGGCTAGACAGTGGCCCTGGTGGAAGGTTCCTGCTAGCAAGCAACACCTCCTTCACCAAATCCAAGCATTGGAGCTCTGTTGGGCTGACAGTGAAGCGTCCAAGCCATGAGATGAAGGGATGGAGGTCTGGTGAAGGAGGCGAACATGGTCCTGTGTGATCAGATCTAGGTAAAGTGGCAGTGCTATCAGGGTGTCCACCAACATCTCCAGAAACATGGAGTACTAATGTTTGTCCTGTGCCACGCTGGGGCCAGCATGATCATGTCTGCTCTGTTCTGAGGATCTTGAGCAGCACTTTGTGAATGAGTGGCACCAGCAGGAAGGCATACGTGAGGTGGTTCCCCCAAGGTAACAGGAATATGTCCGAGATGGAGCCCAGACTGTGTTCTGGAAGGAGCAGAACGTTGGACACTTCCTGTTGCTCCTGGTAGCAAATAGGTCTACTCAGAGAAAGCCCCACCTTTGGAAGATGGAATGTAAGATATCCGGATGGACTGATCACTCGTGGTTGAGAAATGACCTGCTGAGATGGCCCATACTCTCGTTTTGCAGGCCTGGGAGATAGGACACCTCCAGGTGAATAGAGTGGGCTACACAGAAATCCCAAAGCTGAAGAGCTTCCTGACAGAGATGGGAGGAGCGGGCTCCGCCCTATTTATGTAAAACATGGCAGTGCTATTGTTGGTCAGCACCACCATGCACTGACCTTGAACTCCATCCCTGAAGGTCTAGCAGGCTAGTCTGAGCTCCTTTATATTGACGTAGAGCGGGATCTCAGACTGCGACCACCTGCTCTGCATCTTTATATCTCCTAGGTGGGCCCCCCAACCAGGCCTGATGCATCCGTTACCAAGGTCACGGACAGCTGAGGAGTGCTGAATGGGTCTCCCTTGCATACCATGTGAGGGTCCAGCCACCAGCATAGGGTGTCTAGGACTCGTCCCAGCACTGTTACTACTGAGTCCAAACTGCATTAGCCTGGATGATAAACTGAGGAAAGCCAAGCTGGGGTGGCCTGAGTCTCAGTCTGGCATGTCTGACCACGTAGATGCATGCTGCCATGTGTCCAAGGAGACTCAGGCATACTTTTGCAGTCGTGGTGGGGTATCGCTGGAGAGTCTGAATGATTTCTGTTAGTGCTTGGAATCTGGACCCTCTCAGTATCGCTCTCCCCTGAACCAAGTCTAGTACCGCTTCAATGAATTCTATTCTTCGTGTCGGTGACAATGTTGACATTTCCAAGTTGAGGAGGAGACCCAGTCTCTGGAAGGTATTTGTGACTAACTGGACTTGGGATTCACCTGCTCCCTGGACACTCCGTAGCAGCCAGTCGTTGAGGTAGGGATACACTTGTACCTGCTTCTTGCGGAGAAAGGTCACGACTACCAACATGCATTTGGTGAACACCTGAGGGGCCGTCAATAAAACCGAATAGGAGCAGCGTGAACTGGTAGCGCTTGTGATTGACCACAAACCTCAGGAAATGTCTGTGGGTCAGATGAATGGCTATGTGGAAGTATGCATCTTTCATGTCGAGGGCAGCATACCAGTCCCCCGGATCCAGGGAGGGAATGACTGAGCTCAGGGAGACCATGTGGAAGTTCAACTTTACCATAAACTGGCTGAGTCCTCACAGGTCTAAGACGGGTCTGAGACCCCCCTTTGCTTTGGGAATTGCATGCATGCTCGTCGGAAGATTTGTACCCTAGTAACACTCGGTGGGGTCGGCTGGGCGCCCCCTGGAGTGGCACCGCTATGGCGCTGGATATATACCCCTGCTGACCCAGGGAGTAGAACCTCTTGCCCCATAGCTCCTGAGAAACTTCCTTCACTTCCCCTAAGGCAAGGAGCGATGCACCTCTTGGACAAGGAGTTGATCATGAGAAGGGTCCCTAAAGAGAGATGGGGAAGGAGGGTGGGAGGAGCAGAATTGGAAAAAATATCCCTCTACACTGTGAAGGACCTAATGGTCTGATGTTATAAGGGACCATGCATGGTAGAAGTGTGATAGAAGGTTCAGAAAGCAGGGGAAGGATCTGGTATGAAGTCTGGCATGCCATTCTCAGGCACCCCATCAAAACCCTTGTTTGGATCCCGACTGTGACTCAGTCGGACCCTGGGCCTGGCGTGATGACTGGTTAGGAAGCCTACACCTACTGTCCCTCCCCTATGGCAGTAAGGGTCCTGCCTTGGGTGGGATTGATATTGCCTCTGCTGTTGCTGGGGCTGAGGCTTGAAAGATTTTCTCTGATTAGCAGGGGTATGCATTCCCAGAGATTTCATTGTTGCCCTTGAATCTTTGAGGCAATGGAGCCTCGGGTCTGTCTGGTCTGAAAACAGTCATGCACCCTCAAACAGAAGGTCTTGCAGAGTCTCTTGGACCTCTGGGAGAAGACCTGAAGCCTGGAGCCAGAAGGTTTCCTCAAGGACCATCCCTGAGGAGATGGTTCGTGCCTTCAAGTTAGCCACATCAAGGGAGGCTGAAGGGATGTCCTGGACACTGCCTTCCCCTCCTCGACCAGAGCTGAGAACTCAACTCTTGACTCTACAGGGAGCATCGCTTTGTACTTCAACATAGCGTCCCAAGAGTTAAAGAAGGTGCAACTACAGGGGGCTCCCTAGCAGTCCTGATGGGAGCTGCTAAGGGAAAAGTTTCCGAAGACCATGCACATAGCACACCCACAACTGATTGGAATTGATGTGAACAAGCACTCGAAGAAGAAAAGATGGTTACTCACCTTTGTAACTGTTGTTCTTCGAGATGTGTTGCTCATACCCATTCCAATTAGGTGTGTGCGTGCTGCGAGCACGCTCGTCGGAAGATTTTTACCCTAGCAACACTCAGTGGGTTGGCTAGGCACCCCCTGGAGTGGCGCCGCTATGGCGCTGGATATATACCCCTTGCCGACCCAACGGCCCTTCAGTTCCTTCTTGCCAGCTACTCCGACAGAGGGGAAGGAGGGCGGGTTTGGAATGGATATGAGCAACACACCTCGAAGAATAAGAGTTACAAAAGTGAGTAACTGTCTTTTCTTCTTCGAGTGCTTGCTCATATCGATTCCAATTAGGTGATTCCCAAACCTTACCAAGGCGGTGGGGTCGGAGTGAGATGTTGCAGAATGCAAAACTGCTGAGCCAAAGGCTGCATCATCTCTAGACTGTTGAACCAGAACGTAATGAGAGGCAAAGGTGTGGACCGAGGACCAGGTAGCTGCACGACATATCTCCTGGATGGATACAAGAGCCAGGAAAGTGGCAGATGAAGCGTGAGCTCTGGTAGAATGAGAATTAATGAAAGAACTGCGAGTAGCTAGGGAGGTGGAGATCAGCTAAGCTGCGCTTCACTGTTCCAACAACCGACACGGGAGGTAAGAAGAACTGAAGGGCCATTGGGTCAGCAGGGGTATATATCCAGCGCATAGCGGTGCCACTCCAGGGGGCGCCCAGCAGTACCCACTAAGTGTTGCTAGGGTACAATCTTCCGACGAGCATGCACGCAGCACGGGACACCTAATTGAATCGTATGAGCTAGCACTCAAAGAAGAATCTTAATTATGCAGACTGAATTTTTTAAGAATAAACTATAAAAAATGTGCCAAGCAAAGACATTGGAACCCATAACCAATGTTTAAAATAAACCAGCAATAGCATAAATATAACAGAAATTAATCAAACCCCCCCCCCAAGTCCTACAGCACCACAACCAGCCTTACCCAACTTCATATGCAAGGAGTGAGCCTTGCCGAATGCCATGAAGGCTGTGACTCTAGATGTTATGAACCTGAGGAGGAAAGGGGTTCCAAACATCTGTGACCTAAAGCAGAGTGCCCTGCCAGCCACCCCTCACCTCTGTATAGTAATGGAGCTTCAGTGCAGGCAACTCCACTGATAGCATTTGTCCCAGGGCATCACTGGGATAGAGACAATTTCTTAGATAGGTAGATCTTATGCAACGTAGGACATTATAGGTCAAATGAATATCTACAATCCATTTGGAAACCAACAGATAGCTGGTGCATTTTATAGAGCATAGGTTTCATGTGCTCACAAAGAGAAATGCTGTTTAATAAGCAGGACATCAAATTCTGCACCAGCTACAGATTCTGAATAGATTAAGTTGTAGCTCCATGTAGTAGTCTTATTACATTACAGTAGTCTTATCTCAAGATGACAATAGCATGATGACTGTTGCAAAGCCTACAAAACAGACACAATTTCCTAATTATCTGCAAATTGAAAAAGGCTGTCTTGGCTGCAGCTATTACTGGATCTTCTAACAGCAGCCAGGAGCTAACCAAACCCGAAAATTGTACACCTGGTCAATTAAAGGCAGTGCACATCCTCAGAGAAGAAGCAGCACCTACACACTATTGCTTCAGGTGACTTACTTCAACCAACACCCACTTCAGTTCTTTTCTGGATCAAATCTCAGCCAACTAGCCATCTTCTATGCTCTAATCTCCAGATAATAAGTAATGCAAACCAACAGCTCCAGGTGGGTCACTGGAGATGAAGTTATAAAGCTGCAGGGAATCAGCAGACTGAAAACAATGCAACCCATTGCCACCTCACTAACTTTCCAAAGGTTTCATGTACACATTAAACAAGAGGGATGACAAGATGGAGCCCTACAAAACACTCTCTCTAACAATATTCAGGTAGGTTAGATCAAGACTATAAAAGAGCAGTCTCTAGTATACTCATCAAAATTAGGTCTTTAAATTAAAGGCAACACGGCCCTAATGCAGGGGTAGTCAGTTATTTTTTGGCAAGGTCCAAATTTCTTGGTCAACATACGGTCAAGGTCCAAATGTCAGAGATAATAATAAAATTAACAATGAGAGTAAGCAAATAAAAAAGACTTCAGGGTTCATTCCAAAAGTACCTGGCAGTCTAGATTTGGCCCATGGTCCAGATTTGGCTTGTGGTCTAGATATGGCCTGCGGTCCAGTTATGACTACCCTTGGTCTAGTGTACTTAAACCTAGGACTGTGAGACAGAGTCCTCACTTCTATCTTGGCTCTCTTACTGACTCACTGTGTAGGTTCAAACAAGTCCATGAACCTTTCCCTATCACACAGGAATATTTTGAGGAATTAAGGTTTGCGCAGTATCTTGACTAAGCATAGCATTTCAGAAGCATCAAAGATATTCCATCTTTTTTGTGGTCCAGAGAATATGTACTATGATACCAAACACAATATAACAGAGTCAAAAAACATATGCTGAGATGTGTATTATTTAGCATTTTTAAGTATATGTTTCTATTATTCACACCAATATATAATCATTATTAACTATAATGTATAATAAAATTAAGCCAAAGTTTCTCTACAACAAAATAATGTGATTTAGAAGATTATATTTAAGGAGGGCAATAAATCCTTGGCTGAACGAACTGAGAAAGTAAGTTCTTGGAGGCAGGAATCTTATCTTTTGGCACTAACTTTACACTATACACAATGTGTTTTGTATATGAAGCTGCATAACTGATTATAAAGTTAATTTGAGGATGGTTTCTGCTAAGGCACTGAAATGCGTTCTCTTTCTCCTCTCATTTCTACACCACAAACTTCATGATACTGGGAAGAATTAGTCCTCACAGTCACAATGGGGACTAATTTTATTTTTAAACTATATTTAAAAAACGCCCTCTGGTTAATTTGAGACAGAGTATGCTTTTGTAATTTGTTTACAGATTACACATTTTTAAGTTTTAACTGTAAGATTGTGAGAATAAGTAAACCACAGCATAACAGCAACAAAAAGGCAGGAGTGTGTTTATTAATCATTTGTTGAGCACCAACAGTATGCTCTGTACTGGCAGATGATTAGGTAGAAAATGATGTATGAAACAGAAGAGTTGAAATTGGAGAGAATGAGTGGAATGGTGAGCAGCAGAACAAGTCTGGAATCTTGTTTTTTCAAGAGGAGAGTAACAACAAATTGTAAAATTATATTAAATAGATTCATTGTTTGCATTAACACCTTACATTATGAAACACAAATCTTAAAATCTAATTTGTTTTTCATTATTTATACTCTTCATTTGCTTTGGTATTCACTCAGTTTGGACAACGAAACAGACTTCAGTTTTACTTTTGTATTACCATATTTATGTTCTCTATACTGCAGAGAGTTGTATAAATACAAAAGGGATCTTACTTCTAGTCATATTAGGTCTGGTTAAAACAGTATGATCTACTGAAAGAGAATGATCTTGTAAGTGGGATGCTCTACTTTCTGAACCTTGCGAAATTCGCCACAACAGTATACCAGAAATAAGAACGGCGCGTACTGGGTCCACACCAAAGGTCCATCCAGCCCAGTATCCTGTCTACCGACAATGGCCAATGCCCAGGTGCGCCAGAAGGAGTGAACCTCCTGCCATTCACCTCCACCCTCTGACAAACAAAGGCTAGGGACATCATTCCTTACCCATCCTGGCTAACAGCCATTAATGGACTTAACCTCCATGAATTTATCTAGTTCTCTTTTAAATGCTGTTATAGTCCTAGCCTTCACAACCTCCTCAGGTAAGGCATTCCTGTGCGCTGTGTGAAGAAGAACTTCCTTTTATTTGTTTTAAATCTGCTGCCTATTAATTTGTTTGGTGACCCCTAGTTCTTGTATTATGGGAGTAAGTAAATAACTTTTCCGTATCTACTTTGTCCACATCACTCATAATTTATATACCTCTATCATATCCCCCCTTAGTCTCCTCTTTTCCAAGCTGAAAAGTCCTAGACTCTTTAATCTCTCGTCATATGGGGACCCTCTCCAAATCATTTTAGTTGCCCTTCTCTGAACCTTTTCTAGTGACAGTATATCTTTTTTGAGATGAGGTGACCACATCTGTACGCAGTAGTCAAGACACTGACATACCATTGATTTATATAAGGGCATAATATATTCTCAGTCTTATTCTCTATCTCCCTTTTTAATGATTTCTAACATCCTGTTTGCTTTTTTGGACCACCTCTGCACACTGCATGGACATCTTCAGAGAACTATCCACGATGATTCCAAGATCTCTTTCCTGATTAGTTGTAGCTAAATTAGCCCCATCATATTGTATGTATAGTTGGGGTTATTTTTTCCAATGTGCATTACTTTACATTTATCCACATTATATTTCAGTTGCCATTTTATTGCCCAATCACTTAGTTTTGTGAGATCTTTTGAAGTTCTTCACGGTCTGCTTTGGTCTAAACTATCTTGAGCAGTTTAGTATCATCTGCAAACTTTTGCCAACTTTACTATGTGGGGAAATGTAAACTCCATACTTGAGGGTAGGATAGAGCTTCTGAACTATAACTACTTACAAACCCTCCCCTCCATATGTATTACTCTGACAGTGGCTTGCATAGGGTAGATCTCTGTGGAATAGAGTTTTGTGTAAATAATCTGTGCTGGCTAGGACAGCACTAAAAACTCTGAAAATAACCTGTTCCAAGCAAGGTTTTTGCATAGAACTTTTCATGTTGCCAGTTCAAGTAGAGGCTTATTTTTGAGACTTTCTGCACAGTTCCAGATTGTCTGGGTAAGAAATAAAGACAACAGTATGCTATTATTATGGCTAATGTTACTGGCTACTCAGGCAATAACCTGAGAGATTAAAAATTGCTGGGTTTTGGTCACAGTGGTGGGGAAGTTTTATTTTCAAACTGTGCTGCACTACTGAACTAACTTTGAAGTATGCTGTAGTTTTAAAGAATGACTGCCCCTTTGGTCTCTGTGAGAGAGAGAGTTATGCGGTGATTAAAAAATGTTGCTAAACTTCTGGATTTGTAATTCTCAGGACAAATACCCTAGAGAATAATTATTTTGTTTACCTAATATTCTCCAAGAAAAACAAACTATTTTAATCTCCAAGAAAAATCTAAAAGAAACATCTCCTGCCTTCACCAAGTTCCTGGAAAGATTCATTGTCACCAATCCAGTTATACTTGAAGATCTTACCTCCCAGCTACCTGAGTAACTCTACTGTAGATTTTCAGATAAACCCAAAACTTATTGGAGGTTGCCAAAGGTATAATCAAGGGAACCTGTAGATCAGTTATGAGTGTGTCCAGAAAGCCTGTCTAACCAAAGGGACACAAAAAAGTTTAAACTAATAGAACTGATTGTCTTAAGAGGTACTGCCCAGGAGGTGTGGGGATATCCCACCATAGTTTTAACTACAGCCTTCAATTAAATAAAATGTTTTATTTCCTTACTTATTTTTATTTTTTCATGATGCTACCATCCACTAACACGAACATCTCACTGCTAGATATTCTGCCTTTTTTTGCCTAGTTTTTGCTGGCTTTGATGACTCTCCCCTCCAAGCCTCCTCACGCCCACCTCAACAGGTTACTGCTGCACTCCCTTGGGAAAGCCACTGGACTGCACAGCAAGCCACAGGAGGAGAGGAGTAGCAAGTTTCAGAGTGAGAGCACAGGATGACAGCTACTGCACTCACAGGGACTGTTAACTGTGCTGATGGTGCAGTACAGCAACTTTCAACAGAGGAGTGCACAGGCCACTTTGCTAAAATGAAAAATAAGGTGTCTCAGCAAGACTGCTCCCAGAGCCAAAGAGAAATGAGGAGAATACCTCACAGTGAAAAGTCACAGCCATTCTTGTACTGTGTATGAGAAATCATTTACTAAGTATACCAGCCAGATGCAATGAAGTTTTAGGTGTTTTCAGTTAAAATCAGATATTTAGTCAAAGAAGTTAGGTGGAAATTTCCTTGAAACATGATAGGTAAACTATCTTTGTCTTCAGTCAGAAAGATCATGGGAGAAAAACAAGGTACTTATTCAGTTACTGAGCATTTCTTAAATTACCCATTTCAATGAATCTTGGTACTGAAGTAAAAATCACAGTAATCTAGCAGTGAGCTCTAATTAACACAAGTCATTCAAGTGAAATTAAGAAAATCAGTAAGTCTGATTACTTTGGAAGATTACAACCACATTAGCATTTGCTTTATTAGCAAACTTTTTTGATATATTTTTCCCCTGGACAATTATGATACTGTTGAATTTAAGAAACATACTACTGTGTACATTGGTAAGTGTGAGTCCTACATGAGAAAGGAAAAAGGACAATTACTATTCATTTGGTGCTTAGAAAAGATTAAAATCCTCTACAAAATATAAATTAAACACTTACCAAGGCTGGAAACCACAGAACTTTCTTTTTATCCACATTAACATAGTCTACACACACGACTTTTCCTAATAGTCATCAGTTTGTTTCCTATCATCTTCATATTCATCACTGGATGAGGAAGAGGATTCTCATCTGGGCTGCAATGGGAAACAAGAGAGACTTAAAACTTAACATCACAATAGTGTATAGATATATAACCTGCCAATCAGAGAGGGTACAAAGCTAACTATCTGAAACAAAATTAAAGCTACGGATAATAAGAGAGATTTTTTTCAATTTCTATCGGAAATTACAAAAATAGAAAAGGCTCCACATACTGTAACTCCAAAGAATTTTCAGGATGCAGTTTGAATCACCACAGCATAAAAATCCAAATCACAGAACTTATTAAATCTTTAAATGCCTTCTTTTTTTCCAGGGAGACAAGGTGAATGAGATAGTATCTTTTATTGGAACATCTCCTGTTGGTGAAAGAGATAAGCTCTCAAGCTTACAAAGAGCTCTTCAGGTCTGGGAACGAATTCAATATGCCACAGCTAAACACAGAGTGGAACAGATTGTTTAACCTAAGTAGTTAATACTATGGAAACTCCACAGCATGAAGAAAAAGGAAGCAAACCTTAACAGCAACCCTGTATTTAGCTGTGACACTGAATACGTTTCTCAGATCTGAAGGAGAGCTCTGTGTAAGTCTGAAAGTGTCGTTCTCTCACCAGCAGAAACTGGTCCTATAACACATATTACCTCACCTTGTCTCTATAACATCCTGGAACCAACACAGCTACAAAACCACTTCAGTTTCCAACTGTTACCAGTTTAAATAAAAGAAAACCTCAAAAGCAACTATCTCTTGGTTATGTTAAGGCTGAATTGTAACTCAAGAGATCTTGGTTCTGGTCCCAGTTCTGCCACAAACTTCTTGTATTATGTTGGGCAAGTTGCTTTCTCTCTTTGTGCCTCAATTTCACATCTGTAAAATGAGGTTAATAATACTTTCCAACCTCACCGGGGCTGAGGGGCTACATTAATTGTGAAGCACTTAAATACTCTTGTGATTCGTACCATAGAAAAGTTTTTACGAATAATCAAATTCCTCTTTAGAATTGCCAAAGTTTCACAGTATGTATCAAAACTACTAAATACTTGCTCTTCAATCTCTTTGCAACTCTTTAATTTTCCTGTTTTCTTAATGCTGTACTCTTCCAAACAGCATTTTACTTAATGCTTGTAATGGGCTTCCCATCCCAGTGAAGATTACATTTTAGAAGTTAATGATTCCAGTTCATCTTTGGTATAACTCCAAGGTAGTCAACAGAGTTTCACAGGGGATTCACTGAGCCCTGTTAGTTTAGAAACTAGTGAAGAAGTTTATCCTTGTGAATTAATATAATTATAGGAAATGGCACAAAATGAATGTATTTTTTCTTACAGGTTAATAATCTCTTTGAAGGAATAATTTGTGACATGAAGTTCATAGGTCAAATTCTTATTGCATATCTAAAGGAAAATTAACCTGGTTATGACATATGGCATAATATGCAGCACAACCATAGGCCCAATCCTTCAAAAAGTTAAGCATGTGATTATCACTACCATGAGTAGTAAGAATCTGGGCAATGTTTGCAGGACCAGGGCCAGAGCTCTAATAACACTGGTCTACAATTTTTGAGAAGTTGTCTGCTTCAGAGATAAAATGTGATATTTATTATGTATTTTGATGTGCTGAATTCAAATATGACAATTAAAACAACTGATTGGCTACTGTTTCTAAGATATTTAAGTTTTTACATTTTATGTCTATGTATATGTGTAGATAGTAGAATTTTAATCATAAATTGTAAACCTAGGTCTTTTCACGTGTTTATGGTTGCTTTACATGATAATATTTCACCTGTCCTGTTTATTGTAACACTTTAAAAATCAGCAAAAGGGTTATATAAATAAAATTTATTATGAAACAAAAGGCAAAAAAACTATTATGTACATAGTTTAGTCCTATTCAGTGTCTACTCGGCGCTTCTTGGCTTGTCTCTTGTATTCATTAAATGGAGCATCTCTTGTCACTGTCCAGCAATAGTCTGCAAGCATTGATGGGCTCCATTTGCCCTGATAGCCTGCCAGGAGATTCCACTGCTGTAGTCTGGAGCCCAACAACTCTGCCTTACTCTTGGGTAGTTCCAAATCCCTGACAAGGTCATTCAGTTCACCTTGTGTTATGAGGTGTGGGTCAGAGGAGGAGGATGGGAGAAAATGTGGGTCCTGTGACAATGATGGTTCAGGACCAGAAGTTTCATCCTCTTCCTCTTCCTCGTCTGACTCAAGTGAGAATGATTCTGGTGAATCAGGAACCGGCAGTCCTTCTCCGTGGGGTACTGGGCGTATAGCTGATGGAATGTTTGGATAATGCACAGTCCACTTTTTCTTCTTTGACACACCTTTCCCAATTGGAGGCACCATGCAGAAGTAACAATTGCTGGGAGGATCTGTTGGCTCCCTCCAAATCATTGGCACTGCAAAAGGCACAGATTTTCTTTTCCTCTTCAACCACTGGTGAAGATTTGTTGCACAAGTGTTGCAGCATATGTGTGGGGCCCACCTCTTGTCCTGATCTCCAATTTTGCAGCCAAAAGAAAGGTGATAGGCTTTCTTAACCATAGTGGTTATACTGCGTTTTTGTGATGCAAAAGTCACTTCACCACAAACATAGCAGAAGTTATCTGCACTGTTCACACAAGTACCAGGCATCTCTGCTCACTTTGGCTAACAGAAATGTGTCCCTTTGCAAATCAAACACTGACAAATAAGAGAGCAGGACATTGTATGATTTCTAGAGCTGATATAGGGCAATTTGTTCAGCAGAGTGATTTAAGCTTCGTTATGATTGCATCATCCATGACTTCTAGGAATAACGTGATGCAATTCATATCATCTATGACACAATACCAGCTTCAGATTGCATCATTCATTGTTTTGCCTAAAAAGCAAGTACTGTCCAAACCCAGTCATAGATTTATTCATAGATCCAGTCAAAGATGTATTTTAGTCATTTCTGGTTTAAATTCAGATCCCTTCCCTTTATAACTCACTTATCCTCCGCCATTCCCAAGTCAAGGGTCGTATATACTGACCCAATAGCATATCTTGAAAACTAGAGCCAATCAACAATTCTAAGCATCATTTCGTTCTCAGTGACCCAGAATTAGTAAAGTTGGACTACATTTATTTCAGAATCATTTTTGCTGTAGAGCAGTGTAACAAGATTTCAAGGCAGATTGGTCAGTTATTCAGAATGCCTAAATACGTTCCCAAATTAAATGAAATTAAAATGGAGATACTGTGGAGAATACACTTTAGTAATTCAGGGCAAACTACATTACAGGAATGTTGAATTATCCCCAATCCAAATATTATCGATGTGGACATTCAAAGCCACAGTTACAGTTAAAAGAAATGTAAAGATGTTAAGATACCAAAATACACAGTCAGGATACTCAAACAAATTTAACTCCACCTTGTTGTCATAGCATATAAACCCCTATGATTATTTGAAGCAATTAGCCATTTTGAAAGAGGACAACTCTTCAAGGAATTCTCTAAAGAAAAACATTTCCTTGGCTCTGCTGAAGGAGAAACTTTCAGTTATGAAGAATAATGCCAAAAAATGTCAATTAATCCTAAAAAATATTCTACAACGTCCTATGAAAAAAGATTTTAGTCAGTTTTAGCTTTATGGGAAGTTCATAGTCTGTGGCATGCCATCATTATTAAGATCACCTCGGGCACTAACAAAAAGATCTGACATAAGGTACTAATTTTTTTAAATGACAAATTCTGAAAATGAATTTCAGTCAGCCAATCCAGCAGTGCTCTGGCTACATGAAGAGAGTGTGAATCAGTTAGCCAGAAATCAGAATAGTTGAACATTTTCAGAGGCCTCAAGCTTCTCTTTAGGAAAAGAGTTTCTTTAACTAGAATGGAGAACTGGTAGAACTGAAAGCAAGAAAACCAAGAAAAGGTCTGCCTTTGGGACAAACCTTGTCCTTTGAAAATTTGTATTATTTGGACTTGGCTGCTGGGAGAATTTATAGGCACATTTTTACAACTAGAAAGGGCTGAGGATTTAATAGATAGATAGGAAAGATGCCTTCCTCTGTGTCACCTTTCAGTACAATTTTGCTATTCTTTAGTGGTCTGTTCTCCAATGACTGAAGTGTGAGAGGAGGTGAATAATTGGAGGATTAAAAAAGGTGTTCCATGTCTCAATTTCCCCCCCAATTATATCTTTTCTTTCCCTTCTTTATCATGCTGTTCAGCATTTTTCTCCCAATTTTTTTTGTTAAAATCGCAATCACATAAATTGATAATCTTTTAAAAGAAATCTTTCAGGCTGCTTCATAAGACTTTAGAACCTCTTGTAACAGGAGGAGGAGTCGTCTGTAACCCCCAACGTCTTTGTCAGCTCAGTCAGTATGGTGGAGGGAAAGCAGGACACTGAGGGGAGAGGGAATAGAGAAATTGCTGCTGAGCTTTCCCTCAGTGTGTGCTAATTTGCCTTTACTTCAGTTCAGTCAGTGTCAACAATAAGATAAAAATAACAGAGGGAGCTGTCTCTGCTGTGACCATGTCCTGTACAGACAGACAGGGAAAGGACAATTAACTGTTCCATAAATGGCGTTCTTCAAGATGTGCTGCTCATGTCTATTCCACAGCAGAGCTGTACCTTGTCCTTGTGAAAGACTGTGTGTGTAGGGGGGAGAGGTCGCAGGTCAGGATCCTGAACTCCGAAACCCACTGGGCTGATGTGATAGCCACAAGGAAGGCTACTTTCCATGAAAGGTGAGACCATAAGCATGTAGCTAGGGGCTCGAATGGGGGCCCTGTGAGGCGGGATATACCAAATTTAGATCCCACTAAGGAACAGGGGGTCTAGCGTATGGAAAAGACTGGTCTAGCCCTTTGAGGAAACACCCGGTCATTGTATGGGAGAAAATGAAGCAGCTCTGGACCGGCGGATGGAACACTGATATAGCCTGATGGAGGAGGGCGCCAGGCCCCGAGTTCTAAGGTGAAGGAGGTACTCAAGGATAGGCTGGAGAAGGGCAGACATTGGGGAAGTACTCTGCTCGCCCGCCCACCTGGAGAACCTGGACCACTTCACCAGGTAGGCTTGGAAGGTGGATGGCTTCCTACTTTCCAGGAGGACACATCTGACCCCCCTCTGAACACCTTCCCTCCTCTGCATTTAGCCATTGAGCAGCCACACTGTCACGTGGAAGGTGTCCAGGTTGGGGTGGAGGAGGTGGCCCCAGACCTGGGAAAGTAGGTCTGGGCGGAGCAGCAACGGCCGTGGAGAGGCCATACGCAAGCCCAGGAGGGTCCCATACCAACGTTGCCGTGACGAAGCTGGGGTGATCAGGAGGACACATGTCTTGTCCATTTTTACTTTCTCTAGGACTTTGCCAATGAGAGGGAATGGGGGAAAGGCGTAGAGGAGCTGGTCCGACCATGACATGAGGAAGGCATCTGAGATCGCATTCTTCCTCACCCCCCCTCTGGAACAGAACTGGTGGCAACACCAGTTCTGTCAGGTCGCAAATAGGTCTACTTGGGGAGTGCGCCACGCTCGGAAGAGCTGGTGAGTGACCTTCGAGTGGAGCGAGCACTCGTGTTGGGAGAAAACCCTGCTCAAGCGATTGGCCTGTGTGTGGTCGATGCCTGGCAGGTGGAAAGCCTTCAGGGAGATGTTGTGGGCTATACAGAACTCCCAGAGGCTGAGGGCTTCTCAGCAGAGGGCCGAGGACCTCGCCCCAACTTGCCTGTTGACGTAAAACATCGCGCTGGTGTTGTCTGTGAGTACCCTGACCACCTTGACATGCAGTAGTGCGCTGAATGCCACACAGGCTAGTCATATTGCCCTGAGCTCCTTGACATTTATGTGAAGGAACAATTCCATGGTCAACCACATCCCCTGGGTTTGTGAGTTCCCTACGTGGGCCCCCCAACCCAAGTCCGACGCATCGGACACGAGGTCTAATGACGGGGTCGAGTCCCGGAAGGGAATGCCCTGGAGCATATTGGCCAGGCAGGCCCACCACTGGAGCGAGGCAATCACCAGTGCCGATACTGTGAGGACTTTGTCCAGCCTATCCCAGGCCTGGGAGAACTCTGAGGCCAGCCAGAGCTGGAGGGGCCTCATCCGAAGTCTGGCATGGCAGACCACTTATGTGCACGCCGCCATGTGGCCCAGAGCTGCAGGCATACCCTGGCTGTGGTCACGGGGAACTCTGTAACCGAGGTTATGAGCCCCTTCAGGGTCTGGAACCTGCCCAGAGGAAGGGAGGCTATGGCCGTGGAGGCATCCAGGAGAGCACCTATGAATTCTATGCACTGTGCCAGAATCAGTGTCGACTTGGCCTCATTTACTAGGAGGCCTAGGTTGGCACCCGTACCCTAGAGCAGCTACACATGGTCCTGTACCTGGGACTGCGAGCTGCCCTTAGTAGCCAGTCATCGAGGTAGGGAAATATCTGGCCCCCTCGGCCACCACTAGCAGCATACACTTCGTGAACACTCTGGGCACGGTGAACAGGCCACATGGGAGGACAGTAAACTGGTAGTGGTCCTGTCCCAATAGGAAAGGAAGGAAGCGTCTATGCCCCTCGAATATATGGATACGGAAGTATGCATCCTGAAGGTCCAGGGCCGCATACCAATCGCCAGGGTCTAGAGCAAGTATGAAACATGCCAGAGAGACCATGCGGCATCGGCAATTGGCCATGAACCGACTGAGGTCTCGCAAATCCAGGATAGGCCTGATCCCCCCTTTCGCCTTCGGGATAAGGAAGTAACCGGAGTAAAACCCTTTTCCCTGGAACTCCCTTGGAACTCTCTCCACAGCTCCCAAGCTGAGGAGCTGACCCACTTCCTGCTCTAGCAGGGGCAAATGTAACAGGTCTCCCTTGCTGTCCAGGGAAGGGGAGTGGGTGAGACCAATTGCAGCAGGTAGCCCTGGGAAATGATGTTGAGGACCCAGTGGTCCAATGTTATTCGGGACCACTCTGTAAGGAACACACACAAGTGGTTGCTGAAGACAAATTTTATTGGTAGGAGGGTCCTCTACGGGGACACCTGGGTACCCTCCTACAAGCAGTCAAAAATGCCTCTTGCCTTGCTGCTTGCCCCTCGAGGGCCCAGGTCGTGGGGGAGAGCAAGACTGCTTTTGAGGTCACCTGCTTTAGGTCTTGGACCGCTTGTAGGCAGGCTCATATTTTGGCTGGGGAGCTGGGGCAGAAGCCTGTGGCTTAGGCTTCTCCTTGGGTGGGACATAAAGCCTGGGGGTGTGTGAAGGGTTGTACGCGAGTCCTTCATGCCATGAAGTTTTCACGTCTGTTTGTTCTGCGAACAGGTCTTTGCCATCAAAGGGAAGATCCTGCATCACAGACTACACTTCCGTGGAGAGCCCATGACGCCCTGTGCACGGACACTGCCGAGGCCATGGACCAGGCAGCCATGTCATCTGCAGCCAATGCTGCCTGCAGAGCAGCCTTTGCAGCAGCAGCACCCTCCTCTATGAGCACCTTGAATTCCTTCCTTTCACTTTCCGGAAGGGAAGGTTCGAATTTAGGCTGTGACCCCCACCAGGTTAAACTCATAACGGCTGAGGAGGGCTTGGTGGTTGGCCACCTGGAGCTGGAAACTCGACGGTAAATAAAGTTTCCTACCAAACAAGTCCAGCCTTCTAGAGTCTTTATTTTTGGGCGTGGATCCCAGTTAATCCTGTCTTTCCCTATGATTTACAGACTCTACCACCAGTGAGTTGGGGGCCAAGTGGGTACAGAGATACTCGTGCCCTTTTGTAGGCACAAAATAGTTGCACTCTGCCTTCTGCAATATTAGTGCGAGGGAGGACGGCGTTTGCCAGAGGACACTGGAAATGTTGGCCACCCCTTCGTGCATTGGCATGGCCACTCTGCCCAGTGCCAAAGGCGAGAGCACATTGAAAAGCGAGTCTGAGGGGCCTTCCATCTCCTCAGCTTGGAGATGGAGGCTCGACGCTACTCGCTTCAGTAGCTCTCGGTGAGTCCTAAAGTATTCCTGCGGTGCGGAGGCAGGAGGGGCTGCAACCTTGTTGTCCGGCTCTGGAGAGGAGGCCGGTATGGAGCTTTCTGGGTCAGTTGGCGCCGGGGGATCTATACCTTGGTCGGACTCCACGTGCGGTGTCGAGGATCTGTGACCCACCAACCTATCCTGTGGAAGCCTGGATAGTGAGGCAGAGGGAGCCTCCGAAGCCCCTGCTACCGAACGAGTCCCTGGCTGGGCATGCACGGGGGGCCGCGTGGTCTACTGGCACCACTGGCCCTGGGTCTAGCCTCTCCCCCTGCTTTCTCTCGGCGCCACTGAGACAACGGGGCCTTTCTCTGTTTTTTAGACAGAGCGGTGCTGACCACTGGAAGGTGCCGGGGGATCACTGAGCACTGAAGACTAGGTTCCTGGTGCCGAATCCACTTGGCGCACAGGGGTTGGGGCCAGTGCCGACTCCATGAGAAGGGCCTGAAGTCTAATGTCTCATTCTTTTTTAGTTCTAGGTTTACAGGACCTGCAAATCTTACAGTAGTCATTAATATGGGATTCACCCAAGCAGCGGAGACAGTCGGCGTGTGGGTCACTTCTGGGTGTCAATTGCCTGCAAGAGTCACATGATTTAAAGCCTGGGGCCCGGGGCATGCCCCGGCCTGAATGTTAACTAACTGAACTGAAACTTGTTGAACTAACTACTGGGTACCACTAACAACAAACTATGAGTACTGGGACGAGCTGCAGTGAAGCTACAGCAGTAGTTCTGACGCACCCTCACTGACTGCAAGAAGGGAACTGAGGGTGGGGGGAGCGCACAGTTCCCCTTATAGCGTGCTGTAGAGGTGCCACTCCAGGGGTCGCAGCAGCACTTCCTCTACAGGTACTGCTAGGGGAAAAACTTCCAGCACCGATGTACCTGGAGAGCACGCACACCTGCTGTGGAATACACATGAGCAAGCACTTGAAGAAAAATAAGTTTTAGAGAGAGAGGGTACATCAAACTGACTCTGCCACAAGTCAGTTGGATGCAAAAGGTGAAGCAATCCATCACAAACTAAAGCAGGAGTCAGCAACCTTTCAGAAGTGGTGTGCCAAGTCTTCATTTATTCACTCTAATTTAAGGTTTCGCGTGCCGGTAATACATTTTAACCTTTTTAGATGGTCTCTCTCTATAAGTCTACAAACTATTGTTGTATGAAAACAAGTTTTTTAAAATGTTTAAGAAGCTTCATTTAAAATTAAATTCAAATGCAGATCTTATCAGTTTAGTGCAGTGGTTCTTAACCTGGGGTGCACGCATCCCCTGAGGCAGGGCCAGTGCAAGGATATTTTGCACCCTAGGCAAAACTTCCACCTTGCCCCCGCCCCCCGCCCCCGCACATTGGTTCACTGAGGGGCAAATCCCAATGAGCCTTTATAGACCTCAGGGGCCAGACTGCCCAGGGGCCAGCCATGCCCAGTGGCTGCTCCCCAGACCAGGTTCACCCCTCCCCACCCCCTTAACTCGCCTGGAGGGTGCACAGCCCCCCTGCAAGCCCTCCCCACCCATTCAGGTGGCCCCCGCCCCGAGTCCACTCATTGGCTTTCCTGGGCTTGGGCCACTGCAGCAGCTCAGCAGGGAGGAGCCACCTTTCGGAGGCACCAGAGTGCCAGAGTGTCCCACTTGCACCATCAGCGAGTCCCAGCCAAGGAGGAGCCGGCGTGGTACAGGGGGGCAGCAGCCCTGCAAAGGCAGTGGCACAACTAGCAGGGAGCAGCTGCTCCCCCCCCAGTCCCTCCTGCCCAGGCTGCGGCCCGGCGCCCGCCCGGGGGCTCCTACAGGCTGCAGTGGATGTATGTTGGCGCCAGCCCCCATGTGCCCCCTGGCTCCCTCCTCACCTAGGGTTACCATACTTCAACAATCAAAAAGGAGGGGAGAGCCCTGCCCTAGCCCCGCCCCCATCTAATCCCTCTCACTTCCCACCCCGATTGCCTCGGTCAGAACCTCCAAGTCCCCTCCCCTGACTGCCCCCTCCAGGGACCCCCTGCCCCAAACTGCCCCCCAGAACCCCACCCCCTATCTAAGCCTCCATGCTCCTTGTTCCCTGACTGCCCCCTCCTGACTCCCCCTCCCACACCCTAAGTGCCCCCCTAGGACCCTACCCCTACCTTTCCCCTGACTGCCTCAACCCTTATCCACACCCCCGTCCCTAGACAGACCCCCGGGGACTCCCACGTCCCATCCAACCACTCCCCGCTCCCTGACAGGACCCACAGAACTCCCAACCCATCCAATCATCCCCCTGCTCCCTGACTGCGCCCCGATACTCCCCTTACTATTCCCATGCCAATCAGACGTTGGTTCCACGTGGAGGCAAAACTTCACGTGGAGTGCTGAGGCAGCCGGAGAGGAGGAGCTGCGGGAGGAGCAGGGGTGGCTCACACTTCCGGGAGCCGTAGAACCCGAGCGCGGTGAGGGGGGACCCAGGGTGTGCGCCTGCCCAGGCTGTGGCCCGGTGGCCCCCCCAGGGGACTCCTGCAGCAGATTCATGCAGGCAGTGATACCCATGCGGCCCCCCCAGCTTCCCCCTCGTCATGCTCAGGCTCTGCAGCTCCTGGGAGTGTGAGCCCCCGCGGCCGCCTCTCCCGCAGCAGGCTCAGGGCCTCACACCCCAGCGGCTCACACTCCCAGGAGCTGCAGAACCCGAGCATGGTGAGGGAAGAGCTGAGGGGCGCGCCTGCCGCTGGTCTGAGGTCCCAGCTGCCGGCCCTGCTCAGCCTCCTACTGGCCTGGGGTTCCATTCACTCAGCCAGCAGCAAGCAGGGCGAGGCCGGTGGCTGGGACCCCGGCTGGCAGCCGTGTGCCAGGCAAAATCGGCTCGCGTGCCATAGATGGCACGTATGCCGTAGGTTGCTGACCCCTGAACTAAAGTATTCAGGGTGCAGAACAATGGTTTAGGTTCATGTGTAAATATGCTGCCTCTAAAGTAAAATTTTATTCACATAGCACTCCAAATATCATTGATGATGCTGGTGCAAACAAGGAAGTTAACTGAAAAGATGTATTAATTTCAAGCTCTGTAACCCAATGGGCAGGCTCAATGTACCAAATAGAAAAGAATAAAATGTTTAAAAAACTACCACATTTAAGAGTATTATGAACAAGGGAAGAGTTAAATATAAGCACTATTTTTTAAAAATGACTATTTAAACGTCTTCTTACACACCTGTTAGAATGACGATGACCCTATTGTATTCTTGTGAAGCACATCTTTCTTAAATACTAAATTTATTGCTCTAGACTTCAGGGACCAGCAATTTTACTGTTTGAAAAATAACAGGATGTCTAAAAAAGGAATCACAAGACCTCTGAAATTTTTGATAAAACCGACTTCAACTGTATATAGTTACTTTTTCCCACTACAGCACAAAATGTTTTATTCTGCTTCCAAGAAGTAGGGTTTGCAATAGAACCATATGGTCAATTCTGCAGCTTGAAATCTTCAGAAATCCCCCCCTTTTTTTTTTTTGGAAGTACATTTTTTAATAGGAACACTGAAGCACTAGGATAGCCTTTTTGGTTGTGGTAATGTCTTCACTCAATTGCTCTAGCGCAGAGAGTTCCCAAACTTGTTTCGCCGCTTGTGCAGGGAAAGCCCCAGTGGGCCAGGTTGGGTTGGTTACCTGCCGCATCTGCAGGTTTGGCCAATCATGGCTCCCAGTGGCCATGGTTCGCTGCTCCAGGCCAATGGGAGCTGCTGGAAGCGGTGGCCAGTACGTCCCTCGGCCTTTGCCACTTCCAGCAGCTCCCATTGGCCTGGAGCACCGAACCATGGCCACTGGGAGCTGAGATCGACCAAACCTGCGGACGCAGCAGGTAAACAAACCGGCCCGGCCCGCCAGGGGCTTTCCCTGCACAAGCGGCGGAACAAGATTGGGAACCACTGCTCTAGTGCAAAGCTTACTCCTGGGGGAATTCTGTGCCACTAACCACATGCAGACTTTATGTCCCCCTCTGATTTTTTTTTCGCTGCAGAAAGTACATTCTGCTGGAGAGGCACTGCAATTACACCTTTTCCCCATCGGGGCTGCTATGGCACCAGAAGAAAAGGCAACCAGCTCAGTTAGCCACGGATAGGGAATGTGAGAGACTGTGTTTCTAACAGCGCCTTGCCCTCAGGACCAAGTAAGATGACTCAAGGTATGGGGGGACAGGAAGAGCAGGGCACATGGGGCTGCTGGTGGGTCACATAGACTGGGGTTCAGAAGGGCTAGTGGGGGGGGACAGACTGAGGTGGGAGCACAGGAGCTAGAGGGGTGACGGCATTGAACCAGGGGCTGAATGGGAGTGGGGGTGCAGGGACACATGGGGACAGGAGAGAAGGGGTGCAGGGGAACATGGGAATGGGGGAAGGACATGGCTGAGTGGGGGTGCAGGGACACACGGGGACAGGGGAAGCGGATGGCTGAGTGGGGGTGCAGGGACGGATGGGGGAGGAGGGGTGCAGGGCCACATAGGGATGGGGGTAGGGGGAGGGATGAGTGGGGGATGCAGGGACACATAGGGATGGGGGAGGAGGGGTGGCAGAGTGAGGGTGCAGGAACACATGGTGACAGGAAGAGGAGGGGTGCAGAGACACATGGGGACGGGGGAGGAAGGATGGCTGAGTGGGGGTGCAGGGACACATGGGAATGGGGGAGGAGGGCTAGCTGAGTGGGAGTGCAGGGACCATGGGGAATGAGGACAGATGTGCCTGACTGACTGGGAGAGGCTAGGGGTTGGCCAGGGTCTGCATGGGGGAACTCTTCAATTCCCTAACAATCCCTACCACTCTCTGAAAAAAAAAAACCCCAACTGTTCCATACTTCTTCCACCCACACCCAGGTTCACTCCCAGGCTCCTTCCTGGCAACTACTTCATAGAATCATCATAGACTCTCAGAGTTGGAAGGGACCTCAGGAGGTCATCTAGTCCAACCCCCTGTTCAAAGCACGACCTACTCCCCAACTAAATCATCCCAGCCAGGGCTTTGTCAAGCCTGTCCTTAAAAACCAATAAGGAAGGAGATTCCACTACCTCCCCAGGTAACCTATTCCAGTGCTTCACCACCCTCCTTGTGAAAGTTTTTCCTAATATCCAACCTAAACCTCCCACACCGCAACTTGAGACCATTACTCCTTGTTTTGTCATCTAGTACCACTGAGAACAGTCTAGATCCATCCTCTCTAGAACCCCCTTTAGGTAGTTGAAAGCAGCTATCAAATCCCCCCTCATTCTTCTCTTCTGCAGACTAAATAATTCCACGTTTCAGAGTAGCAGCTGTGTTAGTCCGTATCCACAATTATTGATTAAATAACTCCAGTTCCCTCAGTCTCTACTCATAAGTCATGTGCTCCAGCCCCCTAATCATTTTTGTTACCCTCCACTGGACTCTTTCCAATTTTTCCCCATCCTTCTTGTAGTGTGGGGCCCAAAACTGGACCCAGTACTCCAGATGAGGTCTCACAATGCCGAATAGAGGGGAATGATCACATCCCTCGATCTGCTGACAACGCTCCTACTTATACAGCCCAAAATGCCATTAGCCTTTTTGGCAACAAGGGCACACTGCTGAATCATATCTAGCTTCTCATCCACTGTAATCTCTAGGTCCTTTTCTGCAGAACTTCTGCCTAGCTACTCAGTCCCTAGTCTGTAGCAGTGCATGAGATTCTTCCATCTTAAGTGCAGGACTCTGCACTTGTCCTTGTTGAACCTCATCAGATTTCTTTTGGCCCAATCCATCAATTTGTCTAGGTCCCTCTGTACACTATCCCTACCCTCCAGCGTCTCTACCGCTCCTCCCAGTTTAGTGTCATCTGCAAACTTGCTGAGGGTTCAATCTATCCCATCATCCAGATCATTAATGAAGATGTTGAATAAAACCGGCCCCAGGACCAATCCCTGGGGCATGCCGTTTGATACTGGCTGCCAACTAGACATCAAGCCGTTGATCATTACCCATTGACCCTGATGATCTAGCCAGCTTTCTATCCACCTTATAGTCCATTCATCCAGCCCATATTTCTTTAACTTGCTGGCAAGAATACTGTGAGACCATATCAAAAGCTTTGCTTAGGTCAAGGAATAAAACATATCCATTGCTTTCCCCTCATCCCCAGAGCCAGTTATCTCATCATAAAAGGCAATTAGGCTAGTCAGGCATGACTTGCCCTTGGTGAATCCATGCTGACTGTTCCTGATCACTTTCCTTTCCTCTAAGTGCTTCAAAATTGATTCCTTGAGGACCTGCTCCATTATTTTTCCAGGGACTGAGGTGAGGTTGACTTGTTTGTAGTTACCTGGATCCTCTTCCTTCCCTTTTTAAAAGATGGGCACTACATAAGCCTTTTTCCAGTCATCTCGCCCGATTGCCATGAGCTTTCAAAGATAATGGCCAATGGCTCTGCAATCACATCCGCCAACTCCTTTAGCATCCTTGAATGCAATGCATCTGGCCCCATGGACTTGTGCTCGTCCAGCTTTTCTGAATAGTTCTGAATCACTTCTTTCTCCACAGAGGGCTGGAAACCGCCTCCCCATACTGTGCTGCCCAGTGCAGTAGTCTGGGAGCTGACCTTGTTCATGAAGACAGAGGCAAAAAAAGCATTGAGTACATTAGCTTTTTCCACATCCTCTGTCACTAGGTTGCTTCCCCCATTCAGTAAGGGGCACACACTTTCCCTGACTACCTTCTTGTTGCTAACATACCTGTAGAAACCCTTCTTGTTACTCTTAACATCCCTTGCTAGCTGCAACTCCAAGTGTGATTTGGCCTTCCTGATTTCACTCCTGCATTTCTGAGCAATATTTTTATACTCCTCCCTGGTCATTTGTCCAATCTTCACTTCCTGTAAGCTTCTTTTTTGTGTTTAAGATCAGCAAGGATTTCACTGTTAAGCCAAGCTGGTCGCCTGCCATATTTACTATTCTTTCTACACATCGGGATGATTTGTTCCTGTAACCTCAATAAGGTTTTTCGTATTAGTATGCCTAGTAATGAATGTATTTCTCAAAAAACATTTCCTGAATCTATTTGGTTGTCTATATTGTTACAGACATATTTGCTTACAGGTATTTTGAAATAAATGACCAAAATAATTAAAACTGGTGTCATATTGTGTTATCTTAATAAATAAAATATGCAGAATTTTAAAATATTTGTACAGAATTTTAAAATTTTTGGCACAGAATTCCCTCAGGAGTAAAAGCTGATAAATGAATTACACAGAGCAAAATACTGAACATTACTTTGAAGATACTATCCAAGAGGTCCAATTACAAAGCTAAAAGAGCAGTAACTTGGGTTCATTACAACCAGGTTACCTTCTGATAACTATGTTAATAACTTGTGCTCACCATTGGAGCAGTTAATGCAAAAGAAAGAGGAATTATTCAACAGAGATTTTAATGTAGATTTTCTATAGATCATGACTATCAAGATGTTCTGTCCCATGGAAATTTGGACATCATATTTGTAGCAGTTTATTCTTCAGTGTCACATTTGGTTGCAAATGTTGTACCCTTTTGAAGAGGGTGAACAATCTTTACCCATGGGACTAGAATTATGTAAAGAATTCCCAAGACTGCTTCAGGACCCTAGAGGCTAAAAAATCTTATGTCAGCAAGAGAAAGCCTTCCATCATACATAGACTTGTAACTGTTTGAAAAAGTTTTTAAACAGATAGAGCCAACACAATTTCAACTACTGTTTCCAGAACCTATGCTAATATCCTGCCAGAGGGAAATCTATTGCATGTTTTTTTCTTTTTAAAAATTCCTGTCCATAATCAACAGTGAAATTGTGCTAGCTGGAAAACACATTGAGCACTCGTTGCAATCCCTGCAGTACAGCAACACAGGGAAAATTATTTCCTGACTTTCCCGTCAATTTTAGAATAATGTCACTTTTCATTCAACTTGCTAAGTATCTTAATAATTTATAGAAGTCTGAAATATATAAAAACTTCTGGAATTAATGATGCAATATAAGAAGGCAAATTAATGCAGATCTCAAACAAATGATTGAAAAGATATTTAACTTACATATGATTAGATCTCCTTCCTCTGTTTGTCTTCTTTCCTATGACAGGAGTACCAAAATGTTCAGGGTTCGTGAGTGGGAGCTGATCTAATGTCTGTTGGAAGATAATTAAACTCATTAAAATGAAAACCAATTTTTCAAGAGTTTATACCAAGTCTAAATTTGTATATACTTTAATAAATACATTTTTTGTACCTGGAAAGCTTCCCTACTGACAATGTACTTAGAGCAGAGACAGCATTGCTTTAAAAACAATGGCCTTGTTTTTTAGAAATTAACATTTCACAGAAACTAACTTCTTCCACACATCCATTCTCATATACACCCTGAAGGCCCTGTTCTGAGACCACTTCTCAGTAAAGGAGAACTGAAACTCAGGCAGTGGGTCTGACATCCTGATATGAGATACTCCCTTCCCTTTGCTAGATGAAGCACATTCTGCTTCTGAAGCACCCTTAGATCCACATCCCAATTATACATGTAAGGGAAATGGACAAAGGTCCTTCTTGTAGAAAAACTGAAGTTAGCACGGCAGACCAACAGAGACTGGCAAACCAAATGAAGTTAAGTTTCTTATCAATTGATGACAAAATATTGCACAACTGTGTTCTTGCAAGAGTGAAGAACAGAGTCTGGCAAGAACAACATGTTCCTCAAAGATTCTAAAACAGATGTATTTAGGAAGGGGGTACTTACCGTCTGGAAAGGCTGAGAAAGCACGATATCTTAATTTAGGTCTTCTCAGCATGAGGGTGAAAAAAGAAGGATCTCACAGACCTCCAGCACCTTATATAGCTAGCCTTTAAAATTGGAGCCTTATGGAGAAGTCATTCTCTGTTATCATTCACAATTGTAAATAACAGGTTGTTAGGGCACCTAGGACTTTTTCTATTGGCATATTTTATTGTTATTTTAATGTAAGTTGACACAGTTAAGGGGCAAACTGCATCTTAGAGCCCTTCTTGTCCCTCTCAAGTATACCCTCAAGTGACAGGCCCTGTGTCTTGCACCTCACTCTAGATGGAACCATGCAACCAACCACTCTGGGATTTGGTCTCTAAGCATCAGGGCCCCTTTCCCAACTGTGTTAATGCAACAGGTCCAACTGCAGTTGATGCCTGTAAGCTCTTTCACTCCTGGCACCCAGGAGCTGATTAAAGTGACTCAAGCACACATCTTCAAAGTACAGGGTTTTTTATTCCTTCTCCAATGGTACAAAGCACACAAATTAAAGAATAAAAACAATAAAAGGCATATACAATGGGTCTTACTTACACCCTAATCTTTCCTTGCCAGCTTTTTAAGTTCCCCTCACTCCAGCCAACTTCCATCTCCAGCTGGAAATAACAGACTCTCTTGCTTGCAGCAGGCTCTTTCTGTTTCTGTGTCCCCTTGCCAGTCTGTCAGCTCTTCCTACCATTTCCTGGGTAGTTTTCTGGCCACTCACACAACTCTCATCCTTTTCTATAGCCAGGATCCTATAATGTCTTAGTGTTCCCTTTTTTCTCTCTCTTCCTAGCCTTGGCAAAACAGCGATGTCACCAGGTTTGGGGCTGAGGAGTCACTACTCATGGTAATAAACCTAACTATTGTGTTTGAATTTTCCTTGGGGTGCCCCTTATCTAGGCCATTATTATAAGTTTCCTGCTTGGTTCCTTTAACCCTTTTTGATTTAACTCCATAGCAAGTAACCCATCATATATACACAAATAAAGGCATGCATCATATTCATAAAAAATAAGTTAGTTACACGATAAACAAATGTTACCAGACTACACTTCAAGACGTGTGAAAACTTTCTTTGTCTAACCATTCTCAATGCAATGCAAGTTTCAAACTATGATGAATACATTAGATTCTCATTAAAAATATTCTGTAGGCCAGACTGAACTCACTGCAGCTGATGAAGCCCACCTCTTTCAAACCAAAAAGCAAACATACATCTGTCTGTGACTGTGATCGAAGTTGCATATTTACTCTACACAATGATGGGCATGGACAGAATTAAAACCCTAGCTCAGAACAAGAGAACAGCACTGTGGCATAATTCTAACGCTATGTCTACACTACAAATTGCTTTGGCATAATTTACATTGTTTAGGGGGGTGAATAATCCACACCTCTGAGCAACATAAATTATAACAACCTAAGCACTGATGTAGACAGTGCTATGTCAGCGGGAGAGCTTCTCCCGCTGACATAGCTACCACTGCTCGCGGAGGCAGGAGTTATTAAGTTGACGAGAGAGCTCTCTCTTGTTGGCTTAGAGCATCTTCACCAGAAGCGCTACAGAGGTGCAGCTGCACTGCTGTAAATGATGTACACTAGAACCTCAGAGACCACTGACTGGTCAACCACACCCCTCCTTTGGAAGTGGAAGTATTCAATCAGGCAGTAGCAGAAACAAAACAAAAAAGTGAGTACAGTACAGTACTGTGTTAAATGTAAACAACTAAAAAAAAATAAAGGGAAAGTTTAAAAAGAAGATTTGACAAGATAAGGAAACTGTGCTTGTTTCATTTAAATTAAGATGGTTAAAAGCAGCATTTTTCTTCTGCACAGTAAAGTTTCAAAGTTGTCTTAAGTTAGTGTTCAATTGTAATCTTCTAAAAGAACAATCATAACATTTTGTTCAGAGTTACAATCTCCATTCCTGAGGGGTTCATAACTTTGAGGTTCTACTGTAATTTAGACGTAGCCTAAGTGCTGAAGAAAGTGGAGGTGCAATTTTAACTTCCAAATGTAAAGGAATACCTATCATGAACCAATTACTAGAACTGCAGAGCAAACCCCCAATGACAGTGAGGGAACTGGAAATCAGTGATTTCTGGCTAAACACCAAGTGCTCGGACAACTGAAAAGAAAAGGGATTGGCAAAATGAAAAGCAAGAGAGGTTACCTTAAAATTAGGTTTCTGCGAATCAGAGACAATAATCTGGATAGATGGACATTCTTGTTCAGACAGCAGGAAGGTAGATTAACCTATATAATAATCTTGGCCAAAATTTTCAAATCTGGATTCCTAAAGTTAGGCTCCTAACCCCATATTTAATATATATAAGCAGCACGATGTTCAGAAGCACTGAGAACCTACAAATCACAAAAATTCAACAGGAGCAGCAGACGCTCATCATCTTTGAAAATTAGGCCACTGATAGTTAAATCCATATTTAGGTACTTAGGAGCTTAATGTTAGGTACATACACTTGGAATTTTTATTGAGAGAATCTGAGCACTTTAACAAAGGCACAGTAAAAATGTGTAATTCACAACAACTGACCAACATGTTCAATTGAGTATAATACAGAATGAATTTTCCTACTGAACAGAACACTTTCTCAAACAGCTCTTTGATAAATTAACATGTTCACATACATTAGTCCATCTGCTTGTCTGTCTGCTCATACTGTCTTGTGTAATAAGCAGAAATAAACATTTGACTTAACACTGTAATTGATTAGAAAGTATTTGTACATTTTAGAAGTAATTAATTAGTCTGTAGGCTAGAACATCAAACAAATACGAAAAGATTTTTTATTTCTGGAGAGACAAACATTTCTTCAAAGTAACAGAACACAGATGTATCTGAGATTTCAAATTTATTAGCTATTACAACAACTTTTACAAATTAAACATGGTCATTTGCACCCCATTAAAGTGTAATTATGTGAGAAGATACAAATCATCATGTGTGTCACGCACTACACTGCAGTATCTTTTTTCAATCAGTGCTTACTGAGATAGCTAAGAAAAGTATTTCTAGCAAAAATAATTCAACTTATAAAGTAATATCACTACTGAACCTCAATATGCAAAAAATAAATATGAAGTGTCAATTTTGATGGCAACTTTTAGTTTGGAGAAGTCACTCTCAAATCTTATTTCTGGGTGTAAAGGAATGAGCTAGATTTTGTGGATTATATTTTGCATAGTCACAATTTTAGCAGCATTAATATATTTAGCCTTTGAAAGTGTAAGGCACTAATTAAACTGATGAAATTGGGATGAAAGGCATTGTTTTGATTATTTTTAAATATAAACACTGTGGAATTAAGATGTGTTCGCTCTGACACCAATCACTTACCTCACTTTCAGCAAAATGTCTCTCTCCTTTCAGGCAAAGAGAAGAGCGTCTAAGAGTCTTCTCATCTCCATCATCAAATACTGTCACCAGGGAAAAAAGGAAGATTATGAGTTAATAAACTGAAAAAGTACTTGGTCTGTATTTTTCCTGCTGTGGAAATATCCTTTGCTCAGTTTCCTGAATATTTTTCCTGTATGAAATCCAGTTCTCTCGGTGACAGGGCACTGAGAACCACCCTTTCTGAACATGATACACCCAGCCCCCGTTTCACCACTAAGAGGGAACACCAAACTACATGGTAACTGTACTTTTCTATAGTTCTAGAAGTTTTTCAGGGAACTAGAGGATTAAGATCAACTATTACTCCAGGGAACTTGCGTAGTTTAGCTGTAATCCCAAAACCTGCAACATATGTGTGTTTCCGTAAGCTGATTACAACAGAAGAAAACTTCCCACATATGCCTAGAAATTGGTAGGTACCTGTATTATGAACCCTGGACAGTTAGACTCTGTATACTGTGTTTATTTTGACTAATTTATTTATCTCCTCCCCAACCCCTGGCTGACAGCATCCTAATAATAGAGAGCATCTTCCTTTTCTTTTGTTAAGCCAAATAACAACATGCAGTCTCCACAAGAGAATGTCTTATCTGGCCAAAAAGCATAGCCAAAAAGCATGTAGAGAGCAGATGCTACTATCCCTGCTGCACTTGCATATTCTTCTCCTTTACCTTCAAAATACAGCAACAAGGCAACCTTTCCAGTTTTCTACCAGACAGAAGTATAGTAGTTTACTGAATTTAAAGGAACTATCCTGAAACTGAAAATTTCAAAGGAAACCAAGAGGTCAAGGTTTCAGGGAAAGTTAATGAAATGCAAATCAGTTATTCCAAGATCTTAGAGAAAGGAGGAACGTGCCCATCAGCAAGCTTTTTCTTGAAGATGTAGAACTCTATGCAAAAGTTCTGGACACCAAATAAGCCAGGTGCTTGTACATACACAAACGATGTTACAAAGATCAGAAGTGTCAAGGGCATGACTTAGTCCTTGTCCATTCACCAGTAATACTGCTTTAACTATACATGGGTATAGTTAAAATGTAAAATGGTACCAACTCCACATCTCAACAGTGTGGACTAGTATATAAAGGTGCCTTATACCAAGGATTCTCAACCATTTTCTTTCTGAGTGCTGCCCCCCACCCCCCAAACATGCTATAAAAACTCCATGGCCCACTTGTGCCACAACAACTGTTTTTCTGCATATAAAAGTCAGAGCTGACGTTAAGAGGTAGCAAGCAGAGCAGTTGCCCAGGAGACCAAGCCACAGGGCGCCCCATGAAGCTAAGTTGCTCAGGCTTCCGCTTCAGCCCCACATGGTGGGTCTCAGGGCCCCTAGCTTCAGTGCCGCATGGCAGAGCTTAGGCGGTCTGCCCTGGGCCTCAGCAAGTCTAAGGCCATGTCTACATCTAAAATTTTGCAGCGCTGGTTGTTACAGCTGTATTAGTACAGCTGTATAGGGCCAGCGCTGCAGAGTGGCCACACTTACAGCAACCAGCGCTGCAAGTGGTGTTAGATGTGGCCACACTGCAGCGCTGTTGGGCGGCTTCAAGGGGGGTTCCGGGACGAGAGAGCAAACCGGGAAAGGAAACCAGCTTCCCCGCGGTTTGCTCTCTCGGTCCCGGAGCCAGCCAGCAAACCGCAGGGAAGGAGACCTGCTTGCTCGGGTTTCCGGGACCGAGAGAGCAAACCGGGAACGCCGCGGTTTGCTCTCTCGGTCCCAGAGCCAGCCAGCAAACCGCAGGGAAGGAGACCTGCTTGCTCGGGGTTCCGGGACCGAGAGAGCAAACCGCGGCGAAGCTGGTTTCCTTTCCCGGTTTGCTCTCTCGGTCCCGGAACCCCGAGCAAGCAGGTCTCCTTCCCTGCGGTTTGCTGGCTGGCTCCGGGAACGCGAGAGCAAACCGCGGCGAAGCTAGTCTCCTTTCCCGGTTTGCTCTCTCGGTCCCGGAACCCCGAGCAAGCAGGTCTCCTTCCCTGCGGTTTGCTGGGTGGCTCCAAACCGGGAAAGGAAACCAGCTTGATTACCAGAGGCTTCCTCCTTCCACGGAGGTCAAGAAAAGCGCTGGTAACTGTCTACATTGGATTACCAGCGCTGGATCACCAGCGCTGGATCCTCTACACCCGAGACAAAACGGGAGTACGGCCAGCGCTGCAAACAGGGAGTTGCAGCGCTGGTGATGCCCTGCAGATGTGGACACTCTCAAAGTTGCAGCGCTGTAACTCCCTCACCAGCGCTGCAACTTTCTGATGTAGACAAGCCCTAACACTGGTCCTGTTTGGCAGACCCCTGAAACCTGCTTGTGGCCCACCAGGGGGCCTCAGACCCCTGGTTGAGAACCACTGCCTTATACTACTATAGCAAATGGAATAACCTATTATAATAATAATATAACTGGACCTAAGCTAGGGATTGTACTGGAGTCTGACAGGAACATCCAGCTCTCAACCAGACTTTCCTCAGATCCACAGATACCAATGCTCCAAAGTTTTTTTTCAATCCTGCTTCTATTCACCCACCTGATAAAGTATATTCCTAATCTGCTGCTGCTAAGAATGTCATTTCACTCTCAAACTGCATTAGACATGATACTGCGATACCAGCTTTCACTGATCCCACAAGATGGGTATCATCCTATCTAGTAAGCACAGTATCTTCAAATCACATCTCCAGGTCAGCTCTCTCCTCCCTTCTTTACTTCCACCTTCCCTTTCTTTCTCAGGCTCAATCTCTGACTGCTGCACATGTCACTTTGAACCTCAAACTGCAACTCCTTGCACCAGCTGCCTCCACCATTTAGCCCATATCTATTTCTACATCACTTACTTTGGCAAACTGCTGATCTCATGTATTTGTCACATCACATTTTACAATTCCATCCAAATTTCAGGCTATTTGGAACTCTGAAGTATACTTTTTATTTATATGTCCATACACTATTTCTTCACCACCTCACTAACGTCCAGGTCCACTTCTATATTGATTATGAAAACGTCTTCTTCATGGCCCCACCGTTCTCTATTACTCTGCCTCTTCCCCTTCATTCTATTTTGGCCTCTGTTCTGTCCATGTCCTGCCCTCATCCTACTTTCTTATTCTATCAGATAATTTCTCTGTAGTAATACCTACCTGGATACTTAGCTCACAAAATCTCAATTTCTTTTAAAGGAGAAAAAACAGTTACCTACCTTTTATAACTGCTGTTCCTCGAGATGTACTGCTCATGTCCATTCCATACTAGATGTATGCGTGCCCACATGCAATCGTCAGAGATTTTTGTTTTAGCAGTATCTGTAGGGTCAGCTGTGAGTGCCCTGCACATGCCTGGTATATAGGCACCGCTGACCCTATGCCCTCTCAATTCCTTCTTGCCAGCAACTCCGACAGAAGGGTAGGAGGGCGGGTAATGGAATGGACATGAGCAACACGTCTCGAAGAACAGTTATGAAAGATAGGCAACTGTTTTTTCTTCAAGTGCCTGCTCATGTTGATTCCATTCTAGGTGTTTTGGGATGTAACCTGAGGATATTACTTTGAGCACTCAATGGTCCATGGTCGGCTAAGACCAGGACAACTGGAAGGGATGGAGGAGGTCAAGGAAAGAGTGGAAGGACGGATCCTGGGAGGTGACTGGAGCATCGTCCTCAAGCGCACCCTCAAAATGACTGCTTCTGGAAGACCCAAGCTGAGCAGACGAACGGAAAGATGACAGGTGTTGCTGCTTAGACCCCTTGTCTCTATCCTTCCTCCTGTAGGTGCCCAGCCAGGGAGTCCCCCAGGACCTAGACTGCGAAGGCGGAGGAGTTGGAGGGTGGAACGGCTTCCTGGCCTGGTGAGGAGTATGGAGGCCCAAGGAGTGGAGAGTGGCATGGGAGTGTTTAAGGCCATGGAGTCTTGGGTCCGTGAGCTCGGAGAAGTGCCCCATCCCCTCAAATGGGAGGTCCTGTATAGTGGCCTGCATCTCCTAGGATAACCCGGAGGACTGCAACCAGAAGTTGCGCCTCATGGCCGCCGCGGAGGCAACCATTCTGGCCACTGTGTCAGCAGCGTCCCAGTCCATCTGAAGGGCCCCCTTGGCACAACTGTGCGTTCGTCCACCAAAGCAGCAAACTCCTGAGCTCAGTCCTACAGAAGGGCCTCCTTGAATTTGGTACGGCAGTCCTACAGGTTAAAACTGTACCTGCCTAACAGGGCCTGTTGGTTAGACACCTGAAACTGCAGGCTTGCCATCAACTAAATCTTTCTGCCAAATGCCAGTCTCTTGGCATCTTTGTTTTTCAGCGTGCCATTGACTTGGCCCTGCCTGTCCCTTTGATTAATAGCAGTCAATATCGACCAGTGATGCCACAGATATTTGAATCCTTTTGCAAAGACATCATAACTTTTTTTCAGCCTTCTTAGAAGTAGGTGGAATTGAAGAGGAGGTCTAACAGGGAGTTTTGCAAGGGAGTTCTCCAGGTGAAGGAGGAGCAAATACAGCATCTGTGGGGTAAGTCACTGTCTGTAGTGTGTGTTCGTGTTTGTGTTTGGGGGTTACCTGCTGTGTGCTGTGTGCTGAGCTTGTGTTTGTCAGTCTGTTTGTTTGTTTGGTTGTTTGAAGGACCGTGTGCTGTGGCTGGCCGTTGGAGACCATGAGCTTCAAAGGAAGGTTTGAAAGCTTGAAGCCTCTGGTAATTGGCTGAGCCTTAATCAGTGGGTAGGGCATTAACTCAGGCCAGGGCTTTATAAAGCCGCGCACAAGCGACCAGGGAGCTTGCGACTAGGGGCTGCTAACAGGGAGCTTTGCAAGGGCGTTGGGAAGGGAGGGGGGTCCCTTGTCGGTCCTACCTGTTCCCCTGTATTCCCCTTAAAACCTATAATCCAAACCATATTCCAAAACCCCTTTCTTTAAACCACCCTTTCATTAACTAGGGGACAATGCAGGCAGAAGCCCAGCAGCAGAGTGGGGGCTATCCAGTTTATTGCGCTGAGTGTAACATGTATGATTACCTGCCTTGTGGGCGGGTTGTGTATGTGTGCAGTCGGTGCAAGGAGCTCCTGGCCCTCAGAGACCAAGTACGGACTTTGGAGGCAAGGGTGGCGGAATGGAAGGAGCTAAGAGAGGCAGAGAGGTATGTTGATGAGGCTTTCCGAGACACTGTAGAATTGTCCCACCTCTGCTCAGATAGCCTCTGTGCTGTTGAGGAGGAAGATAGGCCCAGGGAAGCAGAGCAGTCAATGGGAGCAGAGGGAAACCTTCCCATAGTTGGGACCCTCCTTTCAGATGGTGCTGGGGTTGCCTCTCGCACTGAGGTTACCTCTCCAGGGGAGGGAACTCCAGTTGCTAGGAAAAGGCAGGTGTTAGTAATGGGAGATTCGATCATTAGAAACATAGATAGCTGGGTTTGTGATGACCAGGAGAACCGTATGGTGACTTGCCTGCCTGGTGCGAAGGTTGCGAATCTCCGAGGCATCTAGACAGACTTATGTGTAGTGCTGGGGAGGAGCCGGTGGTCGTGGTACATGTAGGTACCAATGACATAGAGAAGGGTAGGAGAGATGCCCTGAAAGCCAAATTTAGGCTGCTAGGGAAGAGACTGAAATCCAGGACCTCTATGGTGGCATTCTCAGAAATGCTCCCAGTTCCATGTGCAAGGCCAGGTAGGCAGGCAGAGCTTCAGAGTCTCAATGCATAGATGAGATGATGGTGTAGAGAGGAGGGGTTTATGTTCATTACGAACTGGGGAAACTTTTGGGATGGGGGGAGCCTATACAGGAGAAATGGGCTCCACCTAAACCAAAGTGGAACCAGACTGCTGGCACTAAACATTAAAAAGGTTGTAGAACAGTTTTTAAACTAGGGGAAAGCTGACTGCTGCAGAGGAGCATATGGATCGGACACAGACTTCTCTTAGGGGAGATTCTGATAATAGGGAATCTCCAGGTTATAGTCAGGAACAGAGGATGGAAGAGGATAATGTAAGGGCCGGATCAGATGATAAACATTCACATAAAAAAGAATCTGGCACATCAGAAAAGGGCAGACAAATAAACAGGGACAAGTTTTTAAAGTGCTTGTACACAACTGCTAGAAGTCTAAATAATAAGATGGGTGAACTAGAGTGCCTTGTGATAAAGGAGGATATTGATATAATAGGCATCACAGAAACCTGGTGGACTGAGAGCAATCAATGGGACACAATCATTCCGGGGTACAAAATATATCGGAATGACAGAACAGGTCGTGCAGGGGGAGGAGTGGCACTATATGTGAAAGAAAATGTAGATTCAAATGAAGTAAAAATCTTAAGCGACTCCACATGTTCCATAGAATCGCTATGGATAGAAATTTCATGCTCTAACAAAAATATTACATTAGGGATCTATTATCGACCACCTGACCAGGACAGTAATAGTGATGATGAAATGCTAAGGGAAATTAGAGAGGCTATCAAAATTAAGAACCCAATAATAGTGGGCGATTTCAATTATCCCCATATTGACTGGGAACATTTCACTTCAGGACGAAATGCAGAGATAAAATTTCTCGATACTTTAAATGACTGCTTCATGGAGCAGCTGGTACGGGAACCCACAAGGGGAGAGGCAACTCTAGATTTAATCCTGAGTGGAGTGCAGGAGCTGGTCCAAGAGGTAACTATAGCAGGACCACTTAGAAATAGTGACCATAATACAATAGCATTCAACATTCCTGTGGGGGGAAGAACACCTCAACAACCCAACACTGTGGCATTTAATTTAAAAAAGAGGGAACTATACAAAAATGAGGAGGTTAGTTAAACAAAAGTTAAAAGGTACAGTGACTAAAGCGAAATCTCTGCAAGTTGCATGGGCCCTTTTTAAAGACACCATAATAGAGGCCCAACTTCAATGTATACCCCAAATTAAGAAACACAGTAAAAGGACTAAAAAAGAGCCACCGTGGCTTAACAACCATGTAAAAGAAGCAGTGAGAGATAAAAAGACTTCCTTTAAAAAGTGGAAGTCAAATCCTAGTAAGTCAAATAGAAAGGAGTACAAACACTGCTAGTTTAAGTGCGAGAGTGTAATAAGAAAAGCCAAAGAGGAGTTTGAAGAACAGCTAGCCAAAAACTCCAAAGGTAATAACAAAATGTTTTTTAAGTACATCAGAAGCAGGAAGCCTGCTAAACAACCAGTGGGGCCCCTTGACAATCGAAATACAAAAGGAGCACTTAAACACGGTAAAGTCATTGCGGAGAAACTAAATGGATTCTTTGCTTCATTCTTCACAGCTGAGGATGTTAGGGAGATTCCCAAACCTGAGCCGGCTTTTGTAGGTGACAAAGCTGAGGAACTGTCACAGTCTGAAGTGTCACTAGAGGAGGTTTTGGAATTAATTGATAAACTCAACATTAACAAGTCACCGGGACCAGATGGCATTCACCCAAGAGTTCTAAAAGAACTCAAATGTGAAGTTGCAGAACTATTAACTAAGGTTTGTAACCTGTCCTTTAAATCGGCTTCGGTACCCAATGACTGGAAGTTAGCTAATGTAACACCAATATTTAAAAAGGGCTCTAGAGGCAATTACAGACTGGGAAGTCTAAGGTCAGTACCGGGCAAATTAGTCGAAACAATAGTTAAGAATAAAATTGTCAGACACATAGAAAAACAAACTGTTGAGCAATAGTCAACATGGTTTCTGTAAAGGGAAATCGTGTCTTACTAATCTATTAGGAGTTCTTTGAAGAGGTCAACAAACATGTGGACAAGGGGGAACCAGTGGACATAGTGTACTTAGATTTCCAGAAAGCCTTTGACAAGGTCCCTCACCAAAGGCTCTTACATAAATTAAGCTGTCATGGGATAAAAGGGAAGGTCCTTTCATGGATTGAGAACTGGTTAAAAGACAGGGAACAAAGGGTAGGAATTAATGGTAAATTCTCAGAATGGAGAGGGGTAACTAGTGGTGTTCCCCAAGGGTCAGTCCTAGGACCAATCCTATTCAATTTATTCATAAATGATCTGGAGAAAGGGCTAAACAGTGAGGTGGCAAAGTTTGCAGATGATACTAAACTACTCAAGATAGTTAAGACCAAAGCAGATTGTGAAGAACTTCAAAAAGATCTCACAAAACTAAGTGATTGGGCAATAAAATGGCAAATGAAATATAATGTGGATAAATGTAAAGTAATGCACATTGGAAAAAATAACCCCAACTATACATACAATATGATGGGAGCTAATTTAGCTACGAGTCAGGAAAAAGATCTTGGAATCATCATGGATAGCTCTCTGAAGATGTCAATGCAGTGCACAGAGGCAGTCAAAAAAGCAAACAGGATGTTAGGAACCATTAAAAAGGGGATAGAGAATAAGACTGAGAATATATTATTGCCCTTATATAAATCCATGGTACGCCCACATCTCGAATACTGTGTACAGATGTGGTCTCCTCACCTCAAAAAAGATATTCTAGCACTAGAAAAGGTTTAGAAAAGGGCAACTAAAATGATTAGGGGTTTGGAGAGGGTCCCATATGAGGAAAGATTAAAGAGGCTAGGCCTCTTCAGCTTGGAAAAGAGGAGACTAAGGGGGGATTTGATAGAGGTATATAAAATCATGAGTGATGTGGAGAAAGTGGATAAGGAAAAGTTATTTACTTATTCCCATAATACAAGAACTAGGGGTCACCAAATGAAATTAATAGGTAGCAGGTTTAAAACAAATAAAAGTAGGTTCTTCACATAGCGTACAGTCAACTTGTGGAACTCCTTACCTGAGGAGGTTGTGAAGGCTGGGACTATAACAATGTTTAAAAGAGAACTGGATAAATTCATGGTGGCTAAGTCCATAAATGGCTATTAGCCAGGAAGTGTAAAGAATGGTGTCCCTAGCCTCTGTTCATCAGAGGATGGAGATGGATGGCAGGAGAGAGATCACTTGATCATTGCCTGTTAGCTTCACACCCTCTGGGGCATCTGGCATTGGCCATTGCTGGTAAACAGATACTGGGCTAGATGGACCTTTGGTCTGACCCGGTACGGACGTTCTTATGTTCTTATGTCTGCCTCAGTGATCTAGCAATCTTAAGGACCCCTGAGTGGATGGGCAGTGCAACCCAGGCCAGGGTGGATATAAAGTTAAAGAGGTCGTCAGACTCCACCGACACCGCTTCAATTTTTAGGTTCAAATTCGTAGCCACCCTCTTAAGGAGAGCCTGGTGCTCCTTGAAGTCATCAGGGAGCTGCCCGTTTAGAAAGGAGATGATGATGAGTGCACCGCTGGGGGAGGGGCAGGTTCCCCTTCCTTCTTCGGGGACAGCTCCTTAGATGCTGGAGTCCTATGCACTGCCCCCTATGCTGGATTCGGTACCAGCAGCAGTTTGTCCAAGGCGGTCAGGGAGGACTGGTGGGAGTACAGGATTGGCATTATGGGCACACCACACGGGTTCCAGTATGGTCATTGAGCAGGCCATTGTCCCTGCTGCCATGCCATAGCTGCAAGTGCTGCGCTAGCTTCACAGTTTGGCGGGCAAATCACCCCTCCTTGGAGAAGAGCTGAACTCCTGGTCCGAGGCCGACCGTTGCCCTTACGGTGACCAGGGCGGAGCCATCAAGGCCTTAGTCTGCCGACTGACCCTGGTCAGCGACTGGCAAGGTGAGGATGAGGATCGGTGCCTGCCCAGCAAGTGGAACTGAGGGGATGGAGACCAGTGCTGCGACAGGGAGTGATTCTGCCCCAGTGGGGACCGATGTCTTGGAGACTGTCTGGGCAAGGGTGACTTGCATAGTGGTGATCTTCGGAGGGCAGCTCGCTGGTATCGGCGATATGGGGACTGGTGTCTCAACTCCAGTGTCCTATGTGTTGTAGGGGGAGAGTGCGGTGTCGGGGACCTTGGTGTTCTGACCAGAGACCGGGAATGTGGTGTTGGGGTCCTAGGCCACGGAAACAGGGATTTAAGCCTCCCGTCTGGGGAGAGAGGGTGCTCCACTGCCCTATCGGAGGTTCCATGACCAGTTTGCTCTTAGGTATTGGGGCCTTAGCAGAGTCTAGCATGGCGTCAGCCAGCTTGTTCTTTAGCTACAGGGCCGCTTCAGGCAACGAGGGCCCTAGGAGAAGCCGGGGTCCCCTGCCATTCCTGGGAGTCAGAGGCGGATCTCTGGCCAGGCTGGAGGATCCGATCTCAGCAGTGCCCTCATGAAGCCCTGGGGCAGGCACATGGACTGACACAGGTCTTTTGCCCGAGGCTGCTTTCCCTTCCAGTGCTAGGGGACTCTTCCTCTTTTGATACTTTTTCGGCACTGGTGAGAGGGAACGGTGTCTGACGGAGCCAGCGATGGCCGTGCGCTCTGCACCAGTGCTGAGCTGTTCGGTGTGGGACAAGAGAGGCAGGGCTCTGACGCAGGATGAAACGCAGTCTCCATGAGGAAGGCCCTCAAGCGGATATCCCACTCCTTCTGAGTTCTAGGGCAAAGTTCTTATAGATTCTGCGCTTGTTCTTTTTATGGGACTTCCCCAAGCACTTCAGACAACTGTTGTGGGGGTCACTAATAGCCATAGGCCTGTTGCATGACGAGCAACCAGAAAACCAGGAGAGCAGGGCATGCCCCACTCCGGAGTGAAGTCCCAGCTGGGACTCTAACTACTGAACTACGTCACACTTAATTTAAAGGCTAACTAAGTACCTAAACTATATACCGGGGTGGCCAAACTTACTGACTCTCTGAGCTGCATACGACAATAGTCAGAAGTTTGAGAGCGGGAGCGTACCTGCCAGGGCTCGGGGCTTCAGCCCTGCTCCTTCTGAAGCCCCAAGTCTCGGCGGACACGATCTACGGGGCTGAAGCCCCAAGAACCCCTCACCCCACTGGGCAGAAGCCCTCCCCCACCACCTGCCTACAAGTCTGACAGGTGGAGAATGGGGGGTGAGTGTGGGGGGCTTCACAAGCAGTGCTTTAACAGTAAAAGAGCTGCATGTGGCTTGCAAGCCAGTTTGGGCACCCCAGCTACATACAAAGAAGCCAGACAATGGGCTGTTGGAAACCCACTAATCCTCTTTTGATTGCAAGACAAGGTGCTCCAACCGACCACCATAGGCGGTAAGAAGGAACTGAGAGGGTGTAGGGCCGGTGTAGGGCCTGGACGCGGCTCTCACAGGGGTGCCACTGCCGACCCTACAGATACCACTAAGACAAAACTCTCCAATGACTGCGCACATGGGTGCACACACAGCTAGAACAGAATGGACATGACAAGCACTTGAAGAAGAACTATCACTCTGCTCAGAACTCTACTCAGTACACACTTTCTGCAGTCAGTTCTCAACTGCCAGTTCTCCAGCATCAGTTTACAATTAGCAACCCTTAATAATAAATGGTCACAATTGCTAATATTTTTCTTTATGCATAATTGCAGCTAATGATGTGCATGAATGTATTATAAATCTTGTTTTATATTATGTGTCCCTGTATGTAACAGATTAGTCTACCAGTTTAGAAATGTTAGAGGTCATGGAGTCCAAAATAAGCTTCTTTTACATCAGCTGAAAACATGGTCCATGCACAAGATCCCCACAGCAACATTAACCTATGTGATGGGAGAGACTACCTGTCAAGTGGAGCTTTCACCTTAAAAAACTGCCCATCAGTCAGTCTCCCTCTGATCTCTTTGTATTATGGAGCTCGGGGGGGTGGGGGGAGTGGACAAGATTCTCAGTACAATAACTCCTCACTTAAAGTCATCCTGGTTAACGTTGTTTCGTTGTTATGTTGCTGATCGATTAGGGAACATGCTTGTTTAAAGTTGCACAATGATCACTTATAATGTCATTTGGCAGCTGCCTGCTTTGTTCACTGCTTGCAGAAAGAGCAGCCTGTTGGTGGGGGACTGGAACCAGGGTGGACCAGCAGCCCCCCTATCAGCTCCCCACTCCCCTACGTTCCCTGTGCAGCAGCTGCCCAGCAGGCTATCAATTGCTGGGCAGTTCAGCTGTCCTTCCTCCCACTCCCATGTGCTGCTCCTGCCCTCAGCCTTGGAGCAGCTCCCGGGAGCCTCCTGCTTACTGTGCGAGGGGGGATGAAGGGGGCTGTCAGGGTGTCCCCCTCCCCCCTGCTTACCCCATCTCTATAGAGCGAGGGGGGGATGCGACAGGGCTCAGGATGGTGGCAGCTTGCTAGCAGCAGCTGCTGTCTCAACTTGCTGATCTACTTAAAAAGGCAATGTACTTAGAGTGGGATCTGCATACTTAAAGGGGCAATGCTCCTCTCTCTCTCTCTCTCTCTCTCTCTCTCTCTCACACACACACACACACACACACACACGGTGTGTGTCTCTGTCTCTGTCTGCCATGCTGTCTCCCCTCACTCCATTTGTGCTGCTTTGTAGAGTGTGAGGCTACATTAACAACATGTTAACCCCTGAGGGCTCAGCCAAGTGCTAATTCATCATGTAGCAGTAAGGCACTCCCTGGGAAATATTCCATCCTCTTTCACCTCTGCCTTCCTCACCTCAACCAAGCTTCACAATCATTATTACTGTGTATAGTATTAAATTGTTTGTTTAAAACTCATTTTGTGTGTGTGTGTGTGTGTGTGTGTGTGTGAAAAATTTTTCCCTGGAACCTAACCCCCTGTCATACACAGATAAGTAAGAGTTAATAAAACAAAAGTGCTTCATATCTCTTTTGCCTGGAAAGGGTTAACAAGAACAGTGAGCCTGGCTGTCACCTGACCAGAAGACCAATCAGAGGACAGGATACTTTCAAATCTTGAAGGGAGGAAAGTTTTGTGTGTGCTATTAGTTTTTTGGTTGTTGTTCACTCTGGGGGCTCAGAGGGACCAGACGTGCAACCAGGTTTCTCTCCAATCTCTCCGATACAGGCTCTTATAAGTTCAGAATAGTGAGTACTAGGTAGCTAAAGCGAGTTAGGCTTATGGTTGTTTTCTTTATTTGCAAATGTGTATTTGGTTGGAAGGAGTTAAAATGTGTATTTGGCTGAAAGGAGTTCAAACTGGAATTTTGCTGAAAAGATTTTAATTTGTACTTGTATACTTGGGCTAGGAGGGTATTCCCAGTGTCTATAGCTGAAAGACCCTGTAGCTATTCCATTTTAAATTTACAAAGATAGTTTTTACTGTTTTTTTTTTCTCTCTTTAATTAAAAACTTTTCTTGTTTAAGAACCTGATTGTTTTTTTATTCTGATGAGACCCCAGGGGACTGGGTCTGGATCCACCAGAATTGGTGGGGAGAAAGGAGGGAAAGGGGGAGAGAAAGGTTAATTTCTCTCTGTGTTAGGATTACTGTCTCTGTCAGGGAGAGTCTGGGAGGAGGAGAGAGAAGGAGGGGGGAAGGTGCATTTTCCTCTCTGTTTAAGATTCAAGGAGTTTGAATCACAGTGATCTTCCAGGGTAACCCAGGGAGGGGAAGCCTGGGAGAGGCAACGGTGGGGGAAAGGGTTTACTTTCCTTGTGGTAAGATCCAGAGGGTCTGGGTCTTGGGGGTCCCCAGGCAAGGTTTTGGGGGGACCAGAGTGTACCAGGCACTGGAATTCCTGGTTGGTGGCAGCGCTATAGGTACTAAGCTGGTAACTGAGCTTAAAGGAATTCATGCTGGGACCCCATCTTTTGGACGCTAAGGTTCAGAGTGGGGAATTATACCATGACACCCCCCCATTCATGATAATTCTTATGGGGAAATTGGATTCGCATAACATCATTTCATTTAAAGTCACATTTTTCAGGAACAGAACTACAACATTAAGCAAAGAGTTACTGTATTAATAACTAATAAATAACAATAATAATAAAATTTAGAAACCCTTAATTGGTGCTTTCTAATTTTCCCATATTTAGGGCTGTGTAAAGGACAGTATTGGTTCCTGAGACCTGAAAAAACTAGTTTTCCATGTACTCTACCCTTCTACCTCTCATAGACTGGTTGATGTGCCATGGAAACAGCAGTGAAAACCAAGGGCCATCTGAACTGGGCATACAGAAAGCAAGCTTTGCTAGGGCATTTGGACTAAGTCATTAGAAAAAATGTTTTAGGACTTGATTAGATAATGGAAAAAACTAAAGGAAGATTCAACATTGTTATGTGCTTTTTTAAAGGAGCTATGATAGCTTTTATCCTAGGAGCTTTTTAAACTAGGAGAAAATAAGTACTGTAAACTGTTACTGCAGTTGTTCTAATACTTCAAATCACCATGAGTTATTTCTAACTACTCTCAAAAGCAGGTACAATATAGCATATTATTCTAGAGTCCAGACCAATAGTTCTCAAACAAGGACCTAATGTAGCACATCTAAAACTAAAATATTTGGTGTACTACCTTCACAATTTATTAGCGTAGTTAGACTGGATTCTTATTCTGATTAAATCAACCTGTATGTACCACAGTCTGAAAACTGCTTTTCTAGACTAAGAAAACATGTTTATCTTGTCAGAAAACTCCTTTTGAGAGTGAATCTCTTAAATATCAGACAACTCAACTTTGAATAACTTTGTCTACTGGTCTAGTGTTTACCTATTTGCTATTAAAAATACTCAAGTATGTAATTTTCTATATGTTGCTAATCCTGTAAAGATTTATGCATGTGCTTAACTTTACACAGTTCCATAGACTTGAAATGGGACTACCTGCAGTACATAAAGCATGAGCTTAAGCCTGTCCATATGCTAGTACCAAATCATCTCAACAAAAGTGTGCAGCACAGGGAACACTGTTAAACAATTGCTTCTACAGATACAAAGTCTTGTTTTTATTAAGTACTTCCCACCGAGAATATTCTCTAAACACATTTATAGCCCAAATACATTTTCTCAAATTTAAAACAGATCAAGTGTCGCTAATCTTGGATAATGCGGTTATGTTTTTCTGAGGTGTACTTTCAAGTTTGAGGACATAGTTATCCATTTCTCTTACCTACAGTATACCAACTTGCATCTGTTAATTTGTTGATGACCGCTTCCTGGTAAGTTCCATCTGGATTCTTTACTTCTACAACAGATCCTACCTAAAATAATATAAAAGCTACTTAACTTTTGAGAACTTTCAAATAGATAATTCATCTGAATTAGGACTGTAAAAAATATTTTAAATCAGCAAATCTTAATTAGGGTAAGATGCTATAAATACTTTGCTTAGAACAGGTCCAACCTTGTGTTCCTCAGGTGCACTGGATTTCTACTTTTGCACAGTTAAATATACTTTACCTTTTACCTTCGCTCAAAATTATATTTGTAAATTTGTTACTTTATTTTTCCAAACCAATCCAGATAACTGAATATGGTTCATTCTTTGCTGCCAGCAAGTGGGGAATAAGAACTCTTTTCAGTTATGTCATTCTCTTGTAGAACAGCTTGCCAGTTCAAATCATCCAGCTGAGGTTTTTTCCAAAGCAACAGTGACTAAAAACAGAACGAATCAAACTTCTTAGCTTCAAGCCAAAAAGCCTATCAGCTATGCACTGAGTGCTCACATCCCCTTCATCTCCAGAGGAAGGATGCAATATGAAGATCAAGAGACTGAGAGCACTAGAAGCCTAGTCTCCCCACTAGTCTTTGCAAATGACAAATCATGTCAACCATTTTTGCTTTGCAGCCTCCTTCAGTACTGTTCCTCTACTACTCATGCCTTCTGTCCACTGTTATTTTTCCCTTTACTATCCTATCTGCTTCTGTGTTTTGTTGAACACAGAGAGGGATGTGTAGGCCCTATGAGGTAGAGGTAAGAAGCAGTTTTCCTTTCATCAAACTACACTTAACTGGAAAATCTGAGCCAGTAGGATCTTCTTTAAAAAAAGCTGTCACAAAAGGCTTCAAGAGGAAGATTATCTGATTACCTGAATTGGTATTTGAACATGAAGTCCATATAAACTGGTTTACACTGAAATATTAAAGTTGAAAGAATGTGACTAATGTGTATTTTATATTTTGACAAATTCTTGTGCTTAAACTTTGGCAAGTGGTCATAGTTGTACTTCTTACAAAACCCCATCCCTAAAACATAAGTTAATTCTCCTACTACTATAAAAGTCTTTACTTCTAGTAACAATTGAGTAAACTAACTCAGTAAAATAGTCAACAAGACCTATTTCTTTAAAATTCCTTGTCTGTAGTATGGAAGGCCTTAAGAGTGTCTTGTTACACTGTTCAGTTTTTAAAAATTCAACTAGTCAATGTGTGATGTTCACCTAGGATTACTGTCTTGGTTCCGTTTGTAGGGTTGGTGACCAGTATATGATCATTGGTAAGCAGTTTGATTGACTGTTTCTGCATCAGCTTTAGCCAGAAAGCTGGCTAGTTTGCTGACATCCAGCCACTGAATGGTATCTGAGACTTTTTCAATATTTAAAAACCTTCAAGCCTTGTGACATGCCAATTCTCAATTCTGGCTCAGTATATATGCACAAAGCTTCAACAAAAGTTAGGGCATAAGCATGTCAGTCTTAGTTCTCGCCATGCTGGCAGGACCCAACCCTATTAAAAATTGTGAATAAACATGATTTACTTTCATAATCTAGAGAGCATTTAGCCCTGAACTAAACAAAGTGGATATAGATTTTAAAATCTGTAAGGACAGATTTAAACTAGTGCAAATGCCTGTGAATACTAACATCAATTTAACATTGAAATCAATTTAACATCTCCTGATCTGGTAGAGAATAAAATGGAGAACTAATAGGTGTGGCTCTAAGATTTTTCCAGGGAAACAGGGACATCCCTCATGTTTTTAAGAAGCCCACATAAAAACGGAAATTGGGTGTATGATTTGCAATTACTCCACTTCTGCGAGGAAGGCACCAAAACATCTGCAAGCTGGTCAAAAAAGATTTGCAACCAAGCACTTCAACTGAGGAACCAGCTTTGTTTTCTCCCCTGGTAGCAGGGTAGAAATCTTAAATGAATCGGCTAGAACTACTTAATATTCAGGATGATGGCTAGTTTCTTGTTAACCTCTCCCTGTGGTTAGCAGAGAATCTGCTAAACAAATGACCTTTACACCTTGTCACTCTACATTGGCAGCGCTGGGTTTCACTCTTTGCAATGGGCAATGGAACTGGCTTATGTCATGGCAGAACTGTATGTTCAGACCAGCCACAGATTTCCATATCATACCCTACATATTTAAAAACTCTTTAAATTCTCATCCCTATAGAAAGACTTCTATCTTGCTAATCAGTATTGCCAAAAAAGTGTAACCTTAAATAGGCATAACTATCAAAACATTTTGATAAATGACTTTGAATTCTACTGAAATTCAAAAAATGTATTACCTTTAATGGGCCCTTTATGTGGTCATCCTGCACTTCCACTGTTGAAGAATCATGTCTAAATGTTACCTAGAAAATATAATTCAACTAACAATCACTTGATACAGTTTAGCAGCGTAAGTACATGAAAGCGTAAGTACTCTTTTTTTCTCTAAAATTCTCATCTTGCATTCAACCTGTAGCTGTTCAATTTGCTGAAACTCTGTCACTCAGATATTTTTGTTTTACAAGATAACTTTAAACACTTCCAAGAAGTTATTTTGCAAGTGACCTTGATGCAAAGAAACACTTTTAAAAAAACAAACTTTGCATAAAGATTTTAACTGGTGCAATCTAAAATGGTTGATCAGTCAAATAAAAGGATAAAGTCAACATATTTAGACCCAAAACATAATCCTTAAAGCAATGGTTCTATTTAAATTTATAACTTTAAAAAAATAGCTTCAGATTGTACTCCTGGCCTCAGTTTATGGTTCTACAATCACACTTTTGTTTTGTTTCTCTCCCCATTGTTGAGTGAAAGATAGATGTAAAACAGAGGAAACTCTGCGGGGAAGTGGTAAAAGTGGCTATAGACAACATGCTGCCAAATGCACAAGCGGAACAGAATTCTCTAGCCTCTCAGTTGGTGATCTTAAGTGTTACTTGTAACAGTCAGGCTTTGCCTATGCTGCCACTTAAAAAAAGCCCCACTCGAAAGACAAAAGTTTAGCCGCCAGCAGCGCTCTGCTGTTGACAACGCGACCGCCCCCACCCCAGCTCGTAAGGGGTGGAATTATTTGTTGGCAAAAGTGCTGACAAACAGCATTTACACTGCCCAATTTTTAAGCTAAAAGCTGTGTAATGTAGACAAAGCCTAGGTAAACTTTCAGAGGACTGTTAAGTTGTCATTGTCCCGTTAAAGGTAAATACCATGCAGACTTCTTGGAGGATTGTTTGGGTATAAGACGCTTTACTCTGGGTTAGGCTAAAAGGGGTAAAAAACACAGGTGATGTCGTGCTGGGAGTCTACTACAGGCCACCTAATCAGGCGGAAGAGGTGGATGAGGCTTTTTTCAAACAATTAACAAAATCATCCAAAGCCCAAGATTTGGTGGTGATGGGGGACTTCAACTACCCAGATATATGTTGGGAAAATAACACCGCGGGGCACAGACTATCCAATAAGTTCCTGGACTGCATTGCAGACAACTTTTTATTTCAGAAAGTTGAAAAAGCTACTAGGGGGGAAGCTGTTCTAGACTGATCTTAACTAATAGGGAGGAACTTGTTGAGAATTTGAAAGTAGAAGGAAGCTTGGGTGAAAGTGATCATGAACTCATAGAATTTGCAATTCTAAGGAAAGGTAGAAGGGAAGTACAGCAGAATAGAGACCATGGATTTCAGGAAGGCGGATTTTGGTAAGCTCAGAGAGCTGATAGGCAAGGTCCCATGGGAATTAAGACTGAGGGGAAAAAACAACTGAGGAAAGTTGGCAGTTTTTCAAAGGGACGCTATTAAGGGCCCAAAAGCAAGTTATTCCGATGGTTAGGAAAGATAGAAAATGTGGCAAAAGACCACCTTGGCTTACCCTTGAGATCTTGCGGGACCTACAAAATAAAAGGCGTCATATAAAAAATGGAAACTAGGTCAGATCACAAAGGATGAATATAGGCAAATAACCCAGGAATGCAGAGGCAAGATTAGACAAGCAAAGGCACAAAATGAGCTCAAACTAGCTATGGGAATAAAGGGAAACAAGAAGACTTTTTATCAATACATTAGAAGCAAGAGGAAGACTAAGGACAGGGTAGGCCCACTGCTCAATGAGGAGGGGGGAACAGTAACGGGAGACTTGGAAATGGCAGAGATGCTTAATGACTTCTTTGTTTCGGTCTTCACTGAGAAGTCTGAAGGAATGTCTAGTATAGTGAATGCTTACGAGAAGAGGGTAGGTTTAGAAGAGAAAATAACGAAAGAGCAAGTAAAAAATCACTTAGAAAAGTTAGATGCCTGCAAGTCACCAGGGCCTGATGAAATGCATCCTAGAATACTCAAGGAGTTAATAGAAGAGGTATCTGAGCCTCTAGCTATTATCTTTGGGAAATCATGGGAGACGGGGGAGATTCCAGAAGACTGGAAGGGGGCAAATATAGTGCCCATCTATAAAAAGGGAAATAAAAACCACCCAGGAAATTACAGACCTGTTAGTTTAACTTCTGTGCCAGGGAAGATAATGGAGCAGGTAATCAAAGGCATCATCTGCAAACACTTGGAAGGTGGTAAGGTAATAGGGAATAGCCAGCATGGATTTGTAAAGAACAAATCGTGTCAAACCAATCTGATAGCGTTCTTTGATAGGATAACGAGCCTTGTGGATAAGGGAGAAGCGGTGGATGTGATATACCTAGACTTTAGTAAGGCATTTGATACGGTCTCGCATGATATTCTTATAGATAAGCTAGGAAAGTACAACTTAGATGGGGCTACTATAAGGTGGGTGCATAACTGGCTGGATAACCGTACTCAGAGAGTAGTTGTTAATGGCTCCCAATCCTGCTGGAAAGGTATAACAAGTGGGGTTCCGCAGGGGTCTGTTTTGGGGCCGGTTCTGTTCAATATCTTCATCAACGATTTAGATGTTGGCATAGAAAGTACGCTTATTAAGTTTGCGGATGATACCAAACTGGGAGGGATTGCAACTGCTTTGGAGGACAGGGTCAAAATTCAAAATGATCTGGACAATTTGGAGAAATGGTCTGAGGTAAACAGGATGAAGTTCAATAAAGATAAATGCAAAGTGCTCCACTTAGGAAGGAACAATCAGTTTCACACATACAGAATGGGAAGAGACTGTCTAGGAAGAAGTATGGCAGAAAGAGATCTAGGGGTCATAGTGGACCACAAGCTTAATATGAGTCAACAGTGTGATACTGTTGCAAAAAAAGCAAACATGATTCTGGGATGCATAAACAGGTGTGTTGTAAACAAGACACGAGAAGTCATTCTTCCGCTTTACTCTGCGCTGGTTAGGCCTCAACTGGAGTATTGTGTCCAGTTCTGGGCACCGCATTTCAAGAAAGATGTGGAGAAATTGGAGAGGGTCCAGAGAAGAGCAACAAGAATGATTAAAGGTCTTGAGAACATGACCTATGAAGGAAGGCTGAAGGAATTGGGTTTGTTTAGTTTGGAAAAGAGAAGACTGAGAGGGGACCTGATAGCAGTTTTCAGGTATCTAAAAGGGTGTCATCAGGAGGAGGGAGAAAACTTGTTCACGTTAGCCTCTAATGATAGAACAAGAAACAATGGGCTTAAACTGCAGCAAGGGAGATTTAGGTTGGACATTAGGAAAAAGTTCCTAACTGTCAGGGTAGTTAAACACTGGAATAGATTGCCTAGGGAAGTTGTGGAATCTCCATCGCTGGAGATATTTAAGAGTAGGTTAGATAAATGTCTATCAGGGATGGTCTAGACAGTATTTGGTCCTGCCATGAGGGCAGGGGACTGGACTCGATGACCTCTTGAGGTCCCTTCCAGTCCTAGAGTCTATGAGTCTATGAGTCTATGAGTTATTCTATGCATGCATTCATACATTGCTCAGGGGGGAAATATTTAGGTAAGCTAGAGTTAAATTTTTTTTTTGGTGGGTAGGAAATCATGAGTAGTGCAGTTTTCAAAACTGCAAACACTAAAACATTTAAATAGACTTTATGAAGCCCAGAAATGCATAGTTCAGGTGAATCAAACTACTTTGCATTCTGACTCTTCATACTGAGCGTCACTGGACTGGCACCTTGACACTAAGCACTCCGTATTCACACTATACATACAATTGCAATAACCTTCGTACAAAATATGCCTTGAGGTATCATTTAAAAACTAATAACTCACTGATCATTAGTATTCTTGCGTAAATGTATGTGCACTGTGGGTATTAAGAGTTATGATTAAAGCTGTGAGTTTGTCACGGAGGTCATGGAAGTCACGGATTCTGTGACTTTCCGTGACCTCCGTGACTTTTGCAGCGGCAGTCTCTGGCCACCGCGCCCCCTCCACCCCAGCAACAGAATTTGGGTGTGGAGGAGGTTGGGGTACTGGATAGGGTGAGGCAAGCTCTGAGCGGCGCTTACCTGGGGGACTCCACAGAAGCATCCCCCTCACTCAGCTCCTAGGTGAAGGTGTGGCCAGGCAGCTCTGCACACTGCCTCCGCCTGGAGGCACCGCCCCTGCATCTCCCACTGGTTGTGGTTCCCGGCCGATAGGAGATGTGAAGCCTTTGCTCTGGGAAGAGGCAGCATACAGCACTTCCTGGCCACGCCTCCCCTTAGGAGCTGAGCGAAGGGGATGTTGCTGCTTCTGGGGAACCCCTGGGAAAACGTCACCCAGAGCCCACCTCACCCCATTCTGTGCCCTAAACCCCTGCCCCTCCCACACCCAAACTCTGCTGCTGCTGGGGAGGGGGAGGTGCTGAACCAGGTAGGGAGCCTGCCGGCCTCGCCAACCCCAACCCCCCGCTCCCCAGCACCAGCGGGGGTTCCGAGCCGTGCGCTGCCCCCCCTGCCTCTCCTTAGCACCCAGGCTGCCTTCCTCCAGCACTTGCGGTGCCCCTGGGCGCCTCCCCCTCCCCTAAGTTTTAGTCAGGGGTATATAGTAAAATCCATGGACAGGTCACAGGCCGTGAACTTTTGTTTACTGCCTGTAACCTGTCTGAGACTTTTACTAAAAATAACCACGACTAAAACATAGCCTTAGTTATGAATATATACTAGAATTATGATTGAAGTGTATTTTAAACCAGGCATGCCAGGAGGAGTTGGTAAACAGGTGTGAACTAGACAAAGAAATGTGTTTTCCCAACCTGGGAGTTACTTCCAAATACTTTGAAAGACCATGAGAATGTATTTACATATTACCTGAACAGACCCATCAAGCTAACAAGGGATGGAGGCAAATCTGATACTAACAAATGGCGGAGGAGACAGTATGGTGTCTATACCCAGCTGGAGAGAGAGAGGTTTGGTCTGGGTTTGATCTTTCAAAGAATATGTTGTAAAGATTTACTAGTCTATACAGCTAGAGGATGAACCTCAACTGTGGCCTTGGCTACACTGGCACTTTACAGCGCTGCAACTTTCGCGCTCAGGGGTGTGAAATAACACTCCCTGAGTGCTGCAAGATACAGCGCTGTAAAGCCTCAGTGTAATCAGTGCCGCAGCGCTGGGAGCGCGGCTCCCAGCGCTGCAAGCTACACCTGTAGAGGATGTGGTTTACGTGCAGTGCTGGGAGAGCTCTCTACCAGCACTGGCACTCCGACCACACTCACACTTCTTTGAAATTTAAAGTGTAGCCATACCCTCAAGCAGACTATACACTTTTATAATACAGTAATATTGTATACAGAGTGAGGTCCCTTCTCACAGCCTATGACGTGCTGATGATTAATACCGTGAACTGTATGCATTAACACCATATAAAGAATTATGGATATTCACTGATATTAGGTTGCAGTTTTCCCAGCTATTTACCTGTCTCCTACATAAATTAAGAATGGTGGCATCAAACAATGAAAGCTCCATTTACCTGCAGGGGATGGGAAGCCCACAGGAAGGAAAAAACAGCATGAGATCATTCTGCCTCGAAAAAAAAGTCACTTAATTTTGGAAGATAAGCAGGGTGGATAAAAACCAATGATTTAAATATTTTTTTTTAAATTGGATTTTTTTTGATAAAATGCTTTTTGAGGAAAAAACCTATCTAAAGATAGCTTTAATTAAGATACGTTATAGCTCAAACACATCTCATCATGGAATAGGGACTTTCTTTAAAACATCATCAGCAATCATATTTCTTGACTGGTTAAGTTTTAGCTCTTTGGCATCCATTACTAGATAGACACAAGGGACCAGCACTCTTAGGCCTGGTCTACATTACGATTTTAGGTGGAGTTTAGCAGCATTACCTGAATTTAAGTCTGGACCTGTCCACATGTCAAAGCCCTTTTTTTTCAACTTAAAGGGCTCTTTAAATCGATTTCTTTACTCCACCTCCGACGAGGGGATAAGCGCTGAAATCAGCATTGCTGGGTCGAATCTAGGGTAGTGTGGACGCAATTCAACGGTACTGGCCTCCAGGAGCTATCTCGGAGTGCTCCATTGTGACCTCTCTGGACAGCGCTCTCAACTCAGATGGACTGGCCAGGTTAGACAGGAAAAGGCCCGCAAACTTTTGAATTTCATTTCCTGCTTGGACAGCGTGGTGAACTGATCAGCAGAGGTGACCATGCAGAGCTCATCAGCATGATGTGCACATTGCCGGGTCAATTTCTTGTTTTGATACATTACATCTATCTTTTACATCTTAGGCTGGCAGCAGACAGTGCAGTACGACTGCTAGTCATCGTCATCTCCTGGGTGCTCAGCAGAAGATGAGAATGACCTGGCTGAATCACTCCCATGTCCGCCCAGGTGCCCTGACCGACCTCACCGAGGTCGGCTAAAAGAGCACCCAGGAGTATGACGATGATGGCTACCAATCGTAATGCACCGTCTGCTGCCAAAAGGCAATGAGCTGCTACTGTGTAGCAATGCAGTCCCACATCCGCCAGCACCCAGGAGACATACGGTGACGGTGAGCAGAGCAGGCTCTATGCTTGCCGTGGTATGGCGTCTGCACAGGTAACCCAGAAAAAAAGGCATGAAACGATTGTCTGCTGTTGCTTTCACGGAGGGAGGGAGGGAGGGAGACAGGGGCCTGATGACATGTACCCAGAACCACCTGCTACACTGCTTTTGCACTATCAGGCATTAGGATCTCAACCCAGAATTCCAATGGGCAGCAGAAACTGTGGGACAGCTACCCACAATGCAATGCTCTGGAAGTCGACACTAGCCTCGGTACTGTGGACGTAGTCCACTGACTTAATGCATTTAGAGCATTTTGTGTGGGGACACACAAAATCAATTGTATAAAAACGATTTCTAAAAAAATGACTTCTATAAATTCAACCTAATTTCGTAGCGTAGACGTAACCTTAGGAACTGAGAAAGATGGGCCCTTCAACCAAAGCGGGGTTGAAGTCTTTGGAACAAATATAGGTCAGAAACCTGTTTAGGCAAAGTCAGCCCCTTGTGCTTTTGCGGAATTTCCTGATTGAGAGAAAGTCAGCTATGGGTAGGAAGAAGGGAGACTGGTGAGAGAAGCCATCTTGCACAAAGCCTGTATCTTGCTAGATTAAGTTTCAGACTTTTAGATGCATGTTTTCACTTTTTGGGGCATTGTAATCCTTTCTAACTTTATTCTTTTTACTTGGCATCACTTAATCTATGTCCTGTTAATAAATTTTATTTTTATTATAAACCAACTCGGTGCACTATTTAAATGAAGGGGCATATTTATCCCAGTTAAGGTATTGAGCAGTGATATGCTTTTGTGTCTTCAGAGAAATAATATGGTTCATTTGTTCCTCTAAACTGTTCAGAAGAGGGTTGGACATTGCAGAGCACATGATTTTGGGGAAATCTGGGTTGGGGGTGTGTGTGTCACCTTGCAGTTGTAACCAAGGCTGGTGGAAGCTAAAGTGGGACTTTAGACAGGCTGCTGGGGTCAGAGCTGCTGAACCAGAGCTGTCTAGTGCACAGACACTCGAGCTGTGATCTGCATGCCTGAAGGCTGGTTGTGAGCATCCCAGACTGGGAGCTACAGCAGCAAAGCACTGACAGACACAAAGAGTAGCAAAGCAAGTGGTGATACAACCTCTTACTGGCCTGGATTTACACCCTCAAACCCTATCACACACCCACTGCACTTTGTATAAAATAGAAATATTCTGACACAAGTAGCTTTCTTAAAGACTAATTCTTAACCCATATTTGTAAAGCTTGGAGAAACTCAGGTATTATGGTTTCTGTATAAGTATGAATGATAGGATGGATCCCTTGTACTTCAACATGCAAGTGGCTTAGTTTCAGGTGTGGCTATTTAGGACTGTAGTTCCAGACAAAGCAGGTATCTGGACAGTTCTTACACATTAGAATAGGGGTGGGCAAACTTTTGGGCCCAAGGGCCACGCTGGGGTTGCGAAACTTTATGGAGGGCCAGGCAGGGAAGGCTGTGTCTCCCCAAACAGCCTGGCTCCCACCCCCTATCTGCCCCCTCCCACTTCCCGTCCCCTGACTGCCCCCCTCAGAGTCCCCAACCCATCGTACCCCCAGCTCCCTGTCCTCTGACTGCCCACACCCCAGCTCCCTGACAGGCCCCCTGGGACTCCCATGCCTATCCACCCCTCCCCCGTCCCCATCCCCTGAATCTCCCCAGAATCTCCACCTTATCCAACCGCCCCCCTACTCCCTGTCCCCTGACCAGCCCCTGGGACCCCACCCCCTATCCAACTGCCCCCTTCTCCCTGTCCCCTGGCTGCCCCTCAGGACCTCCTACCCTTATCCAACGCCACCACTCCCCGCCCTCTTACCATGACACTCAGAGTGGCAGGACTGGCTTATTGGAAAGCCTGGGAGGTTAGCAGGCACAAGCCGCGGAGCCCGGAACGAGCGGCAGGCCAGAGTGCTCCCTGCACGGCAGCGTGACTGCAGGGGACAGGGAACAGCAGGGGAGGGGCCGGGGGGTAGCCTCCGAGGCCGGGAGCTCAGGGACGGGCAGGACAGTCTCGTTGGCCAGATGTGGCCTGCAGGCCACAGTTTGCCCACCTCTGCACTAGAAACACCATGTTCACCAGGAGGAACTTACACTGTTGTATCCTACTTACAAAAGGGCAAGGGAAGGAAGATAGTCATGAAGTTATCTGTATATATAACACTGTATTTGGGTTTTTTATAATTCAGTGCTGATGTACCAACAACTAAAGGTCCAGGATCTCGACATGCAGGAGGCCTTGTGTCTAATGCTAACAAAATAGTTAAAGAAACAACCACCCCTTGCCAGATATTTTGGAAGAAAAAAACTAACTCTTTTTTAAAAAGTAAGTTTCTAGCCTTTACTGCTGGGAAGGAAATTACTTTAGCAATGGTGTGTCAAGTCTGTAACTGAACTAGCTGAAAAACAGCTCAAAGTATGAACTGCCCTCATTCATCTTAATTAAGCATTAACTGAAGCCTAATTAAGATTATTTACATATCATAACTATTTAAAAAATGATCACTAAAAACATCCAACTATCATGCTTAGCTTTGGGTGCAGCAGTTTATATTGGGGATAGGGTAAAGAGGGGACAACTGCCATATTCGCTGGGTAAAACTAAGTTCAGGCCCTACACTATCTGGTGGGAGGGGGGAAGAAATGAGCCACCATCTCCATTCCAAAAGCCTCTGCTTCCTGAACCATGAAACTTCACTGCCTCTTACACCTTTTAGAAGTCCAAACTGCTCCAAATCTCAGCTGTCTCCCACTTCAATTTTTATAATACGATTGCACTGTTACAAAATTCTGTAGCACTTGGGGGAAGTGTAAAAGTGAGACATTCTAAAAATGACTTCAATACTACTAACAAAAAATACCGAACCGATTATTTGCTTTAATATTTAATTCAGTTTACTGAGTTGAATGGAAGCTGATGCAGAAATAATGGTTCTTTGTTGAAAAACTTAAATTATATTAAGTTCTTCTGCCTTTTATATAGATTTTTTTATACAAGACCATACAACCACCTCTAGAAATATACCACAAAGTTAAATGGGAAGGAGAGGAAAAGAGAACAGCTAAAACTACTTATTATATATCAAGTAAGTCATTTCTACTCCTGAAAAGCCTGTTGCTCTTCTTACATGAATTATGTAAAATAGACCATGCTGATGACATTTAAACAGAATCTGCAAGCTAAAATTCACGTTACAAAGATAATTTTGATTTCCCTGGTAAGGAAGGTAGAATTACTTAAAACGAAGATGACTCCCTTATGTGTGATAGAAGACTGGAGTAGAGGCTACAAACAACGGGGGGCGGGGGGGAGTAGGGAAGTATGCAGCAAGCAAGCTACCACAAACTTCAGAAGAAGTCAGTTGGTGATGAAAAATTCCCATATGGCCAAGTGTCAGCTGAAAATCTTGAAAAATCAAAAGTGTGCCAGAAAGAGTTGAATAACTTTGGGGAAAATTAGGGGTCACTGTTAGATTAAAGAACTTTTTAAATTCCTTATTTGTTAAACATCTCAAACTTAAAATAGACTTAGGAACATCACTGTTTTACTTTAGTCTATTTTAACTTCTTGTATTGCTGTAGCACTTAGAGGTCCCAAAAAGGTACTGGGACTCTATTGTCCCAGACTGCATAAATGGGTAGTGAAGAGACAGTCACTGCCCCAAGAAGCTAACAATCATGGTAGTGTGAACCATAAAGATAAGTTAGTATCATCTACTTATAGTAAGTTTCTAGCCTATTTCACTTTCAGGTTTTTATGCACTAGCACGGTGTGGTTGAATTGATGCAGTGAAATCTGTATAAAGCTACCACTCAAGGAAAATATTACTTAGTGGTAGTGGCTATTTATCAAGGAAGGCTGGAAACCTTACAGAAACTGCAAGTCAAGATTTTTGTTTTACTTTTAACACAATTCCTGTACTTAATTATACTTAATAGTTTTAAACTCAATCATGCTGTTAAAGAAATAACCAGCAAATGCCATTTAAAATATCACTAATAGAATGAAAAATATAAGGAGCCTTTAAGTAAGTTAAAAAAAAACAAAAACAAAACTCAGCCTAGAAAGTGATCTGTAACTATGATTCCGTTGTGTTAATCATATAAAAACTAATGAGTGGAGTTAAGACCTTCCCACAGGATCTAAAGGCAATGGTAGTTCAACGGGTCAGGGCAGTACTCTTCTTGTACACATGTTGTAGGCTGATCTGACCACAGCATGTATGCACACTTTGGCAACTCCGCACAGGTTACAGTGTAGTGGATCATTGTATGGAGGGTTCAAGTGGAGTTACTTTTTCATAGTTGCTTATCACATTCACGAGATAGTTGGTGGAGATGGAGTCACTTCATCCTACTGCACCTGTCACAACCATGCACACCAACATCTCAGATTAACTAAACTGTAGTTTATTGCCCCTTGTGTTAAATTCTGCCTCAGCCTATATGAACCTGATATTATCCATATTAAAATGTCCTTGTAGTTCTTGTATAAAACGGTTTTATTACGATTTTAACTGGGGCCGGTGATGGATGTTTTCTGATGTTAATAAAACAAGATAGAGGCAATAAAGACCTATTCTATCACTTCAAGGAGATGCTTCAGGTAATCTTCAGGCAATAAAATCCGTTTTGTGTTAACTTTTTATGAAGGTCTTCATAGCACATTCTGGTAGGTCTTACTTGTATCACACCCTCGTTGCCTTTCCTGTGTCAATCATTTCATACAGATCTATAAGGTCAGGGCCGGCATCAGCTTTTTTGCCGTTCCAAGTAGCGAAGGGGAAAAAACAAAAAAACAAAGCCACAATCGGCAGCACTTTGGCAGCAGCTCTACCACACCACTTCGTTCTTCGGTGGCAATTCGATGGCCAGTCCTTCCCTCCGAGAGGGATTGAGGGACCCACCGTCAAATTGTCGCTGAAGACCGGACATGCCGCCCCTTTCCATTGGCTGCCCCCAGCACCTGCTTCCTGCACTGGTGCCTAGAGCCGGCCCTGAATAAGGTGTAAGTTTACTCTTTCCACTCGTTGTTTGTTCATACGGAGGGCAGTTTCCTTTTACAGACTGTCTAAGCTATTCTGTAAATGCACAGTTTTCATAAAGAAGGTCAAATTATATTAAATGCTTAGGGATGCTGGAGGGGTTTCCTAACACAGATTTCACTAAGCTGGAGGAGAAATTCTTAAACTGTTCATGTTGCAATAACTTCATGAACTGTTCTGTTAACACTATATTTCATTAAAGTTTTTTTTAAAACACATCCTACATTTTGGTATAAGTGTTAGCTGTCTACCATTATAGCAGACACCAGCTGAGAGCCTAAGGCAGTGGCTGTCTATACAGAGCTAAGTCATGCAACTGGAGTCAAACACTTTATAACCTAAGTCAGTAATAGCAGGAAACAGTCAAGTGCTCACTACAACAACTATGAAAACTTAATTTGGAGTTTCATTTATTCCAACCATGCAACTCAATGGAGGGATCTAGCAGGGATCAAGAGCACTTATGGAAAAGCTCAGTACTGTAATATTATGCTCCTAGATTTCAGCTGAGATATAGTGTGAAAAATATTGTCTTGAAGATTCGTTATTCAGTAACGTGCTTTGTCAAAATAGCTCAGATGCAATTTAGCAACAGATAGTATTACAGCACTGAGTTTTCCTTAATTCTTGATCCCTCCTAGCTTTCTCCACTGAGGAGGCACTTTCCTAGTACAATTATTCAAACACACAAACTTAGATGATCAATAATAGACTTAACTGCTCAAGATAAGTCCAGAAGTTGCCCTCTATACTTCTAGTTGTACTTTAACTAGCTTATGATAGTTTTTAAAAGCTATACCGAGTATTCCCTCTACAACATGCAGACAGACTGTATCTGATTTATATTGATTGCGTCAACTATCAACAGGACAGCTTAGGGATCAGGAAGGAATTCCTGTCCAAATATGAATAGCATTTAACAGTTAACTAGATGCTTCATCTGAAGATGGAAGAGACTTCCCCTTTCTCTGAAGCAGTAACAGTCTGCCAGATGGCAAAGTCATGTGTTCCTAAAAAGCACTGCCATAAACCTATAGAAAAATAATTGTAAAATGAACAAGGAGTCTGATGGCACCTTAAAGACGAACAGATTTATTTGGGCATAAGCTTTCGTAGGTAAAAAACCCACGTCTTCAGATGCATGGAGTGAAAACTACACATTCAGGCATTATTATACTGACATATTCTTCTCCTCCTCTTCATGTGTCAGTACAATAATGCCTGCCTCTGTAATTTTCACTCCATGCATCTAAAGAAGTGGGTTTTATTTATTCCCAAATAAATCTGTTAGCCTTTTAGGTGTCACCGGACTTCTTGCTGTTTTTGTGGATACAGACTAACATGGGTACCCCAGGATACTTGAAAAATGAACTACATCTCATCTTAAGGGTTGTCTATACGAACAGTTAGTACATGGCAAGTTGGAATGTAAAAGCACGTCTTTCACAGTGGAAGTAGATAAAATACATCGGGGAACCTTTAATGAGCACCAGCAGGGTCCACACAGACCACAGTGTGGGAGGCAGGCATAAAGGAGCATCACAGGAAGAGCGACTGAAGACACTGCCTGAAGACGAGAAATAGGCATGATGCTCCTGAAGGGATGATTAGGTAGCACATGCAGGAGCCTTAATGCCACACCTTTTTTCAGTGCCAGTCAGCATGGAAGGGGAGTTGAGTAATGGATAAGACTAAGCCCCTTGAGTGTATCATGAGTAAAGTGTATCTGCATGTTATGGCATTCAGAATATCCATGAATTTTTCTGAAAAATTAACAGGAAAACTACATACCTTGACTTTGACGAGTCTTTTTGCTGTCTTGATCTTGGCCTCACAGAAGGCTCCTCTATATTTAGCACTCACATCAGTGCCCACTGTCAAATATGGAGGCTCATCAATGGCCTGGAAGAGAGAGGAACACAAGGGGCCTTTAATCTCCCACGCACTTCCATGATTATCAGTCCTCAAACACAAGATGATTGACATTACAGCTATAGCAGAGACATAATGGCTTTAATTGGGAAAGGGTGGGGACCCCCTCCTACAGTAAGCTTGGCGTTGCTGGGGTAGTGCTCTCAGTAGGTCAACTGTTAGTCTGTTTTAAGTTTGTCAAGTGTGTCCAAAGTCTGTGGTGAATGCTCTTTTGCTGTTAGTAAAAATCTAAATTAAAAAATACCCCCTTAAATTTCTTGCAAATACTGATACCTTTAAAAGATGATAGCGATGTTGACAGCCTCTTTATACCCTCTTCATACCCTCAAACTTTCCTAACTTAGAAAGGTAAATATCAGACTAATAAGATTAATCTATGGAAATGTTGTAGGTCTCATCTGAGCCTACATGACTACTCATGATTGAACCTATCCAATGTGATCACACATAGGCAGACACATGCTACTGACATCAGATGGCCATTCCACATATTCCAGTGGAAGGTCTTGGGAACATATGACCATCATACCTAATCTACCTTATTGGAGCAAGACATACAAATAACTTTTTACTATTGATCCCCAGAAAAGAACCTGAACTTAAAAATATAAATTCCTAGTGTGCTGGGAATGAGCCAGACTGAAGCCTGTGTCTTTGGGGGCTAGAAGAGTACCTTAGCATTTAAGCCACAAATACATAACACATTCTATATATTCAGTAAGTGTTATAATTTGAGGATATGCTGAATTCTTTATATAGAAGTGGATGAATCCCTGATTCAAGAAAAAAAGTCAATTCAACCGTACCTACAAAACCTCAAGGGGCACTTTATAATGTGTCATCTGGTCTCTGACATAACAGACCTTTTTGTTTAATGCCTACTATGCTCACTAAATTAACATTAGATAATAACTGGAGATATGCCAATCTCCTAGAACTGGAAGGGACCTGGGAAGGTCATTGAGTCCAGCCCCCTGCCTTCACTAGCAGGACCAATTTTTGCCCCAGATCCCTAAGTGGTCCCCTCAAGGATTGAACTCACAACCCTGGGTTTAGCAGACCAATGCTCAAACCACTGAGCTATCCCTTCCCCCATTCATTCCTTAAACTCCTCACTATTTAAAATAGACATTTTATGGCACTGATTAGTCTCAAAACTTTCTCTTAAACTGATACATTATTTCAAGCCTGCATCCTGAATACTTTCAATACACTTAATTTTCCATATTCCAAGACTTTCCTTTATATAAACTTGATTTCCTATGAAAAGCACCTGCTTCTGCAATCCTGGCACCAATCAAAATTTTTCCCCAGATCTTCTCTTAACAAGAGTAGGACACATCATTTTAACCAGTCACAAAAAGTTTTCTGCCTTGCTTGTGAGCTGGCTAATTGCTTCACAATCTTGAAAGCTCATTGTCTGTAGAGCATAAAGTTTCTGTTAGTTAAGGCTTCAGGCCTATAGTCACCCATTGAGATAAATATTGGTGCTGAAGATCAGTTAGCATGTGTACAGCACTTTATGCATAGAAAGTGCTGTAAGTATTAAATATTGTGCACCCACTGATGACCAATAAACATTGAACTCGTTTACAGGGACCAACAGATGTGTAATTAATGAAGACTGATTGTAGTAAGCATCATTTCCTGTCACTGGGTAAAATAACCCTACTGAAGGAATATTATTGAGGCAGACTGATATCACCATATTAACATTAACTAAGGCCCTAAGTCCCCATGCAGTTCTCGACATACTGAGGAAGAGAGGAGTGCCACTTCCACAGCATGCTCACTCACTTCCTCCTAACCTCAGCACCCTATGCTGTGCATAGATTAGAACAAGAGCAAGGGTTTGTTGCCTGATACTTCTTGTATTTTGTAGTGTGCCCCGGTGTTAATTAAGGAATAAACTTATTCCCTCTACATACTGATCGATCCTATTCTTCTATGATCCTGAAGTTTAACTCTACTTAGCATACAATAATTATATATGACATAACATGTTAGTTAATTATAACCACATAGTAAAATGAACAATACACTAAAATCATTGGCTATAGGTGGAGGTCAGAATCTGGTGGGGACCTGCTTCCCTCTCCTCAACTCTCAAGTTCAAAGGGGAACCTTCCCAATTACTGCAGACTATCTACAGTAACTTCCCCTGTTTCCCCATGGCATTCAGAATCCTTTCCACCTTGACCTCTGTGCGTGTTCTTAGGAGTAGCTGCGGCAGCACAGTGACAGGTGCTACAAGAGTCATGACTTCCAGAGGAGCCACAGTGTGAAGCCTGAAACACTTGGAATCCCACTCCTGCTAGAAGAATTAAAGAGAAACTCAGCTGAACCTTCCCAGTTTACACACTCACATGTAGGAAAGACTTCTGTGTGAGATATGCTATGTGTGCAGCAATAAGTAATTATAACTGTTTTTGACATCTGTTATGACCAGTTAGTTATGTGGAGTTATTTTTCTCAGCATGGACCTGATAATCCAACTTTCCCAAAGTAACAGCAGTACACACTGATACACCTCTGTGACAGAATGGAAGTCTCTTTAAATAAAAGAGAAATGGTTCTAAAGTCTGTTTGTTAAAACTAAGGTACTTAAGGAATACTGGGCTTACAAAAAGATCATTAAAAACTATCAAATTAAATAAATAAATAAATTATATGATAACAATGTATTAAATAGCAGCAAAGAGTCCTGTGGCACCTTATAGACTAACAGACGTTTTGGAGCATGAGCTTACGTGGGTGAATACCCACTTCGTCGGATGCATGTAATGCATATATAAATGTATTAAATAGCTATGCAATTGCCACCAGCCCTGGAAAGTGTTATGACAAATTACCTATTACAAGTTTTGTCACTTTAAGAAGAGCTGTCTGATAGGAGGAGCCTGAAACTGGAAGCTGTCTGCCAGAAGTTTCTCTAACTCACCGACTGAAACCAGAGTATGGCTGCTGCAGCAGGAAACACCTATATTTTCGGTCTGGGATCAGCGAGAAATCCAGGGACTACATTAGATTAAATAAGGATTGTAGTTAAACTAAATTTGTCCTCTTAAGGAGATTGATGGGCAAAGCTGCAGGCAAGGCTTTTCATGACTGATGGCCTGTGGAGAGTAATTTATCGAGCGCAGGCCCAAGGGCCTGCTGGGGCTGTGCTTGTAATATGCCATTGGATCTGTGCTTGTGGATACTGTAGGACCAGTAACACTGAATTTGTTATTATTTTGCTAATAGAGTACTGGAGAATGCCCAACAGCTCAGGGATTATCTATTTGTGCTAAAATGTACATTGTGCTGTAGGTTCTTATACTGACTGATTATATATATATATAATAACAATGGTGGTATATATGGATTTCTTCCTGTTGTTCATTAGTGCCATACTTCCGTATTTGGGTTAACTTAAAAATCAACCTCAGCCAAACAAACTAATGGTATTAACTAAGGAAGTGAGGTGGATGAAGACTAACTAAAAGAGGCACTCCACATTGTCTCAGAAAGGAATCTGCTGTAGGGGCCTGAAGAGGGCAGAGTGAATAGTTACTGCAGGACTAGCTTTGTCAGCAAGTTAAAAACTTCCTATGTCAGTCTTATGCATCATCATAGTGGGACTGACATGTACGATACAGCACAACCTAATTTAGGCAATATAAACAAACCTGGAGTAATTTTGCAACTACGGTATTCTTTGATCCTCAACACATTGCTTCTTTTGCAGAAAAATTGACCAGCATCAAAACAAATTATCAGTTTTAAAATAAAATGGGGAACTAATGACCAAAAAGAAAATACTTTTGTAATTAGTGTTACCCACTAGGCTTTCTAGAATACTACAGCTTTATCTAGGTCTTCATTCTTCATTAATTGAAATAGGAAGACTAGCTTCTTTGCTCTCTTAGCTCACTAGTTCCTCAAATTCAAATGAACTGTTATGTAGACTGTTTGAAGAAAACAGTCCCTCTATATGTAAGGGGGCAAGTGCTGTTAAAGCTGGTTTACCACTTAAATACAAGCTGTCTCTAGGTGACCTGTTAGCAATTTCTACCAGTTCATTGGCTGAATTTTCTTTGGCAGCCAACAATACTTTGGAGCGATTCAGCTTCAGCCTTCAAACTGATTATGCGCCATAGGATTGACAGTTAGATGCCCATGCCATAGAAGAATTCATCCCTCCTACAGTTAGACATCAATCCAGCACTGTAGTTCTGATCTTTCAAATGAGATGGAGGAGCTAAAGATTTGAAAACACTTCAGAACAAACAAGAACACTTAAAAATTAGTATTTGAAGAACAAAAATAAGTGATACTTTGTTCTTACATAGCCTCGTTTGGGACTGTTAATGAGGTCAGCTCTCTTTAGCTATGTGGGATGAGATCATTACTGTACCTTCTCGCAAAATTGCGCAGTATTATTAAATCTGAATGATTCTAAAGTCTGTGGCTTGTAATAAAGTAATTAATATTACTTCTGTATGCTGCCTTGTATTCAGGTTTCCCAAGAGTTTTATATATTTACCTAACTTACATAAATTATATCCTAATCTGTGTTCCTCATTGTACCCCACACACCACATAGGATGTTCGGAGCAAGTCACACAGAAACAAGATTAAACATTAAACCAAGAAACGTAGCAGACATGCTCAGTATGAAAGCAGGCTCTTTAGCTTTAAAGGTAATGTGCAAGGTGTGGGAGGAGGGGCTCCTGGAAATTCTTTTACTTGTTATGTAAAGGAGGTCTGAAAGTTTTTTTAACATTAGAAATTCAAGTCCTATCTAGCCTGGGCGGGTATAACTGGATAACATAGTGAAATGATTTCAGAAGAGCCAAAAGAATGAAAGTTGAGCTGTTGAAAAAGGCAAGATTTTTGGTCAGAATTTAAAAAAACCCTTTAGGGTTTAACACCTTTTTAAGTTCAGTAACTTTTTCAGAGTGTGAAGGATTCAAACACTATCTCTCCTTTAACTAAAGTGTTACAGCTCACAAACATGCCTAGATCCCCAAACGGGTCCTTGAAGTTTAAGGGGGAAAAAAAAAAAAAACACAAAAAACCAAGCTTGACATGCCTGATTTTCTTCTAAAGTCAAAATCAAGCAGAAAAGACTGCATTCCTCAATAACTTTTTAAACTAAAATACTTTTCAGGTCACCTTTAAGAGAGGAACCTGTTAATCCAGGGGTGGGCAAACTTTTTGGTCTGAGGGCTACATCTGGGCATGGAAATTGTATGGCGGGCCATGAATGCTCAGAAAATTGGGGATTAGGGTGTGGGGAGGGGGAGGGCAGTGGGGTGGGGCAGAAATGAGGAGTTCAAGGTGTGGGAGGGGGCTCCAGACTGGGGCAGGGGTGTGGGGGAAGGCTCCAGCTGGGGATGTGGGCTCTGGGGTGGAGCTGGGGATGAGGGGTTGGCGTGCAGGAGGGTACTCTGGGGTGGGACCAAAGGGCTCTGAGGGTAGGAGGGGGATCAGGGCTAGGGCAGGGGATTGGGGCGCAGGAGGGAGTCAGGGATGCAGGCTCCAGGTGGCACTTACCTCAAGCAGGTCCCGGAAGCAGCGGCATGTCCCCTTTCCGGCTCCTATGGAGAGGCATGGCCAGGTGGCTCTGCATGCTGCCCTGTTCACAGGCACTGCCGCTCCCAATGGCTGCAGTTCCCAGCCAATGGGAGCTGCAGAGCCGGCGATTGGGGCAGGGGCAACTACGGAGCCCCCGGCTGCCCCTATGTGTAGGAGCCGGAGGGGGGGACCCGCCACTGCTTCCAGGAGCCTCATGGAGCTACAGTATGCGTGGAGTGGGGCAAGCCCCGGACCCTGCTCACCAACGGGAGCTCAAGGGCCAGGTTAAAACTTCTGAAGGTCTGTATGTGGCCTCTGGGCCGTAGTTTGGGTAAGCCCCTGTGGTAAGCCTTCTTATGCCCTTCATGTCCTTCACAATTTAAGTAGGTTGCACCCATGCTGCAGCTGAGTTGGCACTTGCTGCACTTAACTATTCTTCAAATTTTAACATGCCTTAGCTGCCCCAATCCATGAATATTGAAAAAAAAATTGAATAGTGGAAAGCAGAGGTTCAAAACCAAGAGAATACAGTAAGATCTGAGGCACGGTTTGCTTAGAGGAGCAAAAGACAACTGTGCAGGTCCTGCCTCCAGCTCTAGCAGTCATCAGTCCCCAACTAAATCAGATATTTCAATTGTCCAAATGAATAATAATTTTGAAGGTTACAGGGAGCCCATCATCTTACATCAAATTCAGCTCTCTACCCCCTATTGGTCAATTAAATTTGCTTTCTTATGCAGCAGACTGCTTAAGGTATTTAGATAGACTATAGCATTTCATTTAGTTTTACTGAGACTTGTTAGAATGTAAGCATGATCTATTCAGTCTCAACCACTGCCTCTTCAGAGATGGCTAATTATTAAACTATTTTGACTATGCTGCTGAAGTTGTGCAACTGAGTCTGATTAGCTGAGATGACGGATTATTGAACAGGGTGATGATAAAGGCTATTTCTAATTCAGTTGATTTCTATCTTAACCCCTTACATCTAGCTCAATACTTGTAGAGTACAATTTCACTTCTAACACCCAACACATAAAAAAATATTACTACTTGCACTACTGCAAGTTACATTTGGTTTCACATTTGAACCTCTAAGGGCAAGTGTACACTACAGTGCTACATCGGTGCAGCTGTGCCGCTGTAGCGCTTGTGGTGAAGACGCACTATGCCAATGGGAAAGCACTCTCCTATCGGCATAATTATTCCACCTCAGAGAGAAGCAGAAGCTATGCCTTTCTCTCCTGCTGACATAGTGCCAGTGTGGACAGTGTGAAACTTATGTCGCTGTGTGCGTGTGTGGAGGGGGGTGTTTCACATCCCTGAGTGATATAAGTTATATCAACTGTAGTGTGGACCTGCCCTAATTTACTCCCACTTGTCTACAACTGTCTTACACACAGGCCGAATCTGACGAATTCTTCCTCAAAACACAAACTATTTTGCTGCTCTCCTAATAAACTTCCAGTCTTCTCACTGTCACCACGTAAAGCGTCCATACACTAGAAACGGACAAGGCTTAAAGTACTGCCTCCAAGAGTTTTGAGACAGACCAGCTTGTGAGGGGAAGACTTTCTTCAGTCTTTTCATAGCTAAGCACAACTGCAGCGAGCTCCGCACAAGAGAACTGCACACAGAGCTTACTGCAGGATCAGGGCCTCAGTCAATAAAACTACACTGAAATTATAGGGAAAACTGCTGTTTATACTTTAAGTAACTCTAGTGGGAACCTCAGTTACAACTATCCAATGTAGCTAAAAAGGGACATCAACTTAATTGTTCCTGTTATTGTAAGTATAAATTTTTCAGCAAAAACGTATTACTAGAACAGACTACTTACATTTATGCAGTTTGTTGAACTTTATATCTAACATGATGCATATTCAATTTCACTGTATACAGTAGAACCTCAGAGTTAGGAACATCTAGGTTGTTTCTAACTCTGAACAAAACATTATGGCCCTTCTTTCAAAAAGTTTACAACTGAACATTGACTTAATACAGCTTTGAAACTTTACTATGCGGAAGAAAATTGCTGCTTTTAACTATCTTAATGTAAATGAAACAAGCACAGAAACAGTTACCTTACCTTGTCAAATCTTTTTTTAAAAACTTTCCCTTTATTTTTAGTAGTTTACATTTAGGTTTTTTTTAAACTATTTCAAGTTGATACTATCCTCTTAAACAAACCTGTTGCATCTTTTCATTGTTCCCTCATCTTGTGCCAACCACAGATGAGAGTCAACCAGCTTTGACAGTAGTAGCCTCTTCTTCAGGTGCAGAGAGGACATTTTCTTTTCAATTTATTCAACTAGTTCAGTTCAATGACTAGCTCATACAAAGCCGAGAAACCAACTGGGAGCTGAAAAGCAGGAAAACTTGTTTCCTCTCTTCCAATCCTCTGAATAAAAATGAAGTGTGAGAATAAGAACTACTACTTCTAAAATTTTGAAGGACAGGATGACCAGAAACAATCAGTTCAATTCATTAACTACAGATTATACTTCCTCTGTTTAATAAATCAGTTTTAAATTAAAATATTAATAAATTGCAGCACATTAAGGTAGTCTTATTTAACTAATAACCATTTTAAAATGCTGTTTGTGCATTTAATTGAATTTCATTTCCAATCCAGGTGCAGTTTGACACAAATAACAAGTTAATGCTAATAAATGAAAAATGTCTCATTTTCTACCACATTAAAAATGCAAAAATTAAAAATCTAAAAAAACATATTAAGCTATAGAATTGCTTACAGTGTGTAGCATATACTCTTGGCTAGCAAAAATGTACCAAACTTAGTATAAAGGCTATATTTTGTTGCAAAACATGATTTGATGGCTATGCTAATAATGAGAATCAACTTTTCTTTAGGAAAGCAGCTAAGGTATATATGCAAAACAAGATGAAAATTTATTATTTAAATTATGGTTTCCTGCTTGCTGATTTAAATCAATCTAGCCAGGTCAGGATCAAGGATCAATTACGCGCTCTCAAATTCAGGAATGTAAGTGCTGTGATTACCCACCAATTCAAACTGTATTTAAATTTTCTCATTTTACTGCTTTGAAGATTTTGGTATCTGATGTGGTACTCTAGTTAGCATAAAACAAATCTGACAGTTTAATAATAACAGAGCACCAGACCAGAAAACAAAGCATTTGGATTCTAGTCTTAGCTTTGCCATGCACTTCCTGTAAAATCGTAAGTCTCTACTCTCTGTATCCGCTTTCAGTTCTGTAGAATGGGGGTAATACATACCTATCTCCAGGGCTACCGAGACTTCATTAATGTTTATAAAGTACTTTGAAATCCTTGGATAGAAAATTGTATTTTCATAATTACTATTACATATCACCACAGAAAGCAAACATTTTATTGAATCAAACACTTAAGAGCTGCTGATGGCTCTATTTAGAAATAATCCTGCTTCTGTATAATCCCGTCTGTATGTCTCTTCTCTTGTTCTGTATTCTTAAAGACTCTGCATGAAAGCAGGATATTCTGAATTACTGCTCTTGCTGTTTCTATCCCCACGTCCATTCCATAATCCTGTTTGAAGTCACAACCATTTCCATAGCAACCAACTGACACTTTTTGTAAGGTTTTAAAAAACAAATTTGACTGACTTTGCATTTTTATATACTGTTTTCAAGAGAAGCATATAACCGAGTGAAGTTATAGCTTAGTTAAATGTTAAAGATGAACAGTTACAGAAGAATAAGGTAAATAACTAACCTGAAACTTTTCTAAGCTCCTTTTTGAAGGAGTTTATCAGGCTTCTTCTCTAGCACAAAAATTTGAATGACCTCTTTCAGTTTTAACAAGGTCTGAAACAGACTACAACCTCTCACACAGAAACTGAACAATTAGTCACTTCAGATTTTCAAACTTCCAAAGGACTTCTTAAAAATCAGGAAGGTTGTATATCTAGGAATAAAGAATGCAGGCTACATTTGCTTTTCAGGATACAGTCCATACTGTGACTCTGAAGAGGACTTAATGCACATCTGAATTTATTTAGCCCTGGTCTACACCATCGCGCAAGGGTGTGGATTTTCCAAACCCCTGACCGATGCAGTTACACTAATCTAATCCCTGGTGTAGACAGCACTCTGTCGAGGGGAGGACGTGATGAAGCAGAGAAACTGCCAGCCAGAAAAGCCAGGGTTTTAAAGAATGCCTTTGGGCCCAGCTAGCTCCACTCCACTGTATCTGAAGCCATTGCCAGGCCTGGAGGGGAGGGGGGTAAAAGAAGGGAGCATGGCTCAGTTCAGGGCTGACTGGTGAAGAGGCAGGAACTAGCTGTCTCCCTGCCTGAAGGGACAGAGAACCAGCTTGCCAGCCAGGGCAGCCACCTGGAGGTAAGCACTGGTTTCCCAGCTAAGGGAGACTGTGAAGAAATCTCCAGCATGGGAGATAACTGAGGAAAACCCCAGAGCGGTGGTTCTCAAACAATTTACCACTGATGGCCACATATGCAGCTCTCTCTGTGTTATGTGGGCTGCACCCACACTATATATATACTATCTGTATGGCCCTGAAAATGTCACATGGGCCACAGCTGTGTACCGATTGGGCTCCAAGTAGACCATGGACTGAGAACCAATGCCCCAGGGAGATTGTGGGCCTTGTCCTCACCAGCTGGTGGCTGCTATGCTCAAAGGAGCCTGGGACCACAGCAAGGCACAATCCAGACCCCTGGGCTGGGACCTGGTGGAGAGGGAGGGTCAAGGTCCCTCTCTCCCCAGCCTTAAAGGCTAAGGCCACACAGCCACAGGGAGCTGAGAGCCAGGCAGTCTCATCACTAGGCAGGCAGCCACCCAAGCCCGTAACAGAGGGCTTCTTCTGTCAACATAGCAACCACCTTTCAGGGAGGCATAAGTAGCATATACAGTAAGCACTGCAGCTGCAGTGCTGTAAATGTAGACTAGCCCTATGAGATCATAGTGAATAAGCAGCTCAACACTAGCTCCCAATCCAATGCTGTGGCTAAAAGGGCTAATCTATAACAGGAATATCAAGTAGGAGTAGGAAGGTGATGGCTTGGCTTTGTTTGTTTTTTTTAAACACCTTTTGGTAGCACCTGTCAGACCATTATTGGAATATCGTACACAGTTTTGATGTCACTTTAAAATAAATGTCTAAACTGGAAAAGGGTCACAGAAAAGCTAAAAGAATGAGTTTAGAAAATATCTTACAATGAGAAAATGAAGAAGCTCAATTTATTTAGTTCATTGAAAGCAAGGTTAAAAGGTTCTTGATGATGCTCTACTCCTGGGGGAATTCTGCGCCACTGCAAAATGCAGAATTTACACAGAATCAATATTCTGTGCAGAATTTCATTTCTCCCCGCAGAACTGGTGCTGCACAGCTGCTGGCTGCCACGAGGGGCTCCTGTATCAAAAGAACCCAGCTCTCCATCTTGCAAAAACAGGACACTGCTGGGGAGAGGGGAGGGGCAGCTGGAGGATACCAGGCAATTGCAGTTCCTAGCACTTCCTGAAAGAAGGAGGTGATATGCAGGAAACTCTGTAAAAGCCCAGGACCCAGCATCAAGCTGTTTCTCTGTGGATCCATGGGCTCTGGAGGGTAGGGGGTATGGGGGTCTGAGACTGGAGGGACAGTTTTCTCCTCTGAGATGTGCCCAACTGGCAAATGTGACACACCCAGGCTGAGGCACCCAACAAAAGCATAACAGAGAAACAGGAACTGGGTTGTTGCAGGGGTTGTTTTTTTTAAGCTCGCTACTCCTGGGGGAATCTTTTTTGTTGTCTGTATTGTCACAGACATACTTGCTGACATATTTTGAAATAAATTACCACAATAATTGACATTGGTGTTAAAAATTGTGTTATTCTGACAAATAAAATACACGGAATTTTGCAGAATCTTTTTTTTTTTTTTTGGCACTGAATTCTCCTAGGAGTAATACTCTAATTACTCGGAGTGGGAAATGATACTGGAAGACTATTTAGCCTGCAAAGACATAGAAGAATCCAATGGCACTAAGTTAAAACATTCAAACTGAAAATAAACTTTAACAGCATGGGTAATTAGCCAATGGAACAGATTACCAAGAGGTGGGGTAAATTTATCCATTACTTGGAGCCTTTAAATCAAGAATGGATGTCTTTCTAAAATGTTAAACCACAAATTATTGCGCTAGACACAAAAGGTATTAGGTAATCTGTAGCTCAAATTAACAGATCATGATGGTACCTTCAAACCTTAATCGAAGGAATTTGCTCTCAATTTTGAATGAGTATTGAATCATCAAGTAAAGTGCTGGGGTTGTTACAAAAAAATTTAAAAGCCCCTGAAGACTTTTGTACCAAAGGATCTAATAAGATTATTTTCTAACCAATTAACATTTCTAAAATATTCAGAATGATTACGAACCCACCATCCTAGAGTTTTCTAGCAAAGGAGACAAGCTTTATAATTTTTGATGTGAAATAATAAACATCAAATCTTACTCCACCACCCATTAGAAATTACTTCAATGCAGTAGCAGACAGATAGGCAGTGCACATGTGGCTGCATCTCAGTTTAGAATTGAGACCTTATCATAATACTAACTTTGAAAAGAAACTACACACACTTTGCTCAGCAACAATCTGTTTACCGTTTTAGCTTTAAGAAGTTGAACTCTAGCAAACACCCTTCACCCCTTTGCCTCCCTCTGTTAACCCCTTTGCCTCTTTTCCTCATATTCATAGGAAATGTAATCTCTGCAATAACGTGGCTACCACTAAATCTAGGGCATCCCATTATAGGAGGACTAGAATATCAATGTGTTTTTCTTAATGTTTTCAAAAATCTGGTAGCATAACTTGGTGAATTTCTCTGTAGTTGCTTTATCAGCTTTTGCGTGTTGTAACGTGGTAGTATAAATAACACTTCATTTGTTAAAGGGAATAAGTTGTCTAGGCCCAATGTTTCATTGTTTAAAATAATATATTCAATTTTTTTACTGTAAGAAATGACTCAATTCAACATACCCTAGTAGTATTTGCAACCTAAACTTTGTGCTACTTTATTGTGTGAGAATATGACATGGTCTCGTCTATGTTGTCATCCTGGACAATTCTAAATAATGAAATGTAAACTAGCCGTTAAGGACTATCTATAACAAGGATCAGCAACCTCTGGCACGCAGCCCACTAGGGCCGGTTTATTTACCTGCTGCGTCCGCAGGTTCAGCCAATCGCGGCTCCCACTGGCTGCAGTTCACCGTCCCAGGCCAATGGGGGTGGCAGGAAGCAGCACAGGCCGAGGGACGTGCTGGCCGCCACTTCCCGCTGTCCCCATTGGCCTGGAGCGGCGAACCGCAGCCGTGGGAGCTGTGATCAGCCGAACCTGTGCACATGGCAAGTAAACAAACCAGCACAGCCCCCCAGGGTCCTTACCAAAGGTTGCCAATTCCTGATCTATAATGTTGGTAAAACTGATGGGGAAAACTAAAGATATAATATGATATCTCAAGACCCATTATTAGTGTAAAAACACGGTAAGCCTCAAAGTTACAAGGCACAACTGCTTTGTACAGAAGTCATGTTAACAACGAATTAGAAAATTCTGAGAATGAAACACAGAAAAGTTTTGTTAATAATATTGTTGTGGTACTTTGAGCAGTCAAGCATCATGATGTAGTTATTTTATATTTTCCACTTCTGAGTCAAAATAGGCTTAAACCAGTTTAGCTCCAGGTCAGCATATCCTCAACTTTACACAAACTAAGAGTTTAAAATCTCAGAATTTTAAATCCTAGCATTCTTTATCATTATTTTAAGAACAGAAGGACTAAAAGTGATTTTAAATAAACGAAGGTGATGACAAAAAGATATTCTCCTTTGAGTATTGTCCGTAGGAAACCCAACTCTTTAGAAATAGAGGATTATTACTTATAAAGTGACATATCGTCATTCTCTCTGAATTGTGCAGCTCTTACAGTAACAACCAAATTACTTCAACAAAGACGAATATTTCTTTTTTCCCAATTTTATTGTGGATGTGACACTACTTTCTGTAATCAGCTTTACCAGTCACTTCTTTTTCACTACCCCATGCAGTCCCCCAGCAGCACTTTTCAACTTTTAAAAACAGAGCCTAATGCCACACATTGGGTAGCGGCAATTGGCACAAGCACATAATTACAAACATGTTTTTTTAATTAGATTTCAAACTGAGAGTCCATTTGTAATTGCTCTCCTAAACTGGACATCCTTGACATAAGACTTAGCCAGTAAGTCAAGAGTAATGCTGTGTAAATGTATGAGTTGAGCTCTAGCTAACAACCTTCAGTTTGACACCTTGGCCAAGTCTTTTGAAGTGGCTTTCAATCAAGTTGCATATGCTCTGGTCCCTCTAGGTCAAAACAAGATTGAATACAACACTGAATACATTTAGACTGCTTTTGAGTAGAGTATGCCACAGGATATACAACCATAGGTGTCACAGTGTGTGATACTTAAAAACAGAGCTAGTAGAAAACCTTCCAACGGGAAACTTCTTAGTTGGAAAATGCTGATTCAACAAAATCTAAACATTTCACACACATACTGATTGTCAATTTTCTCTGCCTCCAGCATTTATAAAGGTGTTAAATATATAAACAAGTGTTTTTAATTTATAACGGGGGGTCACACTCAGAGGCTTACTATATGAAAGTGGTCACCAGTACAATAGTTTGAGAAACACTGCTCCAAACGCCCTAGTATAAAAGGGAGCAGCTCAGCTCAGTTGTGGCTAACTGCCAGGAAAGAAGGAGGCATGCCACTGGCTCCAGCCAAGGATCAACCGAAGCCCGAGGCCATGGGAGCTCGAGACAGCGCAACCCAGGCAGATACCAAGCTACCCCTGGAGGCCCCACAGAGTCCGGAGTTGCCGGGGACTGCAGAGATGCCCAGACTACAGAAGTGGGAATTATGGTAGGAAGCAGCCCAGGGGAATTAGATAGTGGCCTGGTTAGTGAACTGGAATTTGGAGTCAGCATGTTTTGGTTGGAAACTTCCCACTCCCCCACCTCCCCATTCAGTGGCACATGCTCCTGCCACTGCCACAGCCCTGGGCTTGGGTCCAATGGAGAGAGAAGGCCTGGACCCCTCTACCTAGGCATATCCCCCTCCCTTTTTGTGCATGGTGGCCCCGTTCCCCACTGAGCCTCACTATCCTGCTACCAGGGACAAATGTACCGACTTTGGCCACTAGGCCTTATTGCCCTGCTAAGAGGAGTGAATACTGCCCTGACAACTGAAGCAAATATATGAACCCTGGCCATTGGGCCACACTGTCCAGCTATTAGGCGAGAGTACACCTACTTTGGCCTTGAGGCCTCACTGTCCTGCTAAGAAGGGCGAGTATATTGACTCAGACTAAGGAGGCGTAGATGTAAGTTAAGCACCTCCCACCTCTATGCCCTAAGACAGATGGAGTGCACTCAGCCCGCACTGGACGGGATCTACTCCAATCCTGTCACGCTGACAAAACACTTAATTTTCACTTGTTAGTGCATTAGAAGAGCTATTTTTGCAATATTTTGTTTTGCTAACAATTCCACAGTTTCAGTGTTGTCCCATTTGGGAAAAAGAAATTTCAAAATCTTGGTATTTCCTATGGGATGGAAATTCCAAATGTTGACCACCTATACTTACAAATGGGCTTAGTCTTCTCAAAACAGAGGTTCTTAAACTGGTCTTTGGACCATTCATGATGGTCTCTGGAGGGCTACTACTTCCATAGTTCCACCTGTTTCTGGGACTGGGGCAAAGCCTTTGATGGTCAAAAAGAAATTATGTGACAATCCCTCATCTTGAGTGTTGAGATCAGTGAGAGAAAATAGTTTCTTCCTGCCACTGCTATGCAGAGGATTTTGAGCTCTCATCCCAAGAGTGATCTCTGTAGGAAATACCGAGAAATGTAGATTTCTTCTCTACACTTCTTTCTGGGAATACTGACCGGGAAAATATAATTCATTCAAAGTACTACAGTAACTCCTCACTTAATGTTGTAGTTCTGTTCCTGAAAAATGCACTTTAAGTGAAACGACGTTAAGCGAATCCAATTCCCCCATACGAATGAATGTAAATGGGGCGGGGGTTAAGTTCCAGGGAATTTTTTTTTTGCCATACAGTACAGTACTATAGTTGGGAGGTGCCCCTGCCTTCCCCCACACAGGCACAGCCCACTGGCACTGGAGATGAGACAGGCAAGGAGGCTGAAGGTGCTGCAGGCTAGGAGAAACGTTGCACAGCAGCAGTGGCAGCGGCAGCTTCCTCTACTCAGCAAGCACCGGGGCAGGGTGCTCAACCCTTGGCCCGCCCATGCCACCCCTCCCCCCAAACCCCCACCTTTAACCCACCTCTTCTCCCCCCCCACCTCCCCCTTTACTCCACACACCGCATCCTCGCTCCTCCCCCCTCCCTCCCCTGCCTCCGTCAATCAGCTGGTTTGCAGCGTTTGGGAGGCAGGGTGAGCCTTTGCGCCAAGTCCTCGCTCCTCCCACCTCCCTCCTGAATGCTGCAAGCCAGCTGATTGCCACAGACAGGAGGCTGGGAGAGGAGGAGAAAGGCGCTGATTTGCGAGGTCTGCTGAGGGGGGACGGGGGGCATTGGGGAGCTGATGGGGGGCTGCCAGCTGTGGACAAAACAGGCAGCCAAACGACATTATAGCAAAGCATTGCACAACTTTAAATGGAGCATGTTCTATAACTGAACAGGGACGTAAGATTGAAACAATGTTAAGCGAGAGGACGTTAAGTGGGGAGTTACTGTACCTAATTCACCTCCCATGGCATTGTGTTGAAATCTTTGTTATTCAGCTGGCTCTACTGCAGTCTACATTAAAAAAAAAAGAAAATCCCATGTGGTGTAGGAAGTAGTTCTATTTTTAACAAACCCAGAAGAATGTATATTAAAACAGCTAAGGAAAACAGCATTTGTATTACATACTGCTACATTTATTAGTTTTTAATAACAGGGTTTAGGTAGTAACAGATCCCATGACATGCAGTGAGAAAAAAAACTACCTGACTAGTAAAGGATCAAAACCTTACAACAACACCTTAATCAGATTATAGATTATGTTTGTCTAGACTGATCTTTACTTGTAGTTTTACTTTTTTTTGTAATATCATTTCTCAAACAGTGAGGCCAGCTTCCATCCTGCAAGGTTATTTAGATAATGAATGAGAAAATGAGCCCAAATCAATCCTTTAACTTTTTACAGGGCATTAGTCTAACCTCAACATGGTTGAAAGGAACATTTCTGAGAAAACAGCAATTAAAACTGTTGCCCTTAGTATCGATACTAGTTATGTCCATAAACCACTCACATTCAGAATGGTCCTTAAGCAATGCCTTTGTTTCTCCTCTCCCACATGCCCACCCACTAAACACTTGACCAGCAGCATTCTGGGGCAGGGATCATCTTGTTATGGTATATATACACAAAGTACATAGCATGATGGAGCCATTATCACTAATTGAGGGCTCCTTACTGCTACTGTAATACAAATGGGATATTTAGAACAAAAAACTACTTCACATTAACAATCCAATTTTAATAGCTTTCCTTCAATTAATAGTTCAGTTTCCAATCCCAGGAAAAAGTAGGAGACAGATGGTAAGAAATCCAAGGATATGCAAACAAGATATAGGAGAAGGGCAAAAAGTTTAGTCTGACTGCTGCCTATTTAAATTATCACTACTCCTATGACAGGGATGGTTGGCATTAGACACTTGTAGCTTAACTTTTGGAAACAGACTAATTTTGGGGTCACAACTGAATTGACCTTTAGTATAGATATTGAAGCTTCTACTTGCAACATTTTCCCTAACAAGTGTGGGGCCATAAGCCATCAAATTTTGCAGAATTTTAAACTTTAATGAAAGCTTAACCTTTACATTAGGAAGGGTTATCTTCACAACTACAAACTGATACACTGATCTTCCTGATCTTATAGGCAGAGCATCTGTCCTTTTCTAAGCATCAGAAGTGGACTGAAATTAAGAGGATTCTTATCTGTTCCACAGCTCCTATTCATAACCCTGTGGGCAGCAGTGAAATGGATAATCATCTTAATTTACCCTGCTGGGTAAAAGATATGAGTAGATCCATGAGATTCAGATGTCTTCCACATACCTCAGAGCAGCCTGCTGGATCTGGGAGGGGGAAAGAAACAAAAGTCCTCCCAGCTAGATATGGTACCATTTATTTTGTGGCACCCACTTCTGTTTACCATAGATAGACCCAATACTACACTTTACTCCTGACTCGCAGCAACTCCCAGGGTTACAGAAATTACTCTTCTCAGAACACAGTATCAATCAGTGACCTATATAAGAAACCAGGATGAGATCACTAAACTTTTTCAAACTGGATTTTATCAGAATTTGAAGGAAGACTTCCAGCAGTGACAGGATGTGTAATTGCAATGCACCCCTGCTTTGCCTAGATTAATGGAAATATCTGCCAGTACTATGTCTCATGAGGAAAACATACATGGATCGTCAGGCTCCATAATTGTAAACAGAGATACCTGGATCTAATTCAATTTTGATAAGGCCACCTTTAGAAAGCAGTAGTCTTAGTTTGGGGAAAGGGTGTGGTTTTTTGTTTGTTCGTTTATTTTAATCTACAGCACTCAAGAATCCCTCTGGGGTTTAGTACACAAGTCGCTCAACTCCATCAGAATGTAGGTGGCTTTGCACATGCATACTGGAAGAAGTTTAGGTACCTCCATGACTTTACCAGTGGAAACTTACACACCTACAGGGTTAGGAAACCACTGAGCAGTAGTTGTCTAAATGCTAGTGGTACCTAAATAGTAGACTTTTAGGCACCTAAAGTAAAAGTCAGGCACCTAAGTCACCCTCATGAATCTAGCCCTTAGTGTCCATTTAAACTGTGCCTTGGGGGCTTATGAAGACGGGCTTCAAAAAGTGAACTGAACGCAACCAATAAAGTGATGTCTCAGTCTATAGCTAGTCTGAAACAACAGAGACGTGAACTGTTCCTATTCAACTAAATTGAGTTCTACTATTTAAAAATTGCTGTTGGGATTCAGTATTAACCATTTCACTGATTATTTTAGCGGAATACCATTCTAATTAGACTTATGCCATTAGTGGACATAGTGGCAGATAGTGCAAAGGGGTCTGTGGTGGGTGGAGTGAGGAATTCAAACCCACTCCTCTCAAATTTAATATCAGCTCTGCCCTAAAGAGGAAGAGATGCACAGCATCCAAAGCCTGACTGGCTCCTGGATACCAAAAGCAAATCATATGCCTTTTTGGGTCCAAAAAGCACGAACTGTCCATTGATCTGATATCAAAACCTCTAGCTTTCACAACAGCTCCTACAATGCAATTATTCCTTGTCAATACAAATCTGAAGCAAACTGAAAATGTACACTTTGGAGGTAGTATAAAGAAATGAATTTATATTCCAAATATCTCACTGATTTGAGCGTAGGTGTAAAAAGAGAGGAATCAGGGGAAACATAATTCTAGAAGCCAGGCCACATAATTTAAGTCTATGCATACTACAGAGGAAATGGGGGTCTGCTTTTTATTCTACAGTACATAGGAACTTCTGCATGTACAGCTATTCAGACGATCCTGCCTCCCAGGAGCTGGCAAATGAAGTAATCCAAAGCAACTTGTTTCAGATGTTTTATACAATTCAGTCACCCAGAATCCCTCAGTTTCTTTGGTTCTGAGTGCTGCACCAGTGTACATCATGATTGTCTGCTGGGGTCTATGCCTCCTGGCAGCCATTTCCAGGGAGTGGCTATGATGGTGTACACACACACACACACACACACACACACACACACACACACACACACACACACACACACACACACACACACACACACACACACAATTTTAACTTACTGAGAAGGCCCCCGTTTCCTAGTGCTGAAGCTATTCTGCAACACTCAAGTATTTCTTACAACTCCTCAAGCTTTGAATTTTCCCAGAATCGCTACAGTGAGGAGCTCTGCCCAAAGACTGTTTTAACTTGTGGCTAAAGGGTTAAATTATTCCAGCAAGGAAAAATACCAGCTTCCAATGAGCAGATAATCTGCCTTCTTAATAATAAAATCACTCCATGCTCTGAGAGAGGATTAAAGTAGTATAATGTTGCAATGATTTATGGGAAGAGAAGAGAGTTAAGGGATACAGTTAACATAAAAAATAAAGGTGTGGAGGGGAAATCAAGCAACACCTAAGATTACGATAATTGAAAGAGCAAACAATCTCTCTAGTTTTACTTGGCACAACTGACATAGTCAATTCCACTGTTTTCCCCTGTATAGCTGAAATTCTGTTTTGTCATAAAAAGTTTTACAAGAGTCATTTCTAGAGAACCTCAGCTAGCTACAAGAAAAACGCAACATTCCCATGATAGGTGAGTTAATAAAATAATCATCCTTAACACAGCAATATAGGCAACTTGTAGATGCTGCTATTGTAATTTATATTCCAAATATCTCACTGATTTGAGTGTAGGTGTAAAAAGAGAGGAATCAGGGGAAACATAATTCTAGAAGCCAGGCCACATAATTTAAGTCTATGCATACTACAGAGGAAATGGGGGTCTGAGGCCCCAAAATTATGAATTATTATTATTTAAGAATTGTGCATCAAGGCTTTAAAAAAATTAAAGAGAGAGGGCTGAGAGAAAAATACCCTCAAAGTCTAAGGGAGTTTCTGTCACCTTTTACAAGAGTGTACTGTTGGCGCAGCTGATGAGTCTTTCTTTTTTTTCCCTTGTCTGTGAATGAATTAAAATATAGATATCAAATACTAAGATACTATATTATGTTGCCAGATACAGTAGTTGGAAAATTTAAGGAACCAAACTGAACCAAAGATTGTGATTAAATGATGTTACATGTGTAAAACAGAAGTAGACTATAAGTGATACGGCTTTGGGGAAAATATTATAAACTTTAATAACAGGGTTTACCGCAGGGGCAATCCTGTTAGAGAAAGACAAGGGTTGCATTCATAGTGATTTTAGTTTAGCAATAAAGTGAAGAAATGAGGTATTTGCGATCAAACATCTTATGCTTTCAAATTAGTGAAGTACATCCGTGCTGAAAAGGCAATAAATAAATTCATCTGTAACCAAATAGTGTTTATAAAGACACTTAATCACAGAATAATCAGAATATGTAATTGTTTATTTGATCAATAAGACACAGCTCAGCCATACAAACAAAGGTCCCATCATTGTTCTTAAAATAAGGAGAACAGAAATGGAAGATTTATACATCTGTTCCAGCCTGCTGGAAAACAGTCGTTCTTGAAGAGACTTTTCATATTCACTTTATATTGTAAAACAAGTCCAAAAAGCATCAAAGAATGTGGAAGGACTTTGTATAAACTATGACCTTTAAACTGAACATTTCAGCCACTAGCAGAGCAACTTGAGCAAACATAGCCTGCGAAGTTGGCCAAGGGATGCATGGCAAAATGACCCATGAAAAGCAACTTGCAGAGGTAAGTTGCTGACCAAATCAAACCAGCTGGTATTTGGTGTATGTCCCAAGATAGGCTGTAGCTGATAGTACAGCCTAATTTATCTTATGAAAGCTGGTATGACAAGACGTTTTGCATCAAGAGAGTGGAAAACTCCAGTCCCAGCTGCAAGAACTCAAAGATGATGCCTCATTCCCCAAACGAATGGTGAGAGGACAACTCTCATTTTGAATCTTTGGCAGAAGTATGGGCACCTTCTGATTTGTCCACATCAGCATTTCTGAGAACCATCACCAAAAGAAATGGAATAAAATGGCCTGCCTGCTTCAGCACATTGCTTCCCGAAAACTGAGGACACCTATAAAAGAGAAGATGAGGCCCTGGGTCAGCCACCTGGGAGTCCTCCTGGTGATATGGAGTATCTTCTCAGATAGGCACCTTTAACTATCTCTTTCTATTTTACAGGAATTTATGTTGCCTACTTGCACACTGGGAAAATACTGTAATTGTTTCCGTCCTTTGCTCCATCCTCATTTGTAGTCTCAATTCCTGCTGTGAACAGTAACAGCTGAAAGCTGATGACAGAGCAAAAATCTGGCAATAAGCAACAGACTTTCTCTTGTGTCATGTCCCAAACCAGTCACTTGACTACTTCCTGAAACTGCATACCTGATAAGTAAGGAAGCATACATGCTTCTGTATCTGCTTTAAAGATTGCCACAGAGTAAGCATATATTCTTCTTTTGTAACAGGTTAACTACGACTGTGAAACACTGTGGTTTCATGCTATCTTTCAAGTTCTAGGTGTGTATAGGCATAAAATGAGGCCATGTGTGCAAGTCTCGAACTGCACTCAGTATATACAGTTTGTCTTAAATGTAGGTCCTTATGCTGGACAGTTAAGAGTGTTTAATCAGATCCTAGGGCTAATATAATTCATTGGGAAGTAAGTTAAAAGGGTTGACTACTATAAATTAATTAGGAAGGAGACCTTGGTGAACTGGCATGGAAGTAATTGATCAAATTGCCTTATGTTTTAGCTATGGCTGGCTTTTCCTCCACTGTGTTAGCAACACTCGAATCGATAACCAGCTAGCACAAGTGAGGCCCTATTCTGAGTGACTCAGTCTAATATCTGAACAAAATCACCTTTCCAGGACAATGGTTGATTATAAAGTGTTATTTTCTACTGTGGTTGTGTTGTGAAAACCTGGATGGCTATCGTATCAACCAATTTTCTAGTTTATGCTAGCAAAATCATAGCTCAATACTATTTTTGCCTTCTTATGCCTTATATTAGTACACCTCTACCTTGATATAACATGACCTGATATAACATGAATTCGGATATAACGCGGTAAAGCAGCACTCTGGAGGTGGGGGGGCGGGGCTGCACGCTTCGGTCGATCAAAGCAAGTTCAGTATAACAGGGTTTGACCTATAATGCGATAAGATTTTCTAGCTCCTGAGGACAACCTTATATTGGGGTAGAGGTGTAGTTGATGGGGTAATTAATAAAATAAAATTTTAATATAATTTTATAGAGTCCTTTTGTTTAGTTAAGCATCAAAATTCAAAGAACCCTAAGAAAGATAGTACAAGTAATCAGTTAATTAGTTTGCTTAACTAAGGTTTGTTTTATACCCTATCTTTCTTACAGTACTACAGGAAAGTCGTTATTAGTGTGCTGGAATTTTAGAGACTAAATTTTATGATCAATAGGCTTGCACAACTACAAAAGGTAATTAATTTTATACTTCAGGATGTAAGATAGCCACCTGAAAGCACAACTTCTCACCCCCGCTGGAGCACTGTATGATTGGTCAGTTAAGTAAACGACAGGGGGCTTTGCAGCCCTTTAAAACATATGTATTGGTCACTACCAGGAAGCAGATTACCAGGCTAGATGGACCACTGATCTTATTGGGCAATCCATATGTACTTTATAATAAAGAGACACTAGCAGGCAGAAGAGGATGCAGGCTGTAATTCCTTTGGTACTGAAACATTTCCACGTAAAGTTTCCAGAGATTAATCCCACTTGCAGATGGGATTCAATATCCTTCAAATTAAAACTGCAAAGGAAAGAATGTGCTGAAGTCATAATTAAAGTATCCAGCTACAGAGTAAGGCATGGAAATCCCAAAAAATCTGCTTGTATGGGGCAGAACCTAGGGATGTGCTGAATTAGGTATAACAAAGTTCAGTTCTGTCAACACTCCTCCACATTTCTATAAAGACTGCAATGGCTCCTTAAGGTTTTTATTTTTGTTTTTTAATTATTGTTGTTATTATTAGCATACAGACTGAATAGATAAAATGTATAAACAGAGGCTTGACAATGACGCCTAATCTGGGACAGTTTAAGCTTCTCAATCATTGTTTTTTACACTAGAAAATAGAAGAAATGTTTGATAGACAAACACTCAGAACAGCCAAGTGAATATTTGACATTGAGTAATCTCATGTATTGTGGGGCAACAAGTTCTACGGGGGGGAGGGGTTTACTCATTAGTTCATTTTCAAACAAGGTGATTTTAAAAAATAAATCTTATGTATTTTCACTAAACTGAAATCATGGATATATAAAGTATGTTTAAAAAAATAAATTACTTCCTTAACTGCAAGCAGTCTTAATCCCATAAGCCTTATTGGTTAAATAATTACACAGATGCCACTAGTGTAGAGCACAATTATAAAATAATTCTGTGCTAGTTAGGGTTATATTCTTAAGGACCCCATATTTGCTTCACAAGCACTAGCAGCAATTTATATCGTGGTCAAAAAAGAGGATCTAACTCACTGTACTAAGTGCATTTGTAGTGTACTTGCCTGCTATAAATAATTGGCTTACGTGAAATCAGTAAATGTATGCATAAATATCTACTCTAGGCAATCAATATTTAAATCTCTTGATAAAAAGTCTGAGATTTGTGCATAGGCTAAAACATCTGAACCCATGAATGCACAATTCAGTTCCTGCTTAAAAGGTCTAATAGGCAAAATAAGCAGAAATTGATAAAATGTGATTGGAACTCAAAGATAGTATTCCATCTGCAAGTACGGGCCACGTGCATTCACTTGAGCAGTGGCTGATGCCCAGCAGTTGCATTGTGAACTATGGATTGATTTGCCACTATCTCTAGCTTTCTGCAGAAACACTCCACTACACCTCACTGTGACTACCACATAGCTACTTTTCCAAAGCTCCAGCAAAACACTTCTTGCTGAGCAGGGAGTGACTGCTGAACATTTACTAAGAACGGAGGCCAGCGTGAAGGACAAGAGCACACAGGAGTTCAGTCTGGCGGGGGGAAAACCTCTTATCAAGGAATGTTATTCTCTTTGCAAGTTACGGTATAGTACAGTGGCTCTCAACCTTTTTTGTACTGGAAGCCCTGTGGTCATCATCTCATCTAGCTACCTCCCAATCCTCCACATTTTGCAATATGGGAAGGCCAGCTTAGTCATGTTTCTAAATACTTTAGTTCAGTTACAGTGCACTAAGTAAGATTTCTTATTAGGATGGTACTAAACAATTTCCCTTGGCTCCCCAAGGCCTTTGGAAATCTCTCAGAAGCCACTGTTTCTCAGTTGTACTAGGCACTGAGAAAGAGGTACCCAGAGGACAGCACAACTGCAAGTGTACCCACAGAAATAGCTGCCTAGCTTTCAAAGGGTTAAATGGAAAGGCACAAGAGAAGCATGTTTTACTCAGATACACAGGCAACAAAAGCAGCAGCAGTGCAAGCTCATGAACTGTAACTTGCCTATATTCTTCACCACTGTCCCGGAGATGAGTAGTTCAAAGTATATGTTTATTCTGACTTTAGCTTTCCTCAAAAAATTGCTAGATTGCCAGTCATATTTCCACAAAAGGTGAATAACTTTTGGTCAATACAGAACTGGGGACCGTAGAGGCTGAAGGGCTCCATAGCCCTTTAAGTCCACATATGTTTAAATTCTAAATTTTCATTATTCAAATACTTGTCTCACATGGATGGCATTAAAATACTTATACAACTGTATAAGAAGAGTCCAAAATGCTGTGTACTTTCAAGCTGCAGCTGAATATGAAAACTCAGGTATCCGTGGAAAACATGCATGATAGTAAGGCCTTGTCTAAACTACCAAGTTTTGTTGACAAAAGTTATGCTACTTTAATTAAACCGCTGTTGCACATCCACACTATGCTCCTTGTGTTGGCAGAGCGCATCCACACTAGCAGCTCTTGCATTGACACACAGAGCAGTGCACTGTGGGTATTTATCCCACTGTGCAAGTGGTCGCAGAATGCTTTTGGGAGGGGTTTGCAATGCCTCATGGGGCAGGTACAGCATCACAATGAGCAGGTTTCTCAATCCCATAATTCCATGGGCATCCTACTAGATTGCCAGTAGCTTTTCAACTGAAGTTTGGAGGGGGGAACAGCATGCGACAGGGAGTGTGTGTTAGGGGGGCGGTGTATGTGACAGAGACAGAGTGTGTGTTGAGGAAGTGTGTGTGTTGGAGGAGAGTGTGTTGGCATGCTGTCTCTAAGTTTAGACAGCAGCCTGAACAACCAATCCTGAGGGAGGGGGCACCCCTCCACATCAGTCCCCATCTCTGTACAGCACAATAGTCTCTCCCCGCCCCGCAGCAGCCCACTATGTCTGCCTGCCCATGGTTCTGTGATTTCCTCCCACCGCCTTCTCAGCTGCTGGGAGCAGCTTCCTCAGCAGCTCTGGGAGCTCTCCAGGCTGAGGAATGTCAAAGCCAGGAGTTTGAAAGAGGAGAGGCAGGGCGGCTGAGTTGAAAACAGTAAGCAGAGCGGTGAACAGTATTTTGGGATACTGGGGGAGGCAGTTATGGCGACATAACGAACAGCAACATCTACACGGACATTTTGTCGCTTTAACTTTGTCACAAAAAGCTTTATGCCTCTCGTTGCGGTGGTTTTATTTTGCCATCAGAAGTAGCTTTGTAGTGTGTACACCTCCACTGTTTGGTCGGCAAAAGTTGTCTTTTGCCGACCAAACTGTGTAGTGTAGAAAATGCCGAAGTTTTCAGTAAAGACATTTAAAAAGCAATTTGTGGGATGACCAACAGACTTGCCCCCTATCTTCCCACAAAAAGGTCACACAGCTTTTCCAAGTCTGAACCTTGGAAAGGTTGTCTCATTTAACTGTAAACATTAGCTATATGTATTCTGTGCTGCTATCAGCACATTGTGTAAAAATTCACGTTTTCTTCTCTATGGCTTTAAAATATAGTGCAAAAAAATTGTATCTTTTTAAAATGTACAAATGTAGCACACAGCATTTTGCACAGTCCTACACCACACAAAAAAACAGCAATATATACAGTAATCATGTTCTCAGATTATAAAAGCTACTGATTGTCCAGTTAAAAATGTTTAACTGAGGATAAGTATCATATATTTAGTGTTGCAGCTTCTATTATTAAATTAGGTAGTATCTTCTGTACACTAGTTACCCTGCATGTAAAAATACTGCTCCAAATATATCTGATACCAATATTGAGAACAAACGAAAACTAATCTACTTTCTTCCTAGACTCATATACTGGTAATTGCAACAGATTGACAATATCCTGTAATATCCAGAACAAACCTTGAGGACTTAAGATAATGTTTACTGAATTAAATTGAAACTTACTGAATTAGGGTTAATAAATTTGGGGTACATTGTATTAAAAATGCAACTGTGTACATGTTGTTATAGTACTGTATGCACCTTCTTTAGTAGGGATGGGGTGCTAATGTACTTCCTCCCTTATCATCCCTTTGAAGCCACGCCTTGGAAAAGCTACATAAATACTAAGTAAAATTAGATTCTCCGGGGACCAACAAACAAAGATAGGGATTTTTGGGTGAATACCCTGGTTTTAAACTGACTCAGGGCCTTCATCCTGATCCGGTAAATGGACAGAACCCTGGTCCACAGAGGGCCCCAACCCTTAGAGTAGAGTTGGAGGGACTGGGCCTACTGAGATTTTGTAAGACTGGGGGCTTGTTCTCAGCTGACGCTGTCACAAATTGGTAACCACAAGGGATCCCTTGGGTTGGGGGGCTGAAGCACTGCTTCTGCCAGAATCCATGTTAGGATGAAAGTAAGCTTATTAGCACACGTGTAGGTTCTTTTATTGGCTGTAATATGTTTTCTTTGCAGTGCTTTTTTACCTTTAGAATAAAATAGGTTTGCATAAGAAGTGTGTGGTAGTTACAACTGCAGCGATTAAACCTGTAAACCGTCTCTAAAGCAAGCAGGCGTGCGTGGACAGCCTGTCTTGGCTGGGAATGACACAGTGAAGGCGGGGATTTGTGCAGCCTGGAAATTCTCTCTCTCAGTCAGAAAGGAGAAAGATGCTGGTCTCTGCCCAAGGAACGCAACTGCTGGGGAGGTGAAGTCTGAGAGTGAGTGCCCTTGCTGGACCACTGAGGGAAAATACAGAAGCACTGGCCCTGAACTGTGATAGTAACAAACTTTTCTCAGTTAAAGCAGACCTCTCTCCCTGCCACCCCACAAACTAGCCTAGGCTACCTTGGAGCTTCTGTATCTCAGTTTCTACTAAATGATTAAATATTAAAGACATGGATTTTCAAATTATACACTTGTTGTATGATATAAGGTGGCTGACATTTCAGCTATGAAAGAAGTCAAATTCTATCCAGTCTAAGATATTCAGACATGTTCTGTAAAGCAGTGTTTGCTTTTCTTTCTGCGTAATTATGCAAGCATGAGGAAATTGAAAAGTGACCAGAGGTTGGTTAGTAAGGGGAGCATTTCTTTTAAAAGGAGTGGTTTCTTGCAAACCAAAAACCAATTCTGGAGAAAAATACACCACAAGTCTTACCTGTTCTCCTACTTTTTCACACGAGCAGTCCCCAACTAGTAGTGCTTCTGTACCACCCCAGCACTTATGCTACCGCCCACACAGCTGACTAGAAAATGAAAGGTCACTAAATTCCTTAACTAGTTTCCAGAATGTAGTATGAGCATAAGAGCAGTTGACTTTCGGCTGACTTGTGCTGCAGGATGGAAATTAGTTACTAAAAGTTTAGAAGACATATTTCACTTTAGTCCATCAGTGTACATAACACAATGGACTGGAGTAGCAGACTTGCTTTTGGCAGTATAGTCATAGTATAAACATGCACCAGTGACCTCTGTCGGAGAGATAGATAGGTCACTGTGAAATGATGGTTGTTGAAACCAATATGTAAATTTAGAATGAAGATGTTTAAAAAACACATTCTGTCCGTCGCATACCTTTGTCAGTTTTGAATGAGCACCCCACAAGACCTGAGGCTATGGAATACAAATATATCTACAACTATGCAAAACTGTAATTTAGGCTGGCATATTAAAGCTCCAATTTTAAAGGTCAAGGAGATACTAACATTTAAATAGGCATTTTTCAACATTTTCTTTTGTTACAACCACATTAGATCTAACCCCATTTATCCAATCTAACTGGGACCAGGGCCAGATCGGATAATCAAAAATTCGGATAATCCGGAGAATGGGACAATGCAAGGCTGCAGCACTGTCTAGTGGCCATAGCAGAGATCATCCGCTTCTGGACCTGTGTTGCTGGTTGTTTGGTTAATACGGAGAGTTGGATAAAAGAGGGTCAGATAAATGGGATTCTATTGTACTTGGTTCACAATGCAACTCTAAGTTTCTATAATATTGACTACTTCTATTAATAGACAGCTAGTCAGCATGAAGTACATTTCCAAGCCACAGTGAGAAATTTTATATTAAGTGCTCTCACTAACAAAAGGTAAAGGAAAATACTTTCATAAACACTTTTTAAATATCTAACTATAGTACTCAAGTTCCAATTAAATATCTGCAGCCCTAACCTTTAGATTAAAAAAACAAACAAAAAAAAAGTACACCTCATGTTATAGGTCTTTTTTGTAAAGTTAATCCCGACTTTAATATTTTTTTAAGATACAAAGCTTATAGACTGCTTTTCAACAATTGTGTTATATAAAACTAGTTGTTGGAACATAATTACTTCGTAAATAGGTAGCTGCTGGCAATCCAAGATTCTTTAACCATCTGAAACACTCTTATTTTGCTAAGAGTCATGTGCAAGGCACGCAATGTGATTAAGAAAATCTCAACTAGAACTCAGAAATTGCTATAGCAATTCACACACCACTCTAGCCTTTCTCTAGTTTAGGCCAGTATGTGATTACAAGAGGGAAAGGCTTTGTTTACCTCTAGTGGAACATCCAGTTTGGTTTTATTCCAACATTTATATAAACAAAACTGTAATGTTTTTTCATCTTTGTAGCTTATGTACATAGCACTCTGGGTAGGTTGAGGTGTTATGTATTAGTATACAAAGGGATTAATTTCTTTGGATCTAGATGTGCTGTTGTGGGGAATACATTGCTATCACTGAGTATAAGGGGTGGTACACATGTTAGGAGAAGGCAAAGGTCGGGAGGCACACAGGTGGGCCAAATGGTCAGCTGATTTGAGCATGGCGCATGGAGTGATGGGCTGCAGCAGGTGCTTTGAGCAGACCCTAGGATTGCTTCACAGAATCCAACTTTCACAGGAGAGCCATGACTGGCCTGTGGTGCCATCAGTCACTGCAGCTCTAGATGGGAGGGTATTACACCTGTTGAACTCCAACCTGTGTCAGAGAGCACTGACCCTGGGGAGCAGGAACACCTAGAGGTGCAGTATGTGGAGTGGGAACCCCTCCTTCAAGCAGAATCCCCTCCACGTGCCCCCACCCCCACACTCTCGCTGTATGAAGAAGCCATGGATTTGTGATTGAGGTGAGGGGAAGTTACCAAGTGAGGGCACTGCCAGGTCATTTAAAGCTGGGGCAGTACAGTGGGTGGGGGCACTGCCAGGTGGGGTTACAAGGAGTTGGGGGGGTGAGCACTGCTAGGTGATCTGGGAGGAGCATGGGGTGGGAGGGCCCTGTCAGGTGATTTGGGGAAATGAGTTTGGGGGGCACTGCTAGGTGGTATAGGAAATAATCACAACAATGCTTCTGAAATAGACTGATCTTTACATATTTATCTTAAAAAAATATCCAAGAGCATCCAGTGGCTTAAGAGGCACCTGGACCCCAGCTGAAAGTTGTCCCTACTATTGAAATCTGAAATGGTGCCTGTGCCCTCGTGGATGTGGGGACAGATCCATGTTAAAAAAATGCTAAGGTGGGGAGTGATTCAAAAAAGGATGAGAAACCCTGTATTGGGAGACAATATCATCGTTGTTCCCCTCACCGTTCCAAGCCATAAATAAGCATGTTAAGTGAACTTCCATTTGTATCACTTTAATACTACTACTTAGTTCTTATGTAGCATTCTTCCTCCATGAAAGGTTTACAAAGAAGAGTAAATATCCTATTTTCTTTACACAGATGGGAAGAATATGGCATAGTAAAGCTGAACTGTTCACACAAAAACAGCCAGTGGCAGAGATGGGAACAGAACAGACCGCCAGACTCCCAAATTAATGCCCTATCCACAAAATACACTGACTAGTTCATCTGAAGAAAGGCTCACTAAAACAATAATCAAGGCTTAGGCTCCAATCCTGCAATGAGCACAATATGGGCAGGCTCACTATAAAACTGGGTCTTTAGAGTTCAATCCTCTAAATGCAAAAATGTCCATTGTTACACTCTTCCAGTAGATTATAAACAATATCAGTCATGTTTTTTCAAGCACCATGCTGCTCTGTTTTATCAGTCATTCAGTTACTCCGTGATGTAGATCAATAGAAAAAAAAAGAACACCCTGTTCACTCTCTTCTATTACTTCTGATTAGACAAACTTGTATCCTTGCAATATCCTTATGGATATGCAAATTAACTTACAAGATTGTAAACTGATATACATTTATTTAGCATGAGACATGCTTTGGAAGCTCAAAACCAGCTAAAATTTTATTTTATTTTTGTGCTGTAACTCTAAAAAGGAGCTTCACTGTAACTAACATCTTCCAATTTAAATCCCAAACAAATTTTAAAGGGATATTCCAGACAGTCGGTTTGCTCATGACCACCACAGAAGTTCAGAACTCATCATGAACAAATCACAAAACATGTTTTAAAATCCCGCTAAAAAAATCAAACATCTTATGTATGACTAAAGAAACTTTTAGCTTTTGTTAATGGATCTGTAACAGGCTTTTATGTCTGATATTTAAGATTTAAGCCTTTTGCTACTTATTCATTTGAGCTAAAAGAGGGGTTTTCATGCTGTGCTATGGCACACTTCCCCTCTCATTTGTGGTCCTCAACTCCACGTTGTATACTAGGCACTTATATGCATCCTTTAACCACAGTATCTGATCAACAGTATCTCCATGGTAATTACACATTTGCTTACATGGAAAAGTAGTACTAGAAAAGTACTTCTATATATTCAGCTGCCTTCAGAGCCCTTTGGAAAAAAAAGTTCACCACTCTGTCTCCTTTTACTCTAGATCAGCGGTTCTCAACGAGGGGTCTGGGGCCCCTTGGGGGTCCACACACAGGTTTCAGGGAGTCTGTCAAGAAGGACCAGTGTTAGACTTGGTGGGGCCAAGGGCAGAAAGCTGAAGCCCTGTCATGCAGGGCTGAAGTTTGAGATCCAAGACTAGTCAGCTGGGGTGAAGCCGAAGCCTGAGAAACCTTGCTTTGTGGGGCCACCTGTGGCGTGGGGCCCCAGGCAGCAGCCCTGCTTGCTACTCTCTAATGACGGCCCTCGCTTTTATATGCAGAAAAATAGTTGTTACGGTACAGGTGGGCCATGGGTTTTTTAATAACATGTTGTGGGGGTCTCAGAAAGAAAACAGTTGAGAACCCCTGCTCTAGATTTCATCTCCTGCTCCTATCTGTTCCATCCCACCACATGGACACGAGCAGAAAGAGGACCATGTATTTAGCCAACACTCCACAGACCAGCAAGCCATGGACCACAATTTCGGAACTTCCATATAACACTGCCGTAAATGTTTAACCATAGTTTTTATTTCTTACTAGATGCAACTTATTAATGAAATACAAATATTGGCGCACTACTTCAGGCCTCACTAAGTTTTTCCCCCACTGACAATAATAGTTAAAACTGTACATTTTATGGCTCTTTCATTAGTAACCAAAAGGCAATGTACAGAACCTTAGGTACTTTACTGTGCTTAGTATCACCTACTGAATCCAGTTACATAGAACTGTTTGTATCCTCTGCTATTTCTAGTGTTGTATATACATTTGATATATGCACATGGGCACACATATAGAGAAACCCAAAGAGGTTTGACTCTAGCAGGATGCTACTGTATTTAGCAATGAATAATAAAGCTGACAGGCTGTACATATATTCAAAAACAAATTCTGCAGTTATACAACAAACGTAGTTGATAAGTTTTATAAAACTTATAAGACAGATTTAATGCAGCACAATGGGGGCATGATCCTGATTAAGAACTTTGGGTGCTATTGTAATACAAACAATAGTATTTAAAACAAGATGCTGTAATCACCAAGAGTAAATCAGGGAAAAGACTGATAATCACACTTGTTAAATCTACTAATGAAATGCAAGATTCTTTATAAAAACATCTGTATCGAGTGGAACAATCACTTCAATCAGGCTTGCCTAATATAGCAAGTATCAATGGTCTACAAATGCCTCTGACTGACAATGGTGTATATGGATACCGCACACAGCACTAAAAAGGAAACTAAAAAGCTGTTAGAAAATCATTCTGCATCCTACAGCACTACCTTCATTGCAGAGCATCCTCTATACAGACACCACCTCCTCAGCTCACGATTATTAATTCTCTAGAACTCCCGCTAAGGCACAGAAAGTAAATCCATCATTTAAGCTCAGTTAATGCTTATATTTCCTCTGCAATGTTACTTTCCGGAGCGGAGTGATTGTCCCCTATTCCTTCGTCAAGCTTGGCCCGGCAGCCATGTCCTTATTCCCTTACGAACGGTTGTTTCGGAAAGGGAACGACCTGCTCGCGGTGAACTTACACAGTCCTCAGCAAAACCTGGCGGAGCCAAACCTGCACAGCAAACACCAAAGGCATCTAAGGCACCACCACGGCAGTGGGGAGAAGCAGCCTGCAGCCTAGATCCGCACCAGCGCCGAGCCTCGCACCGGGGAGCGGGGCCGGGACAAATCGGGCACCATTCCCTCATGCAACCCTCTCCCCATCCCTTCCTAGACAGAGAGGCGAGGGTTTTACCTTCATGATGAGCTCAGGCTGCGGAAAAAAGCCCCCGATCGGGGCTGAGCGGCCGAGGCTGGACCTGGAATTAAAACAAAGCACTGAGCCACCACCGCACCAGCCGTTTGCACCGGAGCGCGGGGGGAACGGGCAGGGGAGCCGCCAGGTTCCTGATCAACCCCCCTCCTCCCAGATCTCGCCACCCCCCGTTTGCGATCTCTCCCCATTCAGTCCCCCCTCCCCCCGCCCGGCCACTGCTTTCCCTCCAGCCCCCACACACCGCGGCTCGGCTTCCCCTTCACTCGCTGCCATTGACGCCATTTCTGTCAGAGGAGGAGAAACTTGCCACAACAACAACCCACCCCCAGCCTCTCCGGCTGCTCCAGGAGAGTCCCCGCTCCGCGCCCAGCTCACAGGGGCCCGGGCTCTCAATCCTCTCCCCAGAGACCTGCGGGCTGGAGGGGGGCGGCGATGTCTGATCCCTGGAAACCCCCCCACTCTGCTGCGGCGGAGGGGGGGAAGGGGCCGTTGCTCCTCCATTGTATGAGGAAGAGAAGGGGGTTGGGTGGCAGCTCTCCCCGTCGGAGGGGCTGCGGCTCTGTGGATCCCGGCAGAGGCGGCAGCTTCTCCCACCCCCATCAAAGAAAGCGCTGACTCCGCGACAGGAGTTTTAATAGCAACAGCCGCAACTGCCCAGCGCAGCGGGCCGGACCCGATCGGCACAGGCAGGAATGAGGCAGCCCCCCTCGGGCTCCTCGCCGCCCCGCAGCGACTCCAGCCCCTCACCACCCCCCACCTCACGCGCGGGGTCAGCGAGTCCCGCCGCAGTCTCGCCAGGACAAAAACAACCCCGCTCCCGCCTAGGAACGGCCACAAGTAGCGAAGGCCCCGCTCCCTCACCCGCTGGCGGCGGGGCCGGGGCGGCTCTTTCTCCTGCTGTCGCTGATACCTTTGTTCCGCGGCGCCCGCCCGCCCGCGGCTCTCCCTGACCCGGGAGGAGATGGGAGACGAAGCCTCCTCCCGGCTCCGGAGCCGTTGACGTGGTGCTGGCCCCGGATCGATCTCCCAGCAAGGGCTCTGGCTACGGCTGCAGCTCCGCGCTGCGTATGATGGGGCCGATCCCCCCTGCCAGGACCCGGCGCTGGCGGTGGCTGCTCCGCTCGGAACCTCTCGCTCCCCTCCCCCACCTCACACAGTGACTGACGGATAGAGACCCGCCCCCTCCCCGCCCTGCACTTTCTCTATTGGACCGGAACCGGTAAGGCCCACGCGTCTCCCTGCACCATTGGCCCCCATGTCGGAAACACTAACGTCATTTTTCCACCAATTCTATGGAAACAGAGACTCGGCGCCGTAGAGGCTCATGGGTAACGCGGTTCTTTCCCTCGCCGCTCTTCTGCGCCCATGAAGTAGCTGAGCCTCACACCCGAACCACATATCCCATGATGCATCGAGAGTGAGGGGCCGCCGGGGGGGTGGGACGAATCTAGTGCTAATTAAAACAAGTGGGAGGGCCTAGCGCCTGCGCAGTGAAGCCCTGGTGGCGCATTTTACCCCCTAACAGCAGAGAGTGGTGGCGGTAGCCGTTAAGGTGGAAGTGGGTGGAGTTTTTAACGCGCTGCTGCCGGTGTCGGAGCTGGGGAGCGCGCTCGGGCCGGAACGGCGGAGCTGGGTGCGGCTTGGCCCGGCAACGAGGAGGTGGATGCTGACTTCGGCTGGCGGTAGGTGGGGGACCGGCGGTCTCCCCGGTCCGTGCCGCCAGCCGGGCTCCTTTGTGCTGCCAGGGAGGCTCCCTGCCGGGAGCGACACCTGCCCGGCGACCTGGCGCCTTCCCGGCCTGCTCCTCTCGGCCCGCTGGGCTTGGTTCGCCGGCCCCGCGGGACAGCGCTGCGCCCGGACCTGCCTGGGTCCCGGCCGGCGGGCTGCCTGGCGAGGTGGGAAAGCGGGAGCCGGTCTCGGCGCAGCCGCCGGTTGGGTCGCTGCCCGGAGCCTGCCGCGGGTGGTGCTGTGCCCGGCCGCTCGGCCAGCAGGGAGAACTAAGGGGAAGCAAAGGGCCCCGGCAGCGTCCGCGCTCCCTATTCGCTTCGTTCCCCGGGGGCCGCTCTGCAAGCGGACTCGGCCTCTGAGGGTGGCGCCGCCCCGGGAGGCAGCGCCGAGCTGGCTCCAGAGTCATCGGGGGCTGAAGGGGCCGCTGTTTGGTCGCGCTCTGGCTGTTGCTGAAATGGCGCTGTAATTTAAGCAACAGCAGCATTTATACGTAGTCAAAGCCACTGCTAGAGCTGATGTACCCAGCTTTTGGCAGAGGTAAGCAATAAAGAGACCTCAGGGTGAACCGTGTGTAGTTGAGTTTTGCTACTAAGTCACTGCGGATTTAGCCATTCAGTGTTCTGTTAAACACTTTGCTTGCTTTGTAAAGATATTTTAAAATGCAGTTCAGCCCTTGCAACCCTCCCAATGAGCCTCTATGCAGCCAGATCTCCTCCTCCTCCCCCTGCCCCCAGATCCCTCACTAGGGTGACCAGATGTCCTGATTTTATAATGACAGTCTCAATTTTTGGATCTTTTTCTTATATGGGCTACTATTACCCCCCCACCTCATCCTGATTTTTCACATTTGCTGTCTGATCACCTATCTCCCTACCACGAGCTGCCTGCACCCAGATTGTCCCACACAGAATCCTTTCACCCCACACCTGGATCCCACACACACACACACACAGAGACCATCCGCCCTTGGATCCTGCATGGTTGAGCTTGCTTGCCTTGCACCTGGTGCAGAGGGGCAGGGCCTCCTGGTGCTTCTGGGGCAAGCCCAAGCGTTGTGCTGCATCAGGGTTGGGTATAGCCTCACCGCAGCATCCATGTCTGAGAGCAGAGGGGGACTGTAGGGTGATCTCCCACCTTTGTGCAGCCAGTGGCCTGTGCTCCCCCCTGCCATGTTGAAGCCTGTGCATTTATTTATTGACAAATGAAGCTCGCAGAATTTTGCCTGTTTTAAAAATACTATGTGCAGAATTTTTAACTTTTTGCGCAGAATGCCCTTGAATAAAATTTTTAAGATAAACCTATAAATTGGCTCAATAGGAGCCATTTCAAGGACTTGCGGCAACAGTGATAGTAAAAACTGCTTGGCATTCTTGAACTGCTTAGATTGCTAAAACTGGAAATATTAACTTGTAATCCATATGTTTTGGACAATGAGACTAGCCTAGTTTTAATTTCTAGTTTTTTAGATGCTGCTGCTCTAAGAATTGCAGACAGTATTTAGACACAAGGTGGGTGAGATCTTTTTATTGGACCAACTTCTGTTTTACTGCATGTCTCTACTTTGATTTTTGTCTTTTTTAAATTGAGAGCTCTTTGGAAAGTGCTAGAATACTATGGATGTTAATGTAAACAGGTAATAGAATTGGTGGTAATAAAATGGGAGTGCAAAAATTAAGATAAGTTAAATACTCTGTTAAAGTGTATATTTTACTGAGCTGTTTTGGCAACACTTGCCTCCCTTAAGAAATAATTTCTCCACAAGTGAAATATTTAGCTGTCCATGGATTGGAAAATACCTCATTTGTTACCAGCAAAACCATGCATCAGGGAAGAGGCAAGGCGAAGAATAAATGTTCAGACTGAAGCTAAATATTGTAAACTAATATAATAATCAAATTGGGATTTGGACAAAACAGCATTGTGAACACCTGTGCTCTTGCAAAGAGGGCTATGAAAGCTTTTTGTAACAAATAACTATTCTATATTAGGTCTGAAATAGAGCCTCTCTCCTTGCACATGCTTTTTAACCCTGCTGGGGAATCTTCTTAGCTGCTGAATTGCTGGTGCGACTTTCTTTGGAGGTCTCCTGTTCAATCGTTGGCTTAGGTGGCGTAATGACATATATTTTTAGGTGTGTATGTACTGGCACATTTAGAACAGTAAAGCCAAATTTATTGATTACAAGTCCAAAAAGGACCATTGTGATTTTGTAGTCTGATCTCATGTATTATGCAAGCCATAGTTTCTGCAAAATAATTCCTAGAGCATATCTGTTAGAAAAAAGATTGTCAATGATGGAGAATCCACCATGACCTTTGGTAAATTGTCCCAGTAGCAAATTACACATTACTTCTAGTCTGAATTTGTCTTGCTTCAACTTCCATTAGATAACTATACCTTTCTCAGCTAGATTGAAGAGCCCATTATTAAATATTTGTTCCCCATGATACTATAGACCATAACCAGGTTACCTCTTAACCTTGTAAGCTAAATAAATTGAGCTGTTTGAGTCTATCACTATAAGGCATGTTTTCTAGTCTTTTAATTATTCTCGTGGCTCTTCTCTGAAACCTCTCTAATTTATCAACAGCACCAGTGCCAAATACAGAAGTAAAATGATATCTGATCCTGCTTGTGATTCCTCTGTTTATGCATCCCAGAATCACATTAGCTCATTTAGGCACAGCATCACCCAGGAAGCTCATATTCCTCTGGTTATCCACTGTGACAACTCCCAAATCTTTTTGAATCACTGCTTCCTGTGAAGGAGACCCTGTATTGTATAGCATGGCCTACATTCTTTGTTAGATATATATATTTACATTTACCTGTATTAAAATGCGTATTGTTGTGCCCAGTTTATCAAGTGATCTAGATTGTTCTGAATCAAGGACCTGTCCTTTTCATTATTGACCACTCTCCCAATTTTTATGTCATCAACAAACTTTCTGTGATTTTGTTATCCCTCATGTCATTGATAAAAATGTTGAGCATAGGGCTGAGAACCAATCCCTCCTGGATACGACTGGAAATACAACTGATCCGTGACTATTCCCTGTCTATAAATTACCTTTTGATAGTTATCCATTAGCCAATTTTAATCCACTTCACATGTGCTATGTCAATTTTTATATCATTCTAGTCTTTTATTTGAAGTGTTGTGTGAGTATCAAGTGAAATGCGTTAGAGGTCAAAGTATACTGTGTCAGCACCATTACCTTCATCAACTAAACTTTTAATCTCATTTAAAAAAAATCAAGTTAGTTTAACAGGGTCTATTTTCCATAAACGTAAGCTGTTTTGCATTAGTTACCATACTTAACCCTCCTTTATTAAACAAGTTCTGTATCTGCTACTCCATTATTTTGTCTGGGATCAGTGTCATACTGACAGGCCTTTAATTCCCATGTCATCTCATTTACCCTTTTTAAAAATTTGGCACACATTAGCTTCTTTCCAGTCTTCTGGAACTTCCCCATTGCTCCAAGACACTGGAAAATCAGCATTAAAAATCCAGTGAGCTCTCCAATTAACTTCAATCCCAAAGGTTTAAAAGAGCTATCTGGAGCCGCTGAGGTAAATATCGAGCTTTAGTAGTCATCCTCCAGAGAGATAGGAAAATGGAAAGTGTTATGCACCTTATGATGAGATTATATCTTCTGTATTTGGGGGGGGGGAAAACCAGAACAGAAATATTTATTGAACACTTCTTGTCTTTTCTGCATTATTGATGATTCTACCACTTTCAGCTAGTAAGGAACAAAAAGAATCCTGGTAATGGTCCATAATATATTTACAAAACTCCTTATTGTCCTTAACTCTGCTGGCCATAGTGGTTTTTTCCATTGGGTCCCTTGGCTTCTTATATCAGCTTGCTACAATTTCTAACTTCTGCCTTATATTCATCATCAACTTTCCCTTTTTCCCCACTTGTTTTTATCTATATCTATATGCATGCTTTCACTTCCCTTCTAAAGCAGATTAGTTTTTTTTAACTAGATCTGATACTTCCTTTTGTTGTCGCTTTTTGGGCATCTAGTAAGGTGTTCTTAAATGATTTCTAGTTATTCATTTTTTCTAATTAAATTCTTCCTCCCAGCTGATTTGGCTCAGAATTGTTTTCAGCTTTGTGAGACTGACCCTATTAAAGAACCAAGTATATATATTACTGGTCTGGACTCTATTCTGCTTGCACATTTATTTTTTTTGATGATCTCTTGTACCTAAGTTGCCATTAATTTTAGGGTTCCGTAATCACTTCCTCCTTATCTGTTCAGACAAGGTCTAATAAAGAATTGCCCTGTGTTGGCTTCAACACATCTTGAGTTAGGAAATTGTCATCTGTAATGTTTAGAAATCCAATAATGTTTTAGTATGGGAAGCATGAGACTTCTAGCATGTCACTGAAACTCAAGTCCCTTGTGAGCATGCACCTTTTTTCCCTAAATATTATAAATAGGTTCCCAGGGGGATGGTCATCCTATTCCCTAGTGTGATTTGGTGATCTGCACCAGATACCAACTAATACCCCATCTTTAGGGCATTGATCCATAAGCATTCAAGATCACTGTCTTCTGAGTTCAGTGACTCAGAAATAGATAATGCTATCTTTTTACATAGCGTTACTCCCCCTCCTTAAATGTTATAACCATTTGTTTTAACATTCCAATCATGCACATAATCCCAGTAGATTTCAGTAATATGAACTAGATGAAATTTGTGCTCATAAATGAGCAATTCCAGACTCTCATTTGTTACCCCTAGCTTGAGTGCAGAGGCAATTCAAGAATTTCTTCTGTATCCTTTGGTTCCTTGATTAATGTTGTTCAGTGTCTTTTTTATGTTTGTGTGTGTGCACAGTGTTCATATCTTTTTATCCTTCCTTTTGCTATTAGTTTTACTTAAATTCACACCTTCTGTTAATTGAAAACAGCATGTTAAATCCCTGTGAGTCCACTCATTCAGAAGTAAAGTGGTCTTAATTTGCTCAAATTTAATTCACAGTGACCCAGAGATGTGTTGGGTGACAGAGATGACATGGGGCTGGCTGAGACCTTGTTTTGTTTTTTTCACTGGGAAACAGTCAAGAAGTATAGTTGTTTTTTTAAATGTCATTTTTTCCTAATGAGGGGTTCTCAAGCTCCTTCATATTGTGGACTATATGTTAATAGAGGTTGTTGTTTCATAGATCACCTCCTATTCTGTTTGCAACTGCATAACTTCTGTACAGCAGCTGATCAAGTTGCCATTACTTTCCCATTATTTTTTCATGTATTTGTGCTAACGTGTGTCTAATGCAATGGGCAGGATACAGAATTTGTTTTTAGTCTTCATCTGCCCTCTCCAGTTTCTAGTGTTGCTCTTTTCTATTCCATGTTCAAGTTTCTCTGCCACTTGTGCAAGAGGACATGCTTCTGTTGCCTGGGATTTTTTTTTTAAATCCCATTTCCCTGCACAGACTTCCTTGTCACTCTGTTCTTTGTTCTGCTGGATGTGTTACCTTGCCACTTGACCCTCTTGTAGTGGATCTACTGCCTGACTGTTTTGTTCTCCTCTTCCCAGGGCTGCTCTTGTGGCTCTGACCAGCAGTTCCTGTTCTCTTTATGAGCAGTTAGGCAGCCTTTTATTTTTTCTCAGCTTCTTCTGTAGGGTTTCCTTTTCTTCTTGACAAAAAATAGTCCGATCTAAGGTTGGGTATTTGACCCAAAAATAATTGGTCAAATATTGTCAAATGTCAAAGGGTCAGATGTTTCTAAGTGTTAACTATTAGAGCAGTACCAAAAGAATAGTGTGAGATTTCCAATAAGGTTAGCTTTAAATTTTTATGTTTGAGTTATTTTAATGCTGAAAAATGCGAAACTCGGTAAAATGAAGTTCTGAAGAATGGCTCTATGCTGCAGTCAGAAGGTTAGGTCACTGCCAACATCGGGGCATTCTTGGTGGAATATATAACTATTTACCTTGATCAAATAGATGGTTGGTTAACATTATTTGACTGCTTAGTTGACCAGATTGTCAAGCCTAGTCTGGACATCCATAAAAGCATCTGGAAACAAGAAAGAGGCAATGACATCTTCTCCATGGACCACTCAGTGACTTACAGATCAGTATGGGAAACTGTCTTAACTAGCGATCTCTTGTTGTGAAAGGGTAGAGGGAATTAAGGTTGGGCATGTATGTAACAGTTTGAAGATATTGCATAGTGAGTAAGGCACTGTGTGAGTAGGAATTTCTGAATATCTTGAATCTGATCGAGAACTTCATAAGGCATCACACAACAACATTTTTGAAGAGAGGGTAAACCTATACGCTCACCTTTTTGAAGAAGTCTATCTTGAAAAACCATTTTCTCTAGAAATCTCATTTTGCAATAACTGCCAAATATGCTTACTGTAGCAGAAGAGTGCACAACTAATTGCATATTGTTAGGGAAACATCTGGAAGGAAACCTTAAGTTTCAAATTTGTATTCTCTGAAATTAACACTTTCAGAATCTTAACTTTTGGCTCTGTGCTTTTTTACAAAAAGGGCATGTGTTGGATAACTACTTGAATACAGTTTTTTGGCAATATGATGAACTCATAGCATTGCCTAATGCAGTTCATAGAATTTTCTCACCTTTCCAGGATCTCCTTTTGTCTTTTTTTTTTTTCTCCCTCTAGTCTGTCTTTTACCCAATTATATCCTTATTTTGGGGTAAGATTGTGATATTCTTGCTTTGCAAGTAGTCCCACTGAATGTGGTGTGACTAATGGTGCAAGATACTCTGTTCAGTGTGAGGAAGGGTATTGCAGTCTGGATTTCCCATAAATTAACTTACAATTAAGAAGACTGTGCTAATTTAGGATTTTTGTAATGCAAGTCTTTCCTGTGAATGAGGAAAACTGTTACCAAGAGTCATTTAGGAAAACGGTCTGGAAATAGTAAATGGAATAAAGTTACATTTTAGCAAAATATTTGATCACTCTCCTTAATATGCCTATTTTCAAAATGAGTACGTTACACTTAGAAATCTAGCAGCAAGGCTTTTGGCTGGTAGCCAAGGATATTCTTCAACTGTTAGGGCAAAATACTCCTTGCAAGATGCCTTCTAAATAGGCAAGGGCTGCTGCTGAAGTAAAATGAAACTTCATATTACCACTGCAGCTCCAGTCTTCAGATGACATTAAAAGCATTGAGTTTTGAGCCACTGCATCTGCAGTGCAGCAAGAAAGGTTAGAGGTGAGAGGAAGGAAAATGAATTACAGAAAGAAATCTGAAAAAGTCACAAATGGAGAGCCTGAGAAGAGAGAGGACATGAACTGAGAAGTGAACATTTTAGATGAATAAGCTATACAGACAAATAAATCCAGAATTGGCAGTAAGAGAATTTGAGACAAATGGAATACATGGTAGAAAAAATAAGGATAAAGAGAACCAAACACTTAAACTGATCTAAAAGAATAGGACATAGCAGAAATAATGGCATGAATTTTAAAACAAATATGAAAGAATGAGTAAGCCAAAAATTGAGTTTTAAAAATGCCTTAAAAATTCAGTTTATTTTTAATCAGGAAACTTAGATTAAACTTATGTATTGTGTATATTTGTTCCTGGACATAAACACATGTTTAGAATTTGAATTATTCTGACTAACTTTTAGAAATCTACATAATGATGCTTGATAGTTGTGTGGGATTCTACTAGCTAATTTTTGAATACCCATTCACCAGAATATCTAAAATGTCTAAAGACCCAAACATCAAAGATTTTTAAAATAGTTTATAATGAATTTCAATTTAAATGGGTTTTGCTTTCTAAAAAATCAAAACAAGTTCCCCTGGTTTTTAAAATGTGCTGGTTAAAGTATATAAAGCAACAGCAAGCAGACTTTTTTGTAACGTAAAGCCAGTTATGGTTAGAAAACGATGGTTTTCTTTCGAGCAACACTTTTAAATGGCCTTTGTCCTAAATCCCTTAAGCATGCTTATCTCTTCCCTTCTTTCTTAGAATTAGGGGCTGGCTTCCATTCTATATTTTTAATTCTCTAACATTGATTGTGGTAGTGAGAAGTCTCCTTTCTTTGACAGAGTGGAACACTGCTTCTTGAAATGGAGGAAATGGAAGAAACATCTGAAAGAATTCTTTTAGAGCCATACAAGTATTTACTTCAACTGCCAGGCAAGTGTCCTTTTATCATTCTGTTGTGTTTGTCTACATGTTTTCAGAGTGATCAAATTCAAAAGAATAAGTAGAGGACAATTCTGTCCAGTCTTGACTTGTATGGAATTTGATTCTGAGCAGTTTAATTCTTTTATTCAAAGGAGCAGAATATTTCTAGTTAGAAAATCCTAACCACTAGGATTAGACTAAGAGAAATCTAGCGCTTCTGAGATTGTCCCTCTGATCTATCCAATTCGGAGAAATTGTTCTTCACCCCCCCCCTCCTGTCACCACTCCATTGTATGGAACCAATATAATGTCTGATGCAATAGTACTCCCTGGCTGAGAATCTCAGGAATACACAGAGGTCTTCCAGGGGGTATATCAAATCATCTAGATATTTGCCTAGTTTTACATAGGGCTGTCAAGTGATTTTAAAAAAATTGTGATTAACACTGTTAAACAATAATAGCATAGGATTTATTTAAATATTTTTGGATGTTTTCTCCATTTTCAAATATATTGATTTCAATTATAACACAATACAAAGTATACAGTGTTCCCTTTCTGTTTTATTACAAATTTGCACTGTAAAAAGAAAATGGTATTTTTCAGTTCACATCATACAGGTACTGTACTGCATCTCTTTATGGTGAAAGTGCAACTTACAAATGTAGAATTGTGTACAAAAAAATAACTGCACTCAAACAAAACAATGTAAAACTTTAGAGCCTACAAATCAACTCAGTCCTACTCATTCAGCCAATCACTCAGACAAACAAGTTTATTTACATTTACAGGAGATAATGCTGCCCACTTCTTGTTCACAATGTTACCTGAAAGTGAGAAAAAGGGTTCGCACGGCACTGTTGTAGCTGACATTGCAAGGTATTTACATGCCAAATGCACTAAAGATTCATCTGTCCCTTCATGCTTCACTCACTATTCCAGAGGACATACGTCCCTGCTGATGATGGGTTCTTCTCAATAACAATCCAAAGCAGTGCAGACTGGTTCACTTTCATCACCTGAATCGGATGCCACCAGCAGAAAGTTGACCTTCTTTTTTGGGGTTTGGGTTCTGTAGTTTTCTGCATTGGAGTGTTGCTCTTTTAAGACTTGTGGAGCATGCTCCACACCTCATCCCTCTCAGATTTTGAAAGGTGCTTCAGATTCTTAAACCTGGGGTCGAGTGCTGTAGCTATTTTTGGGAATCTCACATTGGTACCTTCTTTGAGTTTTGTCAGATCTGCAGTGAAAGTGTTCTTAAAATGAATAGCATGTGCTGGGTCATATTTCATGTTATAGTAGTCTCGGATAATATGGCAGAATGCAGGTAAAATAGAACAAAAGACATACAGTTCTCCCCAAGGAGTTCAGTCCCAAATTTAATAAATGTGTTAATTAAACAAGCATCAGCATTGAAGCATGTCCTTTGGAATGGTGGTCAACGCATGAAGGGGCATATGAATGTTTAGTGTATCTGACATGTAAATACCTAGCAGTGCGGGCTGCAAAAGTCCCATGCGAATGCCTGTCCTTACTTTCAGGTAATATTGTGAAAAAGAAGTGGGCACCATTATCAGCTGTAAATGTGAACAAACTTGTTAGTCTGAGTGAGTGGCTGAACGAGAAGGACTGAGTGGACTTTGTTTTGTTTTTGAGTGCAATTATTTTTTTGTACATAATTCTACATTTAAGTTGCTTTCGCCATAACGAGATTGCAATACAATACTTGTATGAGGTGAACTGAAAAATATTGTTAAAGTGCAAATATTTAATCAAATAAGTGAGCAGTATACACTTTATATTCTGCATTGTAATAGAAATCAATATATTTGAAAAATGTAAAAAAATCCAAAATATTTAATATTTCAATTGGTATTCTATTTAACAATGCAATTAAAACTGCTATTTTTTAGTAGCAATGTTTTTTAATTGCGTGGATTAACTGCAATTAATTGACAGTCCTAATTTTACAACAGGCTACATAAAAAGCACTAGTGAAGTCAGTACAAACTAAAATTTCATAGAATTTGTTTATGTAAATTTTATTTTTATATGGCAAAAGAGAAAGTTAAGCAATTTTTTTCAGTAATAGTGTGCTGTGACACTCATGCCTGATTTTGTAAGCAAATAGATCTTACGTGAGGCGAAACTTAAGGGTATGCAGGAGAAATCAGACTCCTGAAAGGAGTAAAATAGTCTGGAAAGGTTAAGAGCCACTGATCCAATATATGTCTGGTGAAACAAAGTACTAAAGACTTGGTCCAGCTCTTGTGAAATGGACATAGTTAATCCTGAGCCTACTATTGACTTGTGCCTTGGTGTATTTGGACCTTTTGATTTCTCTGTACTGTTGGTTTCTCAGTTATGCCCTTTTCAGCATGCTGCTTAAACATTTTGGTCATACACCAGAATTTTTCTTTGGACCAATTTCTGCTGTTCTGGGTCACTTAATCTCCCCAGATGGTCAGCCAGGGGTTGTATATTGGTCTCAGGCTGGCTGGTATTATGTTCAGAGGAGGACCTCCTCATAGACATGGTAACAATTCAGGCAGAAGGAAGCTGATCACTAGGACAGTAACTCACCAATCAACACCATAGCATATGTTGTGGCATGTGTACAGGTAAGTGGCTTCTGTAGCTTTCATCCCTGAGCAGTGAAGTATAGAAAATAAATCTGAGAAACCACCAAAGCAGTGACTAGTCCCATATAGGAGGAAATAGTAAAACTGTTAGTGCATTACAGCAGTGACTTCCATCCAGTTTGTACTGTGAACTCTTGAAGACTAAAAGTAAGTCTAATGAAAACGATGTGAATGCCTGTACATACTCGGGAGACATTTTAGATGTGGTCAAGCAGCTTTCATAGGCATACTGTGGGTACAGATGGTCCTTTAGTATGCCAAGTATCTGACATAGGCAGCGTCTTGTAGTGAAACCTCTCTTTGGTTATGGTGAACTTCATTGTTTGTAACTGCTGCAACTCATAGGGATTATCTGTGTACCACATATAATTCCAGTGTGACTATCAACTATTTCTGGTTGGAGTGGGGAAGGAGAAGAGAAGCTGCCAGTAACCTTCCTTCCTCCAGGTTAAGGGGAAATCCTTGACTTGTAATGAGATACATCAGCCAAACTGGACAGTCCCTACGTAAAAGGATAAATGGACACAAGTCAGATACACCGCTACCTCGGTATAACACGAATTTGGATATAACGCGGTAAAGCAGTGCTCCGGGCGGGGCTGCGCACTCTGGTGCAAGTTCAATATAACACGGTTTCACCTATAATGTGGTAAGATTTTTTTGGCTCCTGAGGACAGCATTATATCTAGGTAGAGGTGTATTAGGAACGGCAATGTACAAAAACGTGTAGAACACTTCAGTCTCCCTGGACACACAATAGCAGACTTAAGGTAACCATCCTGCAGCAAAAAAAACCTTCAGGACCAGACTTCAAAGAGAAACTGCTGAGCTTCAGTTCATCTGCAAATTTGACACCACTAGCTCAGGATTAAACAGACTGTGAATGGCTAGCCAACTACAAAAGCAGTTTCTCTTCCCTTGGTGGCCACACCTCAAGTGCTAGAAGAGGACCTCATCCTCCCTGATTGAACTAACCTTGTTATCTCTAGACTGATTCTTGCCTGCATATTTATACCTGCCTCTGGAAATTTCCACTACATGCATCTGACAAAGTGGGTACTCACCCATGAGAACATTTTCAGAGTTATCAACAGCCTCCATTTCCAAAGTGTCCGTAACTCTGAGGTGCTACTGTGATGTCTTTTCACCCTGTACATTTTTGGCTATGAAACTGACTGTTCATTTTGCTGAGCTCATTTATTATCATTATAATACTTTCAAGATTGACAGAAGGCTGTTTCAAAAGAGAACCCTTCTAAGGGGTCATCTGGAGTGTAAACAGATATAACATGTTTTTTTATCCTGCTCTATGTGGAGAGGCATATGGGCTTGGCTATGGCTGAGATCTGTAGGGGGTGTTACTCGTAATTCCTTTTTTAAAGTTTAAGCATATTCTGTACTTCAGAAAGATGAGGGAGTGACCGATCTGACACTGCAGTACTCTATCCATGGAAGAGGTGCATGGTTTTGTCAGTGACATTAGCAGAGTTCAGTATAACCTTAAAGATACAGACTGACCAGTCAACTGGACACAATGGAGAACCAGAAATAAGCTATCAGCAAAGATGAAACCAGCAAATATTGTACTATACTGTACCTGTATTGCATCTTAAAGGTAGGCACATCCAGGCTGCCTGTCCCCACCTCCTACTTGCCACAGTGCAGGGCAGCCACTTACAGATAACAGGTGGTGAATGCTGTTTTATCCTCTCCCCACCCTGGCTGGAAGGGGGGAAAAGTATGCATGCTCAGAGCCTGGGAAATAAACTTCCGAAGTTGCTACTGAAACCTGGCCTGAAATGTAAGCTGCTGAAACCTGAGCTCCTGCCTGCATGCTGCACTCTGGAGGAACAACTCAGTTTTAAAGGGCCACAGCCTGCACTGTGCACCCACTGATGCTGCAGTGCCCCCAGGTGCCTCATCACCCTTGCAGCCCAGGGGGCTAGAACCAGTTGTCTTTGCCCTCTCCCACTTGCCAGGCAGACCTGCGAGCCCTTGCTCCAAGCAGTCTGTCCTGAGAAGCATCCCCTAGTGTCTCTTGTTCAGAGTTGTGAACAACTGCTATTCCCCAGGTGTCCGTAACTCTGAGGTTCTACTGTAGCACGGAAGAAGCTTGCAGATTGGCACTTCTCCATTTGTGCATCTCCTTTGCTACCTCTTTTCTTTTGTTAGCATACACCTGAATAATCTTCTGGAAAGAAGGATGCATGGTGAGGTAGAAAGCCTTTTTCAGATGACGGTTATTTAGGTTAGTCAAGTCCAGAGAACACAGAAGAACTTCAGAGGGACCCTAACCAAGCTAGCTGAATGGGCAACTTAGTGGCAGATCAAGTTCAATATTGATAAATTTGCAAAGTAATGCACACTTAGGAGTGTGCAGAATACTACTTGTGTACCTTTAGAGTTCTAAACAATATCCAATCTGGAAAGAAACTTGACATTATTATGGATTGATCAGAAATCTTTACTGAGCTATGTGCAGCTGCAATCAAAAAGGCAATGTTAAGATGTGTAAGGAATGGAATGGGGAAACAATTCAGAAAATGTAATAGCACTATAAATCAGTAGTTGATGCTCTTATCTAGAATACTTTGTCAGTACTGGGTACTGCATCTTAAGGGAGGGAGATCAAAGAGTTAAGGAGTGATTGGGAGTATGGAAAACCTCTCACATAGCCCACGTCCACACTACAGGGTAAAATCGATGTTATTAAAATCGATTTTATAAAGCAGGCTTTATAAAATCGATTTTGCGCGTCCACACTAGGGCTACTTACATCGATGTTGAGCGTCCATGTTCCCTGGCGTCCATCTTTTCCCTGAGCGTTGCACTCTGGGTACCTATCCCACAGTTCCTGCATGGGTCCCTGGCCTTTGGAATTATGGGTTACTACACCAGTGCATGATGGGGCCAAAATCCCCGTCGTGGGTGGTTCTGGGTACAGCCTCACCCCCTCCCTTCCTGTCAGCGGAACACAGTCACTTCGCGCGGTTTTTACTGGCTGCAGTGAGAAAACGCCATTTTGCAGCAAGCATGGATCCAGGAGTGCTCTTATCCTTGATCGCGAATGCTGTAAATAGTTCACGCATTCTCATGCTATCCATGCTGAACCATGAGTCAGAAATGCAAGAGAGAATGCTTGACTGCGGGGACGACAGTGATGAGGACTTGGAGAACGAGATTTCCGACACCCCGGGCCCCTGCACTTTGGAGCTCCTGACGGTTTTGGGGGAGGTTCTACCCGTTCCGCGCCGCTTTTGGGCATGGGAAACAAGCACTGACTGGTGGGACCGCATAGTCCTGCAGGTGTGGGACGATTCGCAGTGGCTGCGGAACTTTCGCATGCGTAAGAGCACTTTCTTTGAACTTTGTGACTCGCTTTCTCCTGTCCTGAAACGGCATAATACCAGGATGAGACCAGCCCTCACAGTGGAAAAGCGAGTGGCAATAGCCATCTGGAAGCTTGCAACGCCAGACAGCTACCGGTCAGTCGGTAATCAATTTGGAGTGGGAAAATCTACTGTGGGGGCTGCTGTGCTGGAAGTATCCAAAGCAATCATTAAGCTGCTGCTTCGAAAGATTGTGACTCTGGGAAACGTGCAGGCCATTGTGGATGGCTTTGCTGCAATGGGATTCCCTAACTGTGGGGGGGCCATAGATGGAACCCATATCCCTATCTTGGCACCGGAGCACCAGGGCGCCCAGTACATAAACCGCAAGGGGTACTTTTCAATGGTGCTGCAAGCCCTGGTGGATCACAAGGGACGTTTCACCAACATCCACGTGGGATGGCCAGGAAGGGTTCATGACGCACGTGTCTTCAGAAGCACTACACTGTTTAAACGGCTGCAGCAAGGGACCTACTTCCCTGACCAGAGAATAACAGTTGGAGATGTTGAAATGCCTATAGTTATCCTTGGGGACCCAGCCTACCCCTTGATGCCCTGGCTAATGAAGCCATACACAGGCAGCCTTGACAGTGCTCAGGAGTTGTTTAATTACAGGCTGAGCAAGTGCAGAATGGTGGTAGAATGTGCATTTGGCAGATTGAAGGGAAGATGGCGAACGCTTCTTACTCGCTCAGATCTTAGCCAAACCAATATCCCCTTTGTCATTGCTGCTTGTTGTGTGCTCCACAATCTCTGTGAGAGTAAGGGGGAGACCTTTATAGCGGGGTGGGAGGCTGAGGCAAACCACCTGGCCGCTGATTATGCGCAGCCAGACACCAGGGCAATTAGAAGATCACACCAGGATGCTGTGCGCATCAGAGAAGCCCTGAAAAGTAGCTTCCTCATGGGCCAGGGTACAGTTTGAATGCTGAGTTTCTTTTCCATTGATTACCACCCTCCCCATGTATTCAGTCCTGCTGCTGCAAGCTGCATTCCCTGCACCCTTCCACAACTGCTTGCTTACGGTAATTAAAATAGCCGTCTGTGTCTGTGGAAAACATTGAATTCTTTATTAAAAGACAGTCACTGTAAGCAGCGCACCCTCCCTCTTGCATTTAGAACCCTGCGAATAGAATTACAGTAATAGGGTTTTTTTGGGAGAAGAATAGTAAATGGCTAGGGTTAGGGAGGGATGTAGGAAGGAAAGACACAGTCAGTTAAGGAAGCCCAGAAGTGGCTTCATGGACCAGGGAACGGTGTGATTGGTATGTTTTTTTCTCTGTTATTACCTACCTCCCCATGTCTTGACTCTGGCTGCTGCAAACGAGCTTCCCTGCACCCTTCCTTAACTGCTTGCTTATTGAAAATAAAGTTACTGGTATTTGTTAAAGAAATTGAGTTCTTTATTAAAAATCAGACCCTTTCACAAATCAATCATCATGCTTGCTGTTACAATCCTGTGCATGACATTTCATAACTCGGGGTTCTCCGGGGAAGGGAGTGAGGGAGGTTTGGAGGAAGGGGGAGGGAGGTTGGTAAGAAGAAGGCGCATCAGAGAAGACATAACAAGATTTATCATGGACCATGGTACGGTATGACTGCTTTGTTTATTTTCCCTGTATTACCCATCTTCCCATATGTTTACTCCTGATGCTGCAAACTAGCTTCCCTGAAGCTTTGCAAAGCTGCATGCTTTATTTCTTTAACAACCCACCCTCACACTGCCTTTGCATAGCATGTCCTGAGAGTAAAGTAAGTAAATGGTGCCAAGGGAGAGGTTTGGGAGGAGTACAGGAGGGAAAGAAACATAACATTAAGGGGTTTTCAATGTAATGACAGCCTTCTGGTTGGACTGTCCACAGGGGTGTAGTTGGCTGGTGCAGATAGCCTTCCCCCACGCGTTCTTACACGCCTGGTTCTGGAAGGTGTGGGACAGGGTGAGTACTGAGGGAGGTTATACATGGGTTGCAGAGGCAACCTGAGACCACGCAGCTCTTCCAGCATATCGCGGAGTATGTCGGTCTGATCACGAAGAAGATCCAGCGTTGCTGCCCGCCAGCGCTGATCTTCCTGCCACCTGAAATCATTTTTAGCATCCCTCCTGTCTTCGCGTTGACTGGCAGCCTCCCTGTACTTTGCGACCAATTGTTTCCAGTCCCCCTGCTGAGCTCTCTCAGTACGGGTTACTGCCATAATTTCTGTGAACATCGCCTCACGCGTCCTCTTTTTCTCCCCGTCGGACAGGAGAAGGGAGAGGGAGGCTGGAGAAATGTGCAGCTGTGCGGGGGGGTGGGGGTGGAAAGAGTGATAGAAGAATCATAAGAGACATTTCATAGAACAATGGATACAGTCTTTCTCAGTGAACTGCGCTATTCACCGTACCTTGAGCATGTAACTTTACCACAAGGTCGCCTTAGGATTCTTTTAATACTTATTGCTTGTGGCTGAGGACTGAGATTTCAGCTCAGCCGCAGGTCAGGGGAGCACACAGACCGTGTCCGGAGACAATGGTAAGTTATTTGGTAGTGAACCGTGCAGTGGCTTGTAGTACCCTGCACCCCCTGCTTTTATCAGGTAGCATGAACAGTAGTGAGGCAAAGCGCTTTGAGGAAAAACACTGGTTTCTTTTCTTAAGCCATGGAAAAGGTGCAGCACAGGGAAATACAAGTTCCCTCCCACAATCATCTGTGCTGCACTTTGGAGTTAGCTTTAATGCCATCTACCTAACCCCATCCCCCCTCTGCCATGGCAGTTAATAGGGATGATTCATGCTGGCCAAGTGCTAGGAGACACCACCCCGTAGGAATGAACAGCTTTCTAACAACCACCACCTGGGTCATTGTTTTAGGAAAGGTTTTTCATTTACTGGCTCAGCACAGAAGAAAGGAATGAATGGTCATCTCTGTTCCCAGACATGTTAACAGACTGTTCCAGTAACTCTAATTCCACCTACTGCATGCAGGCACTCATGGCAAATCACCCAGTAAAAAAGGCTTGCATTCATTCAGCCTACGCTTTTAATAAAAAAAGTGCACTCACCAGAGGACAATTCCACAGCATCATTTTCTGTGCTACTGGCTTGAGAGGGCTGGCAGGGTACTTCTGTAAGGGTTAGGAAAAGATCCTGGCTGTTAGGGGGAATTGAATGCTCTGTGCTCTCTGCTGTTTCGTCCTCCTCTTGGTCCTCATCGTGATCTTCGCTGTCCTCTAAATCTTCGGCAGTGGCAGAGATCACTACCCCCACCTCTGAATCCACAGACAAGGGGGGGGTTGTCGTTGCACAGTTCCCCAATATTGCGTTCAGCTCCTTGTAGAAGCGGCATGTTTTGGGGCCAGATCCTGACCTGCCCTTTGCTGCTTTGGTCTTCTGATACGCCTGTCTGAGCTCCTTCACTTTCACCCTGCACTGCAACGAGTCTCTGCTGTGTCCTCTCTGTCTCCTGGCATTAGAAATCTTTTCAAAGGTTTTCTCATTTCTTCTGCTGGACCTCAGTTCTGAAAGCACTGACTCTTCTCCCCATACTGCTATCAGATCCTGTAACTCCTGTGTGTTCCATGCTGGAGCTCTTTTCCTATTCTCAGGAGATTGCATTGTTATCTCTGCTGCTGAGAGCTCCACGCTGGGCAAACAGGAACTGAAGTTTCAAAGTTCCCGGGGCTTTTCCTGTTTACCTGGCCAGCAGTAGAGTTCCTTTCCCTGTGCAGAGCGGCCACTGGTGCACTATGGGATACCTCCCGGAGGCCATTAACTTCTGTTTCCGTCCACACTAGCATAAAATCGATTTTATAAAATCGATTTTGGGGTTACTCCTCTCGTTTTGATGGAGTTCCAAAATCGATTTTAGGGACCCTTAAAATCGATTTTATGCACTCTGTAGTGTGGACGGTTACAGCTTAAAATCGATTTAAAGCTCTTAAAATCGATTTAAAGCTCTAGTCTGGACCTGGCCATAGAGACTGAAACATCAGGGATTGTTTACCTTAAACTTGAATGGATATAACAAATCTAGAGAAGGTAGATCAGGAGAACAGAAGGTCCTGGTCTCATAAAACAAATGGGCATTCAGTGAAATTGAAATGTGACAAAGTCTATAATAAGGAAATGCTTTCTCACTTTGCCACAGGATGTCACTGAGAACAAGAAGGTTTCAAAGAAGTTTTGGACAATTATATGGATAACCAGAATATCCAGAGGTCTTTAGTTACTCTTACAGTTTTGGAAGAGAACCTCATGGCTCAGGGTTTCTCTAAATACCAGAGACTAGGTTGAGATCTTCATGAGGTGCAGCTAATCCCACTTCTGTCTGGTTTCTTGCATCTTTCTGTGAAGCATCTGGACCAGGCCACTGCAGAATACAGGATTAAGTGGACTGCAGGTCTGATAGTATTTTATATGTGTATATGATTCCACTTCTACTCTGTGAAACACACTGATATAACAATAGTCTGGGAGTATAGTATCGTCTATCCCTCACCCATGGAATGAGATTTTAAAGGAAAGATTTGTCATTCGATCTGTAAAAATTATTTCCTTGGTGTCCTCCTTTGTGGCATGGAAGGGGAAGAATTCCCCCTACTCCTCCCAGCTTTGCATCCTCCAGCTGGTGAAAATTTTGATAGTGTTGTCAGAAATGGGTTCAGAGGAATCTAATTCAAAAGCACTTTCTCCTATAAACTCCATGGTATCAATATGACAAACTTAGAACAAGTATGTAGATAGTAAAGAAATTTTTTAAATCAACATTTTGTAGTTCTATTTTAACACAGCAGTGTATTGGTTACATAAACACATTGATCTTGGATAATCCTAGGGAAGTCAGCCTTGTTTTCAATCCTCCATCTCATTTATTCATCAAAGTAGTCAGCAGTGTCGTCTCTGTCAAGGACACTGCTGCTAAAACATCACACTGATCTTTGTCCACACTGCACTTGCAAATTTCTGTACAAAGTAGGTTTCTGGCCAAACATGCAGGTTAGTGAGCATCTGGTGTTTACATAAGAGCATTTGATTCTGAAAGATTTATTTGTGAGCTCATGGTATTCCATACGTAAATGGTGTGATCAGTCATTCTCCAAGACTAATGTATGCCTGAGAAAGGAGGGTAATTTTGCATGCACTCAGTCACCCAGTGTCATTCCATTACTTGATAACTTGCAAAGGCACCCCTGTCAGTAACCATTTTTCTGAGTGACCTGAGCAATCAGTGAGGCTAGCAATTGTGGTTGGCAGGATGCATATGTGAGTCTTTTACTCTGGCACTTCCATGTAGTGCTGAGTTTTAAAGGCTGACCAAGTTGCAATCTACCTTTCTCCTGAAATGGTGCAGTATGGTAAGTCCTGGGTGACCGGCTCACTTGAGGGTACATCTTCTGTCTCTTCGATGGAGGCCATACTGAGAGATTTTTTTCATTTCTGGAGTGCATCCTACTTTTGCACACTAATCAAGTTTGGTCAAGGTTAGTGAATGGGGAAAGGTCAACTATAGCTAATTTAATTACTGTTTCTTTGAAAGTTGGATGACTGACTTTAGAATTTTTGGACCTTTATTCCTGGGGGAATTTGGGGCCACTGTATACAGGCAGAATTCATGTCCCCCCTGCAGATTTATTTGCTTCCCCATCTTTCTGTGGGGAAGCAAAGGGAAGATGCAAAGCAGTTATAAGCTGGCATGGTTTCCAGTACCCAGAGCAGCTGGCAGAGGTAAATCTCCACAAGCAGCTGGGGACACCCTGGGGGCATAGCCCCTCTAAACAGGGGAGGGGCACTCAAGGTCACATGTTGCTGCCCCCCCCATTTCTGCAAGCACAGAGCTGCCCAGGTGAACAAGGGTTCTCCTATGGCGAGCTGACTCTACAGCTGGATGCAGTCTTGTGGTACTAATGCTGGTCTTGCTCTCCTTTTGTGTTCCGTGACCCATCCTGTTTTCTGTATGACAGAGTGCCCGGGGTGGGTGAGGGGAGGAGGCAGTTGGGGAGGAATGGGGAGAAACAGGAGCCCCAGCATGTGGCATCCACTTGGCAGTAGCTGGAGCTCCCATGCCCATTTTCCCCCTGCTGAGCCCAAGCCACCTTCACCTGGAATCCTTGCAGAGCCAATGGAATTCTGCACCTGGAAACCCCCACCCAATGAACTCCTGTGCATCCAGAACCACCATTGTGCAGCCAGTGGCCTGTGCTCCCCACTACCATGTTGAAGCCTCCACATTTATTTATTGAAAAACAAAATTTGCAGACTTATGCAGAATTCCCTTAGGAGTAGATTTTTGGTAGGAAAGTGCATCATGAAGCCAGAAAGCTCTTTCAGGGAGTGGTTCTTTGCTGGTCCAGACAGCACTTGAGGCTGGGACTGGTCTCTATTTAATATGTTCCTGGTAGCAGACCAGAACAGTAGCACAAAGGTACCTTTGCCATCTGCTGTACCTTTGCAGAACTTTAAGTTATTGGCAGCACAAAATATAGATCTACCTTTGTCAAAGTCTGAGAGAATATAGAAACCTTCATTTGATTCCATGTGGCAAATAACATCGTTTGTCGTTGGAGTCTCCATGTGGAACACTTTGTTGTGGTCAGAGGACCCAATGCTATGCATAAGCTTCACAAGGAATTTTCTGTGGGTTTTGGAATGAATTGTTAAACCAACAGCAATTAGTAAAGGTAGATATGTCACATAGTTGTCATACGTTTTGGAAATCTGCTTTTCAGTTAAGCACTCATGTGAAGCTTTGCGTGAAAGTGACAGCCTTGTGCTCCTCATGCTGCTGCTGCTGAAGTCCCTGACACCAGTGATGCACCAGTTGAAGTACAGGTGTCACAATATTTTTCTTCAGGGTTGACATCAGCTGTGGAACCCCGAAACTCCAACTTATTGTAGGACACAACTTTTCTGTAATAATTTAGCAGTTGCAAATGGTGTCTATTATTGTTGACTTAAGTGCTTTCTTCTGCTTTGATAGCTGCATGTCTTTTGCAGCTCTTAAGAATATGCACTGTGACTTATTTCTGTAGACAGGATTGCTAAAAATTGTCCATATCCCATAGGTTCTTGAAGACTCAAGATTAACTTTGTTTAGCATTTGTTCTTCACTCACATTCAAACCACATTTTTCTATACATACTTAGCCTGTGTATTGCCCATTACCATCACTTCCCTCTCTCCCCAGTAGAACCTCTGCAAGGTAATTCATAAACTCCAGCTCAGTCACACAATTTACAGTTGCAAAATCAGTGTTTGTTTACTTTTACCTCTTGATGCAACATATTACATATATTCCTGATGTGCTCAATGTGATTCATTGTATGTGTGGGTGTCTGGAGTCAATACCCTCACTTTACTTTCTGTGCAGTGCTCTTGCTGAGAGTGACTGCTTCATGCTGTTTCTCATCTGTTACACATGTTGAAAGTGTACTTAATGGTTGCCTTCCAGAAGCAGTTATTCTTGAAAATCATGCCGTGAGCCTTAGTATAAGGCAAGCTTCACCCACAGCTAGCACTTGCCTGACATCTTCGACTTTTTCCCAGATGCTCCATATACTTCCTTTCCAACCTTCCAAATTCAGTTTGTAGGTGTGCTTGTTATCACATGTGATATGCCACCAAGGATTGTTTTTAACCAGGTCCTTTGGAGTGGTATTCTCTAAAGGTTCAGCTACTAGTCAGTGTTCCATCTTCCCAGTGATGTTTAAAAACGATAGGGAATTTTAAATTCTTTTGGGATTGTAACTATGCATACTGTTTGTGGATGGATTCTACTAATTTCTAGCTGGGTGGTGATATTTTAACCAATGCCTCATAACTCTTGGCATAATGTACTAAACTGATCATCAGTACCACTGAATTGCTTCTTTTTTACTGATAGCAAATAAACTTAAAGCGCTCTTTCCATTATAATAATCTTAAATATATATGGTGTCATGTTCTGAGCATTAATTGATAACACAATACTGTCAGTTGAGAGCCACAGTTTAACAGTGTGTGCCTGCATTAAAATATAATTTAAAAAACATTCCTTTTTAAAATATTTCTCATCTATATCTATATGTAATTGTTCTAGGTTTGTCATGTTTAGTACCACTATGTTCATGAGAGAAAGGGCTTTCAAATTAAACTGTAGTGAGTCCATTTCCAATGACCTTGTATTATCAATTTCCACAAACAGAAGGACCTGGAGCTGGGGTAGACATGGGTATCAGTGAATTACTGAACAAGTCACACTCAGATGCTTGCAAGTAGTTGGATAACTTTAAGAAGTTGATTTTTCCTTCACATCCAAAGGAGGGCAATAAAGTCAGTCTGAACTAATACCTTGTGAATTCACTGCCCTGTCACCTCTTGACATACCTTGAGATAACAGCTAGTGACACAAGAATGGATTAAACTGTCTTTTTTTCACAGCATTACAAGCAGAAACTTGTGATACTCAATGGGCACAACAACTTCAATTCCAAAACTTTGTTTGGGTTGTACTTTTGAAAGGCTATGAATTTAGCAAGTATATCTGATCCAGGATTGGGGCGGGGAGAATATTCAATGTTTTTCTTTGCATATATCCACAATAATTAATTTGAGCCTGTGGTTGAAACAGTGAATGTGCAATGTTTGCCGTACTTCTTCCCATAGGAACTTGCACACTAAAATTTCCACTCATAACATTGGCACCATAATAAGTCGGAGAAATGCAGTTCTGTATATCAATACCACACTGACAATGTGTTCTTCACATATTTAAGAACTTTGCATCAAGTGACTTGGCAGGATGGAAACCAAAACTGTCATACAGTGCTATGCAAATAATGTCTCAGTGCAGCTGTTTGACAAAATTAAGGATGTTAGCAAATCAATATAGAGAATATTAACCTCTTTCAATTCTTGGCTTACATGTTCAAATATATTGTCAGGAATGTTGAATTATTTCATGTTATATTGATGAATGGGTGTATTTTGCATGGTTCACTTTTTCTTTAACACATTGTATTTGGCTGTTAGTCAGGAGCTCTAGGAAGTTGCTCTTGTTGCTGCTTTCTCTTTGAGCAATCCCCCAGACTGCAGTGAGTTGCAGGACTTCTGCCACAACTTTTGTTATACATTCATTTCTCTTGCAGTAAAGCAAATGTGTCAGTAATTTTGTGGCTGAACTAAAAGACCATCTTTTGACTGAATATCTTCAAAATGAAGCCTGCCTATACCACTTGACAGCTCTTGTGATTGTTTTCATTCTGTTAGAATAGTCTATCCTTTGCCAGAGCTTTTTTCAGTTGCTGAATCAATTACCAAGAAACAGATTTTTCTACAGCAGTGGAGGTTGGAAGAAAATCTGCATGGAAAGCAGTAAACTGCATTTGGTATTTTGCTATATTCAATCCATGAACATAAACCAAGCTGCTCTTTTGAAACTGCTTATGCTTGTTCTTGTATTTTTATTTGAGGATAAGATATTAGGTGTGGTTGCTTTGGGCCATCAGATACAACTTGCACAACATCACTTGGTCCTGGTGGAATCTTATTCCCTGGGATTACCTTGTTATCAAGTGGGTTCCATTTCAGCTTCTGTTCACCATATTACCCAGTCATTTCCTTCCACACAGTCTTCATCTGGTGGTAAATCTGATGCTGAATGTTAAAATTCTGATTCTTCAATACCACGTTTGTCATTTATCTAAAGCTATGCTTACACTACTGCGGTAAGTCAATTTACGCTACGCAACTCCAGCTATGTGAATAACATAGCTGGAGTCAACATATCTTAGGTCGAGTTACTGCAGGATCTACAGTGCAGGGGGTCAATGGGAGAAAATCTCCCGTTGACTTACTTACTCTTCTTGTCGGAGGTAGAGTTTGGGGGTAGAGTACAGGGGTCGACTGGAGAACTATCTGCTGTTGATTTGGTGGATCAATCTCTGAGCTTTGATCCCGACTGTAGTGTAGACATAGTCTAAAGCACAGTGTTCAGAGGTTATGCTGGTAGAGCGCTCTTCTCCTGGTTTTTCCAAGGTTAGGTCTATTTCTGAAGTTGAAGGTGAGTCTTAGCACATTTTAGAGTAGCTGCTTTTCTTTCCATTTTGTATTCATTGCCAGTTTTGGAACTTTTCTGATCAGTTGCTTCATGTTTCGTTTTATACAGAAATAAGGGTTTCACAGTTGGATCCCAGGCCTCTCTTGCAAGCTACTGTTTTGGGTTAGTTGAGGATGGGTGGGTTTAATTGCACCTGCCCTCTGCATGTGGACTGGCCTGGGGCTGGCCAATACCTAAGGGATCTGGCCAGACTAAGAGCAGTGTCCCTCCCAGCTAACTCCTCCAGCTTCTGTTTGCTGGAGTGGGGAGAGGAAAACTGGGTGTCTGTCTGAATTGCAGTGTCATAGCCTTTAGGGATATTCCCCCAATCAAGCAGGGACACAGGAATGGTCATCAGTTGAAATATCACGTCAGATGGCATGCGTACTGTAGGCGCTACATGTCAGCAGTCTCCTGTTCACTGAGGTAAGGAAGTATCTTTGTATTTCACTAATCTCTTCCACAGTCACACCTCATATACCACAGCAGCAGAGGAAGTTCTGTTCCCTTACTATTCTTCTACAGGCAGAAGGGGTAGAAAAGTATTTTTGGGTGAGGAGGAGGTGCCAGCTACCCCTTGGCATCTTCGCTGGCTTCCAGACTACAGAGTAAATGTAACATACTTCAGAAGTGCTCTGGACAACTTTTTAGCTAGCCTTTGATATTTTACCTTTTAAATCTTCTTTAAAAGAGTATCAGATCTACTTTTATGGGGATCTACTTACAGTGGGGCTGGTAGCACTACCTAAAGTTGCCCAACATATCCCATTATAAAACTGTTCAGTTGCTTATTTTGTCAAAACTTAAGCCATTTGGGTTGAAACTGTGTACTTCAGGCTAAAGGTTTTTGGTTTGTTTTTAAATTTCAGGGCAAAACAACTCACCTGTTTGAGAACAAGACTAAGGAGAAAAAAGCTTTTCTGCCATTTCAGAAAATTCTGATTTACTTTTTTTTGAGAAGCTCTAACACCCACATGCTTTGGAACAAGGACTTAAAATTTGGCTGGTGGATGGCTTTTGTGTCAGGGATGTGCCTCTTACTGATCCTCTGAAAATCCAGCCAAACTTGGCCAAGTTAGAAGCCTTTGGTAAAACCTGTTTACACATGCTCGTAGACTCCTTAAGATTTTAGCTACTAAAATTTCCAAAGATTCTGTGCACACTGAACACGCTCCTTCTCCTGCATGTGGTTGCCTGGCTTAGTGAACAGAATGTGTCCACTGTGGTGGTCAATATCTTGTTCTCATTGTTCAATGTGACTCTAGATCTTTTATTTACGGTACATTATTCAAACCAATACAGAATTATGTCATCGTGGGCTCTTCCATGGTGCTTATCAGTGTAAGACCTGAGTGCTTCAGACATAGATCAATTTATTTTTCTTGTGAGATTGGGGTGAGGAAAGGGAGGAGGAGTAGTAGTAGTATCCCCATTTTACAGATGGGGAGTTGAAGCACAAAGCTTAAGGTTAGCAGTATCCACTAAACTTGAGTGCCCAGTTTAAGACAGTTAAGACCTGTCTCTTTCTCCCCCCCCCCTTTTGGAGTAATTAGCATTATATGGCATTTTGTATTCAAAGCCACAGCTCCATTGACTTCATTTGCAGCCAAGAGTGCCAGAACTCCTGCAAGTAAGACTTTAGAGTATCAGATTGGACACACAGAATTAGTGACCACCTGTGAAAAGTGACATGATGTGCTTATCGCTCTGGACAGACTTCCTTTTCCCATTGCTGCTAGAGAAAGAGGCTGCTTGCTGGCTTCTGCTATTGCTGCTGGGGAAGGCAGGAGGAGCATGTTGGAGCCCTCTGTCCATGCCCCCGTTAAGTCTGCTCACCACCTGCCTGTCTTCACTTGCCTTGGGGCTGCAGTAACCACCTACTTACTAGGCAACCTCACATGGGTGTGCATGTGCTCCTCCTCAGATTTCTCTCACTCTGTTGGGCTAATGGACCCTCTTCTCCTCCTGCCTGGCCACAAGTCCCCTACTTGTGATTCACTGCTCCTGATTTTCCCCCTCACACACACATCACATAGTCCTCTTGTTATTTCCCCTCTCCCACATTTCATTGCCTGAGCTATTCCCTTGCTGTCTGTTACCTACTGCCTCAGCTGGCCCCACTAGCCCCATGTACTGTGAATTCCCTGCCATTGTGTTATCTCACCAGTCATTGCACCCCACATACACTTATACACTCTCTACAGTGCAGCTCTAAGAGCTGGATTTTTTTCCATCCTGGTGACAACTGTAATGTCCAATCTTTCATTTGTTTGATTACTCCTTCCAGTTTCCATTAGTTCTCTCTTCCCTGCATGTGCAGCCCCATGGAGAGGAGTGGGTACCATCTGTTTTCCCTACCCTCACCCCTTTTTTATATTCTCCCCACTCCAGTGGCTGTTCTTACCACTGTTGCTTGAGGGTGGACTCCAGCAATGAGTGAGTCTTCTGCTCTGGCACCTTCGTTTATCTGGTGGGGGAGACTCGGGGAAGGGGGGAATCCCTGGCCACCTTTGTCATCCTACCTTGGCTTTCTTCTCCAGCTGCCTCATGGCTTGGGCCCTACCAATTTCATGGCTGTGAAAAACGGGTCCTGGACTATAAAATAAGCCTTTCCCTGTAAAATCAGCTCTCTCCCTGGTGCTAGGAGCACCCCAGCAGAGGTGGTTCCTAGCTCTGTCTTGTCTGGGGAGGGATGGGATTTGTCCATCCCCCTGCACAGTCACTGGGGGGAGACCACTAGACCCTCCTCTGGGTGTCTTCCCCCTGCTGCAGGATACTCTGGGACTAGGCAGCAGCCCCAGAGGTTCCTGCAGTTGGAGGAGGCACCAGGAGGTAGGTTTGATCTTCCCTGTGTTGCTGGGAGCACCCAAGCAGAGAGCTACTAGCTCAGGGGGTTTCAAACTGGGGGTTTGGACCCCTCAAAGGGTCACAAGGTTATTACATGGGAGGTCATGAGCTGTCAGCCTCCACCCCAATCCTGCTTTGTCTCCAGCATTTATAATGGTGTTAAATGTATTAAAAAGTTTTTAATTTTAAAGGGGGGGGTCTCATTCAGAGGCTTGGTATGTGAAAGGGGTCACCAGTAAAAAGATTTGAGAACCACTGTCCTAGCTGCTTAATCCAGGCATGGGGCAGGACAGGACTTATTTTTTCTCTGTAGGACTGCTCTTGGGTATCTCTCCCACACCCTCTCATCTCCATTCACTTCCTGTCCCCCTCTTGCAGCTGCTTGGAGAGGGGACATTGTACAAGGAACTGTACCTCTTTCCAGATGCTATTAGCTTATTTTAATAGAAAGGTGAGGTACCTGACAGAATTTTTTGATGGACACTTTACAGTAGCAAATCACACTCTGGCCTCAACTCACTGATTGGTAGATATGGACTTTGGGGAGGTATTGTAATAGTGATCTCAGTTGACTGCCTACCAAAAGACCTGTGCAGTTACTGTAAAATGAGTGTTCAGAGTAAATCAAGCCTCAGAAGATTACTGCAGCAGATTATGTTAAAGAATTTGGAAGCCAAACTATTTTGTAGAAGTTGCAGTGTTGCACTGCATCTCTCACATTGAGCAACAGTTTAGGGACACTTAAACTCAATCTCATCAAAGCAAAAAGAGGGCTGCGGATACTGCATTGCTGATAAACAAAAGTTTTTAAAAAAATCTTAAGAGGACAACAGAGCTCTGAGACCTATCATTTAGCTAGAATGGAACTTGTGCATGCATGTGCAAATGCTAAATACCATTGGAAAAACTTGATCATCCAAAGCTGCACAAGTTAATTCAACGGAATGTACAAAATGCTGGTTGCTTACCGAGTGCAAATAAACTACAACAGAACTACCTTCCAAAGGCTTTTGCTACACAGTTTGAGGTGATCAAGTCAAATTAACTCATGTGAGTCTTGCAATTATTTTGGTTGAGTCCACAGATGAGCAAGACAACTATGTACTGCATGTTCTGTTTTGAGTTTTATTTCTGACGAGGCCAAAGCTGTATAGACAAAGCTAACAGTGCTCACCGACAGCATTTATTAGGGTGCTGTTAATTATCCCTTGAGAAACTGTAGTGTAGCTAACAGTGCAAACTTTGACACAGTATCTGCTTTCATAAGTGACAATGCAACTTGTGATAATTTTTCAAATCGTTTCTCCAACATCTAATGCAAAATGCTGTCCATATTACCTGCATCTCTACAGCTCACTGACTAGAGAAATCATGTGTGGATTACAAGTTTGATAAAGATAATAAACTGGTCAGCTACATTAAAAAGATACTTAAACACTGCCGTAACCTCAAACTTCAATACAGACAGCACGTTGCAAACATGACAAACTGGGGAACAAAAAAATTGCACTCTTCTCCCTATTCCCACCCCCCCCCCCCGGCAGTAATTACTCATTGGAATTCCTGGTTTTGGCCTGTCCAATACCATACAGCTCACCTGAAGTACTAGTCTGAGTTCATCTCAGAAGAGCTGACACTGACACCGAAAACACAAGTTTTAACAGAACTGTCCACTCTTCTAAACAATGCTCAGTTGGAAGAGGATGTTCAGTTTGTTGCCAAGAATGCCACAGGACTCATGGACTTTATCATTTGGTTTGAATCTCGACATGTTACAATCTACCAAGCATATAACAAAGTAATAGATGTATGTACTGTTCTGGGCTGAAGCACAGTCAAAACGAAAACCACTCTGACAATGCTGAGTTAAATGCCAGTGGTCAGCAGGTGTTCTTGCATGGCAAAGCAGCTCAGACAATACTACTACTATGGGGAAGAGTCAAGCGATGTAGCAAAAATGGCTCAAAAGTTTCACAACCTGCAGCAAGGTTCCTAAAAGCAGTGCATATTTTTGACCCTGCACAAATGCATCTGTTGATGGTGGATTTAAACTCACAATGCAATTTCTGGCTTTTATAAGAATTGTAGGCTGGAGATGTCTGCTTACAAAAATATTGCTGAAGAAGCAGACTGTAGTTTTGCCTATGCTACAATTTTGGAACTCAGTGGAAGGCAGAATCCCCCATCTTGCAAAACTAACTCACCGCTGTCTGACAATTCCAACAAACTCCGTGGATGCAGAGAGCAGGGTCTAAACATGGACAGGTGTTTTCAGTACAGAGACAGGGAATTAAGAAAGACACTTAATTAATGATACTTTGAAACCAGAATTTTTTTCACTTGTTTTTGATAACTTAAGGCTGTGGCTCTTAAGTTTGAGGCTACCAATTGAGCTCACTACCCTACAAAACTGTCTCAGATGCCTGTATCTACCAATCAGAGAGTTGACACTTTTTCAGAGTCCAGAATTGAGGGTGGCAATCGCATGACTGCTCCCCTCACAACAGGTTTGTTTGTTTTTGTGTGTGTGTGTGTGTGTGTGTGTGAGAGAGACACAAACAATCACAATCCACTTTTGAGTCAGGACCCCCCCCCCATTACAACACTGTGAAATTCCAGATTTTAAAAGCTGAAAACATGAAATTTACCAATTTTCAAATTCTGTGGCTGTGAAATTTAACCATAATTTGGTAGGGCCCTGCCCATGGCTATCAACAGCTCTGCCAGCACCATCAGCACTTCGATCAGGTCTGTAGCAGAAGGCACTGGCAGGGACTCTCCTGCCAAACCATCACCACTGGTAGAGCCCCCTCAGTCAGCAAGGAGGGCCAGGGCAAGAACAAGTCCTGCCCAGAAATCTGCAGTGGCTACTGCTAGCACATCTCCCTCCCATTTCAACCCCACTGTCCCTTTTACCAGCTGTGGAAGCATCTACTGTTCACCCCCAGGCATGTACCTAGGTGGCCCCTGTCCTATCGCCATCTGTCTCCTTTCCCACTTTGAACTTTAGCATCCAGAAAGTGGGGACTTGCCTGTTCCCTTCTAAGCTTAATTCCTAGCTTAGATCTTATCACGCTGTCACCAACCCAAAATATAGTATTTGGGTACACTCCCTGTCCCCCAAAACTTTCCCTGGGGGAACCAAGACCCAAATCCCTCGGGTCTTAAAACAGAGAAATAAACCATTCCCATCTCCTTTCTTCCTCCCAGATTTTCCCCTCCCTGGGTTACACTAGGGAATCACTGTGATTCAGACTCCTTGAATCTTAAAACAGAGAGGAAATTCACCTTTTTCTCCCCCTCCCATACTCTCCCTGAGAGAGAGACACTGATCCCACTCCTTGGATCCTAACAGAGAGAGAAATTAACCTTTCCCTCCTCCTTCCCCCACCAATCCCTGGTGAGTTCAGACCCAGGAATAAAAAAAAAATCAATCACGTTCTTAAGAGAAAAGCTTTTAATTAAAGTTTTTTTACTTTTTCTTTCTATCTCTGTAAAATCAAGATGGAAAATGTTACAGGGTCTTTCAGCTTATAGAGACTAGAGGGACTCCTCTCCCCCAACCTAATATACAAGTTACAGCAACCAGAGTTAAAATACCTCCAGCAAAATACACATTTGCAATAAAGAAAACAAACAAATGCCTAATCCGCCTTCTATCTAGTACTTACAGTACTGAATAGAAGAGACTTTTTCAGAAAGGTTGGAGAGCCTGTATACATGTCTGGTCCCTCTCAGACCCCAGAGAGAACAACGGACAAAAAAAAAGTACAAAACAAAGACTTCCCTCCACTGAGATTTGAAAGTATCTTGTCTCTTGATTGGTCCTCTGGTCAGGTGTTAGCCAGGTTTACTGAGCTTGTTAACCCTTTACAGGTACAAGAGACATTAACCCTTTACCATCTGTTTGACACATCTCAACCCTATTGTCCCTTTTACCAGCTGTGGGAGTATCTGCCGTTCACCCCCAGGCATGTACCTAGGTGGCCCTTGTCCCATCGCCATCTGTTGTCCCTCCATTAGCTGCTGCCACTACTATGGCCCAACATTGCCTCCATCTCAAACAATCAACGAGGTTGTGGAGCAAAGCATTTTGGATGAGGGCCTCTTTGTCCCTCTCAAGCCCTTGGAGGATCTGGCTGCACCAATGACTCTCTCAGCTCTGTCCTGTTCTTGCTCCCCAGTGCTACCATTTTAGCTTCCTCTTGCATCCCTGGGAAAACACCTCTCCCAGTACCCCTCTCCCACTGGGTTGCAAAAATCCCATCCATTGGTGCATGGCTTTGTTCTGCGGGCAAGTAATCCTCCCAGGTGCTATGGTTAGTGAGTGGCAGGGGGAATCTGGAGGGGTCTTTTGTAATACTCTATCAGGGCTTCCTCTACTGGATTCATTCAGTGCTTTCTTTTCTGCCAGGCTTTGGGGCATGTCAGGAGGGAACTTTCCCTTGGCCTGACAAAGGATGCTGGGTATGCCTAACATCCAAGAGGGTGCTGGCCCTGCCACCGCCAGATACCCTCACTGCCTGGTTCCCTCTGCTCCTGTGTCTGACAAAACCCACTTAGGCACTGGGCAGGGTGGATAAAAATCAATGTTTTTTTTAATATAAATCACTTTTTTTAAGGGGGGGGGGAATCTAAAGATACATTATAGCTCAAAGATATCTCACCAGGGAATAGGGATTATAAATTCTAATTCTATAGTATGAGACAGTATATTCATGTAATGTTTAAGAAAAGTTTTTTGTAAATGAGTTCCAATAGTTCATGGATCGAGGGATCCAATTTTATGGGGTTCCAAGGGCTTCTGTATAGATTTAGTTTAATCTTTCTATTTAACCAATGGTGCTCAGTCTGGAAGATACCATCAGAGATGCTAAGTTTCAGTTCTCAAACTCTGGATTTGTCTCCAGAGATAACATGCTTATTAACAGCAAAAATGTTTTTAAATTATATATAGAGGTGAGAAATAACAGACCTCAACTCTGTTGTCCCTCTGTAAATTTGTGTACACAGAGTCAATCCCTTACTTCTCTCTAAAAGTGCAAACGTTCAATGAATAGAAGATTGTTTGGGGGCAGAATAGATCTGGACAAGGAGAAGTCGTCTGGAGATAAATGTGAGACGGAAGGGACAGGCAGTAGAAACAAAAGTGAAACTAAGCAGCATATTCCAGATTTCTGGAGGTCTGAGTGTAGCTTTCATTGATCTGAGATCTACCATACTATTCTCACTAGGAGGAAAAACCTATAATGGCCGAAAGCTGTAAGAGACCCACTTTGGGAATATTTTAATGAACTTCCTCTACCTGTGGGTAAGACAGGAATACATGCGAAGAGTGAACAAAGAAATGCAAGGCTTGGTTGCCTGTATGAAGCAACATCATGAGAAGTGTTCCTTGAAGATGATGAAAGGAACATGTCCGAACGTGCAGGATCTTCAGGTTGGTAAACTTTTTTTTTTTATTTCATCTTTCTTTCTTAAGGACTGCCTGTCTTCCTTCTGGTCTATTCTTGAATTCTCAAGTTTAAACAGAAAATATAGTTGTTACTTTATGGTACTAGCCTTTTAGATGCAGTTGTAATAAAAAAAAAGCTGAAATAGGCATTTCTTTTACAATTTCACCTTTTTAAAATACTACTGAGTGTCAGTGAATGCAGAGAGTAATACTAAATGAGCAGTATGGTAACAATTAAATAACTGCATTGTTAAATAAAAAACCTTATTTTGTTTAGGAGAATCCATCCTCAACATGCAGGATTCTGAAGATGATCCACCTTCAAGATCACGATCATTTTCTATCGTTTCAGACTTATCTGCCAATGATAGTGTTTCGGTCACGTCATGTATGTCACATAGCCACAGTGTATCACCTGTAGTAAAAAGGAAAAAAAAAAAAAATCTCCATCATCCAGAAACAACTATAGATAAGTTTGTGATAAGAACCAGCAGATGACAACAAGAGGAAATTGATGAAAAAATTTGTTTGTTTATGCAACAAACTCTCCTTTCCGTATGATTGAGAACCCACACATCATTAACATGGTTCAGTCATTAAGACCAGGATACACTCCACCCAACAGAGCAGATGTCGCAGGCAAATTGCTGGATAAAGTGTATGAAAGAGAAATTGTGCAGTGTGCAAAAGGTCTAGAGGGTGAAATTGATCCACCCATCAAGACTCAGGTTAACAATGTCCACAAAGATCCTGTTTTATGCGCTTGTGTGACAACAGACGAAGGGAATGTCTTCCTTACAGAAACAATTGATACGTTAGGAAATGTGCACACACAGCAGAATACTTAAAAGTAGCAGCAGTAAAAGCTATAACAAACCGGGGGAGGAATTTATATGTCTAGTACGCAGCTTGGTCATAGACTGCTGCAAATGTACTCAAGATGAGGAGAAATGATGTAAAGAGTCCCAAGCTAATAACATACGGTTGCAGTAGCCAAAGACTTCAATGTTCCAGAAATAAAGGCTAATGTTCTTGAAATTGCAAAATACTTCCGTAACAACCACTTTGCAATAGCTGCTCTGAAAAAAGTGGGAGGACCCAAGCTAATTCTCCCATCAGACATGCGATGGAACTCAGTAGTGAACTGTTTTGGTCACTGTATCAAGAACTGGCCTAATCTGATGACAGTTTATGAACAAAATAGTGAAAAAATAGATGGCACTGTTACAGCCAGTGTTCTCAACATTGGGCTGAAAACAAATGTTGAACACATGCTGAGTACCCTGAAGCCTATTTCTGTAGCCTTGAACAAAATGCAGGGAAATAACTGTTTTATTGCTGACACTTTTGAAATTTAGAAGTAACTGAGAGATCTTAAAAGAGAAATATGCAATGACAGTTAAATTATAAGCATTTTTTAAAAAATGGGACAAGCATGATGTACAGCTCATTTTCTTGCAAATATTCTCAATACTGGGTACCAAGGTCAAACCTAAACTGCTGAAGAAGAGGAGTTTACTATGACATGGACATCCAGCAATCATCCTTCCATAATGCCAACTTCAGCGCCAAGGGTGAACTGTTCAATAAATGTTTGCTGATGGATGTTTTAAAGAGTCACACCAGTTAACTGGTGGAAGTCACTTTAAGCACTTGGACTTGGAGACTGAAGTAATATTCTCACTTTTAATAGCAGTATCTTCTTCTGCTGGTATAGAAAGAATATTTTCTTCCTTTGGACTAATGCATTCCAAATTGAGAAATCGTTTGGAACCTGAAAAAGCAGGAAAGCTTGTTTTTCTTTTCCAGATTATGAGCAAACAGGAAAATGAAGGTGAAGACTGAATTAGCTGCCAAAGCCAATATTTTAAGTTTCTCATGTCAATCTGGCTGACCTAGTCAACCTTACTTCTTGGTGGTTGTTTTTTTTTTTTTAATTTCATTTAACTATTTTAGTAAAAACAATTTTAACAAAAACCTGATTTTAAAACTTTGAATATTTTAACTAAATTCAAATTCATATGCTTGTTTTGTTAAAATATTGTTTTGCTGTTGAAGGGAAAAAAATCCTGAATACATAATACTGTTAAAAAAACAATTTAAATGTCTGTCTGATGCAGCATGGCAAGCAAATCCTCCAAATATTAATGATTAACCTGTTGTCATTGGGAGGTGAATTATCTCCAATTCTTCATAAATATCTGCTTCAATTACCTTTTGGTAAATGAAATAACCAAACAATCATTCATTCTTCTGATAGCTGTAAAACTAATCTGTAAAGCTTTCAAAATAAATCACTTTAAAAATGTATAGTGTGTACTTTCTAAAAACAAAACCTACATCTATCTCTGAGTTGTGAAGAATATGTATTAAGATTATAACAACCAACAAGAATGCACTTTTATGTAGAAATCCATGATTAAATCGAGTCTTCCTGACTAGCAATTTAAATCAAATCCACCCTGGCATTGGGGTAGTTGCACCTAACAGCTGAGTGGTCTGTCAGCACAGTTAATAGTCAGGTGGGGTACTCAGAAGGTAGGGTTTTAGGCAATGTGAGGGAGCCCATCTTGACAGGAGACTGCCCTTTCCCCTGACTTCCTAACTAACCCTCGCTTCTCTGCCCCCATCTGTTCTCCCTTGCCTTGTGAGCTCACTCTCCAACCACCAATGAGGATTGGATACTGGTGATGAGGAATGGAGGCAAGTGTGGCAAACACAAGACACAGGCCTAGCAACTCTCTCTCCTCTTAAAAGGGGGAGGAGGGACTACTGCTGTTCCTACTAGCACACCGCAGGAGGAGGTCCAGCAGCTGAAGCTGGCCAAGGAGGTTCTGGCAACAAAGCGAGACAATGCTGCCCATCCCCTGGAGTCTCTAATTGAAAAGGCCTCAGAACTCTCACCCAACACACACACTTTCATCGTCTCTCTTCCACTCCCAGCTGGACCATGTTTACATTTCCTATTCTAACATTTTGTGGGTCCACTCCTCCAGCATGCATCTGGCCCCCTTCTTGGACCAGCACTTGGTGTCCATGATTGTTTCTCTGATGCCTGAGCAGTCAGGTCTTGCCTACTGTCATTTTAACAGCCTCAATTGAGGGTGTTGGAGCTTAGTTGTGGGTAGGCTTAGGCCTGCCTGTTCCAGTTACCACATCAGAGACACACCTGACTTCCCCAAATGAGGTAGGGGTCCTACAGCCAAGAGCCTCCTGTGCTAGACCACCATGATTAATCTCCAGAGCAGATCCATTCTGAGCACTGAAAGAGGGAGGAGTTTGGAGTGTTATGTAGCAATAATTAAAGACTGTATTCTCATGCATAAAGGGGCTAAATTAAGGTTGCACAGGCAACCTTAATTCTGGCATGTGCTTGACTTTTTGCAATTTTAACGTTCTTTACACACACACAAAGAAACTAAATTTTATGTAAAGAAGGCTTGGATGTTTTGATGTGGACTCCTTGTGTGCTTTTTCTGAGACCTTCAGTTTATATCTGTCTTCAGCTGAGTGATGTTGAATTCTTAAAGACCTCTTTTCTTAATCATCCCTCACATTTTATTTATTTATTTATTTATTGGTGGGTATGGGAAAGGAGGAGACACGATGGGCAAGACCTGAGCCATTTCTAGTTTAAAAACATACAAAGCCTCAAGTCGGTTTTTATCATAAATAAAAAAAAAAAAAGAGACACACACCCATTTTACTCCTCATTGCAGATACTCTAATCCCTTTCTTTGAAGTCGACTTCTTTATCCCTGGCCCTCAAATCTGAACTCTCCAGGTCTCTCAGCAGTGTATGCTTAGCCTAGGAGCTTTTAACTGTCTTTTGGAACAATAAGTTGGAAGTTGTGTAGATGGTGCCAAGTTTAGTTACCATTCATTATTAAGAAAGAAATGGTGAAAACTGCATCACTAGGGAATTCTTGCTAAGCATGACAGTGTAGAAGCTGCATACGTGGGAGAAAATTACATTACCCCAGCCTCCAATTGCTCTTTCTAGTTCCTGAAAACACTATGATGTTGTTTGCATTGAGCCATACCTGAAAACCTTGCGTTGGATCCTCTCCACTGGGACAAGCCATAGTAGAAGTCACCTCTATTGGAGGGTTTTGTATTCACCAGTAATAATGGCCAGTTCACACTAATCTTCTAATCCTTATTACCAGTAGAGTTGGGTGATTTTTCAGAAAAAGCTTAGAGTGGATGCAGCCAACAGGATTTGGTTGAGTTTGAAATTGTATTCTGTAGAAGACTGGAGTGTAGGAAGTCAGGCCTAGCAGTTACAGCTCGGCCGAGATCCACACATCAGGGATGGCAGTCGGTCAGCAGGGGTCAGACTAATTGCTAGAGCTGCATTCAGCAAGCCAGAATCAGAATCATATGCTAATTAGAGGTAGAACCAAGTTGGAGTCAGGAGACAAGAATCCATTTCATAGACAAGCTGGGGTCAGGGATGAGACACAGCAGGCCAGAAGTCTCTGTGGTTGCCCAGACAACTTCCTTAGGCGCCCTCCAAGATTAAATAGGGTACTTAGCCAATCAGAGAGCTGCAGGGTACTGTCACTCCTGGGTTCCTTGGGTGGAACTTCCTGTGGCACCTGTGATCCATAGTGCTCCCTGGCTGTGGCTCCACATGACCTCCCAGTAGCACAGTGGAACGTCAGCTGTCCCAGGTTCTAGTCCACAAATTCTTACTTCTCTCTCTAGCCCAGCTGCTTGATTTTTTGGTATAATGTGTGTTTAATACAAATATTGGAAGGAGTTGGTGTACCTGTGAGAACCTGTTTTTGAGGGAGGGGGTTGACAGTTGACTCTCAGAACTATAGAGATACGTGATAGTGCATTGAAGATATGTGATGTAATAAGTACTACAATATTAAATAATGTTAAGACAATAGTGTGGAAAACAGGCATGTTACCTTTATACTTTCTGCTAAAATCTCTATTCTGTAATATGTTGAGAAAAAAATACCATAAATAACTTTTAGAACACTAAGACATTGAGAGGGAGTGAACTGTCAATATAAGCTTCTAATGGTGTTTGGTGCTCTGCCTGTGGCTTTGTCTCAATCACAATGCATTTATTAAGTCAAAAAGACACCCTGATGTTTTAATACTATAATAAACCTGGCATTACACAGAACTAGAATTAAAAGACATATTGATCTAACTGTCTTGGAAATTATTTCACCATCTGTTAAATCTTCAACATTGCAGAGCAATAGTTGGCATGCTAGTTAATTTTTGTTTTTGTAAGTAAAGAATGCTTTGGTTTAGGCCCCAAATTTTAAAATTAGATTTGTCTTATTTTCCAACTGATACTCTTACAGTAGACTAACTGGATATTTATCATAAAAATTTCCCCCCTTTTTTGAGGTGTGTGCACACATCTTTATGCCATGGTAATGGAGTCCTTTATCTAACTGGTCAGAAATAATCCTAATATAAATGAAATTACCATAGGAAACACAAGTTAACTTTATGCAGATGTTATTAATGCTACTAGAATTTCAAGAGGAAATCTTAACATTTGGCAAAACATCAGGATTTAAAAAAACTGGCAAATCAGAACTCCTGGACATAAGTGTATGCTCTGGTCTATGGAAATATATAAAAGATAATTACAAATACAAACTGGTAACTAATTCTGTAAGATACCTGGGAATACACATTCCTAAAAGCTAGTAAGACTTATAATAATTATGCTCCATTGATTGAAGAGTATCAAAATATATCTGGAAAATTGGTCAAAATGCAAAATTGCATCAGTTAAGATGAATATCTTACCCTAAATTAACATCCTTTTCCAAACACTTCTGGTTTTAGTTCTGAGCAGTTCCTGATTAAACTAAATTGAGCAAATAAGAAATCCAGGGTTAAGCAGTCTAGTTTACAGAGACTATGGCAAAAACTATTGACACTATCAAACATTAAGTGCCATTTATAAAAGCTAGTCAGATTAGAAACCTAATGTACTAGCTAATGCCAGACCCAAACTAGCAGGTAGACACAGAATGATTTCATTTTGAGAGATCAAATTTACCTGATTTCCCTGGTTAAAGAAATATTTTATAGGCCAAAGTCAATGTATAATCACCCTTTTATGAAAGCAATAGTAGAAACTTGGGATAATTTATTTAGAAAGCTAAGCCACTGCTCATAGTAGATAATATGGAATTTAACCCCGGTAAAAGCCTGGGAAGCTTCAATGTTTAGGAACTTATAGGTATATCAACTTGGCCAGCTGTTTTGAAACCACACAATTTGATTGTTTGACGATACACAACTCACCAAAAGACGCACAATTCCCATATATCAATACCAATAATTGAGAAATTTGCTAACCCACCCACACACAAAGGCAAACCTAAGCAGAAAACTGATAGAATTTGAAAGACTATTCACTACATCTGTGAAACGCACAGGATTACTCTCCATTCTATATAAAGTAATCTCTAGCTAGCTTAGAGAAAATAGTTATGTTAATGAAAAGATGGAAAGTTGATGGGTGCGTAGACACAAACTTTTCACTACTTATGAAGGGAGAAACCCCTTTAACAATAACCAAAGTTAAACTCAAAATTAAGATATTTAAAATAAGGAAAGAGAAACTCTTATGCAGAGTTTTGACAGGAAAATTTATAAACCGGTCATGCATCTAAATGTAAGAAAAGCAGAAATGTCTAGATAAACATTAGATGAAAGACTTTAACTGATACTATCAAGTAAAAAGAAAGGACGCAGTAAAAGAACATCAACTGCAATGTGATCAATGTCACTAAGTTTGAAGAAAGTGACTAGTAGCAGGACTTGTCAATACAGCTTTAGGGATTTCTGTATGCCAACTTAGTTGCGTTTTTGTATATAATAAGTTTATCTCTAGATTGCTGTTATAAAAGAATGGAGTTGTTAATTTTTTTTTTTTTTAAATGCTGTTGCTGACTTGAACCAAATGCCAGGAGAAGAATGCAATAGATGCTCCTTAGGCAACCAGGCCATGGCCCTGGGTAGCTGCCTCAGTTAGTGGAGAAATCTGCTTTTTAAGAGTTGTTTTGGAGGCTTAATTCTTAAGAACAGTAGGGAAAATTCTGGGTGGGGGTGGTGTTCAGTTGTCCTCTTCAAAGTCATGTGAAAGTTGCTGAAGTGCTGCAACTATCCACACATTAGCAATATATCCCATCATGATCTAGGGAAAGGAAGATGGGGGTTGGAGGCCTGAGGAACAAGAATTATGAAATGCCAATCATGTCGTGAAAAAGAGATCTACATCTACCCTAAAAGATGATGTGGGAAACTCATAGAAAACGAGAGCGAAATGAGCATCCAATTATTAGACTAGTACCTAGAAAACTTAATCCTCCTTTCTTAGTGCTAAGGTTTTTTTCCTACCATGCCCCAACTTGTTATAGTAGTGATTGGTGATCCAAATATTATACGTTTCATATGGTTGATTTATATTTAAGCTAACTAGTTTTCTCTTATTTAAAAGAATTGTATTTAAAATAATAACATTGGGAAGGTCGTCTTCCTATTCAGAGCTTTTACTTTTTTAAGTATTAATAATGCCTTTTGATTTTCCAATAAAATGAGGTGGCTGGTAGTGTTCTGATGGCAACAAGCTGATTTTAACCAGGAATTGTACAGCTGTAAATGTGCTGTGTTCTGCCTTGCCTTATAATAAGCTCTTTCTACTCTGAAGAGTAGACCACAGTATGCCTTGAGCTATATAATCGCTCTGGTGTCTGGCTTTTCCCAGAGTGACTGACAGAGCAGTAATAATACATAGTGTTGGGGGTTTGGGGTTTTTTTGTTTTTCTTGGGTTTTTTGGGACATCTGGTAAAGACTTTAAAATCTAAAACTACTCTCCCTTTTCCTTTCACTCTCCCCAAAATAAATTCCCAGTGCCCTTTAAGACATCTGTTTCAGACCTGTCAGTTTTCTATCTGTATGTTTTCCTTCAGTATCTGTCTTTTCTTCTCTATTTGGTTGCTTGCCTCCTGCCTGGACAAGGTAGTGGCATGCTGTTGTGCCTATACTTGAGCTATATTAGTATGGCCTTTCAGGTGCTTTTTGTTCCTTGCCTTAATGCTATAGCTGTCAGCATTTTTCAAAAATAGGGAAATGGAGCAAGTATACATAACTAAACTATGTCAGTGTCCTTGACTTTACTGACTCCTTAGAACAGCAAGATGGAGAGATGCAATAGTGTTTCTTCAAAAAGTGGGTCACAGGAAATCTGTGCAAATAAAGGGAAAGATGAATGCTTTTCTGTACAGATGGTGTTCTCTTTCTCCTTGAATAGTGTCTAGACAGCCTTACTGTTTAAAGTAGACTAGTCTAACAAGTCAAATACCTGTCTAGGACAAGTGACTAAAATATGCTAAATTCTTCATATAATTTAGTGGTCCATCTAGATTTCATACTAATGCAGAGCTGTGTATATCATGATTAAATCAGTTATTGAACATTAAATGTTCTGTAAGCTAATCTTTAGGAAACCTGCTATAACAGCAGAAGTAGCTATCTAATGCATTAAAACCAACTATTCTCTCCCTTGGCATGTAATTCACTAAGGAGTAAGCAAAGTAACAATGTTGCTATGGGCTTGGTATAGTAGGTGTCTAACAGCACTGCAGTAAAATTACTCAAGTGCAATATTACCTTCGAATAGTCCTCCCCATAGAAGTATTGAAATACTTCACCAGCAGATAACACCGTGTACGCAGCTGTAGGATATATTCAGTATCTTGAAACTGCAGACTTGGTGGTGTGTGGTTTGTTGTTGTTGTTTTTTTTCCCCCAGCAGCTGTTCTTAGTTTGATCTTCTCCAAGAAAATTTCTTAGGGCTTGGCTACACTCGAAACTTCGGAGCGCTGCCACGGCAGCACTTTGAAGTGTGAGTGTGGTCGCAGCGCCAGCGCTAGGAGAGAGCTCTCCCAGCGCTGCACGTACTCCACCTCCTTATGGGGTTTAGCTTGCGGCGCTGGGAGCCGTGCTCCCAGCGCTGCGGCACTGTTTACACTGGTGCTTTACAGCGCTGTATCTTGCAGTGCTCAGGGGGGTGTTTTTTTTCACACCCCTGAGCGAGAAAGTTGCAGCGCTGTAAAGCGCCAGTGTAGCCAAGGCCTTAGAAAAGTAAAGCACCTTGTTGGAGAACTCTTAGCTCATTTATCAGGAAATGTGAGAATGTACAGCACACGGCTGAAATGTGCTTGCTTGTCCCATTTGTTGAGTGTCTGGTACAGATAATGAGTTTGTAATAACTAGAGTTCTCTTGATGTGACTGAGGACCAATTTGAAAATTGTATTTGCACTTAAGTGTGTACCTACTGCTGTTACAGTGAACACAGAAATAGCTTATAATGAGAGGTAGGAGGTGACTCTCTTCAAAATTTTGTGCACTGTTTCATTGTCTTGTTTCTAGTCTGTTGCACTTCGTCTTGTGCATTAGCATGATGACTTTACTCTTAATCATAATATCAATCATAAGACATCTGTGTACCCTGGCAATTTTAATAGCCACCATATAGCATGGGGTTATTCATCAAACAGTGCTGCAGGTGAACAACACTGCAAAACAAAAAGGTACCTTCCATTCAGCCTAAAGGAAAAAAGAATAAACACCTTACTTACATTTTGTATCCATTGACTCCAGCAGATCACCACTTATTGCCTCTCGAACTGTCCTGGACCACTTTCCTCACAGTCAGCACTGGCCAGTGGTGGCATACATTGTCCTCAAACTCCCTGTCATTACCAGCGTCTCAAAAAAACATCAGGATACCACCAAATTCCAAAAACTTTGACTCCTTTTACAAAGCTTATTATTGAAGCTTCAAAGAAGAATATCACTCTTGGTTACAGGAACTTCTTTATGCCATGATGGAGTTGAGAGAGCAAAGCGCTCCTTACTGGAGTATGAAGCTACTGGTGACCTGGACTTAGCTACTGCTCTCCTGGAATTGACAATGGAGTCTACAACAGCGGTACCCAACTTTATTACACAAGAGGGCCATGTAAATCTAAGCACAACCTTGTGTGGGCCAAACAAATTCTACATATTAATAAGATTTGAAGTCACCTGTACTGATTTTTATATTTTAAGTTAATCTTGTTTCGTATGTATTTAGCTAGACAATACTGTACGTAGGTTTTCTATTTACACACCTGTGTAAACTAAAATGATATAAACATGAGGGTTGTGTGTGGGCGAGGACTGGCCTGCCTCCCAAGGCCTGTGAAAGCGAGGGGTCGTTGTCCAGGATGGGTTGTAGATCACTGATGGTGCGTTTGGAGAGGTTTTAGCTGAGGACTGTAGGTGACGGCCAGTGGAGTTCTGTTGGTTTCTTTCTTGGGCTTGTCTTGCAGCAGGAGGCTTTTGGGTACACTTCTGGCTCTGTTAATCTGTTTCCTTATTTCCTCGTGCGGGTATTGTAGTTTTGAGAATGCTTGGTGGAGATCTTGTAGGTGTTGGTCTCTGTCTAAGGGGTTGGAGCAAATGTGCTTGTACCTCAGCACTTGGCTGTAGACGATGGATCGTGTGGTGTGTCCAGGCTGGAAGCTGGAGGCATGAAGGTAGGCATAGAGGTCGGTAGGTTTTCAGTATAGGGTGGTGTTAACGTGACCATCACTTATTTGCACCGTAGGGTTTAGAAAGTAGACCTCCCATGTATATTGGTCCAGGCTAAGGTTGATGGTGGGGTGGAAGCTGTTGAAATCGTGGTGGAATTCTTCGAGAGTCTCCTTCCCATGGGTCCAGATGATGATGTCATCAGCATAGCATAGGTAGAGAAGGGGCATGAGTGGACCAGAGCTGAGGAAGCATTGTTCCAGGTCAGCCATAAAAATGTTGGCATATTGTGGGGCCATGCGGGTGCCCATAGCGGTGCCACTGGCCTGGAGGTACGTATTGTCACCAAATTTGAAATAATTGTGCGTGAGGATAAACTCACAGAGCTCAGCAACCAGTTGTGCTGTGGCATCATCAGGGATACTGTTCCTGACATCTTGTATTCCATCTGTGTGGGATGTTTGTGTAGAGAGCCTTCACATCCATGGTGGCTAGGATGGTGTTTTCTGGAAGATCACTATTGCACTGTAGTTTTCTCAGGAAATCAGTGGTGTCATGGAGATAGCTTGGAGTGCTGGTGACATAGGATTGGAGTAGAGAGTCCACATATCCGGACAGTCCATCAGTGCGAGTGCTAATTCCAAAGATGATGGGGCGTCCAGGATTTCCAGTTTTGTGGATCTTGGATAGTAGACAGAATAATCCCGGTCAGGGCTCTAACGGTATTTTGATTTGTTCCTGTGTTAGTGTATGGAGTGTCTTGAGTAGATGGTGCAGTAAATCGAATGCTATTAAATCTCCCTTTAGTATGTTGCGTTGAAGCAGGCTGCGGGCCTTCTAAAATGCTCTGGTGGGCTGTAGGTTGGACACCCTGGTCTACAAGATGACAACAATGGACAGCAACAGTGGAGACCACAGGCTTCATGCACTTAAACTGTAAAGCGTGGAGTGAAGTGGTGCCATTACATGTGCGCATACCACAAGTCACTGTTAGCAGCATTGCTAGCCACCTACCAAAAAATTCAGCTATTTATTGTAAGCTGACAAAACGAAGAGGCAAAAACACCTCTTATGGAATTCTGCCCATGAAGTGCCCCTTTGTGAAGTCTGTCAGTCCTTTACAAGAACTGAGATTGATGCTGGCATTGCTGACATTCTTCCAGACTTCCTTAGATACTTGTACAATGGATGGCAGCACTACTTACTGTAGTCATGACCACCAGCAAACTCCCAATAGCTTGGTGACAATCATAGAATCATAGGACTGGAAGGGACCTTGAGAGGTTATCTAAGTGAGTCCCCTGCACTCATGGTGGGACTAAATATTATCTAGACCAGTGGTTTCCAAAGTGGGGTGTGCACGAGGATCGATAGATCTGTTTCAAGTTCTTCAATTTTGCTCTGCAAGGAATAGGGTAAAAACAGCCTGAAACCTGATTCTGGCATGCCCAGCTTCGTAGTTTGTATAAAGCTATTTTCACAGGAACTCTTAGTAAGAGCTGAATTTACGGAGATGCTTGACTTAATATGATTTTGAGATTGTCAAGGGTTTAAACAAACTTGTTCCGTCAGGGAGCTGAGCTCAGGATAATCTGAACTGTGTTCATATTAAGATATGTTTTAGTGTTCTCACGAATTGATCTGGCCGTTGCTATTTATTCCAAAAAATGTATAGGCATATGCATATTAATATGCATTAAACTAATTAAAATTTAATTTTCCTACTTTGTGTTAAAACAGAAGTTAGAATGATTATTGGCTTTTCTCCTCTAAAAGTAAAATTTGGACTCTAAATCTTCTGTCTGTCTTCTTTCTCAGAAACAGGTGATTGCTTGCTCTATTTTGGTTAATTCATTCTGAGAATCAAGTACTACTATTAGTGTTTTTGGGGAGAGATATCCAGAACAAATAGTTTTATAAAACTTTTTTGAAAAAAAAAATTTCCCTTCTATTCAAAATGTGTATTAAGGATCTCTTTGGTATTGGCTCTGTCAGACTATTTCTGCTGCCCAGTTGCTTACCTTTCTGTTGCCAATAAACCTCATTGAACTAGTTAGTGGATTTCCAATGCGATGCAGAAACGGAAATAAGTCAAAGTCCACTTTTGTTGTCTTGGCTGGAGTACAGACTGCTATGATGGCAGTTAGCCCAGGGGAAAAATAAGACTGGTATATTGTGGGAGGACCAGCTGCAAATGAAGGGATGATCAATAAATAAAACATAAGATCAGTGCACTAGCAGATCAGATATTTGATAGTTAAATGATTGATCTGACTCTGAAACCGTGTTTTATAACTCGTTACTGTCATGGTATAATTCCCCAATCTGAACCTTAGAGTCCAAAAAATGGGTGCATGAATTCCTCTAAGCTTAATTACCAGCTTAGAACTTGTAGCGCTGCCACCAACCAGGAATTCCAGTGCCTGGTACACTCTGGTCCCCCTAAAAACCTTCTCTGGGGACCCCAAGACCCAAATTCCTTGAGTCTTACAACAAAGAGGAATAAACCATTTCCCCTCCTTCTCCTTTCTTCCTCCCAGATCTTTCCTGCCCTGGGTACACTAGGAGATCACCGTGATTCAAACTCCTTGAATCACAACACAGAGAAATCAGGTTTTTTCCCCCTCCCCTTCTCTCTCCCTCCCTGGGCTATCCTGGAGAGAGAGACAGATTCAAGCTCCGTGAATCTAAACAAAGGGATTCCCCCTTTCCCCCCTCCCTTCTCTCTCCCTGTGTCCCACCACTTTCCCGGTAAGTACAGACTCGATTCCCTTGAGCCTCAACAAGGGGGAAAAAAATCAAAGAGGTCTTAAAAAGCAAAACTTTTAATAAAAAGAAAGGGGAAAAAAAGTAAAAGTTGTCTCTGTAATTTATATGGTAAAAGTTACAGGGTCTTTTAGCTTAAGACACTAGAGAGAAGCCTCCCCCTAGCAAAATACAATTTAAAATACTTCCAGCAAAATACACATTTGTGAATACAGAAAACAATCAAAAGACTATAACCGCCTTTCTACTTAATGCTCACTATTCTGAATATATAAGAGACTGTAGCAGGGAGATTGGCAAGAAACCTGGTTGCACGTCTAGTCCCTTTCAGGACCCAGAGAGAACAAAGCAAAACCCCAAAACACAAACAAAGGCTTCCCTCCATCGAGATTTGAAAGTATCTTGTTTCCTGATTGGTCCTCTGGTCAGATGTGTTTGGTTCCCTGTTTGTTAACCCTTTACATGTAAAAGAGACATTAACCCTTAACTGTCTGTTTATGACAGTTACATACCCCCCCAAAAGTCCTTAATGTTGACAAATTTAGGCTTATAAGATTTGTCAGTTGCTGTCAGTTTTATGTAAGCTGCAGACTTGCAATCTGCCCTTCATCCACCATGGTCAACTATAAACTATTTTACCAATTTAATTACAGCAATGTCTAAATATAACTTACTATAACTGATAGCAATATGTAGTGTAGCATTGTTTTTAGATAGCACCATGAGATGTTTAACGTGAATCAGCTGATATGACTAAGCAAGATGCTTCTTATTCTATATGTTATGGAAGCAGTCCACCTTTTCCCACATCCCGCAGTACTTAAACTATTATAATCTGCCCTTTTATGTCAAAACTCATTGGGGACATTGTTACTGATCAACTTTTGTTTTTATTGAACCAATTGTTCTTATAGTGGTGGGTGGTAATTGTTAGAAATACAGGCATGGAATTATTGTACCGATGTTTGACTTTGTCTGTTTGATCTTATGGAATTTCCTTCCTCAATATTTAAACCTTTTTTTTTTTTTTTTTTTACAGGTAAACAAGTGAGAACCAAACTGTCACAGGCCTTTAATCACTGGCTGAATGTTCCAGAAGATAAAAAACAGGTACCAGTCACTTTCTCTTTATTGCTTTAAAAAAAGGAGGTATTTTTAAAACTGAGGTACAGATGACGGATTCCCTTAGTTTAGATAGCATGGAATGCTGATGAATCCCGAACTCTTCTATTTATTTTTTGCTGAAGGTGGCTTGGCTTGTTGGAAAGCAGTTTCCTATACCTTGCAGCCTTGTGAATTTAATGTTCATAAAAAGGAAAACATCTGCTTATTAGCACTACTCAAAATGTTACTTTTTTATGTGCAATGTGTTTCTCCAAAATGTGTGTTTAACCTGTTTAAGCTTAAAGGTTGTAATTGAACAGCTATCACTCTCCTCCTCTCGATCCCTTAACACGGCACTTTCAGGGACCTGTCTGAGGCCAGGTCCACACTACAGCGTTAAATCGATTTAAACAGCGTTAAATCGATTTAACGCTGTAACTGTCCACACTACAAGGCACTTAAAATCGATTTTAAGGGGTCTTAAAATCGATTTCTGTACTCCAGCTAAACGAAAGGAGTAACCCTAAAATCGATATTACTAAATCGATTTAGGGTTAGTGTGGACGGATATCGAAGTTATTGGTCCTATTCTTTTACTGAGCTACCCAGAGTGCACCACTCCGGAAATCGATGGTACCCTGGGACCATGGACGCACACCACCGAAGTAATGTGCCCTAGTGTGGACGCGTAAAATCGATTTTATAAAACCTGTTTTATAAAATCGATTTTACTAATATCGATTTAAAGCTGTAGTGTGGACGTAGGCTGAGAAACTAGCCAATTGCTCTGCAAATCATACATTAAGCACAGTGAGTTGGGAAAGGGCCATTTATCACTTGATATTTCCCATGTCAAAATCACAAGCCAACGGCTGAATGAAGTTTCAATAACTAATCAGTTGTGTGCCAGTTTTAAGCAAAGCATCTAGATGATCATGTTGCCTCTCAGTGCAGAAATGGATGATCACCAGCACACCCTAGTCAGAAGCACTGAACCAGGGATCAGGTTCTTCTACCTAATATTCAGTTCCTGGCAGGTGTCACTTCACTACATGTCAGGAACCCTCAGTGTTTGGCTGTGTGCCCCCGCCATGTGGCTCTGTCAAGTCAAACATTCTCTTCAGAAATCTAGTCTGCAGTGCATTTTTTCTTAATTAACTATAGCTAAGGTGTAAAAGCTTCTTCTCACCAAATACGTGATGAGATCAGTTCTCCAACTCTTATTTCTGACAGTCTTATCCAGCCAGACCATACATTGATTGCATTAGTGGCCACACTCCTGTACTTCAATGTTGAAGATCTTGTTAGGACAGTCAAGCGATTAAAAAAAATTTAATCGCACTGTTAAGCAATAATAGAATACCATTTATTTAAATATTTTGGATGTTTTCTGCCATTTTAAATATACTGATTTCGATTCCAACACAGAATACAAAGTGTACAGTGCTCACTTTATATTTTTATTGCAAATATTTGCACTGTAATACTATTTATTTTATTTTTCAGTTCACCTACAAGTATTCAAAAATAAAACAATGTGAAACATAAATTCACTCAGTCCTACTTCTTGTTCAGCCAATTGCTCAAATAAACAAGTTTGTGTACATTTACAGGAGATAACGCTGCCCGCTTTTTCTTTAGAGTCACCTGAAAGTGAGAACAGGCATTCACCGGTCACTGTTGTAGCCAGGATCGCAAAATATTTGTGTCCCATGTGGTAAAGATTCATATGTCCCTTCATGCTTTGACCACTATTCTGAGGACATGCATCCATGCTGATGACTGTTTCTGCTCAATAACAATCCAAAATAGTGCGGACCGAAGCATGTTAATTTTCATCATCTGAGTCAGGTGCCTCTGGCAGAAGATTGATTTTCTTTTTTGGTGGTTCAGGTTCTGTAGTTCTCCTCATCAGAGTGTGTTTGTTTTTATAAGACTTTTGAAAGCAAGCTCTACACCTCATCCCTCTCAGATTTTGGAAGGCACTTCAGATTCTTAAACCTTGGGTCAAGTGTTGTAGCTATCTTTAGAAATCTCTCATTGGTACTTCTATTGCATTTTGTCAAATTTGCAGTGAAAGCTTTCTTAAAAAGAACATGTTCTGGGTCATCATCAGACTGCTATAACACACAATATATGGCAGAATGCAGGTAAAATAGAGTGGGTGACCTACAATTCTCCCCCAAGGAGTACAGTCACAAATTTAATTAACACTTTTTTTTTTTAAACATGCATCAGTATGGAAGCATGTCCTCTAGAATGGTGGCTGAAGCACGAAAGGGCATATGAATGTTTTTAGCATATCTGGCATGTAAATACTGTACCTTGCAATGCTGGCTACAAAAGTGCCATGCAAACACTTGTTCTCACTTTCAGGTGATATTGTAAAAGAGAAGGGGTTAACATTATCTCCCGTAAACAAACTTGTTTGTCTTTTGCAATTGGCTGAACAAGAAGTAGTACTGAGTGGACTTGTAGGCTCTAAAGTTTTATATTGTTTTGTTTTTGAGTGCAATTATGTAACCAAAAAAGCCTACATTTATAAATTGCATTTTCACAATAAAGAAATTGCACTTCAGTACTTGCATGAGGTGAATTGAAAAATACTATTTCTTTTATCATTTTTACTGTGCAAATATTTGTAATAAAAAATAATATAAAGTGAGCACTGTATGCTTCATATTATATGTTGTAATAGAAATCAATATATTTGGAAAATGTAGAAAAACATCCAAAATATTTAATGAATTTCTATTGGTATTCTATTTAGCAGTGTGATTTAAAATGATTTATCTCAATTTTTTTTATTGCAGTTAATTTTTTTTTAATCACGAGTTAACTGCAATTAATCAATAGTCCTAGTTCCTATGCAGTGTGTGGATAAAGAAGTCTGTTTCTGGTTGTTCTGAGGATAGCATTTTAGGGACAGAGTAAAGTTTGGTTGGGTGACCTGAACTATGTATTTGCCTACCTTCAGAGACAGCACATCTGAAGTGTAATCTTTATTTTGTGATTTCCATTTTCTTGTGATTATATAAAAGCATGGCGGTATTCTTGTTTTCTGGAACAATATTTGTTTCCATTAAAAGTTAACAAAGGCTATCAACATCATTGGATTTTAAATGTTTAACTTAATCAGTGATTGTTCCTGTTGGCCCCTCAAGCAGTTCAGGGATTCCAGTGAAGTACTGAAGCAATGCAAGAATAGGCCACATTCCTTCTGAGACAACCTCTCTCTTCCGTGTGGCTTCCTTTTCCTATTTCCCAGTACTACTTGTGCCTAGGTGGCTTCATCACATTCGTTCACTCCAGATCCACATACACTTTATCTAGTTCCCTGTCAGCTACTCTTCTTCACCCTTCATGAGCATCTACCCATGGGCCATCCATGTTTTGAAAAGTACATTAAAATGTATAACTTTAAAATATGTGTAGTATACTTTTTGTGCATATAGACATACATACTTTTTATTATTGTAATAACATCCTGAAATGTTATCACAAAACCTGCAGATACCATCTTAAAATTTAGGAAAGGCTCCTTAGTAGAATGTCAAGTATCAGAGGGTGGCCGTGTTAGTCTGGATCTGTAAAAGCAGCAAAGAATCCTGTGGCACCTTATAGACTAACAGACGTTTTGGAGCATGAGCTTTCGTGGGTGAATACCCACTTCCTCAGATGCATGTCTGATGCATGTCAGATGCATGTCTTAGTAGAATGTGGTTCCCAGAAACTTCAAATAAGTGAGATCTAGCCAAAAACTTAATGAACAACAATGTATGAGTGAAATAAAACTACAACACAAACTTCTGAGTGACTTTAGACTCTCTGGAACGTTTGGGACATAGTGGGATGATACAGTACACGAAATATCAGGGAATTGGGTTTTTGTTTTTGTTTTTTTTTCTCTAAGGGGTAGGTTTGAAAATCATACTTAGAATGGAAAGCTGGCTTAAGCCTTAACTATGGAGCAGCTGCCGCCTCTCTGTAATTCCTTGTGACTTTAACTGCATGAAGTCTTGTAATATGGGGCAGTCTGCAGCATTCAGCTCTTTCTATTAAGCATTTCTTTCTTTGGCTTCGGTAAGGGATCCTACGAGGCTAACTTCTCAAATCACTGCAGTCTTCAATCTCCTGACTGTTTACCTCTCCCCTAACTTAGCTATCACTTTTAAGCCACTGACAATCAAATTACATGTCTTCTGACACTTTTTATGTTCTTCACTGGCACCACACTGGCTGTCTTGACCAAATACATTTGTGGATTGATTTAATTTCTTTACCAGGCAGCTAAATGTCAGAATCACTTCTGAGCAAAAGAAGCACCATCAAACAACTGTTCCCTTACTTAAAGTTTTGACAGAAAATGTCATCCTTGTTCATGAATGCTGCATCTTGCAACTCCAAGTCTACATATCACCCACCACCATTGCACCATTGTTTGTGAACACTGCTACACTAGCTCCACCAGTCTGGATGGATGAACATTTCTATTAATCTCTTCTAGACTATTGCCATTTCTCTCCTCTAGGGCTTTCCCAAGTCCTAGTAGTCTGATTTCAGAATATATAAAATTATGTTCTTTCTCTCTAGTACAAAGAAATATTTCCACACTACCCAATCCTGTCAATTCCACTGTCTCCTTATTTATGTCAGGATCCAGTTGAAAGCTGCTGCTTTCTATTTTTTTTTTAAACACCTTCCATGGTGTTCATAGTCAGTTCAACTCCAGAAGAAATCATCAGATCATATAGCCTGAGGCCTGGTCTACACTACGCTTTTAAACCGAATTTAGCAGCATTAAACCGAATTAACCCTGCACTCGTCCACACAACGAAGCCCTTTATATCGATATAAAGAGCTCTTTAAACCAATTTCTGTACTCTTCCCCGACGAGGGGAGTAGCACTGAAATTGGTATTGCCATGTCGGATTAGGATTAGTGTGGCCGCAATTCAACGGTATTGGCCTCTGGGTGGTATCCCACAGTGCACCATTGTGACCGCTCTGGAAAGCAATCTGAACTCAGATGCTCTGGCCAGGTTGACAGGAAAAGCCCTGCAAACTTTTGAATTTCATTCCCTGTTTGCCCAGCGTGGAGATCTGATCAGCACGGGTGGCAATGCACTCCCAAATCCAAAAAGAGCTCCAGCATGGACCGTACGTGAGATACTGGATCTGATCACTGTATGGGGAGACAAATCTGTTCTATCAGAGCTCCATTACAGAAGACGAAATGACAAAGCATTTGAAAAAATCTCCAGGCTATGATAGACGGAGGCCACAGCAGGGACTCAGCACAGTGCTGCATGACAAGTGTAACGGAAAGCCAAAGAATCAAATGGACACTTATGGAGGGAGGGGGGGTGGGACTCAGGACTCCAGCTATCCTATAGTCTCCGCAGTCTTCGAAAAGCATTTGCATTCTTGGCTGAGCTCCCAATGCCTGAAGGGTCAAAAACATTGTCCGGGGTGGTTCAGGGTATATCTTGTCAATTTACCCCCCCCTCACCCCGCCCCATGAAAGAAAAGGGGGAAAAAATAGTTTCTCGCCTTTTTTCAGTGTCACCATATGTCTATTGCATGCTGCTGGTAGACGCGGTGCTGAACAGCAGCATCCCCTCCCCTTCCTTTCCTGATGGCAGACGGTGCAAAATGGTGGGAAACTGTCCTCATCATCCTGTGAGTGCTCCTGGCTGGCCTCGGTAAAAATGAGAGTGACTCCTGGTCATTCCCGGCAGATGGTACAAAAGGCTTGGTAACCGTCCTCATCATAGCAGCTGGAGGCTGAGCTCCATCAGCCCCCTCCCCCCCCTTCATGTCTAAAGAAAAGATTCTGTACGCCCTGGACTATCATAGCAGCAGGAGGCTACGCTCCTCTCTCTCCCACCCTTTAATGTCCTGCCTGGACTATCATAGCAGCTGGATGCTGCCTCCTGCTCATTTTATCTTGCTAACAAGTCAGTGTTTCTTATTCCTGCATTCTTTATTACTTCATCACACACATGGGGGGACACTGCCACGGTAGCCCAGGAGGGTTGGGGGAGGAGGAAAGCAACGGGTGGGGTTGTTGCAGGGGCACCCCCTAGAATAGCATGCAGCTCATCATTTCTGCCGGATCTCTGGGGCTCTGACATGGAGTGGCTGTGCTTTCTGGTTCTCTCGTACACTTGCCCCATATTCTAGGCAGCACTGACTCTATTTTTAGAAAAAACATAAAGAAGGGAATTACCCTGGGAGTCATTCCTATTTTTGTCCATGCGCCTCCAGGTGACCTCAGTGAGGCCAGCCAGGAGCACCCATGACAGCAGCAGACTGTACAAAAGGATTGATAACCGTCATCACCAATTTCCAATTGCAAACGGTGCAAAATGACTGATTAACCATCATGTCATCGCCAATTTACAATGGCAGACGGTGCAGTAGGGATGGTAACCATCTCTGCTACTTTACAAAGGCAAATGAATGCTGCTGTGTAGCACTGCAGTACCGCCTCTGTCAGCAGCATCCAGTACACATACGGTGACAGTGACAAAAGGCAAAACAGGCTCCATGTTGCCATGCTATGGCGTCTGCCAGGTCAATCCAGGGGAAAAAGGGCGCAAAACGATTGTGTGCTGTTGCTTTCACGGAGGAAGGACTGAGTAACGACATTTACCCAGAATCACCCACGACACTGTTTTTGCGCCATAATGCATTGGGATCTCAACCCAGAATTCCAATGGGCGGGGGAGGACTGAGGAATTATGGGATAGCTACAGGATAACTCCCACAGTGCAATGCTCTGGAAATCGACGCTAGCCTCGGTACATGGACACACTCGGCGAATTAATGTGCTTAGTGTGGCCGCGTTGCACTTGACTTTATACAATCCGTTTAAAAAAAAACGGTTTCTGTAAAATGGGAATAATCCCATAGTGTAGACATACCCTGAGTTCTGTATTTATAGGCCACTAACACCATCCAGACATCCACACACCTAAATTCAACAATTGAAATTAGACCAAAGTGTTACAACCCTCAGGAGACTGTTACTGTGCTCACAGGAAGAGGATAGGAGAGACTGAGATGTACCAATACCTAAGGCACATACAATGGCAGGGTATTAAGTGAAAGATACCCAGATGATCCTCGCAAATTACCTATCCCCCAAGCTGTAGAGACTAAAAAAAAACCCCAAGGTCATTGCCAGTCTGACCTGGGGGACAATTTCTTCCCAACCCCGCGTATGGCGATCAGATTCTGAGTATGTGAGCAAGAATATGAGAGAAAATTTGCAATACCATCTCAGAGAACTGGTCCACCTTGCTCTGTGTCCTGTCTCCATCTGTAGCCATCTGATGCTTGAGAGGAAGATGATCCAAAAATGAATTTTGGGAGGGAAGAGAATGTCCCTTCCTGACCCTATGCAAGTGATCAGCTTAAGCCCTGAAGCATGAGCTTTAGGAACATAAGACCCTAAACTGGAAGGGGACCCCAAGATGGCTGAGCCCTGCCCCCTTTTTCCTTCCCCTCCTCGCCCCAAACATCCCTGTCATACAATCCCACTCCTGGAGCTTGACAAGCTCTTTCTTAAAGCTAATTAGGATATTTGCCCCCCACATTCCTATTGCAAGGCCATTCCAGAAACTTAACTCTTCTGATGGTTAAAAACCTTATCATTTCCAGCCTAAATTTATTAATGGTCAGTTTATATCCAATTGTCCTTGTGGCACTATAGTTCTTTAGCTTAAATAGCTCTTCACCTTCCCTGGTTTTAACCTCCTGATGTATTTTATAAAAAGCAATTCATATCCCTTCTCGGCCTTCATTTTGCGAAGCTAACCTCTTAGTCTCCTCTCATAAAATAGTTGTTCCAGCTTATCTCACAGGCTATGCCCTCATCTAATGTACTCTGATTTCATACAATATCAATGCTAGCATGTGTCTTTTCTCTACAGTTTCTGCCATTTTATACTAGCTTTCCCACTGACTGACTGTTCATCTGCTTCCATCTTGGAACCACACTTCTCCCTTGCCTGGCTAAAGAGGAGACAGCACCAGTTGTACTGAGGGGTGAATTATCGTTCTGAAGGGAGATTACTAGTAGGAGTTCCTCAGGGATTGGTTCCAAGACCAATCTTGTTCAATATTTTTCTGAATGACCTTGGCACAAAAGGTAGGAGTGTACTAATGAAATTTGCTGATACAAAGTTGGGAGGCCTCATCAGTATGAAGGAGGATCAGTATGTTATACAGGAAAATCTGGATGACCTTGAAGATTGAAGTGACAGAAATGGGATGAAATTCAATAGTACAAAAATGTAGGTCATGAATTTAAGGTCTAATTTCTGCCACACTGGAGGCACATCAGTTGAAAACAACAGTGGAAGACAGACCTGGGGGTGTTGGTCGATCTCAGAATGACAGTGAGCTACCAGTGTGATGTGGCTGCAAACATAATTTTCATGCAGAAGCCCAATAATGGAGCTCTAGGGAGCCCCTCTCAACAGAGGGAGGAGGTGGACCAACTAAAAATACGCAGAATACTAGTTAATGCAGTGCAAATGCAAAATAATCCACAAATTTAGAACTTATTTTACAATGTAAGACTTTTTTCTCTTCTTGTATTATTAGGTTATTATTGAAGTGACAGAGATGTTGCACAATGCCAGCTTACTCATAGATGACATTGAAGATAACTCAAAGCTACGACGGGGCTTTCCAGTGGCTCATAGCATCTATGGAATTCCATCTGTAATAAATTCTGCTAATTATGTGTATTTCCTTGGTCTACAGAAGGTTTTAACACTTGATCACCCAGAAGCTGTGAAAGTGTTCACTCGTCAGCTGCTGGAACTGCATCAGGGCCAAGGTTTGGATATTTACTGGAGAGATACATACACCTGTCCTACAGAAGCAGAGTATAAAGCCATGGTACTGCAAAAGACAGGTGGTCTCTTTGGATTAGCTGTGGGCCTCATGCAGTTGTTCTCCAATTATAAAAGAGACTTAAAACCACTCCTTAATACACTTGGGCTCTTCTTCCAAATACGAGATGACTATGCTAATTTACACTCCAAAGAATATAGTGAGAACAAGAGTTTTTGTGAAGATTTAACTGAGGGCAAGTTCTCATTCCCAACTATACATGCTATTTGGTCCAGACCTGAAAGCACTCAGGTGCAGAATATTTTGCGTCAAAGGACAGAAAATGTAGATATAAAAAAATACTGTGTACATTACCTTGAGAATGTAGGTTCCTTTGAGTACACTCGGCAGACGCTGCAAAAGCTTGAATCTGAAGCATATAAACAGATTGAGGCACTTGGGGGAAACCCTGAACTTGTAGCACTAGTTGAACACTTAAGCAAAATGTTCAAAGAAAATGAAAATTAACTAATTGATTTGACTTGTGGTTTGGGGAGGGAAACTTTAAAACCAGCATGTATTAACTAGACTAGCTTACTAAATCGATGGAAAGAAAAGTGTAGAAATGATGCTTATTTAAAATTACTTGTAGAAACTGCTGTATTAAATATTGTGTAAGTAGTAATTGAAGGGTATTTGTATGTCCCACATTATCTCTGCAGCTTTAATTACAACTGCTTACAAAATATTGGATAGAGAAATAAACTTGCATAGATCTGTTAAGGTAAAATTGTTAATTTTAGTTTTTCATGTGAATCTTTCAGTTGTAATCTCCACTGCACAGTCAGTGGTGTTTATTTTAGCTATAGAGTTTGTGTCCTCTAAGAACATTGCAGGTTTTAATCTGATTAAGATAAGTTCGACTAAGTTTCCTTATTAAATTGAATTTGCTCTGTTTAGGAGCTTTTTGTGTATTTTTAAACACAGAGATTTAGGTAACATTTTTTGCAATATATTCCCTGTCCTTTTTAAAGTTAACAAAAATAGGTTTTATTAAAGTGGACTGGAAGGAGAAGGAAGGCTCCACAATGGTCAATAACTTTTTCTGTACAACAAACCAATCTAGATGTGTCGCCGCAGAGCCAGATGTGGGGAATAGTGGTATAATAGGCAAATGAGTGTTGCCAAATGGATTTGAAATTGAGTTATTTTTACTATGAATCATTCAGAGCATTAGCTTGGCCAACAAGAGCACAGGCGTTGTCCATTCAAGTGGCACTAACACTCTGGTCTGATATACCACCATAGTCCCAATTTCTTGATAGTCTCCTTTTTAGGTAATTTAGTTAAGAGATTGCATCACAAGTACAAAGGAAGTAAATACTCCACTGATTCTTAAGTATTAGAGCAGACTAGTTTGGTTATATCAAATCAGAAGATATGTCAAACCTGCACCAATAGCCAAAGGCTTGTATTGGATGTTAAAGCTGGCATGCAAGTTTAAAAAAACATTTCATTGGTGACAGTTTCCAAAAAAAAAAAAAAAAATTAACTGCAAATAGTAACATAGCAAATAGTCACCTAGTGTCTTTAGTTACCTCTGTGCTTCAGATATATTGCCAAAAATTCTCCCTGTGATTTAATGTCTTAAACTTTAAATGTAATTGAGAAAATATGTATGCACGCAATCCAATAGTTCTAATTTCAATGTCTGGGTGGCACTAGGGCCACGTCTGCACTACAAACATATGTCAAAGTTATGTTGGCATACTGCCACCACAGTTAGTACATCGCTTGTGCACATGCATACTTGGCTCCTTGTGTTGGTGGTGTGCATACTCACAGTGGGGCTTGTATTGATAGAATGCAATGTAGCTATCCCACTGTGCAGTCCAGCACAATGTCTTTTGGGAAGTTTTGGCAATGAATGAAGGGGCTAAAATAAGTCATGCAGGGGTGACTAGGAGCATGGGGTCAACTTCCCAGTTTGCTATTGACTCACTGTCCACCATCTGTCAGTAGTATGGAGCCTACATGGCTCCGCTCTGTTGTCATGAGCATTGCAAGTCCAGGATATGCAATCCTGGAATATTTGCAGAGCAACAAGAAGAACTAAATGAGTAGGGAACATAACTATTCCTTGGAGGACAGATTGCTGTGGGACACTGAGAACTAGTTCAAAGTTATTAGCATTCATGGAGCAGCTGCAGATGGTGGAACGCTGCTTCTGGGCCCAAGAAACAAGCACTAACTTGTGGGATCATAAGATTTGGGATGATTAGCAGTGGCTGCAGAACTTTCAGATGTGCAAGACCACATTTCTGGATCTGTGCACTGAGCTGCACTGATGGTGGAGAAGCAAGTGGCAATTGCACTGTGAAACTTGTGATGCCAAATTGATTCCTGACTGACCACTAGCAATTTGGAGTGAGGAAATCCACCATAGTGGCCCTTAATTGCTGCCTCCTATGCAGGACTGTGACTCTAGGCAGTGTGCAGGACATGATGGATGGATTTTCAGCAGTGGAGTTCCCAAACTGCAGTGGAGTAATAACGTGCATATCCCTATTTTGACATTAGAGCACCTTGCCACTGTACATCAACAGAGCTACTTTTCTATGGTTATGCAAACATTGGTCAATCACTGGAAATGCTTCATTGACATCAGTGTGGGCTGGTCAGGGAAGGTGCATGACACTCATTTAAGAACACAGGGTTCAGAAAGCTACAAGAAAACACTTTTCTGACCAACAAATTACCACAGGGAACATTCAAATGCTAATACTGATCATGGGTGACCCTGCCTACCCCAGGCTCATGTACCCATGCACCTGCCACCTCAACAGCACCAAGGAACAGTTCAACTGTTGGCTCAGCACATGCAGAATGACAGGTGAATGTGCTTTTGGCCATTTGAAGGGTTGCTGACATTGTTTACTTGCAAGATGGGACCTTGGTGAGAAAAATATCCCAATGATTACAGCTATCTGCTTTGTCCTGCATGCTATATGTGAAGTGATGGGGAAAAGTTTCTGCCGGAGTGAAGGGCAAAGGTGGAGTGACTGTCTGCTGAATTTGAACAGCCAGATACCAGGGTCCTTAAAAGAGCTCAACTTAGAGGTATATGTCTCAGAGCCTTTGAAAGACCATTTTAACAACGAGCCAGCATTTTTGTAGTGTTCTCTACCTGGCCATGTTTTTGGGTGGCCTGTAGGAGTTATGTAGTGACTGCTGTCTGTGAGTGCCCTAATAATTTGTTTGTAATGATCCTACAAGTTGTGTGACACTATGCAATAACAGCTAATTATGTTCAGCACTGCTGATCTCTTGGCAGAATATGTGTGAATTAATAAAGATGAATTATATTCCAAATAATAGAGCTGTATTATGTACAAAATCAGTGCAAGAAATGGACAATTTTAAAACAAATACATTACAAAATGTAACAAAACTTAATACATAAGAATAGAACTTATGAAAGGGAAATGATATTCATGTCTGTTTTCATTTACACATACACACACTGCCATATGAAGCCCACAGTTCATGTGAAGCTGTGATTGTCTTTAATGGCCCCCAGGGAGCAGTGACAGGGATAGTGCAGTGATTTCTGATGCCATGTGAAATGGTGGGGTGGGGAGAGCAGGAAATGGGGTGGTCCTGATTGAGTTCTCAGTGGGCTGCAGAGGGACACAAGCCTAGGATTGTTGGACCTGCAAATCCGCCAGAGTTTACAGCATCTGTGTTTGCTGCCTGAAAAGTCCCATTATGTCCTGGTGCATTTCCTTCCTCCTTCTGCTGGGTCTCCCAGGCCTTTCTCCTGTCCACTCTTTCCTTCTGCTCAGTATTCATCATCCAGGCCCTGTGCTCATTGTCCAATGCAGCATGGGCATGCAGATCTCTTTGAACAGGTAATCCCAAGTCCCCTTTTCTCCTTACTGGATCAGGCGTCCCAGAGGTGTAGAGGGGGAGACCCTGGAGGCTGCAGTGACAGCAGCTGAAGACAAAACACGGAGATACAATTGTTTCTATAGTGAATACACTGACAAACTTTCAAGATGCTGAGGTTGCTCCCTTTGTTCCCCTAAAGTTTTAAGACTACATTCTCACATCTGCTTGGAATTGCCTGTGTACTGGGCCAGTCACAGCATGAGCCTGGGTGAGTATGGCCCACCAGGAAATTGCTGGGTTCCATGATTCTAGTAGTAGTTGGCACTGAATACTGGTGCTATTTACCACAGGCAGTGGTGATTTTAGCTGATATAGCACTCCTGAAGATAACACAGGCAGAGTGAGCACAGCTGCTGCTGGCATCCCGAAGCCACCTGGGTCCATATGCCATATGTGTACTGCAATGGTGCCTGCTGAAGTTGCTGGTGAGTGGCTGGGAAAGTGTCCTACCATGGAGGAAGAAATATGGCATTCTTCTCAAACCTTTGGCTGAGGATTACAGAGTACCTCTGTGAATGTTTCATCAAGATCTTTCAGGAGGATTGAAGGGACACCTGTGTATGTACAAAATGAGCTAGCGGACCACCACAGCAGGTCATTTCAAGTCCACAAGTGGTCTCTTTTGCCTGGACATTGCATTTTCAATCTTCCAGAGGTGGAGCTTTCCCCAGTTAGACCTATTTGCCATGCGACACAACAGGAAGTGCCAGTAGTTCTACTTCTTCCAGAATCACAGCCTAGGTTTCAGAGTGGACACATTCCTCATTCCATGGGAAAGCGATTTCCTTTCCGCCCATACTACTCATTCAGAAGGTATTCCTCAAGATCTGGAGGGAATGAGCTTAGGTCATATTGACGGCACCAGCCTGGCCCCATCAGCACTGGTACACCTCTCTCCTAGACATGTCCGTGGAAGCCTCGGTCACCCTTCCGCTCTTCCCGGACCTTCTGATGCAAGGTCCCTGTCGTCTTCAACATCCGAACCTTGTGTTGCATCTCCTCACAGTGTGGAAGCTCCATGGTTGAACCCAATGGAGCTTTCCTGTTCAGAACAGGTTCAACTAAGTCTCCTTGGCAGCAGGAAACCCTCTACTAGAGCCACCTACCTTGCCAAGTGGAAGAGATTTTCAGTCTAGTCGGCGCAGCACTATTCATGCCCAACACTAGCCTCAGTGCTGCTCATTCTGGATTACCTCTTCCATTTGAAGTAGCAGGGGCTTTTGTCCTCAATAAGAGTGCACTTAGCCGCCATATTGGCCTTCCATCCGGTGCAAAGGGGGCACTCAGTGTTTGCTAATCCTATGGTCAGCCAATTTTTAGAAGGGCTTGACAAGCTGTGCCCCCACATCCATCAGGCGGTCCCTACCTGGGACCTCAACCTGGTCCAAGGTTGAGGTGGTCATAGGACCACCCTTTGAACCGTTGGCTACATGCTCCTTGCTGTACCTCTTATAAGGTGGCATTCCTGGTAGCGATAACCTCTGCCAGGAGGGTATCTGAGCTCAAGGCCCTAACATCAGAGCCTCCTTACACCGTGTTCTAGAAGGACAAGATACAGCTCAGGCCTCACTCTGCTTTCCTCCTAAAGGCTGAATCACAGTTTCACATCAACCAGGACATCTTTCTTCTAGTAGTCTACTGTAGCAGATGGCTGACTCACCAGTGGTGCCTCCTGCTGGTCATCTCGGAATTAGCACTCTGCCCTGGAGCATCCTCTATGGGCCGGTGTCTTGTTCTCTGTTACCTACCCCTCTGCAGTCCCTTTTATCTTCACCACGTATAGGCCCCACATCCCTCCTGGACCATGGTGCCCCTTACCTTGGGGGTACTGCCTCTCACCCAGGGAACCCCACTCCCCTGAGTCCACCTCACATCAGTGATCCACTGCCAGTCCTTATCTAGCCCCTTTACTCAGAGGCAAACTGCAGTCTGCAATGGCCACTCATCATTGGCTAGGGGGTTGGACCTGCTGCCTTTCCCTGCAGTCCCAGTACCTACTTAGACCTTCCTGTCAGGCCTCAGCCTGGGAGGTTGCCAGGCTTGAGCTCCCCAACTCAGCCTGACTCTTCCCTAGCACTGCTCTATTGAAGATATCCTGTGCTCTCAGGCAGCCTAGTCCTTCCCACCTCAAGCCTGGAATGAGACTGCCTGCCACCTAGCTCACAGCCCTTTTTTATACCAGCCCTACTGGGCCCAGATTGGCTGCTACCTGCACTGCCCTGAGTGGCTCCTCAGGGCAGCCCTTTCACAGAGCTTGTTTTAACCCCTTTCTAACTGGAGCGGGGTGATCATCCCACTACGCTACCCCAAGTTGCACTCCACCAGCAAGGAGCATAGACTTCACTCTCTGGATGTCCGCAGGGCACTAGCCTTTTACATTGAGAGAATGTAGCCATTCAGAAAATCGGTCCAGTCATTTGTGGCAGTGGCAGACAGACTGAAAGCTCTGCATGTGTCATCACAACTCATTTCATCATGGGTCACGTCCTGCACTGGTGACTGCTACAACCTGTGGGGGTTCCTGCACCCTCAATCACTGCACACTCTACCAGGGTGCAGGCTTCATCAACAGCGTTCCTGGCGCAGGTTCTCACTCAGGAAATCTGCAGAGCGGTGACGTGGTCCTCCATGCACACCTTTCACCATGCACTATGCAATTACCCAACAGGCCAGAAACAATGCAGTCTTTGGACGGGTAGTACTCCAATCAGTGGAAGACTCCAACCCCACCTCTTAAACTTAGGCCTGTGCATCACCTGATTGGAATTGACATGAACAAGCACTTGAGTAACCATTTTTCTTCTTCTCGTAACTATTCTTCGAGATGTGGTGTTCATGTCCATTTCAATACCCACCCTCTTACCCCTCTTTCAGAGAAGCTAACTAGAAGGATCTGAGGGGGTGGTGGGTCAGCAGGGCTCTGTATTGAGCATCATGAAGGCATGACTCCTGGGGGTGCTCAGGCTGACCAGACAGGAGGCTGCTATGGGAAAAATCTTCTGGCTACTGTGCACGTGCACACACCTGATTGGAACGGACATGAACGCATCTCGAAGAACAACAGTTACAAGAAGGTGAGTAGCTGTTTTTCAGCTGTGTTGAGCAGCAGCTCTCTTACTACAGTTAAGATGAGAAACCACCCAATAAATTCTGCCCTAGGGAAAAATAAAATGAGTTAATGTTTTATATTTATATATCATTACTGTCAGGTACAATAGTCACCTTCCAGAAACTTCTAGATTCTAAAACCAAGCCCCCAAAAACTTAACTCCACATACTTTCTCCTCTTCCTTATCTAATGACAGCTGGATTTACGGACTAGGCATGATCTCAACCACCACCCATTTTCTTTCTCATTCTCCTCCAGGCATTTTAGACATTTTCCGAACTTTCCGTTTCCTAACGGCTAGAGCAACAGCCTCAGTGCTGCTGTCGTTCCTTCCCTTTTTGCTTTGATTCTACAGATTGAAATAGAACCTAATGTTTCCAATATTTTTTTTAAAAACTCGTCTCTTGAATGTGTTTTGCACATAAGTGGCAGAAATGTAAAGAATGAGGGAATAGACTGCAGTATTTTCTCCAAAAATCTTTTCACTCTAATTTACCTTTGCGTAATATGCTTAAATGCTTTGCTGAATGAGGACCTGAATGATGTGCTAAACATTTCTTCTCTCATTTCCACACTAAACCTTGGCTCCACCCCCACCTCCTCTCAAGGGTTAACCTAGCCAATGAATTTCCTGCTTTCTTATGGCCTGTAAAGCTCCAGCAGCAGGCTTTCCCAAAAGGGCAACTCAACATCCTGTGGTATTATATGTTACTTTATTTTCACTGTAATGTAAAATACTAAATGTGGCATTTAGAAATGCACTTGCCATTAGAGAACTTCACTCTTTGTCAACCTTTACATTGTTGGATCAGTTCTAATTACTGTACACGTAGCAAATGTGAACTCCTATCAAACGTAATAGCTGTGCATGGGGCTCAGTAGATGCTACATCTTTATTCTAGCCTTCATTGCTCTGTCTTCTCAAGGTTATAGACAAATTCATTGTTAAGGAGCTATCTCTGCATTTTTAAAAAAAAAAACCTGTTTGAAAGCAGTAGCACATAAGTGTTCTGCCTGGAACAGTGGAAGCTTTTGCTGGATGAGGATTTAAATGGAACTCTTGTAACTAGGCTTTGAGGATTTACTGTTTCAGGAAAGGGATATTGATTTTTTTTTCTTTCTTTTTCCTGTACTAAGCTACCCAGAGGTGAAGAACACCTTCCTGCTGAAAGATTGGTCTGATATATCTTCATTATCTGCAGCTCTCTCCTTATTTGAAGCCAAGTGGAGCATTCATCTAGCATAGTGTTTCAATGTTAGCTCCTTCCTCTGGAAGAGCCAAAATGAAACAAATCACAGTAACTTAAACTGTTTTAATTGAAAGGGAGAGATAACTTTAAAGACAGGCACATCCTACCGCTTGGAAAGACTACATGGTGTGTGTGTTATGCAGAACTCCTCCCTTTGTTTAGAAAATTGTGTTGGAAGACCATAGGTATTACACTTAAATTACCTAATTCATAAATTATCAGCTACGATTACGCGTAACTGTGATACACCTAGCTTTTCCTGGTCTTGATTAAAACTAGGGCAAAAATCAGTGACGGCTGAGGATATTTACATAACTATATTGTGTTTTCATCTAACAATCTCTCAATTTTTGGCTGCCAGAAAAAACAATCTGTTCCATGCTGTCTGGATGATTTGTATAAGATGTTCACTTTCCTTACAACCAATTAATGGAAATCAAATTTGAAATTTGCTTCAATCAGTTTTGTGCTTGACCAAAAGAAGAATGGGTGGAAGATGAGAAAATCTGACAAAGGTATTGCTAATTCAGCCATACCTTGGAGTTCCTCATTTAAATGGATAAGTGGCAGCAATATGCCTGATTAAAAAAAGTATTGCATGAGAATTGACTGAAAATTACATTTTTAGGAGTAGTCTGATATACGTAACTACAGTAGATTTCACTTAAGAGAATCCTGATATTCACAACTTCCATTTAAGGTTAACATGTTGCTGGGAACCAATCCCGTATCATTAACCGTCGCTGTAACAGGATTTGGATATTGGCAAGGGCTGCTGCTTATCAACCTTTTTTGAAAGAAAGGTGCCACCTGCAGGCAAGTTTGGGAGGCTGCAGTTAGGGAAGGATGTGTGAGAATGCCCTTCTTGGCTGCCATCATGGCAAACTTGACTGCAGTCGATACTCAGCCTGCCCCAGACCTTCCTTCTGGGGCTGCCACCTGGCAAAATCTCTCTGCACGCAAGGACCACGCAGCCTGCCAGCAGTTATCTCTCACACTCATGTCTTTACCAGACACCAACATACCTCCTGTCCCAAACTTCCCTGGACTCATGTGGTCTGATATGTCCCGCTCTCTCCTGCAACATTCGAGGAATATTAAGATCTGTCTGTTCATTTAAGGAGATGCACACACTTGTTTGCCTCATTAAGTGTCTGTGAATGCAGAAAGTTTGCAGAATAGAAGCAGACTTTGCAAGTCCCCAGAATACCCTGCTACAGCTCCCTTTGTTGGAATAAATTGTTATTTATGCAGGAGTTACCACAACACTAATTTAAGTATAAATTCCTTATTAAATCCAAAAGCAAATGGTATTATACAATTGCTCTAAACACGCCTAAAAAGCCTAAATAATAAGCAATTTACTACATCCAAACAGTAACAAACATGTATAAGCATTTGATCAAGATATTTACAAACAGGCTAAATCCAGGGAGGCTTAGATCCCTGTAGTAGGCTCAGCCTGGTCAGGTAGGTATTAGTGATGACCCCTTTAAGACGTTTACCTTTTATACCCTTCAACAAACATTGCCAATGATTGGACTTCAGCTAAAAAACCAATGTGAGACCGTTCACCCTTATTTCCAGTCTTAATCCAGATATAATTTACACCCTCCTTTCTCCCCGAGGAGTTTCCTCCCTCTTCCCTCCTTCCTGCTGACCAAACAGTTTGTAATTTGCATCTCGTTCACATAGGCCCTAGTTTTGAGATAACACTGGTATGGGGTGGGAAAGGCCATGTTGGCTCATTTTAAGACAGATCTTTTTCTTATATAAAACCATCTGCAGTCACCCTTATCAGTCAGAGACTTTTTTATTAGAAACTTTTCACATATCGGTTATTCTTTAACCAGACATCCTCCTATTTCATTCCTTCTCGCTTATACTCATCACTTTCAAGGCCTTCCTTCTACTTGCTAGTCAAGGGCCTTTCTTTAACAACACACATTATTTCTTAACCAACTTTAAACTAATTCAAATTCTTACTTTTATATGTATCCTACACCCCATACCAAACTTCAAGCTCCAGGAACCTCCCCATCCTTGCTGCACCCGTCTTGCCCAGACTTTGTCCAAAGACACTAAATCTCTGGAAGTACCACTCAATTTTTAGCCACACTGACCTACGGATTTTCCCCAGTTTGTTCCCATATTTGCAGCACTACTTACTTCTCCCTCCCAAGCCTTCCCCTGCCATATCTTCCCTTGAGTATCCAGCTCAGTACTACAGCACAGGACAGAGGCACTTATCTGATTTCAGTGCACATCTGAGTTCTTTTCTTCCATGTTGACTCTTGCGTCTCTTCTTACCTGTTTTTTTTTTTCTATTTTCTCTTACACACCTCTCCTTCCTTCTTCCCTCTCACCTTCTTCCTTGTGTGCATGAGTCTCTGCATTCCATCACATGCTCCTGCTACATCTAACTGCCTGGTCCAGGCTTTGTTTCCTAGCCAGGCACTATGCTCACCTCACTGCTGAGTTCACAGAGCTGGACTTTGTATTGGCAGAACAACATGGCCATGCAGGGTTGAGATGAGATGATGAGATTGAATCCCTCCATTAGGTGAAAAACCCAATGCAAACTGAATTATGTTGTCATGACCAGCACCTTCATAATACTTATTCTGTCTGTATAACAACTCTCTAAATTATTCCCTTCCAAGTTGCCCAGCACATCTTGCCCTTCTGTGTGTCCTCCTATTAGATAAGCTTTTTTTTTTTTCATTGAGTCTTGTACAGGGTCAACCACACTGGCACAGTTAAATAAATAGTGATTCAGTACAGATTGGAAAATGCCCTAAATGTACTGTTTACAAAGCACAACAGCACAATCATGATAGCTATAGATTTATTTTCTGCATTCTCAGCTTCAGATACTGTGGGTAGTATATGTAGCAATATCAATATCTAACTGTGTATGCCTAATTCCTGTGTTACAAATTTTCTGGTTGACTAATTTTGCTTTTCAAGTTTTTAGGGGGATGGAGGAGTTCCAAACAGAGAGACACTTCTGTTATACACACTGATTTGTCATTCTATTTCTTTGAGGATTTTCTCTCATTTACATCAGGAATCAGTTTTTTCTCAGAACTGCTAGGGGTGAAAGTTTCTCAGAACTGCTAGGGATTTGATTCTCAAACATATACAGGAGATGAGAACAGTTAAACGATGTGACCTAGCTGTCTGTTTATAATATATTAATCACCCTGGTATCTAAATGCTATGTACATCAATTTAAAAAGCATAATTATTTTTAAGAGGAATGTACAATTTAATTTTATTTGCTTCACTTGACATGAGGTCATGTACCTGAAAAATAACTGTTTGTAACTGATTTATGTGCTTTTGTGAGTGTCGTGTTTGATTTATCCCAAAATTACTGACTGAATCTGAACCAATGTTTTTTTTAAATTTTTTTGTCTGAGACAACACAAGAGAAGAGAAAAACGAGTGGCAAGAAGGAAAAATAAGTGCTTCTCAGTTGTGATGTGGACTTTTCCTTTAGTCAATTTAATCCATCTGATCAACTGATTTTGACTGTAGCAACTAACATGTGCTTTTGACTTTGCAGAAGTGATGGGAGAGGCCCCAACACAGTACAGCTAAAATATCTGCTTGCCTCATTGCTATTGAAATTAGTACAGTATCCATGTTTCTGAAATACTGGTGCCTTTTCTAAATTTCACTGCATGCCTCTTGCAACAGTGTATTAGGCTGTTTTGTGGTTCCTCCCTCTTGTAATGGCAAAAAAAATACACTGCTCATAATAGAAAAAGCAGTATGGAAACACTGGCAGCAGCATTGTTATTTTTAGAAGTGTTTCAATATTCAAAATGCCTTTCCCTAAAAAGCTATTATACATTACAATGAAATGTATGCAGTGAAATGTTTGTATCGCCATATATTGTTTTAGACCTTGTTCTATCTCGGGTTGGCAGCCTTTCAAAAGTGGTGTGCCGAGTCTTCATTTATTCACTTTAAATTAAGGTTTTGCCAATAATAAATTTTAACCTTTTTAGAAGGTCTTTTTCTGTAAGTCTATAATATAACTAAACTATAGTTGTAAAGTAAATAAATATGTAAAGTAAATAAGATTTTTAAAATGTTTAAGACGCTTAATTTAAAATTAAATTAGAATACAGAGCCCCCTGGACTGGTGGCCAGGACCCGGGCAGTGTGAGTGCCACGGAAAAGATCAGCTCGCGTGCCGCCTTCAGCATCCATGCCATAGGTTGCCTACCGCTGTTCTATCTTGTATTGACTGAAGGATAACAAGGCTACATTAGAAGCATGGTAATATGAGATCAGGTTAGCTAGTACTTAGGCCAGAGTCTGAGGCACATGGCTGATTACACAGAGCCACTTGCTGACAATGTAACACGTCTAGACTAGACACAATAAATCGACCCCTTGCTGGATTGATTGCTGCCTGCCGATCCTGCAGGTAGTATAGACATACCTTAAATAAAAGACTTTCATTTTAACAACATCCCTTGTTTTCTCTCTCTTTGGAAAAGGAGTTCTTAGAAGGATGACCTTCTCCCTCCCCACCCCTGGCATTTGACAGTCTTTTAGACGGTATTAAAGATAAGCATTGTTATTGGAGAAAAGAAAAGAAGTCACATGGGCTGGAGCTGTTGTTGTTGTGTTAAATTGTTTCCTGGAAGACAAACTCTCACACACAAAAGGGAAGAGAAAAGAACAGCAAAGACAGAAAAATGTAGTTTCTGTCTCTAGTGTTGACTCATTTGCCACCACCCTGGTAGACAAACACAGGCAGAACACATGGTTTTTGTCACATTCTGGGGTGCAGTCCAGACCAGTGAGGAGTTGTCACCACTTACCCTGCAACCTTGGGTGCCTCACAAAGCTTTGCTGTTGTGAGCAGCTCAGGTTTGGGGGCTACAAACAGCATCCAGGTCACACTCTGAGTAGAGCTACAGCCTTGGTCCAGCAGCCTGTCAGCAACACACCAGCCATATTCTGGCTTATAGTAGCCTTGGTTACTTCATGCAGGATGATCACAACACCTTCCCAGTCCCAAATTTCCCCCCAACCATGTGTTCTGCACTAGCCTGCCCTCTTCTGGGCAATTTAGATATTAAAGGTTTATTGCCCCTGTAAGGGGCAAATATGCAACAGTTTGCTACTTGGAGTTACCCAAACAGTTCAGTTTAAATACAGCACTGGATTAGTTTGGTTAAACAATTTTTTTAAACTATAAAAAGGAGTACAAGTATGAGGAGTTAAAGTCAGAAATGGTTACAAGATAAAAAAACACTTCTAGTAATGAAACTTAACAAGCTAGACTTGGTTCAAGACAAAATCTTTACCATATGTTCCCAGCAACACTGCTTACCAAGTTCTCAGGCCAGAACCCCTCCCAAAGTCCAAAGGCTGGTTCCTTTGTCCTCTTAAGTGAGGGAGGGAGAGAGGATACTCCGGGGTGTTTTTGCCCCTCACTTTTATAGCCCAGTCTCCCTTTGAAATGCATTTTCCGGAGGGCTAGTTACCCCAAGATAAAGTTCCTTCCAGCTAGGAGGCAAAGATATGGAGTCTCATGCTGAAAAAAGTTTAATGTTGTGTGTTAAAATACAGATTGATCTGTTCCTGCCCCCTACCCTTGCCAAATAGTGCCACTTGACAAGTGATTGCCAATCAATTTTGATGACACCTGGCTCGAGGCATCAGCTTGTCCTTTGTCTTTAAGGAACAACTTTACACCTTCTGTCTGGTAAACACACTTCATCATGATTTCAGCTTATCTTCATAACTTTACCTATAATGTTGCTACACACATTTCACCAAGATATTGACCAGTAAATTATTAGTTTTCAAATGGTACGTCAAGAGGCATATTTTGTACAAAGATGATTACAATAGTGTCAAAGGTGTGAATATAGAGTGCATTCAGTCAGTCTTAAGTGTGCTGAGAAGCCTGACAAACTTGTACTAGCATTGGGCTGTTTAAGGTGTTGCATTTAGTTGCCTCTTTCTGATCCACAGGCTCACAACAGTGTTGCAATTATAGTCTTGGCTGGCCCAAGCCACACTCTTGTTAAAGGAAACAAAAGGCGAGAGATGGGAAACGAAGAATAATGTGGGGAAGGAAAAGGACATCGGAGGAGGTGGGGAGTGACAAAGTCTCACATCTCAAGTGGTAGTTGGGATTTATTTAGAACTAGTGGAGATGCTGAGATCACCTGAGTCCATCTCTCTGTCCTGATTTGGTCAGGACATCTCTCAGGATCAGGACAAGAAAGGCCAAAGATTGGCATAGTAGATGCCAAGTCCCAGGAAATGACAAAGTTGCAGTCATATGGTGAAGCTGTTATACCAATTATATTAGACCAGTAAAAAAAAACCAGCAGGATCTTTTTAAAGGGGATAAGACAAAGATGCCACATTTATTATGCTAACAATTGATGACTAATAACTAATATCTTAATTCTTATACACACACATTATACGCACACACACATTCACACACACACACCCACCCACATTCATCAGGTGTTCTGCAGCTGCTGCATAGTTACCAGTCCTGAAGATAGCTTAAGTTCATGGCTTGATTTTGCAGCTTGGGTTCGTAGCTTGTGGCAGCTAACTGGCCAGGAAAGCTTGGCACAAGGCTGAGCTGGATCTCTGTTGGGCAGGCACCGATGTTCTTCCATGTTGGCAGCAGAATGTTACCCAGAGTCTCTCATCTCACCCTTCTTTTTTATAGGCTTTTAGTTTGGATTCAAAGTCTATAGATCTTGCTGTGTCACGCTGCCTCTGGGTTTAGATTGATCACCCATCAATTGTAGGCGTGACTTTCAGCCTTGGACCTGGCTTTGATCTTCCTTCTGTTGTTCTATTGTCCTTTTCTTTTTAGGATGGATGCTTCTTACTTTGTTTAGGGCTGTTGTCTAGGTCTTCAGCCGTTGGTATTTGAACTTTATCTCATCAGGACAGGCTGGGGCTGGAGATTGATTCCATCATTCATACATACCTCATTCACACATCTAAACTAAACTAATAAGATTATGAGTGTTTTAAAATGGGGTTTGAATTACAATATGGAACAGAAGTTACAGTATAGGCAAGTGTAGTGAATGGTGAACAGAAGTTACATTAATAAAGTGAACAATTGAAAACGATTTCATTTATCAGTTCTACAAAGCTCACATCTTCTCTCATCTTTCAATCAGCCACCATTTCAGTAACCAGCTTCCCCCATCCCCTCGCCTCCTCCCTGACCTTCTGAGTCTCTTTTTCAGGCCCACAAAAGGGAGTGATAGGCGGAATAGCCATCCCCTCACTATTTTGTCTATCAATTAGGTCTAATTTCTGACACACCAGTTTTGGTTAATAGATTTCTGGTCCTACACTTTTCTTGTTTACTAGACAAGATTTAACACTGTCCCTGAATTATAGCAGTAGGCCTTTTTGTTTAGTCTAGTTCAGTCTGTCTCCCTCTTGCATTTTTTCCCATCGACACTTATGTTGTACTGTGTCATTTCATAATTTTTTAATCCACTTTCCCACAGCAAGGTTCACAACTGGGTGAGGTCCACCAGGCCCTAATTAGCACAACAGAGCTCACTGGTCAACCTTTTGTAGAACTCGGATGCAAGATATTCAGACCTGCTGATTTAAACAGTAGGTACCAAAGCTGGAAATGTTTAACAGTCTCCTTAATTACTGTTTGGAATAAGAAGTATTTTACCATCAAACTGCTCTTGAATAATCAGAAAAGTTCCTACTAATACAGCAATGAATTTCAGAAGTTTCACATATCAGTGAAGAACACAGGAATTGCCATACTGCATCAAGACAGAGGTCCTCTAATCCACTATCCTGCTTCCAAGAGTACCCAGTACCAGATACGGCAGAGAAAGGTGGAAGAACCCTGCAGTAGGCAGATGTAGAGAATCTGCATGTAAGTGACCAGGACAGTCAGACATCAGCACCCAGGATCAGACCCATAGTCAGGGTCTGACTATGCTCAAGGCCAGAGCCAGAGTGAGAGATCAGGAATTGGAGCCAACACACCCAAGTTATCTAGAGTGAGGAAAGGCTAGGGCCAAGACAGGAGGAGGGCTGGAATATGGCTGGGAACATGCAGGCATAGGAGCTATCACAGCTGTGAGCAATTTTTTTTTAACATCTACTGAATTACGTATTCCTGGGAAAATTCTGCGGCACTGTGCACACACACAATTCATGTTCCCCGCAGATTTTTTTTTCTGTTCAGAAAATACATTCTACTGGAGATGCACTGCAGTTATACCTTTTGCCCACAGAGGCTTCTGTGGTGTCAGAACACATGGCAGCTAACCTGCCAACTGTAGCAGTTAGCAGCCGATAGGGAGGGTTCATAGGCTGCATTACTGACAGCACCATCCCTGCAGGGTGGGAGACTTGGCATATGGGGAGACAGACAGTGGGGCACATAGGGGATGGGGTCATGCAGATGGGTTCAGAAGGGATAGTGGGAGGACAGACCGGGGCAGGGGCTGAATGGGAGTGGGGGTACAGGACCATGAAGGGACAGGGGACAGCAGGTGGCTGAGTGGGGGTGCAGGTCCACATGGGAATGGGGGTGAAGGGACACACGGGGACAGGGTAGATGTGCCTGACTGAATGGGGGAGGCTAGGGGTCAGCCGGAGTCTGCATGGGGGAGCATCCCCAATTCCCTAATAATCCCTCCCCCCTTCAAAAAAACTATTTCATACTTCCCACACCCAACAACCCTCCAGGTTCCTTCCCAGCAATTACTTCCCTCCTCCATTACCCCTGACTCCCCCAAGCTTTTGCACTGCTTCTCAGGGGAGCAGGAAATATGTTTCTATATTGTAGTTCAAATGAATTATTACTCAAAGCTCTATATTTATATGCCTAGTAAGGAATCTATGTGTCAAAAAACATTTCCTGAATCATTTTTGTCTGTATTGTTACAGATATACTTGCTGACAGGTATTTTGAAATAAATTACCAAAATAATTGAAACGGATGTGATTATGTGGTGTTATTTTGACTAATAATATTTGCAGAATGTTAAAATATTGTGCGCAGAATTTGTTGGTGCAGAATTCCCCCAGGAGTAACTGCTGTAGCTGGGTTTTAGAGCTGGTCTACTCTTGTAACTCTTCCAACCAACCTAGCAGTGTAGCCAGTCAGGCAGCTTACTACAGGCCAGCTGTGTTTGTTAGGTGGCCCAGAGACTGGATCTGTTGCAGGCCCTGATTCCTGACACTGCAACCCATATTCGATCTCATCCTGATTGCTAGTAGTTAAAAACTGGCTTGTGTGTTGATGCTGAGGCTTAATATCCCTTCCAAAAATTGTGTTACCATTACTTATAACTCTGGATATTCTTGTCATTCATGTAAATCGTGATTAATTTGAGCAAGAGTGTTGTCAAGCTTAAGATGAACAACAGTATTGGCAGTGTTAGGCCTAAAGCTTCTGGAAGCTTTATAGAGAGCTTTGCAAAATCTTAAAAAAAATAAAAATAAATAAAAAACAAAACAAGCTTTGCAAAATTAAGCTGCAACTTGTGGTCAAAAGTCGCCTACAACCAGATAACATTCTATGTTGATTCATATATGGTATAATGGGTCATGCCCTGGGTACAGCTTATTGAAACCACCTTTGGAACTTGTGGTTAAGAGATGCTGCAGCCAAAAAACTGATTCCTATGTGGGTTTGATGGGCTAAGCCTTTAGGCATAGGTCATCAAGATAACCTTACCCACAATCAAGCCAATAGCCCATTTAGAGGTAAGTTACCTAGAAAATGAAGGATAACCACAGTCAAGACAGTAGTCTATATAGAAGTAAGCTATCTCCTTGAGCATAACTTATAAACTAAAACAATAATTGGCTACAAGAAAATAAGTAAGCATGAATTATACAGCCGAAGCAACAACACTAAATTTGGCCTAACCTGCTTGGTTGACCTGCTTCAAAACACAGCGGGCAGATGAGATTAAATGTGTAGAACCTCAGGTGTGGGTGTGTGTCTTGGTCTAAGAAGTTATTCTCTTTGATCTGTCTGAACCAAGGAAACCTGAACTGCACCGACTATCTGCACCTGGCCAATGCAAAGAGCGGTCAACTAAAGGATAATATATTCTCGGCAGGGTAAGGTTTTAAAGTAAAATAGTCTGGTTGCATGCAAAATAAGGTAACGGAGTAAAGAAGTCTGGGTTGCTCAAGCTGTTATGATCTCAAGTTGTACTGACACTATAGTATTAAGAATGATAGTGTTGGGATAATTTGATCTCAGATTATATTAATACTGCAGTATTCAAAATAGTAGTAAAAGTTTAATACTAGTGTTAAATTGTTTAAAAATAGTAGAAAGTTGTTAATCAATTTATAGTATCTTTGTTTGTACTTACAAGTTTTATTCCTGCCCTTAATAATTATAAGGTTAATAGTTAATAAGTAATAACAACTTTGCATGTACTCGTGCCTGTCATCAGTAAAAACTGGCAATGTTAAGAACATGGTTTTATAGAAATAAGTAGTTAATGCATAATATTACCTGTAGTTGTGCTTGTTTCCAATATAATTTGTCATTTATATTAATTCTTATTCAATGCTGGTCTTTAATTTTTCTTTTCGTATTCTGTCTGTGTTGCATTTATAGCCATAAGTCATTAAAAGCCTATCTTGAGGAATAATCAGTAGTTTTAATTTATTTATATGGACACCATTTAAGCTCAGTACATCTATGTTGGGTGGTGGGAAGTAGCAATCACCCAGAGCCCCATTTGGGCCCTGATGCATGTCCCTCTCTTCCTATATCTCCGCATAAATGTCCAATCCCTTTTTTAATCTTGCCAAGTTCTTGGTCTCAATGATTTCAAATGGCAATGAGCTCCACGGTCTAATTAGATGTTGTATTTCCTTTTATTTGTTTTACACTTTACACCTTTAGATTTAATTGAATATCCCCTTGTTTCTTGTGTTATGAGACAGGCGAATGTAAACTCCCATTCTACACTATTCTATACCATTCATTATTTTACTTTTATCATGTCTCCTCTTTTGGGTTTCCTTTTGTAATGTAAACAATCCCATTTTTTTCAGTCTTTTGTATGAGAGTTTTTCATGCTCCCTGATCATTCTCTGAATTCCCTCTAACCCTGCAATATCCTTTGAGCTGAAGTGAAGCAGTACTGCACACAGTATTCCAGATGAGTCTGTGGCATTGATTTATGGGAAGCCATCCCACTGCTGAATGGCTCCTGCTGCAAAGCAGGGAGCAGCCCTCTGCAGCCCTACTGTTATTCGAGTGATTGAATAGGGGCTGTGACAGTAGAGCTGCAGAGGGCTCCCTGTGCTGCCATAGGGCTGATGACACCTAATCCCTGTAGGTGCAAGGTGCAGGGAAGGCTGTGGTCCTAGTGAGACAGAGCTGGGAGTTTCTGCTGTGATTTTACAAGTAGAGAAATAATATTGTTATTAGAATGTTTGACTAGTCACAATGATATAAAATAGACTGTTCTGTTCATTGTGTTCCTTTCAAAAGATCCTATGATTGGAAGGTTGCCTTGAGCTTTAAATGACAGTTGAAGTTAGTGGGAGCAATTTATTCTCTGAAAATTAGGTCCGAGGTATCTTAATTTGAGCACCTACAGTCTGCTTTCACGTCAGAAATATTTTACCTGTAACTTGCTCAAGGTCACACACCAAGTCTATGTCTGAGCCTGGTACACAGGAGTCCTCATTCCCAGTCCAGTATCTCATCCATAAGAACACACGGGAGATGCTGCATCCTTGTGAGACATTTGTTCAGCAATTCCCTCCCAAAGTACCAACGTCAAGGTGGATTGATTTCAATCACTGATTTTAGAATTGATTTAAATTAGCAAGCAAGAAACCATGATTTAAATAATCAGTTTTAATCTTGTTTTACATTTGTACTTTTTAGTTGAAAGGTTAAGTCTCATTGGTTGGTAAGCTTTAACACATGTTGATTTGCCACTAAATATAGTCTTTACACCAATTTTGGTGTTGCTTTTTGCTAACCAGGAGGATACACACCAAATTTGTACACAATTAAGGAATTTTATAGTTTAACTTACATTTGTTCAATTTTTAATGTTTATATTTTTGTTAGAAAATGATGAATGATGTATTTATTTCTTCTGATTATAATTTTTTTGCTCATGTTTTGTTTCAAGCTCTATTTGGTTAGAAATTCAAATAAAATTAAAAATGCACAAACCCAGCAATTTAAAATGTTTTAATTACTTAAATAAAACTCTTGAATAAGTTAGATATAAAATGTTCTCAAAAGTATCAAAATGTGTTTTATAATAAAACTCATTTATTAGACAAAAAGTATCTGTTGCTAATGAATTGTTTCTGGTTACTGTGTTCAAGATTTTAGAACTAGTCAATCTCATTCTCACAAACCTAGTTTGTATTCATATTTTTGGATGAGGAAACCAAACTTATCTGCCTTTCTCAACTTCCAGTTTGTTTTTTAACTTTGAATAAACTAGTCATTGAACTTAAATAGTTGAATAAACTGAAATACAAGAAAATGTTTTTGCACCTGCAGAAAAGTGGTTTAGCACTTCAACAAAGTGTGGTTCTAAGTGCTTAGGCTGTGACTAACCCTGGTTTCAGGGGCTAGACTTGTTATAAAAAGTTGCAGAAAACATGTACTTAACTATTTTAACAGATGAAAATTTAGGCCTGACCATAAGTTGTAATAATTTCACATTTAATTTTAAGTAGGTTTATTTTTCTGAAATAAATTGATGTTTAATTAAAATCTCATTTAAAAAAATCAAGTTTTATCTATTCGGGCCAACCAGTTCATCAGCCCCATGCCCTGGCAGGCGGCAGCTGAACACTCGCTGCCCCAGGCTGCTCACTGCATCGCCGCCGCGACGCGAAGCAACAAGGTGGAAACTTCGCCCAATCAGGAAACGCACCACAACCAACAGCCACTCAGCACAGAGTTATCCATACACATTCCTCTGCAGCTCCTCCCCGCTATGCATCATGGGCTTTGTGGTCCGGGTAGTTCGTAGCTCCCCATGAGGAGTGACTGAAGAACTACATTACCCAGGAGCCTCTACGGCGTCCACTCTTTGATTATAAAAGGAGGAGCGGCTTAGTGTTTCCGATGGGACGACCAATGGGAGGCGGGGGGAAGTAGGTGGGCCTTGAACGTTTGAACCAATGGGAAGGCGGCGGGGCGGGTCTCTGTCCTTCGGTTTGCTTGGGGAGAGAGCGGCCCGTACCGGGAGGGCTCTAGCCGGCCTGGGCCGCGGCGGGATTCAGGTACCGGCCACAGCGGCTAGCGGGAGCCGGGCAGGGGTTCGGGGCCGCCGGGAGGGGTGACGCCGAGGCCCCGCCCGCCCTGGGAAGCGCTGAGCCCCTTAGCGGCGGCCCCGCTCTGCTGAGTCACCCGCTGCCCCGTTCCGCGCGGGCCGCCCCTCCCCGCTGTGCTCTGGCGGCGCCGCCTGTGCAGGGGCCCCGCCCGCTGCCTACCCCCGGGGCCTTCTCCCGGCAGCGCGGCGCCGTGGCCTGAGCGGGTCTCTCCCATGGGAGCCCGCCTGCCCCGTGTTTCCAGCCCCTGCCCCCTCGCAGGACCGCACCGCGCGGACCCCTGCCCGGGCGAGGGGGGGATCTCTGGGGCCTCCCCGCTGCAGCCGAAGGGCAGCCTCTGCCCCGCAGACTTGGCCCAGCTTCCAAAGCGCCCTTGTTTGGATTTGGGCTCTAGGGAGAAATGGGAAACCTGCTTCCCGTTCAAGCTCTCTCATCACCCCGTACAAAGATTGTCACCCAGCATGGCCATCACTAGAACTGCTTAAATTTCTGGAGCAGTGGTTCTCAACCCACAGTCCAGTCAGCACCCAGCTGCAGCCCCTGTGACATCCTCAGGGCCATACAGATAGTATAGACCAAGGGTCAGCAGCCTGCGGCATGCTTGCTACAGGTGGCACACAAGCTGATTTTTACTGTCACACTGCTGCCAGCCAGGGTTCTGGCCGCCGGCCTGCTGATGGTCTGGGCTTCTCGCCGCTGGCCCCTAGACTCCTGGGGTCCTGGCCATTGGCCTTGCTCAGTCTCACCACTGGTCTGGGGTTCCAGCCTTTGGCCCTGCTCAGCCTGCTGCCAGCCTGGGGTACCAGCAGCTAGCCCAGGGCTCTGCTCCTGGCCTGGGCCCAGCATTTTGCAGCTGCCTCCAGCTTCTAAAAAAATCTTGCATGTTTTGCACCCCCAGAAAGGGCATCTCACACCACCAGGGGGTGCCTGCATCCCAGATTAAGAACCACTGTACTAAACTGATAAGATCTGCATTTTAGTTTAATTCTGAATGAATATTTTTAAACATTTTTTAAATCTTGTTTACTTTACATACAACAATAGTTTAATTATATTATATAGACTTGCAGAGGGAGACCTTCTAAAAATGTTAAAATGTATTACTGGCACATGAAACCTTAAATTACAGTGCATAAATGATGGCTTGGCACACCAATTCTGAAAGATTGCTCACTCCTGCTATAGATGTAGTGTGGATGCGGCCCACATAACACATGGAGAGCTGCATATATGGCCCACGGGTAAATAGGTTGAGAACCACTGCTCTGGAGAGTTTCATTGTCTGTCAGAACACACTGGTCAGGTTTACTGTATTCAACTCTGCTACAGGGGTTATAGATCTTATCCACCATTAAACAAAAAGGAAAATATCTTTTGTGTTAATTGCCTGGCTTTGGCTTTGTTCTTAATGGATGGTGCAATAATAAGCACTGTACTGTCCATTAGGAATTCTGCATGGATTGTATTTTAGGAGAGAGGATAATTCCCTGCCCTTATAGTTCTGCTTCTTTGAGCGTCTGTGATGTGAATCTCACTCTCAGATATGGAGTTAGGGGAGCTTTTGCTTCCTGTTCTTGAAAGGCACTAGTTAGCAGGAACGCTCTGAGGCTGGGGCATGCACAGCAAGGCAGTCTTTGAGATTGAGAACCGCTGCGCAGTAGACCATATAACTGTGGGTTGGGACCCCGAAGTGGGTCATGATCCCGTTTTAGTGGGGTTGCTAGGACTGGCTTAGATTTGCTGAGGCCCAGGGCCGAAGCTGAAGCATGAGCCCCACCACCTGGGCATGAAGCCCCAGGGCTTCAGCTTTGGGTGACAGGGCTTAGGTTACAGGCCTCTGGCCCAGGGCTGAAGCCTTAGTCTTCAGTTTTAGCCCCTCCTGCAGTGGGGCTTTGTCCCCTCCCCCATTCTGGGGCACAGGGCTTGGGCAGTCTCAGGCTTTGATCCCCCCCTCAGGTATTGTGTAGCAATTTTTAATGTCAGAAGTGGGTTGTGGTGCGATGAAGTTTGAAAATCCCTAGATTAGAGCAGTGGTTTTCAACCTTTTTTTCATTTGTGGACCCTTACAATATTTCAAATTGAGGTGTGGACCCCTTTGGAAGTCTTAGACGTATTCTGCGGACTCCCAGGGATGTTCTGCTGCTCACAGGTTGAAAACTACTCTTCTATGGTGGTAACTTTTCGTGGACCCCTTAAACATAGGGTTTGGACCCGCAGGTTGAAAACCACTGGATTAGAAGGTCAATCTTAAAAACTTGGAGTTTTCTGCATTACCGGAGGCGTGAAACTCAAGTGAAAATCATCGTGATGAAAGAAAATCATCATGAAAAGCAGAATTAGGAGATAAACCACAATGAGAAAGTGCCTGTGACTAAAAAACTTCCTGAGTAAAAAGTGTCACTTCCATAGCAATTCCAGCAACAGTAACAGAAAAATCAGAGTGAGATGCAGGGGAGAATCTGTATTTGTCAGACTGAAAGGTATAAGATTGACAGAGGAACAATTTTATTTTCTTGTCTCTGAGAGGAAATTACGAACAATGAAAAACAAACCCAAAAATTGTAACTTAAAAGCACTTGTCTGTATTTGTCAACAGTGTTGTTTCCTTTTCCCCAGATCCTTAAATAAGTGCCTGGGACTGCAGATTTCTCACAATGACTAGTAGTGTGCCTTCTGATGTGGTTGGTCGAAGAATCCTGTGTGATACAGAATATGCAACTGTGCGGTATGCTGGTAGTGTTCCTCCCACAACAGGTAAAGTTAATGTTTTGTAAATGTAAAGGTTAACATTTGCATGAGAAACTACTAGCTGCAGATCATAGTGCCATTTGCTATTTGTCTGGTTTTGTTTACTGATTGATGCAGATTGGCCTACTTTGTTGAGCGGCTCTGGTAACTTTGCAAAATACAGTTAACTTCAGGACAGCCCCATTAGTACTAAAACGTCCAATGGTCTCCTAATACCTAAAGTGAAATGGAATTATTTTTTAATATAACTGATGATATGGTGGAGTCATAACAGTATTTTAGGAAGGGGAGAAACTGATTCCAATGACCAAAAGCCTCGTCCGTATAGCAAACAATCTTGTTCTTAGGATAGTGGTCCCTTTACATGTACTGACCTTCTTGTCCTAAAAGGAATGTCACATTGTTGCAGGATCTCTTGCTTCACCACACCTTCCAATATGGAGAAATGCTATCTGGGGCATGCCACTCTAGCAGCCCTACTATGGAGAGGCCCATTACCCTCTTGGAAAATACTCAGTGGGTGGGGTAGACAGGGAATGCTGAAGAGAGAGGACAAGAGATGGTCTAGGGCAGTGCTCCCTCTAATTTTTTCCATCCATGTGTGGAATTAATTTTGTTATGTGCACCATATTGAGGTAGTGTGCAATGTGCACCACCAGTAGAAACCAAAAACCTAGATATAATATATATTTTTTAAAAGTTACCATAGGGATAGTTACTCTTGCCAGGACAGGTTAGGTATTTTAGAACTCACAACTGAAAGAGTTAAATTTAAGCGTAAGAGAAATAAAAATTATGAATGCATAGACCAGGCAAAAAACTAAAATAACACACTTTGACAGAAGTCTCAAGAAGTTAACAACAATAATACAAGTATGTGTTGGGAGGTGAGTGTGAAAGACAGTGTGTGTGTGGGAGACAATGACACGGGTGTGTGTGTGTGTGTGTGTGTGTGTGTGAGTGTGTGAGAGAGAGGCACATTGCTCCTTTAAGGATGCTGACCCCATTTTAAGTATACTGCCCTTTTAAGTAGATCAACAAGTTGAAATGCAGTAGCAGCTGCCAGCAAGCTCCCTCCCTCCTGAGCCCTGTCAAGCCCTCCCACCCCTGCTCTGTGGAATGGGGGGCCAATGGGAAGGGCACCTGAAGTGCTACACCAGAAGTGGTGGCACTTAATCACCTGCTGGGCAGTTGCCCAGCCATGCAGCTTAAAGGGAGTTTAGGCCTAGGGTGACTATCTTGCAATAAGCTCATAGATTAAAATTAGTTTTCTTGAAGTTCTCATGTCCTATACAAACAACAAAAGTGTGTGGTGTCTCCAGAACTCCGGTGTTTCTATTAGAGCTTTGGGATCTGTGATTTCCTAACAAAATACTTTTTGACATTTCTTTAATTTTGAGGATGCTTTCTGATTGAGGTAATAACATCCTGGGCTAAACAAACTGCTAGGTCAATGACTTTGTAACTCATTCGCCCCGGAGAGAGGGTATAGATGCATAATTTTCCTAGCACTTTTAAAGTTTGAGGATTCTTGCTGTGCTAGCACAGACCCCCATTTGTGGTCCTGGGAGAGACTATAATCCCTCTCCTACCTTTCTATAGGACTCTGCATAGCCCTGGACCCCTTTCCCTGCCCCTATTTTTTGTCTCTCCAGATGCTTGAGCCTTTCCGAGGAATTCCTTTAATGAGTTCCACATTAACAATCTCATCCAAAGTATAGTTTTTGTTAAAAATATTAATAACAATACATTTTGAGAACTAGAAGGAAGAACTTTGCAGAAACGTTTTTCATTGCCTTCAAAGTAAGTGTGGCAACTTTCAGGCCAAATCAATTTTTGAATGCCAAAATTATAGATGGGCTTCTAAGTAGGACTTTATGTTGGAAATTGGTACTATAGAGAGAGGTTATATACCCATAATGAATCAAATGTAGTAGGCAGAAAATGTCTGAACTTCAAACTTCTATTTTTTGAATCAATATATTATTATTTTTATTTTTAAGGACTTTGGCTTGGAGTAGAATGGGACAATCCTCAAAGAGGAAAGCATAATGGCAACCATGAAGGAGTACAGTATTTTAAATGCGAGTAAGTATCTTCTCAAGAAGATTACATATTTGACCAAGACACAAAGTGGGAAGAGAGAGAGAAATACAGACCATACCCAGGAGCAATAGAAATGGTGAATATTAGCAAAATACTCAAAGTTCTGTCCCTCAGTAATTAGGGCTTGTTTCAAGGGTCATTGAAGTTACATTAAATCCTAAAAGCTAGATCCTACTTCTGGCTCCATTCATAGGCACCTTGCACCCAGGTGGATCCAGTTGCAGATCTGACCCATAGACTAATATTTAGCTGCCTGCCTGGAGGTTCTCATGCATCTAAAAGGTTTGACTTCTGGGCAGTATTACAGGTGGTCTTTGGCGGCTCTGTTTATGGAAGGAGTAGAACGGTGTTTAGGCCCTGTAGTATAGCAGGAAAATCATTGTGTTCTGCTGACTGTCTCCTTACGCAATTCTGTGGTGGTGGTTAGTCTTCATTTACTGCGTTGAATATGGCTAGAATTCAGATTTAAAATTATTCATAAATGCACTTTAAGGGGGTACACTAAGTGTTACCTTATTACCGATTCTTTCTCTTTGGTTTGAGGTGGGAGGAGAGATGTTTGTCTGATGCATTTAATGGACCGTATTGGCATGCATTTCTTCTTTTTCTTTTTTCTTATTGTGGCAAAGCCTGGTGAGAGCAAGCGTAATATCTTTTACTTCCACTCTGTGTACTACCAGTCTTTTATTCTTCCCTTCTTTAATTCTTGTCTGATGTTACTATTTTTGCCTGCCATTGTTAAAATTACCTTACTGTATTTAAAAATACAGTTAGTATTTTGTAATTTTATGTGGTTAGAAATAAAGGGAAAACTTGCAGATGTTTTACTCTTCTGTGCTCCCAAGAAAACCCTTCAGAAATACAAATTGTTATCCTTGTACAATTTCTCCAGTCTGGATCAAATAGGGAATACTTTTATCAATGTAAGTGGTGTGGTGGGTTTTTGTTTTTTGGGGTTGTTTTTTTTTTTGTATTTAATGTCTACATTGATGTAACATTAAGGTTATAAATAACACTCCCAAGTCAAGAATTGCAGAAGGCAAGGTTCTCATAGCAATGTTAAGTTGCTCAAATTGTACATATGGAGTATTTTGGTACAGGTTACAGGGGTAAAAATTGTACTCGAAGTACATAACATATGATTAAGCACAAGTTAATATTTTTATGCAAACTTTAGATCTTGTGTTTCCTGATTGATGGGTCTCTGAATTTAAGATTAAAAATTCTGGTAGAAATTTTTAAAAGGAAAATTATTCTGACCTCTTGACATCATAATGTTCTTCTGTAATAAGAGTTCTGTGTAGAAGACCTTTTTATTATCATGGAAGAGACTAATGTTGGAAACGATGGATTCTCACCACAAATTTTTCCATCCCTTGTGCAAAGCTAGGATCTGCCCGTTACCAGTGTTTTAAAGTCTTTGGAGATCTCCAGAGCAGAGATTCCCTGATGCTTTCTTGCCTCCTAAGGTTCTCAGTAATTGCTGCAGAGGAATTAACTGATTGTCAATACTAAAAAAAATTTAACCAAAATTTAGTACTGTTAAAAAGAGTAACAAGCTTTTCTATCAAACTAAATAATCAAATGTATTGCCATGAATATTTGGAGTGGAAGGACAAGTTTTTTCTATTCAGATTTTCTTTGTTTTTTTTCTGTGAATTTTTAAATTTTAGTCTTTTGTGTTTTACTATTGGAAATGACTGCTGTGGCTAAGTGACAAAATACAAGACAACTTAACTTAAATACTATCTATAGTTTTGCAGTGGAAATTTTATGCTTATATTTGATGTACGAAGTAAACAGACTGCCATCCCCATAACAACTCTGAATGGCCATCTGCTCATGCTAGTTGATTTTAGAAACTGAAACCTCTTGGCATCTGCAGATGATGAATTTTTGACTTGCGTAGGACATATCTAACTCAAATCAATCAGAAAAGTTTGTAATCTCTCTCCCAGTGCACAACCAATGAGAGCAGAACTTCATGGCAAGGATTTCCTTCACAAAAATGAGTGAAAACTGGCAATACCTGCCTTACTCTTACTCCTGTAACAAGAGATATGTGATATTTGAGACACTTTGTTCTCTTCCTCCCTCCCCACCCCAAGTACAATACGTAGCTGTTCTCCAAGTGCCTCCTAGATATCTATTCTCAACTTGTAGGCTGCAGCCAGGCCTGGTGTGGGGGATATGTTTATCCATCTTTCCTTATGACTAGATGGGAAAAGTCTTGCCAATGTCTTCTGTTAGAATGGGATTATGATATGGAAAAGGCTGAATCACTGTTTTAGGGTGTCCTATAGAAACAGCTCTACATGAAATGAAGCATATTTCTGTGTTTATTGAGAAAGAAACTGGATCTAGTTTACCCTTAGGTCACATGTGCCAAGAGAGCTGTTGGAATCAAATAGGAAACATTAAGGTGAAGGGTGGTTCTTACAGTTGTATCTAGAATTCAGTAGCATTACAAGGCTCTCTAAAGAACTTGCTTCTCTGCTTCAGGAAACCTCATGTTCTGAATTCTTAATGAGGGACAGCAGTTCAGCCTCTGTTCAAAGCTGCAGAAGAGTTTATCCATTATTTTGTTTAATGACTCAAATGAAAAATAAGCTAAGGTCTCCCTGAAGGATTCCAAAATAGCTATTGCTCACCCTTAGCAAAGAGGCAGAAACAGAAGGGATGGATTCGGTTTGCTAATGTAAATCACAGCTTTCAGCATGTATCTTCTAAAATTCAGGACTTGTCTGGCATGGAAGCCCAAGAGGTTTCATTATCAGAAAATGAGGTGATAAAGCTAAGTTTATTCTTTAGAAGAGGAAAGGAAAAGTGGGAAAATTATACAGCTCTGAGGGATGGATACTCTTTTTCCCTAAATCTAATAATAGTAACTAATAAAATTAGGCTTAATGAAGATAAGGCCATTCTTAATGGAAGAAAAAGAATTACACGTTACTGAACTCCTGTTAGCAGAAGAATTCCAGCTGAGAGTTCCAAGACTGCCATACTTCTTAAATAATGTAATTAGTAATGGAAGTGGCCCAAATGCTTTGAATTCAGTTGAAGAAAAAAGTACGAGCTCCTGTGTTTCCAAGGCATAATTAGCTACACTCTGCCTTAGGAGAGAGACATAATACAAGTATGTGCAGTATATGTGTCTGTGTAAGGTGTCCAGCCTGAACAGGCAACTGACAAAGCAGTACATACTCTAAAATGTCTCAAATGATTATGTAAAAATACCCAAAGATGATGCAGCTGTAATTTTTCTAATACGAGATATTGTGATTCGAAGGAAAGGAAATCTTAGAGAGAATATGATAGGAGAATTTGCACAGTTTTGGCTTTCTGTCAAATTGAAAATAATTTTGTGCATCATTTAAATCTGTTCAGTACCTCTTTTCAGAACTGTGCTTTAATTAGTGATTCTTTGGTAATAATTGATCCATATTCTCCACTCATCAATGCAGAGTATTTAAATTGAAGGCATTTACTTTTCTTCCTCAGAACCATTGTTTCTGTAACTAGGGAAGATCTTTCTGGAGAATACTAGAGTGGATGATTGATTCTAGTAATCAGCCTGATTGACAGCTTGAGCCAGGGTCGGGAGTATAAAGAGAGGGTAGTTGCAGAGGCAGTGTGAGATGAAGGAATCCATGTGTCCATGAAAGCCAGGAGCTAGGGAGAATGAGCTATGAAAGACTGTGGATGGCTGTGCTCTTTAGAAGTGGGGTAGGAGTTCCAGACACAACAAGAGAAAGGATTGAGGAGGTAGTGGGGAAGGAGGGTAGTGCAGGGGAGGATAGGAATGGTGGCACCAGGGAGGCTGTGGTGGGATGGGTGTGGATGTGGAGAGAGATGGGATGAAGCAGGGGCTAGGAGTGGGGCAAATGTCAGTGGTGATGAGGATGTGCACGTGGGACCTAGATTTGTGCTGACTGGCTGTAACGTTGCTGAGACCCAACTGAGAGTGCCAATTCAGGACAAATTGCTCAAAGCAGGGCAGTTACAGCCCAAGGCTGGGGTTCCTTTACTACTAAGGCACACCATACCAGCCAGACAGAGAGGACTTTGGTTTTATCCCACTGGCTAACCATAAGTCACACAAGCAATTCCCTTAAACACTCCAGTTTCCCAGCATCACCACCAGTGCCACTCATTATGGGGACAAATGGTTATGAAAACCAATACCCCAGTAAAAGAAAAAAGGTTCAATCCCAAGGGACCAAGCCTCAGACCCAGGTCAATATACAAATCAGAGCTTATCCACAAATCACACTGTCGCCAATCCTTTAGAATCTAAAGGTTTATTTATAGAAGGAAAAAGATATAGATGAAAGCTAGAACTGGTCAAATGGAATCAATTACATACAGTAATGGCAAAGTTCTTGGTTCAGGCTTGTAGCAGTGATAGAATAAACTGCAGGTTGAAATCAAGTCTCTGGAGTACATCCACAGCTGGGATTGGTCATTCAGTACTTTGTTTAAAGCTTCAGTTTGTAGCAAAGTACCTCCAGAGCAGGATTGAAGACAAGATGGAGATGAGGCAGCTGCCTTTTATAGTCTCTTCCAGGTGTAAGGACACCTCTTTGTTCTTACTGTGGAAAAATTACCACAAAATGGAGTTTGGAGTCACATGGGCAAGTCGCATGTCCATGCATGACTCAGTTCTTTACAGGTGGCAACCATTGCCCACATGCTATCTTGAACGTCCCTAGGAAGACTTCTTATGTGGATTGGAGTCTTCCAAGTTCTGTTGTTAAGTAAGTGTTTCTTGACTGGGCACTTAACTTGCAAATTCCTTTCTCGAGAAGCTGACCAGATGCTTTACTAAGACTACTTCAGAGTTAACACACACTGATATACAAGTACATAGCCAATATTCATAACTTCAGCTACAAAAATGATGCACGCATACAGATAGCATAATCATAACCAGCACATCATAACCTTCCCATAGACACCTCACACCAGTGGTTCTCAAAGTCCGTCCACCGCTTGTTCAGGGAAAGCCCCTGGCAGGCTGGGCTGGTTTGTTTACCTGTCACGTCCGCAGGTTTGGCCGATCACGGCTCCCACTGGCTGCAGTTCGCCGTCCCAGGTCAATGGGGCTGCGGGAAGTGGTCCGAACCAAGGGATGTGCTGGCCGCCCTTCCCACAGCCCCCATTGGCCTGGAGTAGCAAACTGCAGCCAGTGGGAGCCGTGATCAGCCGAACCTGCGGATGTGGCAGGTAAACAAACCAGCCCGCCAGGGGCTTTCCCTGAACAACCGGCGGCCCGACTTTGAGAAGCACTGCCTTACACGACAACCGATGTACTATATTTGCAGCAAATATTGTACAACAGTGGTTGCAGGTTATGTCAATAATGTCACAAGTGGCTGAGAGGGGAAGAGGTGCAAGTGGAGCTAATGGGAACTGTAGAGTCATGAGGGTAGTGAGGAAGGGGATTTGGAGCCAGTAAGGAGGAAGGAAGAGTGAAAGGAGGAGGATGACAGATGCTTTGATACAGAAACGGGGTGTGGTAGATGGGCAGATTAAAAAAAAAAAAATTGTGCTATACACCAGTCTCAGAGCCCTAGGCAGGGTCCCATGCTGGTCCCAAAGCCATTTGCAAGTTGTGTTGTGGTTTGCATGTGAGAGATGTGGTGATTAAGACAGTGATTGCAAAAGTGCTGTGATTTTTTGCTTGAAGAAACTGTTTTGAGTTGTGATACGTAATAGTGATTTTTTTTGGATGAGTGGAGAAGCTGAGCATTTAAATTGATCATATATTTTCAAACTATCAGGGGTTTTGAGTGAGATAGCTTAATATGATGTGAAAAACAATTGTAGGTAGTGATGTGGTTAGAATTATTAGGCTTTCATATTTTTATATTTATAAAAGAACAGTGAAATTAGCTAGATAAGTAGGAGATTATGTATATTATGTGAAAGTATTTTGATGCATCTTTTGTAATTACCATAATCTTCAATTCACTATTGTATGTTTTACAAAACCAGTTTAGAAGTAGTTTTTAAATAAATAAGATACTTTTCCAAGTACTGTCTTATCCTATGGAGATATTTGAAACATTTGTGAATAAATTGGGGGAAAACCTGCTGCCAGTACTAAATTTGTCATTAGGACAGGTCTGTAATTTTCAATTGAAAAATTGGATGCATGATGCCCAAACGATTTCCCCTGCTCTTGGTAGCCCCATAATTTCTCAAGATCATCATGTCGGTACACACAACATGATTGCTAAAGCACCTGGTGTAGTTACACTGAGAAACAGTGTATCTTGAATTTTGTAGAGGTTTTTTTTCTATGTTCTGATTGGCTGATTAATCCTTTCACCTTGATGTGCTATTATGTTGATGACAGTCTTTGTTTACATAGCTAGTTACTCCCTCCCAGTTACCTCCCCATCAACAAATGCAAGTTTCCAGACTGCCCCCCCAGTTGACATCCCTAACTGCTCATTTACTTCTTGCTGTGTTCTCCACCTGTCTGCCAGCAGATCTTCCTTCTTTCCCATCTGCTTTGTGATACTTCTTCCACAGCTTGCCCTCTGCTGCTTCCTCCTAGCTGACCTGCTGTTCTATTATTCTGCCAGCTGCTGCTGCTGCTTACTTTTGCTGTGTGTCCTGTCTGCCTCCATATTTACACACTGTGAGGTTAGCAAACCAGCACAGGTTAAAATTGGCAGCCAAGTAACACATGTGTGACCCTTTAAAGCAAATTGAGAGGCATTGTAATTGTAATCAGGACAATTCACTTGTGCGCAGGCATCAAAAGATGCATAAAGAGGTTAACATGCTTGGCCCATTCATTTGTGTTCATAAGGAATCAAGGAAGATGCTGTATGTATGCTTGTTTGTCTATATCTGTAATTCGAAATAACCTTAAGATCAAAGATGTATATGGTACTCCTGCAGGAATTCTGTGCCATTCCGCGCAGGCAGAATTCTTGTCCCCTGCAGATTTCTTTGCTTCCTCACACAAAAAGGACGGGGAAGCAAAGGGAAGCCACAAGAGTGATCACACACCCCTCCCCAGCAGCATGGACATGGCGTTTGGAGCAGCTGGTGGAGAGTTAAATCACTGCAGAGCTGGGGAAGCCCCAGTGGCTCCTATCCTGTGCTAGGCTCAGCTGTTAGTTCTGGCTGGGCTGGAGGAGGACAGGACTTCCTCTTCCCCTGCAAGGAGTAGCTGGGGCCAGATCAGACCTGCTCCCCAGAAACCTCTCCCAGCTGCAGGAAGGTCTGCACCCCTCCCCACCTCTTCCTGCCTCCATTGCTCCTCAGCCATGGGGGTGGGGTCACTGGGTGGGGAGCGGCTCCACTGTCTGCCCAACCCCTGGGCATCCGGACCCCCTATACCCAGAACCCCCCACCAAGCCCCCAAACCCCCACTCTCCCTGCCCTCCTCACTTGCTATCTTGGTGCGCTGGCACAGGAGGCGTGTATTTCTGGATCAGGCCCAGCCCTTGCACTCTTGCAGCCTCACTGCCAAGTCTGTGTCCCATTGTGGGTGGGGGAGGGATGCCTGCAGGGTGATCTTCCACCTCCGTTCAGCTGGTGGCCTGTGCTCCCTTCCGCCATGCTGGAGCCTCAGCATTTGTTTATTGACAAATAAAAATATTCAGAATTTTGCAGAATTTCTTTTTGGGCACAGAATTCCCTCAGGAGAATAGTATATACTGCATGAATCTAATGAATATTACCTATATCAGGGGTCAGCAACCTGTGGCACGTGTGCCAAAGACGGCTTGCGAGCCAGTTTTTAATGGCACGCTGCTGCCTGCTGGAGTCCTGGAAGGCAACAGCGTGCCGTTAAAAATCCTGCCTGGGCCGGCCTGCTCTTTTCCGTCCTCTGCTTCCCCCCTATCCCCGCGAGGGCAGGAGGCAGAAGCATAGGTGTGCGCACAGGGTGTGCCCAGGCACACCCTGATGCAGGGATGGGCAAATTGCCCCATGCTCCCCGGGCGGCAAGCCGCAGGGTCCGCTTTCCCGGCAGCAAGCTGCTGGCCCCTCCGCCGCCTTCCCCACCTCCCCGGAGCCATGCTGCTGCGTGCGCAGTGCTCTGAGGGGCGGGGCTGCCCGCTCCTGCGGGGCAGCATGTCTGGCTCGCCATGGAGCAGAACATGCTGGTAGGAGGCTCATGGTAAGGGGTCGGGGGGGTTGGATAAGGGGTGGGGGAAGTCAGGGGGACAGGGAGCAGGGTGGGTTGAATAGGGGGTGATTGGGGCAGGGGGGTCTCTGGAGAGGGCATTTAGGGAGCAGGAGGGGGTGGATGAGGCATGGGAGTCCTGGGGTCTGTCAGGGGTTGGGGGGGGAGAATAGGGGTCAGGCAGTCAGGGGACAGGGAGTAAGGAGGGTCCTGGGGTGGCAGTTAGGGTGGGGGGGTCTCTGGAGGGGGTGGTTAGGGGACAAGGAGCTGGGGGGGTTGGGTGAGTTGGGAGTTCTGGGGGGACCTGTCAGGAGGCAGGGACGTGGAAAGGGGTTGGGGCAGGCAGGGAACAGGGGGGGTTGTATGGGTTGGGAGTTCTGGATGTCCTGTCAGTGGGCAGGAAGCTGTTGGATAGACATGGAAGTCCCGGGGGTCTGGCTGGTGGCGGGGGTGTGGATAAGGTTTGAGGCAGTCAGGGGACAGTTAGGAGGTAGGGTCCCAGGGGGGCAGTCAGAGGACAAGGAGCAGGGAGGCTTAGATAGGGGATGGGATCCTGGGGGAAATTAGGGGCAGGGGTCCCAGGAGGGGATGGTCAGGGGACAAGGAGCAGGGGGGTTGGAGGTTCTGAGGGGGGCAGTCAGGAGGCAGGAAGTAGGAGGGAGTGGATGGGGGCAGGGCGAGGGGATGGTGGGGGTGGGAGTACGGCAGGGCTCCCTGGGTGCACACCCTAATGAAATGTGCTGTGCATGCCTATGGGCAGAAGCTTGGTCCTGCTGGCTCTCCCTGTAGTGTGCTGGGTTCCTGCCCCTCCTCTGCCTCTGCGTCCCTCCTCCCTGCCGGCCAATCAGCTGATGGCCCTTGCGAGGGAGGGGGTCGGGAAGGAGTGGAGTCAGCGTGCTTGCTGCTCCCGGCGGAGGCAGAGAAGTGGGGGCAGGGCCTGGGGGTGGAATGGGGCATATCCCCTCCAGCCCCCTGCCCTGACCCCCTCCTCACATGTCCCCCCGCACATCTGCCCTGATCCCCGCTCACGCACACCCAGCCCTCTGCCCTGAGCCCCGCAGCTCTGCCCTGTGCCCTGCACACACACCAGGCCCCTGCCCTGAGCCCTGTACCCCTCTCATACACACCCAGCCCTCTGCTTGACCCCCCACAACCCCAGCCTTGACTCTGGAACCCCCACACATACCCAACCCCCCCACCCTGACACCTCTACCCCCTTCACATGCCCTCTGCCCTGACTCTTGCACCCCCTACATACGTAGCCCCCCACATCCCATGTACCCTCCACATCCTGACTCTTGCACCCCCACACCCCCAGCCCCCCCACACCCCATGCACCCCTCCCACATCCTGACTCTTGCACCCCTCACATCCCCACCCCCACCCTGAGCACCTAATAGGAGGCCCTGCACCCCCCCCCCCATTCCCACCTACACTCCTCACACAAAATGGGAGCTGCCCAGGTAAGTGCCCCATACCCAAACCTCCTGCCCCAATCCTGAGCCTCCTCCTTCATTCTAGCTCCTGGCCAGACTCTTCACCCCCAGCCCTGTGCTTGGTCCACTCCCACCCTCAGCTCAGTGCAGAGAGGAAGAGAATGGGCCAGAACCAGGGAGAAGGTAGGTACCCACTGTATGTGGGCAGGCCCAGGACCCCAGACCGGCAGCAGACTGAGCGAGTCCGGCAGCCAGGATCCCCTCTAGCAGGAGCCGGCAGATGGAACCCTGAGCAGTAGTGGGCTGAGCCGCTCAGCCCACTGCCAGTCTGGGTCCTGGCACTGCACAGCCCGCTGCCGGGCTAGATGAACAGAACCCCAGATAAGCAGCAGGCTGAGCGGGCCAGCAGCATAAGATCAACATTTTAATTTAATTTTAAATGAAACTTCTTAAAAATGTTGAAAACCTTGTTTATTTTACAATACAACACTAGTTTAGTTATATAATATATAGACTTGTAGAGAGAGACCTTCTAAAAACCATTAAAATGTATTACTGGCACGCGAAACCTTAAATTAAAGTGAATAAATGAAGACTCGTCATACCACTTCTGAAAGGTTGCCGACCCCTGACCTATATTGTCTTCAGTTATCTATCCCTGCTATAATGAATAACCATCAATTGTCTTACGTAAATCAGTGTAGCTGGATTACCTATGTATGCACAGGAAATAGAATGGTCATTTCAAAGGGTGAGTCTTGGGCTCAGCTAAGAGGATGCATGCTGTGGTCAAGACACTTGGCAGCATGTTTCAGCTATAAAAGAAAAACCTCAGGCACTATCCTGCCATTTTTAATCTGCTTAACTTTAACAGGGAAAGTTTGAGCCTTTGGATGGAGATCTCCAACTAATTACTTGGGATGCCCCAAAAGATTCATGGAAAGACTCTACATTTAAGTTGTCATTTGGATTCCAATCTTTTGGATGAACCAAAGACTTATTATAAACTGGCAGATTTAACATCACTGCTCTCATGCAGATCTGCAAACTCTGAAATCAACTGTAATGTATATGATTTATTTTAACCTCTTAATAACACTCTTCCTTTTTTTTATATTAATAAACCTTTAGTTTTTTAGTTTCCAAAGGATTGGCTACCAGCATGGTTTTTGGCTAAGATCTGAAGTATATTTTCACCAGGGATGTGTGCCTGGTTCTTTGGAACTGAAGAACCTAACGTGATTTTTGTTTTTAATAATCTTTTATCACAGAAGTCTGGTTTGTTCAGATGGTGCATGAGGAGTTAGAGGGCCTGAAAGGGACTGTCTGTAGCTTCATAATACTAGTATAGTATTTTGGAAGCACACATTTATTACTGGCTTGGTGGAATCTTATGAGACTATACCACCAGTTTGGGGTACATGCCCTGTTTCCTTGCAGTCTGACCTGAGATTGGCTCTCTTAGCTATGTCCCATACTAGGCAGCATGACACCCATTAATACTTGTCCCTACATCCCAGTGGTCCCCAAATTTTTTACCTTACATCCCCACTTAACCCTGTCCATACCGGGAGCAGGGGACATGGACAGAAGTAAGGGGGCTGGCAGCTGGGGCCAGGAGTGGAGCTGGGGGGTGCTCCCTCCCTGCCCCCCGCTCCAGCTGCGCCCCCCCAATGTTTCTCCATGCCCCTCAATTTGGGGGGCACACCCCACAATTTGGGGATCTTTGCTATACCCATTGCCACCTTCTGTTCCCTGGATATACCTCTGGCTTGCACACACCTGCTGTCTTCCTTGCTCCTCCAGTATTTTCCTCATCTCCTACCTTTCCACTATGGTTTTTTTCCCATTCCCCCAAAAGGTGTGTCTTTCTAGCCCTTTCCACATGATGCTGCTTCCCACAGCATTTTTCCCAGTTGCTCTCTGCTAATTCTTCCTTCTTCTGTCTGTGAACTTTCACTACCCAGCTCTCTTGCTACTCCCTGTCTGATTTTTTTTCTCCTCACTCCTAAGTATTTTAGAAAATCCAGGGATGAAGGGGTGAGTTGATCTCATACTAGGCTGCTGTGGTCATTTTTAGTTTGTTTTTAGAGGTGGTCTGTTGTCTACTAATGATGATGTAATATCAGGCTCCTTAATATAGCTTGAGGGAGAAAAAATGGGTTTTGCAGCATGCCTAGAAGGTTAACACATCTGGTTTCTGATGGACAGAGTGAGGAAGGGGTGCAAGTTTCAAAACTGTGGGCCCCTCACAGAGAATACTTTGCCCACAGTCCTTCTCATTTATATTGAGAGGACTCCAGCTTGAATGTCTCTGCTGATCTCAAGCATAATAGTATGGCTCAGGGAGAGGTAACCAGGTCCCAAACCATTTAAGACTTCATAGATTAAAACCCACACATTGAATTCCATCTAGAATCTTATTGGGAGTTAATGCAGATCTCAAACCACTGGCCTCGTGCCCTCAAAATGCAACTCTGCTTTAATAAGTGGTTCATAGCATTTTGCATTAGCTTCAGCTTCTGTATGGTTCCAGGTCATAGCCTCTTACAGAGCACATTACAACAATGTAATCTCTCAGTAACAAAGGCATATTTAAGTATAACAAGTCCCTTATATATATTATTTTCATAAATTTCAGTCAAGATTTTATTGTTTTTGTTGAACAATACACAGCTATCAAAATTAGCATAAGTATATAACACAGACTTACTGTAGAATTAGTTACATAAAGTAACCAGATGGCTCCATACCTAAATTCTAGAACAGGGTAATGGAGCAGCAGAATTTGTCTATATCTAGAACACAGAAAATGCTTATCAAGAATTGGTATATTAGACAATTCTTGCTAAATAGATCTGCAAAATTAGTGATACTCAGTTTTTTCCAAGGAGATGATTAATGACTAACAAATCAGGACAAATCTGTTGTTTGTTATATTGGGCAGTCAGTTTTATTTCTGAAGAAACGTTTCTTATCCCATAGATATGTTTCTTAAATTTCCTCTAGAGTCTAGCTGTTTACAGTTCTCATTCATTATAATGTTTGTGCAGCTCACTTTTCTTCTTGTCTTGCATTGCACTAACTTTTCCTCTCATAATACTAAACTTGAGCTACCTCTGGAAATGGTATACAGCACAATATACCGCCCGTCAGCCAGTTGCATCCATCCAACCTTATCAGAGTCTCCAGGTTTTCCTAGCACCAGGGTTCAGAGAATCAAATTTGTACTTAAAATGTAGCAGAAAATGTGACACAGGAATCTAGGTGTTCTTTTGTTGTAGGCATTTATTGCTTTAAGAAAAGGAGTTCTCCCTTGGTAAATATAATCATTCAAATCTTTCTTTATATATAATGGTTCTACATGAACATTACTTTTTTGAAAGCATAAAATTAATCCATATTCAGACTTTGATGTCATTGTATGAATCAGGGTTGCAGTGTTTTGAACTGGCTAGGTTACAATGCTATGTACAGATAAACCACATGTAAACGTACGTATTTGTTAGTCAGTATATACAGTTTTAAATTGTAAAGCAGTTTGAACATTGATTCCTTTGTTTCAAAAGTGACTTGTCTTTGATTTGTGCTATCTCGTGCAATACTGTTAAATGAGAGATTTTTGTCTTTGGTATTAGTACAAATATTCTCTGACTTAATTAATAGTCAAAGTCCTGTGTACTCAGTGACAAGGTGGATCTAAACTGTGACAAGATCCTTTAATTTCGCTGGCATTCTGGTGCAGCAGACTAGAAATTCTGCAGCAATTTCAGATAAATTGAAAATTGAGATTCTATTTAATTAAATAGGAAAATGAATAACCTAGTCAATGCAGTGGTCTGTCTGTTTTGATAGTCTATTTAATTTCCCACTGTCCCCACTCTTTCAGATTTCAGTTTACTGCGGATTTTTGTTCTGAAAACAAAACTGTAACATAGAAGTTGTCAGAGGGAAGCCGGAGGTTTTGTCAACAGATAGAGAGCAGTTGGTTAGGGCTTTTTGTGGAAGCCTGGAAAGTGATGTAGGATTGTGGGATAAATACATAAGAAGAAAACAAAGAAGTGGGACCGCTAAACACTGAGGATGGAATGGAGGTTAAGGATAATTTAGGTATAGCCTAATATCTAAACACATATTTTGCCTCAGCCTTTATTGAGGCTAATGAGGAGTGTGATGGGTTGGATCACAGAAACCCCCTTGGGAACCGCCAACTGATCTGCCAAGACTACTTCTGCCCCTATTTTCCCTGCCAGCTTGGGACCCCAGCACCTTGTCTTGCTGAGCCAGACTCGCCTGTCTGCTCCAACACAGACCCAGGGTCTGAATTATTTGCCCCAAATAATTAACTTAACTGAAAGCAGCTTACAGAAGTGTTCTTGTCTCTAACACTTAGATGCCCAACTCCCAGTGGTGTCTAAACCCAAAAAATCCATTTTACCCAGTATAAAGCTTATACAGGGTAAACTAATGAATTGTTTGCCCTCTATAACACTGATAAAGAGAGATGCACAGCTGTTTGTCCCCCCTGTCCCCCAGGTATTACTAAATACTCTGGGTTAATTAATAAGTAAAGAGTGATTTTATTAAATACAGAAAGTAGGATTTAAGTGGTTCCAAGTAGTAACAGATAGAACAAAGTGAATTACCAAGTAAAATAAAATAGAACATGCAAGTTTGTCTAAGAAACTGAATACAAATAAAATCTCACCCAGTAAGCTTCCTTTTACAGACTAGTCTCCTTCTAATCTGGTCCAGCAATCACTCACACCCCCTGTAGTTACTGTCCTTTGTTCTAGTTCCTTTCAGGTATTCTTGGGGGTGGAGAGGCTCTCTTTTTAGCCAGGTGAAGACAAAAATGGAGAGGTCTCCTGGGGGTTTAAATAGACTTTTTCTTGTGGGTGGAGACTCCCTCCTCACTTCTGTGCAAAGTCTAGCTCCAGGATGAAGTTTTGGAGTCACGTGGGCAAGTCACATGTCCATGCATGACTCAGAACTACAGGTAGCAGCCATGGTTCACATGCTACCTTGAACGTCCTCAAGTAGACTTCTTATGTGGATTGGAGCATTCTAAGATCCATTGTTCCTTAAGTGCTTCTTGATAGGGCACTTAACTTTGCAAATTCCTTTCTAAAGAAGATGACCAAATGCCTTACAAAGCTTACTTAGAAATCAGGCAAGTATACAGCCAATATTCATAACTTCAAGTACAAAAATGATACATGCATACAAATAGGATGAATAGATTCAGTAGACCATGACCATTACAGAGATAAATTACATGGCACATGTAGCATAAAACATACTCCAATTATATCATATTCCCATAAAGCATTATGGGATACATCGTCACAAAGAGCTTAGGGATAATGGTAGGATGACAAATGGAAGCGAGGATATGGAGGTAGTTTTACCACATCCGAGGTAGAAGCCAAACTTGAACAGTTTAATGGGACTAAATCGGGGGGGCCAGATAATCTTCATCCAAGAATATTAAAGGAACTGGCACATGAAATTGCAAGCCTAATAGCAAGAATTTTTAATGAATCTGTAAACTCACATACTGTACTCCTCCTCTACCAAAACAATGTTTCTTGTGGACATAAGTTCCACAAGAAGAGTTAGTGAGCTGTGATCCCTAATGTCAGACCCTCTGTATGCCAAGTTTTTCAAAGAAAGGGTGGCCTTGAGAGCTCATTCCAAGTTTTCTGTAAAATGGTGTCACAATTTCATCTTAACCAGATAATATATTTAACTGTATTTTTTTCCCAAGCCTCATTCAAATGCAGACAAACAGCATCTTCATTCCTTGGATATGAGACTATGCTTGATGTTTTATTTTGAAAGAACTGAGCCTTTTTTGTTTCCTTTGCAGATCAGTTGAAGGGTCAAGTATTCTCTGTACAAATGATTTCCAGGTGGATAACATCCTGTGTTATAACAGTGTATGGGATAGCTATCCTCACGAAGTTTGAGTTCATTCAACAGGGGCCCAAGCATCTCAGCTGCATTTCTCAGTGACATTTCAATATTGGACATTTTGCAGAGCTGCTACATGGTCTTCCATACATACTTCTACCAAGCATGATGCTATTATGACTGCATTTAGATCAGGTGCAAATTTTGGAAAGGCAGTTCTGTGGTTGTTCAAGTAGTCTCCGACTCCATCCTACTGATACTGCTTATAAGTCACCTGAGCAGAATACATATCTGCAACCGCTTGAAGAAAAGGTGGTTACCTACCTGTACAGTAACTGTTGTTCTTTGAGATGTGGAAGCAGATGTGTATTCCATGACCCACTTTCTCTCCTTTCTGCATTGGAGTCTCAATTCTTGATATTCAGTGTGAAGGAACTCAGGGGATTGAGGTGGCATTGTCCTTTAACAGTCAGGGGAGGGCTACAGGGCCAGAAGGCACAAATGGTGCACCTACGGGTACTGATAAGCAAAGTTCCCTGGCTTTGGTGCACTAGGTGCATGCACACCTGAGTGGAGTAACATCTGTACCCACATCTCAAAGAACAGCATCTACTGTACAGGTGGATGACTGTTGTCTTTGGTTCTGGGGCACGATATTATAGCAAGGAATACTACAGCTATCTGTGGAATACACAAAGTCCTGAGTATTGTTAATATGATCATTTTACACTTACTTGAGATGGATGATATTTTTAGTTATGATTCTTTTAAAACAGTTACTTTAATTTTAACAATACCCAGAAGTAACCCATTGCTGTGGCTACAGTTCCTTTCTGCTTTTCTAGAAATTAAGATTTTTTTTTTTTAAGGAGTGGAGTTACAAAGAATTTAGTTCTCATGTGTGATCTCATTACATTGGTACAAGTGCTGCTAATAACATCTGCTGGGGGGAGTTGGAGATTATACTGACTTCTGTTGACTGTAGTAAGGGGTGCGTGTGCTACCTGATACTTCACAACTGCATAATTCCACACCAGTAGTAGAATGAGAATTCTATATTTTTTCTAATGTTACTCAAAGTACAAATAATTTTAAAAGTACCCTGAGAACAGGAAACTATTACCAGAAGACTGACTGCTGTTTTGTATTTCCTCTTTTGGTACACATCCTCTCTCTTCCCATCCTTCCAGTCACCCTACAGGAGGATCCTTTATCCGTCCAAACAAGGCAAATTTTGGTGTGGATTTTCTTATTGCAGTAAAGAACCGCTATGGATTGAATGTTGAACAAGATGTTGAACGTGAGACAGAGAATGCATTAGTCATTGGAAAGAAGACTGTGGAACTTGTTGGTTTTGATTCTGTTATAGAACAACAAAGGCAAGTGTAATTTATATATGTAAATTTGAGTTGCATTATATAGGTATTGATATTGACCCCATAGTTAAGGCTGAGTGGAGTTTTGTCCTTTAAATCAGGAATTCAGCTTCTTTGTTATATATGAAACCTTGTGTACCCTCCTCAAAAATAAAACACTTACTCATTGAGTACAGATTTTTTTCCTGAGAATTTACAAATGAATCTGTTAATTAGTTTAGAAAATTAAAATTAATTATAAATGTGTCCTTTTAAGATATATGGCACCTAGTGTCAGACATTTTTTGCCTTTTAAAAGTCTCAGTAACAATATAACAGACTCATCAAACTTTCCAAAAGTTAAAACTCACTGAAGTCTTGTGCCTAGGGTACATTTGAATAATTTATAGGATTAATATTTTCCTCCTGTAATTTTTCATAACTGAAAATTTAATCCAGTCTGGGTCCACAAACACTATTGTGTTAAGGTTTCTGCCAAAGGAGAAACTTTCCATTATGGGGGGGAAATGATAGTTAAACCTAGAAATAATAATCCACATGTAGCTTGTGCACAAAATTTTAGGGAGTTTTTACTATTTGGGAAGTTGAAAGGTCTGTGACAATGCAAACAGTTAAAATTAGATTGGGTGCCCTAATTGTGTATTTCCATAGTTTTAACATGTTTGGGATAGGGGATTAAGTTTAACCTTTAACTGTGAATTTTCTGGGTTGATAACACTTGGTTTGGGATAATTGCAGCATGTCTGTAACATATTTTATGCTGAATTACTGATATGCCTTCTCAGCATTAACTGTATCTTAACAAGAGTTTTTATCTGGGAATTATAACCATGATTCTGTATTAGATATTTGCAGACTCCAGGGATTGGATGACTTGAGCCTATAGCACAGCTTTTGGGCATATATTTTTTAAAAATTTATGAGAGCAATCTTTTCAATAAACATTTATATCTCTTGGTTTTTGCTGGAACTTTTTCTTTGGCGGGGGGGATTTAAACATTTGTCGAGTATTGTGAACTTAAACTCAACAACATTGTGCTAGGGCAGGGGTGGGCAGACTACGCCTGCAGGCCACATCCGGCCTGCAGGACCAACCTGCCTGGCCCCCAAGCTCCTGGCCCAGGAGGCTAGCCCCTTGCCCCTCCACTGCTGGCCTTCCTCCCCCACAGCCTCAGCTCGCTTGCTCCGCTGCCAGCGCAGTGCTCTAGGCTGCAGGGCTGTGAGCTCCTGGGGCAGCGCAGCTGCAGAGCCCTGCCTGACCCAGTGCTGTGTGCTGTGTGGTGGTGGCGGCGGCGGTAGCGCTGGGTGGTGCGGCTGTAGCGCTGCCAGCCACCGGTGCTCTAGGCAGGGCGGTAAGGGGGCAGAGGGTGGGGGCGGGGGGTTGGATAGGGTGCTGTTGTCTAGTGTATGATTTGTTAGTGTTTTAATGTCGGTATCAACTCAGCTCAGTGGTGACTATATTCTGTGAATAAAAAAATCAAGGGCTGAAAGCCCACAGTACCAGTAATGAGGAATTGTCTTCACCTATTCTGAGTGGCTCTCATTCTTCTATCTGGGAAAGAAGAGGAGGAAATTTAGTTATTTGTTGATAATTGGGGTGGTGTATGGAATAGGCTGCATATATACTGATGTCTCCATGGAGCTCCTGCAGCAGTTGTGTGGTCTTGATTCTGTAGATGGCACTCTTCTCCTGTAAGCTGATACTGAATCCATTCTCCCCACCCCCCCAATGTCATTAGAGGCTACTGAACAGTTGAAAATACTTTTTTTTCCAGAAGAGACTTAAAACCAAAGGTACTGATCATTTATAATTATTAAAATTCCTGTAGCTCTTTTTGTAAGAACCTGGATGTCCCAGATTCCAAATTAGTTTACTAAATTTTGCCTACTTGAATTACTCTGTGTGGTTTAACTCTGATAGGGTCATTTTCTTTGTTGCTTTTACAGACTGTTCTGTAATGTTGCTGAAGGGTATTTCATTATAGCATTTCTGTGATTTAGATGAAGATGATACCACTATCTGGTAATATAGTGTTTGTGTAATAGTAATTGTAAAAAGGATGTGAAATGCATAGTTTTAGATTTAATATCTGGGTGCTTTTATACAATATATAATCTGCACTATTTTTCTCTGTTTGGTATATAAATTAACGTTCCGTATTTTTTCATGTAGTCAACTGAACAAATTGGTAGACATCTCAGTGAGAGAATGTGCAGTGAGCCATGCTGGTCAGAAAGAGGAAATCAGCAGAACGTGTCCTAGTATCCTTTTCTAAAGGTGTTTTGTTATGTTCTACTATTTACATAAATCAGACACACACTTTAACCTTTCCAGGTATACTCTGCAGAGATTAAGGGATTAAATTTACATATTTTCAGAGGTTTTCAAATCAGTATAGTTCATTTTTATTAAATTTAGGAGCTTAATTCAGTCTGTACTCTAACTATACATGTTTTTGAATGGTAGACATTCCATAATAATGGGCACAAGAAGGGTTTTCTTAAATACCAGTTCAGGTAACTACTAGGGTGGATAAAAATCAATGATTTAAAAAAAAATCATTTAAAATCAATTTTTTTTATTTAAATCATTTTTTTGAGGAAAAGCCCATCTAAAGATAGTTTTAATACATTATAGCTCAAAGATATATCATCATGGAATAGGATTATAAATTCTAATTCTATAGTATGTAGATTATTTAGGTTAATCTTTCTATCTACCCAATGGGACTCAGTGCTCAGTCTAGAAGATACCATCAGAGATGCCTAGTTTTGCAGTTCTCAAACTGCGGATTTATGTCTCCAGAGATAACATGCTTGTTAACAGCAAAAATGTTTTTAAATAAATAACATATAGAGGTGAGAAATAACAGACCTTAACCCTATTGTCCCTCTGCAAGTTTGTGTACACAGAATCCAATCCCTTATCTCTCTAAAAGTGCAAAGTTTCAAAAAGTTCAATTTATAAAAGATTGTTGGGGTGGACTAGATCTGGACAAGGAGAAGACGTCTGGAAATAAATGTGAGAAAGGAGGGACAGGCAGTAGAAACAAAAGTGAAACTGTTTGATCAGCACATTCCTTGAGGTCTTTCTGAGTGTATCCTTCACTGATTCTCTCACTAGAAGGGAAAACCTATAATGGCAGCAGGCCGTAAAAGAGGCCTAGTTTTGGGAATATTTTAATTAAGTTCCTCTAAAGACAGGCATGCATGCAAAATGCAAAGAGTGTAACAAAGAAATGCAAGGCCTGGTTGCCCGAATGAAACAACATCCTGAGAAGTGTTCCTTCTCAGGAGGAAGCTGCATTGAAGATGATGAAAGGAATATATCTGAACTTGCAGGATCTTCAGGTTGGTAAACTTTATTTCATACTTCTTTCTGAAGGACTGCCTGTCTTCCTTTTGGACTATTCTTGAATTCTCATGTTTGAGCAAAAAATGTAGTTGTTACTCTATGGTACTAGCATTTTAGATGCAGTTGTAATAAAAAAATAAATAGCTGAAATAGGCATTTCTTCCTTTTACGATTTCACCTTTAAAGTAGTACTAAGTATTAGTGAATGCAGAGAGTAATACTAAATGAGCAGTATGGTAATAATAATTAACTGCATTGACTTATTTTGTTTAGGAGAATCCATCCTCAACATACAGGATTCTGAAGACGATCCACCTTCAAGATCACTATCATTTTCTATTGTTTCAGACTTATCTGCCAATGATAGTGTTTCAGTCACATCATGTATGTCACATAGCCATAGTACATCACCTATAGTAAAAAAGAGAAAAAATCATCATCTAGAAACAACTATAGATAAGTTTGTGAGAAGAACCAGCAGATTACAACAAGAGGAAATTGATGAAAAAATTGCCCGGTTTGTTTATGCAACAAACTCTGCTTTCTGTATGATTGAGAACCCACACATCATTAACATGGTTCAGTCATTAAGACAGGGCCGGCGCTTCCATTTAGGCAGCCTAGGCAATCGCCTAGGGCACCAGGATTATTGGTGGGCGGCATTTTGCCAGAGGGGGCGGAAGGTGGCTCCGGTGGAGCTGCTGCAGTCGTGGCTGTGGATGGTCGGCTGCTCTGGTGGAGCTGCCGCAGTCATGGCTGCAGACGGTCGGCTGCTCGCGCAGCTCCGGTGGACCTCCCGCAGGCACGACTGTGGCAGCTCCACCAAAGCTGCGGAGCACCTGACCGTCCGCAGCCACAACTGCGGCAGCTCCACCGGAGCTGCGGGACCAGCGCGCGGGGCGGTGAAATTGCTGTGCGCCTAGGGTTCTAAAACCCCTAGCGCTGGTCCTGCATTAAGACCAGGATACAGTCCACCCAACAGAGCAGATGTCGCAGGCAAATTGCTGGATAAAGTATATGAAAGAGAAATTGTGCAGTGTGCAAAAGGTCTAGAGGGTGAAATTGTGAACCTGAATCTTGATGGGTGGAGCAATGTCCACAATGATCCTGTTGTATATGCTTGTGTGACAACAGAAGAAGGGAATGTCTTTCTTACAGAAACAATCAATACATCAGGAAATGTACACACAGCAGAATACTTATAACAAGTAGCAGTAAAAGCTGTAACAGATTGTGAAAAAAAATTAAAATGTCTAGTATGCAGCTTTGTCACAGGCAATGCTGCAAATGTATCCAAGATGAGAAGAAATGATTTAGAAAAGAGTGAAGAGAGTCCCAAGCTAATAACATATGGTTGCAGTGCTCATTTGATGCACCTCCTAGCCAAAGAGTTCAGTGCTCCAGAAATAAAGGCTAATGTTGTTGAAATTGCAAAATACTTTCGTAACAACCACTTTGCAACAGCTGCTCTGAAAAAAGTGGGAGGAACCAAGCTAACTCACCCACAAGACATGTGATGGAACTCAGTTGTGGACTGTTTTGAGCACTATATCAAGACCTGGCCTAATCTGATGACAGTTTGTGAACAAAATCGTGAAAAAATAGATGGCACTGTCACAGCCAAAGTTCTCAACACTGGGCTTAAGAGAAATGTTGAACACATGCTGAGTACCCTGAAGCCTATTTCTGTAGTCTTGAACAAAATGCAGGGAAATAGCTGTTTTATTGCTGACGCTCTTGAAATTTGGAAGGAACTGAGTGAGATCTTAAAAAGAGAAATATGCAATGACAGAATTAAATTACAAGCATTAAAGAAACAAATGGGACAAGCACTATCTCCAGCTCATTTTCTTGCAATATTCTCAATACTCGGTACCAGGGTGTGACGATGCTGCCCGGGGGAGCCAGCTGAGGTCACTCAATCAGGGTGAACTGTAAACAAAACAGGGCAGACAAACCCCAGAAGCTAGTGGTTATTTCAATACTTAGATTTACCAAACCAGCACAGAACACCTTCTGTAGTACTTTACTGGTTACTTAGAAGTCCAAACAACGCAGTTTCCTTAAAGTGCCCAGCCTCAGGTCTTCATCCAGACACACACATTTGATATGATGATGATTACTGAAAATTTTATTTCATCATATAAAAGAAAAGGTTCTTCCAATCTCAAAAGATTAGTCACATACCCAGGTCTAATTATAACTTAGATCTTACCCAAAATACACGCAATTTTTATTAACTAAGCTAAAATTTATTAAAAAAGAAAAGGGAGAGAGAGTTGGTTAAAAGATCAATATACAGACAGACTTTAATTTAATTTTTGAGGTTTAGATACATAGTAGAGATGACCTTATAGTTGCCAAAAGTCCTTTTAGAAATAGTTTATAGGTTATAGTTTAATGTCCATATTTAGGGTGACTCCGGTCAGTGACTGGGGATTTTAATCCTTATGGCTTAAGGTTTTCCATTCTTGAAACCCAAAGCTGATCTGAGATGAAGTAGGATCATGCCCCAGGGTTTTTATACATTTTTAGCAGCCTTTTTGGCCTGAGAAAACAATAGGCTTAATTTCTTCTTCCAAACATCCTGGCAATTAGCACAGGGTAATTTATCCATTAAACAGTTTAGATACAGGTTACCACAACCTTCAAAGAGACATATAGACAATAATACTATTTCACTTAAGTATCTTTCTAAATGTTAATATTTCTTTTTTGATCTTTGAATCAAAGCTTGTTTGTTTACATTACAAGACTTGAGCAAACACCTACCCTTCTACCTTTAACAATGCAGACTTGCATTTCAAAGCTCTATTCATTTACATATTTTTCTAACCAGTTCTAAGTTTGGCCATGAGTTAGGTCAGTCTGTGAGTTAAGTAACTTTTTCTGGCCCTGTTATTTTTTAATGAGAGATTATATTACACTCATAATGTCACACAGAGTCAAACCTTAACTGCTGAAGAAGAAGAGTTGGCTATGACATGGATAACCAACAATCATCCCTCCATAATGCCATCTATAATAAACTTCAGCGCTAAGGATGAACCATTCAAGAAATATATATTTGATGATGTTTTAAAGACAGTCACACCAGCGAACTGGTGGAAGTCACTTAAACACTTGGATTCAGAGACTGTTGAAATAATCTCATTTTAACAGCAGTATCTTCTTCTGCTGGTGTAGAAAGAATATTTTCTTCCTTTGGACTAATGCATTCCAAATTGAGAAATCATCTGGGACCTGAAAAAGCAGGACAGCTTGTTTTTCTTTTCCAGATTATGAACAAACAGGAAAATGAACGTGAAGACGACCTGAGTTAGCTGCAGAAGCCAATATTTAAAGTTTCTTATGTTGACCTGGCTGACATAGTCAATTTAATTTCCTTTTTTAAAATTTCGTTTAACTATCTTAGTTAAAAACAATTTTAACAAAAACAAACCTGATTTTAAAAACCTTTAATGTTTAACTAAATTCAAAAATGCATATGCTTGTTTTGTTAAAATATTATGTGTTTGCTGTTGAAGAAAAAAATCCAGAATACAAAAGGTGGTGGTGGTTTTTAGTTAAATAAAACAGTTTAAATGTCTGTCTGGTGATGTTCTCCTCCTAATACAGCATGGCAAGAAAATCCTCCAAATATTAGTGATTAACCTGTTGAATTGGAGATAGTTTCCCCTCCCAATGACTTCATAAACATTTGCTTCAATTACCTTTGGTAAATTAAATAACCAATCATTCATTTTCTGTTATAGCTGTAAAACTAATCTGAAAAGCTTTCAAAATAAATTGCTTAAAAAATGTATAGTGTGTACCTTCTAAAAACAAAACCTACATCTGTCTCTGAGTTGTGAAGAATATGTATTAAGGTTATAACAGCCAACAAGAATGTACTTTTATGTAGCAATCCATGATTAAATCGAGTCTTCCTGACTAGTGATTTAAATCAAATCCACCCTGTTAACTACCACCTTTTATCAGGAGCTGCATTAGTGGTAGCAAAGGAAAAAATTAGTTTAGATAAGACCATAAAAATTGGTGCTGTTACTGGAGAAGCACTTTATTCATGGGCATCAGTGGCTGCGAATATGTAATCAATAATAATACATTCCATTTCTTACATATTGCGTTTCCAAAATTCATAGCAAGAATTGTACACAGTATTAGGAAATGAACAAATAAGAACTGTATGTTCTTTACTCTAGACATAAACACTCTTCTGGACCTGTAGAACTGAGTTGTTTTATAAGTCTTAATGTACTATTTCTGAACCAGATTCCAAGATACAAACTAGGAGTAACTGAGCAGTAGTATCTGTTAGCTCTGCTATATTTTGGTTCAAGAACACAATAGTTGTAAAGTTATACGTCCGTTCTCTGAAAAAAGAAGTTCAGAATTCTGATACATTTTTCTTAAAAGTGAATTCTCAGATATCAGGAGTATAAATCTATCAAAAAATCTGTTGCCATCCTGGGAGAAAGTTACAGATATTGCTTGTCAAGTTCAGAATCTGGAAAGTCTTGACCTCAGGTATATATATGAATATATATTTTTTTGTTTCATAATTGTTCCAAATTGTTGTTGTTGTTGTTTTTTTTATTAGGTATCTCGTCTTTTTCTGGATGTGCGATACCTTCCAGTAGTGTGTCACATCAAGGAAAGAATAGATTCCCAAGGATGTTTATGACTGTGTCAAATCAAATTCTCCAAAGGTGTTTAGGGTAGATGTCTTGTCTACACGTCTCAAAGCTTTAAAGGAATACTATAAACTTGAAAATCACAATTCTGTCTCAAGAATGAGTATATATTATTATTACAAATAAAACCCCTGTGCTATGGCTGAAAAAAACTCCTAAGACTATTGTGATTGCTTCTCTTTTTTTGGTTGTTTACTTCCTGTGTTTGACAGTACCTTATATAGTCAGTTTAATCATTTTCTAGTATATACTTGGCAAGGGGGAAATTGACTAATAAATTCCTTGTAAACATGAACAGGGACTGAGAAACCTTTTAAAAGGTTTATAGAAAAGCTATTTTTAAAATGTTCAGAAAAATACTATTTAAAGGGTGCTCTCTTAGAAACTATACTTTAAAAAATCAAGTTGATAGTATCCCTTTGACTCAGAATGGTAAGATAGGCCCTATGGAATTTCACAGTGAAAAACATTAAACCACCTTACTGCAATTAAGGTGACAGTTGCAAGCCTTATGAATGTACTCTCTCATCCTATCTGAGGGACCTCATTTGGCAGCTACTCGGACTAGCTAATTTTATTTATTATCTATTTTCTTTGTTGTTTTTCAGACCTATTTTTCCTTGTATTGTAAAGTTGATAACTTAGAGTTTTCTCTTTTAATATAGGAAGGCTTTACAACAACTTTTTTCCTTTTGTTGGATTGTTTTTAGCTGTCTTAGGACACTATATCCTGGTGCGCCACTCTCCCACTCCCCTCCCCAATTGTCCCAGTACGCTTTTGTTCAAGAGTCTGATTTTTATCTAGAGCATCATGTTTTATTCAGAATGTCCATCTTTCACCAAACTGAAGTATCCCAAATGCTTCAGGGGCACTGCCTTGATTTCTCTGGGACTCAGGCCACACCTGACCTGAAAGAATGCTAGCGGATCACAGTGACAAAACTGCAGGGAAATATCTGTGACAATATTGATGAGTTGGCACATTCCTGTTACACACATTAAACCTCCCCTTAGGGGATAAGAGTAGAGGCAGCTAAGTAGGAGTTGAAATTTCACTTTTGTATGTGTGTTTAGGCCTAATTGTTAGAAATAGATCTCAGAGAAATGAGATGGATGGGATGGGAAGGTAGGGGACTTTAATGCTCTGTGGGCAATCTAATTTTGTATTTGTAATTTTGGCAGAGAAACTGGAGCCTTGGAGATGAGCTCCTTCTTATATTTTGTATGAATCTAGTAGTATTTTTTAGGTACAGTAGAACCTCAGTTATGAAAACCTCAGATATGGAGGTTGTTTGTAACTCTAAACAAAAAGTTATGATTGTTCTTTCAAAAGTTTACAACTGAACGCTGACTTAATACAGCTTTGAAATCTTATTATGCAGAAGAAAAATGTTTCTTTTAACTATCTTAATTTTAATGAAACAAGCACAAAAACAGTTTCCTTACCATGTCAAATCTTTTTTAAACTTTACCTTTTTAAAATAGTTTTACATTTAACACAGTATGGTGCTGTTTGCTTTTTTTGTCTCTGCTGCTGCCTGATTGCATACTTCTGATTCCAAATGAGGCATGCGGTTGACCAGTTAGTTTGTAACTCTGGTGTTCTACTGTAGTTGCACCATGGGCAGCGGCTATAATAAGCAAGAGAAGGCTCGGCCTTTCCTGGCACTGCTGCTGCCGCCAGACCCCAGTTTGCAGGGTTTGGCGGGGGAAGATTTTGCTTTTATTATTCCCCATGCAGGTTGCAAGGCAGCTGAGAGGCAGTATGTGCTGTTCAGCTTCCTGGGTTCATCAGTAATGTACCTGGGCTCCAGCGAGATTAGTGATGAGCCCAGGAAGCTGAGTAGCAAATACCACCTCCTCAGCAGCCCCTGAACCTACATAGGTGGCTTGCAGGGGGCTAAAGGAGGCGTGGCATGGCTATGGCTAGTCCTGGGCACCTCCAGGCAGGTGCGGGGGTCCCCCTAAGGGCACCTCTGGGCAGGGGGGGTCTTGGGGTTCTGGCTGCGAGGAGGGGGGGGCAGAGCTGGGGCCTAGCTTCCCCATGAGTTGTGCACACATACCGACTGTTGAAGAGGTTGAGACTGGAACTTTCACTGAGGAACCTACTCTGAGGAGAACTCCTCCTGATGGGGCTCCATTTTTTTTCCATAATTTCATGGTTTATGTTCTGGAGATGGATTCTGGCTTGCTGATAGGGGAGTCCTCCTGTTCTGAGTACACTAAAAAGGGTAGATAAGTTTCTAAATAGCTATTCTCTTTTTGGCGCTTCTCTTGTGTACATATCTGGTGTGACAGCTTTCCCATTACAAGAAGAGTCCATATTTTACTATACTACTATTTCATAGGAAGAGGAGTCTTATTTTCCCAATAATGTGCAATACAAAGGCTAGGTCCTAACAAATAATACATTAATTTGTCATTCTGTTAAAAACATAGATGCTTTACTGGAGCATTAAGTGATGGGTAAGTCTGGGAATCTTTATGGCATTTTGTCATAAAATGAATCTCTCTCAAGAATTTCCTGCCGAAACCCTCATTTAAATCTGCTTCTAAAGATACAGTGTCAAGGGTGATAGGCCCAAAATTTGACTTGTCACTTTTATTTCTGGTAACAAAATAATTCTCTTTTCCCACCTTAATGCGTCAGTACTTAAACTACACACACACACACCCAAAAAAACAAACAAAAAACCCCCCAAAACTCCTAATGCCATCAGGCTAGCATATGTGATGAACTCAGATTGGCAACAAATATACATACATGATGGAGGAAAATAAAATTGGCAAGGAAAGAGTTTGCACTCAAACTACTAAGGCATTTTTCTAAATAGGTTGGAAAATATTTTAAATATACAGTCTCTCTCTTTAATGGCATGTAATCCTACATGTTCCTTTTTGTTCTGAAATATGTAATTCTAAATTGGTGGTTTAGTTGAATACTTGAGTTGTTTGTTTTATGCTGTAGACATAAGAACCTGTTTATTCTTTTGATACAGTGAAAACAAGATTAAATTTCCATCTGATTCTGCTTCTATAACCTGTACACTTAGTAAATTGAGGGTTCTGGCACTTAATCGAACTGGAATAACATGGGCAGAGGTAATGAGCTTCTTACATTTATGAAGTAAATTGTTTTTATTTGTTAGTCATTTGGTTTCATGGGTCAATAAAAACATAATAGGGGCTTTTACACTAGATCATATAATCTTCCAAAGTTGAGTCTGATCTATATTAGAGAAAAGATGCACTGGTACAATTATATCAGTCTAAAATTGCTTGTTACACTGGCATGAAACCCTAATGCAGAGACACTTAAACCAGATTAAATTGGTAAATGTACTTAAATTGGTAATTTGGTAAATTACTGAATTAAATAGGCTTAGTTTCTCTGAAGTTAACCTGGTTCTAATGTGTCTACGTTGGGGGGGCGGGTGCCTATGTAAATTGATTTTCAGTTTGTTGTACTGGTGCAACTTTTCTAATAAAGATCAGAACACTGACTTTTTTTAAAGCTATTTTTATGTGACTGAGCCACTTTGATATAACCATATTGAGATTCATTATGAAATATGTTTCTGGCATCACTTTGTATAGTAGGTGTTTTAATATGCTTGTATTTATAAAGGAGCTGACAAATATCCAGTAGTATAATAGAACCTGTTTCTATGAACTCAGATATAACATAGGAAAGTGAAAGTCTGAGTTGTTTCCATGCATGGAAACATGCAAATTGCTTTTACAGTTAGTTATCCTTGTCTTACACCTTGTGTACGCTAGGAAGACGACCTGTTGCTGACGAGGGGTGTCAGCCGTGGGCCTTCTCCCTAGCATAAGCCTGCCCTAATAGTGATAGATTAAATTGTCAACCTGCCTTTATCAGAAATAATACTGTGCATTAGATCCCATCCAGGACTAAAATAAAATCTTGAGGTTTCTAGGCTAAGCCAATTTGGCATAGTTCCACAGAAAACAGTGGAGACTTCTCAGAGCCCTATATCTTAGAAAAAGCCGCCTTTGATTAACCTGAGAGTTTTCCCAAGTTCTTGATTCTGTAAACGAAACATGAAAATCCAAATGGAAAATGGTGGTTCACAGAATGCGGGAAGATGGGATGACACTATCCTGAAGTTACAATTTAAAGGGCAATGTTGTCGGTTCCCCTGCAGCCTTTTCTTTTTGAAATATGGATCCCAGTCCAGTAACAGTGAATCCTGTGGCTGTGTGGAATCCTACTGACTACCATCTGTACTAGCAGATGAGATACAGGATCAGAGATATAGTTACTATTAGATAGGAAGGTTTAGTGAAATAAACAGTATTCCATATAGCTTATTTTAGATAGTTATGGCATATTTTGAATGTGTTTTAATTAAAACTTATGCACAGATTCTGGCATATATACAGTTATACTAAATAAAGTTTTTCCTATTAGGTTCTTCTCTGTGCTCCAGGGTGGCCAGCACTTGAAGAATTGTACCTTGCTTCTAATGATATTACAGTTTTAGAAAGGTATGAGGTTTAGCTTTAAATGCTGAAATCATCCTTTTGTGATTAATATACTGTAAGCATAAAGTTGCATGGCATGTCTGATAAAAATCAAACTAAATTCCAGTAGTGGATTAAATTACCATTACCATGGTAATCTTGCAAAGGAGATTTTAACATACTGTGTGATTTGGGATACTTATGTGTGAACGCATTGATTTTATTATATAGTTGTGTGTATCTGACCGTAAATATTTTTAAACCATTTAAAAACATAATTGCATTTTTTGTAATGCTTACAGACCCATTAATGTTCTACAGACCTTGAAATTGTTAGACCTTTCAAACAACCAATTAATTGATGGAAGTCAACTGCATCTAATAGCATATCTCCCCAGGTAATTGTTAAAGAACTTTACTGTAAATTCTTTGTCATGCTCTGTAAGTGGATTCATTCACATATGCTTTGTGGTTTGAAACATGATGATAATATTGCCTTGCTAGTGAAGGTTACAGAATTTTGAAAATGAAGGTTTTTTTGCTCTTTTGTGGAGAATATCTGAACTATTTAACATAATCTGGGGAAGGATTTAATTTTATTTTAAGATTTAATTAAAGCATGTTTCTATTAAGATATTTATGGAATTAATGATTTTTTTTAAAACAGTTTGAAGTTCAGATATTGCAATTAAAGGACCATAACCAAGAGAGAACCCTTTTCAGGATAACTAACTCTTAGAACCTGTGTAGGCTTCCTGTGATGAGGAGCTTTGGGATTGCTCCTGATTTAGAGGGGCAATTCTTTGGTAGTGGATACATAATGCCAGTTGTTGTTGTTTAATGCGTTTAACAACTACATATGACCATCCCCTTCCTATATGTCAGTCTGATTCTGGGAAATGATGTTGGGCAACACACTGAATGGATTACTATTCTGACTGGCATGCAGTCAGCCAGAGATTTTTATAAGTGGTCACATAGCCAAGGATGTTTAATTGACTGGCATCTCTTATCTTTTAGCCCTGAGATGAAAGGATCCCACGAGATTATTTCTGTCTTCTCTCTTTTCTTCTGAAAAGGTGATCAGACAGGGATGGAGGCAGAGCCTCACTTTTAATCCCTACAATCTCATTTCCACCCACCTCCTGCTCCTCTCCCCAGTTAACACTAGGACTATGGCTACACTACAGAGCCTGTGTCAGCATAGCTATGCCAGCATAACCCCCTAGAGTAGATGTAACTTACACCAACAAAAGGAAGTTTCTCTGCTGGTGTAGGAACACCATCTTCCTGAATGACATTACCTATGCCAACAGAAGCCCTCTTCTGTCAGTATAGCTGCTTCTACAGTGATAATTTTGTCAGCCTAGCTGTGTCAGTCAGGGGTATGTTTTTTTCACATCCCACAGTAGCTATGCCAATATTAGTTTTAAGTATAGACCAAGCCTAAGAGTTTGTCCATACTGGGAAATTTACCAGCATACCTACACTAGTTTAATTATTTGCTGCTGTTATTCCCTGTGTGGATGCTCTCTTTTTGGATTTAAAGTGCCTTTTTTTTGGTTTAGGTTAACAACTTCCAAAAGACATACGTTAAATCAAAAAGAGGCACTCTGAGGGTATGTGTACACTGCAGTCACAGGTGTGACTGCAGCACTTTTACTACTGTTGCTGTTCGAGATGTCACTGCTATTATTTGAGTTACCCAAGCTAGCTTTGATCTAGCTATGTCTACATGTGCAGTTGTCACACCTCTGATTACAGTGTAGGCCAGGGTGGGCAAACTTCTTGACTCGAGGGCCACATCTGGGTATGGAAATTGTATGGTGGGCCATGAATGCTCATGAAATTAGGATTGGATTGCAGGAGGGGATGAGGGCTCTGGCTGGGGGTGCGGCCAGAAATGAGTTCAGGGTGCGTGAAGGGGGTCCAGGCTGGGGCAGGAGATTGGAGTGCAGGGGGTGGGTGAGGGCTCCGGCTGGAGGTGTGGGCTGTGGAGGTGGAGATGAAGGGTTTGGGGGGGCAGGATGGTGGTCTGGGCTGGGATTGAGGGGTTCGGATGGCAGGAGGGGGATCAGGGCAGGGGGTTGGGGTGTGGGAGGGGCTCCCAGAAGCAGTGGCATGTCCCGTCTCAGGCTCCTACACAGAGGCTCGGCCAGGCAGCTCAGCACCCTGCCCCATGTGCAGGCGCTGCCCCTGCAGCTCCCATTATTTGCAGTTCCTGGCCAATGGGAGCTGCAGGGGTGGTGCTTGGGCGGCAGCAGCACATGGAGCCCCCTGCTTGCCCCTAAACATAGGAGCCGGAGGGGGGACATGCTGCTGCTTCCAGGAACTGTGCAGAGCCGCAGCATGCATGTGTGGAACAGCCCCCTATCCTGCGCCCCTCCTGGAGCGCAGGAGTGCAGCAAGCCCCAGACCCTGCTCACCAGCAGGAGTTCAAGGGCCAGATTAAATCCTCTGGCGGGCTGGATGTGGGCTGCAGGCTGTAGTTTGCCCACCTCTGGTGTAGGTGTACCCTGAATCCTAAAACAGTGTGTCCATCCACATGGGGAATTCTACCAACATAGCTGTTTCAGTATAAATATACCACTGTAGTTATACTGACACATCTCCCTGTGTAGATAAGCCTTAGGTAACTTTTTCTTAAACTAGAAATGCTACAGCATGTAGACACTTACTGCAGTGATGGAAGGGGTTCTTCCATTGCTGTGGTGAATCCACCTCCCCAAGAGGTGGAAGACTTCTAGCGTTGTCTACCCTGCAGCTTAGGGTTAACTATGTCTCTCATTTTTCACACCCCTGAGTGACATAGCTAGGTTGACCTAGCTTTCGAATGTAGACCAGCCCTAAGGCCCTTCCTTACTTCTTTCCTGAGTGATGCTACAGTGGCAGACTGTGTGCCTCCAAGGTGGAGTGAGGTGAGGTGGGGAAAGAGGATGTACCCAAAATAGAAGGGTGTGTGGGACAGAACGTTTTTATAAGAGTTCTCCAATCCCACACCTTTTTCTCCTCCATCTCAAGGGCAGCACTACAAATGCAGGTGGTTTGTGGTTTTGGGACCACCTTCTCTTCTAAATAGGAGCGTGTTGTAGAAAAGGCTTTTCAGATCCTACATTCGGCTTGCCTTAGATGGTCATCCGTATCTTCAACTGGCTATGAACATGTATGTTTTAGGATTGACATGAATTCTATTAATGAAATCTTTGTTAGCTTTGGAGAAATCTTGTTAATATGTGGAAAGAATGCTGTATTCAAAATTGTTAGCAGGATTTTAAAAAATTGGTTAAAAATCCAAGTTTCTAACATTCTTAATCTATGTGAAGAGTGGATTTTAATGGAAATTTCAAACAAATCAAGAATACGAAATTGGCTGTATGGAAAAATCCCATTTAGAAACTTTCCTAAAGCAGAAATATCCTGGTCTGAAGAATGCCTTGATATTAAAAACCCAGCCCAGCATCTTGATGCTTCCTATTACTGGGAATCAAAACTTTGGTATTTGTCCTGGAGTGAATGCTTTAAGAATGTTTCCACCATGCTGAAAAGCTCTGTGATCTTTTGTAGCGATAACATCTTGTTCCATAGATTCCTGCACAGCAGCATCTTGGTACTTCCAGTGCTGAGCTGGCATTTAACTATGTGATTTAGAAAAAAGTACTGTTTTCTCCCTACTCAGCTTCATCTATTCCTGTCCATTCAAATATGTGGAACCTGATGAACAATCAGTTGCAAAGTTACTTTAACTCTTATACCAAAAATAAGGTTCATAACTGAAGGGAGCAGTAGACTATTTAAACAAAAAATCAAGCCATTCTGAAGATTAGTATCTCCAAAGCAAGCTGCCATTTTGAAAGCTTGGAACTCCACTTCTGTCCTTCCATAAACTGCCTTTTAAACTTTGGTTACCAGCTGTGAAGTTGGTAGTTGGTAACGTTGTTCTTAAAATCACAAGGCTTGCTGTCAAAAAGTTAACACGGGTTGTATCGTGTAAAAACTTGAGTATTTTTACTAAAATCTTTTTAACAGACATACTTTAACTTCTAAATTTCAGATTAGAACAACTAATTCTTTCAAACACTGGAATTTCTTCTATACACTTTCCTGATGTTGGATTTGGTAAGTAAAGTAAGCACTGTATTATATTTCTAAATTTTAGATCTTCTTTGATGTCTTTTAAATTTATTCTCCTTTTCCTAGGATGCAAGACTAAAATGTTTCCTTTATTACAACGTCTTGTAGTAGATGACAATAAAATATTGCAAGTAAGAAAGATTTTTGATGATTTTTACATTTCTTTAATTTTTTGTTTAACAAGAATTTGTAAAACTGCTTATTCATTTTCCCTGATTTCTGTATTATGTAATGACAAAAAACTTATGTCAAATTCTTTGATCAATATCTAGCTTTAGTTAGATTTCTAAAAGCTTTTCAAAACTCTGCTTTAACAGAGATGATTTATTTATTTATTTATTTATTTATTGTAAATAAATTGCTGAGAACTCTGTTTCTGGCCATTCCCATGCACTGAATGGAATCCAAACACCTCAGCATTCCTCTCGTGCTTGAGAAGCTGAAAGTGAAATTGACAGACCTATAGAGTTTAACTGTTTTGTACTTCAGTGAATTGCAAAAAGTAAACAAACAAATGGCGAAAAATTATATTGGATTTCAAAATGATTTTTCAGTGTTAATAGTCCATGGTGGTGATATTAGTAATCAAGCTAACTGGTGAAGGGAAAAACAGAATGTCCGTTCTGTACTCTGGAAGAAAACAAAAAATCATCACTGATGATCATTTGCAGATGACCTAAAATTGGGGAAATGGTAATTAAAGAAGAGGACAGGTCACTGAGTCGAGCAGTCTGGATTGCTTGGTAAACTGGGCGCAAGCAAACAATATGCATTTTAATACAGCGAAATGTAAATATGTACATTTAGAAACAAAGGACAAAGCCTGTACTTATGTGATGGGGGACTCTATCCTGGGCAGTAGTGACTTTGAAAAAGATTAGGGGTCATGGATAATCAGCTGAACATAAACTCCCAATGTGGCGTTGTGGCAAAAGTGCTAATGGGATGCTTGGATGCGGAAACAGGGGACTTTTGAGTATGAGTAGAGAAGTTATTTTACCTCTGTTTGGCACTGGTGCAACTACTGCTGCTATATTGTGTCCAGTTCTGGTGCCTACAATTCAAGAAGGATGTTGATGAATTGGAGGGGATTCAGGAACAGCCATGAGAATGATTAAAGGATTAAAAACTATGCCTGTTATAAGCTAATTAGATTCAGCTCTTTGAGTCTAACAAAGGGAAGGTTAAGGGATGACATGATTAGTCTATAAGAATTGACATGGGGAACAAATGGAGTCTTCAGTCTAGCAGAGAAACATATAACACAATCCAATGGCTGGAAGTTGAAGCTAGACAAATACAGACTGAAAGTAAGGTGTAAATTTTATACTGAGGGTAATTAGCCATTGGAACAGTTTACCAAGGGTCATGGTGGATTCTCCATCACTGACCATTTTAAAATCAAAATTGGATATTTTTCTAAAAGATCTGCTCTGGGAATTATTTTGAGGAAGTTCTGTTATACAGATGGTCAGATGAGATGATTGCAATGGTCCCTTCTGTCCTTGGAATCTATGAATTGTCTAGCATAGTGTATGTCTTTCCCACAGTCTCTTTCTTGTCATATGGGAGGACTGTGAGATTGATGAATTCACCATTTCTGTAGAATAGCTCTGTGATACTGTCCATTTGTTTGAAGTACGAGTATGATTCTCCCAGTTAGTAGTGCCACATGCTATTACTCAGTCATGGAACAATTTCAAGTTCAAGCTGGGACAAGAAATTAAAAGCAGGTAAAGACTGCGGTTCTAAATATCTTAGGGACTTGCACAGTTTAGTGTGTTTTCAATTACAACAGAAGATACAAAGTGTATAGTGCTCACTTTATATTTATTTTTATTACAAATATTTGCACTGTAAAAAACAGATTAGTATTTTTCAATTCACCTAATACAAGTAGCGTAGTATGATCTTTATCATGAAAGTTGAACTTACATATGTAGAATTATGTACCAAAAGACCTTGCATTCAAGCACAAAACAAAATAAAGCTTTAGAGCCTAAAAGTCCACTCAGTCCTACTACTTGTTCAGCCAATCGCTCTGACAAACAAGTTTGTTTATATTTGCAGGAGATAATGTTGCCCGCTTCTCGTTTACAAGGTTACCTGAAAGTGAGAACAGGTGTTCGGATGGCTCTGTTGTAGCTGGCATTGCAAGATACGTGCCAGATGCACTAAAAATTCATATATCCCTTCATTCTTCAACCACCATTTCAGAGGACATGTCCATGCTGATGATGTGTTTGGCTTGATAAGGATCCAAAGCACTGCAGACCCACACATGTTCATTTTCATCATCTGAGTTTGAAGCCGCCAGCAGAAGGTTGGTTTTCTTTTTTGATGGTTCAGGTTCTGTAATTTTTGCATCAGTGTTGCTCTTTTAAGACTTTTATGAAAGCATGCTCCATACCCTGTCCCTCTCAGATCTTGGATGGCACTTCAGATTCTTAAACCTTGGGTCGAGTGCAGTAGCTATCTTTAGAAGTCTCACATTGGTACCTTCTTTGCGTTTTGTCAAATCTGCAGTAAAAGTGTTCTGAAAACTAATAGCGTGCTGGGTCATCATACAAGACTGCTATAACATGGAATATATGGCAGAATGCGGGTAAAACAGAGCAGGAGACATACAGTTCTCCCCCAAGGAGTTCAGTCACAAATTTAATTAAGGCATTCTTTTTTTAACAAGTGTCATTGACATGGAAGCATGTCCTCTGGAATGATGGCCGAAGCATGAAGAGGCATATGCATTTTTAGCATATCTGGCACGTAAATATCTTGCAATGCTGGCTATAAAAGTGCCATGCAAACACCTGTTCTCACTTTCAGGTGACATTGTAAAGAAGCGGGCAGCATTATTTCCTGTATATGTAAACAAACTTGTTTGTGTTGGCAATCGGCTGAACAAGTAATAGTACTGAGTGGACTTGTAGGCTCTAAAATTTTACATTGTTTTGTTTTTGAGTGCACTTATGTAACACATTCTACTTGTAAGATGTGCTTTCACGATAAAGAGATTGCACTACAGTACTTGTATGAGGTGAATTGAAAAATACTATTTATTTTATTTTTTACAGTGCAAATATTTGTAGTAAAAAGTGAGCACTGTACATTTTGTATTCTGTGTTGTAATTGTTGTAAATCCGTATATTTGAAAATGTAGAAAAATATCCAAAATATTTAAATTTCAATTGGTATTCTATTAACAGTGCAGTTAAAACTGTGATTAATCAAGATTAATTTTTTAATCGCAATTTTTTTGAGTTAATCGCATTAGATAACTGTGATTGACAGCCCTAGAAAGGACCCATGCTGAAAGGTGCTTTATGTCCTCCTGTTGACTTAACCATGATTGATTTGATAGCGAGTTACTATTATTATTATGGTAGTGCCTATGGCCAGCCAGGAGTGTTCAGACTGTGCAGACAGATTAGTAGATGGTCCCTGCCCTGAAGAGCTTATCTGCTAATTAGACCAGACTGACACAGGGTGGGGGAAGTAAAGTGAACAATGTGATGGTGTCAAATGGCAGGTTAGTTTCATGTTTTTGGGGGTGGGGAGGTGGGAGGGTTGCTTTATTTAGGATAGGCTTAGCTAAATGGAAAGAAAAGGGAAGTGGGCGAGGCGATGGGGTAGGGGAGTAGATAGTGAGAGAGGTGGATGTGAAGAGACTGAGGAAGGGGGAGTGTTTGAGCAAACAGCTGGTCAGCACAGAGCAGAGAAAGTTTCAACTGTAGGAAATTCTCGGAATGCGGAGAGGTCCCTGCTTTGGCTGTTTCTGCCTCAACTGGCTGGAGTCTTTGGCTGGCTCCTCTCTGTAGTTTTCCCCTGAGGTCAGATTGGGGAGGAGGAGGGCACCATCTGGGTCCTAGTGCCCCCATAATGTGGTAGGAGCTTCGTCTCTTTAATGGAAGTAGAGGATGTTCAGCACTTTTCAGAGTTGGGCTTTGAGGTTGCTATCCCAGCTTACTCAAAGGTTAATTGGGAACTGGACCACATGATCTTTGATAGAAAGGCTTATGGATACCAAAAAGAAGCATATCCTGAGAGAGATGTTTCTTTGATTTAAATTCTTTTAAGGATTACAGTGATCTTGTATTGTTTAAAATGATTCATTAAGCTAAACCAATGACAAAATGATCATACCTGATGTGCAGTTCCTTGAGCATTAAGTTGGAAAGGAATCAGGTGTCTGCTAGTGGATATAGATGCACTGCCACTGTTTGGGTCCTCTTTTAAATTAGTGGAAAAGCTTGTATTTTCTATATAGATATTAACTGTAGTTAGAAATTGGCAAAATCATTGCTCACTAGATGTGTGTGCAGAGAATGAATTGGATTTCTTGTCTGATAAATTAAAATTAAATACAAATGCTCATGTTCCAGAAGTGGCATCATAATACAATAGATGCTTGTTTGCAGCAACACCTTGTAAGAGCAACCGCCACATACAAGCAACATTTCCCCAGGGAATACTTTCACTATTGTGAATTGTCAATACTCCCCATAACAGCAACAGCTGCTTTGGGAGTAACATCGCAAAAGGGCACTGGTATATTGCTACTAATTAAAGTCTACTGTAATTATCTTTAGGTCACAGCTACATAGCTCCTTCTAATTCCCCTCCCTGGTTTGAGCTTGGAAATGTCAAGTTCAAATAACCCCTATCACTTTTCATCCTACCCATGACATAATCTGCCTTCATCTCAAATTCTCTTATCCTCTTACCTAGCTTCTTCAAACTCAATCATCAAGAGGCCAAAACTGCTGAACTATCTGTAATTCCTGAACTCCACTTTTCTATCCCTTCTTCACTTACACATGATACACATGCACCCTGTACCTACTCATCCTTCCTAGACCTTTCTTTTTTCTCATCATTTCATCATCCATGACTATTTGTTACAAACTTTCTCTTTTCAGCTGACCTTTCATATCTTGTTCGTGATCATCTGTCTCTTACCTGCTCTCTTAGGGTATGTCTACATGGCAGTTAGACACCTGCAGCTGGCCTGTGCCAGCTGACTCAAGCTCATGGGGCTGTTTAATTATGGTGTAGATGTTCGGGCTCAACTGCAGCCTGAGCTCTGGGACCCTCCCACCTCACAGGCTCCTAGAACTCAGGCTCCAGCCTGAGCCCAAACATCTGCACTGCAGTTTAACAGCCCAAGCCCCATGAGCCTGAGTCAGCTGAAATGCACCAGCCCTGGATTTTTAATTGCAGTGTAGACATACCCGTAGGCCCCTGCTGTACCTTCTCCGGCATGATTCCCTGCAATTCTAGTCTCTTCACCACCTCACCCCGCAGAGAACATTGCTACCTCTGGCATCATGTGATCCCCATGTATAATATTAAATGAATGGGTTTCTGTAGACAGTCATGCTCTGAGTGCATTGGTAAGGAGGCACTTCAAAAAAATAAAATGGACAGAAAGCTCCTCAAAATAATGGAACGTTGCCATGGAAAGCAATGTCACATCTAGGCCAAGCTTTACACCTCAGTTCCAGGAATCTCTACATACAATGAGTAGAAAGCCTTTCTGGAATGCTGATGCTCTAATATGTATCGACAATTTATACCCACTGAAAACTCCATGCAGGCGCTGTTTGCTTTCCACCTGTTTATCTTTCAGTTCCTTCAAAAGTCGTTCATTTTTATAAGCTAAGTAAAGCAAGTTGTGTTGAAATTTAAACAACAACAAAAAAAGATTAGGGTCGGCTAACGAGAAGAGTCATGATGATGGTCATTGTGTGGTAGAGTCTGTCAGGACTGTGTGCTGTTTTGTTCAGACAGTTTTCTTTTTTAAAAAAAAAAATCCAGTTTTGCAATTCTTTTCCCTTTTCATTCCAGTGGTCATTTATCAATGAGCTTGATAAGCTACAATGTTTGCAGTCACTGCACTGTCAGAATAATCCTTTGATGGGCACAGAGAAGAACCCAGAGACAGTCAGGCAGCTTATCATTGCCAAAATAGGCCAATTAAAGTTTCTGAACAAATCTGAGGTATGTGGTGGTTTTTTCAACAAATCACACAAAGGGTTCTGGAAAAATTGTCACTGTAAAAGCATTTGGGAAGGTGGGAGGGTGTCTGGAGTTCCTTCCCTGTCTCAATGAATGCATGTGTATAGCTGGAAACCTTCAGTTTGAAAATGGACAGAGTCAGGAAACCCTGGATTCTGTTCTTGGCTTTGCTATTCACTCATTGTAACCTTGGGCAAGGCAGTTAGGGTAAATTTTTTCAAAAATACCAAAGTCCTACTGATGTCACAAATGGATCTTTTCTCCCCCAACTTTTGAGTTAAATAGGTTTAACAAAACCATTTAAAGTAGCTTGCCATTTTTTCTTTTCCCTCTTTTCAGGTCAGAAATTATAACACATGTACACATGACCTCAGTGTTGTCCTTTTCAAAATACAGTATCATTGTATTAGTTGATGCTGGGAGATGTTGAAAATATAGAGAGAACTTTCAAAACCCCATGACTTGTTCCATAGTTAAGAAATCATTGTGCTCTGAGCATTCATACCTCATGATATTGTTTTCAGACTGTGCTCTGAGGGCACTGACGACATTCATAGAATATCAGGGTTGGAAGGGACCTCAGGAGGTCATCTAGTCCAACCTCCTGCTCAAAGCAGGACCAATCCCCTGATTTTTACCCCAGTTCCCCAAATGGCCCCCTCAAGGATTGAGCTCACAACCCTGGGTTTAGCAGGCCAATGCTCAAACCACTGAGCTTCCCCTCCCCTCCCCTTATTGACTAAACTGAGTCTGAATCGGTTGTGGGAGTTGAGGTTTTTCCAGACTATTTACAGTTTTATAAGGTACTGAACATACAACTCACTAATATATAGGAATCTTGACTCTTGAAGGATCATGAACTTGGTTTTTTTGGAAATGTAGTTTAGTGCCAAAGTAAGTGTTTTGTACTTGTCAATATAGATCTTTCCTGATGAAAGAAAGGGAGCAGAGCTTGACTATCGCAAAATGTTTGGCAATGACTGGATAATGGCTGGTGGGAATCAGAATCCAGACAAAAACAGACCAAATGAGGAATTTCTTGCTGCTCATCCTAGGTACCAGTTACTCTGCCTTAGTAAGTATAGTGGAGGTGAAATGAAGATTTTCCTGCTTTGGTATTATGTATGTTCTGATGTTTTCAGTGTACAGAGGTCGCAGAGATCTTTTAAATTATGCCACTACCTCGATATAATGCAGTAAAGCAGTGCTCTGGAGGGTCAGGGCTGCGCACGCTGGTGGATCAAAGCAAGTTCAATATAACACGGTTTCACATATAACGTGGTAAGATTTTTTAGCTCCCAAGGACAGCGTTATATCGGGGTAGAGATGTATTTGTCCTTCTGTTCTGGGAGCCTCGTTTATTTTTTTTTCAACTTACAATATTTGAAGAGAAAGGAAGAAAACAAAAACAAGGTCAAGCAATATAAGGACCTTTCTGCCCACATGCTCCTACTGGTTTGGAAAAGGCCAGCATGCAGAACTGCAGGACAGTAAACAGTTCTGTAGTCATTCTCCCAATCTCCAGCGTTACTGCTTCTAAACAGCCCTCTGACACTGGAACGCTGCTTCTTTCCCTTTAAGTAAGTTTACAGTTTTTTCATGACAGGAATATTAAGTTGTCATACTCACTGCCCTGCTGTAGTCCTGCACTGTCTGGGCAGTCAGGCAAGCTGACTTTAAGGAGCTATTTACAGCCCACCTCCCTACCAGGACTTTCTGGTTGATTTCTAGGGGATGTCTCAGTAAGAACATGAGAGGAGCCATACTGGAGCAGACCAATAGTCCATCTAGCTCAGTAGCCTGTCTTCTGACAGTGGCCAATGCCAGGTGTTTCAGAGGCAATGAACGGAAAGGGCAATCAAGAGATTCATCCTCTGTGGACCATTCCCAGCTTCTGGCAACAGGTTAGGGACACTCGAAGCATGCAGTTGCATCCCTGTTCTTCTTAATGACTCTTAGGAACTGTTTCCAGAAATTTCAGCCAAAGGAGCACTCCACCAGGCTGGAGGTATGATCCTATGCCCTGGCAGCTCCTCCAACAATCTACAGGTTAAGTGCAGTTGAATTTCTTGTAAGACAGGGAGATTCTGTAGAGTTAATGAAATAGCTTCTTTTGTATGTTGTCTTCTGATTTCTTGCATATCCAACCAAATTCTAATCCTCTATTTCTCATTACGTAAGTAGCTCCTTCTTCCATTTTCCTTCAGTATTTAACGTGGCAATGTCCGTATAATGTCCCTGATTGTATCCCACTACAGTAAAGACAGACATAGGAGAGGCGACCTTCTCAGTCACTTTTTCAGCACACAAAAAGGCTTGTGGAGTCCAGTCCCTCAGACTGAACTTTGAATTGCATTGCTCTACTGATTGAACTGTCTTGCTGTCAAACCGTGACCCTTACTTTTATGCTGTAGCTCCTTGGCCTTGCTTTACAACTACCTTCTTGCTTGGTTTTCTTTAATTAGTCAATAACATTGTTCAGATATATGCTACTACAAATACAGAAAGCACAGGAGCATGCTGGCCACAGCTGCACACAGACTGTTTGTTCCCAAAGTGCTCTCACTGCAGCTAAGAAATGGACGTGAGCTGGAAAAGTGGTCTGGGTTCTGACAGACAGATGAATACTTTCGGCAGCCTATTTTGCTTTTTAAATGCCCAGTCTCCAAGTTGCTGTTCCATGCTGAAAAATATTTTCTATAAGCCTCGGTTTTTTTAAAAGGTGGATTATTGAAAATGAGTGAAATAATTCTCAGTATTATCATGTTGACAGGAGTTGAGATCTGCTAATTGATGTTTTTAGCTAACAGCACTGCTGGAGCCCATCTACTGAGCTCCTGGACTGTGGAAAGCAGGGCTGCTTAACTCCTATGGTAGCATAACAGTGAGAGGCAGCAGAGTTTCATGGTCATTGCATGACCTGGATACCATGTTGTCCCACAGACAATTACCGGGAAGTTTTCTTATGCAATGACTTAAACTGGAGAGAGACTTTTTAGCTGAAATATCTACACAACTTTCTTTTGTTCTTTCTTCCTTCTGTTTGCTGCTAATCTAGTTTGTTTTCATTTGTGTGTGTGTTTTTTATTAACAAACAGAATATGGTGCTCCTGAAGAAGGTGAACTGAAAAGACAACAGCCTTTCATTCTGAAAAATCAGCTGCTAAGTAAGAGGCCAGAAATTAATAAAATCATATATTTCACATTTGAAATACTCTCTCTGGAGCAGTATGGAAAAGGTGCTTTAAGTACCACTGAAGCCAATTTGTACACCAAAAGCAATAGTAAAGGGCCCAAAAATTGCCATCCAGTTCATCTTGAAGTTGAAAACACTTCCCAGAAACAAACAAACAGTTAAGACTCTATGGATGTATTTACAGATTTATTAGAATGGCACGTGTGTCAGGATCTCCCTTGTAAAAGTTCCCCCGACAGCCTTAACTCTGGTCCCACGTAGCTGCTTCCCAGAGTGTACAACTGTGACTTATCTGGATGTATGACTTTTTGAGACATTGGTGAATTTTTGACAGTATGATTCCTGCAGACTTTTGGGATGCAACAGGGAGGATGAATAGGAGGTAGTATGGAATTACAGCCATGATAGGGTAGACTAGGCTACTTTGATCTTTCATGTCCCCTTATGCCCCATATGCATGCCAGAAACACTCTGATCTGTGACAGCTAGTAGTTACAGCCTGCCTTAGGCTACAGAGCTAAGACTCAACAGTCAGATTAATATCTGTAAGGCTGAGTCTCTGAAGGCGAGTATAATTATCTTTTGCCTTTCCAACCAGAGCATTACTTTTTTAATTTTTGGGGTGGGGAGGCAGGCTCCAGATTCCAGCCGTAAGTTTGAATCAGCCAGTCTAATGGGAAACAAAAGCCTTCGTTCTGCTGACTTGAACAGAAGTACCCATGATTTAGGACTTCTGTCTAGAGCGGTGGATCTGTGGCAGTAGAAACCAAATATGCAGGTTAGGACTTTCACATACTATGGTTGTTGAATGTGATTGATTGGAAGGGCATTTATATAGATTTTTTTTTTAAATGCTGCCTAATATTCAACACCCTCCCTTTTTATTGGGGGCTTGGGAGAGTGGCAGCCTGGGTTTTAGCTTTCTGGGATGTGCATTCCCAAATGAGCGAAAAATTATGTCAAAGTCTGCCTGGAAAAAGTAGTATCATGTCCCTCTTGGGGAGAGGAATGACTTCCATCCTAACTGGCATATTCACTGTTTGTTTTTGCAGTTCACTTAGCATGCAGGGAATTCCAACTTAGTAAGTGCCCAAAGGATTTATGCAAATTGTATTCACACTTACTTAAAGAAACAAATTAATGCCTGGTACCAGTTGATCTAAAGTTCATATAATGGAACTGTGCTCAAACTTCAGTTACATTTCTCATTATGACTGACTTTGTCTAATTTCTTTAAAGCTTTGACAATTAAATGTCCAGACAAACCTGATCAGAAACCTATAGAGAAGAAACTACCAGGTAAGCACAGGAAAGTTGTTTTGTTCGTTTCAATGCCACTCCAGTTCCTTTGTGGTCTCTTCCCCCCGCCCTTTTTTCTTTCTCCTCCCTTTGCTGAAGAAATCTGGAGGCAGCTGCTTCAGAATGCATCAGCAGAGCTACTGCGAGGGAAAGACCAACTTGTTCTGTATACAGTTGCTAGCAGGATATGGAACATTTCACTGCAAGGTTACTGGTTAAAAGTCACTAGTGACAGTCATTACCATATGATGGCTGTTCAGTGACATGTGGAAAACAAGCTATAGTCCTTCCAAGTGGCTGCTTCTACATCACAAGACTTAAGTTAGCACTGATGGTATGAGCATGATTTAATTTGCTATCAAGCTATAAATACTGACAGGGTAAACTTGCAACTAATAAGTAGTATGAGATTCCCCACCCCTGTGCCTTTGATAAACAAATAATCATGCAATTCCACAAGTACTAACCTTACAAACAGGTCTGAGGGTAACCAAATACACGTTTTTAAAAATGTAAGTACTAGAGTCAAACATGGGTGCTGAAGGAAGAGTTGTGGTGAAAGTAAATGTGACTGATGGAAAGGTATTTATATATAGTCTCCTGGAAGTGGGGGAAAAAAAACTGACTCGTAGTGATAGCATTGTAGCCCAAATTAGTTTCCATGCAGTTCTGTGGCTCTCTGAGCACTGTTGTAAGTCACTATAGGCCACACGCTCCAAATTATGGAGCTGAAATTTTGCTAAGTTTAGGGCTTGGACATCAACTATGTTCCTTGCCTATTTAGATTAAATTCCTGCCTTAGTCTTCCTTGACTATTATAATGAAAGGAGATTCTGCAAAAACAACTATAAGTAGACGTTTTCCTCAGCATACATTCAGTTATGTCTAAACTAGAATGTGCTTCTTCCTCTAATGCTCCACTCAGGGCTTTTAACAGATTGAAGTTGAGTTCTATTTCCCTAGGTCAGAACTGTTGTTAAATATTTATATACATACTAAATGTCTCTTTCAACAGATGTCTGAATTTGTTCTATGAATAAAGACTTACTCAGTTTTTATTCTAAAATAAAAACATTTATTATCACAAGTTGCATAAAATCAGATACAGCTTTTTACAAAAATGTTTGATAGAAAAATAGTTTTCTAAGTAGTGATTTACTTCTGTAATATCACACAATGTATTGCTGTGCCTTCAGATAAAGCTTCAAAGAAATGAAAAAAAAATTCAATATCTTTGTACCAGACACACACAATGGGAAACCTCTCTTGTACAAACTAAACTGAAAGTTCCATTATATGAAAATATTGCCTTGCCACTTTATGGACCAATCCATAACACTACTAGCAGTTTGGAATAATTAAATCCTGAAACAACATACATTAAGTGTTCCATAATCACATTCATTTCTTTGTGCTTCGAAAGTTGAGACTGCTGCTACTAAAGCATTAAGGAGCAGTTGCCAAAGAAATATCACACCAAAATCTGACTGGTATGTATGAAAACTGTACTGTATGTCATGAAGGTCACTGAGCTTCATGATTTAGTTTTCCTTTCAGGTCGATGTTGAATGAAAATATTTTTAGGTAGTAGCATGTTACTTATCAGTCTAGTCTACCAAAGATAATGAAATTAGAATTGATTCAGAAATAAAACCATATTTGATTTATGTTTTACCAGATCATACTGTCAAAGCTGCTAGGATAAGTACATAATCAGGTTGCCTGGTTAACTACTTGATTTTTCTTGACAGATTCTATGACTATTCAGAAGGTCAAAGGCTTGCTGTATCGTCTACTTAAAATTCCTGGTTCAGAACTGAAATTGTCCTATGAAAGTTCTAAAGTAAGTTGTATTTAAAAGGTCAACACTGCATTCTAAAATATTATCGAATGAAACAGATTTCACTTAAAGGCTATCAGTCTTTATGCTATTTTTAGGCCTGATCCAACTACTTTGGACTTGAAAGATGGCCAGGGGAAAAAATTACCTGAAGACTTACTTAAAGAGTGTGCATTTTAAATCAAAATTTGATTTTTTTTTCCTCCTTCTTCTAGATGGAAGGCAAAGAAATTGAACTAGAAAATGACCTAAAGCCCTTGCAGTTTTACTCTATAGAAAATGGAGACTCTCTGTTAGTACGGTGGTAACTTCTCTTCTGAAGTTGCACAGTGCTCTTAAGCCCAAGCCTACCCCAGGAGATCATCTACAATTTCTACCACTCTTCCTGTACATATCTAACATGGATTTCATAAACAGAAGCATCATTTCAAATAGCCCTCTGTCCCTAACTCCTGCATGTATATTTTCAATAAAAGAGTACCTGGTCTTTTAGTGAGTTTGTTAGAGGTGCATAATTGCAGGAGTTCTTTTAAATTACCAGATTAAATAGAATATTAGCATGAGGGTTTCTTCAAGTCTTGTGCTGCACTGGTGAGAATTTCTATAGAAGCAGCAGTTTTAAACAGACCCCCACATTTATTTTTACTCAGAAGGTGTAATCTAAAATCTCATATGACATTTTCATTTGTAATACCTGCAAGCATAAAGCCACAAGGACAACTGCTGTTGCACTACAAAAGGGCACTTAAGCTCTGTTCTTTTCTTTGCTAAAGGATCCTTAATGTAACTCCACACACCTCTCAATATAGAGTGGTAAGTTTAGATCAGTGTCTTTTCCAGAAACTAGGACAGATCTATATTCTTATCTCCTTGTTGCTATATCCTATTTACACATCTTGAGGGAAAAAAAAAATCACAATTAAGATTAAGCTGCTGAATTGGAGGATTTATTTAAAGTAACTTGTCAGCATATTGCAGAGCTATGCAGTTTAATGGATATTCTCCATATTATTGATGTGTTGCTCAAACTTTTTACTTTAACTCTATTTTTCTAGATAGTTATCAGATGCAAATTCCTCGGAATCTGGTTATATCTGTTGTAGTTCAAGATTTGGTATAAGCAGAGTTTGATATCTTGCATCATCTCATCCAAATCACTAAAAAGTACACACAAACTCTATAAATCCTAAAAGCTAACTATCCCAACCCCACATGAGCAAGTACCATTTACATCTTCCCAGTCTTAGGTTATTTATGCTGGTATGGAACCTTGCACCTGCTGACTCTCATGCATAGCAGTGGTTCTGCACTATTATCCTATACACATTTCAAACAGACTAGTTGAAATTCATATGTGCATTAATTACCAGTAGTCCTTTGACTTTATAAAAAAGGAAATTATCTTAAACTTTTGGTTTTGTCAAACTAACAAACACCACATCTATAGAAAAATGCTACTCTGGACAGTATCAGTCCTTTTTTATCAAAATGAATGGGTAAATATTTATTTTAATTACATAGGTGAAATTTCCACTAACCACCACCTTAGTAGTCCTGATTGTGTCTCTCCAAGTCTTTATCATCTTTCCTCACATCTACAAGGATCTCCACATAATTCCTTCACTTTCCAGAGCTCTGTTAGTTCCTGTGGGGAATACTGAGGGGAAGACAGCATTCCAGTTTCACATGTCTTCTCACACAACCAGAGGCTATCCTGTTTAAAGACAATGATTTCAGTGGGATTTTTTTTGGAAAGGGATAGTATTTTACATGCACTAAGTCACAGACATGCTATCAGAAATCAGTATTTCATGGTGTGGGACGCTTGTTAATGTGTCAGTAATTAACAGAATGTACGCAGGATGTATATAAATAAAACTGCAAGGCTCTTATTGTGTCTGACAATTTGATCATCTGAGAACAGACAGCTTATAGATGCATCAGAGCATAAGCCAGCCCCTGTCTGATGAGTGCTAGAAATTTTCCTGTGAATCGCAATATGTTTGTGGGGATGGGGTGCACTTACATTTTCCTCTTAAGTCTATACTACTGGTCTGATCTGGTCAGGCAATTCCTATATTATTACATGTTACCACTGAAGCCTGATTGTTTAACCAGACATTGAGTAGAAACTCTTGACAAACTGTTGGGAATAGGAGTGCTGTTGGAAACTGAAAAGACAAGTGCCCCAAACAATGTATTCATATAACTCCTCAGGTTATTATGTTATATGCAAGATAGTTAATTTGAGATTTAGCTTTTCAGTCTCTCTCTTTTCATTAAATAACAAATAGCAAAGTCACTCAGTAATAATTTAAGATTTTATTCTATATGCACTAAGAAAGAATTATTTAAATTAGATGGGACAAGGTGTGATGGAAATCTTTGTATATTGTATTTTCCAAAGGCTGCCCAACTTGGATTAAGAGCCATGCTATTATACCATGAAAAACAGTTTCTGCAGACTTGCTCACCTGATACCGCTTGGGCCCTATAGCTGCCATCCAAATGCCCATACTCACATCTTCACCCTGTAGATGCATTTTAAAAACAAACATTAGCCTTGGGAAATAATTACTTGAAAATGCACCAGTCTCTTGTCCACTGACTGAACAAGTAAAATGTTAGTATTTTTTAAATGTAGTTTCTTCTGAGCATCTTTTAAAAATAATCACCCACTCCTCCCAACATTGCTGAGGAAGCTGTGTATTAAAATGGTGGATTTTACAGGTTAGGAAGCTAAGGCAAATATAGTGACAGTGACTTCCAAGGCAACATGGAGCTCCTAATCCCAAATCTCACATCTCTCTCAACATAAAAATCTACAAATTAGCCAGAGCTAACAAGTCTAATTCCAGAATCAAAGGTGTGGTGTGAGAGAAGGGTAGGGGGAGTGGGAGACCTTAAGACCCCTGCTAAAAACCCCCACAAAGTCTTAAGTACCTGGTATGTCTTGAGTCTTTCAGAGTTGCTTGCCAACCACTGAACAATGTCTTTGGAGATAACATAACCAGACCCACAGGCAAAGGCGGGGTACGCTGGACTGGGATACTCCAGTTCTTGCCACTTCCCCGTCCGATCAACTGCCCAATTTAGTCTGAAACTTAAGATCAAAATAATCATCCAAACTGCTTTTGAAGATATTTATAAAAAGCTCCAATAATCCATGCAGTTTAGTCAATAAAACTGAAGCAAACTAAGTAAGAAAAAGTGTAGAAAACTTTTCATTGAGTTACGATTCAGATAGTGCTATTTCACCATAAAGCTTACCATGTTAAGAGTATCACTAACACATTTAATTTCAAAGAGGCAGTTATACCCTGTTTATTTCCTCTAAGAAGATCTGTAAACACACTAACAGAAAAAAGCAATGCTAGCATACTTAGCTCTAGTGTGCATCTGTACTTCTACCAGCTTCGGTTAATGAAGCACAAATTCACTGACAAGAGATGTGTTAAACCAACACCACGGTGCCCTACCTGTCAAAATCCCTACCCCGTACTCTCTTTTGTTTTACTTATGACAAATACAACAGGTGCATGGAGTTACAGTGATGATAAACATATTGGTCCACTGATACCAAACAAGTGTCCTCCTAAAAATAGAAGTCAAGGGGGAAGAGTCAGGCAGCAAAAGGGATATTTGTTATCCTTCAAACATGGCTAATTTTGCAGAAATCAAAATAATAATTTGGGATCCTGGTAATAACAGAAGTCACCTTTCTTCATGTGAGCCCCCACAGTATTCAGCTCAAGCTGTCAGGGCACTAGACCTGGGTTTCTAATTTCAAATGCATCACTGATTTGCTGTTTGACCTTTGACAAGTCATGGAACTACTCTGTGCCTCAGTTTCCCCATCTGCAAAATGGTGCTAACCAGGCAGACATTCACTGCAGGCCACATCCATGTAGTGCTTTCAGCAAAACAAGCAACAGATTTTATCCACCAAGATTTCTTTTCTCCAGACAGGCCCGACTCTCCCCAGCAGGCTGCTGGTAAAATCCTAACAAACATACAAACTGAAGTCTACATTTAAAAAACAGCATAATAACCCCTTCCCCACGTTCACTTCCTTGTTCCTGATTCTGTCTTCAGCCCTTCCCTCAAAGATAAGTTAAAGGGGAAGGGGAAAAAAAGGAGCGCTTTCCTGGTCTCTACGGGTATGTCTACACAGTAGTTCAACACCCACAACTGGCATGTGTCAGCTGACTCAGGCTTGGGCTGCAAAATTGCTATGAAGATGTTCAGGCTCAAGGACTCTCCCCCACTTGTGGGGTCCCAAGCTCAAGCTCTAATCCTAACCCAAACCTGAACATCTATGCTGCAATCTTACAGCCCGCAAGCCCAGGTCAGCTGCAGGTGTTGAACTGCTGCATAGACATATCCTAAGGGCTAAGCAGGGCTCAAGCTAGCAAGCTAAAAATAGCAGTGTGGCTGGTGTAGCTCCAGTGGAGCCAGACTACTCCCCCAAGTTGCAGCACCCACACAGGTCTACTTGGAATGCTAGCTTGAGCAGAGCTAGTATGAGCCCATCTATCCAGGCTGGGAGGCTTGCTCCAAGCTGCTGTGCGACACTGTTAGAGGCTCCAAGCTTCCTCCTGTTGTGAGGGAGACTGTTCCTGTTCCCTCCTTCCAGCCTACTAGGCCCAGTTGAGAGAGAAACGTAGATTGAATCACACTTCTAGGCTCTGGTCCCAAGTCGCCTGCATTCTTTTTTCAAACCACAAAACTTCCACCCTGGGAGCACTTCCTCTCACACACACATGCCCCTCACCCCAATCGGGGTATGGGCCGCCAACAACAGATCTCCAGAGTCCTCTATCCGGGGCCATTCGTTCTAACTAGTTCCAGGTATAGCCCATTTTTTTTGCTATCGGCCTGAAGGTCACGTCGCCAGGTATTTCTTGGACGGCCTCTTTTCCGCTTGCCTTGAGGGTTCCACCGCAGTGCCTGTCTGGTGATGTTAGTCGGCTGCTTGCGTAGTGTATGTCCTATCCAACCCCACCTTCTCCTTCTGATTTCTTCCTCTGCTGGGAGTTGACCGGTCCTCTCCAAGAGGTGGATGTTATTGATGGTGTCTGGCCAGCGGATCTGGAGAATTCTTCTGAGGCAGCTATTTATGAAGGTCTGGATCTTCCTGATGGTTGTTTTGGTTGTCCTCCAGGTTTCAGCTCCATATAGTAGGACTGATTTCACATTGGAGTTGAACAGTCGAATTTTTATTGCCAAAGACAGCTCTCTGGAGCTCCAGATGTTCTTGAGCTATAAGAAGGCTGCTCTTGCCTTACCAATCCTTACTTTGATGTCTGCGTCTGTGCCACCCTGCTGGTCGATGATGCTACCTAGGTAGGTGAAGGACTGCACTTCTTCCAGGGGGCTTCCATTCAATGTGACTGGGTCATTGCTAGTGGAGTTAATCCTAAGGATCTTGGTCTTGTCCTTGTGAATGTTGAGGCCAACCTGTGATGACGTGGCTGCCACTACGCTGGTCTTCTCTTGCATCTGCTGTTTACTGTGCGAAAGGAGCGCAAGGTCGTCAGCAAAGTCCAGGTCATCAAGCTGGGTCCTCAACGTCCACTGGATTCCGTTCCTACGCTCGTAGGTGGATGTCTTCATAATCCCATCGATGACGAGAAGAAAGAGAAGTGGTGACAACAAGCATCCTTGCCTGACTCCAGTTTGCACCTGGAAGCTGTTAGTAAGCTGCCCTCCATGGATCACTCTACAGTGTATACCATCATATGAGTTCTTGATCAGATTGACCACCTTTGCTGGGATGCCGTAGTGCCGAAGGAGCTTCCATGCTATCGAACGCTTTCTCATAGTCAACAAAATTGATGTACAACGAGGAGTTCCACGCTATAAACTGCTCGACTATGATGCGAAGTGTTGCTATCTGGTCCGTGCATGATCTGTTCTGCCGGAAATCTGCCTGTTCATCTCGTAGCTGTGGATCGACGGCATCCTTCATTCTCTTTAAGAGGACTCGGTTGAAGACCTTCCCTGGAACCGACAGGAGTGTGATTCCTCTATAATTTGACACAGTTGCTAAGGTCTCCTTTCTTGGGGATTTTGATGAGATATCCCTCTTTCCAATCTACCGGAATCACTTCTTCTTCCCATATCTTCTCAAAGAGGGGGTGCAGCATTTCCACTGAAGCATGCAGGTCTGCTTTCAGGGCCTCTGCTGGGATGTCATCAGGTCCAGCCGCCTTCCCATTCTTCATCATAGTGATGGCTTTTCTGATCTTGTCTCTGGTTGGTTTATAGCAATTAATTGGGAGGTCCTCGTTAGCTGAGTTGATATCTGGTGGATTTGGTGGTGCTGGTCTGTTCAGGAGTTCCTCAAAGTGCTCCGCCCATCTGTTCATCTGTTGTTCTATTCCTGTTATAGACTTTCCCTGCTTGTCTTTAACAGGACATTCTGGCTTGCTGAACTTTCCAGACAGTCGCTTAGTAGTATCATACAGCTGTTTCATATTACCGCTGTAGGCTGCCTGCTCTGCTTCTGCTGCCAGTTCATCCACATACTCTCTGTTGTCCTTTCTGATATTCCTCTTCACTGCTCTGTGGGCTTCAGCATACTCTTTTTTTGAGCTTTGGCCTTTGCTGTTCTAGTCCTGCTGTTGTTGACTGCTGCCTTCTTCTTCTTTCTGTCTTCTATCTTGATCAGGGTCTCTGCTGTGATCCACTCTTTCTGCTGGTGTTTCTTAATTCCAAGCACTTCCTGGCATACTGACCTAAGTGTGTCTCTCACTTTCTGCTATCTGCTATCTGTTTAGTACACTGTCTTCCTCAGACCGATCCTGTAATACTGAAAACTTATTCTTCAGTCCAAAATCTTCCTTGGTCTTATGATCCTTCAGAAGGCTGACGTTGTACTTCACTCTTCTGTCTGACGTGTCTATTCAGTTATTTTTCAGCTTCAATCTGGCCACCATTAAGTGATGGTCGGACGCCGTGTCTGGTCCTCTTCTAACTCTAACGTCCTGCAAGGATCTTCTAAACTTCTTGCTAATGCAGACATGATCGATCTGATTTTCTGTCGTGCCTGCTGGTGATACCCAGGTACTCTTGTGGATCCGCTTGTGAGGAAAGATGCTACCTCCTATGACCAGGTTGTTAAGTGCACACAAATCCACAAATCTCTCTCCATTCTCACTCATCTGTCCCAGAGCGTGGGTCCCCATGACTTGTTCGTATCCTGTGTTGTCAGGTCCAATTTTGGCATTAAAGTCTCCCATAAGGATGATGATGTCTTTGTCTGGGAGAATCTCTAATATTTTCTGGAGTCTGTTGTAAAAATAATCTTTGTCCTCCTCTTTGCTGTCATTAATTGGAGCATAGCACTGAACAACATTCATCTTAATCCTCTTCATTTTAGTTCTGAAGGATGCTGTGATGATCCTGGGACCATGTGCCTCTCAACCAATCAGTGCTCTCTGTGCCTGCTTGGACAACATGAGGCCTACTCCCTGTGTGTGGGGTGCGTCGCTCTCTTCATGTCCTGAATACAGCAACAACTCTCCTGTCAACAGTCGTCTCTGCCCCGCTTGCGTCCATCTTGTCTCGCTAATGCCTAATAGGGTCAGGTTGTTGCTCCTCATCTCTGCTGCAACCTGCGCCGTCTTTCCTGACTCATACATGGTCCTCACGTTCCATGTGCCTATGGTAATCCTCCTGGTTGCAAGACCTTCCTCTCACAGGTCTGTCCTTTAAAATACAACCCCTTGAAGGGCTTAATATGGCCCCAGTGTCTTTTCTTCCTTGCTCAGTCTTAAAAGACAATTCCTTATACATGGGAATAATAGTATATACCAACCTTCAAACAATGTTTTGAGAAGCACAGTTGAAAAGTGCTATATAAGAACTAAATATTTTTATGAACAGGTCTTCGATGTAATCACAGCCAGCTGCCATAATTGTGTCAATGTGCCAGGCTGTTACATGGCTTAGGTCAATCAAAAGCCAAGTGAGCTTTTATGTCCCAGAGAGCCATAACACACTGGCATGTCATTTGCAGGGAGGTAGATGCCTAGTACTGAACAGCAGAAGATGAAGACTGACATGGATTGGCAGAGGAGAGGTGAGCATAAAACTATCGCACTATATGCCCACACAATGGCTGGCTCTAGTCCAGGAGTAGGCAACCTATGGCACGTGTGCGGAAGGCGGCACGCGAGCTGATTTTCAGTGGCACTCACACTGCCTAGGTCCTGGCCACCGGTCCAGGGGGCTCTGCATTTTAATTTAATTTTAAATGAAGCTTCTTAAACATTTTTAAAACCTTATTTACTTTACATACAACAACAGTTTAGTTATATATTATAGACTTACAGAAAGAGACCTTCTAAAAACATTAAAATGTATTACTGGCACGCGAAACCTTAAACTAGAGTGAATAAATGAAGACTTGGCACACCACTTCTGAAAGGCTGCCGACCCCTGCTCTAGTCACTGTTAGCAATCTCTGGTTAATAAGCACTGACATTCACCCAAAAGTACTGAGCTGCAAGTGGCTGAGACCTTTTCTGCTTCAGCTAATTACCAACAAGCAGTGATTCTTAATAAATTTTGCTAAGCAAAGCCGTAAGTATATTTAGATGGCATCAAGCCATGGCAAGATAGAAGGCAAACATCATGCATTCAGGACTGCAATTTAATGATTTATGGTTGTTTGCTGTATATCCATCAGAGACAATGGATTCCATCATGAGAAAATCTGAATGCCATGTACCAAATGTAGGGTATAGGCCTCTATAGGGAATTAATAAAACTAATTTATTGCTAAAATTTTCAGTTATTACAATCTTGCCCTTGTCTTTACTGAATGTTAGCATATTCCATTATTTTCCTACACAATGCTTGAAGAACACAATAACTTGGATACTTGGTTGCTTATATAATGAAATGAAAAGAAAATGTCTGAGCTACTCAAGAAAATTCATAGGACATTTTGGCTCTGTCAAGTAGTGCCAAGCACTGGAAGTATCAAGGGTATGGCCACACTGCAATCGCAGTGTGATTGCAGCACAAGCTGGCAGAGCTTTCACCTAACTAGCATGGCTACAAATAGCAGTAAAGACATCAGCATCCCTGGTGAGAAAGTTTACAAAAATGCTGCCAAGAGATTAGCCTGGAATTACGTTTTAACATTTCTGCATCCCATTAAAGTCACATTATTGTAATTTAAGGTGTTAACATCACCTCCTGTTAAACACCAGATGGCATGAACTGTGTACTTCTGGAGAGAAGATACTAGGTAACCTGTGTAAACAGAGACAAGTAGTGGAGTTTAATGTGGATTTAAGATTCTTAATATTTTGCCGGTGTCAAGGCTGCTTCCTGAATAGCATCTTTCAATTTTAAATACTTCCTTCAGTTTCAGAGGACTCTGTTAAGCTCACTCAATTCACATTTTTCATTTTATTGAGCAGTGTGCCTGACTACAGTTTGGTCTCAGCAGTTTTTAGGACTCATCGTAGGAAAATCATAGCTAAAAGGAGCAAGAGTTAAGGGGATGTGGTGGCTCCATCTCATCAAATCTTCAGATTCAAGACTGCATGCCTTTTTGGAAGATGTTTCAGTCATAGAGAAATTACTGGCTTCAGTATAGGGGCAACTAGGAGAAGCTGAAAGCTCTCAACAGTCAGTTTGAGCTGGGATTAGACAGTAGCGAGAATCTTAATGTGTTCATACAATGTGATAGTTTGCAAAAAAGTCTGGGTGAGGTTTCAAGCCTGTCAGTTACTAGGACGTGAAGGTAAGGATGGGACCTACCCTATTCAGCTGATACAGACTCTTTCAGTTGGAAGGTTAGATAGACTTTCCTGGGTAGGCCTGCTAATTATCATCATTAAAAATCTCTGAAACCCCATTTTTCTTTAACCTTAATTCATAACAAAGAGCCAAATTCTGAACGTTCATCCATTTTTACACCCTTGACTTCAAGGAGTTACTCTTCTTTTACAACTTGAAGAGATCAGAATCAGTTGCACAGGGCAGCCCACCCTTAAAACTCATTTGACCAACCTGCCACTGATATCTGCGGACACCACCACTGAAACCAAGGAAGAAATGCCACAGATTAATCTGGTCCTGTGTGTCTGCAGTTCTTAATGGGGTGACAAAGTTTCCATTATAAGCAAGGCCACTGCAAGATGAATGTAAATTCTGAGCCTAGACCCCTCATTTCCCTGGCACACTGGAGTTGCAGCTTGGAACATTCTGGTGTTTTTAAACCATTTTCATTAAAATATGAGAACGTGTAATCTAACCTGACTTCCAGAACAACAGAGACCATAGAATGTTACTCAGTAATTGATGCATCATGTCTGTAACTCCTGGCTGAGCTACAGTATATCAGAGAGATATTTATTTAATCTTGATTAAATAATTTAAAGTGATGCGGAATTCACCATATCTGTTGGTAAACAATTCCCAGGACTAAATAACTTCACTGTTAAAATCTATATTTCTTTTTTACAATAGTCAATTAAGTTTTTAGTGTGCCACAGATTATTTTATATTGACAATCCATAGCTGCCTTGTAAAGCTGTCGGTGGGGCAAAGCTGGCATTTTAGCTTGTGGCTAGAGGACAGTTGGGATTTCTTGGCAACTAGAATGATGTGGTGGGTGGTATGGGATAAGCACATTAGCTGGATGTTTCTGGTAACATGATCAGTAGTAAAATAGGTAATATTGAATTTTTCCCCTGTATAAGCTGCAGAATACATGGGGCACCAGACTATAAAGCCAATTTTGTCCCCTAGTACACAACCAATTTCAAAAAAATCAGCCAGAAAAAGTCATATTGGCCTGAAAAAAGGGCACATTCTAGAACAATCATCATCTGGCTTCTGCAACTCGGGATCCAGACCTGCCCTGACTGAAGTTATGGAGCTTTACTAGTGACTTGAAGTGGGCACAAGTGGGGCTCCATAAGGAGACTGCTGAACTGAATTTTACAGCAGTAAAACAATCCATAGATATGGAGAAATTAAAAGATCCATGAAAAAACCAGTAAGCAGAAGAGTTTGAGACTCACTTGCCCCACCAGATATTTGGCCTGTCGAGTTTTTCGTGCATTATCCTGTTGAACACAGCTTCCAAATTTATGTAACAGTCATCATCTGTCTTCAGCAACAAATCAAAGTTAGCTGATTCTACTGTCCTGTTGCCAAAAGAAAAATGGTGATGATTTACTGGGAAAAAAATTTAAACTGAATTACAACTCTGCAATATAACCTGTATGCAACATAAACAGTGAAAGGACCCCTTGGAGAGGTAAGCCATTTGTCCTCTTCCTTTTAAATGTTTTTTCTATATGAAAGGAACCTGAGGTAGGATTTTTGCTATCCCTTACAGCTGATGGGTTTAACTTACAATGAATCTGTCTAGAACAGTACTGACCTCAAAAGGATATGAACTCCTGCTGAGGACTACATCACAGCTGTTAATGCCATGGGTTGTATAAAGGGCTGATGGTCCAGCTAGCCTTCTGTATGAGAACAGTTGGTTCAAGGGCAGTGCAACTAGGAAAGTTTACAAGGAATGATTAGTAATAATTTGGTGCTTACCCTCTGTAAAGCTCTCTCCAAGCATTAAATGGGCAATCCTTAACATCCCTGTGAGGTACATACATTATTTTACAGATAGAGAAACTGACTGTAGGGACAGCAAAGAATCCTGTGACACCTTATAGACTAACAGACATTTTGGAGCATGAGCTTTCGTGGGTATTCATATTTCGTGCATGCATCTGATGAAGTGGGTATTCACCCACGAAAGCTCATGCTCCAAAATGTCTGTTAGTCTATAAAGTGCCACAGGATTCTTTGCTGCTTTTATAGATCCAGACTAACACGGCTACCCCTCTGATACTTGACTGTAGGGAGAAACTCAAAAGAATTAGAGTGAGATTATTCCTTGGTTTCTCCAGAAAGACAGGCTATGTTTTGAAGGACATGCCTATATATTCACTTTCCCTAAGGAGCAAACTGTTTTCCTTAAATCCTTTATTACTGAACAAGAAATGATTTTCTGCTAATGGGCAACCAGTCACCACAGAGAGTTAGATGACTTCAACTTTATTACTCCTTTTAGCAATCAGAAGTGTTCTTCTGTTTCTCATTTGTGTATTCTACACTATTTGGCACATTCCTTTGGTGGCTTTAAAAAAAGCAAACCACCACAGGTAGCATTTAAAGTTATTATTTAACAAGGAAAGAATCAGCCCAAGTTAAATATTAGTAATTCCAGTGGCTTCAGTAGTTACTCCTTATTTACAAGAGTGTGAACAGAGAACCAAGCCTATTGTCTTTTCTGATGTATAAGCATATATTTTGGAATATATATACATAGTTGTAGAAGATTTGCTGCACATATCTAAACAGATCTTAGACTGTTTATAAAGTGCTATAAAATATGCTTGAGCTTTTCAGTTAAATGTTCTCTAGTTAATTATCAATGCTGTTTTTAAAGTTTCCATCACTTAATTCCTGATTGTATTACTCACTGAGGTCTTGATCCTGCAATGGGATTACTCACTCATGTGTGCACATTCCTTTGGGGATCAAATGTGAGTTTTGGGGAGGGGATTGTTGTTTACAAATAATAGTAATAAATACCTATATATATTTTAAACTGAGCTTAAAACTGGAACAAAATTCTCTGGTATTTGTTTTCGATAATTACTCATTCATATTTTCCAATACATTTATGTTGTGCAAATGTTCTGAAACCAAACAGAATTTAAAATAAAAAAAACAAACTAATTTTTAGAATAAAAGGCTGTGTTTTTTCAGCTTTTATGGGTAACATCTCCAAGAAACTGAAACCTTTAAAGTACATATAAACTCCTTGGAGTAAAATGTATTATCAATTGGTTTTTCAATTCATGTTCTGGATTGATGCTTCAGTCATTAATGTTTAGACCCTATTTTCACACAAGACAGAGGGATCTGGCAGTAGCAGGCAGCTCTTGTGCGATTGTTGTGATGACAAAGTGTGCTCAAAGCTATATGGAAAGCCTTTCTGGTCTGAGTGCTGAGCCTCTCCATGTTGGGTGCTAGAGCCCAGGTCCCATGAGGAACTGAGCACTTCAAGCTGAAATCTACCTTGCAATGGAAATTGAGGGTGCTCAGGACCTGACAGGGTTGAACCTTTTGGTCCTGATCCAAAGCCCACTGAGGTCAGTGCCAGTCTTTCTGTTGACTTCCGTGGGCTGTTTGTAATCAGGCTGACAGCCAGCATTTAAAATTTAAGCTGCTGGTCTTCAGATTGTGATTTCATGCTGCTAGCAAACATCCCAGGTAGGGTTGTGGGCATGATTTAACTCTAACTTGCATATTTGGATTTGTGTTGCAGATATTTGGGGTGGGGAAGGGAAGGAGTTCAGTCAGTAAAGATCAATCCTAAAAACTGAGCCCTCACTTTTAATCACCAGATGGAGTAATTCAATTTTGTCCCTTATGTGAAAACTAAACAAAACAAAAACAATGAAAAGAGTTAAATAATTTTATGTTAATATTGTGTAAATTTTCAGAATACAGCATCTCAAGGACCAACTGGCACAAGAAATAACCAGGGAAATCCTTAATAAAAAATACTTTTTCCAACCTACCATCGGTAGAAGTTCAGTAATTTGGCTGGAACATTTCTGTAGGTGTCAACAATGTCTACAAAAACAATATCATCATAGGCGCTGCTTTCTTCCTTCAATAATGCATCCTCCTCTTCAAGGTTTTTTAAGTGGTTTTCAAACCTCTCAGGGCGAGTATGAAGGCTTTCTAAAAGAGCATCACCTTCTGAATGGGAGGGAGGAGAAATTATACATAGCCAAAATTACACATCTGTTAATATCCACGTGCAGTACACTACATACAGCTGTGTATATTTTTCTTGTACTAGAAGCAGCATATTTACATATTTATTTTATTAGTAAGCGTCCAGCCAAAATCTGGATTTGGGAAATTTTGCAATTATTTTTCAAAAAACAAAGGCACTAATTTGACAAGTTTACAATGATAAAAAGCAAAAGTTACAGACAATAAGGGGTATTTGGGGGAGGCGGGGGAAGGAGTCATACCAAATTCACCGTCCATTTTGGTCAATTTCACTGTCAGAGGATTTTTAAAATAAATTTCATGATTCAGCTATTTCAATCTGAAATTTCATGGTGGTGTAATTGTTGGAGGGCCTGACTCCAAGAAGAGTTATTGGGGGGGGGGGCAGGGTTGCAAGGTTATTGTAGGGGAAGTTGCAGTACTGCTACCCTTCTGTATTGCTGCTGGTGGCAGCACTTCTTTCAGACCTGGGCAGCTGGAGAGCAGCAGCTGCTGGCTGGGTGCCCAGCTCTGAAGGGAGAGCTGCCGCCAGCAGCAGTGCAGAAGGAAGGATGGCATAGTGTGGTATTGCCATGTTTACATCTGCACTGCTGCTGGTGGCGGCAGCGCTGCCTTCAGAGCTGGGCACCCAGCCAACAACCACTGCTCTCCAGCCATCTAGTTGCGGTAGCAGCACAGACGTAAGCGTGGCAATACCCTGGACCCCCCACCCAAAATAAGCACGTGACCCCCCCTGCAAATCCCTTTTGGGTCACAACCTCCAATTTGAGAAACTCTGGTCTCCCCCATGAAATCTGTATAGTATTGGGTAAGAGCACACAAAAGACCAGATTTCATGGTCCATGACGTATTTTTCATGGCCAAGAATTTGGTAGGGCCTTACATATACCATAATGAAAAAGGAACAGAATGCTTCTTTGCTCCAATGACAGGATTCAAAAGTCGTTAAGAACGTTTTATACAAATAATTATCTGGCATTCAACTCTCCACTTTTTTACAGGATGAATAGGAGGGCTGCCTAAGTTAGTATCAATTTATCCTAAGCATATTTACCTGTAGCATAGACAGAGGTTGAAAACCAGGTTCTCACATACTGCTCTGACAAGGCTCAACTCAACACAAACAATTTTCATAGTGGACAGGCCAGCATGACTGTACATGTACCACACAGAATAACCAGTTTTGCACAAGCATAGTCAGGGAAAATCAGGGCAGGTATTCTGTACTACCAGAACTTTTAAAACTAGAGGGGGAAGGAGGAGGTGGGTTTTACACATGGTTTCAATGCACTTTAAGAGCCCCCTGCACAGATGTATGGGAGATTAGACTGCTCAAATCATATCTGCCAGTCCTATCTACTCAGCACGGAAATGGTTCTTGAATGTGGTCTGGTGTCCGACACTGTATTGACAATTGTGTGGAGTCAACCATGTTACAATCTGATTACACAAAGCAAAGTAGTGTAGACAGGCACTTACTAGCTCAGAGGAAAGCCCAGAACTGGATCCATTATTCCCTTATTTTCCTCTTGTAGTGACACTAAGTCACTGAAAAGTTTTTATAGGCCAAAGCTGGTTTGTGTGCCCCCAAACCACATTTTAAAACTAAGTTAGTTATTTTACTTAAATTTCTGCTTTTCCTTATGCCAGGGCAGACAAGCCAGCCTCACTTTTGAAAAAAGTGTTAATACAGAGTCACTTCAGTTTTTTCTATTATAGCAGCTGCTCTGTGGTGCCAGTTCAGACACCAGCTTCAGTGCTAGGTAGCCCAGAGACCATGCAGAGTTTGAAAGGGCTCCCAGAGGCTCACACACAACCTGCTGAAATGGGTGCAAAGGGCAACAGCACTGCTGGGAAAAACAAGCCCACTTTAACTTTAATGTCACCATTAGCCAACAATTGCTCCACAGTTTTGTAAGATAAAGTGCAGTTATTTTCTAGTCTAAATACAGGGAAAACGTGGAAACTGTTACAACAAGTTGACTTCTTAATGGCAACCAATGTAGAACTTTTTTCTTTAACTTGGTCTTTTGACAACAAGAATTAAGGACGGGGACAGGAAAATCTGTCTGGACAGAAGGAGAAAAGGTTATTGTGTTAATATAAAGACAGCAAAGAGATAAAAAATTGCCTTAGCTGGGTGATAAGGAGCAACCAAAGATGTCAGCATGTCACCAAAATTTGATTTAGTATAGGACTTATATGAGAGAGGAATAAACTAAAAGCAGAACTTCTTAGTCTATCAAATTAATATTGGACACAGATTGATCATTCATGTCAGAGCTGTCGTTTAAATGTTCTGTTGTAGGACAGAGATGCTAACTGCATTTTTTGCAGACTTACCTTGAATAGTGTAAATAAAGCCTCCTGCTATTCCTTCCACACCATCCGTGAATTCATGTGGCCATGAACCTTCCCCTGTCTGTCAGAGATTGATTAAAAACATTACAAAAAGAGAAAGGTGTCAGTAGCGAAAGTTGAGCTAATTCCCTTGCTAAATACAAAACTTGCTGCAACAACAATGTACAGTACATTTTTTTAAGATGTCTGCATATGTAAAAGACTAAGGCTTTAATTATAATTTTAGGATGGGATTTTAAAAAATGCCTAAGGGATTCAGGTGCTCTATTGACATTAAAATTAATAGCAATGAGGCATCCAAAACAGCGGCAGCTTTGGAAATTGTAGCATTAATTTCTGTCTTCTATTCCATCCTCAGATCACATTGGAAAGCTAGATTTGAAATTAAGAGGAAAGGGTTAAACTTGAACAGGTTAAACTATAATGGCGCAGCATGCTGTTTGTGAATCAGCAGAAAGTGGTGACAAGGAAAGAGAATTCGTTAGCTTAGGATTGCAGTAACGGGCAGAATTCACTGCTGGCAGATTCAGCTGCAGTGAATTTGACCCATTATCTTTGAAGTCCACAAAAGGGAGGGGTGAACTTTATTTCCATGCAGAGTGGAAAATAGGTCTTGAATACAGTCAGTGGCATCATTTTCTTTGTACATCAAAGGGCTGGATCCCAAGGTGGGGGTAAGTTGAAAATTAAACCAACAGAGGAAGCCAGACTGATGTCACCTGAAATGACTGGACATTTACAGAGACACCTAGGGAGCACAGGGAAATGGGACAGAAAAAAGATCTTAAGTTAAATTATTTTTTGGTAAAAGTTTATGTTTGGAACATAAGTAGTATGAAGAGATGACACACCATAGAGACTCTGAGAACTCCTCCTCCATCATTAACCATCACTTTGTGAAGATTCCTAGAAACAAGGCCTTGAAGGTCCTGGCTTTCCCACACAATAGTGCCTTCAAAACTCTGTCAAGAAAGCACACCACAATTCACCATTAACAGGAAAAATGTATATAAACAAAAAACACAAGTGCAGACACATGGCCCTACTTGCAATATTGTGGAAATTGTGGATTCCACAACATCCGGCTTATACTGCAATTTTGACAGCTGTGCTCATCCTCGGGCGGCCAACAGCAGAAAAATCACAGAAAATAATGGACTTTATTACTGCAAATAATAAGGTCCATTATTACTTTACATGCATCCGACGAAGTGGGTATTCACCCACGAAAGCTCATGCTCCAATACATCTATAAGGTGCCACAGGACTCTTTGCTGCTATTACTTTTCTGCAATTTTCCATGGTTTGTCCGCAACTCAGCTGCAATTTTTTGACAATCATCCTGCAATTCAAATAGGGCCTTACACACACACACACTTACTTACTTACTTAAGAGAGTGAAATCAAATGGAAGTATCACAATTTTAATTAAAAAACAGTCAATTTTACATAAATGATGGTTTTATAATATAGTATAATGTTTTTACTTAAGACTTCACTGCAATAAATTCAGTTAAAAATTAAGTGATGCACCTATGAAACAGAACCAGACACTGTGCCTTTAAGTCAAATAACTTATTTTTCTACATCAGGAATGATATTAAACTTTAACAGAAGTCTGTAATGAAAGATTTTTTCCTTTTTGTTTAAACTTTAAATTTTATTTAAAGGTGAACTGAAATGATTTTTAAAAATTAATTATAAAAACCTATATTACAAACAGAATAATTATAAGAAATTTGAAAATCAATGCCTCTTTTAGTTATCTGCCAAGAACTGAGATAGGGATCTCTATTGATCCCACAGCAAATCACTGACATCACAAAACTTAGAGGGAAACAGGGTATTTCCTTTCTTCCCTCGGTACACGTGTCATGAGTTGTAGCAGGAGAATCAGAGAACCCTCGCCTCAGTTCTTGGTATACAAGTACAGTAACTCCCCACTTAACATCCTCTCACTTAACATTGTTTCGATCTTACGTCCCTGCTCAATTACAGAACGTGCTCCATTTTATAGTGAAGCATTGCACAACTTTAACGTTATTTGGCTGCCTGCTTTGTCCGCAGCTGGCAGTCCCTCTATCAGCTCCACTACACCCCTTCCCACAGCACCTCCCGCCTGCCGGCAGACCAAACGCCTTCCCCCTCCTCCCCACGGCAATCAGCTGGCTTGTGGTGTTCAGGGCGAGCCTGTGCGCTGTGTCCTCGCTCCTCTCCCCCCCCCCCGCCTCCTGAATGCTGCAAGCCAGCTGATTGCTGCGGGCAGAAGGCAGGGGAGGGAGGGAGAAGGAGGGAGGGTGCAGTGTGCAGAGTAAAGGGGGGTGGGGGGAAGAAGAGGCGGGTTAAGGGTGGGGGCTTAGGGGAAGGAGTGGTGTGGGCAGGCCGAGGGTTGAGCCCCCTGCCCCTGGGGCTTGCAGAGTAGGGGAAGCTGCCACTGCTGCTGCACAACGTGCTTCTCCTAGCGTACAGCACCTTCAGCCTCCTTGCCTGCCGCGTTGTCTGCAGTACCAGTGGGCTGTGCCTGTGTGGAGTAAGGCGGGGGCACCTCCCAACTGTAGTATTGTACTGTACGGCAAAAAAAAAAATCTCCCTGGAACCTAACCCCCACCCCCACCCATTTACATTCATTCTTATGGGGAAATTGGATTCGCTTAACATGGAATAGATTGCCTAGGGAAGTTGTGGAATCTCCATCTCTGGAGATATTTAAGAGTAGGTTAGATAAATGTCTATCAGGGATGGTCTAGACAGTATTTGGTCCTGCCATGAGGGCAGGGGACTGGACTCGATGACCTGTCGAGGTCCCTTCCAGTCCTAGAATCTATGAGTCTATAACATCGTTTCACTTGAAGTGGCATTTTCAGGAACATAACTACAATGTTAAGTGAGGAGTTACTGTAAAGGAGGAAATTATTGTCTTTTTTCCCTTTTTATTTAAACCGTGTGACACTTAATGATGTAGGATCTTAAGTTCTTTTAAGAGGATAAATGTGTAAAAAAGTTTTTAAGAAGCAGTTCAGTCCATCTTTAAACTGATCTGCTAAATGCTACATTTGAGATATACTGTACAGATAATATTACTATTTTCTGTTGAAAGCCTCTAAGATGGTTAAAAAGGGACAGAGGGGTTGCAGTATAAAAATAAATGTTAAAGTAATAATTTAAAGTTCTATAGTTTAAGTAATCCTGTTCTCGTCGACAGAATATACACTGAATACATTAACATTCGTTTCATGAATGTTAAACCAAAGCAAATGATTTTGTTTAAAGCAATATAGCTTTAAATCATTTCCTCATCTTCTAAAGCAAAAATTTTGATACCCTGTACATAAAGGTAGCTATTCAAGCACAGAAATACCTCATCTTGTTTTAAACTTATTTACAAATGCAGACAGATCCTTAATGTTCAGAACTGTTTGCTAACTCTCTGCTGCTGCATGCCTCAGATCCAGTTACCTCTCCTTTGACCTTTCCCTAATACATTTCCTTCCCTCCTTATCCTCTCTTCTGGACTGTCTCCACTTACTGATAGATCCAAAATAGTGCAGCTTGATTTCTTACAACTTCCTCAAGCTGTTTAACATCCTCCACTAATAAGTCTTTTATGCCCATAGCAGGCTTGACATTCAGTCACAGCCACACATTTCAAAAGTCTCCTATCTTCCACCGTCTGTTGCTTCTAATTTGTTTTATAGCTGAACAATAGACCAAACCAGTACTCATCCTGGTCTGATCTTTGTGCTCAATACCCCCACCCTGCTTACCTCTAATTATTTGTCATTCTAATATGACAAGTGGACCATTACTACGAATTTTTTTTAATGTCAATGGCAGGATTCCCCATCACCTTAGGCTTTGAAACCTGGATAGCAGCAGGCACCTAGCATCTGTATTTACAAGGTATTGTAGTAGCTGCTCTTTCCCACGGTAACAATTTTTGCTTTAGAGATCAGTAAATCTGGGTTCTAGTTCTAGCTCTGCCATTTGACTGCATTGCTGTTAGGCAAGTCACTCAGCCTGCATGTGACTCAGTTTCCTCCTTTGTAAAAGGGGATATGTAAATACTTACTATAGCCACTTCAGAAAGGTCATCGAGAGACACTTAATCAATTAGAGATTGAGATCGTTGAATGCAAGGTGTTCGAGAAGTGCCAAATATTATTGCTTTACATCTTGAGAGATTTGTGAGCAAGTTCACTAACGACTTTAGCTTTCAGTGATTCTTATTCCAAGCTGCCTAACAGAAACTTCGTATGTAAAAATGCTGAAAGAAGAACATTACCAGCACTCATCATCTGTTTTCTCCCTATTTACAGTCCATCCTCTCTGCAATGGGAGAGGATTGGCACTTACTATGAAGACTGAACAGGTGGACTGACATAATGTAATCCTGTTAAATTCCTTTCCAAATGTTACAGTGCCATGCCTTTTGTTGTTCTGACTATCTCTCATTAGTAACAGTGTGCATATGGCAGAGTCTCAATTCCATCTGAGCTCTGTGCCATAAACATACATGCTTCTTTAAAACTTATCTGTGAACCTCTACTTCCTCTTTAGTCGTTTGCTGATTTGTGCTCGCTTGCTCTTTCCACAATCATTCGGAAAATGAGCGACTGATTCTGTCTTTGACAATCTGGCCTGCCAACTGCTTGTTCTGAAGTTATTTCCCTCCATCCTTCCTCACCCTTACAAGGATGAGCCAAAAAAACCATAACAAAAACCAGCACTTTAGTTAAAAGACAGATGAAGTAATTTGAACAATCCAATATTTCTTAATGTAGAGGAGTAGGGAAAGGTATTGTCTCGCACCAATTTTGTAGCACTTAAACATTTCACTTCACTACAAACAGATCTCAGATAACTGGATGTCAATATATGTGCTTTAAATCTCTTCTGAATACTTCAGCATCTTAAATATCAAAAAGACTATGTGACAAAGCATAAACCCCATCAATCCAAACAAGAAATGTCATGTCATCCTGTAGATATACAATGCCAACGACATAGTAAAAATATCAATAAAAAGCACTTGGAGATTGTCTCTTTTCTAAACAATGCTTCAGACCTTTTTTCAGTCAGAACGCACAAATGTATCAAACTGTCAAACTGGGAGGACATACCTAATGGGGTCTTGCAGGGGTCTGTCCTGGGACCAGTACTATTCAATATTTCATGAATGACTTGGCTAAAGGAGTGGAGAATTCGTTTCTAAAATTTGCTGATAATACCAAACTGGGAGGGGTTGCAAGCACTTTGGAGGACAGGATTAGAATTTAAAATGACCTTGACAAATTGAAGAACTGGTGTGAATTCAACAAGATTAACTTCAATAAAGACAAGTGAAAAGTATTTCATTTAGAAAGGAAAAATCAAATCCACAGCCACAAAATGGGGAACTGACTAGGCAGTAGTACTGTCAAAAAGGATGTGCAGGTTATAATGGCTCACAAATTGAATATGAGCCAACAATGGCTAATATCATTCTAGGGTGTATTATGTGAGACGTGGGAGGTAACTGTCCTGCGCTACTTGGCTCTGGTGAGGTCTCAGTTGCAGTACTGTGTCCAGTTCTGGGTGCCACACTCTAACAAAGATGTGGATAAACTGGAGAGAGTCCAGAAGAGTGACAAAAATTATAAAAGGATGTTAAAAACCTGATTTATGAGGAAGGGATAAAAAACAAACCTTGGCATGTTTAGTTTTGAGCAAAGATGAGTGAGAGGGGACTTTATAAGTCTTTAAATATGTTAAGGGCTGTTATAAAGAGGATGGCGAACAATCGTTCTGTATGTTCACTGCAGATAGGACAAGTAGTAATGGGCTTAATCTGCAGCAAGATAGATTTAGGATAGATATTAGGAAAAGCTTTTTAACTATAAGGATAGTTAAGCTCTAAAATAGGCTTCCAAGGGAGGTAGTGGAGTCCTTATCATTAGAGATTTTTAGAACAGGTTAGACAAACAGCTGTCAGAGATGCTCTAGGTTTACTTGGTCCTACCTCAACACTAGAGGATGGACTAGATCACTTCCTGAGGTCTTTTCCAGTCCTATATTTCTATAAATTTATGTTGCAGTTTGAATATGCATTAATAAGAGGAAAAAATTGCAAGTGCCTAGGAATTTAATATAGTGGAAAAAACCAAAGATTTACAGGAATAAAATCTGAGTTGTGCAGAAACCATTCCCATCCCACTATACTGTTGGGCAAAATATGTTCTAATAATTAAAACCATACAGCATCTGCTGCACATCACTTTAAATTAAATTTCTTACCCCTAAAGAAATTTAAGCAGCATTAAATTGCATACAGAAAATACCGCAAGAAATGTGCTTACTTGACAAGCCAGACCACTAAAATGCTACTCTCTAGTAAACTGTTTAAGGAGACAAGCCAGGGGTTCTCAAACTTTTTTTTGCTGGGACCCCCCTTTGAAAATATTTGAGGCTGACAACCTCTGACCCCATACCACCCCACTCTTACGTCTGCACTGCTACTGGCGGCAGCGCTGTCTTCAGAGCTGGGTGCCCAGCCAGCAGCTGCCACTCTCATGATCCCCCTACAATAGTCTTGTGACTCCCTTTTGGGTCAGGATCCCCGGGGGAGAAACGCTGAGATAAACTAACCAGTCAACTGCTACATCCTCTCACAGGGAACTGAGGTCCAAATTCATTCCTGTATTAACTCTTGTGAAGTCAGTGGAATAATATCAAGGACTAAATTGGCCCGGAATGCCTAACTTCCTCAGCTATTCATTTTCCCTCCCACATTTTCCATATAAACCACTTCACTGCATTTCTTCCAGGACCTAAAACTAGTGACAGAAATCTATTTCTATTTAAGACAGTTATTAGAGCACTGGTTTAACAATATAAGAGAACACATTTAAATTAAATAAGCCAAATTTTAACATTATATCTGAAATGTTTAGAGATTAGGAACTCACACTGAAACCTTTCTTCACAGCTGGGAGCTGTCACTCAGTCAGCATTCCCACTTTAAGTCAACAGAAGTTTTACTTGAGTAAGAACTGTTGGATTAAGCCCTATCTGTAATAACGTTAATTCTATTTTCTTCCCACACTCTTTTTTACTATGTTTAACCACTTCCTTCCAGTACAACTCTGAAAAGCAACATTTGATACCATATCCCTACAGTACAATCCAATCTCAAGGTGCAGGCACCATTCCCAAGTGGGATCACAAAACCTAGGACCCAGCCTTTAGAGCTTAGCTAATGCTACTCACAACCAGCAATAGTGTTAACAACACCACCCCACCCCACACAGCAGTGTTTTCCAAACTTTTGAAAGCTGAGTCCCCACTTCAGGAAAATGAAACCAATTGTACCCCTGGCACCCTGGCAGATGTGTTGTTAAAAGCATACATGTTTTAATTTATACAACTTCTGTGCACTTTCCCACCTATGGCTAGTATTTCATGCACATTCCCCCTTACTTTGAAGAACACTAATATAGCGTAATTCACTGTGTGATGCTTCCTCTCCTTTCTTACATACTTTGATGAGCAATAAAACAACAGCTAACAATGGTCACATTTGAAGTACCATCATCTGTATCCAAATTAATACCCATTGCAGTAAATAGGGAAGTTTGCACTTGAGAGCTACTGTTTCAGACTCTCTGCAAACTCAGGCAGATGCTTCTGCATTGTTTACACTCATCTCATACTCTGAAGGTATTCTTTGCAACCATTATAGTTAGAGACTTACTTTTTTCAAAATGAAAACAGAGACTCAAGAGAACAACTGAGAGATCTGTCTGTGCCCCCTGGACAGTCCTTTGCACTCACCCCTAAAGGAAGGGGAAACAACCCACCGTATGGGAAACACTATCCCACTGAATCTTAGTGCATTTCCTCTACAGACCAAGATTTGGAGATAAATTCTCACATAAAAGCTCCACACCAGTGAATCATTTTAAAGAGATTTCTTAAGGCAGTGAATAGTAAATGAAAACCTCTAGAGCATTAGTTTTAAAGAGAGATACTAGTATCCACAATATGTAGTGTGGGTATTTCACCATTTCATGCCACTAACAGATATAAATAAAGCCTGAAACATATAAACAGATGAAAAGTAAATGCCAATCTTACAAATCAAGTCAGCATGGGAAATTAACTAAATACTGCATGTACCTCTGGCAAAATGAACTGTTCTACAGGTTTGTACCACAATCTGTTGACTTGCACTCCACAGCTAGGTGGGCTAAAGCGAGCACTGAAGAGAGCTTCCTGTGTGCAAAATAAAGAAAAGCAATCAAAAATAAGAAACGAATTCTTAAATCACAAGGGCTGTAAAAACAATGCTAGCCTGCATTATCTTAATTCGTTCACAATAGAAAGGACAAACCTCATAAAGCAACCCCTAACATTTTTTGTTTTAAACAATGTTGTTAGCTATTTTTCATGCAGAAATAGCCCTTAAAACCAAACAATATTTTGTTCTGAATTCCCCCAACACACATATACACACTGAATATAGGGCTCTTGAGAAGCGCTGCAGCTCCCAGCCGTTGTGGGCACCAGCAGGACTCTACGGCTCCCAGATACCTGCAGGCTGAAATCACGGAGGTCTTCGGAAGTCACAGATTCCACGACTTCCATGACAAAATCATAGCATTAATTATAGGATGCATTTGATACGAACCTATGAGAAATCCACAGAGTTTATAAAATCTATGTGTCATCACAGAGAGAGTTTAGGAAGTCTTTATATACCAGACTATACCAGCATCATTAGAATTCATTAAGAAGAAAAAGGTAACCTTTAAACCATAGCAGGCCAATGGCTTGTGCAGTGATAAGATGGCGTATATGGAGGGAAAAAAGGAGGCCTAAAGAAGTGTTGCAACAACTACAGATCTGGCCTGTGATGAGCTATATAACTACTAGGAGGATATGAAGGAGAAAAGACAAGCTGGAAACTCACTAAGGCAAGAGAAGAAATGATGAAAGATGTGAACTAGTTTGCTTATATTAGAAATGAGCAATCAGCAAAGTCTGAAAAGATTATTTTGAAGAAGGAAAAAAAAAGATAAATGAGGAGAACCCAAGAGAGGAACTCACAAAATTTAGGCTGAACCAGGGCATGACAGGTTGCACACAGGAAGAAGAGATTATATAAGCATTAGGAAAATTAGACAGGAGAAAGCACCTTGGCTTGATAAACTACAAGTGGATTCGCTGAAGTCAATAGGAAGGGAAGGCGTCATGTATTTTACAAGTCTGTTCAATGATATTCTTAAGAAAGAGAAAATGTCAGATGAATGATGTAAAAACTTGGTAGTACCCATTTTTAAACAGAAAGGAGACATTACACTGTATACTAATTATCATCCAATTAAGCTAATGCACATGCTATGAAAGCATAGAAGATTACTGAAAAGTAACTGCCTGGTATAGTTGAAATTTGGAAGGGTCAGTATATGTTGGGAAGGAGTATCACGGATGCCATAATTTTGCTATATGAATCTTCCTGGAGAAATTCAGATAAAAGAGATAGCTACTGGGTACAGCCTTTGTGGACTTGGAGAAGGAGTTCGCATATGTACCAAGAGAATTAGTTTGGTGGAATAGGAGATGGAGAGGTGTGCCAGAAGGATATGTCCATTTTCTCCAGGATATTTATGACAGATTGACTACTGTAGCCAAAGCCAAATGGGGCTACCCAACAGAGAATTTTCAGTAAAGCGGCCTGTATTAAGGATCAGCACTCAGCCCTTTTTTGTTTGCAGCTGTCATGGATGTGATAAATGATAATATACAAAGAGAGCCGCCTCAGAATATGCTGTTCCTGGATGACTCAGTGATATGTGCAGACGAGTCTGAAACCCTGCAAACGAAGGTGGCAACACAGTTAGGAGCAGGCAGGACACAGAACACTGGTAAAGACTGAGGTTCTGATCAATGAAGGAGAAGGACCAACCATAAAGGATATTACGGGTAGAGATCTTAGAAGAGTGAAAGAATTTAAATACCTATAATCAATGAATGGTTGCTGGTAGTGGTGCCCTCCTGAGTGATGCCCAGCATCGTACTAAAGCTGCTTGGTGCAAATGGTGGGAGCTGACCCAAGTTCTCTGTGATAAAAAGATACCAATAAAGTTAAAAGGTAGACTGTAGAAAACTGTAATTTGACCCACCCTAATGTACCAGAGACTTGACCAGCTACAAGAAATCAGTATGCTCTCCACTACAGAAACAAAGATGTTGAGATAGTCAAATGGCTGGAGACTCCATGGTAGGAAACAAAATAAGGTTGAGAGCGCCAAATGTTGGTTGCCCATCTGAAGACAAGTTGAGGGAGGCTAGACTACTTTGGTATGGGTTATATTGGTAGGATGGCCCTTGAAATGACCATGGACAGAAGACAACCAAGGAGGAGGGCAAAGACTTAGTACAACGACCAGATATCAGAGGACCTTAGAGAGACCAATTTACATGACAGACAGGCATACAATCATGTGTTTTGGAAGAGGGCTATAAAAGTTGCCGACCCGGAACAGGGAAAGGGAAATAAAGACGACAACAATGACTACAGATGACCCAAATGTTTGTGTCCAGAACAGAGCTGGAAAACTACATAGAGATAATTATACTGGTTATGTGCTAAATGGTAACAGTGTGCAACAACTTTTAGATGTCTAGCACACTATAGAACAAGAATTACTAGCTTAAATTTACAGCATTTCCTTACTTTTAAACATTCAAAGGGTGGTGGTTTTTGTTTGAACTCATATAAGTCTTTAAGTTATCAATAAACTTTTATAACCTCAATTTCAACTAAAACTGTTTTGTCTTGGAATTACAAGGAACATTTAATCAAGAAGCATTTCTATTAACCCACACATTAGTAATCTAAAAAAGTAGTCTACAGTTATACAGAAAAAATAATATTTTAATATTAAAAGTTTGTAAATCCCAGTTTTTCACATTCACCAGATGACAAATGTGAAATAGGAAAGATTTACAGTTACTCATCTGACAGTTTTTAAGAGTGCAGTGGGAAAGAAACACACCTTTATTAGTGTATGATAGGTGAAATCACTAATTTGCTAGGCCATTAACACATACATCTCATTCTGCAGGTATTCAATCCACGACAAAGAAAAAAATGTGCTTTAGCCCTCTTCAGTAAGAAAACTATAATATCATACCTCCTGTTCTGTCTGGTACAGTTTTACAGTGATATTCCTCTGGAATCCCACACCATCAGCATCATAGAATACCCCAAGACTGGTAATGACAATGGGATAAAGGACTCGGAAGTTCACACTGACAATGTGGTCTTCAGAAAGCACTGAAGGCGTATCTTCAGGGAGACTGAATGCTTCGATTTCTTGATTCAAAACTGTATTTTAAAAAAAGAATGAGGATTATACCAGCAATGTGAGTAGATTTATCGTTCTGGAATTGTGTATACATGGGAATGTCTGATGAATAATTAGCATGACTGGCAAAGCGCACAAAGGTAATCAAATTTCAGAGGAAAGATGACTGACTGCAAGGAGACACTTAGAATGATTTAGTAGCCTGCTGGTTACCAGCAACTGTTAAGTCAGTGCTTGAGCATGTACAGAGCACTGAATGGAAGTGCGCACACACATATATATAACACCTTGCTCTGCTTAATGAGAGCAGCTGTTTTATTCCATCCGATGTATCCTTCGGTAGCTGAATGGCAATGACTGCTGCTTAACTGGAACCAAATTAGCAGAAGTGGTATTTAAAAAGTGATTCATTCCAAAAGGGCCAAGTGGTTTTTACCAGGAGTTAGAATCATAGTTGTGAAATTCTAATATAAAAGTTACAAAGTAAATATTCAAAGGAGGAAAAATGAAAATGAAAGGCAGGAAATATAATTTTAGTTACGTATTTTATTCAGGACAGTGTTTCATTTCAAGTATTTTCTGACACTTATATTTTAAACAATTGCCTCTTCTCCCAAGAACAGATTCTGCAAACACTATCAGATGTAGTACTCACTTCAGTAGACGTGTCCTCACATGGTCTTGTGGCCAAGACACTGGACCTGGATGATTTGGGTTAGGTTCTCAGCTCTAATGCAACATAGACTTGTGCAAACTTGAACAAGTCATTTAATGCTCTCTGACTCAGTTCCCCATCTGTAAGGTGGGGACAATAGCCCATACATGACAGAGATATTGAAAAGGTACATTAATTGGGGGAGATTTTCAAAGGCACAAAGGATGCCCAACTCCAATGAAAGTCAACGGTCTGCCCTTCGTGCCTTGGAAAATCTCCCCCATTAATGTCTGCATGTGGTGCTCAGAGGTGGGCTATATAAGTGCCTACATAGAGAGCAAGTCCAGTAGTATTTGCAGGATTGGGCCCTTAACTGGGACAGCCACTAAACCAGTGTGTCACAACAAAGAGAATTCTGTTTAATATGATATAATAGTTTAAAAGATTATCATTCATACCTGGGTTAGTAATGTTCAGAAGTTTGCAGGAGTAAGGATCTTCTCTGTCCTTCACCGGCACACCACAGCCATGTGCACCTATTATAAACTTCACAAGGACACTAAAATAATTTGTTTTGATTAACACTAGTAATTTATTTTCATCTTCAACATGCTAATTTCAATGCAAAGATCTGTCCTTCCATAGTTTGAGCTTTCTGATCACCTTAAACATTAGTCACAAAGCCTTTTAATAGTGATTTTGTTTATTTGGAGTTTGACAGAAGAATAAATATTATTTAAAACTGAACTTGGCTAATAAGAACATTGTGCTTAGACATCCTATTCTTGACAATCTATTTATTTTAGTGAGTTAGCTGCACTAATCTCCGATGAAACACTGTGTTGATACACACAAACAGCCAGGTTCTGTTATTTTAAGAGGATTAGTAGTTCATTTTAAGACAGTTAACTAAGAAACTTCACATCAGGCAGAGTGAGGAATTTCCTGTTTTCATTTTTTTTTATTTATCATCATTTTATTAAATAATGGGACAGATTTGCAAGTTCTGTAACTATTAGAGCATCCATCTCAACTTAGACATTCCAATTGTTAGGAAGAAGCAAGTCAATACAGAAAACAGAAACCTACTTTAAGGCAATTTTAAGGTTGAGAGTTCAGTTCCAAAAGAAGGGAAATTCAAAATGTATTAGTTCCCTCAAACATGATCCTGCCTGTGTCCAAGTATTCTCTGCTAAAGAATATGCCACACAGAGTGGTCATGTAACGTACGCATCTCTGCAATTAAGCATAAGGTAAGTTTGCTGTGGAAACCATAACTGCATTTCCTGATTTTGATGTGATTAAAACCTGGCCCATGATGATGCATTAACATTGAATGTTGCGAATTTCCTCCTCTGACTCAAGGTAAAACATGCAAGCACTGTATGAAACTTTAATAAGGGCTCAATCCTTCAAGGTGCCAAGGACCATCTGTTCCTAGAGACACACAATTTCAGGGCCTATGATTTAAAGTCCTCCCCAGCCTCTGTTTGTATGTGAATGATCACAACAAACATGGAAAGTGTGGTTATTTGGCTGTATACGCCTTCAAAAACAGCACATTTAAATTAATGCACCATCAGAAACAGCCTTTTTATGAACAGAGGGTGGTACCTTGGTGCAGCTATACACAGTCAACAAAAATAGTTTTGCTGCAGATGCTCAGCAATACATCTTTATAATTGTTTTGTCTTGCTACCAAATTTCTCCTGACATCAAAACAGAACTAAGGTTGCATGCATGCCAATTACTACACTGTAAAATAAATCCACTTGTGTCATCCAACTACACAGAACACAGTGAGCATTTCATAATGGATGAAAAATACTCTTGCACACATTCAAGTAACAAATTTTAATCACATTCAAAAAATCCATTTCAATCCAGAATGCATATTATTTTTATAACATTTTAAGGGGAGTTAAGAATGAAAGTGCCCTGACAACCATAATAAAAGATGTTTACAAACATGAGGCCATGTTTATTTTTTTCAGAATAAAGAATAAAAAACAAACATTTACTCATTTGATTACTAGTTTCTCACCCAGCCCAAGTAATATAAATTATTTATAAAAGGTTTACCGAGGGCTCAGCACTGGATGTTGTTTCAAGTGCTTGAACCAAGTGTTCCTTATAACATTGCGCAGCTCGTGATTGTGTCGAGCTGATAATACACCGACGATAACATCGTAATGTTTCAGTTCCCACTGAGGAAAGAAAGCCAGTGGACCTAGGAGTTTAAAACAACAACAATTTACTATAGAACTATAAACCCACATGTCTGAGCTGTAAACAGTCATTAAAAGATACATCAAAAGTAAGTGTATTAAGCATCCTCAGCATTAAAAAAAAGAAACAGCATTTGTGTCACATTGTTTGTCAAAAGCCTGGAAGATGCTTTCAACATGCCACAACTACCATTACAGAGCTGTGAAATTATTGCTGGACAGAACAGAGAAAATGACTGCTGGTAAACTAAAGTAACCGAGTGCATGACAACTGCAAAGCAAACAAAAGAAAATCCCTCTATAGGTTGAATGATGGGATAGCCAATTGGGGGTGCAGGGGGAGGGAGGGCTGCCTTCTTTGCAGGTTGCTCCTTGAGAGCACATCACAGCTGTTCTCCACATTTTGCATTAGCTACCAGAAACCTTCTGGGTGAAATTCAAGGTGCTGCTTACAATCTGCAAAATCCTAAATATCCTGGCCTCAACTGCCTCATGGATTGCCTTTCCTTCTCTGACCTACCACAAAACCTGGGGCCTGGTAATTCTTGACATTGGGCTTTCACCACTAGATTATATCCACTTAAGCTGAGTGCGGTCACAGTGTGTGTTAAAAGACATGTCTTCGTCCATGCTGGCTCAATTTCCACTGCCATTTAGTTTATTGGCACAGCCTTCCTAGTCTCTGCCCTTGTAAAGTTGTGAGAGTGGGAAAAAGGGTTGGAGGGAGGGGGCATTATCTCCCTATAAATGTTTTTGCCTTGATCAGTTGTGGGCATGAGTCGTCTCCAGATATACCAGCAATGGGCTTCAGCATAAATGCTAGAAATAAACAACATTTAGTTCTTGCTGAGCACTGTTTCTAAAATTTAGAGATTATAAAAATGGTACTTCCTTTAAAGTGAGATACTGACTACAGAGAAACCTGAGAAGTATGGCTAGGAGCCCACAACCAATCAGGCAGACCTCTAATATGGATCTGCACTATTTGGTTCGTCAGCCATTCTAAAGCGGAAAGAGAGAGGTTTATATTTAGCAGGGGTGAGGGATCACTTCCATCTCACTCTCCTTAATTTGAGACCTAAACCAAACAGTTAAAATCACTGAGTGCCAGAGTTCTTTAACACAACTACTGCAAACAATACAGATAAGGTCATGTTAGATGTCTAATTTTATGGGGTCTAAAAATATCTGCAAGTTACCCATTATAACCAGAGTACACAATGTTATGTTCCAGACTTCTACCCACTTCACCAATGCCCGCATTAAAAACCGAGAAGGAAACGTGTCGTGGTGACTGGACGTGTGACCTGGGACTGAAGTGGAAGAGAAGTAAAATAAAATAACTGAAAATCCTATGCCCATTGTGTCTCTGTAACAGACATTTTGCAGGAATCATAGAATATTAGGGTTGGAAGGGACCTCAGGAGGTCATCTAGTCCAACCCCCTGCTCAAAAAAGCAGGACCAATCCCCAGTTTTTTACCCCAGTTCCCCAAATGGCCCCCTCAAGGACTGAACTCACAACCCTGGGTTAGCAGGCCAATGCTCAAACCACTGAGCTATCCCTCCTTCCACACAAAAAGGCACACAGAATTAGTTTTTGAAGTAAATTTACATCTGCAAGCTGTTTAAACATGGATGTTTCCACACACTTTCAATCTTCACATACCATAGGTAGAAAGTTAAGATATTAGTTTAATTAAAAGAATTCACATAACCTAGGAACTAACTCTGAAGGAGACAAAAACTCTCTCAAGACATTTTCTTTCTACACAGACTAGCATTTCTTTTCTTCCTCAGAAACCTGAATGTTTTCCACTAAAGCTGATTATTATGGCTCTTATAACAAATAAACATACACTGCAGTTTTGGCAGGTTAAGGTTTCAGGAGTGAGATTTGTTTGCTGCATATATGTATGTATAAATGCTCTGTCTGTAATGCCTCTTGAGTGTTAGAAGAGAGAATTCCCAGCTCAAGTCAAACAATCTTTTATCAGAACACTGTTTGGTTTTCCCTTATATAGGTAAATGCTGATTATCTGGAGGTTTTAGATGTCCCCATCAACATTTATATTTATATTATAATTAGAGTTTGCCAGTATTCCGTATTAGCTGGTATCTATAAAATAGCCACATGTCTGGTGGGACTGCAATATCAGAATTAGCTCCCACTTCCTCTTGTAATTCCTCCTCTTCCCCCTTCTCCTCACATATACCGTCTCTTACCTGGTTCTGCTCTATTTATTTCATTATGTTTTATATATCTTTGGCAGTCTTACACATACGCCATCCAATGCAGGGCACTATTACCTGTGGGATGACTGACACTATTTGTAGCACAGACTGGACCTGAGGCCTTGCTTACACACACACTTGCACTGTTTTAACTAATAATGCGTTCTTGAACCAGTTTAGTCGAATCACTGTAAAACAAAAGTGTAGACTCTCTTTGTTTTGGTTTAGAGCAGGGGTTGGCAACCTTTTGGAAGTGGTGTGCCGAGTTTTCATTTATTCACTCTAATTTAAGATTCCGCGTGCCAGTAATACATTTTAACGTTTTTAGAAGGTCTCTTTCTATAAGTATATAATATATAACTAAACTATTGTTGTAAGTAAAGTAAATAAGGTTTTTAAAATGTTTAAGAAGCTTCATTTAAAATTAAATTAAAATGCAGAGCCCCCCGGACCAGTGACCAGGAACCAGGCAATGTGAGTGCCACTGAAAATCAGCTTGCATGCTGCGTTCGGCACCCATGTCATAGGTTGCCTACCCCTGGTTTAGAGAGAGGCAAATATTAATTTCTCTGTCCATAAATTTAGTAAAACAGCACCGCATCAATACTTTCAGAAAGTTGACTTCTCAGTCATAAGGGACAGTCATTTTTTTTTTTTAATGAAAACATATTGCTGAAATTTATGAATAAGTCCCTTGTTTGGCAGGCAAAGCTTCCTATTTACTACTGGTAAGTGGGAAAGAGCATTTATTAAGCTCTAATGGAAAAGGTAACAGTTAATATAAAAAATAGATAAAGCTAAAGGTACAGAAAAAGATATTAACCTATGATGAACCAGTCAGGAAGGAAGAGCAGACGTGATCTGCAGCAAAAGTTCAGAAAAAACTATTAGTGACCTCTGAGTCAATTATGGTGAAGTATTTATACATGCAATCATTTTATTTTTAGCTCAGAAGTGAACAAACTTACAGCATCATCATACAACTGTTTCCACGCATTCACAAGTTTTCTTCATGCATATAACAGCAGACTCCAATGTTGTCTCTGTTATTGTTTATATTATTATTAATTACTATTCATAATATGCTATTCTTACTGTATGCTGATTATGTAACTATATGTTTACCACTTGCAGTTACTAAAAAGCTTAAACACAAGAAATGAATCGTGGTTTGCGGGCAGGGTTGGAAGCCAGGTCTCTGGAATTCTAATCCTGGCTGTGTCACTGACTCGCTATGCCGCTGAGCAAGGCAGACGCTGTTGCTCAGTTTTCCCATCTGTAAAACAGAGAAAATACTAACTTATCTTACAGGAGCAGTGTGAATACCAATTAGTTAATGACTATGAAGTGCTCTGAAGATGTAAAGCACAATAAAAAATAAAACATTATAGTAACTGCAGATAGTGGGGGCGGGCTAAGAAGAAAGGAACGATTTTTGGTATGTTGGTCTCAGGGCTTGTCTACATCAGAAAGTTGCAGCGCTGGTGAGGGAGTTACAGCGCTGCAACTTTGAGAGTGTCCACATCTGCAGGGCATCACCAGCGCTGCAACTCCCTGTTTGCAGCGCTGGCCGTACTCCCGTTTTGTCTCGGGTGTAGAGGATCCAGCGCTGGTGATCCAGCGCTGGTAATGCAATGTAGACACTCACCAGCGCTTTTCTTGACCTCCGTGGAAGGAGGAAGCCTCTGGTAATCAAGCTAGTTTCCTTTCCCGGTTTGCTCTCTCGGTCCCGGAGCCAGCCAGCAAACCGCAGGGAAGGAGACCTGCTTGCTCGGGGTTCCGGGACCGAGAGAGCAAACCGGGAACGCCGCGGTTTGCTCTCTCGGTCCCGGAGCCAGCCAGCAAACCGCGGGGAAGGAGACCTGCTTGCTCGGGGTTCCGGGACCGAGAGAGCAAACCGGGAACGCCGCGGTTTGCTCTCTCGGTCCCGGAGCCAGCCAGCAAACCGCGGGGAAGGAGACCTGCTTGCTCGGGGTTCCGGGACCGAGAGAGCAAACCGGGAACGCCGCGGTTTGCTCTCTCGGTCCCGGAGCCAGCCAGCAAACCGCGGGGAAGGAGACCTGCTTGCTCGGGGTTCCGGGACCGAGAGAGCAAACCGGGAACGCCGCGGTTTGCTCTCTCGGTCCCGGAACCCCGAGCAAGCAGGTCTCCTTCCCCGCGGTTTGCTGGCTGGCTCCGGGACCGAGAGAGCAAACCGCGGCGTTCCCGGTTTGCTCTCTCGGTCCCGGAACCCCGAGCAAGCAGGTCTCCTTCCCCGCGGTTTGCTGGCTGGCTCCGGGACCGAGAGAGCAAACCGCGGCGTTCCCGGTTTGCTCTCTCGGTCCCGGAACCCCGAGCAAGCAGGTCTCCTTCCCCGCGGTTTGCTGGCTGGCTCCGGGACCGAGAGAGCAAACCGCGGCGAAGCTGGTTTCCTTTCCCGGTTTGCTCTCTCGGTCCCGGAACCCCCCTTGAAGCCGCCCAACAGCGCTGCAGTGTGGCCACATCTAACACCACTTGCAGCGCTGGTTGCTGTAAGTGTGGCCACTCTGCAGCGCTGGCCCTATACAGCTGTACTAATACAGCTGTAACAACCAGCGCTGCAAAATTTTAGATGTAGACATGGCCTCAGAGTCATTAGAAATCGAGTTTGAGAACTGTCCTAAGGCTGAATCTCTCAATTATGGAGCCTCAGGCTTCTCAGTGAATCCGTGCAAGTCCTCCCCGCCCTGCAGTTCCCATGCTACATTCTTTTGGCACAAAACACTTACAGTACTTCCCCTTTGCTCTTTTGCCTAACCCCGTTAACTCATGGCAATAAGTGCAGTAAAATAAAACAGGCAGCTGCACTCACAGCTGCTACGCTGTGTTATATAGTTGCCATCCAGAGAATCCCTTGTAAAAATGTGTGCTGCTGAGCTGAGTCAGGCCACCACAGTAGGGGTTACATACTGGAAGGCAGTACGTTGGCCCCAACCAGATTTCAACAACCTCCATTGCAGATTACTTGTATTACTACTTTCTTTAGGAGACTATATGCCTCCTATTCACAGTGTCACACTCAGTGAACAAATACAGACTTACTGCCATTATCACCAGAGGAAAGGACAAAAGATTCCAGTGCTAGTGGTCTGCCCCTTACTGATTATTATTTAAAAAAGGGATGGACTCAAAAGATTCTGAGAACTGAGTAGCCAAGACAATAGATTCCAGGGATACCATCAACTTCCAAACCAAAAGTAGTTTCAGGTACTACTGCATGCAACTGCATTTTCCCTTTTTTTTACATGATTTACTCTCCCACGGGCTGTGGTAGCTGTGTACAAGAATCCAACAAAATGAGTACACAGAGGAACTCATTATTCACAAAGTGATGACAAATGGACAAAATGAACTGGAAAAAGCAGAGAAAGACACACTCTCTCTCTCCCCCCAGTCTTATTCATTTATAGTAATCTTAGAATTCAGCTGTTTTAGGGATTTCTTCAGTGATCCAGCTACGCCAATGTAACCCCCTCCTCCATGTAAGTGCCAAGCACTGGTGCGACTTACCCCAAACTGAGACTGGGATACGTTACATCGATATAGGCTCCACTGTATGTTGGTGCAGCACACCTACACTGGAGGTTTGCACTCACATAGCTGCACCAGTGCAAAAATCCCTGATGGAGGTTAAGTCCTTAGATGTTACTTCAGTGAGCAAAACTTTTTAGACAGAAGGGAGGTTTTTATGTGGATGATACCCCTTTAAAAGAATATTAGGAATTCTAGTAACCATCTCAGATGTAAAGAGGAGACAAAAGCACTGGAGAAGCTATTATGCTATAGCAGCTGGTCCCACTGGTATGGGGGGGGAGGGCGGGCGAAGCCCACCCACTTCTAAAGGACCTTCCCCCAGCCTAAGGGGAGGACCCACAGGTCTGGGACACCAAGTAATTACGTGGAACAACTAATGAAAAAACAGGATCGGGAGTGAGGTCATAGGGCTAAACGAAGGGAACCTGATGGGGACACCGAGCAGAGAACCCCAGACAATGCCCACTGGTCCTCGAAGGCGGCAAGGGAGCCAGTGAATGCCGCCCAGAGGAACTCTGCCCGGATGCGTGGACAGAGGAACGGAAATAGGCCCTACAGTCGCAGGAAATCCCATCAGCCAACCTCCTCTCCCTGGTGCTGTAGATGGCTAATTTGGCCAGGACTAAGAGGAGGTTGATAAGGAGATCCCGCGACTTCGTGAGGCCACGGATAGAGAGTGCATAGATGAACAAGTGAGGGGAAAAGTGCAACCAAAAACGCAATAGGAAGTCCAAGAGGAGCCGGAACAGGGGCTGCAACCTCGTGCACTCTGAATAAATGTGCGCCAGGGTCTCTATCATGCCAGAAAAAGGGCAGGTGTTGGAGACGGGTGAACCGCGCCAAGTACACGCCCATGCTCACGGCCCCGTGAAGGAGCCGCCAACTGACATCCCCTGCGGGCCTCGGGACCAGGGCAGAGTATAAGTTGGCCCACCGGGGCTTCTCACCCTCGAGAGGTGGCAGGAGGTCTCACCATTTGGTATCGGGGCGGGACGCGAGGGTGAGGTAGTGGAGAGTGTGGAGCACGAGCATGTACAGATGTTTCCGCGGAGCGGCCTGGAACAGAACCGGCTGCAGATTGTGCAGCCAGCTCGCAGTGAAAGGGTGAGGGGGCCGATTGGGTCCACGGGGCCTGGGGTGGGGCTATAGCAGCTGGTAGTGTATCAGTGATGATACAGCACTCTCAAACTTCTGGAAAGATCTTTTTGCCCTGAACTAGAGATCAGAGATGCAGTGACTGCAACCACCAGCAATGGCCATGGCGTAGGGAATGGAGACAAAAAAAAAAGTCCTGGTTGTGAAGTCTCCTGTCAATAACACTGAACTTACAATTTGGCAGGTGCCACAGAATGCCTTTTTGAGACATAGAATAAAAATTAAACTCAAAAGATTGCTACCATCTCAAGACTGTTCAGTGGCCTATTTAGGAATGAGCTGGTGGTATTGGTACAATTCCCAGTGGATGGGTCTTTCTGACAAATCAACTTCACTACAATGGTACTCTTGTTGGCCTTTGGCCAAGAGGTGAAGGATTAAACGGGTAGGAAGAAGGAGCTATCATCCTCACCTCTAGAGTTTCTACAGGCCAAGGGCACATAAGCCATTGTAGGGGTGCTTGTGTGGCTGCTGCCTGTGCTGCACCTGTTCTGTAGACAGACGATTTCAGACTCTAAGGCTGTCGGCCTTCTGCCCTTCAGAAACATGTGAAAAAAAAATCACTCCACAAATAATCGAGTGTTGGAGTGAGCAATGTAACTTTTTCCAGGACGGGATGCTTGAAAAAAATTAAAATGACACTGTCAAATAAGTACTTTAGACCCAAAACGGAACACACTTTTATGAAGTGACATTTTCTCCCTTTAGAACGTGATCTTGCTCACAACTTCAGAGGTTGTTTGTGTGTATATATATATTTTTAACAAAGTCTTTCTCCTCTAAAAATCCAAACACAGGCCATACTCACTTTCTTTCCCTCCAATATGTCACACAGAGAATAGTCCATGCACACTGTGGCACTAATTCAGCATGAGCCTAACGAAGCAGGTGCATAATTCCATTCAAGTCAATGCCTAAAGTTAAGCACATGTTAAGTATTCTGTTGAACCAGGCCCTATGATGGCCGATGGCATTCATGTGCCATTCAATATGTGGGAGCTAGAGTCAGTGCTGTATTTTTTTTTTTTAATTATTTGGCAGTAGAAGATTGATATTATACACACAGAGAGGCCCAATTCTAAAAGATGCTAAATGCCCAAATAAACATATGTGGAACAATGTCTCAGAGGGCATTTCAGCAAAGGTGTACCTTGTAAAATTTAATGTATGTACCCTTCTTGAGGAGATACTGAAGTCCCTCAATAAGCAACTTCTCACTCTGTTAGACATGGCAACACTGGCAGAGGCTATTAACTGAACATATGCTTAGCACTGAGTCTATCTGTAGGGATTAAAGCAAATTGGGGGAGCTGGTTGTAATTAACTTTTCAGAAGCTGTTTTATCTTTAGCATTTTTATAATGTATTTTATAAAATACTATGAAACTCATGAAAGGGAACACACAGGAAATCTTAGATAATTTCTGTTTCTGAACAGTTAAAAATAGGCTTCTCCCATCCCTACCTGCAGACACCTCCTTGCCCTACCCTTGCCCAAAGAGGTATAAGTGACATGACATACACACACACACAGTGCAGGCTGGTAATGTCTCGGTAGAGTGAAAAATCATTAAATTCAGGACTCCAAGAAAAAGGAAAATTGTAAAATCACATATTTGCTGGAGGGTCCTTGGATTCATGTTTTACTCAGCTTAATTTAGGCATTGTGCAGTTAATAATGAATCTGGGCTTTTTTCTTTTTACAGAAGTTTCCTCTTCAATATGCATACCACAAAAAGAACTATATTTGTTGAAGAGTTTAGCACTATCTGGTATGCTTCCAGTATAAAATAAGATACAATAAACATAAGAACGGCCGTACCGGGTCAGACCAAAGGTCCATCTAGCCCAGTATCTGTTTACCGACAGTGGCCAATGCCAGGTGCCCCAGAGGGAGTGAACCTAACAGGCAATGATCAAGTGATCTCTCTCCTGCCATCCATCTCCATCCTCTGACAAACAGAGGCTAGGGTCACCATTCCTTACCCAAAATAAAGATATGCTGGATTAGCTTAATCTGCATTAGAGAAAATTACAGATCTATCCATCCATCCCCTCATTTTGTAAATAGACATCCAGATCTATTTCATAGAATGTCAGGGCTAGAAGGGACCTCAGGAGGCCATCTAGTCCAACTCCCTGCTCAAAGCAGGACAAATCCCCAGACAGTTTCTTTTTTTTTTTTTTACCCCAATTCCCTAAAATGGTCCCTTCAAGGACTGAACTCACAACCCTGGGTTTAGCAGGCCAAGCCTCAAACCACTGAGCTATCCCTCCCCCCACTTTCTTTCAAAATGCATGCAGGTGTTCCAGCCCCAAAATAACGTGAGCAAACGGTTAACACAATACGCAACTCAAGTGCTTGAGGAAACCTCCATTCAAAGAGCAAAATACTCCCCAGTGTAAATCTATTCACCACAACAGAGTAACATTAGGGTGAATTTGGCTCAGTATGTTATGACTGATCACTATGATCATGCCACCTTTGACCTACGCTAACGACTAATTATGGGTCTGCTGTGATGCCAAAGGTTAATTAAATGCCAGCACACACACCAATAATACATTTTTATGTCCCAGCTACTATAAGACACTTTTGAAATCAATTCAATTTTTGTTCATGCCAAAGAATCCAGGTGGTAAGTCAAAGGAACAGCAGGCACGCACACACACAAAAAAATACTCAACAATAACATGCAACAGGGCTGGTTTTATCAGACAGTACCAGACCATCTTAGTAATTCAAGTTTCAAAAACTGTCTTAAAAATTAAGGCCATTTCCTACTCTGTGCTATAAACCTATTGCCAGTTTATTAATGTTCACAAAGCACTTTGAAGAACAAAAATCACAGAACAATAGACACCAGAGATGAAAGAAATCTCTTAGCTCATCTTTCCTCCCTCTGGCAATGCAGAAATGTTTCCTATAGTGTATGTGTTTCTAGAAGCTTTCAAGGTCTATTAAGTGCATGATCCTTTCACTTACTGTGCAAGAGTGCTCCAAAGTGCTTTCCCTAGGAAACTATTCCATACATTGAAAGATTTCATTTTTACACTTAATATCAGGGGAAATTTCCTGTTTTTCTTTGCTCAGGTTCACTGCTTTATTCTATACCTTACTGTTAAACAAGCTCTGCACAATTCAGAATAAAATTTGGAAAGAGAAATATTGTGCACTTGCTTGACTACTAAAGGCCTGATCCTGCTAGAACTTACTATCTGACACAGTGCAAGTAGTCAGTCACATGGACTATTTGCTATGGTGAGCATAAAGGATAGTAATAGAAGTGTTTGCAGGTCTGAGACCCCAAAATAGTAATAGATTAACACCAAAATCATCATCACTATGACACTTTGGGCCAAATATTGGTCCTACTGAAGTGAATTAAAGTTTTGTTATTGGCTTGAAAGGAACTAGGATTTGTTCTGGAAAGAGTAACAACTGATGCCTAGAAATGGAAATCCACAGCATGGAAATAAAAATCACATACAAATATTATATCTAACTATACTAACACTGCATTTCTGAAACTGTGAATCTGCCTTTCCTGGGGAGAAGCTGACCTTTTTTCCCCCAAAGGATACAAGTTAGCACCAGAAATATGAGGTGCAGGAGGTGGAAAGGAATCTCTTTTTCTTGCTGGATCACTTCCTCAGGGAAGTCAGAAAATCTCTAATAAGCACTCAATACAAATTATTAGTGTTACTACAATTTGTGAAAAAAGTAGAGCAGTAAAAGTATAAATGGCCCAGCTACATGCTATGGAACTATAAACAGCCTATCCTTACCCTTGTGTTTAAAATATTTGTCTTCAACGCCCAAAAAGCATTTCTCTCTCTCTCTCTCTGAGGACACTTCTCCTAGATCATCTTTTGAAAACATTTACATTTAGAGAGCAATGCTGAAAAGTGACTATTAAAAAAGTATCATGGGGTTCCATGTTTACTGCCTCTCCATGACTCCCAGATCAAATAAAAAGATTTTTTTCCCCCAACAGACAGTCCTGCAAGTTCAACCTAGGATCTGGAAAACCAGGCTGGGTTTTTTCCTGCCCATGCATCATCATCATTCAGGTTCTACATGCCAAAACAGGTCCCCACTGACATATATATAACCTTAGTGAGATTGCATATTAGACAGGTGTTACTAATTGGCTGTTGAATTTAGTGAACAATTCTACAGAAAAATGCCCAAGAAAGAATAGACTCCATCTCATTCTTTCTTAGCTGTGTAGACTCTGTCCAGCTAATAGGAGTCAGTACTAGTAAAAACATATTTTTGTTAATAAAATTAGCTACCATGACTCCAAATACAACTCCAAGCAGGTCTACTGAGTAATATAATACCACCTTTACGTAGTCTCTTTTCAAAAGAAAACATTTCCAACAAATTATAAAACTCCATGACAAAGTTTCAGAAACCCACTAACCGGTAGCATGGAAAGTTATTTATGGTCAACCTCTAACAATCACCACCAATGGAGTAATCACATTGGTTGACAAAAGTGCCTATTCTGACCAACAGGTATCAACATAAAGTGAAACCTACTTACACTCACCTTGATTTACTGCAAACCCATTTTATAGTAAGGGCAATGCAAATCCTTACTGATTCTGATTACACACCAAAGTCTAAACAGCAATTCATATTATACAGCCTTGTCCTACACAACTGAAGTCAAGAAGAATTTTGTCAGTGACTTGAATGGGAGCAGGATTGGGCTCATAACTAAGTTAGTCTGTGAAAAAACAGATTACTCTCAATTAAGAAAGTTCCAGTGTACTGCCAGTAATCACTGTGCTAAATTATAATGAAGTAGCTCCAGTTGAAAAATACAGGCACAAAATTTTTCTCCTGTCCTACATAAGTCTTCATTGTTTTCCTGTAAACCCACATTAGCTTTTCATGCACTTTTCCTATCTAATAACAAAAAGCATTCTACTGGCTCCACACTAAACCTATATCTCAAATATTTTCATGCAGGTTACTTGGAATTTCTCAGCCACAGAAATGCCTGAACAGCTGTGTGCCCAGCATGTGCTTCTTCACTCAATCAGTCAAAGAGTTATACAACATCCAATCCTGCCCTAAAAGGGGAAAAATTGTGATCTTTAATGCAATGTGTTTGTATTAAGAGAACTACTTCCCAAAATCAAATTACACACGAGGACGGGGGGGCTCATTGCTAGCTCTCTAAATTCATGGGATAAGAAGAGCTGGTCACTTCATTTCTTGTATATAATCTAACCAATGGATTTATCACTTATTTTAATTGAACTAATGATTTATTATCAGCTCTATATTTGGCCAAATACTACGCAGGACATTTATATTTCAATTTCCCACATCAGTCTTCAAATAAACCATTTGCAAGTCCCCCCTGACCAGGTCTGCGCCCAGCAGCCCACCTCCGTGCTCTGCGGGACTTACCACACCCCCTGGACCCTCTTTCTTTGAGAAAACAGGGGCAGAATTAGAGGGACACAAGCTATGGGAGGGAAGCGTGAGCCCCGCACTCCCACCGGGCATGTACCTCTGTCCCCTCCTGCCCAGCGCTCCCCCTCAGGGGAAGGTGCCTGCACCCTGAACCACCCCAAGTACCCGGCCCGCCTTGGGTGGGGGGTGGCAGCGCCCCATCGAAGCGTGGTGCGCCCAGCAGCCCGCCCCTTCCCCGGGCGTGCGCCCTGCCCCTACCTGCCGGGAGCCTCCCGGGGCCGCCGAGCAGCAGCCAGAGGTGCAGCGCGACCCCGACCGCGCACGGACACAGCAGCACCAGCCAATTTCGCATTGGCCGCCGGCCCCTTCCCCGCCTCCCCCAGCCGGGCGGGGGCTTCCCGAGGAGGGGGCTGCCCCGCGTCTTCCCGCAGCTCCGGGCCGCCGCCGACCGCTCCGCAGCTGTGCCCCGCTCGCCCCGCCTGCCTGCGGCCGCCGGGAAGTGAAGTCCCGCCCTGAGCCCGGAGAGCGGCGCCTCCCTACTACAATCCCCACAATCCCCCAGCGCCGCGCCGCGCCCTGCTGCCGGGACCGGGGAGCGGCCCGTGCCCTGCCCTGCAGCCCTCTCGCCCCTGGGGAGCTGCCGCACGCGGCTGAGTGGGTAGCGAGCACCTAGCGCTTAAAGGCTCCGTCTCTGTAGGAAGCTCGCCCGTGGGGATTTCCTCGCTGCTGTCCAAAGCCGCGCAGCCTTACGCGTGTCACCCGCCTTGCGCCGCTTTCCAAACACATCCACAGCGCGCAGCCGGCCGAGCTTTCCGGCGGCGATCATTGGAGATGGTGGGCGGGCACCCACGTGAGAGCTGGTGCTCGGGATGGGCTGTATGGAGGTGGGTCAAGCTGGGCACCCCAAGTCGCTAATCACTTTTAAAAATCTCAGCTGGTGGCCCTGTCCTGAAGAGCGCAGGGTCTGTGCGCGCTGGGTTTTTAGTCCCTGGGACAAATTCAGCGTTGACAAGATTTGTACCGATGCGGGGTGCTCTGGGGTAAACTGCACCAGTGCAAAGCCTACCTAGGCTAGGAGTAAGGTCTGGCATGCCAGCATCCCCTTTCCCTATTCTGCCAAAACACCTTAAAGAGAGGGCCTGGTTTTCAAAGAGAGCGTATAAGAAAACAGCTTTTTTGTTTGGTTGGGTTTTGGGGGAGGGACATCACATGTCGCCTATGTTTAATGCTTGGTGCCAAATAAGCCATTTATGCAACATACTTTTTATCTGATCATATGCTTTGTGTTGGGTAGGAATTGTTTGGCTGTCAAGTGGAGCGGGGGAAGGAGAGATTTATTTCAAAATATAAAACAGGTCAACTATACTCAACCCTCACTTGGAGATGAGATGGTCTCTCTTAGAGAATGCTTGCCGTGGTGCTAATCAGTGCCATTGGGTTTTTTTCCAGCGTAGACGATGGCTCTCAAGACAGTTAAATACCAAGGCAATAGGACATCTTAGAAGTATTGTAATTAAATTAGATTCTGTTACGTGAAAGCATCATATACAGCTACCTGTTTTTATTTACATACAATACCAAGAAAAAACTAATTGGTGGTATGGGCTCTGCCAATTATATTTTTTTGTTAGTTTCTCAAGCCCAGCTGTAGAATAATATAAATATGGTCTTTTTTTTCATTCTGGATAGAAAGAACCCTTGGTCTGCTGTTCTTCAAAAAGTCCTGCTTATTTTCGAGTCCAGGATTCAAACTGAGGAAGAAACCTAGTGTTCCTCTTGGCAGTTTTTCTCAGAATCAGTTGTAAACAGTGTGGTCATCCCAATATAGTATCTATAAAACCTTTCCCATACCATACAGCATCATTCCTTTATAGCTACAGTATATCTATGCAATGGAAGTGTCTTTAGTTATGGTTGTTGCATGCTAGCAGCTCCCTCTGCTGCTATTAATACTTAACAACACTTGGAAGATAGGTAAGTTGTGCTCCCTCACTTCCACAATGAGAGAACCGAAACACAGCAAGATTAAGTGACTTGCCCAGGGTAATTCAGAAAGTGAATGGCAGAACCAGGAATTTAATGTAGAGACCCTATCCCCAGTCCAGAGTCTTAATAGGCCGTGTTCTTGTGTTCTTTCATGTTGCTCTGGAAAGGAAAAACAGTTGTAAACTGTGTGGAAGCAACCTCTGGGACAGTCCCAGTATTTGGGGCTTTTTCTTATATAGGCACTTCCCGCCCCCCTACACACATACTCCATCCCAATTTTTCACATTTGCTATCTGGTCACCCTACTCTGGGGAAACACTAGTGTAAGGGGGCTCCTTTAAGGCTTGTCTACACTTACATTTTATAGCGCTCTAACTTCCTGGCTCGGGAGTGTGAAAAATCACCCCCTTGAGTGCAGCAAGTTTGAGCGCTTTAAAGCGCTAGCGTGGACAGGCTCTGGGAGCTGTGCTATTCCCCTCATGGAGGTGGATTACCAGGAGCACTGGGAGGGCTGTCTCCCAAGCCCTCCCAGTGCTCATGTGTGACCACACTCACACTTCAAAGCACTGCCACAGGAGCCCTCCCACAGCAGTGCTTTGAAGTTTCTAGTGTAGACGTAGCCTTAGTGATATAGAGCTGGTAGAATATCTCTCTGCCAGTCCCCCCATAGCCTAAGGTGTAAGGAGGCATGTTTGGGAGGGAGGCACCTTGGCCAGAGGCACATGCTGGGCTCTGACTAATCTTGTTAGCAGAATTGTTCCCCAAGGTGTTGTTGCAGCTAAGCAGCTTTGAGGTTGCTTTAACTTGCACTGGAGGCCAACCAGGCCTCAGAGAAGGCTCTAGAATATGGGAGGGACAAAGTTCTCTTTTCTCAAGTCTCTCCCTTCATTCTTGTGCCAAACATAGCTTAGAAAGATCTGAGAAAATGGCCCCGTTATCCACCATCTCCTTGCTGAGGTGCGTGATGCTCTGTACCTCGGGGGAACACCCTACACCCCCATGTTCATCTTTATAAAATGATTGTGTGGTATCCAATGCAAAACCCAGCCCAGCCTCACTGGAACAAAGGGTGCTGGCCTAGGCAGCAAAAAAATAATCTGTTAGGGTATGTCTACACTATGGGATTATTCCGATTTTACATAAACCGGTTTTGTAAAACAGATTGTATAAAGTCGAGTGCACGCGGCCACACTAAGCACATTAATTCGGTGGTGTGTGTCCATGGTTGGAGGCTAGCGTCGATTTCTGGAGCGTTGCACTGTGGGTAGCTATCCCGTAGCTATCCCATAGTTCCCGCAGTCTCCCCTGCCCATTGGAATTCTGGGTTGAGATCCCAATGCATGATGGTGCAAAAATGGTGTTGCGGGTGATTCTGGGTAAATGTCGTCACTCATTCCTTCCTCCATGAAAGCAACGGCAGACAATCATTTCGCACCTTTTTTCCCTGGATTGCCCTGGCAGACACCAGGCCATGGCAACAACGGAGCCCGTTTTGCCTTTTCTCACTGTCACCGTATGTGTACTGGATGCCGCTAACAGAGGCGGTACTGCAGCGCTACACAGCAGTATTCACTTGTCTTTGCAAGATAGCAGAGATGGTTACCAGTCGTTCTGTACTGAAGTCAGCTGGGGGCGCAAAGAGAAAAATGGGAATGACTCCCCCGGGTCATTCCCTCCTTTATGTTGTATCTAAAAATAGAGTCAGTCCTGCCTAGAATATGGGGCAAGTGTGCTAGAGAACCAGTGTACCAGAGAGCACAGCCGCTCCATGTCAGATCTCGCAGAAATGATGAGCTACATGCTATTCTAGGGGGTGCCCCTGCAACAACCCCACTCATTGCTTCCTTGCTCCCCCAACCCTCCTGGGCTACCGTTGCAGTGTCCCCCCCATTTGTGTGATGAAGTAATAAAGAATGCCGGAATAAGAAACACTGACTTTTTAGTGAGATAAAATGAGGGGGAGGCAGCCTCCAGCTGCTATGATAGTCCAGGTAGGACATTAAACGATGGGGGGGGAGGGGAGCCCAGCATCCCGCTGCTATGATAGTCCAGGCAGTACAGAATCTTTTCTTTAGACATGAAAGTGGGGGGCTGATGGAGCTCAGCCCCCAGTTGCTATGATGAAGACAGTTACCAGCTGTTCTGTACTATCTACCGGGAATGACCAAGAGTCATTCCTATTTTTATCCAGGCACCCCCGGCCAACCTCACCTGAGGCCAGCCAGGAGCACTCATGGGATGATGACAAGGACGGCTACCAGTCTTTTTGTACAGTACCGTCTGCCACCGGGGAAGGGAGGGGAGAGGATACTGCCGTTCACTGCTGCTGCCCCGTGTTTACCAGCAGCATCCAGTAGACATAGGGTGACATATAAAAAAGTCAACAAACGATTTTTTTCCCTTTTCTTTCACGGGGGGGGAGGGGGTAAATTGACGAGGTATACCCTGAACCACTCCGGATAATGTGTTTGACCCTACAGGCATTGGGAGCTCAGCCAAGAATGCAAATGATTTTCGGAGACTGCGAGGACTGTGGGATAGCTGGAGTCCTCGGTACCCCCTCCCTCCTAGAGCATCCATTTGATTCTTTGGCTTTCCATTACGCTTGTCACACAGCATTGTGCTGTGGACTCTGTATCATAGCCTGGAGATTTTTTTCAAATGCTTTGGCATTTTGTCTTCTGTAACGGAGCTCTGATAGAACAGATTCGTCTCCCCATACAGCGATCAGATCCAGTATCTCCCATACAGTCCATGCTGGAGCTCTTTTTGGATTTGGGACTGCATCGCCACCCGTGCTGATCAGAACTCCACACTGGGCAAACAGGAAATGAAATTCAAAAGTTCGCGGGGCTTTTCCTGTCTACCTGGCCAGTGCATCCGAGTTCAGATTGCTTTCCAGAGCAGTCACAATGGTGCACTGTGGGATACCGCCCAGAGGCCAATACCGTCGATTTGCAGCCACACTAACCCTAATCCGATATGGTAATACCGATTTCAGCGCTACTCCTCTCGTCGGGGAGGAGTACAGAAACTGGTTTAAAGAGCCCTTTATATCGATATAAAGGGCCTCGTTGTGTGGACGGGTGCAGCGTTAAATCAGTTTAATGCTGCTAAAATCGGTTTAAATGCATAGTGTAGACCAGGCCTTAGACTTTCCAGGGAGTCACACCCTTCCTTTGGTCAGTTTGGAACTGCAATGAGGTAATGCTCACCTGACTCTGAAGGGGCGTGCAAAGCCAAGAGGGAAGAAAGGACATGATAAAAGGGAGAGACATTTGACTAACAGATCATCAAACAATAACCATCTTTTAATGGAACAATTCACTGTCAATTGAAACACAATATATTATTTTTAAAATATTAAAAATGGCTTCTAGTTGGGCTCATTCATTACAGAGATACTGAATTAATGCTTACACAGTTCAAATGCTCTGTGAGATAGTACAATACCCTGAACACGTATGTTTTATTTTCTATGCCTACCTTTTTCCTAGTATCTGTTTTATTTTTGTGCAACAATAAAACTACCTGAGATTCTCTTTCTTTTAATAATTCATCTTATACTAGCAAGATAGACTTCCACCACAATCCTTAATTACTCCAATAAACACAAAAGTATACAAGTGCCTCACTTTGGCAAGGAACCAGGTCTCCCACCACTGAAAATGCAGCCCCTGTGTTACAGGACTCAGAAATACAACTACTTGGAAGAAGAAGTGAGGAATATCTTATGCATCTAAAATTACATGAGGAATTTTAAACATCCAGAGTGTAATTACCATGATTTTAATATGACCAGGAAATCAGAGTAACAGTTTTACTCTTGCAAAAAGTACCATGGGATCTTTAATAGTCAGGTGTTCCTTTTTACATCTCATCCAAAACCAACCATCTACACTAGCACACATACACTGCTGACTCAACCAGAAGATTCCCATGGAATCACCGACACCACTTCCTGCAACTGCATTTCTCTAGCGGTCACTCATCCAAGTACTGACCAGGCCCAATTCCGATTAGTTTAGAGGATATGATGCAGTTAGATACACAGGATGAGATTACTGGCATCTGGAACAGCTGGTCTTGTTGAACATGAAAGGGTAGGGAACAAAAGTTTCCTTTGTTTTCTGCACTGTGGATTTACCTGACAAAATGATGTGGATGTGCAGTCAGTTGCCTCTGAGTACACAGCTGTGAGATTCACTCACAACAGCTGTCAGGGTTAATGGAAGGTTTACTGATGCTATTCTATCAGAAATACATGCGTTAACAGCAGACTGTGATTCTGCAGCTGCCTAGCTAGTATATCTGGAAGGAAAGACTGGGGACTAAATCCATAAAGAGATTTGAGAGCTTGTCTACACTGGCAATTAACGGTGCTGCAACTTTCTCGCTCGGGTGTGAATCCCCACAAAGCATCAGTGTAAACAGTGCCCCAGCACTGGGAGCTACGCCTCTTGCTGAGGTGTTTTTTTTAGAGCACTGGGACCACACAAGGCATGTTAAAACACTGCTGCAGCAGCGCTCTAGCATTGCCAGCGTAGACTAGACTTGAGTGTTGCAACATCTAACTTTTAGATGCAAAGTCACTTGGTAGAATTCACAGCCATGAGGTAGGCCCCAGGATCGTCCTTAGGATTTATGGTGCCCTAGGCGGGATTATTAAACTGGTGCCCCTGTGCCTGTCTTGATCTTAGCAACACAAACATAAGCTTACACTATTGGAAAACTTGCCACATGCATGTTATTTAAACCAGTTTAACTTAATTAAGCACATTGTAATGCTGATGGACTAACACTAAAGAGGTAGCACTATAGAAAAAATTCTGATTTGACAGAATGATGCAAATAATATACTTTTTTTAATTTGTCAACATTTTATTGGAAATTTATATGAAGAGGTATTGAAACAAGGATTTGTTTTTAATTAAAAGAAATCTTTATTACTGATCTTGCAGCCAAAAAAGCCAGAATGTCATCTATGACAAAGACAAAGTGATGTCTTGTTTGATTGCAAGAATAGCAAGACCAGTCAAGTGTTCCTGACTTCTTGTAGAGCAGAGATTTTTTTAATGAGCCTTAGTTTTGAGAAACTCCGTTCTCCTGATGCTACTGTTACAGGAATTGTCAGTAGAATACAAGTGGCAATATACACATTAGGATATATGTCAACAAGTTTGCTGGTATGAGTAAACTGTACAATGTCCATCGATTTTCCATGTGGCAACATTGATGACAGTGTACTCAATTCTTCATACAGTTCAAGTCCATTTAAATCAAAACGATCGCCGTGCTTCAGGAGGCTCTCTAGGTCAGAGGTCCTCAACGCAGTGCCCAAGGGTGCCATGGCGCCCACAGGGGCCTCTCAGTACACCTGCATACTGGCCGACGGACGAGCATCCACCAAAATGCCACCTAAATTCAGCAGCATTTCAGCAGTGATGCCTCTGGATGACACTGCTTATCGCCGATAAGCAGCGTCATCCAGAGGCGTTGCCGCTGAAATGCCTCCGAATTTCAGTGAATGCTCATTCACGGCCATGGTCCTTTGTCTGGTGACCACTAGACTAAAAAGGTTGGGGATCACTGCTCTAGGTTCTTGCATTTTGTCATTAGTTGCTCTTGTTTTCCTAGTTCATTGAATTTAGTCCTGCTTAGCCCACCTACCAGCTAAGTGAATGGAATCCCAGGCCAACAGCGGGTTGAGTGGCTCAGGCAGGGTATCAGCTGCCGGACTGCTCAGCCCGCTGCCAGCCTGGGGTTCCTGGGGGTCCCCAGGCCAGCAGTGGGTGCTGAGTGGGCTGGTGGCCGGGAACCCGGGTGGTAATGGGGCAGCAGCCAGAACCCCAGAGCAGCGGCGGGCTGAGTGGCTCAGCCCACCACCGCATACCATCAAAATCAGCTCGCGTGCCACCTTTGGCACATGTGCCATAGGTTGCCGACCCCTGCTCTATACACTAGTAAGGAGATGAGCATATTACAGTTGTTGGAGGGCTCTATTTAGCAGTAACAAGGCTATAGGAAAGTCAATCAACATTTTTTGTTTCTCTAATGAAAACTGGCCCACTCCCTTCCTAATATCAAACTTGTCACAAATAATTGTCAACAACTTAATTTTCTGTTTTTTGCTAAGATACTGATTTAAAAGAATATATTGAAATTGAATTCAGGATTGTTAGCAAGCATTTTTGGCAAACATTTGTTAAATGACAATCTAAATGGCAACACAGTACTGCTTTCATGCTTGGATCACCCCCCCAGCCTGCTGGCCCAACAGCTGCAGTACAGGAGGAGATAGGTGGAAAACTGCAGGACCCCAAAATCCACAGCAAACAGAGCTGTAAACAGGGGAGCTTCAGAGGGAGTTCTCTTGGAGGAGCAGGCTTTTGTATTTTTTGTATTGTATTGTGTAGTTTGTATGTGTGGAGGCTGCTAGGGGCAGTGTGCTGGGAGAGAAGCTGAGCCCTGTTTAGGGGGCGGGGCTTACCTGCTTAGGGGTCCTATAAAAATAGCCAGCCAGTCAGGCAGCGGCATAGACAGCTGCAGCAGCACAGCAGCCAGCAAACAGAGGAGTTTCAGAGGGAGTTTACAGGGGGAGGTTGTGGGGGACACTAAGAGGCCTAGGCAGAGGAACTGACAGGCTAGTTAAGGGACTGGGTGGTGGTCCGCCAGTGTTCTGGTGCCTGTTGGGGGTTTGTGTTGTGTTGTGTTTCTTGGACTACCAGGTTTTAGGTGGGAAGGCTATGACTGATAAAGAGGTAGCAGTGAAAGACACAATGAGGATGACTGGATGTGGAAGCTGTGGCATGTACATGATCATGGAGGGGGTACCTGAAAAGAGTTTTGTCTGCATGAAGTGCCGCCTGATAGAGCTGATGGAAGAAAAGATCCGAGGACTGGAGATGCAGGTGGAAACTCTGGTTGAGTTTAGAAGGGGGTTCGAGCAGATGATGGAGCAAAGACATGAGGAGGCTGAAGGGATAAGCTCAGACTTGCAGATGGAAGCAGGACCAAAGAATTCTGAGGAGAGACTGCTGGGTTAGGAAAGTGGATGGTGGAAGCATGTGACTAAGAGAACCAGACAGAGGAAAAGATGGGCCAGTGAAGGAGGAATAGAACTCAGGAACAGGTTTGCAGAGTTGGAAAATGAAGAAGGGGCACAGCAGTTGGTCGCTGAAGGAGAGAGGGCAAGGAAAAAGAGAAGAGCTGTTAGTCCTACAGGAAGAGGGGAGGAGTCAATGGAGGCAACACCAAATATAAGCCCCAGGAGGATTGCAAGGGTGAACAGGAATCGAGAGGACTTGCAGCCAGTGGGTGCAGGGGATAGACCGGAGAATCACACTGTTACCAGGAAAAGGCAGGTCTACGTGATTGGGGACTCCTTACTGAGAAGAATAGGCCTGTAACTAGAGCTGATCCAGAGAACAGAAGGGTGTGCTGTCTGCCATGTGCTAAGATACAGGATGTGGACCTGAGGCTGAAAAGGATCCTAACGGGAGCGGGAAAGAATCGGTTGATTGTTCTTCATGTGGGAACGAATGATACGGCTAGATTCTCGCTGGAACGTATCAAGGGAGACTATGCCAGACTGGGGAAGACACTTAAGGAAATTGAGGCTCAGGTGATCTTCAGTGGGATTCTGCCAGTTCCTAGAGAAGGGCAACAAAGGTGTGACAAGATTATGGCGATCAACAGATGGCTCAGGCAGTGGTGCTATAAGGAGGGCTTTGGGATGTAAAGCCACTGGGAAGCATTTATGGACAGAAGACTGTTCTCTCGGGATGGACTTCACCTGAGTAAGGAGAGAAATAGACTTCTAGGATGGAGGCTTGCCCAACTGATTAAGAGAGCTTTAAACAAGGAATTTGGGGGAGATGGTTGGGAGATGTCCAGGTGATCTCCACGTTGCAATTTAACCTTGAGAGTGAAGAAAACAAAGTAAGAGGGGATACAGCCGTGGACAGAAGAATTGACATAAGGAGGAAGGGTAGTGTAGATACCAGTCTAGCAGGTGATGCTGGTGGTAGAATGTCTGTGCCTAACAGGGTAAAGAATGTCAGTGAAGCCAAATGGCAAAAATTAAGATGTCTGTACACTAATGCGAGGAGCCTAGGTAACAAAATGGAGGAACTAGAGCTACTGGTGCAGGAAGTGAAACCGGATATTATAGGGATAACAGAAACATGGTGGAATAGTAGTCATGACTGGAGTACAGGTATTGAAGGCTATGTACTGTTTAGGAAAGACAGAAATAAAGGCAAAGGTGGTGGAGTAGCATTGTATATCAATGATGAGGTTAACTGTAAAGAAATAAGAAGTGATGGAATGGATAAGACAGAGTCTGTCTGGGCAAAAATCACACTGGGAAAGAAAGCTACTAGAGCCTCCCCTGAGATAGTGCTTGGGGTGTGCTACAGACTGCTGGGATCTGATTTGGATATGGATAGAGACCTCTTTAATGTTTTTAATGAAGTAAACACTAATGGGAATTGTGTGATCATGGGAGATTTTAACTTCCCAGATATAGACTGGAGGACAAGTGCTAGTAAGAATAACAGGGCTCAGATTTTTCTGGATGTGATAGCTGATGGATTCCTTCACCAAGTAGTTGAAGAACCAACAAGAGGGGATGCCATTTTAGATTTGGTTTTGGAGTTGTGAGGACCTCATAGAAGAAATGGTTGTAGGGGACAACCTTGGTTCGAGTGATCATGAGCTAATTCAGTTCAAACTAGATGGAAGGATAAACAAAAATAGATCAGGGACTAGGGTTTTTGACTTCTCAAGGGCTAACTTTAAATAATTAAGGAAATTAGTTAGGGAAGTGGATTGGACTGAAGAACTTGTGGATCTAAATGCGGAGGAGTCCTGGAATTACTTTAAGTCGAAGCTGCAGAAACTATCAGAAACCTGCATCCCAAGAAAGGGGAAAAAAAACATAGGCAGGAGTTGTAGACCAAGCTGGATGAGCAAGCATCTCAGAGAGGTGATTAAGAAAAAGCAGAAAGCCCACACGGAGTGGAAGAAGGGTGGGATTAGCAAGGAAAGCTACCTTTGTGAGGTCAGAACATGTAGGGATAAAGTGAGAAAGGCTAAAAGCCATGTAGAGTTGGACCTTGCAAAGGGAATTAAAACCAATAGTAAAAGGTTCTATAGCCATATAAATAAGAAGAAAACAAAGAAAGAAGAAGTGGGACCGCTAAACACTGAGGATGGAATGGAGGTTAAGGATAACCTAGGCATGGCCCAATATCTAAATAAATACTTTGCCTCAGTCTTTAATAAGGCTAATGAGGAGCTTAGGGATAATGGAAGGATGATAAATGGGAATGAGGATATGGAGGTGGATATTACCACATCTGAGGTAGAAGCCAAACTTGAGCATCTTAATGGGACAAAATCGGAGGGCCCAGATTATCCTCATCCAAGAATATTAAAGGAACTGGCACATGAAATTGCAAGTCTATTAGCAAGAATTTTTAATGAATCGGTAAACTCAGGGGTTGTACCGTACGACTGGAGAATTGCTAACATAGTTCCTATCTTTAAGAAAGGGAAAAAAAGTGATCTAAGTAACTATAGGCCAGTTAGTTTGACATCTGTAGTATGTAAGGTGTTGGAAAAAATTTTGAAGGAGAAAGTAGTTAAGGACATTGAGGTCAATGGCAATTGGGACAAATTACAACATGGTTTTACAAAAGGTAGATCGTGCCAAACCAACCTGATCTCCTTCTTTGAGACGGTGACAGATTATTTAGACAAAGGAAATGCAGTAGATCTAATTTACCTCGATTTCAGTGAGGCATTTGACACGGTTCCACATGGGGAATTATTAGTTAAATTGGAAAAGATGGGGATCAATATGAAAATTGAAAGGTGGATAAGGAACTGGTTAAAGGGGAGACTACAATGGGTAGTACTGAAGGGTGAACTGTCAGGCTGGAAGGAGGTTACTAGTGGAGTTCCTCAAGGATCAGTTTTGGGACCAATCTTATTTAACCTTTTTATTACTGACCTTGGCACAAAAAGCGGGAATGTGCTAATAAAGTTTGTGGATGACACAAAGCTGGGAGGTATTGCTAACACAGAGAAGGACCGGGATATCATACAGAAAGATCTGGATGACCTTGTAAACTGAAGTAATAGTAATAGGATGAAATTTAATAGTGAAAAGTGCAAGGTCATGCATTTAGGGATTAATAATAAGAATTTTAGTTATAAATTGGAAGCAACAGAGGAGGAGAAGGACCTTGGAGTATTGGTTGATCACAGGATGACTATGAGCCGCCAATGTGATATGGCCATTAAAAAAGCTAATGCAGTTTTAGGATGCATCAGGCGAGGTATTTCCAGCAAAGATAAGGAGGTGTTAGTACTGTTCTGTAAGGCACTGGTGAGACCTCCTGTGGAATACGGTGTGCAGTTCTGGTCTCCCATGTTTCAGAAGGATGAATTCAAACTGGAACAGGTTCAGAGACGGGCTACTAGGATGATCCGAGGAGTGGAAATCCTGTCACATGAAAGGAGACTCAAAGAGCTTGGCTTGTTTAGCCTAACCAAAAGAAGATTGAGGGGGGATATGCTTGCTCTTTATAAATATATCAGAGGGGTTAATATCAGGGAGGGAGAGGAATTATTTAAACTTAGTACCAATGTAGACACAAGAACAAATGGGTATAAACTGGACACTAGGAAGTTTAGACTTGAAATTAGACGAAGGTTTCTAACCATTAGAGGAGTGAAGTTCTGAAACAGCTTTCCAAGGGGAGTAGTGGGGGCAAAAGACATATCTGGCTTTAAGATTAAGCTTGATTAGTTTATGGAAGGGATGGTATGATGGGATAGCTTAATTTTGGCAATTGATCTTTGATTATCAGCAGATAAGTATGCCCAGTGGTCTGTGATGGGATGTTAGATGGGATGGGATCTGAGTTACTGCAGATAATTCTTTCCTGAGTGCTGGCTGGTGAGTCTTGCCCACATGCTCAGGGTTTAGCTGATCGCCATATTTGGGGTCAGGAAGGAATTTTCCTCCGGGGCAGATTGGCAGAGGCCTTGGAGGTTTTTCGCCTTCCTCTGCAGCGTGGGGCATGGGTCACTTGCTGGTGGATTCTCTGCAGCTTGAGGTCTTCAGACCACAATTTGAAGACTTCAATAACTCAGACATAGGTTCGGGGTTTGTTACAGAAGTGGATGGGTAGGGTTCTGTGGCCTGCTTTGTGCAGGAGGTCAGACTAGATCATCGTATTGGTCCCTTCTGACCCTAAAGTCTATGAGGCTATGAGGTGGAAAACTGCGGGACCTCAAAATCCACCTCTTGGGGTGCAGAGTGGCAACCGCAGCAGCAAACCCTCAGGTCTGATCACATGGCAATAGGCACCACCGCCAGCCCAGTAGACCATGGTGAGGTTAACACAGCATCTGATCTCAGGGACGGGGCACCCATGGAGTCACAGCAGCTCATCCTGCCCTGTGCAGCTCCCCCTGGATGAGCTGGATTGCTGCCAGCCCAGGGGAGAGACGCACTCCCCAGCTAGGGTGACCGGATCCAGATGTCTTGATTTTATAGGGCCAGTACCGATATTTGGGGCTTTGTCTTATATAGGTACCAATTACTCCCACCTAGGGTGACCAGACAGCAAATGTGAAAATTTGGGATGGGGGTGGGGAGGGGAATAGGAGCCTATATAAGAAAAAGACCCAAAAATCGAGACTGTCCCTATAAAATCAGGACATCTGGTCACCCTACAGGTGAGTTCCTTACCCCACCCTTTCCCAGAGACCCCAGCAGCCAATCCCCTCCCTCAGACTGTGCTGCATTTGGCTGTCTCTAGGACCCAGCAGCCCTGCTCTTACATGCTATACTGCTTCCCGTCTGTCCGGGCTCCCAGCAGAGTGGTGCCCCCAGACCTAGTGGTGCCCTAGGCAACTGCCTGTTCTGCCTACGGCTAAGGATGGCCCTGGTAGGCCCTCATGGTCCCTATACAATGCTTGGAGAGTTAGGTGCCTGAGCATGGGATCCACAAAGCCCACACACTGAGTGGGAAGCCACCTAAGTTGGCTAACAGGAAATGCCAAGAAGTGGGTGTGGCCTATGCTCCATCCCTCTCAGTCATTTAGAGGTCTACGTCTGAGCTGTGCTTGAGATTCACAGCTGTGAATCCTCTCCTGAAGTTAGGTGCCTAAGTTGTTTCTTACAAGGTGCTGGGAGACATCTAAAATGACTGGGGTGGGAGGAGGGGCAGAATCTCATAACTTTTAGCCCAGTGGAGCAGGGTCAACAGAGGCTATGCTTCCTGGCAGTGTTTTTCCCACCACAAGCCTGCTCTGCTCCCCTGCTGCAAAGCACAGGACCTGCTGGTGCCACTCCATGCCTGCCCAAAACTTGCAGTTGGGGGGAAGTGCCATTCCCTGCCCCCCTTCCAAATTACACCCATGTTAAAAAGTGGGGAGTATGTTCCCCTGGCACCATTGCCCCCCACATCAGACCATTCCATAGTCCAGGGGTTAAGGCACACACACGGTGAGAAGGGAAACCCCACTTCAGATCCCTTCTCCACATCAAACAGAGGAGAGAATTGAACAGGGGGGTCTCCCACATCCTGGGTAAGTGCCCTGAACCCTGCACTGAAGAGTAGCAGGGAGATGTTTTCCTTTTCCCCATCCCTGGCTATATTGTATGGGGTTCGGCATGTGTCGCTACCACTCTTGCAAGAACCCAGCTTAGGTGCCTGGCTGCAGGAGAAGGTTACTGGTCATGGATCACAAATGGAGACAGGGGTCTAACTCTATGTGTTGAGAGAGGGTTAGGACATACCCCTCTCCTCAACATGGGCTATTTAGGTGGCCTGCAGTCCCAACTACAATGCTGGCTTTTGTGGATCCCCTTCTGAAGCACTTAAGTCAGGGTTTGTGGGATTCCACTGGGTGGAGCTAGGTGCTTAAAAGTTAAGCACTGTAACATCTAAATCTCTTTGTGGATTTGAGCTGCTGTCACTAAAGGACTGCACAATTCTATTTCCAGTAAAAGTGTGGCTAAGATTTTCAAAACCAGAGGCTGAAAGTTAGGTTCCTAAATAAATATTAATGCCCTCAATTGCAAGGGAATTACTCCCATTATGTATACAGTTAAGAACATACATAAATCTTTGCAAGGTCAGGGCCCTCTGCACCTTGATATTGGCCTAATTTTCAAACATGCTGAGCACCCAGCAGCTCCCATGTCTTTTAATGTGAAATCCTGGGTGCTCACCATGTTTGAAAATCAGGCCAGTACCTAGATGCCTAAATATGGATTTAGGAGCCTAACTTTAGGTATTAATTTTTTAAATCTTGGCCCACATATTCATCTGAAAATGAGAACTCTGGAGATTTTTTACCACAGTAATACCTGACTTTTTGATAACTATTATGAGAAAACTAATGGATTTTGGATTTTTAGTTAAGATTGTGAAAAGGAATTGTTTAAAAACTCTGACTCCAGTTTTTTAATATTTTATGTACTTAGCTGTCCCTACCTACATTAATGAGTATTTTTACTTTATTGGCACTGAGGCCTTGTCTACATAGTTTGTGTTCTGACTGAGTTAAATCAGTTTAGAAACAGTTTATTTAATCTGGTGCAACTTTGTGCGGACATTCCTACATTGGTCTTAAATTGGTTTAGCTTAAGTCGATTACAAACTCTTCTGTGCTGTTACAATTGTAGCTGGCAGCCAAGATAATATTTCTTCTTCCTTTTCCTAATACTGTACACTGTTAATTCAGCTGACTAATATGTCTAATGCATATTGTCTCAGTTACACTGCTGTAACCCACTGAAGAAATATGAGGGTTCATTGCTGTAAACAAAAGGAAACTATGGCTTGATACTGAAATATCATCATCCGCACTTACATTTTCTGTCTGGTGACATTTCTTCATCCAATTTTGTGTACATGAGGTTTTTTTGATAGGAGATCAGGGGAAAATTCAATGAGTGAGTCTCTCTTTCTCTTAGCTGATTTGACCTGCTTCATGTGCCTGATTTCTTCCTCAGTCAATGGGGTCAATCCGTTATGATTAGTTTTTCAATTCACCTGTTTTTCATAGTTTTCCTTGTCCCTTTTGCTAATGATCAAGGGTATTTGTGTTTAAACACTGCGTTTTTTCCTCGCCACTCATCTTCTCCATTCCTTTGATCTGGCAAGGAATTTACATTGTTTAATTTGTAACATTGCCATCTTTCCCATGGCAATCCACTAAAATGTCATTAAGACAAGATTGATTATGATTGCATTGCAAAGATCAAGCAGTCAGTGTGAAGGATGTAAGTCAAACACAAAGCTTATGACATAAATTTCCTGTCTAACTATGTTGATTCTTGTATCAGTGTTCTCAGTGTTCAAGATTGCCCCAGTGTGAAAATCTCTTTTAAGAGTTTGTGATATTTTTTCATGCAGCTTCATTAAGTTGTGATTTTTAGGGTCCTTGGCCAGTTTTGTTTACTTTTGCCTATGCATGTGTTGCAATGCACACTGCTTTTTTTTTTTAATCCACCAATGCTGGTGCAATCCTAGTGGTTCGCTACAGTGGCATTCTTCAGAGCAATCATTCATCTATTGTGTTTGATCCAACTGGAATGAAAAGGCCCAGAGGCTCAAACCCCAGTTGCTGGGTGGTAATGAATTATTTGAAACATGTCATTTTTCCTTATACTTTCTGAACACTCAAGTTTCCACTCCTCCTTTCTGTCATAGAGGCTCAAGTTATTTTTTGACATACATTGATTTGATGGTCAGGGGCTGTTTTTTATATGAGCAATTAGCATAAGGTGGTATTGCTCTGAAACAGTTGTTTTTGTACCTGGGAGCTAGGAATTTAGGCCCCAAGTTGCTGGCTGAACTTGGGCCATCATGTCTTAGGATAAGTATTTACTGTCTCACGTGCAGTAGTTATTATTGATGTCTAACAAACATGCATTGTTAAATACCAGAGGGATAGGTAGAACATCAGTGAGCCACTATGTAACATTGACTCTACTTGCTTGCATCATTCTTGCCCTGCCTGGGATGTTGGTGTTTTCTTTTAATAGAACAGCAATGGCAGTTGAAATAAACAGGAATCAGGGTAAAGGTACATGTATGTCTGCAGCGTTTACCCACTATACGTTGTGTTTTTCATGCTTGGCTAATTCTTGCTTCATGCAAAATCAATGAAAGGTCTAGCAATGACCTCAGTGGGTGAGATAAGGGTTATATAGTCAGGACAGGCATTTTTCACATTGCACATTGACCAACCAGCTGATGGACTATATCACACAATCCACTGTGCCATCAGTAACACTGCTTGCAAAAGTTCAGTGGCGTTTAAAGTTATGTGGACAGTAACTCTTAGGAAAGGGTAAATGCTATAGAGTATTATAAAGGTATTTCCACCTCCTGTTCATATAACAACTTGCATTGTGGAAGGGTGGGGAAGGATATACTTAATTTTTTCCAGAGCTCATAAGCAAAAGGGACTCAAAATAAGTATTGATGAAAGCAAGGAACCATCAATTCATTTCCCTTCCCAAGGATCTTCAGAAAATTTGGAATATGGCTTCTGTATCCCCTGCTAGGCAACATAATCAAAGGAAGGGCTATCTAAGAACAGGTATAGGTGAGTTCCTAGACTCCTCAGCTGGGCTATTAATGTTATCAATATATTGCTGACAACCCTGCGGGCAGAGGACAGACCTAAGAGAGTTCTGCAAAAGTTGAAATCCTTGGAGCACAGACCATCCTTTTTAAACGGAAATCACTGCAAATAAATAGCTGGAACTGGAATAAGGAGAAATGTTAGCAGCATGGGACCAGACTGGTCTCTGTAGACCTCCCTGAACAGCCAGAGGGTTAGACACAACTGGAAGGCTTTGACCTACAAAAGCTGGGCACACAGGGCAACAAGGAGCCTTCACTCATTTACATGGTAAACGGAGGGAGGATTCCTACAAAACTTTGCCCGTGGCTACTTTTCTAAATAATCGCTTATGGGAGACCTATGAAAAGGTTTTAAAAAATCCGGCTATGTACATCTACCTGTTTCATTCAATATACTCCTTTACTAAGAGTTTAAAATAACTACCTGCTCAGAAGGCAGTTTTCCCTTTACTGAAGCCATGCTGATTTAACTCTGTCACACTGCTGTTTAAATACTGCAGTATTTGGTTGCATGTGAACTGGATCTTTCTGTCTATTTACAGTGGTCGAGAGCAAAATAGTCATCAGCCTGAATCTACAAGAATTACCCAAACCAGGCAGTAGAGCTGGGATAGTACCACTATCTATTAAAATTGTCCAGCAGTCACATTTAAAATCCAGTTTACAGTTGCTTATAACTTGGCCAAACTACAACTGTTAGGGTTGAAATTTTCTGTAAGAGCAGTGGCTGTCTCTAGACTGAATTGTTTTGCAAAGTTTCAGCCAAAATGTTTAATCTGATTCTAAGAACAATGTTAAACAATTCTGCCAATTTTTTCTTTAAGTGCCCCCATGCTTTGGAGCAGAAAATTGAAATTGGGAAGGGGATGGTCTTTGTGTCTCATTTCCTACGTATTTTAAAAAAGGAAACAAAAAATGGAAATCTGCACAAATTTGACTGGGTTACCAGCATTTGAAAAATATCAGATTGCATATACTCAAAAGAAACTCATTAGTGTTTAACAGCTAAAATCTCCATAGATTCAGTTCTCACTGAGCATTCTCGAGCCCCTCACAGCTTCTATATGTGCCACATCTATAAATCCTGTCCCTACAGAGCAAATGACCCTGCTCGAGCCTAGAGTTATTGGGGCTCAGAAGGACTTTCCCTGTAACTGCTGCTGTCACCTGCTCTGGACCACGATGAGGCTGGGTTCTGGAACTGAGAGCAGGGAGCCTGTCTCTCCTGTGCTCTCAGTGATCCCAGTGTGTTGGCACCCAGGCAGCATGGAGGGGGAAACCGCCTGTTTTGAATGTAGAGGGGACAAAAATTGGACCAGGGGAGAGGGGAAATAGATCAGGAAAAGGTGTCTGGTCAGACTGGGATTTGGAGGGGTGAGGTGGCAGGAGAGAAAGAAACTGAGTTGCTGGGAGGACTAGCAGCCAGTAGGAGAAGAGACTGGGATTTTCTGGGGAAGATGGGAAATGGAGGATATGGGGAGCAAGTTGGCAAGTGGGAAGGACATGGAGCTAGAGGAGCAGGTAGACTGGTACTGGCTGGCCAAGGAGACTGGGACTGAGAACCAGTGAATCGGTGCAGGAAGGGAAGACAGATTTGACAACGAGCTGTGGAGAGAACTGGAATGAAAAGCCTCAGGAGTGGAGCCTGGGACTGGATGTGAATGGGTGAGGAAGAGCCAGGACCGGGATCAGCACAGGTTGGAAGAAATGGGGCAGAAGGGGTCAAGCTTAGGGAGTGCAGAGGAACAGGCAGAAGGGCCTATGACCTCTAGAGAACACTTCCCGCCAGAGCCTGAATGGAACTCAAGATTCCTGAGTCACTATTCCTCTGCACACCTGTCATAAACAGATAGCTAAGGGTTAATGTCTCTTTCACCTGAAACACCTGACCAGAGAACCAATCAGGAAACCGGATTTTTTCAACTTTGGGTGGAGGGAAGTTTGTGTAAGAGGTCTTTTGTCTGTCTGCCTGTTTCCTCTGAGCTTTGGAGAAGTAGTTCTGTTTTCTAGTCTTCTGTTTCTAAGTGTAAGGACAAAGAGATCAGATAGTAAGTTCTATGGTTTCTTTTCTTTGGTATTTGCATGAATATCAGTGCTGGAGTGCTTTGATTTGTATTCTTTTTTGAATAAGGCTGTTTATTCAATATTCTTTTAAGCAATTGACCCTGTGTTGTATCATCTAATACAGAGAGCGCATTTGTTTGTATTTTTCTTTCTTTTTTATATAAAGCTTTCTTTTAAGACCTGTTGGAGTTTTTCTTTACTTCAGGGAAATTGAGTCTGTACTCACCAGGGAATTGGTGGGAGGAAGAAATCAGGGGAGTTCTGTGTGTTGGATTGCTAGCCTGATTTTGCATTCCCTCTGGGGGAATAGGAAAGTACTTTTGTTCCAGGATTGGGAACGGAGAGGGGGAATCACTCTGCGTAGTTTCACAGAGCTTGTGTCTGTGTATCTCTCCAGGAGCACCTGGAGGGGGGAAGGGAAACAGGATTATTTCCCTTTGTTGTGAGACTCAAGGGATTTGGGTCTTGGGGTCCCCAGGGAAGGTTTTTCAGGGGGACCAGAGTGCCCCAAAACACTCTAATTTTTTGGGTGGTGGCAGCAGTACCAGGTCCAAGCTGGTAACTAAGCTTGGAGGTTTTCATGCTAACCCCCATATTTTGGACGCTAAGGTCCAAAATCTGGGAATAAGGTTATGTCAACACCTTCTGGCAAAGTGTGTCTCATCCCCTTCTAATGCTCGTCCACACAGATCTCCACCTACTATGGCTCTCCATTACTCTATTAGCTCAAGTGGCAGAGGTCTGTGCAGTTGATCTACCTGTTCCAACCCCACTGATGATCCTTCTGAGTTTCAATATGATGCCACATGATAGAATTGCCATTTTTTGTTTCCTTTTTTAAAATACGTAGGAAATGAGACACAAAACTGTGTTAAAGAACAGTAAGGTTGCAAAGTCAAATGCTCAAAAGCTAGAAAATGCCTGAATGCCAAACTTAAGGGTGCCTGTGCTACCTTAATTTGGCCTTATTGACAGAGATATTATGATAGTATTTACATGGTCATATACTAATTTTTCCACAGATACCCACACCATTTAGTGCACAGAATGGACCCACTCTGGAGGATGAGTCATGGATGTGTAATGGAAGAGCCAGTTGTCTGTAGGACCCTGCTTCATTTGTTGCAGAAGTTGCAAGGTATGTAGCAAATGAGGCAGGAGACTGTAGGAAGAGGAAGGATGATCTCATGGTTAAGCCAGCTGAATACTGCCCTGTAAACTTGGATTCTATCACTGACTCTGGCCACAGACTTCCTGTGTGATGCTGGGCAAGTCACTTAAACCAGCATTTTCACAGGTGGGCATTAATTGTATGTTCTTCATTTTCTGGATGTCCAACTTGGGACCCAGGGGTCTCATTTGCAGAAGTGCTGAGCTTCAGCTAAGTCAATGGGAGCTGTGCTCTTATATAATATTAAGTACTCTAAAAAAATCAAGTCCTAGTCAACTCAAATTGGGCACCCAAATAGTGAATACTTTTTACCTTAATCTCTCTGTGCTTCAACTCCCCATCTGTAAAATAGGGCAAATACTACCCTTTCACCCTCACAGGGGTATTGTGGCGGTAAATTAATTCATATTGGCAAAGCATTCAGTGATGAGCACTACAGAAAATCCGAGGAAATTAATAATTCTGTATTCAACAGAGATTTGAATAGTGTACAGCAGTGGTGGTCAACCTGTGGCCTGCGGGCCGTCAGTGTAATCTGCTGGCGGGCGAGATACGGGAGACAGTGTTTACGTTGACTGTCCGCAGACACAGCCACCCACAGTTCCCAGTAGCCGCAGTTCACCGTCCCCAGCCAATGGGAGCTGCAGGAAGTGGCGGCCAGCATGTCCCTGTGGCTCACACTGCTTCCCACAGCTCCCATTGGCCAGGAACGGAAAACCACGGTCACTGGAAGCTGCGGGAAGCCATGCTGTGGACTATCAATGTAAACACTGTCTCACGGCCTGCCAGAGGATTACCCTAACGGGCCATGTGCGGCCCACAGTTTGCCCACCACTGGTGTACAGTAAGTAAGGCCTGGTGCTACACATTGAACTATGATGATAAAATAATACTGAATAGCTGCTCATTAATGGAGCACCATCTACCTGTGCACTGAATGATGCAGAAGTTCTGTGAAAAATCATGTAGATAAAGACAATCAATGCATAAGCCCAAAGGAGCTGAATGAAGGTTGCACAAGCAACCTTACTTCTGGCATTTCCTAACTTCTGAGTGCTTGACTTTGCAACCATAATGTTCCTTTAACATAGTTTTGCGTGTATCATATATACATTCCCTCCGTTGAAGTGTTTGTTTGGCAGGGGTAGCTGTAAGATGTTATTCTGTTTTATGTCACTGTACATGCATGGGCACTATTTGTTCTTCTTATTTCCTTATTCTGAAATAAAAATAAGACTGAAAAACATACATTTTGCTCTTTGTGAATGGCAAAACCTGTAACAGCTGACAATCTGGTAAATGTCAGCACTGGAAGGTTATAAAAGAAACTCTGAATTTTATATCCATCACATTCCTTATTTTAACTTTTTGTTAAGCTTCTTTTGAAAAGAGACTTACTATGTTTAACTTCTGAAGTCTTGTTTGATCTCTAGAGTATGAAAAAAAATTCCCTCTCTCTCAGTCTCTCAAAACAGGACTCGTGAGATTCCTGCCAATAGAGGCACGATAAGTAAGGAAGCAGCTGAGCTACAATGCAAAGAATCGCTTAGTCAAGAAACAGCCCAGGAATGTTAACAAAAAGTTAAGCCATTTGTGATAAAAAAATAAAATTGTTACATTAAACCTTTTTAAAGTCAAGGTGATTGGAAAGGCTAACAGTCAGTCTATAGGTCTTTGCTATAATTATAAAGTTAAGAGGAAATGTGGATCCTCCTTCCTCTCACTACAATAACTTAATATCACATCGCTTTACAATATGCTACACAAAGAACAAGATTTCTGTCTTAAGGAGACTAGAGTGTGTAAAGGCAATATAGGGGACAGTTCAGAGATAAAGGCATGTATGGTGTTTGAGAATCAGAGGAGTTTTCAAAAGTTTAGTGAAAGAGAGGCGACTGCTTGGTATGCTTTAAGTGAGACATTGTTCAAAGCTTAAGGGGTGGGCTGAGTTATACTGTATCTAGGTTCTTATTCTGTGGCACTTAAAAACACAATCTGACCTAGACCTCAGGAGTAGATAAAAGAAACAGTAAGGAAAGTAGCTTGTGAAGACTGAACAGAGAAAGGTGGCAGAGATGTAAATGATGGCAGAGTTGTGAAGTGCGTTGGAAGTAAGGAACAGAAATCTGAATGGTGTATAGAAGATGGGAAGATTCAGGCATGGGAATTATTACAGAACAATCCAAAACTCTGCATCCAAAGATCCCTAAACTTATTGACAGTTTAGATCTGAACACCATTAATGTATGGAACCAGACACCCACATTGGATACCCTCCTCCAAACTTCTAAATTCACGAGACTTGAATTTAGAAGTTTGGATCTGGAACTGAACTTTGAGTCTCAGGCATGCATTTGGGTAACATTATGCAAACCCCTGGTGTGGAACTGCGGTCATGTAAATTGAAGTGCTCTCTCTGGGTTGCAGTTCAGGGGGCTGTACATGAATATAAAGGAGATTTCTCATAGCGAGCTGGCTACTTAATCCCCCCCACTTTTTTTTTTTTTTTAAGAAAATCTATTATCACTTTGTCCAATAGGTGGCACTAATAAGTCACGCTATAAGACATTTTTTCAAGGTACGAATTTGGGAAGAGAAATAGCTGATTTTAGTATAAAACTGCTCTTTCATTCATAGATTTACATGATAAAATTATACTTCACAAAACCTGCTATGTGTCTTCCTATATGATAGAAAAGCTGTTCCTATGTTTCATCAGGCCTTGCATTTGGTAAATAAAATGGGTTAAATTCAGCTCTGGTGTCAGTGGGTGCACACCCTTGATTTAATAGTGCTGCATAAATTTACATCAAGCTGAATTTGGGCCACAGCTCAGGTTGTGGGGCTCTTAAAATATTTCCATAGTACTTGCTCCAATAGTTCCCTGCTGCTACTCTCAACAACGCAAGTGGAATTCTCAAGCCAGTCTATTGAATTATGGCTAGTAACATTTCTGAATGAAAGATATTTTTAAGAAAAAAAAGGTACATAATTTCTCATTAGTATTGCTAAAGTAACAATCAGACTCTATGACAGTCCTAAAGGATTGTGATATCCTTGGTGTTTTCTATACCAGTATATACAATTGTATTGAGTTGAAAACACATGTAAAAGTTGATCTGAATGAATGGGAACACTATAAACCAGATCATATCAAATTGCAGAGTTTGTTCTCCTCTTTTGATAAAAAGATTATTGCAATATAATCAACCATTGCTATTTTGTTTTTTTAACATACATCTTCGTATATCACTGTTTTCGAAAAAGTGTTATTTGCTTCTGGTAAGACATTACATTTGTTCCTTTTATATAAGTGACCTGGGTAGGTGGCCATATAATTGCATTAAATTGACAAAGCAGATGGCCAAAGAATGGACATAGCAAAGGGCCAAATTCTGCTTTGTTACACCAACTCTAGGCTTCTCAGAGTACCCCTGCTGAAGCCAATTGAACTATTCTAGATTTATCTTCAGTGTGACTAAGAGCAAAATTTGGCCTATAGGCTAAAATTGTGATAATTCAGTTTAAACAGAACTTCCTTCCCTATCCTTGAATGTCTGTAATTAATAAAGTAGCAACAGCAAATCTAAAAGTCTTACCCATTAACAGAAACAGAAGAGACTGCTGCCAGCTGACTATGGGAGTGGGGAAAGAGAATTCTGTCATTTGGCAGAGCAAAACAGTTTTCAGTGCTGGAACTGAGACACTTTAAATTGAGTATTCAGCAACCTGCAGAGACCAGGGACTACGAAGTCAGGCCACACTGGGTTCAAAATAGCCAGCCTCAGAAATGTCATCCATCCAACTACTGCTGGATTATATTTCATTATTAACCCACATTGGGGAGTTAGTTACTTCCTCAGACCAGGAAGCACCTGGGTTATGTTCCAGAAGAATGAATCTTTAAATCACAAGTCAGAAACACTGACATTCAGCTTCCTTTCTCAGGGCCTGATTTGGTGAGGTGCTGAGTGTGTTCTCAACTTCCACTGAGAGCAGTGGGGGTATGCACCATCTTCAGGGCCTGATTCTGCAAAGAGTAAATGTAGATTGACAGTGCTAAGAGCAGCATGGATAACACACAGCCAAGTATCAAAACTAGACAACAGGCCTAATTCTTTCGTCACTCAGGTCATTGGGAGTAGGAGTAGGCCCAGTGTGTTGAAAATAAAGACCCATTGCTACAGTCTAGAGGGAATAACTTACTCAGGGGAAATACAGAGGTTACTCACCCTGTGCAGTAACTGAGGTTCTTTGAGATGCATGTCCCTATGGGTGCTCCACTGTAGTTGTGGCAGCACCCTTGTGCCTGGGAACAGAGATCTTAATCAGTAGCGCACATCAGACTGCACATGCACACCTCCCTGTCTCATGCTATATATATATAAAACGCTGTGCAGTCCGACCGCTCCACAGTTCCTTCTCTGCCACAGATTTTATCTTTCAGCTCCAAAGCATAGTGGGGGACAGTGGGTAGTGGAGCTCCCACAGGGACACACATCACAAAGAAACTCAGTTACTACACAGGGTGAGTAACCTTTTCTTCTTCAAGTGATGTCCCTGTGGATGCTCCACTGTAATTGACTATAGAGCAGTGTCCCAAATTGGAAGGATGGGGCTTTGGAGTGGAATTTACTGTGGATGTTAGGACAGCGTATCCTAGTAGAGTATCTGATCTGGTGTCCTGAATAATGGCATAGTGATGGCTAAATGTGTTCACTGATGCCCATGTGGCTGCTTTGTAAATGTCAGCAATGGGGACATGGTTAAGAAAGGCAATTAAGATGGTGAGCGAACATGTGGAATGTGCTCTAGTTCCAGGAGGAAGTTGTCAATTGTGTAGTTGGTAGGACAGATATATACAGTGTGAGATCAGTTTAGAAATATGGTGCTTAGAAATGGCGGTGCCTTTCGATCTTTCAGCCATTGAAAGGAATAAGCGTGGCAATTTTTGGAAAAATTTAATTCTGTCCAGGTAGAAAGCTAATGCTCGTCTGACATCCAGGATGTGTAATGTTGCCTCCTGGTGGTTGGTGAGTGGCTTTGCAAAAATGCAGGAAAGGTGAATAGGTTGATTTAGATGGAAAGAGAATGGTACCTTGGGTAAAAACTTTGGATGTGAACGTTGTGTAACCTTGTCTTTAAGAAAAATTATGTATAGGGGATATGCCATAAGTGCTTCAATTTCATCAACCTGTCAGGCAGAGCTGATAGCAACAAGAAATGCTGTCTTCATAGATAATTGAAGATAGGAACATATTGCCATTGGTTTGAACAGAGGTATAGTAAGAGAGCGTATGATAAGGCTGGGGTCCCAAGCCAGTGTTGGATCCTGTATGCGAGGGTAAAGATTTTGGAGACCCTTCAGGAATCATTTCATGAGTGGATGGGTGAAGATGGAGTTGCCGTCTAAATCGTAGTAAAAGGTCATAATGGCTGCCAAATGCACACAAATGGAGCTCGTGGATAACCCTGATCATTTAAGGTGTAAAATATAGTCCAGGATAAGTGATAATGAAGCACTCAGTGTCTTGACCTGATTGGAGGAGCACCAGGATTGGGATCTAGTCCATTTGTGGAGGTAAGTGCGTCTAGTCGTATTGTGCCTGCTATTTAAGAGTACTTAACTGCTTTTGAACACGTTATTTCCAAATCCCAGAACCATGAAGGAGCCATACTTTCAAGTGGAGCAACTGTGGGTTGGGATGGAGGATGTGACCCACATCCTGTGAAAGGAGTCGGACAGAGAGAGACTGAGGGCATACTGTCATGTGAATGAGGTAAGTGTACCAGATCTCTTATAGCCATGGCAGAGCTATAAGCATGACATGGGCTTGTAAAGTACTTGTAACAAAAGGGGGAAAGGAGGCAAGGCATAGAGTAACAGCTCATCCCATGAGATGAGGAATGCATCTCTCAGAGATCTGTGTCCTAGGCCCACTCTTGAGCAAAACGAGAGCAGCAGGAGTTCTCCTGTGTGGCAAAGAGGTCTATGGTGGGGAATCCCTAGCAGCTGAAGATGTGTTGAAGGGCTTATGATTGTGGGAGAATCTCCTGCTCAATAAGTCCGCAGTGGTGTTCTGGTGTCCAGGGAGGTATGCGGTTGAGACGGTGATGTCGTGTTAGCTACAGCAGTTTCATAATTTCAGAGCCTCCGAGCACAGAGAATGGGACCTTGCTCCACTTTGCCTGTTGATTTAGAACATGCAGGAGATAGTGTGCTATGAATCTGATTGTGCGATGTACGATCAGTAGGAGAAAGACTGCTCATAGCTCTAGGAGGTTGATGTGTAGGATGGATTCAGTTAAGGATCATCTGGCTTGCACTGTATGAGTGTGAAGGTGAGCTCCCCAACCTATTAAGGAGGCATCAGTTGTTAGACTCATGTACAGAGCAGGTTGAAGGAAAGGGACCCTGAAACAAACATTCTTGGGCTGTATCCACCAGAGTAGTGAGTTCTTGACCTTTATAGGCATGGATTGGAGTTTGTGAAGGCTGTGTCTGTGAGGTATATAGAGACTGTATGTAGCCATTCCTGGAAACCATGTGTACTTTACCACGAATGTGGCCACTGACCTGTAGCTGAGCAGCTGGAAACAAGTCCTGGCTTAGATCTGGGGGCAGGTTCTTGCCCTGGATACAAGACTGACTCTAGTTGAAAATCTGTGAGCTGGGAAGAAGGCTCTGGTTCAAATGGCATCCGTAGATTCATAGACTTAAGAAGGGACCATTATGGTCATCTAGTCTGACCTCCTGCACAATGCAGGCCACAGAATCTCACCCACCCACTCCTGTAACAAACCCCTAACCTATGTCTGAGTTATTGAAGTCCTCAAATCATGGTTTAAGACCTCAAGGTGCACAGAATCCTCCAGTAAGTGACCTGTGTCCCATGCTGCAGAGGAAGGCAAAAAACCTCCAGGGCCTCTGCCAATCTGTGCGCTGATAAACTCCAGGTATTGCACTGGTGTCAGCATAGATTTCTCCAGGTTTATGTGAAGGCCAAGGCCAGAGAAAAAGTCCATTGTCATTTGGACGGTATGAAGGGCATCAGTTTTGGATGGGGCCTGGAGGAGACAGTTGTCTAAGCATGGAAAGATGAGAATGCCCTCTTTGCGTAGGTAGGCAGCAACTACTGCAAGGACTTTGGAGAACACACAAGAGGCTGCCAAGAGTCCAAAGGGCAATACTTTGTATTGATCGTGATCGGTCCCCACGATGAATTGGAGGAAATGTCTATGGGCAGGTATATTGTGATATGGAAATGCGTATCGTGGAAGTTAGGGGCTGAGAACCAGTCCCCTAGTCCCAGTGCTGAGATAATGGTGGGGAGGGTAACCAGCTTGAAGTGTTGCTGTTTGACAAACTTGTTTAGTTTTGAAGGTCTAGGATTGGTCTCCACCCACCAGATTTTTTTTTTTTGGACCAGAAAATAATGGCAGAAAAAACTCTTCCCTCTGTGCTGGGATGGGACTGGCTCTGTAGCTTCGTTGCAGAAGATGAATTATTTCTTCTCACAGAATGAGTTCATGAGATGGTCCCTGAAGAGGGCTGGGGAGAGAAGATAGAGGAGTGGGGTGGGATAGATAGGAAAGGGATGGAGTATCCTTCCTTGATGAGATCTAGAACCCACGTGTCTGAAGTAATTAGCCTCCCTGATGGAAAGAAAGGGACTAGGTAGTTGCCAAACTGTTGTGATTGACACAGGGGAAGGCTTCTTGGGGCCTCAACCATAGCTGCAAAACAGTTGTTTGGTTGAAGGTGTGTGAGAGGTGGCCCCCTTGAGGAGTCGTATGTATGTGCTTGGTAGGTGGCTTTTATCAACAGTGTTGAGTATCGTAACATCGCTAGGGAGTTTATTGCGGGGGAAGTTGGTATTTCCTTGGGCGTCTCTTCAGTGCTGGTGTGTAAATGCAGAGAGAGACTGGAGAGTTGCTCGAAAGTCCTTAAGGAAGCATAGGGACTCATCCATATGCTCCATGAATAATTTTGTTCCCTCAAAGGGTAGGTCCTTGATGGTGGTTTGTACCTCCTTAGGAAGTTTGGAGAGACGCAGCAATTATGCCTGTGTCTCATGACTCTGGCAGTCACAATGGAATGGGCAGCAGTATCCACAGAGTCCAAAGAGGCTTGTAAAACTGTATGGCACAAGAGGTGTCCTTCGGAACTGAGCGCCCGGTTTTACTTTTTTTTTTTTTTTTTTTTTTTTGTCATCAGGAAGGTCTTGGCAGAGTTCCTGCATTTTAGAATAGTTGAGACAACTGTACTTGGCCAAGACAGTCTTGTAATTGGATATTCAAAATTGGAGCGTAGCAAATGAATAAGCCTTAGGGTCCAAACAGATCCAATAGCTTCCAGTTTGTCATGGGGGGTGGATCAAGACTGGTACTGGTGTCTTTTTTCATGCATGGAATTGACAACTAGGGAATTTGAGGTGGATGAAAAAAAAGAAATTCCAATATAATATTTTTTGTCTGCCATTTGCAGGTTGGTGGGATGGATGCTGGTGTCTACCAGAGCACCTTGCTGGAATTGAGAATGGCCTCATTGACAGAGAGTGATATTTTGGATGAGGATGTGCGCAGGATGTCAAGCAGTTTATGTTGATCTTTCACTTCCTTCCGCCAAAGGAATCTGGAGAGAGTCTGCAATCCAGCAAAACAAAGCCTGGAAGTGTTTGAAGTCATTGGCTACAGTAGAGAGATGTGTGATCTTTTCTTCCCATGATGAGGCTAAGTGGAGTGGTGTGGAATTTCCTCCTCCTTTTCTTCCTCCTCATCAGCTATGGGGAGAGGCTCAGCCTCTGGTGGTTGGGAGACCAATGGAGATGGCAAATATGTAGGTCTTTGGCTTTGTTTTATGGGACACCTCCCAAACTGTGCTCTGTACATGGCCCAAGGATTCCAGAATGGCCAATGTGGAGGGAGTGGCACATGGGATTGCATCTATGGTGGTCCATACTAGGGTCCTGGTCCAGCTGTGGATTGTGAAGAAGAGTAGAGGACGCCTTTTGCGCCTGTCCAGAGTATGAGGGTGCGGATGGAGTACTCCTCCTTCTCCGTGTTGCTGGGTAAGGGCAGTGCTGTCCTTGGAGGAGGAAGAGAAGAATGGTGTAACTCCAGAGAGGACGGGGCGGAAGTGAAGAGAGGTCGTGTCTGAGTAGTGGTGATTCAGACATATCAGATACAAGTACGTACTTAGGATATCTGAACTCTTGGGGAGGAGCAAACCGGCACCAGCACATCTGTACTGAGGAAGAGGTGCATTCCCTTGAGCAGCCAGCAGATGGAACTAAAGACTTGCTAAGTGCTGATGTTTTGCTTGGTGCTGAAATGGTCATCAGCACTGGTGGTATTGTTGGTGCCATAGTACCCAAAGTTGGTCTGGTCAGGGCAACTGGCACCATTCTTGAAGGTCTTGTGTCTTGATCTCCAGTGCTAAGACACGGTGCTAACAGCTATAGGTTTGCCTGATCAGGATCTTTAGACCTTTACTTAGCTCCAGTACCGGAGGTACTTGGATAGTCCCTTGAGCTATGTCTCCTGGCCAAGGATGTTGAGACAACTGACCTCGCAAGGGATGGTGTTCTGGTGGGCAGAGCCTCAGAGGGTGATGAGGGAGCCTGTTTCTTCCTATCAACGCAGGAAAGAGAAGATTTTCTTTTAGAGGGATGTGGCGAATGAGGGTCGGTGGACAACCTAGAAGAGCATGAGAGTTGCATGGGGGAGGTGTCCGGGCTAGGGTCCGATGCTAGAAGCAGTGATTTCTCCATGAGGAGAAGTTGTAACCAAATGTCCCATTTTTTGCTGGGCCTCCCAGTCAGGTTGCAGTAATGAGTACACTTTTGCGGGACGTGTCCCTCTCCCAGGCAGTGAATGCACTCTGGGTGACTCAGTTACAGGGAAGGTGTCTTGGCAGGAAATGCACCTCTTAAATCCAGGAGATCTGGGTATAAGGGTGAGGGGGAAAAGCTTCCTGGTTGGGAATGGCAGGAAACGGGAAAACAAAAACCTAAGCTACGAACTAACGGGGAGGGCAAGAAAACAGAAAAGTGATTTTTTTTTAAATGAGAGGATGAGAAAGGAAGAAGTAACTACTAACCTACACTAAAAATTAACAAGTAAGGCACTAACAGGTCAAAAGGAGAAGGGGCTCTGCTGCAGATTCCATCCCAGACCAAAGTCACTCCACACAACACTATATATACACATCCCACTCATGGTGAGAGATGGGAAGGTGTACATGTGTGGTCCAATGGGCATTGCTGATGAAGATCTCCGATCCCAGCCGTAGGGGCTGCTGCTGCACCTATAGTGGAGCACCATCGGGCATCACTCAAAGAAGAACCAGTAAGTCTCTGTCACAGGATAGACAGAGAGCATATTCTCTCGGCAACTGAAGCCCCTTTGTGGGGAATGGAGTACGAGACCTTTCAAATAAGTTTTCCTGTGAAGTTTCTGGGACAAGCAGTTTTTGGAGCTAAGATGGTCAAAAAACTTAAGTAGTGTAGGAAGAAATTTCCAAACATGAAACTAAATTCCATCTCTCAAAAGTAGCTGATGTGAATCATCGCCAAGTATGGTAAAGTAATAATAAAAAATCCAATAGAGATATGGTCAAAGTCTGTGGCTGAAAGAGGCCATTCTTGAAAATGTTAGAGGTGTCACATTACCCAAACATACATAAATGGAAAGTTAGTTCCACCCTTAATTATGGAGTGCCATAGAAGTATATTTTGTTATTAACCCTTGAATAAAGGCAATTCTTAAGTGATCTAGAACTGTTACCACTACATTGTACTACGAGGTCCTTCTAATTAGGCACTATTTGCCCATGGTATACACACACACAGAGATGTTAAACAGAACATGAACAGTTTGTAAAAATGGGAGAAGGGTATCCCGTTTCCAAATAAAATTAGAGTTGCATAGTATATTCTCCTCAGATATATTATATACATACAATACACCAAATATGGATTACATATTTACCCTCTTTTTACTGTAAGCACATAAGAGTCTCAGTAGGTATAAAATTAATTATCTTGATTTAGCTAAGTTTTGGACTGATCTTTGTTCAAGAGGATGAAAGTTGTTATAAACATGCTAGTGGGTTATTAGAAAACAAGAACAGACACGTTTAAGACTAATTCCATCAGTTTCAGAGTGCAGACCATCATGAACAAAACAATGAGTTGTTTTCATTTCAAAATAAGTTTACTAATGAACAGCCTTGATTTTTGTAAACACAGCTTTTTTTAAACACTGATGCACAAGTGTATTTGATGTAGCTCTTTAATTTGCAGACATTACAAGTAATCTGAAATAGAAAACAAGAATTCTAAATAAGCTGTTGCAATATTAAAATGCTAGATGAGATTGTGTTAATGAGCCACAAATGCAAACACATACAAAACCTTTGAGAATACAGCTGTGTGGTCTACATTCCCCTTGCTCTCTATTCTATTAAAACTGTATACATTGAGGAAGGACAAGTGAACATGTTACCATGGTGATCAGAACAGCCTTATCAAAGTTACAACATCATTTACTATGTAGAAAGGATTCCCTAAAAGACCTTATTAAGCAAGAAGAAACACAATGATTTCTTTTTTAAAGTTTTCAGAAAACAATTTTTGCTCCACTTATAATAAGGTATCTGATATATAGGGCCTTTCATTTTCAGATGTTGTTTTGTTTAATTTTTCCCAGGAATTTATCAGTGTTTATTACCACCACATCTAAACAGGTGAAAATCAGTGCAAAAAAATCTAGCTCCTAATGAAGTCAATGCCAAACTTCTATTGACTTCAGTGGAAACAGGATTTGGCTGAAGCCTTATGCTTTCACACACTGAGAACATTCTGGGCACTGAACCAGTGTGTCAAGACAGCACAGAACATCTAAACCTACAGAAGTCTTCTGGCACATCCTTCAAGGCACTGTGACAGATATCTGCGTTTACCCTTCCCAATGTCTTGACATTTTGTTCCGGAGGGATTGTACAGATGATAGAATCAGATATTGAAAAATAAACAATACGGCAGTGGTTATTTCAGTTTGGGTACACAGACTGTAAATGTAAACATTTAATTAAGGGGAAAGATATACCACTCTTGCTCATTACATCATCCTCATCTTCTTCTAAATGCATCTATTTTAAATAAAGTATATTTCACACATGCCTCACTGAGGGCTTATACCAGGGCAGGTCTGAGGCTTTAAAGTCTATGTTGCAATCAGCAGCAAGTATTAGCTAAGGACTTACTCTATACTTCTGTTCAAAAGCAGCAGCATAACCTGCTCCATAGCACAGCTGAACTGAAAGAATGAACAAGGATTTACTCAAAGCTTCCTACAAGTTTATATCATTACAATTTTGGAATGGGAGGTAAATGGCTTTTTGTATTTCTATAAGCCACCTTGGTGCAGAGATAAGCTAAAGGAAAAAAGCAAGTCCTAGATTGTGCGCTCCTTTATTTTCTTCAATAAAGGAAATTTCAGAATCACAATGTTGCTTAATTCCACCAAGTTTTAAAGTAAAATTTGCTACAGTGTTCACTAAACATCCACATTTATAAATACCATTTACTGTACAGGATTGACCGTTCCAAGCAGCATTACAGCAATAACTGGCATTCTGCTTCAAGAGAGGTCATTCTGCCTTTGTTAGATATATATTTGTAACGGCAAAAGAAAATAAATTACCTTTCTAAGAAAATGAAAATTAAAAATAGGTTCAAGAATATGTATGACTGATTTTGGTCTCAGAAAAATCTATGACTGGCAAAGATATCTACCATTTAATATTGTATTTGGTTCTTTCATTAAAAACCAAAACAATCTTTACTGATAACTGAAATTAAAATTTATGCACTGGCAGGAAAGTGAGGCTATCCTAAAATCTGCATGTAAACCACTTATTTACCATAAAAATTTATTGTGCTTCTAAAAATATTGTAACTGTGGGTTTAATTGTTGATAATTCAGGGAAAATCTAAGTGCTAAAAGCATGCACCATCAGTATGGATTTTCACAAAGGACATTTTTAATTAAAACTGACTCAAAGGATAGTACAAAAGAATTTCTTCTCCCTGAAGGGATTTTCAGATGCAGGCACTGGTATAATAAGGGGATCTTCTCCAATATGAGCATCACAGTATGCCAATAAATCAGCTGCAGCCTTGGATACCTAATAGGAGAAAAGAAAGTGATAGCCATTATTAAACTTGTGATACTGAAATAGTCAGTGTTGTTTAAACATTCCCATTAAACATAAAATATCAGAAGTTCCCCTTATGAAAACAGCAGATGATCAGCGTATCTACTTTTCAAGGTATTAGACCAAAGGTCTGAACCTGCTCTTACAAGGCCAGATCATTCTTTTACATGGTTTTCCAACATAGGGGATAGGAAACAGTCTTGATTCATGGAGTTTCTTCCTAACTGTTTCCTCAGGGGCAAACAGTGAGTTTAATACCCTTTGTGAAGTCACCAATTAATGTGATACATATGGCATTAATTATAATCTGAATCTTAGAGTACATTGTCTTAACATTTATTTGTACTTATTCTTTCATATTCATGGGATAAATCTAAATCTTCCAAAATACGCAGGTAAAGAGTTTTACTTTTTTCTGTCCTTATGGAAAAGTCCAATAGAAATTAAAAAGAAAATGAAAACCTCTCTTATATTGGGTTTTGAACTATAATATACAATTTAATAGATATCTATTATCCCTGTTATACAATTTTGTGAATGTTAACCTTTTTATGTGTTTCAGCCACTGTATTGGAACGTATAGGCTGTAGAGTGATTTTTATAGAGCCCTATTGGTTTCATACCTATCAAATTCTATAATTTTCCCATACAGATATACCACTCCCCTCGATTTAGTGCTACACAAAACACATACTGATTTGTGTGCTGGGGTCAATTACAATATACACCTCTACCCCGCTATAATGTGGTCATGGGGAGGCAAGATTCTTACTGCGTTATAGCTGACACCCTGTTATATCGGGGTAGGGGCGGCAGGGCTCTGGTGGTGATTTAAAGAGCTCTGGGCTCTGGCCGCTGTGGGGAGCCTGGGCCCTTTAAATCACTAGCGAGCCCCACTGCTGTAGTCCCAGGGTAGCAGCGGCAGGGCTCCAGCAGGATTTAAAGGGTCCGGGGCTCCCTGCTGCTACTGCGCTATATGCAAACCCGTGTTATATTGGGTCACATTATAGCGAGGTAGAGGTGTATTAATTTCCGTTTCATGCAAAAATGTTCCATCATTAGCTGAAATCCTTCAACATTATATTAAGTCTCAACAGGTTTCTTTACTGGGGGACTTTAATGGGAGCTAAGGATGCCCAGTGCCTTGGAGAATGAGGCCCAATATAAGGATTAATCATTAGCCTTCAGGATGCATTGTAAGTCTCACTTATTTTCCTCAGGCCTTTGTGATAGGGCTATGGCACCTAGTCATGCTGTGTGACGAAGTATGTGGAGCATTTTTGTATCCTTGTACTGCCTGGCGGGCTATTTCTGCTACGTGAGTTGAGCCATTTAAATTTTTTGTTTTTTTTTAAAAAAGATTATTGTATCTTAAGTATTGGGACAGTGCCCAGAGCTTCGATAGGTGCTCTTTTTGTCAGTTAAGCTATATTAAAATAATGGTGTCCAAATAAAGGACAACGATGTGCCAAACTCTCCCTTCAATTACAGACTGAACTCAGTATGATTGCACCGGTATAAATGAGAGGAGAATTTGAGCCTAATTTCTTATGTTTTCCAAAAAATTTGTAATCAGTCTCAAAACTCTAGCCTGCTCATGCACAGCTTCCTTTGACAAGCGCCCAAACCTCCAGAGGGCTTTGGATCTGGCCCATAACATCAGTGGGAACCTTTCCAATGACTTTAATAAGCTTTTAATCAAGCTCCATATGAAGTTTCCAATCCGTTTTCATATCAAGGAACAATTTATTCCATCCAATTTTTTACTAAAACTAGAGAACTTAAAACCGACCAAATATTTATGATTGGAATCCCATTACAGACTCCACTCCTTAGCTGAGGAAATCAAAATATTAAAGTCACAATAATGAGTTTGTAGCAAGTGAACCATGTTGAGAGAAAGAGAGAGAGAGGGTTGGGCAAAAGCATTACACATGAACAACTAATCACTGGGGCAATATATAGCTAGGAAAAACAGTATTACATAGTGCAGGAAAATAGTTCAGTTGAGCAAATCTTGAGGGGAAAGAGGTCTGCAGAAAGGAATAGTACTTTAGAAAAAGAAACAGGTCAGACAACAGGAAAATAAAATGGGTGAGAAAGGAAGAAAGCAAAAGAGGTGGAAGCAGACTGTTTCCCCATTATTTTCAGACTCCCTCAAATATCTGCTGGGTGAGATGTGGCAAAAGAAAAGATGATTTTTCTCTTTATTATGGTGGTGGTCAGGGATCGGACAGGTCTGAATTATAATAACCAAAGAGAATTGCAGAATCTTTTCAGCAAATTCTGACAGGATTTTCATTGAAATTCACTGGAGAATTTAAAGAGACTCTACAAGGAGTCTTGATGTGTATATTAAGGACAAGATTACTGCCCACACTTCAGAAAGGCAGACCAGAAGATGGCACAATGAGCTCTCCCTTACTAATGACCCTTGCAGGAACTGTGCAAAGTATAACTTTATGTTCATTGAATGGTAGGGCAAATTACTCTGGCTAATGGGTAGGCCAAGGCCCTAGAGGGAACGTATGCTACTGCATTCTGGAGTATAAGTAATGAGAAATGTGTGTGTTGCCCAGCATTACAACTTGATTGATCTATCTGCTTCTCCATTCTCACTCCTGATTAGATTCAACTGCACTTCACAATCCTCAAGGCAGAGTTCTCCTCTAACTCACTGAGCTCGTCCTGAATTCACTTGTGTAAACCTAACCCTCAAAGCCAGATCTGCCTCCACAGACATCAAATCCATTATTCTGTAAGGTTGTGTCATGTGCCTCAAATACCTTCACTACTGTAAAGAGCTATTACATAGTAAATAAATCTTTAGCCTACCTCCACAAGCTGAAATAAAGTTTAGCTAAAGATGATTGATTGGTTCATTCTGAATTATTAAACAGCAGAAGAAGACATTTTACCCATGAAGCCGATTCTCCATTACATTTAGGGCCTGATCTTGCAAGCCCAGCATGCACAAAACTGACATTGACTTCAGTGAGAGTTCTGTACACAGAGGACTAATCTTTCTGTAACTGTTTGCTGCCTATCATAGACAGTCAGTTTATGAAAGGTAACAAATCTGAATATAAAAAAAACCACCACAGCTTTCCACTGGATGGAAAAGGAAAGAATATTTTCTACCATCACCTTTTGAGAAAAATAAAGTAATGTAATTCTATTGCCCTACCACACAAACACCAATGTGACTGATATGAAGACTGGGAATGATGGCAGAAGTTCCAACTTCTGGAATGCTGATGGGTTAGAATGTTGATTGGTTACAAGTTCTTTATATGAGCATGATGTCTGAGAGCACAGTGATATGCAGGGTCACAGCAATTCAAGATGAAAAAAGCTATTACTGAGTCCATCCCTAAGCCAAGGCATCATATAGCCTCCAAACCTAACTTATAAACCAATTTATGAATAGGAAAATGGAACACTTCCAGAAACAAAGAGTTGGCGTACCTTTCAACAGCATATTAAAACAACACTTTAGATCTACTAACATCAGAACAAGAATCACCAGTGAGTTGTAGACTCACTACAGTATGATGCAACAGTACCCACTTACAACAAGCAACGAAGCAGCACAGCCCAACATTTCAGCTCAATGATTGTCACAAGCTAAAACCTCCATCTTCTTCCCCATACCAAGCCCAAGAACTTTTCCCCCTCCTCAGGTTTACACCGCATTAGGGCTGTTGGAGTAGCTCCCTGGCAGCTATAGAGGTACAGCGGCTGGTTATTACAACAATAGCAAAAAAGTTAGTGGTCATACTCCAACAGCACTAAGTCACATCAGGGTGAGCTTTTATAGTTTACGGACATATCTGTCAACATCGAAGAGGTGTGCAGCAACAGCTTACTAATGCATACCCTGCTGTGCTGTATTTCTGTATGTAATGTACTGTGTCATTATAATATTTGAAATACAGGAAATGTTAAACAAAGGACAAGATTTTAAACTTTAATAACAGTTGCTCACCTTAAAATATTCAAGCTGAATGCTGCTTGGCAGTTTCTGTTCAATGCTGCATGGCTCAGGACTACTTTTATCAATATAAAAAAAAATCAAATGAACCTAACAAATGATTTGCATCACATCCTTCTCTATTTCCCCAATAAAACTGTGGCTTCTGTTTCATAAAAACTCATTTACATCTGCCACAGAAATGGCTAAAATAATCAGAATTCATCGGTCAAACTGAAGTCTAACAAAGTTAACAACCGGAGTGCTTCCTTAACACTTCCCCTTTTTTACTGTATTAAAATATGTATTTGCCCAATCTCTCATTTTACATATCATGCTTTTCTACTCCCCTTAGGATAAAGGGAGTACATAGTTGTCAAAGTTATCAAATAGTTGTGATGCTGAAAACAACTGGCAGCCTCAGGAGGACTGTGGAATTTTACCATTACATTTCAGAACAACAGAGGTGATTAAAACAGCCCAAGTTAGAATGTAATCCTGTTAGCTAGCTGTACTATAATTATAAGCTTCAAATGACAAGGAAAAATGCTGCAATTACTATGTCATTTGCCTTGTCATAGATTGTGACTAATTACTATCATTGCTATGACACCCACTCCGCTTATTCCTTTGCATCCAGAAAAATCAACAGATCCACACACATTTCTCAGCAACCCCACCGCTTATCTCATAACATCATTCAGAGCCAGTTAGGTGTATTTTCCACTTCCTTTTGAAAAAAAGGAAACAAAGTAATAGCTCATACAGTATGATACTTAAGTGTTTCAGCATTCTTTCTTGCTGAATTTTTCTACTCATGAAGGTGAGAAGATCAAACAGAACTCAGAACCTCTATTCACGGGACAACTATGGTGCAGCCCTGCCGCACTACTTTCTCTTAACCTCTCTCAATTTCGATGGCCTTCCTGGTTAGCAGGAATCAGCATCTTCCATAGGCACCAGTAGTTGTTCTTGGGGCATCTCCCAGATAGGAGCCATTACCTATATCAGCATCCTGATTCCATGCTGTGGGATCGATCCTCACCTTCTGTAGTCAGATGACACCAAACTCAATTTACTACTCTTCTACTGTAACTCATTCTTCAAGCTTATCATATGCCATCAACAACAGCATTCCCCCAGACACTGGTGCATGTACCAGTATTGATGCTTCCAGCTTTTATGACTAATAGAAGTCTTGTCTCTCCCTCTCTTTAATGAGCTTCCTTGTTGGACTCCAGTACACTGCCACTGCTTGCTTCTCTGATGGGCCACGGTGCTTGCCTTCTAGTCAGTTATGAACAATTTAAGTTGCAGTAGAGTACGGGGACCTCCAAATGCAACTTTTAGGACCACAAATCTTTGATATGAGCAGGCTCACATAACCACTGCTGGTTACAGCATGTGAGGCAGCCACAGACAAGGTGATGGAGCCCTTTTTGTTTCTTTATGATGCATGAAGGTGGCCTAGAAAGTTTATTTTAAGAAAAAACATATTCCTTCCTTTTTTTCTTCTCATTAGAAATTCAAGTCTTATTTACTCTGGAAGACTGATCAGATAGTGAAGCAATTTTTATTCAAACTATTTAAAAACCACTTGTTTTTGAATGTCTATTTAACTTAAAATAGTTAAGAAACACTTGGGAAAAACAACATCTTTAAGATTCAGCACTGCTACCTCTTAAGTAAAGATCTGCAAGAGCTCCAAATCAAGGGTTCTCAAACTGGGAGTCGGGACCCCTCAGGGAGTTGAGAGGTTATTGCATAGGGGGTCATGAGCTGTCAGTCTCCACCCCAAACTCTACTTTGCCTCCAGCATTTACAATGGTGTTAAGTATATTAAAAAGTATTTTTAATTTATAAGGGGGGGGGTGTCACACTCAGGGGCTTGATAAGTGAAAGGGGTCACCAGTACAAAAGTTTGAGAACTACTGCTCTAAATTCACATCTTGAGGCGACCAATGAGTCTTTCAGTAGACAGGATAGACCAGATTTGTAATGTCTGCTATTTCTAAGGGTTTAAAAAAAAAAAAAAAAAAAAAGGCAGGCAGAAGAAACCCTTTAAACTGAGCTCGTGTCCCCAACCTCTTAACATCCCTTTTCAAGTTTTCTTTGATCATAAAAATAAGGCACAAACTCAACTATTTTCTCCTTTGCAAGTCAACTTTAGGCTATTAAGCTAATATGGTTGCCATGAAAGACTTGGAGCCACTGGTTTTTCAGCACCTTATACACTGCTATGATACAAATTTCTGTTTAGTTTGACATTAGATCAGGTACCAAAATGCAATTGGAGAACAAATGATTAGGCTTTTAAGTTATCTGGGCCTTAGGCCTGCCTCAGCTGTCCATAATTAAACTAACAACAAAAAAGCCTCATTTCCCTTCTGCCTTTGTTGTTTTATATTTAGTTAGAGAGCATTACTTTATACTTCTAACACATTACGTTGTCCCTACTAATTTCCCCGAACAAGTCCTTATCAATAGCTAAGCTGTAGTTTGGTGCTGTAGTAACTGTTTTAAGATAATACCTAGTAAATGAAATTATGTTTTAGAGGGGGAAAAAAGCCAACTGAAAACTGAGTTTTTGGAAAACAGGGATCTTAGTGCAGATACACGAGAACAAACAGATTTTCACTAAATGAAATGCAAATATGAATGTACATGTATTCATGACAATTTCATCATCATGTAATAAAGAGGTGAACTATAATTAAAGTTGTGTTTATATAGTTTTCAGTGGAACTTTGCGTAAGCTGTTTCCAATGATTGGTGAATAGATTTAGATAAAATAAAAAGCACCAGTGATAACTGATATTCTGACTATTTACCTAAACACAAGAGTGCCTTTATTCACTCAGTAATTACTCAAATGTCTGTATGACATTGCATCATGTACATAAGTAGTATTTTCTTTCTAATTCAGTTTTTAAATACACAATCACATATTTTTTCTCCCACAGGTACCCTGCCTCATTTAGTGCATAGGATGGATTCACAAGGAGGCCAAGTTAAGGTTGCATGGGTAATCTTGTAACTGGCATTATCTAACAGTGCTTGGCTTTATAACTTAAATAACTGTCTTAACTTTTTGTTGTTGTAATGCGCTGGAGTGTCACTTTACTTCTGGGGAAGCCATCACATTCAAAGATACTGTAACTTTTAAATGAGTGCTTTGAAGACTTACAGATTAAATGTAGCAATTCAGAAAATTAAACAAGAAATTTTCAGCTTCTTAATGACTACATTTGAGAATGGTATAAATTCTAGGGTAGTAGGTTTTATTGTCTAACTGCAAAACATGATTCCCTTGTAAGTGATTGTTGAGGAAATTTGGGTCCGTCACCCTAACCCCCATATTTGAGAAGGAGTCTCTCCAATCCATGCACTTCTACAGGAAGAGCTTGAATGCACTGATAAAGCATATCAAATGTCTCAGTATGAATACATATTCATTGGTTAACTCAAGAAAGATCAGAGGCGCAGCACAGAACTCAAAGCCTTTGGGGAAGAGGATCTAACATGGCTTTTTATGCTCCCAATTCTGGGCTTCTCTGGGGGCTAAGTGACCCACCATAATTTAGACATCCCTATGGAGCTAAATTATGACATACTTCTAAGGCTGCCCTATAGGTTGCAATGCTGTCTGGAATCCTAGTTGCAGGACCACCTTTAATGCACCTTTCACACCTCCTTTGTCAGGGCTTGCAAGGGATTCTTAGATGGCTGCCTCACAGCTGTCTTCCTCAGTTCCTGTGCGGGGAGAATTCTCTTGGCCACATGTGGGGGTCTAAAGAACTTTTTAAGTTGCTCTTGCCCCCTTACCTGACATACAGGGGATGGGTGAGATTCTCACTCTGACTCCATCCCCTGTATGTCAGGTAAGGGGGCAAGAGCAACTTAAAAAGTTCTTTAGAGAAGGAGAGACTCCTTCTCAAATATGGGGGTTAGGGTGACGGACCCAAATTTCCTCAACAATCACTTTGTTCTACTGTAGCTTTCCCATAGCAAGCGAAAAGCGCTCAAATTTGGAGATGGAAAGAGTCAGAGATTCTTGTGTGTATAATTTAGATTTTGTATATCCCTCAGATACTATGGCGTCCAATGTGGCAAGGGCAAATTGCTTGAAAAAGGGAAGAACAAGAGGCAGATTGACATATGATAAACCTCCCACTATGTGTGGGGTTAAAAATACTGTTTTAAAAGTCTCTTATGACCTTTCATGTGTTAATGGATATTGGTCTTTATTACTAAAGAACACACATGATTATGGTACTTCACAAACTCATAGAAATGTCTGGAAGGGACCTTGAGAAGTCATCAAGTCCATCCCCATGTGTCAGGAACTCAGCTGGCTCTGGGCATGGTTGTGTGGCAACCAAATGAGCTTGGCTGGGCCAAACAAACCCCCTTAAGTGACTGTGCTCCCTGACAGGACAGAGGGGCCAAGAGATCAGATCATCCTTTAAGCCTTTCAGCAACAGCAGCACAGTGACTGCTCAGTGTGTTCCATCTCACAGCTGCACCAGACCTGCTTCCTGTACCAGCCGTTGCTCAACTGATGCCTGCCTCCACTACAGCCTTAGTCCCTTCCTTCTTCAGAACTCCTGTCTCTGACCACTGGCTTGTCTACTGACCATGAATCCAGCTCTGCCCTTTGGTTCTGTTCTGACTTCCAACTCTGACCATTATCTTGTCCTCTGATTTTGCCCCAGCCATTAGGCCAGATTCCTGTTCTGACCACTAATTCACACCACCTACGCTCTGGTCTGACACCCTGCTCTGAGGCAGGACCAAGTAAACTTAGACCATTCTTGACACGTGTTTGTCCAAGCTGTTCTTAAAACCTCCAGTGATGGGGATTCTACAACTTCTCTTGGAAGCCTATTCCAGAGCTTAACTACCCTTGTAGTTAGAAAGTTTTTCCCTAATATCAAACCTAAGATCTCCTTTGCTGTAGATTATGCCAATAACTTCTTGTCCTACCTATAGCGGACATGGAGAATAATTGATAACTATCTTCTTTATAATACTTATCAGTTAGTAAGAAACAACATCTTTAACATCTCTGTAAATTTTTCTGGAACGGGAGCTAGACATTAAGCATTTGCTTTAGGTCTTTACAAAAAATAGGGAAATATGTATATACAAATATTTTCCAGGTATCACCATTCCATGTGAAGGGTAAATAAATATTACTGATTATAGGAAAGCTATATGCTAGCAATACAAAGATTATTTTAGATCATGCTATGCAATAACTAAACAGAAAAAGTAACCCTCATTTAACCAATGGATTATTTTAAAATATTCTATTCAAGTGCAGGTTGCATATTTAAGAAATTAAAGCCTATTAAAATTAACTTCTTGCAATGCAAACATTTATTGTACTCTTGCACACGAGGAACATAAGAAACGCACAAAATGTATGATGAAATTTGTAAAATGGTTGGTTGGAGAAAAAATTAATTAAACTGAAGTGGACTTGCTTAAAAACACTCCTCTCTCTTCCCTCTCATCCTTTATTTACTGAAGGATATGTTTTTCAGACTTAGGGCTTGTCTACATCACAAAGTTGCAGCGCTGGTGAGGGGGTTACAGCGCTGCAACTTAGGAGGTGTACACATCTGCAGGGCATCACCAGCGCTGCAACTCCCTGTTTGCAGCGCTGGCCGTACTCCCGTTTTGTCTCGGGTGTAGAGGATCCAGCGCTGGTGATCCAGCGCTGGTAATCAAGTGTAGACACTTACCAGCATTTTTTTTGACCTCCGTGGAATAAGCAGGTATCCCAGCATACCTGAGGAAGCCTCTCTGGTAATCAAGCAGGTCTCCTTCCCCGCAGTTTGCTCTTGCGTTCCCCGAACCCCCATGCAAGCAGGTCTCCTTCCCCGCGGTTTGCTCTCGCGTTCCCCGAACCCCCGAGCAAGCAGGTCTCCTTCCCCGCGGTTTGCTCTCGCGTTCCCCGAACCCCCGTGCAAGCAGGTCTCCTTCCCCGTGGTTTGCAGGGGGGTTCGGGGAACGCGAGAGCAAACCGCGGGGAAGGAGACCTGCTTGCACGGGGGTTCAGGGAACGCGAGAGCAAACCGCGGGGAAGGAGACCTGCTTGCACGGAGGGGGTTCGGGGAACGCGAGAGCAAACCGCGGGGAAGGAGATCTGCTTGCAGGGGGGTTCGGGGAACGCGAGAGCAAACCGGGGAAGGAGACCAGCTTCCCCGCGGTTTGCTCTCGCGTTCCCCGAACCCCCCTTGAAGCCGCCCAACAGCACTGCAGTGTGGCCACATCTAACACCACTTGCAGCGCTGGTTGCTGTAAGTGTGGCCACTCTGCAGCGCTGGCCCTATACAGCTGTACTAATACAGCTGTAACAACCAGCGCTGCAAAATTGTAGATGTAGACATACCCTTAGTGATTGTGTGTGCAACATAACATCTTAAAAGGAAGCTGATTTTCAGAGTGCTGAGTACATGCCCTTGAAAAACCAGGCCCTTCTAAGGTGACTAGTGATTCTGGATGCCCAACTTGTCGCTTTTTAAAGTCTTGGCCTAACGGAAGACATAGGAAGAAATGAAGAGTAATAATTCTATACTTTTTAGTTAAAAAAATATGAAAATTTCTAACAAATACAATCTCTTCACCCCACATACTTAACAAATACAGTTAAAGGTGTAATATTTAACCTACAAAAAGATGTCCTCGAATATCAGATGCAGACAAATCTAGAGAAGCCAAAATGCATCATTCAACTTAATTCCCTAGCGCAATGACAACTTGGCTGAACAAAATAAAGGTGAAATTGATTGTGTATTTTGTGTTTCATCTGTATTCAGTGGTAACACTGAATGACAGAACAGTGATTTACAAGAGTGATGCAAATTCTAAGGGCCAAAATGTTCTAAAGGACAGCCTCCTTTACTATTGGTGCAATCTGCAACTGCAGAAACTGCTTTCACTTCAACCCAAATGCCGTTGGGCTTTGTCCTGCCATCAGGAAGAAAAGGGCTTGTGGCTCCTTTAAGCCCCCCCTGCCCAATTGATTACGAGGTGAGTGCAAAGAGGACAGTTACCTGAGCCAAGGGCAACGGTATGAGGCTGACTCAGGTGGGATGCCAACCGTCTTGTGTATTTTAGGAGGGAAGGTATTTATAGATGGTTCTCTCCAGACCAGGGGTTCTCAAAATGGGGGTTGGGGGGGTCGTGAGGTTATTACATGGGGGGTCGCAAGCTGTCAGCCTCCACCCTAAACCGCGCTTTGCCTCCAGCATTTATAATGGCGTTAAATATATTTAAAAGTGTTTTTAATTTATAAGAGAGTCGCACTCAGAGGCTTGCTATGTGAAAGGGGTCACCAGTACAAAAATTTGAGAACCACTGCTCCAGACAATCTCTCTCACCATGGACCAGAAGCACTCACCCTCCCCACCCATGGGATCAAAGGAGCTCTGAGTTTTATGATTGGTTGTGGGCACTGCACTAGTTGCTTTTTTCTTTGGGGTTGAGAAGGAATTTTTCACTCACTGGCAGATTGGGTGAGGCAGGATGTTTTTTTCGTCTTCCTTACAGCAGGTCAGGGCCCCAGTTCGGTATTTAATGAGGGTAAGTCAAGTTCTTGCAACTTATCAACTATCCAGTGCAGGTCCTCATTCCATAAGGGGTCCAGTTCCCTGATAAATTGGAGTTGGGAATCTGGGGGAAGGGAGTTGGCATTCCTAATGTCTAGTACAGCAATGAGATGACCCCCCTACCTCCTTTCACCCTCATAGAGCGGAGGGTGGTGGGGTGCAAGCAATGGGTGGGTTGGGCAGAGCTGACGACAGCCCTTCCAAATAGGTGAGAATGATTAAGGAAAGAATGACAACCTACACTATATGATTTATTGATGAATATGTATTAACCTTATTAACCCACATCCCTTGAATCTTGTCTCTCTTCCTGCCGGGTTAGGATAATGCACCTACATTTAACTGCAGGAGCAAATCTGAGTACCTGTGCCTCAAACCACCTGATTGTGGGTGCAGACCAGGGAGTTAGAGATGCAAGTACTTTTTTTCATCTGTTATTATTTGCAGATGTACACTGCCCACCAAAATAAAGGAGGCTGGGCATCAGTCCTTTGAGAAGTACCCTGCTTAAAGTCAGATGAAATCAATTATAAACCATTGTTTTTTCATGTTATTATTCTTTGAACATTATTTCATATACCACATTGCAAAGTACTCAGTTAAGGATTTTCTGAACTACTGAAGGTGAAATTTTACTACACAAAAGTAAAGGGCAATTTCAGAACAACATTGACTCAATTTACCTTTATCCTGTCCATGTATGCTTCCATTTTTAACTGCTCCACCGCTTTTCTTGCTTGAGATATATTGGTTGTGTTGTTATTAGACATGATTTCCTTCATTCTGTTTTCCCTAGAACAGTCAAAAGTTAAAGCATTTGAAAAGTTGCTTTCCTAAACAAATTCTTACAGGCTTGGTTAGGAGTACACTTATCTAATGTAATACAGCGATCAGACTACAATTAACTCTCCCGAGACTAACAAAATAAAATTAAATATAAAGTTACCACTGCTAGACTACATAACTACAAATGTAAACCACATAAGATGACAAAATAAGTACTGGTAGTTGTTCCCCAATCCATCTATACTCAATTCCCCTGTTTATCATCTACCATCCTCCCCACATATTTGCACCCTCAACCACAACTCTGAGCATAACTAATATGCCAAATCACAAATGCAAGTTTCTACACAGAAACTACGTAATTTAGATTGCCAACACAGATCATCCATTCACATAATACAAATACATCTCAACCACCATTTGCAATTTTATTTCAGGCCTCACTTACACACAAATACAAAGCCACATACAGATCTGTTGTACATATGATTTATGAAAGCCACACCATCCTGATATCAGTCAGGATGACTGATGACTTAACAGATGACTTTTTAAGCAATAAGAATAGTAATAGTTAAGACTGCTCACAGGTTGTTCAGGAAGCGTGCTAGAGATAAGAGTAGTGGAACAGAGGCAATCAAGTTTGTAAAGGGGAATTAAGGAGTTGAGTGTAGCTGGAGTGTTCAACTAGATAAGTTCACGCAATATAGGTTCATCAGTGGCTATTAGCCAGGTTGGGCAGGGATGGGTGACAGGGGATGAATCACTTGATGATTACCTGTTCTGTTCATTCCCTCTGTGGCACCTAGCAGAGGCCACTGTTGGAAGACAAGATACTGGGCTAGATGGACCTTTGGTCTGACCCAGTAAGGCCGTTCTTATGCTCAAAGACTTAACTGTTTATTTCCTTGTTTTTTATGGTTTCCATGATTGGGATATGTACTTTACTAGCCTAAACACAAAACAAACCGCCATTAAGTGTAGAAATTACCCTGCTTTTAAAAAACAAATAGTTATGTATCAACTTTGATATCTGTCTGCAAACTATGAAGGTAACAAAGATAAGATGGGTAAGGTAGAATCTTTTATTGGACCAACTTCTGTTGGTGAGAGAGAGAAGCTTTGAGTTTATACAGAGCTCTTCTTCACGTCAGGGAAATGTACTCAGTGTCACCACCAAAGACAAGGTGAAATAGATTGTTCAGCATAAAGAGTTAACACATGTTGCAAGAAACCATTCAAGGTGAAGTGGGTAGTTAACACCTGTGCAATCACAGGACAGAGGGTTAATAGGTTACAGATTGTTGTAATAAGCCATAAATCTACTGTTTTCGGGTCTGTGATTTTTAGTGTCTGGCAACGCTACCAATTTAAGCTTCCAGGCCTGTCTTTTGAAGGTGTTGTGCAGGTTTCCTCTGAGGATGATGACAGAGGTCACATATGGAGTGATCATTCAGTGAAGTGTTCATCAACAGGTGATATGGTGTTTTTATCTTTTATCATTTTTCTGTTAGTGTAGTGATTGTTTTGTTTCACCCACGTAGTAGTTCTTGTGGTATTTAGTGTACTAAGTACTGGGTTTACCATGGCTCCGGTGGCACCGTGGGTCCAAGCCCACACTTGGAAGAAGCTCACAAAGGATTAATTCAGCCTGGGCCACAGCCCAGCAATGTGAAGAGTCAGCAACTTCTCTGCGCCAGCTGAAACACTCAGCAGGCTGGGAAGCAGAGTGTGCAGGTGCAAAAGGGACTGGGAACCCCCTGTAGTTTGCACGCCACTGTGTTCCGCTGGGGCCTGGGACTTGTGCTGCCAGCTGCACTACTAATCCCCGAATGCCCCACACCATGCTACCAGCCACCCCAGCTGAAGTGGTCTGAGCGGACCAAAAAACAACTCCAAGTGAGGAAATGGTCTGGTGCAGGGAGAGGGTTCCCAGCATTAACCCCGCTGAGCTTCTGGCTCCCCCTACCCGAGTCTCCCCCACTCTCCTGGAGTGGTAGGGACCTGTGGGCAGCCCCCCAGTGAGCATAATGCCCAGGGGCTCCTGGGCACTGTCTTGACCCTGCTCTTCACGGTGGGGGTTGGTTGTCTGTAGTCCCTGGGAGCAGGGTGGGCGGTGACAGTGGGGCTTGTCAGTGCTGGCTGCCACACCCCCCTGCCAGTGGAAATGCCCCCCTGCACTCTGGAGAGGGAAGGGGATGCAGCCCAATTTTGGGGAAAAGGGGACAGTTGTGGGGCAAGTCAGGGTGCAATGGGGAAGCTGGCAGTGACTCCGTGTGGGGGGTGTAGGAGAAGTAGGGTATGTTTTGTGCAATACAACAATTCACTATGTCATCTCTAGAAACCTGGCTTCAAGTCTTGATTAGAAGTCACAAATGTAAGTGTGCTTAGGTAGTTTTTTCCAAGTCCCCCAATTTGCATACAATTCAGTAAAATTATACTCCAGGAGGAATTCTGTGCTACTCCACATGCATAATTAATGAGCCACACATTTTTAAGTTTTTGAGCAGAAATAAGCTTGTGCGGAAATGTTGCTTCAGTTCTGCCTTTTGCCCACCACAGGGCACTGTGGTGCAAGAACAGCAACAGCTCACAGCAGAAAATAACTTCTGCAGTTATGCCTTCTGCAACAGAACACAGCAACAGCTCCCGGCCAGCGAGGGAAGAGAAAGAGCCTGCCTTCTTCGCAGCACCTGTCAAGCCAGCAGGACCAGATCTAGGCACCAGCAAACCAAGCAGGTGCTTGGGGCGGCATAATTCCAGGGGTGACATTCTGGGAGGGTTTTTTTTTGCTTCGGCAATTGCGCTTTCAGAGGTTTTTTGTTGGTGGTGGTGTTGCTTGGGGCAGCAAAAAACCTAGAGCTGGCCCTGCAGGCCAAGTCAGGAGGGGCAAGGGCAGGGGGAAATAGACAGCGTGGGGTACTGGGGAATGTCAGACAGGAGCTCATAAGGGCTAGTGGGGGAGGACAGATTGGGACAGGGGCTAAATGGGAGTGGAGGCGCAGGGCCACAGCAGTGAGGGAGGTGCAGGGCCACATGGTGATGGGGTAGGGGGAGCAGAGCTACATGGGAATGGGGGTGGCTGAGTGGGGATGCAGGGCCAGATAGGGACGGGAGAGGGGTACAGAGCCACATAGGGACGGGAGGAGTGGGTGTCAGGACATATGTCGACAGGGGCTACAACGACACATGGGGGGGTGCAGGAACACATGGGGACAGGGTCAGATGTGCCTGACTGAATGGGAGAGGCTAGGGATCAGCCAGATTCTGCATGGGGACGCTCTCTAACAATCTTGCCCCCCCCAAAACCTGTTTCATACTGTTCCCACCCATACCCAACAGCCCTCCAAGTTCACACCCAGGCTCCTTTCCAACAATTTACTTCCCTCTCCCTCAACTCCTCTGTTACCTCTAACTCTCCTAAGCCTTTGTACTGCTTCTGAGGGGTGCAGGAAATACAATTCTGTAGTGTAGTTTAAATGAATTATTATTCTGGGTTCTGTATTAATATACCTAGTAAGGAATCTATTTGTCAAAAAACATTTCCTGAATCTTTTTTGTTGTCTGTATTGTTACAGATATACTTGCTGACCCATACTGTGAAATAAATTACCAAATATTGAAACTGGTATGATTATATTGTGTTATTTTGGCAAATAAAATATGGAGAATTTTAAAAAAATAAAAATTCTGCGTACAATATAAGACCTAATCCAACTTCCATTGAAATCAGTGGAAAGACTCCAACTAACTACAACTGGATCAGATTCAAGTATTAAGAGGTGCTCTGGATTACAGGTGCATTAGTATTGACATCTGATGAGATCTACTATAATGGTGGCAATGTCCCAATCAGAAAATATATATTTGTATAAAGGCCATAGATGTGCATGGCACTTTATAGGTACAAAGTGAAGCAAGTTTCCTGCCCCATGGCGCATAAAAATCAAATATACAAGTCAAATGATAAGTAAATATAATATACAGGCATTTGTGGGTGAGAAGTGGATGATCGGTGGGGGGGCTAAGTTCCCTGTAAGGTACACAGCAGCCTATGTGGGAGGCATAGTTCAATGGTTTGAGCATTGGCCTACTAAACCCAGAGTTCTGAGTTCAATCCTTGAGGGGGCTATTTAGGGATCTGGGCAAAAATCTGTCTGGGGATTGGTCCTGCTTTGAGCAGAGGATTGGACTAAATGACCTCCTGAGGGCCCTTCCAACCCTGATATTGTATGATTCTAGCATGGTGCAGGAACTCAGGGAATCCACTCAGCCGACCTGTCACGGCCAAGGAAGGGGCACACCATAGATGGCGACTTCCCCTCTAGCCAGATGGTGCTCAGGCTCTTCCCCACCTCCTCCCCTGAATGTACCCCATTCCCACTCCTTCCCCCTCCCACCCAGAGCTTCCTACACACTGTGAAACAACTGTTTGCAGCAGACCAGAGGCACTGGGAGGGGGAGAGAGAGAAGTTGGTTAGCAGGGCTGCCGGCAAACAGAGGGTGCTGGGAGGGAGGAGAGGAGTTGGTCAGTGGGGCAAGGTGGGAGGAGCTTGTTTGCTGATGGGTGCTGCTCATCAGTAGCACCCACTAATTTTTCTGTAGGTGCTCCAGAGAATTGGCAGCTATGGGGGCAACGCTCCTCCAACTCAGCACCAGCCCTACCATGGCCAGGGGAGGGGCACCTATACCATGGCCCCAGCCCTGGAGTTGCTGCAGTGGGGAGAGGCACCTATTCCCCCCAGCCCAGGTGCTGTAATAGGAAGAGAGAGCTGGGGGGAGTCCTCTATCCCTGCCATAGCCCCAAAGCACCCTCCTGCACCCCAAACCCTTCATCCCCATCCCAGAGCCCTCACAACCCTGCACCCCCACCCTCTGCCCCAGCCCTGAGCTCCCTCCCACACTCTGAACCCCTCAGCTCCACACCCACCCAATGAATTTTGTTATGTGCACCAATATGAAGGTGATGTGTCACACATCACCTTCATATTGGTGCACATAACAAAATTCATTCTGCACATATGTGAGGAAAAAAGAGAGGGAACACAGGGGGTGAGTGGGAGAGGGGTTGTATAAAAACTTTGGCCTCAATCTTATGAGCTATCACATTAAGTAGTAAACTTTAGGTAGTCAGTCAAGTAGCAGACACCTAAATGACTATGAAGACTTCACTCTGTGACATTCAAATAGCATAATTAAACCACTGGCATGCTGAATATCAGTTACACATGTGAAGTACGAAAAAGTACAAAACAGAGACATAATCATGTAAGTAAAGAATGAATTATATAAATGGTTCATAGGAAAGAACCAAACCAAATAATGAGAACACCAGTTTATACACTTAAAAATTCTGAATTAGGCAAGTCTTATTTGTGCATTTGCATCTCAGTAACTGACTACCAAAAAGGCACTCAAATAATAGGATGCTGAACACTAGCTACATAGAAAACCCTACAGTTGAGTAATGCTGAATCTTGTGAGATTATTAGGGGGTCTATGGAGTGCAATTGCACCTAATGGGATGGTAAAATCAACTAAAAGTTAGATTTCAAAAAGCAAGGGGCACAGCTTTTTAATAGTTTGGATTTCATGAAATGCAAAGGTATAAAGACTGCACAAGTACTGTTTCCCCTTCTCTCCATAGTCTCTCTGCGGGATTGTGGATCTGTGCAACAGGCTGGAGTGGTAGAATACAAGCATCACAACAAGTCATTTGGAGTGGACAGAACTTTGAGTAAAGCAAGTGAATGTATGGTGGTCAATGGCAGTGCACCCATCCCCATCAGAGATAGGCAGTGAAGGTGCACCATATTCATCCATAAGGTCAGGAGGAGCCATCTACCATTATCAATATTAGTTAACACCAGCATCTGGGAAAAAAAATACTATTAAATTGTATCAGTTGCATCTCAAGAAGTCAAGGGCCTTTTAAAAAGGCTACTCTGTAGTCATATTGTATTTAAACATGTGTTAGTCATCTGAAATGAATGCTAGACTCCTCTCTGGGTTCACCTTGACTAGCTACATGTTAAAATACAATTTGCCATGTCTATGCCAGGGTTCTTAAAGGAGTTAGTAAAACTGTTAACTAACAAATTAAAACAAAAAAGCAAGCAAACTTTTCTCCTAGTCCCTTGGCCTTTGCTTACATTCTACTGCCTTTATTGCTCACAAAGTAGAAGATTACCCATTTGGATGAGGTGGCTCCCTCCTCAAATGAAATGAACTGCTTTGGAAGTCAAAACATGTAAGAAAGAAATCCAAGTGGTTCCATAATACATGACAAACTTTTAGATTCAAGTTGGCTTTTCTGCTTATACGGCAGCATGATCCAGTGGGTTCAGTGCTGGACTGGGAGTCGGAGAACAGCGCTCTAAATCCCAACTCTGTACAGGATCTGCTCCTTCCAAATCCCTTGACCTCCATGCCTCAGTTTCCCCATCTGTAAAAGTGTGGATAAGGCTATATACCCTGGTTTGTAAACCACTATGAGATCTAGGAATATAAAGTGCTTACAAATATGAAGAATGATATGCAACATAATATTACAGGGTCATAAGCAACTGTTTCCTGTCATTGTTTTGTCCACTGGTAGCAGATAATCTTCATTTTGTTTCGATTCTCTGTTGGCTAGATGATAGAAGAGGCAGATCCATTTCTATATTTTTTTGCCATAGCACAGGGGTAGGCAACCAATGGCACGCATGCCAAATGCAGCACACGAGCTGATTTTCAGTGGCACTCACACTGCCTGGGTCCTGGCCACCAGTGTGGGGGGATCTGCATTTTAATTTAATTTAAAATGAAACTTCTTATACATTTTAAAAACCTTAGTTACTTTACATACAACAATAGTTTAGTTATATATTATAGACTTATAGAAAGAGACCTTCTAAAAACGATTAAATATATTACTGGCACATGAAACCAGAAATTAGAGTGAATAAATGAAGACTCGGCATACCACTTCTGAAAGGTTGCCGACCCCTGCCATAGCACTTAAGTCCTGAGACAAAACTAGAAAGCTAAATTTTATCTGAATAATAAAAAGTCATTTAAACTCAGTTGAATTAAATGGCATGAGAAAATCAGCTAATTCTGGTTCCAACTGTTTTTTCAGAAATTCACTCACCCAACCTATAACTCTGTGTCTTCCTGTACAAGCATTATTTCACACCACCAGAGCTCCACTGGCTGATGATAGCTGGAAGGCACGGCACTATTTCTAGCTCTGATTTTGAAAGATATTTAGGCATCTAATGATTCAAATATAGTGGTTGCCTAGGCACTCTTGAAAATCTGCTAAGTGCTAAAACACTTTTTAAAATCTGTCCCTAAGCCTTACGGTGGTGTCACACACACCACACCCTTCTCAGTACTCTGAAAAGGCACGATTTTCTGAAAGCAAGAACTGGTACAGTAGAACAATAGAAACATAAGACGTTCCTACTTGGTCTATTCCACTATGCTGTTTGGGACATTCAGTGGCTAGGGCCAGAGGTGTCACAGAAGGTGGTAAACCTGGTTATCTATTCATGTGTCCAATCTCTTTTTGAACGCCTCTAAAAATTAAACACAGTTCTCACCAAGTAACTTCACAATACGTTTTCCCTCAGTTCCAGGTGCATGAAGTTACCAGGCCAATTGCACCTCTGATCACTCTTGGTCTCTTCAAGCGGACCTCATTCGGGTCCCACGCCTCTAGAATCACAGAATCTTAGAATATCAGGGTTGGAAGGGACCTCAGGAGGTTATCTAGTCCAACCCCCTGCTCAAAGAAGGACCAATCCCCAACTAATCCCCAGCTATCATCTGTGTTAGGGTAAAATCACACGATTCTTCCACACTCAGACTGGGCTTTGGACAGCATCCCCCGGTACTAACCATGATTATCTCAGCATATCTGACAGGCTCAGATCCTGCAGTTCTGTTTCCTTGGGGAGCAATGACTGGTATCCAGTAACCAAACAGCCTCCTTAAAGCAAAGTAATATTTTATTTAGAAAAAAATGATGCTAGAGAATACAGACTTTAAAACCATAAACCATCTTCATTTACAGTCATATAGACAGTGCTTTTGAAGTTGAGGATTGGGCTGGAGCGCAGAAACTGAAGTCGGGAGGCAGGGGGCATGGGGGAAGAGCCGTTGTGGGCTTGTGAGAGAGAGAGAGAGTTCCAGCCTGAGATGCAACTCCTACTCCTGGGGGAATTCTGCGCTAAAAAAAATAAAAAAATCTGTGCACAAAATTTAAGATTCTGTAAATTTTATTTGTCAAAACAACACTATATAATCATGCCAGTTTCAATTATTCTGGTAATTTATTTCAAAATAAATGTCAGCAAATATGTCTGTGATAATACAGAGACACACAAAAATTTCCCCAGGAGTAGAGAATTAAAGAAACCCCTATGACAACTCAGTTCCTGCTTCTCTTCCCCCTCCCCCGCAGAGCCCTGCCAGCCCCCCCCCCCCCCCCCAGCTGTGGGGCTCCCTCAGTCCGGACACTCACATCCTCTGCCCCATCCAGAGGCCAGCCACACACACTCCCAGCCCCAGCCACTCACACCCCCTATCCCACAGAGCCCTGCTGCCCCAATCCCGGCCAGACACTCACAGACCCTACCCTCCTAGAGCCCAGGGATCCAGAAGAAGAAACAGTCTGCAGCTGAGTCCCATGCTTGCATAGAGTTTCCTGCGCACCGCTGCCTCCTTCCTTCAGGGTGTGCTGAGAACCGCAACTGCTAGGAACCCTTCAGTTTCCTCCCCCTGACCTTGTCTTCTATTTGCAAGCTAGTGGCAGCCAACATCTCTGCAGCCCACTTCTGCGGGGAAAAAAGGAAATTCTGCGCACTCAACATTAATTTCTGCAAATCCTGCATTGCGCAGTGGCTCAGAATTCCCCCAGGAATAAACGTCAAAGAACTGTCTACATAGCTATTTTTAAAGAGCAAGCATGAGTCCCGCTAACCCAAGTCTATTGACTTGGGGTAGGAGGCTCACTCCAAAGTATTGCATAGACAGACCCTTACTCTATTCATATCCATTATTACTTATCAGTATTCTTAGACTATGCAGTAGCTCCACGTCCACCATATCATGTTTATGTTGTTTCCCATGCCCTGATGTAAATAATTTAGGTCTCTATACCTTTGTTAGTGTGGTAAGCTGGCATTTTTGATATGGCTTTTTTCAGTCAAGAGGATGTTTTGTTGGTTAGCATATCACATCAAGCAGCTGTTCCCCAATGCCTTCCTTTTGACATGTTGTAGGGGTTTCCTGGGAGCTCCATGATAACATTCTGCCATCCACCTGAAGGGGATTATTTTTCTGCCTCATATAGAGTTTACTCCCTTTCTGGATGGTGCTAACTCATCCTTGCCAAAGATGACTAATCTCTGGTGCTTCTGAAGAACATTTTTTTTTCTTTTGAGGAATCAAATTGTACCAAATGGTGCATCAAAGGCCAGATTCTGCTCTGATGTTAGCAGGAATTGGACAAATATTTGGGTGTAAAATTTGGCCCTCCATGGTTTTTGGGGCACCATGCACATTTACAGAGCTCGATAAATACTTCTTATTCAGTAATTATATAGCATGCTGTCTATATTTTAACAAACAAGGAAACTTTAGCTGGTCATCTCTTCATTGCAAGGGCTTTGTCATTTTAAAATGCAGCATCACTGGTTTTCAGATAAGCTGTATTGAAAAAAGAAAGATTTGAAGCCATTGTACAAATTCTCCTCTGCTTCAGAATATAATCTTAAACCAAGTGAGTGTGCTACAGAACTAGATCTAAGAAGCCATCTATTTACTTATGTCTTCTTGCAACAACTGAGATTGGTTGGGCTGGAATTATTAAAGGTCATGTAGGATAGTCTTAAGAGTTTGGGAGCTATGGCTTTCCTTCAGAGGCCCATAACTTTACTGTCTTCAACGCTTGCCAATCTACATCTGTAGTGTCCTTAGGGACAAAGCTCAATACATTTTTAGTTTTATTGTTTGCAGCAAGGAGTGGATTTGTTTTCTCAAACCAGTTCTATAATTTATTGGGCCATGCAGAAGACTAGGACTAAGTCCAGTCATGCTAACTTTTTTCATACAAGTTGTTTATTTCAATGGGACTGGACAGTAGCCATATGAGATAAGATTATTCATATGGATAATGGTTTGCAGCTCAGGCCCAACACTGCAAGGAAGTCCCTATTGCATTAGGAGAACGAACAGCCAAACCTAGAGTCTTGCAGTTGTGTGATGAAGGATAAACATACTGAACGGACTCACAGAAACAAGAGTTAGATTCCTGAGCAGAATCTCTTCAGGGGATTCCTGAGCAGAATCTCTATTATGGAAGTGTGTGCTGAAGAGGCAGATTTATAACAGAACATAGAACAGTGATACCAAAAGCCATGTTAGCTCTGGAAGCATGCACAGTGCTGTGAAAAAAGCATGCACCAATGATCAAGTAGCAGCTTTACAAATATCCGAGAGGGATATGTACTTCAGTAAGGCTACAGAGGTAGACTGGGAACAGGTGGAATGAGCAATCACTCCAGGAGGGCTTTATAACAGACTAATATGCACCCTGACATCTATTTAACATAAAATAGCCATACTAGGTCAGACCAAAGGTCCATCTAGCCCAGTATCCTGTCTTCCAACAGTGGCCAATGCCACGTGCCCCAGAGGGAATGAACAGAACAGGTAATCATCAAGTGATCCATCCCATCATCCATTCCCAGCTTCTATTTATTATTATAGTCTCTACAGATTAGGTGCCTTCATTTGTTCTGTGATAGAGATGAAAAGTCTAAGAGAAGCCCTGAAGGGCTCAGTCCTGTTGAGGTAAAAAGCAAGTCTTGCATCTAGTGATCGAAGACTAGCCTCCCTCTGAGTGACACTTGGGGTAAAACACCATTAAATGAATGTCTTAATCAATCTGGAACTCTAAAAAGATACCTTAGGTAGGAAACAAGGGTCTGGACAGATCACCTTTCATTGATGGATTAGCTAATGGGCCCATGAGGCCATGCTCCCAGCCAATTAGGGGGCTCCAGAAAGATGGGCACACCATCCCCAGCTGACATCCACTGGAGGGCAGCAGAAGCATGGAGCTCTGGTAGAAGCACCGGAAGTGCGGGGTGAGGGAAGCCCCTGCATCCCGATTCCTGCTGCAGCCCCGGGACTGGAGGAGCTCAAGCCGCAGCTTCAGGGCTGGGGGAAGCTCTCACTCCCTGCCATGGCCCCAGGCTGTGGTGGGGGGGACAGAACTTCTCCAGTCTTGGGGCCATGCAGGGGGAAGAAAGGAGCAAATGGATTGCAGGGCAGCAGTGGGGAGGGGGGGCAAGGTGGGATGGGGCTGGACTGTGGGTGGAACAGGGGCAAGGAGAAGGGACAGAAAGGTGTGGGGCCACGGGTGGGGCTGCAGGCAGGAGTACAGAGTGCCCCGCCCCCCACTCTGGCTCAGAACCCCACGAAACCTTAATCTACCTCTGCCACCTTTCCATGATAAAACACTATGTATGGTGAGTCACCCACTAGGGTCCCTACCTCTCCTACCCTCACAGCCAAGGTGATATCTGTAAAGAACAAAATGTTGAAAGAGAGACGAAGGAGGGAACAGCTATTCATAGGCTCAAATGGGGGTTTTCTCAGCACATTTAGAACTATGTTGAGGTTCCATGGAGGACAATGTTCTTCAAGAGTAGGAAAAAGGTTTAACAGGCCTTTAATGAACCTTGCAGTAGTTGGGTGAGTGAAGACTGAAAACCCTTCAATGGGGTGGCAGAGTGAAAAGCTGTAAAGGCAGCTAGGTGAACCTGAACTTAGCTCAGAGATAATCTGGTGGTTTTCAAATTTTGCAGACTAGAGCATGCTGGAAAAATGAGACTCAAGGAGGTATAGCTCAGAGGCAGCACAGAGTCTGAAAAGATTTTCACTTTTTACAGGTAGGTTTTCTTTGTAGTGGATTTTCTACTATTGAACAGTACTGTTTGGAAGTCTGGAGATCAGTCCTTTCCTACGCCAGAGAGGCACAGAGTAACCATGCACTGAGGTTAAGTGACAAGAGATGGCAGTGAGTCGTGGTTCCTGACTCCCGGGTAAGGAGACCTGTTGTAAGAGGAAAGTGGAGAGGTGGGTTGCAAGGACAGTCAAAGGAGCTCTGGGAACCATACTTGCCTTGGTCATGGTGATGTTATGAGGATGGACATTGACATGGGCGGCGAGTTCTATGGGCCTGTGGTGCCTGGGCACCAGAAATATTCCTGGTGGCCAGGCACCACGGGCCCAGCTCCAGCCCTAGCCCTATCTGAGGCAGGTAGCGGTCTCTCCCTTGGCCCTGCCTTTCGCCACCAGATGCTTCCCCTCCCCGCCCACGTCTCCCGGGCCATTTAAATCAGCCCGAGACCCCCACTCACCACCAAGAGTGCAGCAGAGCTGAGTGACTTCCTGCCTGCTCACTCCACATCACTTCAGGTGTCTCCCTGCAGCCCCTGGGCGGGGTGGGTCTGTATCCCACCCCAAGTGCCCCAGCAGCCAGTGGGAAGCTGTGGGGGTAGTGCCTGGGGGTAGCAGCACATGGAGACTCCTGGCCACTCTGCCTAGGAGCCCCAGGTAAGCGCCACACTCCCCTCCCCATCCGCTCCCCAGAGCCTGCACGCCCCCTCTGGCCCCCAAACTCCCTCCCAGAGCCTGCACCCCTCATTCAGCCCCCAAACTCCCTTCAAAAGCCTGCACTCCCACCCCAGTCCAGAGCCTACACCCAAACTCCCTCCCAGAGTCTGAACCCCTCGTACCCTCCTGCACCCCCAGCCCCAACCTGCACACAGCACCCAAAATCTGTCCCAGAGCTTGCACCCCCCCCACTCACATCCCACACATACTGGAGCCTGCACCCAAACTCCCTCCCAGAGACTGCACCCCAGCCCTCTGCACTCCCTCCCAGAGCCTGCACCCCTCACCCCTCCTATACCCCCACCCCCTGCCTGGAGCCTGCACCCAAACTCCATCCCAGAGCCTGCACCCCAGACCCCCCCAAACTCCCTTCCAGAACCCAACCTCTCAGCTGTCCTGCACCCCAATCTCCTGCCCCAGCCCAGGGCCCGCACTCCAGATCTCCTCTCCCACACCCAAACTCCCTCCCAGAGCCTTAGGCAGGTGCGGGGGATGGAGTTTGGGTGGGGTGGGTTCTGGGCACCACCAAAATTTCTACAAATCTGCCACTCCTGGCCATTGATCTCTCCTGTTTCAACTTGTTCAGGACTTTGAAGAGTAAAGGCATCAGCGGATTCCTGAAGGGATCACTACAGCATCTCCCAGCTAGTTCTAACTGCCACCAGCACCGACTTTGTCCTTTCCCAGATGGCTGCTTGACTCCTACTCCTCCCCAGGCCCTGCCCCTACTCCATCCTGCCACTTCCCACTCCCTCCCCTGAATGTCCCTGCCCTCACTCCTCCCTCTCCCCTCCTACACCTCCCAGAGCCTCCTGCATGCCACTAAACAGCTGATCCATAGTGGACGGGAGGTGCTGGGGGTAGGGATTGATTGATGGGGCCGCCATTGGGCAGGAGGCACGGGGGGGAGGGGCAGGAGCTGATGGGGGGCTGCCGGTGGGTGCGAAGCACTCATCATTTTTCCCCCCAGGGGTGCTCCAGCTCCAGAGCACCCATGGAGTTGGCACCTATGCTGACTGCATACTCCTCTCAACCAGAACCATCAGCACGTCGCACTAGAGGGCATTACAAACAGATTTATTTCCAGAAGACTCAGGATAAGGCAAATCTTCTGGAATACTGCATCGATGAACTCTCACTTGCAGTCATGGCCCAAAAATCTGCAGGGAGACTGCTACTATGTTTCATAACCCCAGCAGATAAACCACTGATCTCTCTGTGTCCTGCAATATGCATCATTCCATAGTTTTATGGATTCTGTGCAGAAGACCTGGGATTTTGCTCCTCCTTGACAATTTACATAACACATTGCTGTTCTGTTGTCCACCATGGGTCTGACTGAGGGGCCCCGGATATGCTGTAGAAAGCAATGGTAAGTGTAATGGACTGCCCTGAGTTCTAAAATGTTGATATGGAGAGCAATATCCTGGGGAGTCCCCTTGCCTTGAGCTGTGACGTCAGTGAAGGTGAGTGCCCCAACCTGGCAGAGAGGCACCTGTGGTGATCTCTGGGGGAGGTGGATTTGAGAACAGTACTCCTATACAGACCTTTTAAGGTTTTTTCCCCCCGTTGAGGGAGTTGAGGACCTTCTGGGTATCGATACCTGCTTGGACTGATGGTGTTTTTTGGGTGTGTAGACTATTTAGTCAGGCTTGAAGATAATGGGAGTGTAATCTTGCAAAGGATGGTATGAATTTACAGGCTGCCACATGGCCTGGGAGCTGATGGTTTGTGGGCTCTGTTATATTGTAGAAATGAGGCTGGGTATCATAGCAAACCTGCCTGTGGGTAAGTATGCTCTGGCAATAGTAGAGTCTAGAGGAGCCCCTGTGACGTTTGTCCATTTTGCGGGTATGAGCGTAGACTTCCGCATTAAGGCAGAGGCCTAAAGAGCCTTGCTGGTTGCTGACTGTCACTCAAGAAATGAGCAACCCTTCAGAAGCTAGTTGGCCAGGTAGGAAAAGAGGATTATCTCCATTTGACTGATATGGGCTGCAACAGCTAAGACAACCTTTGTAAAGAGCCTTGGGGCGGTTGAGAGGCTGAAGGGTAGGACACAGTATTGGTAATGATCCCTACCACCAACGAAACATCTGTGGGAAGAGTGCATGGATATATGAAAATAAGCATCCTGAAGGTCCAGAGAGACAAACTAATCTTCCAATTCCAGAGGGAGAATTACCATTCCAGCTGCCAGAGTTACCATTCTGAACCTCTGCGACAGGAGGGTGAGAGGGAGCTGGAGCTGAACTGAATGGAGTAGCCTGTTGAAATCACTTCCACGATCCATCTGTCTGAGGTGATGAGCTGCCAGGAAGGAGTGGACCCATGGGCAGTGCTGACAAAATCTCTGATCAAGGATGCATGGGCACATACACATCCTGAAGTGGAGCACCTATAGGTACAATTACTTGAAGAATAAAATTTCTGGTAGCTGAAAAATGTTAGATAGTTGTTTAGAATTGTGGAAGTTCCAAGATATCAGCATCAGAGTATCCCAATGTTTTCCTTTTTTAAAATCAGTATCTCCTAGGGTGACCAGACAGCAAATGTGAAAAATCATGACAGGAGGTGGGGGGTAACAGGTGCCTATGTAAGAAAAACACCCAAAAGTCAGGACTATCCCTATAAAATCAGGACATCTGGTCACCCTAATATCTCCACTCTGCACCCAATTCCTCTCAGTATTTTTAACCAGTACTTTATATACAGTATACATGTGGATATGCCTTTGCCAGTGCAACCCAGTGTCCAAAAAATAAAATAAAATAAAATAAAATAAAAATCCTAGGAATGAAATGAGTTTGTTTTATTTTGTTAGGTACTTGGAGGCTTTCCAGCTTGGGTGATCCATAAATAATTAAAATATTTTATTAAAATTCAACACCAGTGTTTTCATCTTAGGCAACTACTATATCCAATACTACAACTAGCAGCCTCCAGGAATTCCAGGTTTCTCATGCCCTCTATCAGATTCCACCACCTCTGTTTTCAGAACACAAGATCTAAAATATGACTGAATTAATCTATCATTTCACAAGTACAAATTCTTATATAATTCACTTAAAATCTCATTCTGATCTTCTTCCATAAACAATTAAAAACGCAAGCACATGGTTATTTTATTTCATGCTTTCTTATTGTTGAGTACTTCCAATATCTCTGGTTTCTGATCCATATAAGTTTTTTTTTCATATTCACATTTCAGCTATTTTCACCTCCTAATTTTATTAGGCTTCCTATTTGTGTAACATGTGTTCTTTTCCTCTATAATTATGAAAGTTATTATATTGTAATGTTTTCTATTTATAGTATTTTTTACATTTTAGTTCCTCTGCATTTTTATTTCATTCCCAACCTTATTTTATCCTTGCATGTTTCCTATAGGAGAAAAAGAGGCTGAACAGGTTTTCTATCCTCCTTTCATTTTTGCTGGAGAAAATGGAACAGTAACATTTATTATTAATTTACTAAAATAAGACAGTAAAAAGTACAACCCAGCCCAAAGAGAGGTAACAATACATCTGCAAAAAAGAGGCTATTATCTCTAAGAGATGCTGTTAGGCTCAGTTAATTAGTGTATGTAAAGCACCTTGAGACAATACATTGTAAAGTGCTATTTAAGGGCCCAATTCTGCAGATACAGAAATTTTACTCATGTAAGTTCTATAATTGCCTTAACAGGACTGTTTATGTGAGGTAAAGCTACTGACACACCTAAGTATTTTCTAGACTGGATTCTAAGTCACAATTTATAGCCCAGATTGTTGTTTTTTCCCTTTCTTTTTCCACTCACAAGAAGTGACCCTCCTGGCACAAATCCCAGAGTTATCTTGGTATGTCAAAGAGATGGGTTGGACATTACACAGGTCAGGTTGGGGACATAGTGGAAGGAGTGGAAAAGACAGGTGGATCTGGAAAATCACTGGACAAGCCACAGTTTAAGACCTTTCTAGCTTTTCCACAGGATCCAAGTAGCCACCATGGCGAGCATATGCATACATGCCTGGCAGCAAAAGGGCCAACAGAAGCACACTGCCAAGATCCAGAACCAGCGCATTGGCATGGATTCGCTGTGCAGATGACCCTAAACTCCCACAAGGTTTAGGTTTGGCCACTCAAGAGGACATCATCTTGTCCTTTATTGTTGTTTTTTTTAAACATTAAATTAAAATTCAAGAGAAATAAAATTGCTACATGTTCACAAGTTCCCTTCTGTAAACAAATACGAAGAGATTAGGTTATTTCATACTAATTCCTTTTTCAATTTTTCATTAGCTTGCAATGAGTTGAAGCTAACAAAAGACTACCAGAAGCCCAGAATACTTCTCAGAAAGGAACATTTTCCAAGTTACCTCTTGAATTTTCTGTTTTAAGTGCCTTTTCTTAATCAGTTTGCAAAATGTGGTATAGCTCACAGCACCATGACAATAAATAGCCACCAGTACAGCAGTTTCACAGCGAGAATTCTTCCTCCAGGGACATGAGCTTCTCCTGGAGCCTAGCAGAAAGAAAGGCACTTTTCTGTATCTCCACTGGACCAGCTAGGAGAGGCAGTGCGAAGCACACTGAACTAAAGGAGCTGTATGGCATCGATCCACTGTGGCAAATAACCAGACTTAAAAGGAAAGAATTTATGTGCAATACTTGAGGCTTTTGAGATGGTTACAACAAAACAACTACCACTAGTTGAGAACGATGGGGCCTCCTGTCCTAACCCACACCCATCTCCCGACAAAATAACAGGACTGCATAAAAACACAAGTTACCTACTCAATAAAATTCACTGACCACCAAACAAGCTCATTTCTATTGAGCAAAGCAAGTAATTGGAAGCCTGCACTAGACTCCAGGCTGGGACCGACTTGTTTACATGCAACATTTACAGACCTAGGTAAAGAACTGAGAGTGGTGGTGACTAGTCAATTCGCTGTTGCTCACGGTTTTCCAACTCACTGTAATAAACAGGCAAAGATTTGGGATCAGCCTCTCACCTCCAATTAAGCCCCACAAACCCTATGCCAAGGTCCTCTCGGCAACGCTTCCAGGAGGCCAGCTGAGCGCACGTCAGATCAAGACACTTGGAGGTTTCTGAGGCTGGAGGCGGCTTCTTCCAGCGCTTTCCCGTTGGTTAGTGCAAGGAAAGCAGCTGGCTCCTGCGCGGCCGGCATTTTCCACACGCCGGCCCAGCCCCTGGCGGAACCAGCGGCGAATCAGACCCGCTCACCTCGGTCGCACCGGAGACAGGGACCCGCGCCTCACTCAGGCTCCGTCTGCTGCCTCCGGTAACTCTCCCAGCAACCCCCCCAGCACAGCGCGCCGGTCCCGGGCAGGGCACCGAGCATCCCCCCGCCCCACGGAGCTCCGCACCCAAGGCCGAGCGGCTGGGCAGCACCGCGCAGTCCCCGCCACTCACCTGCCGGCGCCGCGGGGGCTCGGAGACTGCAGCGCGGCTCAGGCCCCAGCAGCCGGGCTCGGGGAGCGGCACATGGCGGGGCGGGCTCCGCGCGCCAGCCAGGGGAGCCGCGCGCCCCGCTCAGCCACTCCGGGCGGAGGGGGAGGGGGAGGCGGCGGCTCAGCCCCCGCAACAGCCCCGACTGGCGAGAGGAGGCGCGCGCGCCGCAAGTCCCTCAGGTGCAGCAGAGGCGGCGCGGCGCGAGTCAAATGCCAACTGCCTGGGGACCAGTGCGCGCGGCCCACGCGCATCGCGGGCGCTGCCTGGGAAAGTCTATTTTATTGGGGGGGCGGTTGGGGGAAGAGCACCTGCTGGTTTAGCCCTCTGCGGCCCCTCCCGTTGAGGGAGCTTTTAGGGCCCTACTGCTCAGGCTAGAGCCAGGGCAGGCTGGACCCCCCTCTTCCCTTCCCATGGGGGTGTTTGTGCACATGTACGCCCTCATTCAGGCACAGGGTGACCAGGCCACAAGTGTGAAAAATTGGAACAGGGGGTAGGGGGTAATAGGAGCCTATATAAGAAGAAGACCCCAAAATCAGGACTGTTCCTATAAAATCAGGGCATCTGGTCACCCTACTCAGGCAGGGCATGCACAGAGGTGGGGGGTGTGCACACACCCTCATTCAGGCATGGCGTAACTCAAAATCGCAGTGCAAGGCCTTTTCATGCCAGCCTGAGGGCTTGGCTACACTTGTGCTTTACAGCGCTGCAACTTTGTCGCTCAGGGGTGTGAAAAAAACACCCCCCTGTGCGCAGCAAGTTACAGTGCTGTAAAGCACCAGTGTAAGCAGTGCTCCAGCGCTGGGAGTGCAGCTAATCCCCACAGGGAGATGGAATACCTGCAGCACTGGGAGAGCTCTCTCCCAGTGCTGGCGCTGTGGCCACATTTGCACTTCAAAGCGCTGCCGCGGGAGTGCTCCCATGGCAGTGCTGTACAGCTGCAAGTGTAGCCATACCCTAAGTTAACCCATCACCAGGCCCTGAGCAACCACACTGCTCCTGGGTGTGTGCAAAGGGTAGACCAGGGCCTGGAGCACAGGCCCACCCAGCAACAGCAGCTCTTGTCCTGTGGAGCTGGTCCCGCTCCTCACTCCATGTATTGCACCCTAGTGCACAGAGTTGCAGGACTACTCAGGGTTGGACTAACATGCCAGGTCACAATGCCTGGAGTTGAGAGCCTGGGGCCAGCCCCTCAGACAGAAGCTGGTTGCTGTGTCTCAGATGAACATAAGGGAGCTTGATCTCAACCCCTCTGCTGCATTTTAGGCCTAGGTACATTCCTCATTTGCCTCTGCGTTAATCCAGCTTCATCCTGCACCCTTCTGGAGCACTGGGAGTGCTTTGGCCTATGGTGTATGCAGAGCACCACAAGCAGCCATCCAGCCACAAGAAACACCAGAAAAGACAAGGCTACTTTAAAGTATGTGAGAAAAATATAGACCTCAAGCAGGAGGTGGGTTTATAGAGTAAGCAAACCATGAGCTGCCTTGGGAGTGATAGATGTTTAGTGGGACACAGCATTCACCAACAGAGCAGACTCCCCAAGCAACCACTATTATTTCTTGTGTTTAATGTATGCTTCTATACCTATAAATATGTAAAAATCAGGCCCACCAACAGCAATTCCAGATGCCAGGGCAGAACAGTCAATGGGCCCCCTAGAAAGGGATGGCAGAGGTTTGATTTATGCAAGGAGGGTGGGTGGCAAGCCCCCTGCTGCTGCTGGCCCGGCCTCACCACATGGGCCTGGAGCTGGACCACGTGTAGCAGCTGGTGCACATGTGCACAAGTCATGGGCATGGTCCGCCTGACATTTGGCAGTGCTGCACCTGTGTTGGCAGCGAACTGCTTGCTGTGCTTGCTCTTTCAGCAGGGCCAGGGCTTCCACATGCGTGCCTGCCTTCGCTGCCACCAGTACCACCCCACACACACCTAGGAGCCCTGTGGCCCGCCCAGGCTATTGCCGCCTTTGCCTCTCACATCAGCAGGCCTGGTAAAAATGGGACCTCTTGTTTCTGGGTGAATTCAGTTAGATCAGCTGACCAAGCTAAAAACTTCATCCTGTTTACCTCAGACCATTTCTCCAATTTGTCCAGTGCTACAGCACATTGAGCAGATGTTCTTGGAGAAGTATCCACAAGGACTTCAAGGTATCTTTCTTGAGTGGTAACAGCTAATTTAGACCCCATCATTTTGTATGTATAACTGGGGATTGTTTCCAACATGCATACCTTGCACTTATAGACTCATAGGACTGGAAGGGACCTCGAGAGGTCATCAAGTCCAGTCCCCTGCCCTCATGGCAGGACCAAATACTGTCTAGACCATCCCTAATAGATATTTATCTAACCTACTCTTAAATATCTCCAGAGATGGAGATTCCACAACTTCCCTAGGCAATCTATTCCAGTGTTTAACTACCCTGACAGTTAGGAACTTTTTCCTAATGTCCAACCTAAATCTCCCTTGCTGCAGTTTAAGCCCATTGCTTCTTGTTCTATCATTGGAGGCTAAGGTGAACAAGTTTTCTCCCTCCTCCTGATGACACCCTTTTAGATACCTGAAAACTGCTATCATGTCCCCTCTCAGTCTTCTCTTTTCCAAACTAAACAAACCCAATTCCTTCAGCCTTCCTTCATAGGTCATGTTCTCAAGACCTTTAATCATTCTTGTTGCTCTTCTCTGGACCCTCTCCAATTTCTCCACATCTTTCTTGAAATGCAGTGCCCAGAACTGGACACAATATTCCAGTTGAGGCCTAACCAGCGCAGAGTAAAGCGGAAGAATGACTTCTCGTGTCTTGTTTACAACACACCTGTTAATGCATCCCAGAATCACATTTGCTTTTTTTGCAACAGTATCACACTGTTGACTCATATTAAGCTTGTGGTCTACTATGACCCCTAGATCTCTTTCTGCCATACTCCTTCCTAGCAGTCTCTTCCCATTCTGTATGTGTGAAACTGATTGTTCCTTCCTAAGTGGAGCACTTTGCATTTATCTTTATTGAACTTCATCCTGTTTACCTCAGACCATTTCTTCAATTTGTCCAGATCATTTTGAATTTTGACCCTGTCGTCCAAAGCAGTTGCAATCCCTCCCAGTTTGGTATCATCTGCAAACTTAATAAGCGTACTTTCTATGCCAACATCTAAATCGTTGATGAAGATATTGAACAGAGCCCGTCCCAAAACAGACCCTTGCGGAACCCCACTTGTTATACCTTTCCAGCAGGATTGGGAGCCATTAATAACTACTCTCTGAATACGGTTATCCAGCCAGTTATGCACCCACCTTATAGTAGCCCCATCTAAATTGTACTTTCCTAGTTTATCTATAAGAATATCATGCGAGACCGTATCAAATGCCTTACTAAAGTCTAGGTATATCACATCCACCGCTTCTCCCTTATCCACAAGGCTTGTTATCCTATCAAAGAATGTTATCAGATTAGTTTGACATGATTTGTTCTTTACAAATCCATGCTGGCTATTCCCTATCACCTTACTACCTTCCAAGTGTTTGCAGATGATTTCTTTAATTACCTGCTCCATTATCTTCCCTGGCACAGAAGTTAAACTAACTGGTCTGTAGTTTCCTGGGTTGTTTTTATTTCCCTTTTTATAGATGGGCACTATATTTGCCCTTTTCCAGTCTTCTGGAATCTTCCCCCGTCTCCTATGATTTCCCAATGATAATAGCTAGAGGCTCAGGTACCTCCTCTATTAACTCCTTGAGTATTCTAGGATGCATTTTATCAGGCCCTGGTGACTTGCAGGCATCTAACTTTTCTAAGTGATTTTTTACTTGCTCTTTTTTTATTTTATCTTCTAAACCTACCCTCTTCCCGTAAGCATTCACTATACTAGACATTCCTTTAGACTTCTCAGTGAAGACCGAAACAAAGAAGTCATTAAGCATCTCTGCCATTTCCAAGTCTCCCGTTACTGTTTCCCCCTCCTGACTGAGCAGTGGGCCTACCCTGTCCTTGGTCTTCCTCTTGCTTCTAAGGTATTGATAAAAAGTCTTCTTGTTTCCCTTTATTCCCATAGCTAGTTTGAGCTCATTTTGTGCCTTTGCCTTTCTAATCTTGCCTCTGCATACCTGTTATTTGCCTATATTCGTCCTTTGTGATCTGACCTAGTTTCCATTTTTTATATGACCCCTTTTTAGTTTGTAGGTCACGCAAGATCTCGTGGTTAAGCCAAGGTAGTCTTTTGCCACATTTTCTATCTTTCCTAACCATCGGAATAGCTTGCTTTTGGGCCCTTAATAGCGTCCCTTTGGAAAAACTGCCAACTCTCCTCAGTTGTTTTTCCTCTCAGTCTTGATTCCCACAGGACCTTACCTATCAGCTCTCTGAGCTTACCAAAATCCGCCTTCCTGAAATCTATTGTCTCTATTTTGCTGTACTCCCTTCTACCCTTCCTTAGAATTGCAAACTATGATTTCATGATCACTTTCACCCAAGCTTCCTTCTACTTTCAAATTCTCAACAAGTTCCTCCCTATTTATTAACTTACCAACTTTGAAGTTCATCTGCTGTTTTGTTGCCTACTAACCCATTTTTTGAAAGATCAATTTGTAAATCTTTGCAGTCAGCTTTGGACATAGCTATCTTGTATAATTTTCTATCATCTGGAAATTTTGCCACCTCACTGTTCAACATATTCATAAATGATCTGGAAAAGGGAGGTGAATAGCACAGGTCTCAGTACAGCTCCTTCAGAGATGCTGGTATTTACCAGTTTCCTTGGTGAAAACTTACCATTTCTTTCTACCGTTTAACCACTTACTGATCCATGAGAGGACCTTCTCTCTTATCCCATGACTGCTTACTTTACTTAAGAGCCTGTGGTGAGGGACCTTGTCAAAGCTTCCTGAAAATTCAAGTACATTATATCAACTAGATTACTCTTGTCCACATGCTTGTTGACACTCCCAAAGAATACTAAGATATTGGCAAGGCATGACTTCCCTTTACAAAAACCGTGTACTCTTCCAACATATTGTGTTCAGTGTCTAATAATTCTGTTTACTATAGTTTTTCAACCAATTTGTCTGGTACTGAAGTCAGGCTTACCAGCATGCAATTGCCAGGATTGCCTCTTGACCCTTTTAAAAAAAAATTGGCATTACATTAGCTATCCTCCGGTTAAACTACTTAGTTCAGGAGATGCCTATTGGACTCTCCCATCATAAATCCTTAACAGGAAGATAAGCTTGTCTGTTTGCAGAATTATGTACTGTAAGTAGTAAATCTCATGGTCTTTCTGTCCATTTTAAAAGAATCCTTCACAAATAGACTATCTACAAATCTACCACAGGAACTCTTCTGATTGGTACAGCTAAGAAGTTAGAAGGGGAAGAATAGCCTTCTTGCTGCTGATTGCTAAGAAGGGACCCATTGCTCTTCTCCAAACTGTTTCCCAGCAGTTCCCATATCAGAGCAAGTGAGTGGCCATTCAGTGGTGATCCGGTGGGGGGATAGTAGTGAGATCCTGAGATCCTCACTGAGGCAAAACATTCGTCAACTTGAGTGGGATTTTTGGCTGAGTAAAAGACTAAGGGCCTCAGGATCTGGGCCAGTGTCGTCATGTCCTTACTAAGCACCCATAAAAGTATGATTTTTAAATGAAAAAGTCTTAACTTAAGGAAAGGACTCAAATCCTATAAACAGATCTACATCTGCAAACCCTTGCTCTGTAATGGAGGAGTCTAACTACAATAGGATTCCACGTGGGAGGAAGGATCTACATGTATGGATTTGTTTGCAGGACTGCAATTCAGTTGATGCCTCTGCTCTTACCAGCAATAGTTGAACCACCTGTTGTTGCTACACAAGTCAAAAATTATTGGACATATTTAATATCTGTAGGAGCTTAAGTAATGGCATGAAAACAGCTCAGTTCAGTTTATTTCCAGTTGAAAGTGCTATGGATTTTACTGTGAAAATAAAGAAAGGACATAACATGGGAAAATAAGAGCTGGTACATATGAGAACCAAGAAGAACTAAATTAAAGTAGGTTGAAAAACAGTGGCTTATATAGAAAAAAGTATTTTCATGCTGCAGATTGTCTACACAGCAGTGTTCATATATGGTCATAGCTATACAGAAAAATCTCCCCCTTGGAAACAAAACAGCAAGTGATCAGATTAGGAGCAATTGGAGGGAAAGTGGTTACAAAAACAAATGGACCAAATTCTGCTCTCATTCACATCCAGGTAACCCTATTGCCTTTAGTGTGGGGTTGCCTACATGTAAGAGGGGGCAGAATTTAGCCCTGTAACTGCTTCTGTGGTGAATGTAATTTGTTTGTTTTACTTTTTAAAGAGAGAAGGTTAAGGTACAGGAACAGCCGTAAATGGCACTGGAGAAGTGAACAATGGAATGCTAACTGAAAAATGAGTTGATAGACCAAACCCAAAACACTGCTATAGGTATTGCATAAACAGCCTTTTATCTGTATTTGTATCAAATTAATGATTTATTACCCAACACCACAGGTGGCAGTGTATACAAAGACAGTGCAACATGTGATTATTTACAGGAATTTTCAGCCTGACATGCACATACACTATCATGAGGTGTTTTAATATTTCCAAAATGTTATCAAGCTGAATAAATATTCCCTGCCCCAAAAGTTCGTTTTACATAAAAATATAATATTGCACTTTTTACAAGAACAGCTATTTTGCATATCTGAGATTTATAACAAATGGAATGCTGCTTTTTAAAAATAAGACTCCATGAGCAACATCCCATATTTAAATTGGGGAGCACGTAAAAGCCTCCAAAACAAAAAAGTTTTAAATGAAGCATATCACCTCAGCATGAATCAAAAAGCTTCTCCGTTTGTATTTGGAGTATGAAAAACATGATTAAAGCCAGCTTGTAAAATGTACCTGCAATGTATGCATTTAAAAAATTTAAATTCATACAGTATGCAGCCATTTGCTTATTCTTCACTGGTCCAAGAGAACTATTTTCAGAATATGAACTGTGGGAAGATCCTTGTACTTAATCTATAAAGTTTTTTGAAAATCTAGATATTAAAAAGATGTACACTTGGAATTTTCACAACAAATGTACAGATTGTGTGTATATTATGATTTGCCAGTATCTATACATATTTTGTCTTTATCACCAGGTGACAAATTATAGATCTTACAGTACAGTGTTTTGCAGGAGGATAAATACATGCAATGAGTAAAAATATAGCCATTAAAAATCTATATGGTAGAAGTGGAATGTGTAAGTGATTTAAAGGAAAAAATAGGTTTAAACTACATAATGGGTTTCTGTGGCATTCTTGGGTTGTAACTTTTTTCCCCCTAAAGGAGGAATATGTAATTATGCTCAGCTGATATTGGTTTTCCGAATATTTAAGTTATTGAGTGTGTCAGTCCTGTGTGGAGCATGCCACAAAAAATTCACCTTCAAATTCAATTGAGAGATTGTGAAGTATTAACTCCTGAGCTGAATGCATGTTCCTTTTTCAAAGACTAGCACCTAGGAATAAGTATCATTTGCACTGTGGGTGTGTAAACTTTTCTGAATGATCTGACATATGAAGAACACTGATTAGTCAAGCAGTTATGGTCTTATTCAAACATTTTACAGGTATTTATCTCTCACATGGCACTAAATGAGAGCAGATGATATCTGCACTGTTTTCTTTGTATTTTTGAACTCTGAAATGTATGCTAAATATATTCTGCCACTTAGATTCATAACAACTAACTAGTGTTATGTATTTGTGCAATTTACAGTTAGATGAAAAAACTTGTTTAACTATTGCTTCATGATGCCATGAGGTGTCTGGTTGTTATTAAAACACAGACACATTGGTTTCTGTCTGCTATAGGACTATTGTCCTATGAGAGCTGAAAAGACAATTAGCAAAAAACTATGGAATATCAGGGAATAACAGAAGTTCAGTTTTTAGCATTATGACATATCATAAAATGGTTGGTGCACAAAGCACCTACTGAGTTATTTGCTTCTCCAAAAAAGCAGTTTGGAATCCTCCATGTTTAAATTTTTGGGGTACTAATGCTAGAGCCAATTGGACTGTACTGACTGATCAGATACACACATTGTCAATCTTCTTATAAATATTTAAGAAATTTTTAATGCCACTGGTACTTTACAACACAAAGAATAAAAGGGAAAAAGTCACCACTAGTGATTCAAAGATTTGGAATACTTGTGTTCAAGAAATTACTTTAAAAATACTATTACATTTTACACTGCAGCATTTCAGCTTGTTGGTTAGAGCATTTGTGTGCCACGTTGCTTGTATCAGAGTATATAAAACCAGAACTTCCTTATAACCTTGATATGGTCTAAAATTTGGGGCATGCATATACACATTTTACAATAACCTCAGATTGATGTATGCTTTCATCAACTCACTTGTTTTAAAGAAGTTCAATACATTTCAAAATCCAATTAAACAACAGAGGTTCTATGATCTACTCTGGATTTAAAGTGCTTCAGAGATATGGTGATTTAGCAGCATGAAGAGTCATCAGCCAGCTGCATAGCTGCTAAGGAATGAGTAGAACATGGGTAGTTTCAAGCGCTGCTGGTCCTTGCGACACCAAGCTATAACAGTTCCTTCACTATTTGCTGTGTACAAGTGATGACCATCACAGGAAAATGTAAGGCTGAAAAACAACACAAATCTAATTTTTATATCATATTTTGCAAATTATACTATTTAACTGAAAATACTAGAGAAGATATTAAAAAAAAAGGCAAGTACAGCATAACTGCAACCAACACAAAAATCAGTAGCTTGCCTTCAGTGAGGCAAGTTCCTATGAATGTATAATTCTAGTGCTGTATGCACATGTGGGCATGGGCAATACCTGCTTATTCAAACTGCAATTCAAGGTGTCAGTTACAAACTTTACTGCCATAAATTTAACTTAATGCCCAGTCTATTTGTTTTTCTCTTTGTCACTTCAAATACAATCTGCTGTGCTGCTCTTGCTGTCATTTCCTGGGTGGAACTATCTCTAGCAGAGAGTGTTCACAGTGCAGAGTCCATGCCCCTGAAACCTGCTCTCAGGTGGATGGTCAGAACCAGAATCTGGCAAATTTCATGGGATAAGGTTTTTCTGGTTTGTTTTTTAAGGCAGGCATTTCCTGATTTTACCACCATAGTAAGTAAATCCTCCAGTTCTTGCTAATTGTTTTATTTCAAGAGAGACTTAAAAAACCAGAAACTTGTACAACTTGTTTCTAATTACTGTGAGGTGCTGCTGAGGTGATGGTTGGTACACATTAAATTAAGAATGACTAAATTAACTTGATGCTGAGATCACAGGTTAAACCTGGAGACTCCATTACAAATGTGAAGAGAATTATGAATCTATGCAAAGCTGTCAGGTGGGAGTTCACTTCCAGCCATACACACACATATTCAGAATCCCTAATTACACATTTGTACTGCAGAACCCAAGTGTTTAGTTTGCTGTATTTACTGCAATTTAAAGAACTCATTGTGGGTAGCAATGCCTCTTGTGCTCTATTAGTATCCTAACACAACTAATGTCAAAATAATCATTTTCCTCTCTATTTAAAAAGTAATTTTCTGGATTAACCAAAACCAGTTTCTAAATAAATATAATTGATATCGTATCCCAATTTAAAAAAACAAGAATTTATGCTGCTTAGAAGAGCAAGTCAATATTTCAGAAACTGCTATTACTAGGGTATGGTAACAGTGGTAAATGTTGGCTTTAAACAGAGATCACTGTAATGTGTTTTAAAATGTTGCTTCAGTAATGGACACAAATATAAAATTCTTGTAATAAAATTTGTTACTGTGTTACTATTTAGTAATTACGAAATTTAGGGCATGATCCTGCAAGTCCTTCTTGCAAGGAAATTCCCATTGAGAGCATCCTTTAGTGGGAGTTTGGGCCCCAGTTCTGCAAACACTTTAGCATGAGCGTAGCTCTTACATAACTGATCAATGAGACTCATGTGTGCAGAATTATACAGGTGCTTAGCTGTTTGCAGGATCTGCGCTTTTTTGTGCCGGCTAGGGGAAGGGTGAGGCAGAAACACACAGCAACAAAATAAAGCCACACAAGTGATTTGCTACTGAAGCTCATCCTATAACTATTTAAAATCTGCTTAATTGAAAATAAAAAGATAACTTGTCAAATTAGGAATTATAATATGAAAATCCTGGGGAAAAATATGAACTTTGTTTTAAAAGACAAATGAGCAAGCATTGTTCAGTCCACAGGGGAATCCTTCGAGTTTGTCTGTGTTTGTCTCATCATGCTAGCAGCTGAGAATAGTTATTACTGTCATGTTACAATGTATTTGTGCTCATTTTATTTTCATGGGGAACAAGCAGGATTCTGTGCCTGTTTTCAGATAGTTTTGTTCATCCACTTCCCCCATTTGTCATCAGTGTCTTCAAAAGTTGAGATTTATTTTTAAAGGGAACTTGAATTCTTTTTATGCAACAATTTTTTTTTTACCTTACAATAGGTTTATTTGATTTAGGAAATGTAATTTCTCGCACAGGTTTCAAGTCCCAAGTACTCCACAGCCTGAAAGAAAGAAAAAAGTAATTATTTTCTCCATATTCTACTTAACCTAAATATTTAGGGATAAATATAAGTTTAATTTTAGAAACTGCAAACAGCTGAACAGCTAGTTCTGCTTTTTGTAAAAGCAAAATATTAGCATGATTTTAAAACTGCATACAGTCTCAAAACAAAAACAAACATTGATTTTATGTTTTTATAAGTTTTTATCAGCAAAATAGTTTAAGAACTTAAGGAGAAGAGTGTATGCTCTTACCTTACAACTCCATTTTCTAGCCCCCCTGCAATAACATTGATGGACACTCCTTCCGGCTGGTTAGAGAAAGCAACAGAGCATATGATTTCCCTGCAGTGAACATGTCCTACAAGATCACCATTTACTGTCCAAAGTCTCAGATCACTGCCCCCTCCAACTGTAATACAAAGTAAACCACGAACATTACAAGATAATCTAGACTATTTGAATAGCCTATGTCATTTAGCTTTCAAGGCCACATCAGCAAGAGAGCAGTGTAGTAAACTGATTAAAACTGATTCAGATCAGAAAGCTGTACAAATACTGTACCATAGTTATTTTCTCTTTTTACCATATTGTTTGTATAGGCAAGCCCCCACAAAATTAATATGATTTATAATATAAGCCCTAGCACTTTAGCAGTAAGGAAGCTATATAAACATTCTGCTCACCAATATGACTTTGAAAATGCTAGTTTTCACGTTAGCAGGTCACAGTAAACACTAATCTCTCTTTCTCTCAAGGTTTACCTCAGTCTGCTAATGTGTTCACACTAAAACTGCCCTGTCTTTACTAGGATTCTACCTCTTGTTAATTGCCCTGTTAGCTAACACAAGGTAAGAACACACCATTTTTTCCTAGCGAAGACAAGGCCTGAGAGTGGTAGAGATAAAGGAGACGAATATCTCAGGCTATGTCTACACTGCACACCTTACAACAGTGCAGTTGTGCCACTACAGCCGCATCCTGTAAGGCATGCAGCGAAGCCACTCTTTATCACGAGAGAGCTCTCCCGTTTACAAAATAAAACCAGCCACAATGAAGAGTGGTAGCTTCGTCGACGGGAGAGCCGCTCCCGCCAACAAAGTGCTGTCCACACCGGTGCTTTTTGTTGTTAAAACTTTTGTCATTTGGGGTGTGTTTTTTTCACACCTCTGAGCGACACAAGTATTAACAACTAAAGTAGAGCGTAGACAAAGCCTCAGATTCAGTCTCGGACCTGCCCCTGGAATGCTAAGCCCATGTATTCTGTTTCTGCAATTGCCAGAGGTCCTAACCTTCAATTATCCTTTAATATAGTAAAACTGACTTGTGCTATCTTGCAAGATTTTTATTTACAGCCCTGATTTTGAAAGGCTAGAATGGTATTTGATCAATCTCACTCTACATGGGAATACAGTAAGGAAGGAAGAATGAAAGCAGCTTCCTGAAGAGACCTTAGAAGCCTCTCCTTCATAGTAGGAGTTCAGCATTGAGAACCAAGACATTATATATAGAGGACTAGACCCAAACAGTGGAAATAAAGTGAATGTTGGGACAACAAACTGCTTGGTGCCATATGGATTATAAAATTAATCTGTTTATTTTATCTACCTCCAGTGACGGGAGAAAATTAGATGCAGACGGGGGGGGGGGGGGGGAAGGGAGGAAGAGGCACATGTTGTCCAAATGACGACCTCTAACTAACATTAACTACACAAGATAGAAAAAGTAATAAAAGGTAATGGTGCTGTTCAGTGTGCCGCCTCTTACAGAAACAAATAGTGCTGTTGTATGTGTATACAATAAGTGTCAAATCATCATGCACCTTAAAGCTACTTCTAACTGCCCATGTGAAAATTTGACCTAATATCCAAATACATGATGGGGGATGTGTGAGGAGGAGGAACAATTAAGAAAAGCTGTTTTGTGCCATTTGGCTGCAGAGTCAGGGACTTCCTGGGAAAACTCACTGCAGGGCTCCAAACTCCCTAGAGTTCTGCATTAACAACAAATGCCTACACTTTCTTCTGGAGGTTTTTTCCCTTAAAAACACCAAACAAAAAAACGACTACTGTACATAGTTTTTCTGGTTCCATTCACAGCAAGACCATACATGCTTTTCCTGTTTGCGTTGAGTCACTAGGTAATTAACTCTTTGTTAATATAGCATATGTGGTGCCTCAATATAGTTCATATATCAAGGGACATCTGAATGCTCCAACAAGACTGTAGTTTTAGCAAATATAATTTTGCTTTGTATAAGTAAAACTCCTTAGGAGGATACAGTATCTTGGAAAACAAATCACTGCTATCATGAAAGTAATTAACTTAATAGAATTTGAATCTCTCAGGACTCAAACTTTCAGATCTTTAAAAAAAAATCAAAATATTTGACAGGACTGAGTGTGTATACCCACCTGCATATTTGTAACTACAAAAAAGATATACACATCATCCTGTATATAGAAATAAGAAGTTACTGAGTTGATTAGTTGGCTGCTCAAATGATTCAAGTCACATGACAAACCATTGCACTGGTAACGTTGGTTCATCTTTAAATCTGGTCTATAAATGTGGATAGGTTATTCATTCATGATACCGTACATACCTGAATCACAAACTGTTGCAATATCACCTGTCATTTCACTAGCAGAGACTGCTGTTACAGGACTCTTGTGTCCAGCAAGACTTTGGACATAGCACAGCCTACAAAGAATAAAAGATCTCTAAATAACCCGCAGTTTAGCTTCAGGAAACCAAAACTGAGTTCTGGTTTCACACAAGATTAAAATACTTAGAAAGTAATAATCTGAAATGATTATTTTACACTAAGATTTTTAAAACAGTTAGAAAGTAAGCATTTTTAGGCTAGCCAAGGAAATATTTGTACCTATTCAAATCCCAGATGATGCAGGTTCCATCCTTGCTTACACTTATCATTATACTATATGGTTTGCAGACAAATAAGCTGGTTATCTCTGCTGTGTGACCATATAGATGTACTTGAGATTCCATTTCTATCTCGGAATGCTGAAAAACAACAATATTAAAAGGGAGACCTGAATTATTAAACACATCAACTTATTGTTTATTTTGGAGGTGTGGCTTCCATTGTTTTCAATTGGATCAATATGTATAGATCTTAGGGAATGAACTGGCAGTCCATGATTAAATGCTTCATATCTTCAGTTCAGATGCTTTTTGTAGGACTTTTAAAGATGCAAATACATTGCTGACATGAGTATTTGGAGTAAGACATTAACTGTGAAAGGCACTATATTCTCCCACTTCTCACACACACAAGCTCCGAGAAAACATGTGGGTGGCTGTTTTCCAAACACATGTTATGTCAGTAGCTCAAACAGAGATGGCAGCTAGATATCCATATTTCAGTTTGACTGGCTGGAGAGGAAATATTAGGGGTTGAGGAACAGTTAATGCCAATGACCGGCACTTTTAAAAAAAAGTTAGCAAAAACCCCAAGATACTGGGAACATACTGAACCAGTGCCAAGTCCTTAGATGGGGCTTTACTAGGTGTTAAATAGGTGTTAAATGTGAAGCTTTGCTCTAATACAGAAATTGTCAAAAATTAAATGCCAAAGAGAAGATGAAACTGCTAAGCATAAGTGCTACTTCTTATGTTATATTTCATTGCAATTCCTCAGATTTTTTTTTAAAAAACATCCTCTAAATTAGAAGAGTTTCTTAATCAGAATGATAATTGCCTAATTAAGAGAAGTCCAGTGTACAAGGAGATTGGAATAATGTTTATACAAGAGAGGTAAAAGTCTCTCTGCTACAATGAATTTTCCCATAGCTCTTCTTTACTACCTCAAAGCACAGTAATAAACAATCTAGGAATTTGGAAGAGGAAATAGGGCATACAATAGCTCTACTAAAAGATGAAAAGAGTCATCATAGAACAGAAAAGGAGAAAGAACTGGTAATAGATTTCACTCACAACATGCTAGTTATATATTCTCTATCATTATCTGAACAACAAATAGCAACATCCATCTCTGTGCTAGTTATATTGATTACTAGTCAGGACAAGACTGACCTTTAATAATCATAACATTTAGAGATGTTTCACCTAACCAATCACAAGAAAACGATAAACATATCCTCCTACTGTGTACTATAACACTTGCTGATAAGAATATCCTGTCTCTACATCCCCTCAGAGTAATGTTCATACTATTCATAGAAGTATGGTCTGCCATTTTAGAATTTTAAGAACAGAACTAAAACAAGGTTTTTAATGGGAAAAGTGTCAAGCCAAGATTAATTTTTTTGCCTGATCTTTCCACTTCCCCCGTCTAATTTGTCTGTTTTGTCCACCTTTTGCTGACACCTACATCTCTGGGACAGGGATTCTCTGTTATTTGTCTCTTTGGTCCCTATCTCAATGGGGCCCAATCCTAGATTAGAGTTTCTAGGCACCATCATAATACATAGTACAAAATGATAGTAATGGGAAAGGATGGAACTCTAGGACTAGATAATTTATTTGTGCTAATAAGTCATGCAACTATGACTTTTCATGCTATCCTCTATGCCTGAAACATACTTGTAAGTACTATGTGCCATGGAAGCTCTCGCCTCCTCCTTCAAATCTCTTAAGACTCATTTCCTCCATCTATCCTTCCAATGCTGATGTCCATTTCACTACACTAATATGAACACTCCACTCACAATAAAATATATTTAAAGTGGCATAGATATAAAAATAAATTGATTTAAAGTTGGTCATATACTTAAAATGCCCTCTTTTTGTGTTAGACTGGATGGCTGAGGTTAAGGCACTGGAGTGAGGGATTATACAATAATTACCACACAGTTTCATCTATTCTCTCAAAAGGATATACAATAGTTTAAAATGCTTCCCTCTCTGTTAGCAAGAAAGCCCCAGATAGATTAGGAACAACTAAAAAGTGGAGCAACCCGCTTGCCCAACATCCAGAGCCTCTTGGCTGAGGCCTTGTAAGGGTAGTGATTTAAGTGACTTCTCATAACAGTACTTTAGTGGGTTTTGGATGAGAGACATTGACAATGCCTGGGGAAAAGTAGCAGACAAAAGCAGTTTGTCTGGACTTTTTTGAACACAGAGATACGGGTCACTAGAACTCTGAAAGCAGGGCTCTCTAGACTCTTATGTCTGTCCATTAGCAACATCATACCTGTCTCCTTGCTTTAATGATTTACACATGAAGATTTGCCCTGATTGACACTTCCTGTACTGCATTTATAATAGGCTGTTCCACTACATCAGCACTCAGCTAGGGGGCTGACTACAGAACAGATGCTAGTAAGCATGCTGGCATTCCCTATAGTCCTGTCTCAAGCAACTAACTAAACAACAGATGCTACAAAATTGGCAGCGAGGTCATGTTGCCTGAGGTATACAGAAGTGTCAGTGCTGAGGGTTTCAGCAAACATGGTTTCACAAGAGGACACCTGAGGAGCAAAGCAAAGAACTCCTATTCGCAGTTCTAAAGTGCCCTACAGCTGTCAAATACAAATTGTTAGTTTCTTTATTAGCATTTTTAAAACAAGTATTCTGTACAAAAAATATATTTCCTATTTTAGTTACCAAAAATGTAATCGATATTGCTTTGGGCTTTAAAAATTAATTGATCACAGTGGGTGGGCTTTCCCAGCGTGTGCGGGGCTTGAGCCACGAATTTCTGCAAAGTTTTAAACTTGATGCAGTGGAATCCTCTTCAATCTGCAGAGAGCACTTAGGCCTCTGTTGCTGCTCCTAGATTTATCAAGCAAAAGCAACATAACACAATACTGTGGCCAGTTTAAGTGCTGCTATTCAGAATCCTGTGGCCTAAGATGGACTGTCAAGAATTGTGTCAGCGATTTGCTACTTCTTGGGAAAAAGTTACAAACTACTGAAGAGGCTGATGCTGGAATTATTCACAGAAAAGACAACTTAAAACAGAAGGCAAAATCCTGGCTCCATTACAGTTCCATTCTATTTTATACCCTCGTATCTGAGCATCTTCCATCAATGCATGAAGCGATATGACTAACATCTGTCACACCTTATTTAGTCTCATCACTGGGGAAAAGGTGTGCAGGGGCGTCTTTTGGTAAGGATTTTTTTTAAATTATTTAATACATCAAGTTATATGTTTATCTTAGAGAAGGCAAGGTCAGAGAAGCATGCCTTGCACTTAGAGCAGAATGTGGTAAGGTTTGCAAGAGTCTTTAGTTCCTGTGTGAGTTTGTGCCAGTCTCTTACTGGCCCCCAAGAAAATTCTGTCTTTCGCACAAATGGGCCTTAACCTTATTATAAAAAGCTCCATTGTACCACAGGACTAAAGCTGTTGCTCGTGGTCTTCATTCCAGAGCTTTAGGTAATATTTTGATACTCTGGGCCCAGGCCACTGAGCACCTTGAAGCTAAGGACCAAGACCCTGAACTTGACTTAATGTTCTGTGGTAAGCCAGTGTAGAGAATGGAGGACAGGTTTAATCTGTTTGTGGTAGCTAGTGTATTGAGGTGTGCTGCAGGGTTCTGTACTAATTGGGGTTTCCAAAGTACTGAAGGCTTCATGCCCACATATACCACAATTAGGTACTGCAGCCAAAAAAGAAGATGATGTGAATAACTGAATCCAGGTCACTGTTCATCAGGATAGGGGAGCACCTCCTAACCAACTGGAGATGATAGAAAGTATTACTTATGGATAGAGCTGGGCAAAGTTTTTGGGAAATAGTTTATTTGCTGAAAAATGCAGTTACAGTCCACACAAAAACTACTTACAAATTTTTGTCCTGTTCAAACAGTTTAGAATAAACAACTTAGTGGTCAGGGCACTCATACACGATATGGGACATCCAAGTCTAGTCAATGCTCCAAGGGCTATAATTATTCATAAGAAGCTTCAACAGGATTCAGAAAGTCCCATACCTGAATATGACATAGTCCAGTGGTTAGGGGAGTCACCTAAGGGGTGGGAACTCATGTTCAAATCCTTTCCATGTCAGGGAGAAGAAGAATTGAACCAGGTGAGTTCCCTCACTACTGACCTAAAGAGGCAGCTTCCTCCTCCACCCATCCCATTCCTATGTGTATGTCAAAAGTGCCCCAAATTGAAACAAATTAACTATTTCATCCCAGCTGTTCAGTTCTCTGACCAGACACCAAAAAAATCTGTTTCCAGGTCAACCCAAAAAGTGTTTTGTTTTTGCAGTTTTTTGGAATTGCTAGCAAAATGAAAAATCTATTTGTCTACCATAAGGCCATTGCGGAGAAACTAAATGAATTCTTTGTATTGGTCTTCACTGTTGAGGCTGTGAGGGAGATTCCCAAACCTGAACCATTCTTTTTGGGTGACAGATCTGAGGAACTGTCCCAAATTGAGGTGTCATTAGAGGAGGTTTTGGAACAAATTGATACACTAAATAGTAATAAAAGTCTCCAGGACCTGATGGTATTCACCCAAGAGTTCTGAAGGAATTCAAATGTGAAATTGCAGGAATGCAACTATAATCTATAACCTATCGTTTAAATCAGCTTCTGTACCAAATGACTGGAGAATAGCTAATGTGATGCCAATTTTTAAAAAGGGCTCCAGGGGTGACCCTGGCAACTACAGGCCAGTAAGCCTCATTTCAGTACCAGGCAAATTGGCTGAAACTATTGTAAAAGAAAGAACAAAAAACTGTCAACACAGATGAACATAATTTGTTGGGAAATAGTCAACATAGTTTTTGTAAAGGGAAATCATGCCTCATCAATCTACTAGAATTCTTTGGGGGGGGGGTCAACAAGCATGCAGACAAAGGAGATCCAGTGGATATAGTGTATTTAGATTTTCAGAAAGCCTTTGACAAGGTCCCTCACCAAAGGCTCTTAAGCAAAATAAGCAGTCATGGGATAAGAGGGAAGGTCCTCTCATGGACTGGTAACTGGTTAAAAGATAGGAAACAAAGGGTAAGAATAAATGGTCAGTTTTCAGAATGGAGAGAGGTAAATAATAGTGTCCCCCAGGGATCTGTACTGGGCCCAGTCCTATTTAACATGTTCATAAATGATGTGGAAAAAGGGGTAAACAGTGAGGTGGCAAAATTTGCAGATGATACAAAACTACTCAAGATAGTCAAGTCCCAGGGAGACTGCAAAGAGCAACAAAAAGATCTCTCAAAGCAGGGTGACTGGGCAACAAAATGGAAGGTGAAATTTAATATTGATCAATGCAAAGTAATGCACATTGGAAAACATAATCCTAACGTATGCAATGATGGGGTCTAAATTAGCTGTTACCACTCAAGAAAAAAAAACTTGAGTTATTGTGGCTAGTTCTCTGAAATCACCCACGCAATGTGCAGCGGCAGTCAAAAAAGCAAACAGAAGTTGGGAATCATCAAGAAAGGGATTTATAAGAAGACAGAAAATATCATATGGCCTCTATATAAATCCATGGTCTGCCCACATCTTGAATACTGCGTGCAGATGTGGTCGCCCAATCTCAAAAAACATATTGGAATTGGAAAAGGTTCAGAAAAAGGCAACAAAAATTATTAGGGGTATAGAACGGCTTCCATATGAGGAAAGATTAATAAGACTGGGACTTTTCAGCTCGGAAAACAGGCGACTAAGAGGAGATATGATAGAAGTCTATAAAATCATGAGTGGTATAGAGAAAGTAAATAAGGAAGTGTTATTTACTCCTTCTCATAATAGAAGAACAAGGGGCCACTAAATGAAATTAATAGGTAGTAGGTTTAAAACACACCCAAGAAAGCATTTTTTCATGCAACGCACTGTCAACCTCTGGAACTTCTTGCCAGAAGGTGCTGTGAGGGTCAATACTATAACAGGATTCAAAAGGGAGCTAGATAGCTTCATGGAAGATAGGTCCATCAATGTCTATTAGCCAGGATGGGCAGGAATCTGTTTACCAGAAGCTGGGATTGGATGACAGGGCATGGATCACTTGATAACCTGTCTGTTCATTCCTTTGGAGCACCTGCTATTGGCCACGGTCAGAGGACAGGATACTGGGCTTGATGGACCTTTAGTCTGCCCCAATATGGCTGTTCTTATGTTCTTATATTATTTGTCCAGCTCTACTGACAGATGGGGTGTATGCAACAGCTTAGTGTCAGCAAGGAATTCAAGTGCTCTCCTAAGCTACAGACTGAATTGACCAATTGTGGGTGTGCCCTTTCAACTGAAGGAGCTCACACTGTGGTTGCAAACTTTTCAAAGTACTTTCTTCTGCTCACCAGCATCATCTCTGTATTGCCTGGGTTCCACTTCAGCCAGCTTGTTCTTCACCCTTGAGCTGATCCCATCCAAGCACTGCACCATCTTGGTGTCTGTGATATTGTTGTATGTGGTGAAGAATAGTCTGAACCTTGTGTTATCTGCATATTGCTGATACTTGAGTTCATGTTATCTGACCAGTTTGCCTGGTGGGTGAATGTAGATGTTCAACAGGCACTAAGACAAAAATGATTCCAGTTGGACTTCACAAGGGAGGGGTCTGGTGGCAGAGGTGCTATTTTCCCATCCCTACTCATTGGGTTGTCTCTCAAGGAAGGACTCAAGTCACTTCAGTGCATCATCGTGGACCCCGGCCACATCTCAGGCAAGACAAGTTTAGGTAGTGCATGGCTGACAGTGTCAAATGCTACAGAAACGTCCAGTGGAATGAGAATAGATGTCTTCCCTTTAGCCATCAATGCCATTAAACCTGTTTCAGTTCCATGGCCTGGCCTGAATCCAGATTATGCCATGTCTAGAGTATTAACTTCAGTACAGACGCTCTCTGGGTTATGCAAGACCCGACTTACGCAAATTTGCACTTACGGAAAAAGTTCCATAAGCCAGAAATAGGCTTCGAGTTGCGGAAATTTTTGCGTAATGTACAGGTATACGACTTATGCAAAATTCGAGTTATGCAAGGCTTTCCGGAACAGAACGATTGCGTAAGTTGGGGGGCATCTGCAAGGTGAGCTTGTAGTTGGAATTTGGCTAGCTTCTCTAAGCTTGCTTAGGAACAGGAGGTTGGACAAGACTCCCATTGAGTTCAAGGGAGACAAGGATTTACTCAGAGAATCCCCTTCTCCCTTCTACAGCAATTAGGGAGGGTAAGGTGGAGATTCAAATTTATCAGCCATCTACTAGTCAGGGGTGGATAAAAGAGCAATGTCCAGACATGGCATTTTGGTACCTGGAAAAGATACTGGAGTTTCTGTGAGAGGGGCTGGCCTTCCCCTTTGTCAGGGTGCCCTGAGTAGTGGTATCCCCTCACTCTGATCTCTCATGTCTGCATCTGGACAGCAAATTTATTCCTTTGGACAGTAAATGTCTGGAGTCCTGATGCTGATGTTCTAGTAACTAAGTACAGTCCTCAAACACAATAAAAATCAGCATTTGCTTTGAAAGTAAAATAGGTGGGAAAGTCATTTATTTTTCTTTAAAGGTGGAATGGTGGGGGAGAGAGAAAAGTTGGGCACCATTCAAATGCTTATTAAAATGCAGAATTCAAAATTTAAATTGTCAAAATGTATATGATAGGGTACTTTGAAAGCCTCTTAGTTAAAAAACCCTAAATAATACAAGGCAGTTTTAATAATATAAGTCTAGTTTTAAGTAGTGGAGTAAACAACAGCAAGAAAAAAAGAAAAGAAAAATAATGTAATATAGCTAAATTCCTAATTATAAATCCTGTGTGATATACTTACCATATTGCTAGAAAATCTGTTCATATATGCTGTGATGACACCAGATTTGCTACCTGTAAAAAGCTGGCAACTGTCTGGTACCCAAGCACAACTTGTTACCTTGGAGAAAAAAAAGAGCCAGAGAAAATTAAGTACTATTTTAAATACATTCTATTTCATTATACTTAGCTATTTTATCAAATCTGTTTTTGTTGGTTTTCCTAAGAAAAACATGTAATAAACAAACTACTTAACCCAGAATGGAAGCCCAAGAGCAGTTTAATACATCTGCAGCAAGTCATATATTTTGCATTGTTAAGAGTTAAAATTATGGGTGAAATTATGTGGTGCATCTCTAAGATACATAGCACAGAACTCTCAGCTCAAAGGGATGGAGGTACGTGTTAAGGTAACTTTCTGCCCTCCTGATCCTGGGCTGCTCTGCTCTGCTGGCTGGAGAGGCCCTGGCGTAATTTGGACAGTCCTAAGGGTCTGTGTAAGTTATAGCAGCCTCCCAGGGCTGTGTGCTTTGTCCCCATCCCTGATGCACCCCTCTCGCACATGCTCAAATCAGGGTTTGCAAGGTGGTCTTTGGAAAATATTCTTACTGCTGTCCTTCATGGTACCTTTGCTGGAAGAATCATATCGCAATCAGATGCAGGGCTTTCAGAGCACCTTTATGCAGTTCTGACTCTTAGGTGGTAGAAAGAGGCCAGTGTGGGGTGAGAGTCTCACTCTGACTTTTTCCATTTTGTCTTTAATCAACATTTTTGACTGTACAAACTGTAGAACCAACAAGGAGGCACTTATTCTGCACCCCACACATACCAATATTTTAAGGCACCTATAATCTTCCCTACTCTTGTTCTCAGCCTGGAAACAAATTGTTTGAAAAGTTCTTCAAACTCATGATGACATATCCAGTAATGATTTTTCTGCCAGGATAGAAAAGCAGAATCAGAAGCAGATTTTGGGAGCCGAGAGATTGAAGAGGAAAATTTAGTGGAGAAGTAAGAAAAAGGGTATTTGGTGGATGAAAATGGAGGAAGAATCACCAAAAAGGTATATAAAGTTTTTTTGGGGGGAGGTGGGGGCATTTTGGAGAGCTTGGAGGGGCTCATCCAAAAATGGTATGTCCCAGAAAACCAATGTGGCATTTAGCGTAATTCCTAGGTAGACACAAGCGAAATACTAATCAGCAAAGCAAATGAGTGCAGCTGAGTTTAAACTTGGGATGCAAGTTTGTCTTCCCCACTCCATTACATGTTTTTTCAAGAACTGATTGAAATCCTTATGATCACATAATAAAGAATGCCATCAAGGACAAGGTGATGGTGACACTGAAAACGGGCTACAGAGCCTTACATCTCTGTCACCGGCTCAAGCATGAACAAGATAGCAAGCGACTAAAGGACACTGTTATCTGATGGCATATATTAAGGGACGTATGGGATCCACCTTAGTTCCTACTGAATATGTGCCCACATCACATTGAGCGTCCTGATGGCATTTTCAGAGACTCTAAGGATTACATGGGCTAAACCTTGCATTGTTAGAAACTGTTCCCCAAAAGTAAAGGTGCAGTGCACTGTGGTTAAAGTGATCAGGAATGGTGGTGGAAGTCTGTGCATGTTCTCTGTTAAAAATATATTTCAGTTTTCAGTGATGTCATATAGAGCACCTTTTACAAATATATTAACTTTACAATCAGAAACACTTTAAAAGAGTTTTACCTGATGCAACTGTGAACTCTGTATAAAATTTATTGGAGGTTCACTTTGCTTGCTTTTTAGTCTTAAAATGTTATCAGCATATCCCCAACTCAGAATGGCTGACCACTGGATATCGGTACTGTGCATGCTTCTCACACCTGCAGGAAAGGCATTATATGTTGTGTGTCAAGTATGTTGTCACAGTTTCAGGGTTACTGCACCTCTGCCCCCCCCGCCCTCCAGTCTTCATTGAGGGCACCCACTTAAGTTTTTAGGCTTCCAGCCACCACCTGGTGCAGACATTCAGGTCTCTCTCCCCTTCAGACTGGGGGTTTAAGCTTACATTACCTCTGCACCTCGCTGCAATTTCCCAGCAGGTCTGATTGGGATCCAGCACCTGTGGTTAACTCTCCAGGGGCTAAAGCAGTGTACACCAGCTACCAAACAGCTTTCACAAAGCAAACTGCATTTATATGCTTAGGGCAAAAGCATTACAGAAAAAATAAAACAATCAAAAAAGCTAGACACATACTAAAAGCTTACCAGAGGTCATCCCAACTCCTGCATAGGGCTCTGGTAGGTGCCAGTCTTTCAAACCACATAAATGGGTTTGCTCCCTTGGTCCCAAGTTCCTGTCAGCTTTTAGATGGATCAGGAACCAGAACCCAACTGGACAGGCAGCTGTTTCTTTAAACAGCTCAGGCCATTATTTTCCATCTCTGAGAACAGGTATCACCAGTCAATGGCCCTCTCCTCAGGGTGTAGCTTAAAATATCTGGATTTTTGCATAATGGGGGTTTGGAATTTACATTAACCACTTGCCAGGGATTCCCCAGGAAAACCATTTAAACACTTATTGTCCCAAAATTCATGTCTGGTAGGCACATTTCAACATAGTCATCTGAACTCCTTACACTTCCCAGGTCTCTCAATGTCACGTGTGATTACATAATCAAGCATTTTGGCAGCTATAGGCAACATGCATCTTGCTTTATTAGGCTAATATACAATGACCAAAGTTTTTAAAAATGGGTGTCTCCAATTAGGCTCCTACATCCATCTTTAGGCTCCTTCATTGACATTTTCCAAAGTCTGCCATTTTGACAAAAAGTTTTCATTGACTGAATTTGGAGGGAAAAAAAAAGAATGTTTGTGAATATTTTTGTGAAAATTAGGTGCTATTTTTGACCACTTCTACTTGCTTCCCTGGGAAATCGCTGAGAATGCAACATTTCCGAAAGAGAGGCAACTTATTTTAGGTGCCTGTGGACTTCAGAGCCTAATTTGGTTCTTATTGTTGAAAATCCTGGCCAGTAAAATGCTTTGTACATATATCAATAGGCTTTAATTCCATTGAGTTAACCTGACAACAAAGCCTTCTGCCTTACAGTTCTACTTCTGTTTCCCTTACTCATCCTCCATTCCATCCTCCAACAACTATTCCTTCACTTCTCCCTCCTGCTGCTCTTCTACTCATCTACTTGTTCACCAACACTCTGCCCCTCTGGATACTTTGGCAAAGAAAGTTACCTGCCTTTCCCTAACTGTTGTTCTTCGAGAGGTGTTGCACATGTCCATTCCACTCATAGGTACTGACTCCATGGGTATTCCAGGGCTGGAGCACCCATGGAAAAAAATTATTGGGTGCTTAGCACCCACTGATGGCCAAGCTCCCGCTCCCTCCTGCCAGAAGCCTTGCTGATCAACAGAAGGGGCAGAGCGGAGGTAGAAAGGGGCGGAGCGGGGTCTTGGGGAAGAAGGTGGGTGGGGACACCTGTGATTCCATGCTATGTGAGCACATGCCCAGGGCACTTTTGTCTGAGATTTTTTCCCTAAGCAGTACCGACTGGGGCTGCTTGAATGCCCTCTGCTGCCATGCACCACTGCATGCAGGTATACAGGGTGGAACCACTACCGACCCACCTCAGTTTTTTCTTACTTGAAAGGCTCTGATAGAGAGGAGGAGAGTGGGTAGTAGAATGAACATGTGCAACACATCATCTCGAAGATCAACTATTATGGAAAGGTAGATAACAGTTTCTTCAAGTGATTGCACATATCCATTCCACTGTACGGGACCCACAAACAGATCTATCTGGAAGTGGGCCCAAAGTCTATTTGAACAGTGATTGTAGAACAGCAAGCCCAAATCTGGCATCATTCCTGGAATGAATGGCTATAGCAGTGGTTCCCAAACTTTTCGTCTGGCGGGTGCCAGACGAAGGACCATGGCGGCGGTCAAGCATCCACCGAAATGCCGCCGAATTTCGGCAGCATTTTGGTGGCGACGACTCTCAAGGACATCGCTTGTCGATGGATGTTTGACCGCCGGCCAAGATGCAGACACAGCATTTAGATGCGCCGCGTTGGGGACCCCTGGGCTATAGTATAATGAGAAGCAAAGGTGCGTGGACAACCAAGTTGTTGTTTTGCAAATGTCAGGAATAGGAACTTGTGCCCAGAAAGTCACAGAAGCTTAAGAGGAAACCAGGTGTCCACCACCACAACGAACAATTGTGAACATGACATCTAAACAATTTAGTCCAGCCCAGGGAAAAACACTACAGCTCTTCTGATGTCTAAAAATGGTGGAGCTTCTCTTCATCTCTGTGAGTATGAGGTTTTGGGAAGAATGGTGGCGAACAGATTGCCTGATAAATGTGAAAGTTGTAAACTATCTTTTTCAGGAATTTTGGGCAAGGGTGAAGATAAACCTTGTCCTTACAGAAGGCTATATAGGGAGCTACCAGAGTTCTCAACTTTTTAATGGAGCAATGAGGGAAGAACTTACAGTAGCAAAGCTATAATTGCTCCAACAACCATCATTGGTGGCAAGAAGGAACTGAGGAAATTTGGGGGCAGCTCTTCCCTTTATATCGGCACACAGTGCCATACAGCAGAGGGTGTTCATGTCCCCTGACAGGTACTGCTCTGGGTGGGGGGGGGGGGAGGGAGGAAGAGGAATCTCCAACAACCATGCGCTCGGCACACACTCAGCTACAGTAGAAAGGACATATACAATCACTTGAACAATTGTGGGTTTCTAGAGTTCTGATATATTAAAAACACCAAGTTAAGTTATTTTAACAAAAATACCAAACTAGTTGATAAGAATTCTTGAAATCCAGCACCTTTATTAAAAATTTACTTAATTCTATTTACAATCCTTGGCAAAATAAGATTGCAAACTTGAGCACTCTGCTAGAGTATTTCAGTGGCAGTATAAAAATCTAGCGCGATTATGATTGGGCAACTAGTTAAGTTTTTCCAGTGTACAGGGTAAACATGAAACTGATTTCTGGGGCTTCCTTACCTTGCTCTTTGCTGTATACCATCAAAAGGCAGAACTTTTGCGACAAACCACAGATGGCCCTAGTTGGCAGAGCCTGCAGAGAGCCAAACCTTTCTCCATGTGGCTGGCTGAAGCAAACAACTGGATCTGGAGCACTTGGGGAACCTACATATTCCCCCCACTTTAAACCTTTTATCCAAGGCAAAGGACTCTAGAACAAAGACAAATAAAACGCCAATTAAAATAGTCAGTGTAACAGAGCAATGTTATTTCATATGAGGGAAAAGTGCATTATAAATAAGACTCCTATAAATGATCCTAGTCTTGTGGTGCTTTATATGACAGGGTCTATACTTTAGTTATAAAGAAAAATAAAATTATGGAAAAAGGCAATTTAATGTCATATGCAAGATAGTAGTTTCAAGTGAGTTCTGTTTATTCAGAGACACAAGGTGGGTGAGAATAGCTTTGATTGTGCCAACTTATTATTCAGTCAGTTTTTATGGGCTTGACTAGAAAACTGTTACTTGAACCCTGCAAGTTACCAAAGTAAGGTGAAACATCAGTTTTCCATTTCTATAAACATGGGCCAAATTCCCAATTAGGTTTTAGAGAAAAGTGTCTGAAGTGAAGGAGGCATTTTCCCACAAAGAATACTAAACTAGACAAAATGTTGATACAGATTGTCCACCACCCCATATTTCAACACTGGACCAAGAATTTACCTTTCAAGGCATGTAACTAGCCAGCCAGCAAACAAACATTTAAGTGCAGTGCAAGTACAGGCACTCTTTGCTTCAAGAAAGACTAGTGCAAATTTATTCTACTTTTTAATATATCAATTAAAAATTAAAATATATTACAATGTAATTTTGCATTACTTCACTAATATAGATTTTCCCCATAGTATAGCATTAACAATGAGGTGCAATATAGGGATTAGAATGCTCTAAAGCATTCTATATTGACAAAGACCAGACAGCTGACATGGTGGACTATACTGATCTAAGAATTATATTCAGTGCCTCCTGCACAATAAGCTTATCTCAACGGTCCTGAATGTATTGGTCTCTCTCACATTTCAGTACATTTATAGCTCCAAAAGAGTCATTCTGAGCCCTGATATTTTTAAGTTTAAAATTATATTTTATGGGTACTTAAAGTCACTTGTATACACTAAAATGGACAGATTGGATTTTTTTTAAATGGTTACTGGCAGAAACCAGAAAGTAATTCATTTGATAACCTTGTTCGATACAGAAACAAAACTAATTTGCAACTTTCACATGCGTATTTACACATGGAAATTAGAGTGGTTGTATTTCCATTAGTTCTTCCTAAATTTCAAGGGTGAGAAGAATGATAATGAGGTTGTACTGAAAAATACTGACTCAAAAAAGACAAAATTATCCTACAACAACAGAAGAACTGCTTAAAAACTTCTTTACTTCACTTTCCTTACTGACAAATATCAGATGGAAAAGTTTATTTTTCTTCTGCCCTAAATTTTGCAAAAGGTCTGAAGCAAAATGTCTTGAAGCTCATAGTCTACAGTTACAGATATTTACTAACCACAACACTTCCTACAGAAAGACACACGGGCATATACTGAAACAGATTTGCCTCAGGCATGACAGTCTATTTGGTGCTGTGTGGAGCAGAAAAAGCTCTTCCTTCCATTGTGCAGAGAGAGAAGGAGAAAAACTATTCCAGCCCAGCACCTTCCGCCCCCCACCTCCATCCCCTATAGAGTCTGGGAGTAGAGTCAGCAAGGACAGAAATTCACTGCTAGATAGTTCCTCCAGAAGCTTGGGCACCAAGTCATTGAGCCAGTTCTGCTCTGATCCACATAATCATTAAATGTCTTAAATGTGCAGAGGATATACTGCTAATGTTTTTCATTAATACTTTGTAAGTGCAGCCGTTTTGCTTAATTATTCAGATGTGTACATCAGGGCGCAGTAATTACAGCCTATGAATGCTAACTGAGCAATCTTGTGAATCAAATTACATACTGGATATACTATTTCTTTAGCGTGCTCCCTGGTTTCTCTGAAAGCAAACTGCACTAATAACCCCATGGCAGCAGGAAGTTCTCCTTCTATTGTGAGCCTGGATCCGGGTCTGCTGACATGCGCTGTGTGGAACAATTGACGAGGGGTTTGTCCATATGTTTTTATCATTGTTTCCAGGGCTCTTCTTTGAACTGGATCCTCAACAGCAGAAACATCCATCCCAAAGTAGGTCTAAAATGTAAAACAGCAAACACAAAATCTAAGTAAAGTTATCTATGAAAAAAGTTTATCAACTAAAACGGCACAAGCTTAGAGCCAGAGTCTTCAGCCCCTCTGTAACTGACTTCTGGATGCAAGAGAATTGCAGGTTCTAAAGTGTTAAGCAAAACCATTATGAATCAAGAGGACTATATGATTGACACTTAAAAACTCTATTTTACCATGAGCAATTAAATTACAGTGGTGAAACCCATAAGTGAGAGCCTGGCTGGACAAAGTCAGGCTGCTGCACTGCTAAAATGTAAGCCTTTCAAGGAATGCATTTTGAGACCTGAAAATGTACAATTTAGGAATTCTTTTGAAATTGACACGTCCTGAGTCATCTTGTTCTCCTTTCACCACTGTCCTGAGTAAATCCAGAGGCTTAACCAGTTCTGTGATCCAAAGTCAAAGCCACTGCGGGGGTTTAAGCTTACATGGGACATTAATTGGGTAGCAGGTGAGTACAGTAAGGAACACAAATTATGATTGTGGAGGAGGGAATAGTACAAATGTTGTGCTCTCTAATCAGACACTTCACTTATCTCTGTTGCAGCCTTCGTTACAATCTGCCAAAGTGAAAGGCTTCTTTTTGATGGAAGAGGAAACAAAAATACTGCATTTCTAGATATTATTGCAAACGACGACTAATTGCCCCATAGGCGTAAGTAGATATACATTGTGTGACAATTCCCTGCCTAGCTCTAGCCCAAGAAAAATGGTTTAAAATGTCACAAAACCTGAGATTTTACCAATTCTTCATTTAAATATTCAGTCTTTCCCTGTTCTTTGATAGTTAGCTATTTCAAGGGAATTTGCCTACAGCTGGATGTTTTCCAAGCAATCGGTCAAACCATCTCAGAGATCAAATAATTGTATACTATCAACAGATTACTTGACAAAAAGATACTTACAGCAGGATGGAAGACATTGATAGCTTGAACTGAAGCCTTGCCCTTTTGTTTATACCCAAACACTAAATCAATCCAGTTACAGATTGTCTGGGAAACATGGTCAGACTCTAAAGCCTGACGATGAATCAGGATGAAGAGACGGGGATCATTACGAGCCCATGGGGGGAGATTCACATGGTTTACTCTTTCACCATTTTGACGCAGTCCAAAATCAAAACCTAGAAATGTAAAGAGGAGGGTTTATATGGTTTTATTATTTACTATTTATATTACTGTAGCACCTAGGAGCCCCAGTCATGAATGAGGACTATGGTGCTAGGTGCTGTACAAACACAAAAAAAAAGACAGTCCCAGCTCTACAGACAGATGGGGTAGTACAAGAAAACAGAGACAATATTTATCAGCAGATAGGCAGTGGTCTCAGCACACCAGCAGCCTAACAGTTCTTTTTTTAATATGCATCACGGAGAAGGGAAATTTATGAGGAGCTCCACCCAAGCATGAGGGGCAACATGGCAGAAAGCACAATTTTAGGATTTCAATTACAGCAACAGCAACAAAAGGGAGGTCTTTGCAAGAGTTCTAGGTGTCCTCACACTTGCTCATTCCTACAATAGTATAATGAACCCAGCAGTGTTAAAAAACATTCAGATATGAACAAGGTAATTTGAATCAGCAAGTAACTAAGCTACATAAATAAATAAGCAGCTTCTTTCTGCCTCCCACAGTGCCACTACCTCCAGGAATCTTCTCCAAAAACCTCATAAAAGAAGTGTTTTCTGTAGGATACCCAGAAAGTCCCCAAAATTTTGGTTGATCTATATTTAAAAAGAAATCTGCACCCATTTCACCCTGAGCAGCAATTTCAAAAGCCTTGTGACTCTATAGGCCTTTTCTGAATCTCTGCAGGGAAGCGTGCTTAAACACTGTTCTTGCTGGAAAAAATTGTTAACATGCTTCTGAACCCCAGTGTAGAAATGATCTAACTATATTATAGAACTGTATACAGTAAGTGGACTGGCAATATCCATGTGGAAAGCCATGTGATAAATTGAATAACCATGTACCTTAGTCTCACATGCACTCTGTACACTATATCCACTGGGACTACTAGCATTCCAATTCTCTTAGCAGCTTCAACAGATGGTACTTTTTGTCGGGGGGTGGGCAAGGGGAGGAGCACAAACCTTTCAAAATATCTGATATCCCCACTGTACAACAGCCCTACCTGAAGTCCAGAATGGGCAATACTCAGCACTAACACTGCTTCTTGCTGTAGTCACTGAAAGTCTGATCTCTCTACTTGAAGTCTTCTACTGACTCAGTAAAAACACTTCCTTCACCATCCTCCATCACTGATCCTTTCCATTCCATTCTCGATGGTCAGTCGCTCCTTCACATTCACCCGTCACTACCACCTAACTCCACTACTTAAACTTAAATTATAACAAGGAAACACAAATAAAGGCTCAATCTTACAAAATACTGAACACTACTGTGAGATGCTGTGTGCCCTCAACTCCCAAAGGCTTTATTGGGAATTGTTGGCACCCAGCACCATATTGGATCTAGTCACAAGTCCCTGGAGGACAGCATGAGGACAGTAAACTCTCTCAAAACAACTGACAGATTGTCAGAGCCTCCTGGGGAAACCCTAAAATGTAACTAGCTGAAAAAAGTAAACGGATTTATTAGAAGCACAATACTCTCAATGGAAAGGAGCAGATGCTCTTTCAGTTATAAGAAACAGATTTTAAAATTTCTACGTTTACCAAACATCCTTGTCTGGATTAACTTTTATGGTTTTCCTGAAATCAAGAAAGATTATGGCAGTACATCTCATGAGCATGAAGTCTGGGCTTGCAGAACTAACAAAAGTGGCAACAGTAGAGTCCATCTTAAGCCTCTGTGACTAAAGATTCAAGATCTGGACCTGCCAGGTTTCCCCTTCACAATCTATTTAAAAACATGGGGGGAAAAAAACCTGATCATAACATGGAATTATCAGTTTCAACCCAGAGGCCCAATCCTTGTGCCTTTTTAGAGATCATTTTGGCACTATTTCGTATACCTTCTCTGTTAACTAAAAACTCTGGAAGATAGAAAAATTCTGGGATAAGCTCCTTCACGTCAGTCATAGATTCATAGGAGGAGAGGCGCCAAGTTGTGTGGGTAGAATGAAAGGTTCTGTCTGGGATGTCAAAACTTTGATCTGCAAAGAAAAAAATGAAACTGAGTTTATTACCTTGATAAGAGAAAAAAACAAACAACAACAATTGCAGGTTGGTTACCTCAAAAAGTTCAAGTTCACCAACTTTGCTCGGCTGAGGCCTGAACATTTAGATCCCAATTGCTACATGAGAGATCTAGAGTTAAAAGCCATAGAGAGCAGATTTTTTTCTAAGAGATCATAGAAGATGTACAGACATTTTTAGAAGATGTAGAGTTTTGTGAGCTGCACAAAGAGTTCATGTACTACAGGTTCTCTTTATGAAAGCCACAAAAAGGGTCCACTGTCAAGGTAGGTCAGATTTCTAAATTTACTACACTGAATAATTTCATTTCATTTTTCATTCATCATTTTTAACAAAATTAATCTTACCTTGATAAGCTAAGAACATTTTAGTGAAAGGAGGCATTCTAACTAGAAAGTGAAGTACAGTTCCACTGTTGGAGTAATGAGATCCATAGTGATAAGGCTGCACAGGAGGCATTGGGTCATCCTCTCTAGCTCCTTTGCGGTACTCCTCTTCCAAATACTAGAAGAGAAAGAACAGGTAAAGCATGGGTGTTATATCTTATCCAACATGCTACTTAAAAGCTATGTTGCTAGGATACTATACTAAGAGATGCATCCTTCCAGCACTTCACTGGTGCTTTCTATCCCAGACAATGTCTGAAGAATTTAAGCTCTCATTTAGAAGAAAGGGCCTCACCTGGTGGTTCCCCCCCTCCCCCTAGTTGTAAAAATGGCTGCTGTCTGAAGTAATTAGTTATTCATTTTTACCACACAATATTTTTCTGGAAGAGACCATTCCAATAACTGTTTCCAGTGCTTCAGGTTACACCTTTCAAAACATTAACCATGGTTTTTGGAAATTGTACTAACCATGGTTTGTCCTATTCTACCTCTGCAGTTAATTCTGTTCAACACTAATTCAGCTGCACCTATTGGTTTAATCTTTTTTCAGAAATAGGTAGCTTCTATAGTGTGGACCAGGTGCCACTTGACCTTTACAAAAAGGTATAACTTGCAGGAAAGAGACATAATCCTGACTCTCATCCAAAAACTTATCATCGTTAGGGGTGGCAAATTTAAAGGGATAGTAAATATGAGTTTTTGTAGCAAAAGCTGCAGAAAAATCAGATTGAAGACATTTTCAGATGTGCCAAAGTGACTCAGGAGCCAACATCTTATATTCAAAAGAGGACTTGGGGCTAGATTTACAAAGATATTTAGACAGAGATGCAGATACATATATCTTTGAAAAATCTCAGTAGGTGCCTAAGTGAGTTTTATCCTAAATCAGTTTGGAACTGCCACTGAAAATATGGATGTCAGGTTCACTATACTAGAAACCCATCACTCACCTACTTGAGTCCATACAGCAATCTAGTAATAAAGAATTGACATCACTATGGCAATGTACTGACAATCTGCTAGATCATTTTACATAAATATTGAATGAAGAGGAAACAGTGCCATACATTGATGGTTTCCATCAAAAAATTTCATTTTAAAGACATCAATTCAACCACAAATGACAGTGCATATGCACACTTAAGCTTTTAAGCAGCAGACCACCTGACTTTCACAATATATTGCTTTAGTTATAAATACTGTTCTTGCTGTACAGGAACACTGTGGTGTCAATGTGAGTTTTTTACACTAAACTTAAAATCAAAACAAGTTCATACACAGACTTTTGTCAAAGCACACTCCAGATCCTGAAGCAAATCTAAATGAAAGGCCCATGTGTAAATGCTTTCCAGCCCCATCAAGTCATTCGCTATGGACTTTAATGGTGGAGGCCAGGAACAAGATACATTTGTTGACATGGTCACTATGACTGCACCTCATATTCATCATAGTATTATAATATGGTTATGGCATAATTATGATGCATTTTGTGCAAGATAAGTCATATGAGGTGTCATTGGAAACGTTACGATTTGCTGAATAAGATTATCCTATTTGTCCGCATGCATCATTTTTGTATCTGAAGTTATAAACACTATGTATCTGTAATTCAAATGTAATTACGCATGGGTAACACCCACTAGGCAAGATGCTTTCAGTCTAGATAGCTGGTTGGGAAGGGACTATTCAGGGCAATGAGCCATTAGGGAAAACAACAGGCCTTAGGAGATGCTTATCTCACCCCTCCCCTCCACCCACACCCCCAACCCGGTAAGCCTTCCTGAGAATGCTCCAGACAGCCTGTAAGTAATGGCTGCTATGACTCTACAAGGACATGCGACCAAGCCACATGATTCTAGACTCCATCTTGGAATGTCAGTATTTTTCCACAGACCAGTCTGGAACCAAGTTTTGAAACAAAGGGCTCTCGTCATATGCTAAAGCTATATAAGGCAGGGAGTGGCATCATCTGTTGTTCTTCACTCCACACAAAGGAAGACACCTGGAAACACCTGAGGAACAAAGACTAAACTGGAAGGTGTGCTGGACCAAGGCTAGATGGATTTCTAGCCTGTGTAAGACAGACCTGGCGATTCCAAGCTGTAAAGCAAGTGCAGCTTGTCCCATAAGAATCTGCAGCCCGCCTGTATTATCAGCCAGGATGAGAATTTGCTAGTTCATATCCTATCTTTCTAGTATCTTAGACTTAAGTTTGTGGGTTTTTTTTTATTTACTACATAATCTGCTTTGATCTGTTTGCTATCACTTAAAAATCTCTCTTTTGTAGTTAATAAGTTTATTTTATGTTTTAATCCAAACCAGTGAGCTTTGACTGGAGTGCTTGTGGAAACTCTCTGCTTGTTTACCACAAGTGTACATTGTTCTCTTCACACTGAGGGAGAGGCAGACTGGGTATTAAACCCATACACTGGCCAGATTTGACCAAGGCAGGACAGTACTGCTCTGGGGTCTTAGGCTGGGAAGCTGGTGGTTAGAGAGCCTGTGTGTAACTGCAGGTGGGTATGACCCTATCTATGTGAATACTGGTGAAAGTGCAGGCTGGAGGACTTTGCAGCTTGTCACAGTACCACAGTGTGAGAGGGAGCCCAGGCTGGTGGGTCAGAGGGCTCAGTTCCAGGTGGCACGCCGGGGGAAGGGGGAGAGAGAAAACCAGTCAGTCATCATAAACAAACACTTGGTAGCAACAGCAGGCAGCACTAATGGAATACTAATTCTACCCTATACGATCAGATCTATTTTCAAACTAGATTAGCTATCTCATAGAACTGGAAGGGATCCTGAAAGGTCATTGAGTCCAGTCCCCTGCTTTCACTAGCAGGACCAAGTACTGATTTTGGCCCAGATCCCTAAGTGGGCCCCTCAAGGACTGAACTCACAACCCTGGGTTTAGCAGGCCAGTGCTAAAACCACTGAGCTATCCTTCCCCCCTAGATTGATGTCAGGAGCTGAGGAAATACTTTTATCAATTAAACTAACTGCACAAAATCTTTAAATGACCCTTGATGTTTGAAGGCAAACATAACTGTTGTGTTGCATACTAGAAAAAACCCAGACGTACAATATAATTTTTTAGACCACAAAATGCAAGGCAATTTAGAGAGATATATTTCTTCAGCTTCTTTGGTTAACTTCATATGTATTTATCTGGTTGGTCATGAATTTAAACCCCAACATACATCACATTGTTTTGGTTTTAGATAACAGAATAAAACACATTATAGAAAATGAGAGTTTCAGATACCTTGTAAGTATCCACATATCGATCTTCCTTCTCTTTAGACTGTACAGCTATGGGTTTGGCTAGATTTCTGTAATAGGAGAAATGTTGACATCTTATTTTCATATGAAATTAGAAAATGCAGTTAAATGTAGATTAACACACAAAGACTGATCTTTTTAGCTAAATTAGATTAAGAAGAGTTAAATATATAAGGACAAATACACAGAAAAATCCTGAGAACAAAGCTCTACATATGAGTTTAGGAAAATAAAAGGACTATAAAAATACATATTCTTAATTTAAAATTGGCCATTTGACGTTAGTGCTAGAGGAATTAAAGTAATTTGTCCACAGAACAGCTATAGTATAGGCAACAGGCAGCATACTCCCCATTCTGCACCCACCAACATGCTTCAGTCCCGATTTGTGGAATCCCTTTAAGAGTAATGCTTTGTCTACTGTGGCAAAGCACCTCCTCTGTCGCTAGAATTAGTACTTCCCCCACAAATCAGGCCCACTCTGGCCAGTGTGCGTCTTCCCACTCTGTATTTTCTTATCAGTATTTTCAAGGTAGGCCTCAGTTCAGGCCCAAGAAATAGGGTTGCCAACCAGGGCCAGCTCCAGGGCTTTTGCCCCCCAAGGTGGCAGGTCCTTCCCTCCAAGAGGGACCCGCAGCTGAATTGCTGCTGAAGAGCCCAACCTGCTGCCTCTTCCCCTTGGCCACCCCAAGCACCTACTTGCTGAGCTGGTGCTTGGAGCTGGCCCTGTTGCCAACACTCCAGGATTGGCCCAGAATTTCTGAAATTGGCATCAATCTCCCAGTGACTACTGAAAGCAATCCAGGAGATTTTAATAGGATATTTTAAGAAAATGACATGATGTCATGTTGGGGGAAGAAAAGAATCTCCCGGAATAGCTTCAGTCAGAGTTGGGAACCCTACCAAGGAGGGTTCCTCTAGCTAACAAAAGAAAACCTATTTACAAACACAAAGGGGGGGTACCTTTCCCTGGCCCCTTGCTGTGGGGGGTGCTGGGGTGGGGTGCTGTCCTGTTGTTGGCCCCAGAGGCACTCAGCTTTGGTTGTTTTCCCTGTAAGGAGGAGAGCAGCTTCTCACCCTGGAGAAGCCTATCTCACTGTAGCCACTAGTCCTACAGCAGCTTGTCTCTCCTCCCCATCTCTCATTAGGGAGGCATTTTTAAAAAGGTGTAAGGAAGCCCTTAATTGGGCTCAGGTATCCCTAACTGACCTGAGGTAACTCTTTCTCAGGTTTATAGGAAAAAATGACCTCTCTCATTCTAAGGCTAACATACCAACAGGATCACTCCTCTTCCTCAATACTAAGTGGCAGGATCTATTGCCACCTGTTCAGGGTGACGAACCCCGGTGGGCCAGTCTGCATTCTGCCTTGGCCCCACAGCCCACTGGGGATATTAGTTGACAGCTCCTTCATGGAGCTGTGAGCACAGGCACTGTCGCGGTTCACCCTCATCACAGATGTCTGTCCCCTTTGTGACATGAGGAAGACCCTGGCCTATCTTGGGTGCGCCAGGTTGCAGCCCCTTTTCCAGCTCCTCCTGGACGTACTTTTGTGGTTCTGGCTGCAATTCTGCTCTAGGGTGACCAGATGTTAAGGGGAAAATATCAGGACCACTGTGGGGGGGGTTAGAGGGGGGAGGAAGGGCATGTTTTTGTGTTTATTTTGTTTTTTAAATACTCAACCGTGCAGGAGTTCGGCAGCAATTCAGCGAAGAGCCCTTCAGTCACGAATGGTCTTCGGTGGAGGTTAATACACCTTGCCGCCAAAGACAGAAGCACCCGCCACTGACATACTGCCAAAGACCATCCGCGATTGAAGGACTCTCCATCAAATTGCTGCCGAAGACCAGGAAATAAAATATCAGAACAAATGGCGTCCCGACCATACTCTGGTCAGGACATTTGGTCACCCTATTCTGCTCCCAGCTTCTAATTTATGCACACCCCATTCGTGGCCCCTGCTCATCAACCTCCTCCTAGCAATGGCCAAAGTGGCCATCTGTAACACCAGGAAGAGGATGCTAGCTGAGGGAGTGCTCTGCAACTGCAGTGCCTATTTCTGTTCCTCTCTCCATTCACATATCCGGGCAGAGTTCCGCTGGCTCCCTTGACATCTGAGGAGCAGTGGGCACTGTCTGGGGTGCTCTAGTCAGTGTTCTCTTCAGGTTCCCTGATTCTGACCCTTTGACATTCACACTTGTCCTTGTTTACTGTTCCATTGTCCCCAGTAGAGTCCCAAGCTCAATAGTTCCTGCCCTTAGGCTTGGGAGGAGCCTTTAGCTATGGGTGGGCTTGTGACCGCCCACTTCCCAGAACCCAACAGGACTACTCCTCTTGCAGCTGCCTAACCTGCCTCTCACACTACACACAAGAGCTGCACCAACTTCACTAAAATCCATTAAAAAAAATCTATGCAGTTCAGATTGTGTTTGTGTGGACACCCTTTAGTCTATTTACAACTAGCTGATACAGATTTACCTTTGGTAACTGGCAAGTTGCTCATATAGCATAATTCCGGTTTTGGTTATGTTTTGCTAAATTATCAGGAGATCTTTGGTTATAGGCTGTTTTTTTGTTTGTTTTTTAAGACAAAGGAATGTATATCTGGAAGTGCAAGACAGCAAGTACTGAGTGAGACCTGCCAACTACTGTGAATATAAAAATGTTGGTAACAGGTATGCTATTCAAATTGACTAGATAAGCCACCTACCAATTGTTAAAGGTCATTCAAACACCATTAGACCAGATGTGTTTCCTAGCAATCTTCCTAATTAAGTCTTGGTTTATCAGGGTGATCATAAGTGAGTTTTACTGAAATAACCAGTTTAATATGCTATTTGGAAAGGAGTAATTTCAAAGATTTCATGTTACCTATAAACAGATGGATCATTTAGGTCCAGTGTTTCGCTGGTGTAGTCAGAAAGTATAAAGGGAAATACTGGATACTGCATGAGATCATTGAAGGAACGGCCAGCATGTTTGTTTAAATGAGTCAGGTATTCAAAGTTGGTAATCTGTCCTGTGTACCACAGGTGGGTCAAAGCAGTAATGTTCCCATACTCCAAAAGATTAGGCAGGTTGTTCATTAAGATGTTGTGGTACACATCATCACGGACCTAAAAAGATTATTGTAGTTTTAATCAAGCAACACATTTAAACTGTCATCAACTAAGTGTCCTCCTACAGTATGCAAGATTCTCTCATTTACAAGGTTCTAAGGTCTGAGAAGATCAGAACAATGTGATAAGAAGTCACATCATTAAGATATTGAATTGGTTTAGTCCTATATTTTTAAAACATACCTGTGATACATATCATGTCTATCAAAAAGCCTGGCTGAGCCCTTAACTCATATCAGCTTCCAGAAATATCTAAGAATTCAAATAAGCTTAGCCATAGTTTATCTTAATGTATTCCATGAAAAGACACATTATGTACTGAAAAAATTACAAAAAATATCTTTATATACATATTATATATTACCATACATTAATACCACACTGTTACCTTTGTGTTGTCAAAAGCTAAGAGTAAAGTTCTGCCATTTGTTAAAAATATTTCCACAGCATTGTCTCTTAATTGCCACCATCTCTTATGAACTTCCTTGATTTCTTCATATGTCCAAGAAAATGATGCTGGTTCAGTTTCTCCGTGAAAACTCTGAAGAACATACAGTAGATTGATAGAGAAAATGTTTTGCTCAGTAGCCTTTAAAATTAGCCCTATTTGCATTTATTTATACTGCATACTGTAAACTAATGCTCTATGGGTAGTAATTTACTTTAAACTTTGGGCTGTACTTTTGAAAATCTTAATTCTTTGTCTAGTGGAGAAACGCAGCTTAAATTAAGTTGTTTACCAAACACTTTCTATAATGAAAACTATTTAATAGATCTTTTGTTTTTAATCTGTTTCACCCCTATGTCAATACAAGACACTGTTAGGGATCATAAAAATTAGCGCAATCAAATGTCACTGAAGGGTAATAAAAACAAAGCTTTTTTTTTTTTTTTAAACACAAGTTTCACCTTTCAATAGATAAGCATATTCTGATCTCTAATTCTGGGGTTGTGGTCTATGACTAAGGCTCCTAGGCACTACCGTAATATATAAACAAAATCTGATATTTATTTACACACACACACACACACACACACACACACACACACACACACACACACACACACACACACACAAACAAAAAGACTGGTAGAATTGGGAATTATATAGTCTCTTTATTCTATAATGGAAGTTATCAGCCTTACTCAGGGCATTTGTATGTTATTGCGGAAATGTTGGCAGATAAGCATTTTAAAATTCTCAAATAATCACACACAGAGAACAGTCTATGAATTCAAAACTTTCAGATATCTTAAAATACAAATTAAAATTAATATTATGGTGATTTTAAATGATAAAGCACCAAAGTTATTCTCGGTTCTAGTTTAGAGAATTTAGAAAAATGTGTGATCTGTGAAAAACTTCAGCTCATACTCACAGAACTTTCTATTGTGTCAGAAGCATTGTCTTCAACGAAATACATTCCATATTTGCCTGCAGAGAGGAATATTTATACAAAAGGCGACTGTTACTAATTTGTCTTTACTTTTAACATCTATAAAATGATTATACATGGATGTTTAAAGCACTAACGATGCTGTTCATAATAGTAAGCAAAAAGCACAGCACTTAAGAATCACAGAATCATAGAATATTAGGGTTGGAAGAGACCTCAGGAGGTCATCTAGACCAATCCCCTGCCTCAAAGCAGGATCAACACCAACTAAATCATCCTAGCCAGGGCTTAGTCAGGCTAGGCCTTAAAACCTCTAAGGCTGGAGATTCCACACCTCCCTAGGTAATCCATTCCAGTGCTTCACCACCCTCTTAGTGAAATAGTGTTTCCTAATATCCAACCTAGACCTCCCCCACTGCAACTTGAGACCATTGCTTCTAGTTCTATCATCTGCCACCACTGATAACAGCCAAACTCCATCCTCTTTGGAACCCCCCCTTCAGGTAGCTGAAGGCGGCTATCAAATCCCCCATCACTCTTCAATGTTGCAGACTAAGTAACCCCAGTTCCCTCAGCCTCTCCTCATAAGTCATGTGCCCCAGCCTCCCTTGGTGGAAATGAAGTTAAGTACTATCCTTCACAAGTATCTAATGACTTAAAGTAACAATAATAAATCCAATGAACACACTGTGAGAACTGTAGGAAAGGAAGGCCATACTGACTAGTTGGGTAAGCAAATGGAACTCCAGTAGCCAGAGTTAAGGTTAGAAGGAGACCACCATATTCTCTAGTCTGTCTTCCGATATATTGCAAACCACTACCACAATAAATGCAGTTACAGTCACATAAGCCAATAATGAATTCAGCCTGGAATGTCTGTGTTAATAAAATTCATATAGACTGTAGGTATGTAAATTAACTAAGACTGAAAAACCATCAAGTGCACAATAGCCATGCAACTCAAAGCAGCAACACAAATAAAATATTCTGTATGTGAGGTAATCTATGACTATTCGTCATCCTCTGTACAATAAGAGGTACAATATGTGGAAAGTAAAGCAACATTTTCGATACACCAAGATACATAGGAACCATATGTCTGGACAAAAATCAGTTGTGTGTTACCTTTAGAAAATGTAATCCATATGTGAACTGACACTGGCAGATCAGGTGCCAGCTCTTGACAAGACTGCAGGCATTAGCTAAGAACTGACAGACTCATAGCTGGAGACTAGACTAGTTCACCTGTACCTCAGTTTCGCTCAGAATAGGTATTAGTCTTACAAGACGTATTTAGTGTTTAGACTCTGAAATGCTTGTAAAATTGCTGCATGCATTAATCTCACTTGTAATGTCGACATTCCATGCTATAAGAAAAATATGTAAATTTTGTCTTATAACTTCATAAATGTTTGCTCTGAACTTGCAAACCCATACACAGTAATTGTCATTCCCCCACCCCACCCATTGAGGAGGACCATCAAAATTTAAGTGAGGCCATTATAAGACAACAGCTTTGTTAATTGTTCCATCCACCCATGGTGAAGTAGGTGCAGAAGGTCTGTGGCTTTGAATGCTGGAAGAGGTAAATGAAAACAAATGTTCACATCAACTCTTTTTCAGTCGCTTTGCTGAACTCTCACAGGGCTAGAGAAACCAAACTGAAGCCAGAGATCCTGAGTCTACCCAGAAAGACACAATGAATTGACAGATCTCTACAACTCTGTCACTCTTACGATTTAGATGCAACTCATTTGTGTATATTCATTGCTTGCTTTAACCTGTAAATAACTATGTTTTTCCTAATTAATAAACCTTTAAATAGTTTATTACAGGATGGCTGCAGAGGCTGTCTTTGGTGTAACATCTAGAGTATCAGCTGATCTGGGTAAGTGACTGGTCTCTTGGGACTGCGAGCAACCTGAATATGATGTGATTTTTTTTATGTAAGTGACCATTTATCACTAAATCCAGTCTACGTGGATGGCAAAATAGACTGGAAAGTCTCAGAGGACTGCCCGTGAATCCATGGTGAGAGACTGTTACAGTGATACAGGAGTTTGCATTTGTTACTGTGTTGGTGAAATCTAATTATAGACCATACCACCATTTTGGAGTATCTGCTCTGTTTTTTGATAGTCTGCCCTGAGATAGGCACTCACAGTTGAGTCACTCCAGACAACTCCAGACCAAACTGACATTTACATGAATAGAATAGATCTAACTACATAATACAGTACTTAGTCCCTGCCATGGGTGCAGGGGACTGGATTAGGTGACCTCTTGAAGTCCCTTCCAGTCCTACGATTGTATTATAAGGTTTTCTCTAACTATTACAGAAGAGAAAGAATTAAAGCTGCTCTTAAACCTTTTTACAAGAACATTTTTAACATTTAGTCATCGAAACTGTTACACTTACCCAATAACAATTCACCAGCTGTCTCTCTAGAAGGTGCTACATTGATGCATCTTCGATTCACTCTGCATATATACAAATAGAAACATTTACTTTGTCATAAAAATTCAGTAGATATCTAAAATTAACAGCCCTCAAATACTACACACTATAACCAAGTAGACTCTTGCTTTTTTTCTGTGACCCCAAGTGTTCAAATCCCAAAGGAATGTGTAAAACTAGTTCTCAGCTCTTTAAGAATCATGAGCAGCTAAATAAAACAGTGATAATGTTCAAACTATGAGAGAAATACCAAGCTCAAATTTTTTATATATATTCACTTGTACAAATTTAGGATTTGTTGCTTTCCGCATGCCGCATCTTTTTTTGATGTTAAGCTAATTTGGTGCTTGTGAAAGGGTGCTGGATTTCCAGCACTGCAAAGTTAAAACCTAGTTATCATTGAATACATATAGTATAGGCAGCGAAAGTGCAGATTTACTCAGCTAGTCAATGAAGGGATGAGAATATAATTCAATCTCCACATCCACACTGCTGGGCTTCTGCTGAAAGCACCAATAAATTACAATTGCAATGCTGATATTTGGAAAATGAACCACAACAAAGGCATTGATCATGGGCCCAATATCACCCAGATGGTAATGTCTCTGGTTGTTAGGCTTTAAAATCCGCAACCTAGACGTGAAAAGCTCTGTAAACCCACTACCATCTCTCAAATTACCCACTCTACTATATTTGCTGTTTTTAATCTATGACAAGCAAGTGAAGAAAGTCTTCTTAAATAAGAATATTTCCTTGTTGGAAAACATTGTATGATCTTATCCCTATTGTTCATTTCATAGTCACCCCTCATGAACAAAGACAAAAAAACAGAAGTTTCCTTTGAGTAAGATTATTTTTCCTAATTTAAAGTTTACCTTATATTCTCACTTGCTGCTTTGTCTTTTACAGTGGAAGAGTGAGAGGAATGCGTTTTGTCTTCAAATAGGTAGACAAAGGGGGTTTGATCACTTCTATTGAAAAAAAAAGAGTAAAATAAAAATTGATTAAAATATTAAACGCTCTAGCTTTGTGAAAGTTTAGTTATCTTAAAGGTGTCATTACCTTCCTGTTTCTGCCTATCTCGGAGCAGGTACTTATTTGGTATAGTTAAATAGCACCTCCGCAAACGGCGCCTCTCTCGGTTTGGGCCTTCTGTTGGATCTAGTTGCCAAGATGTTGGGTAGTAGACAGGATCATACCAGAGTGTTCTGAAAATGAAAGCATTTTAGCATTTTAGAACAACATGACAACATCTCTCTCTCATTTATTCTAATTAATTTTTTAAAAAATTGGTAAATACATAACCATTACAAACAGGCATGAATTTCACAGTGAAACATTGTCAACTCATGTTGCTATAAAATAGAGGACTGGATCCTGCAGTCCCTTAGTCTCATGGGCTGTTCCATGGATTTTAATAGAACTATTCATGAGTAAGTACTGCTGGATTGGTCAGCAAACTGCTTTAAAGTTATCAAGGGAATAAGTAACAGTACTGATGCATAATGTGGTGCTTAGTAAATTAAATTGCTACACTCCAACCTAATACAGCTTGTCCAAAAATAAAAGTACCATCATAATGGAACTCTTAAGTTTGAAACTGCACGTTGTTTGGACCCTTTCCTTTTTGAAAAGGTCTTTTATGCTTTTGTTTCTGCAGTAACAAGATACAGCACTTTTGTTGCCAGTCAAGATTTCTTGAATTGGCTTAATGCATTTGCAACAATAGTGGCTGGAAGATACAGTTTATGCAAAACACTCAAACCAGATCTTTGTATTAGCCCTCCACTTTTACTACTGTACCTTTCCAATGTAGTATAATTTTATGTTGTTCATTGTCCTTCGCCCATTAGGTACACGGATTATACTTGACAAAGAACCAATCTATAAATATTTAAAGATCTAAAAATGTCATTGGATTAATCATGATTAATCACAGTTTTAATCGCACTGTTAAACAATAGAATACCAATTGAAATTTATCAAATATTTGGATTTTTCTCTACTTTTTCAAATACCGTATATACTCATTCATAAGCTGAATTTTTTTTTGGAAAAAAAAGAGAAGCACCAGAGAAAGGGGTTAGCTTATGAACTGGTATAGAGAGGGAGAGGTGGGACACAGCAGAGGCAGCACAGCCAGCAGAGACAGAAGGGAAGAGGCAGGGCCAGTCTCTCTCCACTTCTGGCCACACTGCTCTCCCCAGCCTCCAAAGCAAGCTGCAGCTTCCCGGGGCTGGCAGGGCTGCAGCCGTGCCGCTCGGCCCCACCCCCTAGAACAGACTGTGGCCATGCTGCTCAGCCTGCCAGAGCACACTGTGGCCATGCCGCCCAGCCCAGCCCGCTGGAACATGCTGCAGCCGTGCTGCCCAGCTTGCCAGAGCAGCTCCAGTCAGGTCAGAGAGATCCTCCCTGGCCCTCCCCAGATAAGGTGGGAAGGGATGGGATGGGGAGAGTGTGTGGGGGGGTCCCAGGCTAGGATGGGGTCATGTGGGGGGTGGTCACCGGGGTTACTCCCCTGACTCCCAGCTTCGCCCCCCCCCAAAAAAGTTTCCCCACTAGTTGCTGTCCAGGCCCATCAGGGTAAGCAGCTGGCGCGCCAGAACACTTAGTTTACTTAGGTTGACCTCCACGCCTGCGGACGCTCGAGGTAAACAAACCATCTCGGCCTGCCAGTGGCTTATCCTGATGGCCCAGGAGCCAAAGGTTGCTGACCCCTGAATTAAAAGATCGGCTTATGAATGGGTTATAAAAAATGTCCATTTTTACTTATCCATCTGCGGGGGGGTTGGCTTATAAAAGAACCGGCTTATGATAGAGTATATACAGTACATCGATTTCAACACAGATATTCAACAATATTGCACTGCAAAAATGGCAGACAAAAGAAATAGTATTTTTCAATTCACCTCAGACAAGTACCATAGTACAATCTCTTTATCATGAAAGTGCAATTTACAAATGTAGATTTTGTTACATAACTGCACTCAAAAACAAAACATAAAACTTTAGAACCTGCAAGTCCATTCAGTCCTACTTCTTGTTCAGCCTATCACTAAGAGAAACAAGTTTGTTTACATTTACAGGAGATAATGCTGCCGGCTTCTTATTTACAATGTCACCTGAAAGTGAGAAACAGGTGTTTGCATGGAACTTTGTAGCCAGCACTGCAAGGTATTTACGTGCCAGATATGCTAAACATGCATATTCCCTCATTCTTTGGCCACCATTCCCAGAGGACATGCTTCCATGCCAATGCTCATTAACAAATAATGCGTTAAATAAATTTGTGACTGAACTCCTTGGTAGAGAATTGTAGGTCTCCTGCTCCATGGTTTTACTCACATTCTGTCATATATTTCATGTTATAGCAGTCTCAGATGATGACCCAGCACATGTTGTTTGTTATAAGAACACTTTCACAACAGATGTGACAATAGCAAAAAATGTACCAACGTGAGATTTCTAAGATAGCTACAGCACTCAACCAAGATTTAAGAATCTGAAGTGGCTTTCAAAATCTGATTGGAACGGGGTCTGGAACATGCTTTCAGAAGTTCTAAAAGAGCAACACTGATGCAGAAACTACAGAACTGGAACAGGTCCAGAGACGGGCTACTAGGATGATCCGAGGAATGGAAAACCTGCCTTATGAAAGGAGACTCAAAGAGCTTGGCTTGTTTAGCCTGGCCAAAAGAAGGCTGCGTGGGGATATGCTTGCTCTATATAAATATATCAGGGGGGTTAACATTAGGGAGGGAGAGGAATTATTTAAGTTTAGTTCTAATGTAGGCACGAGGACGAATGGGTACAAACTGGATATTACGAAGTTTAGACTTGAAATTAGACGAAGGTTCTAACCATTAGGGGAGTGAAGTTTTGGAACAGCCTTCCGAGGGAAGTAGTGGGGGCAAAAGACTTATCTGGCTTCAAGACTAAGCTGGATAAGTATATGGAGGGGATGTTATGATAGGATAGTTTAATTTGGGCAATTGATCTTGGATTATCACCAGATAAGTCTGCTCAATGGTCTGCAGGGGGATGTTGGATGGGATGGAAACTGAGTTACTGCAGAGAATTCCTTCTTGGGTGCTGGCTGGTGAGTCTTGCCCACATGCTCAGGGTTTAGCTGATCGCCATATTTGGGGTCGGGAAGGAATTTTCCTCCAGGGCGGATTGGCAGGGGCCCTGGAGGTTTTTCACTTTCCTCTGCAGCGTGGGGCATGGGTCGCTTGCTGGTGGATTCTCTGCAGTTTGAGGTCTTCAAACCAGTTTTGAGGATTTCAATAAGTCAGTCCTGGATTGGGGTTGTATAAAAAAAGTGGATGGGTAGGGTTCTGTGGCCTGCCTTGTGCAGGAGGTCAGACTAGATGATCATATTGGTCCCTTCTGACCTATGAGTCTATGAGAACCTGAACCTCCATAAAAGAAAATCAACTTCTGCTGGTGGCATCTGACTCGGATGAAGAAAATGAACATGCGTTGGTGTGCATTCCTTTGGATTTTTATCGAGCAGAACCCACCATCAGCATGGACACACATTCTCGGGAATGGTGGTTGAAGCATGAAGGGACACACGTATCTTCAGCGTTGCAAGATAGTTACGTGCCAGACGTGCTAGCTACCACAGTGCCATGCGAATGGCAATTTTTACTTTCAAGTAACAACGTAAACAAGGGGGGAGCATTATCTCCTGCAAATGTAAACAAACTTGGTTCTCTGAGCGATTGGCTGAACAACAAGTAGGACTGAGTGGGCTTGTAGGCACTAAAGTTTTATGTTTTATTTTTGAGTGCAGTTTTTTTTGTACATAATTCTACATTTGTAAGTTCAACTTTCATTAGAGATTGCACTAAAGAATTTGTATTAAGTGAACTGAAAAATACTCTGATTTTTACAGTGTAACTATTTATAATAAAAAATATAAATTTAGCACTGTACACTTTGTATCCTGTGTTGTAATTGAAATCAATATATTTGAAAACGTGGAAAACATCCAAAAATTTATATAAATAGTATTCTATTATTGTTTAACAGTGTGATTAATCACAATTAATTTTTTTAGTCGCTTGACAGTCCTAATATTTAGGATTTCACAAGAGCTTAGAAGCTGCAGCATTAGCAGGTAGAAGTCACATTAACCTAATTTTGTTTTAAGATAGCATATACACTTCAATTGTTTATAACATTAAAATCACAAGTGTACAGAATGGCCACATTTCAGTCCAGTAATACAGATCTAAAATGGCCACCACTTACCTATCATGTGTAAGTTGCTGAACAAGTTCCTGCCAATGCCTGCTGGCACTTAAATCTGTTTTATACATTCCTCTAATGTGCTGAATCACCTTCTTTCTTTCCATTCCTTGCGACAAAGAGACCGCCTGGGTAATGTCTGCAGCTATTTTGGAAATATCTTTTGACTTTGCATCCAGACGCTGAGAGAGACTGAGAAAAAAAGCAGAGTATTCATTAGGCATTTTATACTTGGTACTGAGTGAAGACAGCGTACTGAATACCTTAGAACAAGGGTTCTCAAACTTCATTGCACCACGACCCCCTTCTGACAACAAAAATTACTACATGACCCCAGCAGGGGGTGGGGGGGGAGGAGGCAGCAGGAGGGGGAAACCAAGCCTGAGCATACCCAAGCCCCGCCCTCTCTGGTGTGGAGGGCAAAGCCAAAGGCTTCAGGTTTGGCCCCAGCAAGTCTAATGTCAGCCCTGGCAACCCTATTAAAACAGGTCCTGACCCACAGTTTGAGAACCACTGCCTTAGAAGCGCAGGATGGCAAGGGACCTCAAGAGATCATCTAGTCCAGTCCCCCTGCACTCATGGCAGTACTAAATATCATCCAGGCCATCCCTAACAGGTGTTTGTCTAATCTGCTCTTAAAAATCTTCAATGATGGAGATTCCACAACCTCCCTAGGCAATTTATTCCAGTACTTTACCATCCTGACAGCTAGGAAGTTTTTTCTAATGTCCAACCTTAACCTCCGTTGCTGCAATTGAAGCCCATTTAACAGTTTAATCAGTTAGCTAGTTACTGTCCAGAGTCCTTGATGTGGTAGGCTCACTGACAGTTTGATATATAATTTGCATTCTGAAGGGCATAAATATAAGTCGTGTACACATCTGATTTCTTAGCAACTAAATATTCCCAACAAAACTCAACCAGCAATAAGCAAAAACAATTCTTGTGGAATGTACATTAACTAAATTATATGATGATGTTTATATTAATCTTCTTAAAAGCAATGAACTTGAGTGATAGTTTAAGTCTCTCAAAGTCAACATGAGTGGCAAAAATCTTATTTTCTGCTCTGGCTTCTTTATGCTGTGCAAAGAAAACAGAGAATGTGACAAAATGGGCCCTAAAATGCTTGGATCTGGCCAGGGGAGAATTCCCCCAGTGCAGGAAACTGGACCATCTTGCAAGTCCTGGTGTAAGGGGCGTGCCAGGTACCTGGCTGCAGCAAAGCCACAGCATGTACTGTTGTGGGCATTATGGACATTGCAGCTGCTTATAGGCAGGGACAGGTTGCCATAGCCTTTTTAACAGGGCTGTCTAAGTTATCTAAATTATACTAGGGCTGCTTTGGCTCCACAGAGCAACCCAGAATTGGGAAGATAAAGATAACCCTTCACTCCCAGTGGGTAACAATATAAGGTCAGAGGGACCACTGAGTCGCAACATCCTTGGGGGAAACTGACGTACTTATAAATGTATATAATGGCACCTATATACCACAGGGATGGTAACCTTAGGCCAGGCCTGCACAACTCGTAAAGCGGCGAGGGCCACATTACTCCAAAGAAAACAACTGAGAGCCAAAACCCCCATGACCCGCAGAAACACTCACCCCACCTCCCTAGAACCTCCCGGCCCCGCAGAAACAAACTCTCCTGCCCCAGCGCCGCCCCACCAAAACAGCTGTGGGCCAAAAGGAAGGTTGGGGGTGCGGAGGTGATACTTTATTTAAATCAACCAGGGGCTCCCAGCTGAAGAGGTGGCTGGGAGCTGTCAGGGGCAAATTAAAGGGCCCGGGGCTCCGGCAGCTGGGGGAACCCACAGCTTTGAGGGGCTGGGGCAGGGATTTAAAGGGCTCAGAGCTCCTGCCGCTGAGGGCAGCCCTAGCCCTTTAAATCCCAGCCCCAGCCCATCCGCTGGAGCCGCAGCCAGGAATCAAAGGGCTCTGGGCTGCCTGCAGCCATGGGGAGCCCTGAGCCCTTTAAATCTCAGCTGCCGCTGGGATTCAAAGGGCTCTGGGCTGCCCGTAACTCCACCAGAGAGGTCCTTTGGGGCCATCTGCCTGTCCCAAGTCAGGATAAAGGAGGAGGGTTGGGCGTGGGGCTAGCAACTCCACCCCGTAAAAATTCAACCTGCTACAGAAACGTCAAAAATACAGACAGACTTTTACCCTGGAAAAAGAAGGGTCTTCAATTCGAAGATGCATGACGCTGGATGGTAAAAGCTGTGAGGAAGCCACTAAGCTGATTACCCTTCTTGCAACCAGGAGGATTACCATAGGCACATGGCAAAAAAATGGGCTATACCTGGAACCAGTTAGAACGAATGGCCCAGGATAGAGGACTCTGGAGATCTGTTGTTGGCAGCCCATACCCCGATTGGGGTGATGGGCATGAGCGAGTGAGTGTGGGCTGCCCATGGCGGCGGGGAGCCCTGAGCCCTTTAAATCTCAGCCATGGCCAGGAATCTCTGCGGGCAGCCCAGAGCCCTTTGAATCCCGGCCGTGGCTGAGATTTAAAGAGCTCTGGGCTCCCCGCCATTGCGCCTTTTGAATCCCAGCAGCAGGCATACAGTGAGCCTCCGCGGGCCGCATGTTGTGCAGGCCTGCTCTATGCCTTCTTCCCCACAATACCTCAAAGAGTGAAAAGGAGCTAGATAATGAGAGCTGGAAAGGTTTTGAGCACACTGAAGTCCGAACACACTTAGTGACTCAACAACCTACACGGAGCATGAATTTTTGATGATTACAGGGCAGTTTCCACAGCTTCTACTGTTTGTCTGTGTTCTGAACCTTTAGGTTTATTACGTTAGATTAAATCTGTATGGTCTCATTAGCCTCAAGGAATCTGAAACAGGATTTGAACAAAAGCAAGGCATAACAGGCAGGGGGAGCATAAACAACCTTTGTATGCTTCACACTTAACTTAGCAAGAAGAGCAACATTCAGTTTTGAGTTTGATTTGAAGCACAGTGGTGTTTTAGACATCTTCGGGTCTTCCAATGGATCATCTCAACCCCAACAAAAAACGTTTACTTCAAAAGAATGGCTTGAAGCATCAGTGACTTAGATAGTTGGAATCCTTTCACAAAGAATTTAAGAGCTATAATCTTTTAAGTGGATGATCACTTAACCCTGAAGGCTTTCACAAGCTTACATAGAAGTTTATGCATACTGTAGACTCAGGGGTGTCTAAAAGATGCTGATCCCACAACAAGATTTCAGAGTTCAAGGCAACATCTTCATGAAGATCCCACACACAGTACAGGTAGATTGAGCTCCCAAGAGAAAAAAAATCAAGAGAGGGACCAAAAGCACTTGGAGTGGCAAACTGCAGGATCACGAACAAAGACCTGTCTTAAGTGTTTACCTCTGGAGAAACAGCTATATGTAGTATTTTGAAAATTACTCTGCACTTTATAAGTACTATACCTTCCTTGTTATATGTCACTCAGCTATTCTATTTCTTGCCTATGTAACTTTAGAGCCTCATGGCCAAGATGGAGTCTGCTCTGCAGGCAGCTCTGGCCAAGAGAAGGCGCGTGCAGGAATGCGTCAGGAGAAATCCCTTCCACCCCAGGGGCACCTGTTCCAAACCCCCCCAGAGTGAACACACACACCCACCCACAGGAAAAGTACAATGGATATAACAAAGGAAGATATTTATTTACAGAGAGATGAGAGGAGAAAAACAACAAGGGGAAATATAGGGGAACAGTAAAACAGGGCTGCATTCAAACCAAAACCCCACAGGCCCAGTGGTAGCACAGTCTGACAGGGCAGACACTGAGCAACGTGTCTGAACATAGAGTTCAGGAGGCCTGGGCAAAGTTCCAGTCCAGTGGTGAGTCTTGGGTGCTCCTGGTCGTCTTCGGTGCCAGTGAACTCTCCCCAGCAAACCCCTCCGGTGCGCTCTTCTGCCGCTCTGTGCAAAGTCACACAGAGCAACCACCTCCCCACTTAACTAGCTACAACCTCCCTCCTTGTTCCCAGTGCAGAGTCACAAGCCCCAGTACTCACAGCCCCACGCAGCCCTGGGCAGCCGTGATACTGGCTCCAACTCCTGCCTGTCCTTCTCAGGCGATTCCCCTCTGGCACAGTGCTGCTCCGGGCTCCTGTCCTGGGCTGTCCCCGATCGGGCCTGTCCTCCTCAGGCAGGTTCTCCCTGCTTCACTTTTCCAGGGCCTGCCCCTCTCTCTCTGGAGCTCAAGCGCTGCCCCCTGGAGTTTCCCTCCTTTTTCTTACTCTCCCCCTCCCTCTGGGAAAAAGATTTAAAGGGGCCATGCTCTCTAAACCCCAAAGAGGTTATACCTATATTCTATATGCTCAGTGATTTTTGTATGAAAGATACTTTTATAGATGTAAAGTCTCTGAACTGTAAGTGATCTGAAGTCTAAAAAAGGATTTTTAAAATGGATGTTATATTTACCTATTAAAATACATAAATTAATATTAAACATGCCTCCATTACCAGGGAATAGAAAAAAGAGCCCAATATGTTTATTCCATGTATCATTTCAATTTTATTATTTTATTCCACTGTGTAATTAGTACATATTTTCCCTTTCTATCTAGGACCCCATGAAGTTATTTAACACACTGTTTCAGAGGCAAGGCTGATTGTTAGCTAACTTGCTTATCCTCAATAAAGCATCTTGGCTGTCTCTCTAACACATACCACATTGATATATTTTATTCTGGGTAACATTGTCTACAAAGAGATAAAGCTCTTCGTTTGGCCAAACATTCCAATGTGGAGATCCACATGTGTATTTTCAAAGGGAAAGAAAAAGTGAAAGAGATAGCAACTAAACTATATTATGAAGAATAGTGGAAACATCTGACTAATCCATCACAAGCTATTTAAGACTGAATTGTATCAAGAAACAAGAGTTTGCAAAGCTCAAAAATGCAAATGCTAAGGCAAATATATGGAGGTTACTTACTGTAGCTGGAGGTTCTTCAAGAGGTGTGATCCCTATCTATATTCCACACATTCGGTATGCATGCGCACCATGCACCTGAGTCTGAAGATTTTAACAAGCAGTGTCCGTTGGCCCACACATGCGCAGCAGATCTCCTCATGCTCCCAAGTGAGAGTATAAGAAGAAGTGTAAGTTGACACCCTCTCAGTTCCTCCTCTTATTGCAAATCTCTGCTGTGGATCTGCTTAGAGGTTGGAGGCTTAGCAGTGGAATACACGTAGGGATCACAGAGTAAGTAACCTCCACTTCAAGTGCTGGTTCCTATGTATATTCCACAAATGGGAGATTGACAAACAGTTAGAGTGGTGGTGGGTGCGAGAAAGTTGGCCAATGAAGATGCTTGCAGCACAGCAGATCCACTGCTTCATCTGCAGCAGAGGCTTGGACTAGTGCATAAATGTCTAGCAAACGTGTATGGTAGCTGCTTCTGCATATGTCCTTCATTGGGACCGCCTGTGGTGGCCTGAGCTCTCATGGAGTGGGTCGTTATACTGCCCGGAGGTGGAATACAAGCTAGTCTGTAGCATTCAATCATGGAGCCAGAAACCAGCTGAGAAATCTGAGAAGATATAGCCTGACCATGGGATCTCCGTGTTATCACAATGAAGAGTCTTGGAGACTTTCCAATTAACTCTGTTCTTTGCCAGTAAAAGGCCAGTGCATGCCTTATGTCAAGGAACTAAGGTCTCTTCTCTTCAGGAGAAGCACAGGGTTTTGGAAAAAGAATAGGTAGTGAATATACTGCAGGGGTCAGCAACCTTTCAGAAGTGTTGTCCCGAGTCTTCATTTATTCACTCTAATTTAAGGTTTTGTATGCCAGTAATACATTTTAACAGTTTTAGAAGGTCTCTTTCTATAAGTCTATAATATATAAACAAACTTTTGTTGAATGTAAAGTCAATAAGGTTTTTAAAATGTTTAAGAAGCTTCATTTAAAATTAAATTGCAGAGCTCCCCCACATGCCCCTAGACAGGTGGCCAGGACCCGGGCAGTGTTAGTGCCACTGAAAATCAGTTTGCATGCCACCTTTGGCCTACCCCAATATATTGCTTATGGTGGAATCTGGAGACTACCTTGGGTAAAAATTTAGGGTGAAGGCAGGGGGAATACCTTGTGAAATACCATAAGGGGGGGCATGTCCACCATGAGGGATGACAGTATGCTAACGCTCCTGGCCAAAGCAATATCCACTAGAAATGCCCCCATATGGATAGCAACATATTCCATGTCCCATCTAAGGGTTCAAACGGAGGTCTAGTAAGCTTTGATAACACAAGGTTCAGATCCCACAGTAATGTGGGTTTAGTGACTGGAGGAAAGGTCTTGAGACCTTCATGAACCATGTCAGAGGTCAAAGTGGAGAAAGGCACTAATGGCTGCCAGGTGAACTTGTAATGAGCTGATTACCAGAGCAGACGTCTAGGTAAATCCAGATAATACAGAACGATCGAGATGCCATTTTCATCACCAACTTGCCCTCCTCTAGAAAAGAGAGGAACTGGGCTCTGTCCTCAGAGGAAAGTTTGTTCTGAAAGGCCACCAGCCTAGAGTAGTTACTTAAGTCATACTTAGCTAGCAGGACCTGGTAACTGGCAATTCAAAATGGCAAGCCTGCAGATGAGAAGCCCCAAGAGATCCAATCTGATGGTGTGGTCCTTAGATACTTAGACCTATTATGTTCCATCGCAGCCTGTACGACCAGGGAGTTGGGAGCAGAATGAGAGAACAGGAATTTAGCTCTTTACAGAACTAAATAGCACTTCTCAGCCCTTTTAGGTGCCGGGGCGCAAGACACTGGTGTACCAGACCAGACCAATCTCACTGGTTCCACTATGGCTTGTTAACTGGGAGAGGCACCATACTTGGGCCCTGAGGCTGCCCAATGTCCAACAGTTGGTGTTGTGGGTCTTGGACTTCCTCCAGAGATAACTGGAGATCAGTAGCCACTCTTCATAGTACGTCCTGGTATTGCCTATGATCGTCTGGTGGGGATGGGGAAGGAGAGACTACCTCATCCAGGGAAGAACAGGAGATTCCCACCGGAACCATTGGTACCTGAGGTTCTGGTTCAACATATTTCTCCTCCTCATACACCTACAGAACCAGTCACTGGTGGAAGGGAGAGGAGTGGAATGACTACTGGGTGGGTCCCAGATATCTGGTATAGGGATCTCATGTTTCCTGATAGGGTTAGAAAGAGGGACAAGCGGTTTGAGGGGTATCCCATGGCATGGGAAACCATCAGTCCCCAGGGAGCACATGTTCCTAAGAATAATGTCCATAAGTCCTGGATTGCCTGTCCAGGCTTGGTTCTCTTTGTGGAGATGAAGGAGGAACCAGTTCATTGGATTCACCCAAATCTGAAAACACTTCTGTTATAATGGCGAAGCTATCAGTACTGGGGCAATTCCATCGAATGGTTTTAAGTACAACAGTTCCTGGGACATTGAAGTAATATAGTCTACTGGTGTAGTAATGTCCCTCAGGAGGGCTGAGCCAGAGAACAGTGGAGGCTGAGGGTAAGGGAGGAAGATATCCTCCAGTGCCATATAGGTCCCTGTGTGCCCTGGTCAGCAGCCAGAGTACCAGTGCATTCCTTGGGTAGATGAGTCAGTACCACAGAGCCTGGAGCTGCACTTGTGGATGGGCAGAGCGGATGACTGTCTAGTGCTTTGGTATTAAATATCACTGACAGAACCAATATATATTCCCTTCTATCCACTTTACCCTCCATCCTGTTTTTTTCTGTGCAACCAGTTCCTTAGGGTGTTTGCATAAGGGCTCATCTGACCTCGATTGACTCAGGGAAGAAGCTTGTTTCTTATGGGCAGTCTTTGCTGAAGATCTGTCCTTGAGCCAATGAGAATGCACCTTATTCTCATGGGAAGCCCTAGAGGAAGAATCTTTGGACTTAAACACTGAGGGCTTCACACCTAAGCATGCGCTCGGAGGGGCGCTGCTTATTTGGTGAGGCCTATATATGGAATGGGTGGTCTTTCTGGCCCAGATTGGAGAGGAGCTTCATAGTCTTGCCCACTGAGTGTTTTGTAAGGTTAAGCTCACAAGCTTGGGGAATTCTCTGTTGAAACAAGCAAAAAATGCTGTACCGCACCAAAATGTGAGAATCACCCACACAGTTGGCAGTGTTGGTGTTTGTTGCTGACTAAGAAGGATCTGGGGCAAGAGATGCAGTTTTTCAAGCCCAGGAGCCTGGGCATAGTCACCGACCATGTAAAGGGAGTCCCTGGTTTGGGGAACCAAATAAGCTAAAGAATAACTATTTACAATCTTAGCTACTGGTTTTCTGAAAGGCTGAAACAAAAGAGGACACTGAATTCCAACTCAGACCATACTGCAGTAAGAAGGAACTGAGAGGGTGATGAATCACAGTGCTTCTTATAGCCTTGCTTAGGAGCACAAGGAGATGTGCAGGCCAATGGACACTACTACTTAAAATCTCTGGACTCAGGTGCATGCGTACCCCACATGTGGAATTTACACAGGAACCAGCATTTGAAGAAGAAAGTGGTTTTGTGTTCTAACCAGCTGGTTGCAATGACATGTGCCACACATTTAATTTCATGGTTCACATGCAATGGGAGAAACAGCCTGATGGATACAGTAGCTAGCCTTTCATTAGAAAGAATTGGGGGAAAAAAAAGGTCTATGCCAAATAAAAAAGATTTAAATGTTCTGAAATTTAAATAATGTCATTGGTTATTAGCGAAGGCAATCAGAAAATGTCACTTACCTACAATCAAGCTATGTTGAAACAGGTAAGAATATTGATTTTAAAAGATTTTTTATATAAAAAGTACCCATGGCATTTTGCAACAGGCTATGCCAAAGAATACTCTTCCACAGATCTTTTACTTACTTTTGCTGATTATTAATAACAGTTTTTTCCCAAACAGTTTTGTTCACACATTCCTCTGCCTCAAACTTCTTTCGATCCTGAAATTAAAGGAAAAAAAAGAAAAAAAATTCATTCCAGTTTAACTAAGCAAGTTAAAAGTTATGCTTTGTTTTTCATTTGCAAGTTCCACATCCAGAACTATTTTTAAAGTTACAACTGAGACACAAATCAATGCTTCCAAAGACATCAACAGAATCCAAGTCTGCTCACTCAGTAAAATCATCTCTTCTCACTTAAAACTTTCAGAAGTGGTGTGCCGAGTCTTCACTTATTCACTCTAATTTAAGGTTTCGCGTGCCAGTAATACATTTTAACGTTTTTAGAAGGTCTCTTTCTATAAGTCTAAAATATATATCTAAACTATTGTAGTATGTAAAATAAATAAGGTTTCGAAATGTTTAAGAAGCTTCATTTAAAATTAAATTAAAATTCACAGCCCCTCAGACTAGTGGCCAGGACCTGGGAAGCGTGAGTGCCACTGAAAATCAGCTCGAGTGCTGCCTTCGGCGCACGTGCCATAGGTTGCCTACCTCTGTTATAGCATCAGACCTTCATTCCAGTAACACTATCATTTCAACAAGGAAAGGAGTTTATAGTCAAACATAAATGACTTACAATGATTTGTATCAATTGGTTCCATTCTTCTAAGTAGCCAAAGTTGTTTTTAATTCACATATGGCCTATTCCCAACTCAGAACATCATATTGTCTAAGTAACATATTAGGACATATTGTGAACATTCATAGCAACTATTCAAAAGCTTGTGTGTTAGAGACAGGAGAGACCTAATGTACTCCAGTCATTATGTAAACATATTTAAGAGGAACCTGACCCATCCTGAAGTCAATGGCAAAATTAGAAATGACTCTAGTGAGAATAGGATTTGTCTCTATATTGTTAAAAAAAAATTAAATATCGCCAAATGTTCTTTACCACCACACAGCTGGGGTTAGATTCACAGAGAAACTTAAGTGTAGCAACATCAAAAGTCCCCCCATCTTACTTTTAAATGCCTTGAAAAAAAAAATTCAATGAAATTCACAAAGCCTGAGTTTGAGGCCTTGGCTCCCTAAACAATGAATTGAGGGAAATGGTGTCTCAGAGTGAGAAGAGCCAGTATGCTAAGCATCTCCCATTGGCTAGCTTAGGGAGATGCTTAGCGAGGGGAGGGGTGTGCACTAAGCCTTCCCCTGTCAGGGAGTTTGGCATTTAAGTCCTGGCTAGAAAGGTGGTGCCTCTTTCTGCTTGGGACTCTCAGATGCAAATCCTCTCTTGGGGTTAGGCACCTATACCATTTTTGCAAGAAGCTGAGGGGGATGTGGGGGGGATGGGGAAGGACCTCCCTCATAACTTTTAGCCCAGTGGTTAGAGTATTTACCTGGGATATGGGAGAACCCTGGTTCAACTCCTCCCTTCTACTTCAGGAGGAGAAGGTATTTGAACAGGGATTGCCACCTCTCAGGTCATTGCCCTAACCACTGAACTATGTGATATTCTGATGTGGGGCTCCCTCTGTCTCTCCTATTGAAGCTGTTCCACTGTGGATAAATATTTATTAAAATCTTTGAGCTACAGAGACCAAGGAAGCATGAGACTAACTCTGTAGCTGGTGGTTAGAGTACACACTAGGAAGATGGATACCCAGGATCCAGTCCCCCCGCTCCAGTGATTTTTTAAATATTTTGGGATTTAAAGTGGCAGTTAGGCACCTAAGTCCTTTTGTGAATTGAGCCACTTGTCCTTAAATGATATTTCTAAGAAGAAAGCTATTACAATAGCACTAACAATCATTCGTTGAAACTGAAAAGGATAGTTAATTTTGTTTAAACATGTTTATATTAAAGAGAAATGACCTCTCATTTGACTAGAAAGGATGGTTATTGATTCTATTTAATGTACTCTAGTTCAAAAATAAACTGATTACTGAAACTTCTTTAGACAATATTGTAGGTTGCTTATAATCATAACCACCTAGTAACCTGTTAAAGACTCTTATTTAAACACCTATTCTATTTACTGATTGATAAATAATCTGAATATAAAAAGAAGAGTTGGGAATTTGACCAATAAAATAATTGGTCAAATTGACCTGTTAAACATAGGTCAAATGTTATCAAATAATGTCAAAAATGGTCAAATATTTCAAAGCACTCATTTAGTAGAACAGTAACATAAAAAGAGTGTGTTTATGGTCTAAGATTTAGACTTAGATATTTATGCCTAATTACAAAAAACCCAGTTACCTAACTGAGTTATTTTAACTCAAAATTGCAAAGCACGATGAAGTTCTGAAAAATGAAAGAATAATTATTTTTTAGCAATGTTAGGTTAACATCTAAATGTGACTATTATTTAAAACTGAGCAATTACAAAAAGAACAAAGGAAACTCATCTTCTCTCGCTGTGGGCGAGGAAGTTTAAACACTGAACCCTCCTATCTCCCCCTCACTCCCTGTGAGTTAGTTTCTGTATGTTTGTCTAGTGAGTTTAGATTGCAAGCAATTTGAGGCAGGGATTGTGTTTTAACTTGTTTAATATGCTTTGTAAATCAACATTTATACTGATGGCTTGGTATACACATAAATGTACTTGAAAGTTCCAGTCAATCAAGATGCTCAGCTTTCAATTATCTTACCTTTTCCCCAACAGCTTGCATTAGCATGTAGTAAAGTGAGCGATCAAGGTATCTGAATAAGCTTCCTAACGGATAGCACCATGATGCAATCAAAACAGCAGGCTGCCACCTGCATCAGGGCCTTCGTTCTGCACTGTTTGATCCCTGTCAAATAGGTGGTCAACCAACTAGCTTCGCAAGCCTAATAGAAAATGTGATCATCTTCGTGTAGTTGCTGTACACTACATATTCAAGGAGTATAGCATTAATTGCAAATAAGGAGGTCAAATAATGAATTCTGGTTCACTAGGAAATGTTTATTAATATTCACATACCTCTTTCATGGCATTAAGGAGGTCTGGTTTTGGTGGAGCACTGGGAGAAATGCATTTATAGCCACAAAATTTTAATGCATTCATAAATACTCCTGATGAAACTTGTTCTTCTCTGGTCAATTCATCCTTATGATCATGCATTAACTCATACAGATAGAGGGCTAATTTAGGTCCATGCTAGATGAACACAAAAAAGTATAGTTATTCTCATTTTGCCAGTAGAACATGAAGAACTTGCAATATAAATGTATATATTTTTATCTGTTATCTTTTCAGGTACACTGGGACAAGTTCTCTCTACTAATGCTTGTGATTCTTGAGCTATTCTGGATTTTTCCTCTCCTGCACTCCTGCAAATATTTTTTAAATTTAAACCAGGATGTTCATGTGCAAGAGCTCCAAAGCTTTTATGCTTAAAAACATAGCAGTGCTTACTTGCAGAGGTACGCTGAGACAATCTCGAATAATCTCCTGGTGGTTTGTTTCACATACAATCTCCAAAGCTTGCTTTCTTTCTTGCAATGGTTGTGCTGGAGACAAAATATGCACTAGGAGTCTTCCAAGCTGCATACGGAATGTATCCTTACAGGACCAGAGGATTCTCCTCCACTGTTGCCTAGGAGTGCTGATTCTGCCTGTAGCCTAAAGCAAGAAGAGATTTGTTTTTCCCATCCCAGTAAACAGGGTTTCTCTGATCAGAACTTTGCACAGAGCATACAACGTAAGCTTGCAAAGAAAACTGGAACAGGGAAGGATAGGGTAAATCTGGTAGAAAAATCTTATTGAGGAAGCACATTTACAGATAATTATTTACTGGGACAGATCTTTAAAGATGACCTTACAAAGGGAAAAAAGGGTTTTGATATATAAGGTGACTTGAAGGTATTTATTTTTCTGTTTTTTTTCTGATATTAGAAATTCAGTTCTGGTTTAGGCTAGAAGACTAGGATGCTGAACTAACAGAACAATGGTGTCAACAGCCAAGAGCGAAAGTTGACCAACTCTGAGGGACAGGATTTTTAATCCAATTGTTTTTAAAAACCCTCATTTTTGTTAACTTTAATCACGAACTGTAATCAACCACTAGTTGCAATTTTTCATGAAGGAAGCCTTTGCTAAAGATTAACACCTTAATTGATAGTTTGGTATCTAGAGCTCACAATAAACATTCCTGAGACCTCCAAATGATACTCAAGCAAAGAAGTCTGAGACCAGACGTGGCATTCCTGATAGTTCCAAGGTTAAAAGAGTTAATCTCTTTCAGGTCTTCCTTAAGTCATAAAAGGAACAGAAAATAAGTCAAATTTTTATTAAATCCATTGCAAGCTCACCTTGGGAACATAAGAGTACAGTGAACCAACAGCAGCATTCAGGGAAACAGTTTTTGGTCACATCCTTTTTTTTTGGAAATACATATAATTTCTTCTTTTTAGATATAAAACCAAATGCTTCAAGTTTTCCACGTGGACAAAAGCTACTCTCACCCCAAATCCAAATCTCCATATCTTGGAACTCCCCTTGCTACACATCTTCTATGGCCTTGCTCAAATCTGAAGGATGGGAGCTCAGCTATGACAGGCCTCAGAAGTACTGACAGACCCTCCCCCCCGCCCCAAACTGATTCTAAAACCTTTTTTCCACTTCAAAAAAAAAAATCTGTTTTGTTTTTTTTAAATGAACACCAATTTATGCAAAGATCAAAACTTATCCAATATCAGGATACTTTCTTTTATGCAATGGCCAAGTGCAGTTGTGTTATAATACCTGAGATACATCTTGAGATGCAACAAAAACGGAACATTTACAAATAGGAACAGTCCTACAGAGAAACAGCATTTGCCCCAGTGGGGGGCTCCTTAAGCAATAGGAGCTAACACAGATACACTGTCTAGTTACTTACAATAGATACTTTGATTCCTTCAATCATCATTTTGAACATTTCTTTCAGAAAAGAATTTGTATTACTAGGCAGTTCTCGTTGGACCTCCTCTTCAGAGGCTTCCAGCTGGGATGTTGAAAGTCTGCACTGAATTGTGGTCTCTGGTGTACCCAATACATCAAAACAATCTTCAGTAGGTTCTTAAATGTTAAGAAGCACAAACAGATCAATGGTATCTCAGACCATGCTAACTTAATCCTAGTGTACTATAAGTACTACTAGTCATTTATCCACAGTACTACACTGTGAATATATAAACAGTTAATCTAGACACTGGTTAAACCAAATTAAAAATTAGAGTTAATCATTTAAAGACTCCATTCTGCAACTATTGCACACGCAGAACTCGCATACATTTCAGGTCCCACAAACAACAAAAGTGGCCCCTAAAGAACACATGATTCTCATTAAAAATTCAACCAATTCACAGAAATGGGGCAAACAAATGTGATTGACTAACTTTAGTAAATGGAACGGTTCTGACAAGCCATATGGACACTGAAGCCACATACACTAGATTTCTGTTGAATATAAAAGTTTGCTTAAATATGCTTCATCCTAGTATTTTTTAATGCAATTTAATACACCACAGAAGACAGTACAGCCCAATTGCTAATAGGCCAGGTCCTGGCAGGTGAGAACAAAGCTGTGTCACTTCCCTTGAAAATCCCAGTACTCTGTGGATTGGGGCATGTGGTCCTGTGTCCAAGAACCTCTGGATGCCAAGGTCTGTAGTTAAAAAGAGGTCACTCAAAGACAGTGTGTCTTGAGACCAACTCCTCCAGACAGGGGATGCAGGACACTTATCTGAGGGGTGTGGTGGGGGGGGCGGTGGAGAACACTTGGTGTATTGTATGTCATACAATAGGAGTCCATTAGTATTTGCCTTAAAAATCTAATGAAAAGCTGGCAGAGACTTCAGAACAAAACTAATAGGAAGAGGCAAACGGCAAGAGGGGGATATCTTGACGTGAACACCAGAGGTCTGATCTGATATATTCGGTGGTACAAAGAGACAGGCATCCTTCACCAAGGAAGTAAATTGACAGCAAGTTTGCTTCATTAAAAAGGGATCTCAACCAGGCTTGACTGAAAACACTGGAGACAACATGGTGAGAAAATTCTCAGGACAGGAGGATAACCTGCAGTTAGTTAAATTTAAGTTTTAGAACGCCTGTTAACAAATGGGTATATCTAAACCGAAGTTGTAAGATCTCTCACACTATTTCTTATCTGAATCTCTATTTCCCTCTTTAATAAATTTCCTTTTGTTTTATAATCTAACTCAAGTGCTGTGTGTAATACAAGAGCAGTGGTCTAAGATAAAACTGGTGAACTGTGGTACACTGTTCCTTTGGAAACAGAGGATCTGAGATTTGTGGGTATCCAGTGTTCAAGGGCTGGATACCACAGAAGGGACTCAGGGCTGGGGTACATTTGTTGTCATCCAGCAAGACAAAAAACAGGGCTGGTATAGTTCAGAAGACAGTGCCTGAGTGGCTGACAGGCCAGTTGTGTTAAGAGGCTAATGCTCTGCTACCACAAGCAAGAGTTCCTCAAATTGGAGGCAGCTGGTAACAAGGTGACTCTCAGACATGGCTGCCCTAAAAAGCATCACAGGCCCTGCTTGGCAAACTCCCACCCCCTGAAACCAGCAGGAGTTGAAGTGGGGGAGACCCTCATGAGAAGGTGGGGGAGTCAAGACCTGGAATGTGAGGTAAATTGGGGGAAGCACATGGCTGTAGGGACATAGGGAAATGGGAAAGGACAGTCATACAGAATTTCCACAGACCCATAGTCTACAGGGAAAACCTCAGAGTTGGAAAATATGGGTGCATATGGAATGGATGGATGAGGAGAATGAGTAGGTTTGCAAAGGGAATGTATAGGCCTACAGTTCTAGAATTGGAAAAGGAATAGGTGTGGAGTGAAAGTCTGTATGTAAAGACTACAAATGAATGAAAGTGGGTGGTGGAACAAATGCATGAAGTGGAGCGGGTGAGATATGTGCAATAGAATCATAGAATATCCGAGTTGGAAGGGACCTCAGGAGGTCATCTAGTCCAACCCCCTGCTCAAAGCAGGACCAATCCCCAGACAGATTTTTGCCCCAATCCCTAAATGGCCCCCTCAAGGATTGAACTCACAACCCTGGGGTTAGCAGGCCAATGCTCAAACCACTGAGCTAGCCCTCCCCTCAATAGGTCTGTGAAATTTATAAAAATTAGGCAAATTATTTTTAAAAGTTGCAAATATTGTCAGGTATGCATTATTATAGAAGAGTTCTAAATTTGACCTACATTTCTATACCTAATAATCTCAAAGGTGAGAGGCAAACTAGAAAAGCTCCCTCTTGCCTTAGAATTAATTAGAATTAGATATTTCTCACATGAACTGGCCCAGTTCAGTGAAAAAAATTAGATCCAATCTGTCAAGTATTTAAGACAAGAAGCAGAAACTAAGAACCAGGGGTGAGGATAAATTTTAAAATAAATAAAAAACACACAACATTAATCCAAATTCTGAAAGTCAGAACACCGAATAAACTCCACTCTCTTCATACCCACAACACATTAAAAACATGAATACGTTTTTAATGTAACAACACATTAGCCTGTCAGGCAACAATAAATATAAAACAACCCTTTGCCCGGCTATGCTGGAAGGAGGACAGGAGATACTGGATGCAATTTAATTAGGCAACAACTTCATTCTTATATGCCTGGGAGGACCTGGCAGATACAAGTGCACAGTGCAGGTAAGTTGCTTAATCATTTACATATATACTTGCGGTGGTGGGGGGGGAGCCTTCCATCTGCCTTCCTGCTTAACCATCCCGGTCCCCAGCCAACGCACTGCTGGGACCTCAAAATTCCTGCCTCCCTCAAATGGAGGGAGCTATAAAAGGAGAGGGAGATTGGCTTCATGCCATACCAGACATAGGAGCCCAAAATCCCCTTTCCTGCATTTTCACTCCTTTGAAGGATACCCCCTTTAAATCCTTTACCAAACCATTTTATCTGATCACTGTATCCCCTCCCTATGGAGTACCTACACTGGACATCCACTGCATGTTACATAATAAGTTGCCATATCATAGCCTAACTCTCATTTCATGTTCATCCCAACAAAGCTCCCCTTCTTCCCCCCAAAACCCACTGCGGGGAAGGCAAAAAAAATCCACTTTGCCTTGGCCAATCTGACAGTGAAGGGAAAATTCCTTCCCAGACCTCCAAGAAAGTAGCAACTAGTGCAGCAGATCCTCACAAAACCCAGTATTTCACTACTTCTGTGGGCGGAGGGTGGGTACTGCTCCACTTGATCCAGGTAAAAGAAGGCTTTTCCTGTATCAGCATGGACCTATATAGTCCCTGCCCTCTCTGTTGGTCACCTGGGGAAGGGAATAGTCAGCATCCCCACACTGCCATGGTCTGCAGTGCAGCAGAAAGTCTCTCCCTGACTTTCTAGTCCTTAAAAGGGCGCACTCCTTTTCCAATAAGCAAGACAGCAGCCCCCATCACTTTATGTGCAGTAAGGTCATTATAAGCATAGTTACCATATATTTTTCCCCTAGTTCCTACCTTGATAAATGAACCTGTTAACTGCTAGAACAGTGAGTCTCTGTAACCTCTGTATAAACTCATTCTCAGTGGCTCGAATAGGATTCTCTTGGCTCATTCTCCTCTGCATCATCATGTTAAGTTCATCACTTGCTACTAAACGCATTTTCATCACCAGTGTGTCAGACTGAGCACGAGAAAATTTCCTGGAATCTTTAAGTATAGAGAAATATATCAATAATATCCTCATGAATAGATTAAATATCACAATCGTAAATTAATTGCATGGACCAATAACTCATCTAGGAAAGTATCAGAGGGGTAGCTGTGTTAGTCTGGATCTGTAAAAGCAGCAAAGAGTCCTGTGGCACCTTATAGACTAACAGACTTTTTGGAGCATGAGCTTTGGTGGGTGAATACCCACTTCGTCACATGCATGCATCTGACAAAGCGGGTATTCACCCACCAAAGCTCATGCTCCAAAAAGTCTGTTAGTCTATAAGGTGCCACAGGACTCTTTGCTGCTTCATCTAGGAAAGGAAATTGGTTGCAGTTATGAGGGAAAATATTTGAAATACATTTCTTAAAAACGAACAAGGAATGTCCAGGTTCTTCTTTAAATTTGTAAAAGTGTGACAGTTTTTTCACTTGAAAAAGAAATGTATATAAAATTCATGTAATTACAGAGCATTAAAGTCTTTAGAGATTTGATGAACTCAAACTATATCACATTATCTATTTTCTTTAGAGTTTTCAAAATGATATAATTTCTCAGAATATTCACTGTACAAAACAGCTTCTGAACAGTCACTGTTTCACTTCCCTTTTATAATGTTACCACATTACTGCTGTTATTGAAAAGTTAATTGTTCTTATACTAGCATGCTTACAGAATGTAGGTTTTAAGCAATGTGAACTAAGATCAGTGAGGTTAACAGCTCTCAAAAGGTAAACATTTCATATTGATCTATCAGAAGTTATTTTGATAGATGCATCTATTTCATATCTAATCCTGCAAAACATTTCCTGAGAAATGTTTTTGCACAATGAATTGGTAGGCATGACCACCACTACTGCACCTGCTTCTGTAGGAAACTTATATGAAGTGGATCCAGTGAGGGACTGATGGGGCAGCTCCTGATATAACAGACTGAAGGAGGGGGGCATCAGAAGTTGACTGCAGGAATAGAAGTGTTGTTTTGGTAGACGAGGAATAATGGAATCTTTCATTGCAATGGAACCTTTGTTTTAAACAATTAACAGAACACACATCCGTTTTTTATTTAATAGTCTTCAGTGAAATCTTAAATGCAGCTGAATATAATGACCTAGATTCACAGAGCATCTTTCAGCCAAAGACTCTAAAAGCACTTCACAAAAATGATTCACGAAGTATTATAGCCTGAACTGGTAGTGCTACCTAGAGCTAAGGTTGCATAACACTTTCCATTACAGCATTTATCTTCTTATGAAACTAATGGTTCAAACTGAAATTATGCATGCCAGGTGTCTACCTCAAGCGGATTTTTTGTGTGTGAAAGTTTCAGTTAAAATAGTTCAGTTAGTTTTCCTTAATCTCATTCTTAAAACATTTTTTTCCATGTTAAAAAACCATGCACTCTTTCAGAAGCTTTACTACCTAAATGTTTTGGATCAGGAACTTGAAACAAAAATTTGCCCCCTCTAGTAGCTGGTCCACATGGCAGTAGGGAATTCTCATCCTCTATCAGTTACTCTGTTAGCGTAAGTTATCGACTGTGGATTTAAATTTCAGAACTCTGTTCATGACCCAAGTCGGGGGCTCCATATGATACTACATGAAATTGCTTTTCAGGGTTTTTGTTTGAAGATTAGGAAATTATATACAAATACTGTATGAAAAAGAACGTAACGTTGCAAAGGCACACGCTCAAGTTAGGAAATGCCAGAATTAAAGTTGCCTTTTTGCATATGCATTATGATGCAGTCTTTAATTATGTGATCACATAACCCTGTGGAAAAAAGTAGTATGTGATCACGTATTTAAAGACCATCAAAATGCAAGGAGGACAAGTTATATAGGCAATCTTAATTCTGCCGTTTTCTAACTTCACTGTGTGACTTTGTAATCTTAATATTATTTTAATGCAAGGTGTGTATGTGGGGGAAGGGTTATATATGTATGTTTGTTAACTCATTATTTCAAATCCAAGTTGAATTTGGCTCTGGAGTCTTCAGGGATGGCGCAGTGTTAAGTGAAGGAGAAAGTATTGCTGCATTCCCTTCTCCCAATGTATAAGCAACACTTATTCTGCACACCTACTGAATGCAAAATTTGTACAAAAGTTACACTTCTGTTCACCTGACATACAACATAGAAAAAACTTAGATCATCATTTTTTCCACAGGTGGATTTGCACTTAGGGTGATCAGACAGCAAATGTGAAAAAATCAGAATGGAGGCTGGGGGTCATAAGAGCCCATATAAGAAAAAGACCCCAAAATTGGGACAGTCCCTATAAAATTGGGACATCCAGTCACCCTATTTGCACTAGACTTTTGTTTCTTAAATATAGCAGTATATTGATTGGTGAAATGGTCATGTAGTACCAAAAATAAAGTTGCAGGGAACTCAACACCACAAGTACACAGATATACACTTTTACAACCTCTGTCTCATTGAGTGCCAGTGTAGAAAAATATGACTGGCTTCATCACATAACGAGGGCAGAAGCTATAAAATTCTCTAACACAACATACTATTAAAATTTATCACTCACCAGCAATGCTTTTACGTTTTTGAAACATTGCGTGATGATGGGTAGCAGGTAAACGTAAAGAGTTAGCCAGATCTTGAGAGTCTTGGTTTGCTGTAGCTTTTATTAATTCAATAGCTGCCTGAAGAACTCTGAATTGCAGAGCAATTGCCATGTCTACAAATGAGAGGCAACAATGAGCACATGACATTTTCCTCAAGGTAGTTTACATAAATAAGTTTCTGAAATGTTAGCATGTTTCTTATTTTCATTTTATCCTTTATATATATTTCTATAACACCAAAATAATAGAATTTCACACATTATAAAACTTTTGAAAAACACATTTCAACACTTGTTTCAGAAAGAGGTGACAAGCTTTTTTTTGAGAAGCTGATGGAAATTAAAAAGGGCAAGATATTTTTAAATTTCAAAACTATACACTTCTGAGAAAGTCACTGCAAAACCACCCCAATAATAGATGCACGTCACAGTACCAATTACAAAGCAAAGACTCCTCTCTTCTTTGGGAAAAAAGAGTCACCAAATTTAATGTCTTCATAATTTTATTTATTAAAAGTTATAAATGGAAATAACTTATATAGACTCTTTGATATAGTCACTATTTTCATAATACTCCAAATATTCCATTCCAGGCCTTTTACCTCAGATGCCCAGGCAGAACTCCACTTACTGGTACATGTTTATAACCACAAGATTAGGACTGTAATTAAGCCACTATTGTATGAGGGTCATTTACAGGAAAATAAGGTACACAACCAGGTACCCCATCAACTCTAACAATTAGCCCTTTTTGCGATAGGAATATCCTCTGTGAAATCTATGAGAAAGTTAACGGTTACATTTTCAAATCCTGTGGAAGTGAAAGCTTATGACTTACTTTGTGTCTTCTCATTTTTATTGTTTTGAAGATGTCCCAGTAGTACAATGAGGTCCTCAATAACACGAAAATACTGAGAACCTAAGGAACTGCAGGCATGAATTGTGACTGCTACTAGCAATTGTTGTATATCACACAGAAGTAGCTTGTAGTCATTCAAAGGAATGCTGTAAACAAAGTCAGATATAATTACTACAAATAGTGCCATTTTAATTCTGATTGTTTCATATGAATACGAAAAATTAAACACAGTACTTGGTATGGTTAGTAGAAGGAAAAGTAATTTACAAATAATGTTACAAAATCCAAACACTGCCACACTTAATCTGATACTGTTGAAGACAGGGAAACAAACTGTTGACACAAAGGCAACATTAGCTATGTTTTAGTTCAGAAGAAGTGGACACCAAAAATCTCCAGAAGAGATTCCAGTGTTAAGAATGAAGTTCTATATAATGGTCTTGAAAGCAAACGACTTTTACATTAAGTGAAGAACAAATCTGAATTATAAAGTTCTCAAATCACTGAACTTTAAACATTGTACCATTCTCTCCAGTTCTTCAACCATAAATTAGTGTTATACTGAACATTCAAAATTTTGAATAATTTGTTCTGCGCCATAGTAACTGAACACATGAGCAAACAGTTTTACTTTCTCTTCTGTTTAGATTTCAAAAAGGAAGTATGTAAAATATGTTTAAACATATCAGCTTGTGAGTAAATTTAGTGCATTATTAGATCGTGAACAGTGCAGCTATTCTTTGGATGGGAGTAGCAGACTATTCTTATGTAAACTGCATCTCTTTCCCAGTCTAGTTGCTCCTGCAGATCAGCCACCGGTCAGTCACATTTTTAGTAGAATGCTATTGCTTCTTGTCCATGATTGATGTTTATTTGCATAGCACAGTGTGACTTATATCTGGGTTTCCCAACCTGGGAATCATGGCCTGAGACAAGGAAAATACCTGACTTTCAGTTCTTTAGTCCCATCTCTGTCTTTCAGTGAAGGACATTGCTCATTTAAGTCTCAAAGTTTCTTATGTTCTACACAAATTTAATGACCCCCTTAGTTTAATTGCTGATCATCATTTACATCAAAATGAAAGAACTATGACTACAAGTTCTTTATACTAAAGAAATTAATCAAATTTTTTATTTCCTATATGAATAATTTTGTTTTGTGTCCCTTATTTTTGGTCTTTGTTACAAACTGCATCCAACAGTTGAGCCTTGGTAAGTTGAAAGGTATGCTTTCAGCAATATCCTCCTTGCCAATAGTGGCCACTACCTTCCAGAAGCCAGGACTCTTCTCTGCTGTAAACTCATCTAGCTCCTTGCCTATGCACGGCATAGCAGACATAACAGCCAGCTGGGCAAGGAACGGGATGAGCCCCAGAGCAGCTAGCCAAGCCAAATTCCTTGTCCTCCCTACAATAAGTCAGATCCAATATGGAGAGAAAAAAAAAGAAAAAAAAAAAAAAAAAAAAAAAAAGGCCAGGAGGCTTCTTGAATGTTTTTCTGCCTTCCAGTTTTGCATTCAGACTGTCCCATTTTTAAATCTTCTAACACTGGTTCATTTCAAAATAGAGAATTTTCAAATAAAGACTACCAAAACCTCTCAGACACTACCACAACTTGTACATTTATTTTACTGGAAGATAGATTAGCTATTTAACTCATCTAATCCAACAAAATTTGTTAGCTACCATTTACAGATGAATTGCACAATAGAAATGTTAGACAAATACACAGTGAAAGTTAACGAGGTTTTAAGAAGTGCTATGATGAATGAGACAGATTTTAAGACTAAACATAGCACTGTCCATTGATCCAGTGTACAACTATGGCTCTCCAGGAGACGACTGCTGTGGGTACAAATTAAAGTACAATATTTAATTTCTTCAACTGAATTTAAGACTGCGAAATGTTTATTACAAAAATGTATGACCAAGTTATCTGAAAAAACAAGAGTGATTTAGAGCTGTAATAATAGATACTTTATTCTGTACAAAAAGTCAGTTCTCTACTATTAATTATATCTAAGTTAATGTCATAAAAAAGAGTCCATAAAATCTGTAAATTATGGCCTGCTAAAGAAGTTATGCACATGCTTAAATTTAAACCAGGTGAATAACGCCACCACCTTTCAACAAGGCACTTAGGCACATGGCTAAATCCCATCAGTCAATGGAATTTAAGCACTTGCTCCCTCCCCCCAAAATTAATAGGTCATTGCCATGGTAACTGGACAAAATAGTTTTTGCTAGATAAGTTTTCAAAAGAAGCGCTTGAAAATTGTGGTAACTAATGAAAAACCTACATTCCTTGCTTTAACAAGTTCTCAAAATGGACCAATGAGATTTTACAAGAGTTTCTTAAATTAGACCTACATACACACACAAAAGTATGAGACATTTTGTTTGTTTGTTTTTGGAAAGGAAAGAGCACACACAGGCTATCAAAAAGAAGTGCCTCTTAAGCATAAGTGAAGCAAGGTATTAAATACACTGGGCCTGATTTTCATTTCGGAATCATACTCCATTGAAAAATTAGAAGCATATTATATATAAATAAAATCATGCTTAAAATAATTTAGTGTGAACTTGCAAATTGTTTTTAGAGTGAATCTGAAATATTCAAGTAATGCAACACTTACTTTGTTTCTAGACCATTAAGGGCTGCTAAAGTATTACACAGCACATACAGCAAACCATTATCAAGCAGCATGTCTGCCATTTTAGAGCAAGAATTTATGATTTGTAGCAGAAGGCAGAAGGAATTATGCAGCAGTACGTTGTCATAGAGAGAATTCTCTATAAGTCCCAGAACAGGAATGACACACCATTTTTGAAAAAGTCCAGCATTTTTTACATCTTCCCTGTCAAATCTATTAAAATAGAAACAAATAGGAATTCATCATCTGTCCTTAAAATCATCATCACAGTATGCACAACTGAATTTTGAATTATTGAAAAGATTATGAATACTAGGGAGTCTCTATGTTAACTGTTAGGTACTGGCCAGGGGATGGGAGTGATTTCCATGGCGTTTCATTTCATGTCAAAGGCAATGTTATCTAATCTGTTAATGGTAATAAGAATTACAAAAAATGCTTGGAAGGCTTACAGGGAAATGAGACCCCTAAAAGAGATATTAATGAAGTTTAGCTACTACAAATAGGTTTACACTACATTTCATAAACAGAAAAATCTGACTTTCAGCTTTTACTAAAAGCCAGTGGCACAAAGGTTCTCTTATGACTCATTCTATTTCTCATAATAAAATATTGCAACTTGCAGCGCCACTGTCATGAAATGAGGTATGGGTTTGCTGTAATAAAATAATCCACTGACCAAGAGGAGGCTCTGATATACTGTATTCATTACTGCTGAAACTAATTATATCAAAGATGAATACCTCTTGTTCATTTCAACTCCAGAAGCCATAAACTGAACTACAGTCCTTACATTAGGACTTTCTATGACATAATGGAAAGGAAATTAAATTACCATTAAAAATATATCATTGTACCACATCACTAATATATTCTGAAGCAAGCATCATAGCGGATTCCTAAAAGGCTAAGTCTCATCCCTATCCACCTCAGTCCTTTCTGAGGAGATGTCTGCTTTCCTTCTTGGGGCTGGTATGACATCTGACAGGTTCAAAGCTTCCTATTAGCATAAGTGGTTAACTTCTGGTATATGTAAGAAATAATCTGTGAGTACTGCTCTTGCACTATATATGGCAATTGAAGCAAGAGCTTTTTCCTGACTGAGCAGATTGTAGGCCTTTGGCTATACCTGGATGTTGACTCTCCATTCTGTATCATTACATTTCTGCAGTGTTAAACAGAAGGATCTGACTAGCCATCTATTCAGAGAAAAATTACTTCCCACAGCTTTGGCAGAATGGTCTGCTTAAAGTGAGATTCTCTCTCTCTCTCTCTGCAGTGCTTCTGTGGGATTCCTGCTCTTTTTAGTACAAGGATGTAATACAGGGATTGGCAACCTTTAGCCCCCTAGCAGGCCGGGCCGTTTACCCACCGTGCCCGCAGGTTTGGCCGATTGCAGCTCCCACGCTGCATCTTACAGCCCTCATTGGCCTGGAGCGGCAAACTGCAGCCAGTGGGAGCTGAGATTACCTGCTGCATCCGCAGGTTCAGCCAAACAAACCAACCGGCTCGCCAGCAGGCTTACCCTGATGGGCCACGTGCCAAAGGATGCCGATCCCTGATGCAGTAAAATTTATGGAGATGACACTAAAGAAAATCTAGAGATTTTTGATTCAGATGTAGATTAGGGTAGCAGTTGGCATAGAATTTTTTTTCTAGCTAGTTGTGACAATTTGGTAGGCGGGGTCTAAGGTGGAGTTTGAGTTGTTAATATTGCCCGGAGTTTCATATGGGTTCTGACTGAAGAATGACAAGGGCTAAACAGACTATGATAAGTTCAAAGGATGTAGAGAGGCTTCAATATTGAACAAAGATATGGGGCTCCCTCTCAGGAAAGGCCAAGTGAAGGTGTACCATGTTCTGGTAGTTAAGGGAAAAGTAAGATAAACTGAGTTTTTAGAGTTCCAATAAACTTGCAATCAGAAGCATTTTTGGTGAGGAACTGTTTATAAGGCTGTCTGCTGTTGAAAATATGGTGGGACTTAAATGGAATTATATCCTAGCCATGAGCAGATAACTCAATATCGTTGCTTAAACTAAAACAGAGAATCTTCTGAATGCTGAAGAAAAGCAATACTTACTCTTCATCAAGACCAACAGATCGACCAAAGAGCATTTCCAAAAAGCACTCCACAAGTTCCTGAGTTCCTTGATGAAGATATAACTGGTTGGCTAACAAGGAGAAGCCACGATTCTTTAAAAATTGTTCCTTTTGTTCCCTGGTTGCTCTGTTGAAATATGCATCCAACAACTAGAAAGAAATGCACAATTTTGATTCAAGATTAAATATTTTTATGCATCATTTCCTTGGAAGTTTAAATATTCTTGTTTGCAACATGTTCCATTCAGAAAGGAAGAGTTAAAAAGATTTAAACATTTTCAGATTCCAAATTAAGTGACAAATTCTTTCCTTTGATTGTGTTTGCACTTTCCATTGACCTCAATGAATCATAGGAGTGGAAAGGACCTCCAGAGGTCATCTAGTCCAGTCCCCTGCACTCATGGCAGAACTAAGTATTATCTAGACCATCCCCGACAGGTGTCTGTCTCACCTCCTCTTAAAAATCTCCCATGATGGAGATTCTATAACCTTCCTAGGCAATTTATTCCAGTGCTTTACCATCTTGACAGTTAGGAATTTTTTCCTAATGTCCAACCTAAACCTCCTTTGCTGCAATTTAAGCCCATTGTTTCTTGTCCTATCCTCAGAGGTTAAGAACAATAACTCTTCCTCCTCCTCCTCGTAATAGCCTTTTATGTACTTGAAACTGTTATGTCCCCTCATTCTTCTCTTTTCCAGACTAAACAAACCTGATTGTTTCAGTCTTCCCTCATAGGTCATGATCAATATAGATTTATTTATATGAAAAATAGAACAAAAAAAGTTAATACTAAAAAAATTTATACATTTTAGCTAAATTGTTACTGATTGGTGACTTAAGTGGTTTTACTTTGTATTTATCTATCCATCCATCCATCTTCTTAACTAAACCTTTGAAGTTCCTCTTCAAAACTACAAGCCAAAGCTACTCCGTAGGCCCTGCCTCAAGAGCAAAATTCTTCATTGTAAACTGTTTTCCCTCTTCATAAGAAGGACAAAACCACGCTGTCAAAAATCAAGATAAAACCCACAGTTACTTTAAGTTAATACCCAGGCAAAAGTCACACTGACTGCAATGGGAACTATCTCGAGGAAGGATTTCAGGACTAAGCAAACACTGGAGGAAATAATTTTTGTATGATGCACTACCCGTACTGAAGGATGGTCATTTATTTTTCTACCATGTTACTCCCATTTTTATGCGCTATTTGCTTCCATCATAGAATTTGATTTCTTCTATTATCTCTAGTTTATATAAATTTTATAGTTTAACTATCAATTTAAAAGATACTTTTTATGAAGAAATTATCAAACATCTAGATATAATCAACTCAGTTTTAAAAAGGCTTTGTGGGGATAAAACTAGAGGAATATAATAAAGAAGTCAATCTTATTTTCGCTAACAAACTGCATATAAAGAACATCTTAGATCAAACTTTGGATATATTCAAGTGAGCTAGTTTATAGGCTTATCTAAGTTGTAAACATTTAGACTGTATATACTCCTACTTTAATGACTCTTTCTTGTATAAGAGGAGATGGATGGTTCACAAGAACAATAAGAGTGTCAGGCTGAATAAGTTTGTCTATCACATCTTCTAGCATGATATCTGGCAGGATTAAAAGAACGCCACGCAAGAGGTCATACAATCCACAGCATATAAGCACAAGGCAATCTTCTGTGGATCTGAAAACAAAGAGGAAAATGTGCTATTACTATATCGAATTGCCTATAAAACCATAGGCATGTATAAATACCACTACAGGCTACCTGCAGGGGGAAAATGACCACCCCTTACCTTTAAGCACACGGGGGACAGAGGTGTTGTCCAGCTTGCCAAGTGAGAAGGAACAGAGCTTTACAGGGGGGTGGGAGAGGCTCAAATGCTGCTTCAAAAGGGGGAATGGGTCAGCACAGTGATGCTGATTCATCTCCTGGAAGGGCTGAGTGATTGAAAAGGGGCAAACCTGGGCACAAGAAGCCTCTTTTTCCAAAAAGCAGGTGAAGTCACTCCTTTTTAGGGGGCTTTGTTATAGTGAGTGAAGGGAGTTAGGCTATATCTTTCAAATCATTATGTAAGTGTGGGGCAGATGTTCAGAGCAGGTATTCCATGGGGTGCAGGGAGGGAAGAGAAGTGTATAGTGACTGGATAAATGGCTTGGTAAAGAACTTAAAAGGGAAGAAGTGCTGGTTAAAAGGAGAGGAATGGGGAGGCTTGGGGCTCCCATAACTGTTCTGGCAGGGAGCCAACCCCCCTTTTCTTATAGCCCACCTTAGCCCTCCGAGGTCCCAGCAATGGGTTGGCTGGGGAACCTGGATGGAAAGAAAGGGGGTTGGCAGAACTGCCTTGAGTAGATATCAAAAGAACATGAGGATACCTGCACTGTACATGTTTATCTGCTGGGTAGTCCAGATATCTAATAATTAAGTTGTGGCATGATTAAAACGATATCAAGCGTCTCCTGTCCTTTCAGTATAGCTAGACAAAGGTCAGACTAATGACTGTCTGATGAAGTTTTCCCCAACTCTTCCCAACGCTCTTCTCTTCTTCCTTTTTTTAGGGCTTAATTCTTAACTGCGGTCAGTAGAGGGCAACATGAGCAAAGTTATTTGTATCACAGTAGTGTTCAAAGGTTTCAGTCAAGTTCAAGGCCCCACTGTGCTAGGCATCATACAAACAGTTAACCCTTCAAGGTTGAGATTAGCTAAATAATGTGGAATCTGAAACAAAAGCAATTTTCTAGCATACTACTAGTTTAAATGAATATATTTGCAAGCTTTCACTACAGATCAACACTACATTTCACACTTTAGCTATTTTTTTTTAAACAAAATATGTAGTCCAGAGCAAGAACCACAAAATCTTTTTCAAGTCGATGAGAAACTATTCTATATATTATAGCAGAAATTACTGTACTATTAGAGCAGTAAAGAGTCCTGTGGCACCTTACAGACTAACAGACATTTTGGAGCATGAGCTTTCGTGGGTGAATACCCACTTCGTTGGATGCATCTACTATTAGAATTATTTCTGGAATGTTGAGGTATTGTAGGTTTCTTTAAAAAAAAAAAAAGTGTGCATACCTATAATCAGGTCTTTCAGATCTTTTAAAGGTCTGTTCACTAACTGAAGAGAACGTAAGACTTTCCCAGTCTTCAGGAAGTGCACTCCTATCAGCGAGGCTTGGCCAGCAAGCAACGGAGGATGATCCACTCTGAGCAGAAAATGCTAGACCCAAGCCAGCAAAATTATTTTGACTCTTCTGAAATGAAGGCAGCCCCTTCAGATTGTCAGGACGGCGCAACAGTGATTCAACTGCAGCACCATTTTCATTACTTTTCAGTTCTGTATTTAGCTCTTTGTTCTCAGATAATTCTAGTTCTTCTTTTGAAATGTCAACCAATGCTTCAGCAGATGTTAATTCTGAGTCACAAACTGTTTTCGCAGACTCACAGCTGCTGACAAAGAGTTCCTCCTGTATCCTTTTTAATGTTTCAGAGCTTTCCACAAAAATATTTTTTTCCTGTGGATCAACAGAGTCACTCTCCCAAACTTCCTGCAAGTTATCAATGCTTCTACTCAAGCTCCCAGGTAGCCTTTTTGGATGTACTTGTGGTGAGGACGTAGGAGATGCTGGTAGGCTTTTGCAACGCCTTTGAAGTGCCTGAGAGATCATCATCTGTGGTATGATAATCTTGGAAATAATGCTTCCTGGGGAAGAGAACACAAAATACTCTTAGCATCTATTTTGCATTAGAAACCACATTAGAATGTTAATGTTGTGTTTCACCATCGATTAACATATCCACAAAATGCACATAGTAAATGAGCCTTTTGGCTTATTACACTGACAATCTCTGTTTCCCCCTACCCTAAACATTAAATCAACTATGAACAGATACCACATTCATTTGGCATAGCAGGCCATAAAGTTTGCTCAACTACTGAGACATTTGATTTCAAAGACAGAATATTCAGTTTACATGAGTTACAAAATATGACAATAAAATAATGTATATACAAGTTAATTTTCACAAAGCAGAATGGTTTTTTTTTGGTCCTTCTAATTTTGTTTTGATTTAAAGATATAACCACTTAAATAGCAGATTCTACAAGGTATGTTCTGTTATGTCTGATCCCTTCAGTTAAGTTAGTTGGCAATAAAACTCTGAACATATTCATGACTAAAGCTTTAAATAAAAAAAAAATACCCTAAAAGATTAAGTGTCTGAATATGGCCAACGTTGAATAAGTAAAGTGGTGTGTATAGATCGCTAACATTTAAAGGGGCAACTCTGATCTCAGAGGCACAAACATGCAATATCTAAAACTGGATTAGTCTCTGTCTACTTTTACTGAATGATAAATAATAAACTAAAGATAAATATTGCATCTTCAACTACTTCTGTATACTAACTCACAGTTCATCTTAATTTGTCTTATTCGGGATATTTTACTCCTCTTTGGAATCTGTGAACCTTCCTTTCCACTCTGTATTTGCAGAAAAATCAATTTTTAAATGTAGAAGTTAAGTATTTGAAGGACTATCAGCAACTATTGCACAAAATATTGTTGTGCTAGGATACTACAATCTTCATAAAAGGATGTTAGATCTGAGTATCTAACGCAGTATTTCTATAATCAAAAGAGATGCAATTTGACCAAAAAGGTTTTAGAATGATACACCAGCTAATACTTTTGTCCAAAATCAGCATATCAGGAATGCATTCCTAAGCCCCGTCTGACACTTGCTGAAATAGATACAAATGAATTCCCTCCAGCAGTCAGTACAGAGCTGGTTGCTTAGGTGGTTTTCAACATCTTGCAGCTAAAATCAGAGATGCAAATGCAAATGTGCAGCCCTCTGGAATATCACATATTTTTGCAACAATCTGATGAAGACCTGTCTGTAACATTCATCTGTGATAGATGAATGGATAACATTTCTTTATTTAAGAAAAAACTTGTACTGTACTATAATTTGTAATTGTTTAGGACCTCATGTAAGAGAGCATAAAATGACTAGCATTCGTGCAAAATAAAAAAAACTTGGAGATTGCAACATTTCATGACATGGCTCTAAGCGAAGTGAAAGACGTATCACTTTTTTTTTTTTTCTTTTTAGATAGTCAAGTCTCAATCTAGCAGGTACATAACATTTGAAGAGCTAACTTGTAATATGCTTTTCACTAGGGAAGAACTGATTCAACATTAACTGCAAAATGTATTATTGTTCAGGTATGCTGTGCTGTGGGTTTTATATTATAGAAATTGCAACAGTCACAAATAGGAAGTGAGAAATGGAAGCAAATCACATCTATCTCATACATGTTGCCTAAATTGTTTGGATCCTACAGTTTTAGCCAATGATTTTACCTCATTTTGGATGTACATTAACTTCATAGTTAAGTTCCATTGCAAGACTTTTTTTGACTCAACTTAAAATTTTGATCCAGGGATGATTTGTTTGAAAATGCGTGTAATATACATTGAAAGACTACATTTTAAAATTCCAGAAGTCTACAGAACTTCTCCCATACTGGTTAATAAAAGTGGGCACTTAATTTTTTGCTGGAGTGACTTATGATTTGTTGGAAAGTGTGAAAATTACTAATTTGTACTCTTTATGCTAAAATGTTGAATTGAAATCACAATAGTAGCATAAGATATGTTGGGAAGGGGTGGAGGGTTATTAACTAGCCCTAGCCAATCTCCTTTGCATAACTATAGTATGTTTAGCACTCATATAAGAAGAGAATAAAATATCACTGACCACAGACTTTTTACATTTTAAAGCTCAACTGGAATAGTGTACTGTAATAAAAAAACCCTGACAATTCTCTCTCTCAGGCAAGTAACTTGCTGGTCATCTAAGTCACACAATTTGGGATATACCTGGAATAAGTTGCTCCTAATAGGTTTATCTACTTTATCTCTGCTACAGAAAGTGTATTATCGTACTCACGGCATAATCAAATGCTGATTTTGTATTTTATACTAAATTTAAAATGACCAAAATTTTATCATGCTCAAGTTATAAAACACTGATACAATCTTAGTTATTTTGCACCAGCGGACTGAATTTAAGCCGACTTTGCCACCACTCACCTAAGTTCCACCTCTATAAACAGTTGCAGCCTTTTCCTTTGCTTCATTGCCAAACCCAGAAATTGAGCATATGCTTTTCTAGCAGTAGGTATGTAATATAAATATTTTACCTCCCAGTGGCGAAGCAGTAAATCCAGCTGGACTTGTAGTTAGAGATGGACTGTCAACTGATTTTCCACCAATGCTGGAATTTCTCAGGTATTTGATCGATTGGACCTTTTCCTGAAAAATCTTGCCATCTAGAAAAAAAGGGGGTGGGAGGAACAATGACTTAACTCCATGCAAGTTTCTCTTGGCAAATTAAAAAAAAAAACAAACAGAAAACAAATCAAAGTTAAGATTCATAGCATATCACGGCAAGGTTTAATGGGCCAAGCACTTTCATTCTCCACTGTGTTTCTTAAATGTGGAAGGAAAGAATTCTACTTTTGTTCAGTACAGTGGTGTCATACTTCTCACTAAGAGAAGTTTTAGAATATTCCTCTCAGTGAATATATTCTGGCATGGTTCTCAAACTTGTACGTTTAAAAATAGCATTTCCAAGCTAACTGCTAGTAGCCATCTTGCTGAAAATTGTGTGACATCAAATAAATGACACCCTTCTCTAATCCTCATCCCCCCCACAAAAAAATTAGTTCCTTTACCAGATGAATCAAGCCTCAAACTATCAGCAGTGGGCTCTAATTCTGTGCAAATAAAGACATACATGGAGTCATGCTGGAGTGCAAATGCCAACAACTACACACCATTCAAGTAGAGAGCTAATTACCCAAACTGGACATGCAAAATAAATGCATCAACAACAGAGAGTATGGTCTGAAAATCTGGCTCAACGCATTGAATATTTACACCACAAAAAGTTTCACTATTTTCAAAACTACATATCTACAATGTCAACAAGATACTGGCAAAAATCTTGGGAATGTCAACTTTAAATTAGAAATAAAACTATAAAATGTATTTTACACTACATAGATGTAAAAAATGCTTCTTTACAGAAAAAGATTTTAAAAGCCTTTACTCATTTTGTTCAGCACAATAATGATTTGCTACTACAGATCTGTTCTGGATTACAAATTTCCTAACTTCACCCACTTTCAAACATTTCTGTGTTCATTTTCTCTAACCGAGCGCTGCCAGGAGATCACTGGATGTCTTCCACTGATAGCTCAGAAGGATACTTGATTATAGTAATCTTGAGCAAAAGGAACTTTGTCATGTGGTTAGTTGCAATTTGAAGGAAAGGGGGGGATCCTTTCTCCTGCCTCATCTCTGAGGGATCCTCTGACTGGATCCCTTCCAGCTACTTAGTTGTCGACTCTGTCTTCCCTAAATATGAATTTTACATCACTGTCAACCAATCTCATTAAAAATTATTGAAGTTCAAAATACCGTATTTAAAATGGATTAAAATTGTAATATGGTTTGTTTTAAGTACAATAGAATCCTCTTAATTTGCAAAATCTTGTTGGAAATAATGAACCTGTTAAGCAATTGTCCAAATTATCCAAGTTGCATGATGTACAGAACATTGCACCGAATTTATAATAGTTTTCATTGGCTGCTTTAAAATAAAGTATTGTAAATATGTAGTATGCCTAAGAACTACAAATACTGTAAAATTGATTTATAAGGAGACATAAACCAAACTGCCTGAAGTTAAGGCCCATATTTCGGACTGCTAGCAAACAGCAAGTCACACCTGGAAAAGGGTTACTTACTAACTACAGAAAACAGTTTGCATGGATCTACACAATCAAGAATTGTGCCCCTCGGGGCACCTTTCGAAGCATCAATGTATTTGGGGGGATGCATGCACAACTCACTTGAGGCACTGAACACTGACGCCTGAGGATGGAGGCGTGACCATCCACCCCAACTGCTTATTAGTTCATTTGATTCATTTAAGAATGCTTTAAACAAAAGACTCTAAGATAGGGAAGGTGCTTTGAGCTATACAAGTATTCTTCTGAAGGAGCTACAATTAGTGACAAGAAACACTTTTCCTCTGAGAATTGCCTGTATAAATTCACAATACTGGGAGACTAACAAGCAGTAACAATCATCCAAGGAGAAAAGCTTGAGGAGAATTAGTTAGAGATGGCACAAATGCTCTCCCAAGTTGGCATTTAGATCTAGTTGCCTAATCAAGTAAGTAATGCTGCATGAATTTATGAAGACCTCAAAATAGCAGCTTTGAAATATTTTTAGCATGTTCACAATGAGACATATTATGAAAGCCATTTTTGATCTTGTAGAACATGCTCTAAAGACCTCAGGTACTTCGATATGTGCAATATCATAACAAGCTTGTCTAAGTTACTTTGAAACTAGATGGATTTTCCCCTTGAATTGTCTCCATAAACTGCAGTTGCAGTTAGGGTAGTGGTTTTCAACCTGGGGTCTGCAGACTATGTCTAAGGGATCCGCGAAAGATTGTTGCTAGCATAGAACACTGGTTTTCAGCCGGTGATCTGTGAACCGCTGCAAGTCTGCAGACTAAGTCTAAGATTTCAAAAAGGATCCACACCTCCAAAGTTTTTAGGAGTCTGCAAATAAAAAAAGGTTGAAAACCACTGATTTAGGATATTCACGGATAGATTTTCACATTGGATCTATGTAACCTAGTCTCCCCTTATAAGCTAATTTTGGGAACTGGTCAACTGAGAGTATGTCTAATTTTGACCAAGAGGTATAAATTTGCAGCTTGAAGAGGCACCTTATGCTAGTTCAAACAAAGCTTGTACACTAAAAATAGAAATGCAACTGCTGCAGCATAGGAACTGAAAGGGGCTAGCTGCTCCAAGTATGTACCTGTCCAAGAAACTATGAACATGCTAGGGTAGCAAGCCCCTATCACCACTTGCACTGCCACAGTTACATTTCTATTTTTAGAGTGCTAGTTCAATCAGAGCTGGAAAGTACACCTTCAGATTGAAATGTAGACATACCATAAGATTAATTTAGGTGGAACTTTAAGAGACCTTTCAGGTAGAGGTAAAAGCACCATGTTTATATTGAACACTGAAGAGAAGGTGCAAGCAGGTCCTTTCAAAAAAACTCAATAATAGGATGATTGAATATGAAGAACCCTGTAGGGTAAACTAACGAGGTTGCCTGAAAATCCTGTCGGAAATTAGTGTCCCTAAAGCAGATCTACTTCAGTCAAAACCATGACTGACCCCTGACAGAATAGACTTGAGGGAACAACAATTAACTCAAACTATAATTTATTTTTATTGAACAGAAATGGCCTCGAACAGGACAAAGGGTAATAAGAATAATGAAGAGGCCACTGAAGAATACTAAACGCATTTGGAATTGTGGATGTTTCATACCCTTGAACCTGAACATTTGATGCTGTGAAAGGATGTACATGTGGCTCCCAATGAACAGTTCCACCTAGAGGGTTACAAGCTTGCATACATTCCAATGTGGTGGATCTGTACAGGCAGTTCTCAAAGGAGATGTTCTGTAACATGTTGCAAACAACCCTGTGTGTGTCAATTTAAAGGAACAAGATCAGTTTTCCATTATTACCAGCTAAAATGCACGGAACTCAAACTGTTCCCTGCAAACTATTTATGAGATGTTACTTAACATGATTTTAGTTATGTGAAAATAGCTGGCCAAGCTCTTTTATTACCTACTGTTGTATAAGCTGCAATTTTCAGTAAATTGGTACTGTAGCGCATTCACACATTCAGTATGTGTGATCCACAGAGAACCCTAATCTAGTCTTCCAAGTACATCAGAGGCCAGAAACTGGAAGATTCTTTAAGTGATAGACTATTTGGCTTTGGGCAAGTCATTTACAAGTTAGTTTCCCCATCTGTAAGCCTGAGATAGTTTACCAACCTCATGGGTGTTTACTTTTTAAAATTATTAATAGCTGTCAAAGATGAAAATGGAGTATAAATATAGCCACTAATATTATATATATTGTCTTTGGGGCTTTATAACTAATAACCCAACCAGGTTATTGGTTATATGGAGGTCCAGTTAAAGAATCTTTTGAGATAGAATCAAAGTAGTTATAATGTATCAGAAGAAAATTTTGGTTGTAAGACTCAATTCAAGTAGCTTTTGTAGAAACATTAATTACATGGTAGTGTACACCAGAGGCATTCACAGAACTGCTATTTAAAAAATTAGCTTAGTTTTATTTTTAACCAAATAGATTGGCATTTCATCTTATAGTCTATTACTGGTTAAACAAAATATTGTATCTACCTATGTGCAGGGAAAAGTAGAAGTTGGTGGGATTGTGACAAACATATGTATTAGTGGGAGGGTGAACTGCTAAGAGGAAATTGAAGATCAGTGTCAGTAATTCCAGGTCTGGGGGAGATCCAAGCACTTCTTCAATTATTTTCACAAATGATCTACAAACCTCCCGAGGCAGGGATGTAAGATGCCCTTCCTTTTGCTCCTGAAAGAGAAATGCACAGGTAAAATTACCTGAATGCTTGGATTGTCAATTTATTTCATCACTGTACTCTTCCATACAATAGATATGGGAAAAAGTTTTAGTATACTTTACCAAACCTGGAAGAAGTAACTGTGTCTATTCAATATTACGTGCAATTAGCATGCCCAAACCACAACTGTAATACTAATCAAGTTACATAGTACACTTTTTAAAAAAATGGAAGTTTGTTTCCATGGAAGCACTTATATATAATCTGAAGTTGCAATGTTAATGATATCTATAGGTCTAATAAAAATTAATAGATTTTCAAATATTAACTACAATTGTATAACTATTTAACTGAATAAGGAGACCTAAGGTTAGACTCACAAAAATCCCTCTAGATGCCTTTGACTTCAAAATAGGAGTTAGGAGCCTAAACTATTTAGACACTTTTGTAAATACTAGTAGGCTTTTAACTGCCTCTTCTTCAGGCACTTAATTTTGTAAATATGGCCACTAATCTGCGCTATGGACCAATTGCTTAGTAACGTTACTTGTATTACAACACAGAAGTGCTTGAAATTAGCAATTGCTATTTTTTCCCTGAACTCTTCTGGGAGTTAAGTTTAAAAGGCAAATCCACTTACAATAATTTTAGAGTCATAACACACACACAGAAGTGAGACTATTATTGCATAGGGCATTGGTTAGATCAAATTGTTAAGTGCTCACAATGTGTTCGGTGCTGTACAAGACAGACTAAGATGGTTCTGTGCTGGGAAGCACAGCCTATGAGAGTCAGATGTAAAACAAAAGGAGCAGATGGGATAAAAAAAATGTCATTTTCTCCCCAGTTGTTTTAAACGTTAAGAGAGTTTGATTCACATCACTGCCTCCCCTGTTAGAGAAAATTACCTCAAAGATATTGAAAACGTATATAAAAGATGAGTTTGAGCAGTGCCTTACATAATAGGCTTCAACTAGGGAACACGATCTTAAAAAAAAACACTAGGTTATGCACAGCTGCAACAGAAGTAACAGACACATGGAAATGCTGTTTAGGTGTTTCTGGAGAAGGTAAGTAAGAAGAGTATGGTTAAGGAAAAATGACATTAGATTAAAATAGAACATCTGTAAGGAATAAGTCATCTAGCTTCATGTCATACTCTAATTAATGCTCTTAAGAGGCATACAACTACAGTTAAAAGAAAGGTACTCCTGTTTGTGGCAGTATTTGACTTCAGATTATGAAAACAAGTCAAGCCATTTAAAAAAAATCCAAAATTTCTTTATTCAAATGGAATTAGAATCCTAGCATCATAGCAATAATAAAGAGGTATATTATAGTCATATCCCTTCAAGGATAGGCTATAATAATTTGTATCATTGCATTTTCTTAGGAAATAATATAAAAGTGACAGATGGTTATGTGTTAAATAAAGTTGAAGCTGTGTTTCCGAAAACTTGTAATGGCTGATTACAAAAACACTAGCACTACCTGTGCTTTTCCTTAACAGTGATTTGAGAGTAAAGCTAGATAGATATTCAGTATGGAAGCTCTAATATATATTTGATGTTACATAGAACAGTGTTTTTCAAACCGGGATCGTGACCCACCACTGGACACAGCATGTAAGGCACTGGGTCACCTTGCTCTGGTCAGCACCACTGACTGGGATGTTAGAAGTCCTGTTGGCAGTGCTGCCCAGCTAAGGCAGGCTCGTGGCTACCTTTTCCAACACTGCACTGCACCCTGGAAGCAGCCAGCAGTGGGTCCAGCTCCTAGGTGGGAGAGGGGGGGCACAACAGGGGGCTCCGCGTGCTGCTCCTGCTCCAAGGGTGTGTGGAGGCTGGTGCCTGCGGGCAAGAATCACACTCCTTCACCTAGGAGCCAGACCTGTTGCTGGCCGCTTCCGCGGTGCAGCATGGTCCACGGTGCCAGGACAGGCGGGAAGCCTGCCTCTGTACCCCAACTGTGCCACTGACTGGAAGCCATTGGAAGCAAGTCTGCACCCCAACCCTGTGCCCCCCAATCCCCTGCACCAGCCCTGAGCCCACCCCCCAAAACCTGGAATTCTTCCTGCACCTCAGACCCCTCATCCCTGGCCCCAACCCAGAGCCCTGACCCCCTCCCGTACCCCAGCCCTCTGCTCCAGCTCAGAGCTCCCTCCCACACCTTGAACCCCTCATTCCAAGCCCCAACATGCAACCCTCACCCCAACCCTCTGCCCCAGCCAAGAGCCCCTCCCACATCCCAATCCCCAGCTCCGTTGGGTCACAGACATCAACAATTTTCTTCAACTGGGTCCCCAGAAAAAGAAGTTTGAAAGCCAGATATAAAAGGACCATCTTAGCATTCCAGTGGCAATGGGTATAGGAATGAATCAACATCCCTTGCTCCTGAGGTTCGCAGGAATGGTGGCACTACACTCAGCCATCGGGGGTACTAGAGGATCTTGCATCACCCTCCGATGACCTCTACAACTGATGTGTTCTGGTGAAAATATCACTACTTTGTAATGCCTGCTAGAAGGTAGGAAGAGGGAAGAACTAATCTTTATGGGGACACTTGGAAAAGTAAAACTAAAAACATTGAAGAATGAGGTGCGCTTTGTTTCTAGTTTAAAGGGAATTATTTACCAAGCACAAAAATAATAGACGAGATTAAAAGTACCTGCAGAACCTGGCACGTTAGCAGAAAGTGATGCACCACTCGAGCTTTTAACAGTTGTTTGATGTTAAACATCTGTTGGTGATGGTTAGCTCTGATAAGGATTTCCAGAGCTGCTAAAAGAGTTTCCCAAACACCTTGCTGAAAAACAAAACAATAGTATAAAACAAGCAGCACCAAATATAGTAACAGTTCTATCTCCTCCTCTCTGTTTTATAGGCTATGCTATCCTAGTTTCGACAGATTAAGAAGGTAATATGAAGCATTATAACTGAATCAAGATGCTTTTTACCAGTATTTGCATGCAAAGAAGGCAGAGGAAAATTAAAAATTAGTTCCAAACTGTGACCTAGAAGCAGCATGTTAAGGGGCATAATTTAGTTTTTAATCCTTAAAATTCTTTTAACATCTATACCAAGTTTTGCAAAGTTAATGAAAAACAAATCACAAAATTATAGTTGTATGCAGTGTTGTAGCTGTATTAGTCCCAGAGTATTGGAGAGACAGGGTGGGTGAGGTTCTCTCTTTGAGGTCACCTGAAGAGCTCTATGTAAGCTTGAAAGCTAGTCTCTCTTGCCAACAGAAGGTGGTTCAATAAAAAGATAGACTCTTACCCAACTTCTCTCTCCTAAAATGTATAACAAAATAGAAGGATTTGCAATTATACCCTTGCTATAACACTGAATGCAGTCATGAAGATCTGTGCTATATTTAGTTTTATTCTGGGTACAGTCTATTTTGGTAGCTATTCAAATCCCCAAACTAGTATGTAGAAAACCCATTTCAGACTAAGTAAGGATGATGACGAAAAGAATGTACTGTACTTTTCTTAAGACAGGAATCCATTTTATTTATCTGTATGAAGGTGGTAAATACCTGTGCTTTAGACCATATCTTCCAATCAAGTAGCAAGTCTTCTAACAATTTAATATCTTGTATTACTGCAGTGGAATCTACATCAAGCATGAATTGTCCACTCTCATTTATATTAAGAATCTCATCACTGAAGCAGCCTTCAAGAAGTGTCTTAAAACAGAAAAACAAAACGACTTGAGGTTTTGATTGGAGTACTGAAGACCACAAATTACAGCCATCCATATTTTAAGAAGAGTTGTTTCCAGCCCATCCTTATCTGCATCCTTTCTAGAATTATGATGCAACGTAATAGGCAGCAGGTTTAAACCAAATAAAAGGAAGAATTTCTTCACACAGTGCAAAGTCAACTTGTGGAACTCTTTGCCAGAGGATGCTGTAAAAGCCAACACTATAACAGTGTTCAAAAAACAACTAGATAAATTCATGGAGGATAGGTCCATCAATGGGTATTAGCCCAGAAGGGCAGGAATGGTTTCCCTACCCTCTGTTTGCCAGAATCTTGGAGTGGGTGACAGGATGCATCACTTGATGATCACATGTTCTATTCATTCCCTCTGGGGCACCTGGCATTGGTCATTGTCAGAAGACAGGACACTGGGCTAGAACCACCATTGGTCTGACCCAGAATAGCTGTTCTTACAGGTATACTTAATCCTGCATCAGCACTGGATTAGCCGTGAACTAGACCTCCCAAAAGTCCTACATTTCTAGGATTCTATGATATTTAAAGAAACCTCACATCTTTGTTTACTAAAATGCCTTTTTAAGAGAAATCAGAAGCCCAGAGAGCTTTTTATGGATTAGCAGGCCTACTTTCCAGAAGTGATTAGTGAGTTTAGGTGCCCAATTTGACATCCCTTAGGAGAGGCCTGATCCTCAGAAGATTGGTGTACAGCACTTTCTGAAAATCAGGCCTCTCTTAGGTGTCTCAGGTTGGCCATCCAAAGACTAATCACTTTTGAAAGCCTTAGCTATAGACGAATTAAAAAAAAGAAAAATCTACAGAATTTAAGAATTGTAGTCCACTTTCTCAATAGGGCAATGCACACATATATCATATGCCCATTTCAAATAAACAAACAAACATTCTCAAGCAAAAATGAAGCTCTGAAAGATTCAAAGGCAGTCATTGGAATGGTCTCCTCAAAAGGACACCTATTCCTGTGTTTCCCAGAGAATCCTGCAGTTTTCCTCCCAGGTATAATACAATTTTTAAGTAAGGTTCATATGCCTTCCTGTGCCTACAAAGTAGATCAAAAACATTTCCATCATAGAGCAGGTGTTCCAGAAGAAGTGCTACCAGGATTACTGTTTATGAAAACTACATGTAAGGGATTACATAAGATAACAATTTTTGCTTTCAAGATTTATCCAAACTCTTCCTCCTCTCCTCCCAAAACATCCTACACCATCTCCTGTGATAGTATAAAGTGAACAGTGTCAATTCAGTCACCCTCTAAAATAATATTTTTAGCTTCCACTTCTGATTTAAGGTTTCACCTGTAGGTTTCTAAAATTGATCTTCCGTTTAGCTTGTCATCTTAAAATAACTTTGCCAAGTGGGGGATAATTATAGAAAACTGTATTTGCAGTTGTTTCTTTCCCCTCAAACCCAAGTGGTTTCTGTAACATTCTCTCATTTCACCTATCTTCTCAGTTTCTGGACTGAGGACAATTGTTCCTGTATTGGACGGCCTCCAAACCAAACATCTGCATCCCAAGTAGGGCTTCAAATCTAAGACTAAGAGCATAGAGGATCTTCTAAACAACCATATAGTCCAAATTAAACTATACAAACATTTTTAACAACATTGTACCTTCAAAATGTGAAATCCAACAATACACTTGGGTTTAATCAACACCTGATGAATCATGGAATATCCATTACAGTTTTCCATCTCTTGTATTCTCTGTTGATTGTATTTTGTTAATGAGAGTATAACTTGTAGCGCTAAAGCTTGAGTCTCTTCACAGTTGGTGATATCTATAACCTAAAAATAAGCCAGTTTTAATAATTCAGGTGATAAACATATTTGATAAAGCTAGTGTAATGAGCAGATTTATAGATATTCTGTAAAAAGTATTACATCACTCCAGGCTACAATTTGTCTTAAGGCTCAATTAGGCTCTCATATCTATAAAGAAATACTACTCCATTATTCTACCTAAACACACAGGATTCCCAATGGAGTTAATGAACATCTGCCAACAAGTCTGAGACCCTTGAAAAAGATCATCCTTGTTGAAGTGAAAAAAAGACACTCCAAAAAATAAAACTAAAGCAGAAAAGTGTAAACAGCTCCCTATCATTTATGTGCAGCACCTGCTCAGTGAGGTTGAGTATTTTACATAAAAGAGGAGGAGATGCTTCCTAAATGCTATAAAAGCACCTTCATTTATGGCTCCTGGAGATCTAGAACATGGCAGACTGCCTATAACTATAGCAGTCTGCTCCAATGTTAAAACTCTATCCAGCAGCCCAGCTGCCACTACCTCTGTGCTATGTGTAATAAAGCTGGTAAACAGACAATACAAATATGGAAGTAGTTAACAATGGGAATGCAGTCCTGAACCCTATGAGAGACAACTCATAACATTTGAATTAAGTCAGAGGTGTATGAGAAGGAAAGCTCAGCTGACTTTGTACACATTCACATCCTACTCTGTTACGTACATGTAACAATGCTGCGTTTACAACACCTGTGCTGTTTGACAGCTCTAAAAATCATGCTTCATTGATGTGAACGCTGTATGTGGTAGAATGTGTAGTTATGTAAAACGTAAGTAACAGTAAAAATTAATAGGAATAATTTCCATTGCAGATTTTGCCTGAACACCAGAGAGCCTCATTCCCATACAAACTGATTCCTCTATATGACTGTTGTCAATAAGATAATAATTTGATGGACTGTGCAAATGAGTCTTGGAATTGCATTAATAAACTTTGGGAAACCAGATATTCTAAGTATGAGGACTCCACTTTAGCCCTAGTACCTGCCTTGATTTGTTTCATGTAAAAATTTTTGAGATAGTCATTCTAAGTAAAGGATTTAGTTTTGATCAGACCTTTCTGTTAAGCTATTTTTAATTTAGCGTTTACCCCAAAAGTAAGCAAGCTCTATGAACTGCTTGTGCCCCTTCCCCTGCCCAGGATAGCATCCTTTTGGGTGACATTCAGATATTATTTGATCTAATTTGCACCATTTTGTCAGATGTGCACAGTGCATAAAAGAGGTGAATTTGGTCCCATACTTATTACATGCACTATAACCACACCAAGTCTTTGTGCTAAAAAAACGCAGAACTCCTAAGAAGAGGTGCATTGTATTTCAAAACTATTTTTTTTGGAACAGCAGTTTGTAGCCAACACATGAATTCAAATATTTATATGTGAATAAGGGTAACTTTTGAAGAAACATAACGGCACAGATTAATAAAACAATTAAACAAAAATTAATGTTCTCATTATATAAACTCCAAAATATTTTTAACGCAAGCCATATCTTGATATTTAAGAGGCTAATACTGCCATAAAGTCAGATGCAATGTACATTAAACACACATTATATTTACAATATTTTTGAGTTTAATTTGCATAGGAACTTGCAGGATGTAATCACGGGCTGTTACAACAGCTTCTAGTTTCTTTTAAGATGCACAGTAACCACATTGCATTGGTTGGTTATGTTACAAGCTATATTTTCCATAATGTCAAAGGCATAATTTTTAAAAAGTAAGTGAGAATACTACATTTCAAAATTCTAACAAGAGAGCTGAGTCTTAAACCACAAAAGACGGTTACTCACCTTTGTAACTGTTGTTCTTCGAGATGTGTTGCTCATATCCATTCCAGTTAGGTATGTGCGCCGCGCGAGCACATTCGTCGGAAAACTTTTACCCTAGCAACTCAGTGGGCCGGCAGGTCGCCCCATAGAGTGGCGCCATCATGGCGCTTGATATATACCCCTGCCGGCCCACCCGCTCCTCAGTTCCTTCTTGCTGGCTACTCCGACAGTGGGGAAGGAGGGCAGGTGTGGAATGGATATGAGCAACACATCTCGAAGAACAACAGTTACAAAGGTGAGTAACCGTCTTTTCTTCGAGTGATTGCTCATATCCATTCCAGTTAGGTGAATCCCAAGCCTTACGTAGCCGGAGGGGTCGGAGTGAAATGTGGCAGAATGAAAACTGCTGAGCCAGAGGCTACAGCATCTCTTGACTGTTGAACCAGGGCATACTGCGAAGCAAAAGGTATGGACCGAGGACCAATGGAGCTGCGCGACAGATCGCGTGGGTAGGAACACGAGCCAGTAAGGCGGCAGATGAAGCCTGAGCCCTGGTAGAATGCACGGTGATGTGGCTTGGGGTAATATGAGCCAAATCATAACAAGTGCGGACGTCCGCCATCACCCAAGATGAGATCCTCTGACAGGAAAACAGGCAAGCCCTCCCTTTGGCCCGCTACCGTGACAGAGCTGGGGCACCTTACGAAATGGTTCTGTCAGCGCAATATAAATGCGAGCACTCCACAGATGTCCAAGGAGTGCAATGGTTGTGCCCATTGCGTTGAGCTGTGGGTAACATGAAAGGCCGAAACCACCTTAGGGAGGAAAGCCGGGTGCGGTCATAACTGCACCTTGTCTTTGTGAAACCTAGTGTACGGCAGAACCACCGTAAGAGCTCTGAGCTCGGAGACCCGTCTGGCCGATGTAACAGCTACAAGGAAAGTTGTCTTCCAAGACAGGTATAGCAGAGGGCCAGTCGTGAACGGCTCGACTGGGGGAGACATAAGTCTGGTTAAAACTAGGTTGAGGTCCCAGGTTGGGGCTGGGCGGCGCACCCGAGGGTGCAAGCGCTCCAAGCCCTTGAGGGACCTCGAACCCATAGAGCGTGAGAACACGGAACGTCCACCTTAGCCTGGCTGGAAGGTAGAGATGGCTGCTGAGTGTATCGTCAGCGATGATACCGCCAGGTCCTGCCGCTGAAGGCCAGAGGCAGGCCAAATAGAGGGGATCGAGACCTCAGCAGGAGCAAGATCGAGCGTATTGCAGCTGTAGAAGAAACGCTTCCACCTGGCCCGGTACGTTGACCAGGTGGAAGGCTTCCTGTCACCCCAGCTCAGTTACGCAGCAGCCACACCGTGAGGCGAAGAGGCTGCAGGTCTGAGTGACGAAGCCTGTCGTTGCCCTGAGCGATGAGGTCTGGGTGGGGTGGCAGGGTAATTGGGTCTGTTATTGACAGGCCGAGCAACGTGGTATATCAGTGCTGCCTGGACCACTCTGGAGTGATCATGATGATGCGCGCTCTGCCCCTGCGGAGTTTGAGCAGGACCTAATGAACCAGTGGGAACAGTGGGAAGGCATAATGGAGTTGGCCTTTCCACGGCATCAGGAATGCGTCCAAGATTGATCCCGAGGAGAGACCTTGGAAGGAGCAGAACATCTGGCATTTTCTGCTCTCGCGGTGAGCGAACAGGTCTATGTGAGGAAACATCTCCACTTCTGGAAAGCAGAACGCCTCACATGGGGCAGAGGGATCACTCGTAAGACAGGAAAGACCTGCTTAGTCAAAGCGCCAAGACGTTCCGAACGCACGCATCCCTGCCCACACCAGGGAGGGAGTTAGCCACCACTCTAGGGAGCCTAAGGTGCTCGAGGGAACGGTGACTACCATGACCATTGGCTCCCTGTCCGGGTGGTACGCCGAGGTGAGCCGGACTTGGAGAGGACGGAGGCGGAGCTTGGCGTGTTTGGTTACAAACTTGCGGGCAACCATGGACCCAGGAGACTGAGACAAGTACGAGCCGAGGTCGTTGGGAAAGCCTGCAGACCTCAGATGATTGTTGCCATCGCCTAAAACCGCAGTTGTGATAAGCAGGCTCCGGCTAGGTAGGAGACCAGGATAGCCCCTAGGAAGTCCAACCTCTGCGTGGGAACCAGAGTGGATTGCTCTACAGTAATCATCAGGCCTTGACCTGTGAACAAGACCGTGACGATGCCCACGCGCTGAGTGGTTTGTGTCTCAGAGTCTCCTCGGATAAGCGAATCGTCCAGATACGGAAAAACGCATATCCGACATCAGCGAAGGTAGGTGGCGACTATGGCCGTAAACCAGAAGTACTGACAGTTGGCTAGAAAGCGGAGGTATCTCCTGTGCGGAGGGAAGATGGCGTTGCGAAAGTACGCGTCCTTCATATCCAGGGCGGCATAGTAGCCCCCAGGAGGCAAGGATGGAATAATGGTTCCCGGGATACCGTGCGGAACTTCAACCTTATCCTAAACCGGTTGAGTCCGTGCAGGACTGGGAAGGTCTGAGACCTGCGTTCAAGTGGGGGACTAGGGCATAACGGGAGTAAAACCCCTTGCCCCTTTCATCCGCTGAAGGGGGACAGGGCTGGAACAAATTAGAGGTGGTACCTATGCTCCACCGTGCGCAGGACCCAGCAATTTGAAATTAACTGGGGCCACGCCATGAGAAAGCGGGATTGGGATCCCGGCCTGTGACTGGTACACCGCCCTCAGGCGCACCTTGGAAGGTTAGTCTTTGGTCCCAGTGGTAATTGCGAGGGACCTTGACCTTGGCTCTTTAGGGGTCCTGACGTTCGTCTGCGACCACCTTGGCCTCGCCGTTTGCCAAAGTCCTGTCTCTGGCTAGGCACAGAGTATGGCGGCTGGGGACAGAAAGGCCTGCGTTTGGTCGCTGGCATATGCATGCTGAGAAAGCGCATTAGGACCCTATTGTCCACCAGGCTTCGCAGCCTGGGGCTGTCTTTGCCGCGAAGAGGCCTTTACCAACAAAGGGTAAATCCTGAATGGCATACTGCAGCTCCGGCCGGAGGTTTGAAACCTGAAGCCATGAGATGCACCTCATGGCGACACCAAAGGCCAGAGTCCTGGCTGCAGAGTCTGCTGCGTCCAACGAGGCCTGGAGGGACGCTCTGGGTACCTTTTTTCTCCCGTCCTCCAAGACGGCAGCGAACTCTTGGCAGGAGTTTTGAGGGAGAAACTCCATAAACTAAACTACCTTGACCCAGGTGCTATAATTATCGCAGCTAAGCAAGGCTTGTTGCTTTGCTACCCAGAGCTGCAGGGCCTCTGCAGAGTACACCTGGCGGCCAAGCAGGTTCATTCGCCAAGCCTCTTTCGGTTTCGGGGCTGGCGCCCGCTGGCCATCATATCAGAATGGTGGTCCTGAGCATAAGATCTGCACATGTGGGATGACACGGATGCGTGTCCAGATGGCCATGGAGGTACTAAAAGAAGGCACAGGCAGAGTCTCTGACTCTATCGGACCTTGCCCAACTCGGCACCGGGGACCGGCACCGGGAGGCGTACCGGTACCTGGAACGAGATTCAGACCCGCAACCAGAACGGTGCCGGGAGGTCGACCGAGATCTCGAGGCTCGGGGAGAGGCTACAGGAGTCAAGGTACCTGTCGCGGTGCCGGGAGTCGGAACGGTGCCGATAGCGGGTCGGCGAACGGGATACCGACCGGTGCAGCGAGTGCGACCAGTACCGATGAGGAAAACAGCACCGGGACTGCAAGTGGTGTCGGGTGTGCCGACAGGACCTGGAGTGTCTGCGGGACCGTGTCATGAACGGTGCCGCTCTGCTGTGCTGACAGAGGACGGTCACATGAAGAGACTATTACCCGCACCGGCGGTGCTGGGGTCAGGCAGCATCGACTCTGTCATGGCAATGAGATCCCTCGCCATTGGTAATGTCTCCGGCATGGAGGGAACAGCAGGCTCAACCAGAGTGCATACTGGGGAGCTGTCAGGCACCGGATTCGACGGCCCTCGTGGGACCGGGATCGACGGTACCGAGGTCGTCAGAGCTTCGGTAGGTGTCGGTGCCGGGCGATCCGAGTTAGATGAGCTGTCTGGCTGCGGTGCCGTCGGCACGGAAGCAGCAGGAGCAGTAGCTCAACCACGGCGCGTGCCGGGGAGCTGTCAGGCACCGGATTCAATGGCCCTGGGGGACTGGAATCGACGGTGCCGATGTCATCGGTGCCTCTGCAGGTGTCGGTGCCGGGCAATCCGACTTAGACGAGCTCTCTGGCTGCGATGCAGGTGGCACGGAAGCAGCAGGAGCAGGGGGCTCAACCACGGCGCGTGCCGGGGAGCCGTCAGGCACCAGCAGGAATCGTAGGCTCTCTCGACCTCGGAGGAAGGGAGCGGTGCCGAGTCGACTTCGGTGCCGGCGACGGCCGGTGCCGAAAGGCCTTGGCAGTACCGGCGGGGTCTGGTGCCGAGGAGGCGCTTCTGCCAGCCACTTGATCATCGCTCGGCGCCCAAGGTGGAGGGGTAAGTGAAAGTCCCACTCCTTTTTGTTCTCAGCTTAAAAGCCTTGCAAATGGGGCACTTAGCTGTCAAGTGTGATTCCCTGAGGCACTTCAAACAGGAGTCGTGTGGATCTCCCTTCAGCATCGGCTTCTGGCAGGCCGAGCCCATTTTAAAACCCGGTGAGCCGTGCATGGGCTCCGGCACCGGGTTCATGGAAGGGGCTACTTCCTGAACCCCGCTAACAATTACTAAACTAACTATGTTAGCAAAGAAAAAAACGTATAACTATACAAATATATATATAAAAGGATTATAACTGCATAACTATATACGAGAACTACAAGTAGCTAGGGAAGTGGAGGTCAGCTAAGCCGCGCTCCACTGTTCCAACGACCGACATGGGTGGTAAGAAGGAACTGAGGAGCGGGTGGGCCGGCTTGGGCATATATCAAGCGCCATGATGGCGCCACTCTAGGGGGCGACCTGCCGGCCCACTGAGTTGCTAGGGTAAAAGTTTTCCGACGAATGTGCACGCGCGGCGCACACACCTAACTGGAATGGATATGAGCAATCACTCGAAGAAGAATAGATGTGCTAGACTGAGGGAGGAAAAAAAAGTATTTAACAACTTTATTACTCTTACCCTAGCAAAGAGAAAGACGAATGCACCTGTTCCTCCAATCTCATGCAGTATGCCCTGAAGAGTTTGATATTCAACTGGCTGAAGCATTTTCAGGTGATAAGGATCCAAGAAATTGCTCTGAACTTCTTTTGAACTGAAAGGTCTCTGTGAGGCCACAGTTTTCACTTGACCTTTCAGCCTAATAACAGGTTCATAGATGGTGTACTGAGCAGGGCAGCAAGTGGTATAGACAACAGCGAGACTTTCCTGAAACATACATTTAAGGAAGTTCCAGTTTCTAATCAGTTCTTACTTTGCCTTAAAGAATACAGAATAAGCTTATGGCCTAGGAAATACAAAGCAGTAGCTTCAATAAACTTGTTTCTACTCCTCTCTCAAAATATCTTTCTAAATATACATTCGAGAGGCTGAGACACGATGTGGTTCCCATGCTTTAGTCAAGATAGTTGAAAGATAGTGACTGTTTTCAGAAATCTGAGATTTCCCTTCCACCTTTTCCCCCAAAACTTTTAAAGTACTTTCTTTAAAAAAAAAAAAAAAATTAGCAATGCCTCATAAAAGGAGCACCTGTAGTCTTTATTAAGTAAAAAAGGATTGCTATAACACAATTTTCACTTTCAACTCTTTGCTCTCGGGTCTTCTAATCTGCTCACAAATCAACATTAAGGATGATGCCTAATACACAGAAGACTATAAAGCCTCAGTAAAGGAGGTGAAAAAGTAATGAAGTTAGAGTGAAATTCACTTCTATCATAAAATAAATAATTCATCCCTCAACTCCAGACAGGGCTAAATAGTACAGAAGAAGCTTGCATGGGGTTAATGTCATACTTTTAGGAAAAACAGGCTATACTTTCGTTAGAAAAATTCGCAGATAAATTTTTTTTTTGTAGTCTTAAAAGTCAACTCATTCATGAACAGACAATTATATTTCTCTGAACATTTTACTATTTAAATTTTTAGGTCTTCCTTTATTGTGAAGCAAAATAAAAGTTGTGTCATTCTGGTTCATTAGGCATTCCACCTACATCACTCTTCCATCTCCTCTCCCATCCACCCCATTCATAAGTCTCTCTAATACCTGAAGCAGAGGTGTGTGCAGGAATTTAAATTTCACTGCTTTTTGAGGGGCATGCTAAAACAGAAAGGTTTGTGTGAACACCCCTCACCCATGCCCGGCGCTACAGCAGATTTCTTGGGACAGAGGTGGGGAACACCCAGCAGCAGGGAGGCGGCAACACTGTGTCCCTGCAGCCCGAGGAAAGGAGGAAGCAGCAGGACTGCTGGCTGCCAGCTGTGCTCCTCCTCCTCCCACCCCTGCAGTTGCTATTTCTCCTTCCCTGCTGCTGGAGTCTGAGCCCTGCTGCCTGCTCTGCAGATCAAGCACTGAGGTGAGTCGGGGGGTGGAGGCAGAGGCAGCAAATGGGACTCCAGCAGCAAGGAAGGAGAAGTAGCCGCCATAGAGCAGAGGAGGAGCTCAGCTGGCAGACAGCAGCCCTGCTGCTTCCTTCCTCCCCAGGCTGCAGGGCCACATGGAGATTTCTGAGGAGGCTTATGTCCCTGCTTATCCTCCCATTGTGCACGCCTTTACCTGTAAGCTTCATGTTCAGGCAAACTCAATTAACAATTAACAGAACAGCAAGTGAAGACAAAATAATCTTGATGAATAATGGAGGAGGCAAAAGTCATCCGCTACTTGCTAGCACAGTGCCCAACTCAACACCCATTGAAATCAATGGGAATTCTTTCCACTGAGTTCTCACTGAAGTCAATCGGACCTCAGGGAAACTCCTATTCTTGGAGAGCAGAGGACCTCAAACGGAAGAATGCAAAACAAACAGAACTACAAATAAAATCTCTAGAACAGACCAGGATTTCTGTGCCAATGCAAGTTAAGGCCCCAATTTGTTAATGCACTGCTAAGAGTTTAAGAACCCAGGCTTTAACTTGGACTAGAAACTTACAATTAAAGGTCCAACGTCCGCTTCTTTCTTTTTCATGAAGAATTCCTTAATTCGTTCACACTGTAGAATGTCTTTAGTTATGTATTTGGAGTAGTCAGTCATTGTTTTGCCATATTTACAAGGCATTATAGCGGTAAAGTCTGGCCCACAGGCGTATAGGTAGAATGCTTCCTCTGGACCAATCTTTGCACCTAAACAGAAAAATAAAAATCTAATCATCTATCTTCACACTGTTTACAATAATTCATATGCAAGCAGCACTCAATTCAGGGATCTCTTTAGTATTTAGTAGAAAAGACGGTTACTCACCTTTGTAACTGTTGTTCTTCGAGATGTGTTGCTCACATCCATTCCAGTTAGGTGTGCGCGCCGCGCGTGCACGTTCGTCGGAAACTTTTTTACCCTAGCAACTCCAGTGGGCCGGCAGGTCGCCCCCTAGAGTGGCGCCACCATGGCGCTCCATATATACCCCCGCCGGCCCGCCCGCTCCTCAGTTCCTTCTTGCCGGTTACTCCGACAGTGGGGAAGGAGGGCGGGTGTGGAATGGATGTGAGCAACACATCTCGAAGAACAACAGTTACAAAGGTGAGTAACCGTCTTTTCTTCTTCGAGTGATTGCTCACATCCATTCCAGTTAGGTGACTCCCAAGCCATACCTAGGCGGTGGGGTCGGAGTGAGAAGTCGCGGCCCGGAGCACTGCAGTTCCGAAGGCCGCATCCTCCCTCGACTGCTGGACCAGGGCGTAGTGGGAAGCAAGGTGTGGACCGATGACCAGGTCGCTGCCCGACAGATTTCCTGGATGGCACACGGGCTAGGAAAGCCAGCGACGACGCCTGCGCCCTGGTAGAATGCGCAGTCACCCGGCCCGCAGGGACATGGGCCCAAGTCATAACAAGTCCTGATACAGGACGTAACCCAAGAGGATATCCTCTGGGAGGAGATAGGAAGACCTTTCATACGATTCTGCTACCGCCACGAAAGTTGGGGGGATTTTCGGAAGGGCTTAGTCCTCTCTACGTAGAACGCGAGAGCCCTACGGACATCCAGCGAGTGGAGCTGCTGCTCCCTGCCTGAGGAGTGAGGTTTTGGGAAAAAAACCGGAAGGAAATCTCTTGGTTGATATGAAAGGCTGAGACCACCTTGGGCAGAAAAGCAGGGTGTGGGCCTCAGCTGCACCTTATCCTTGTGGAAGACCGTATATGGAGGGTCTACCACCAGAGCTCGGAGCTCCGACAACCCGTCTAGCTGAGGTGATAGCCACTAGAAAGGCAGTTTTCCAAGAGAGGTAGAGCAGGGAGGCAAGTAGCTAACGGCTCAAAGGGGGGTCCCATGAGCCGGGACAACACCAGGTTAAGATCCCAGGTTGGGGCAGGGGGACGGACGTTAGGAATAAACGTTCCAGCCCTTTAAGGAATCTCGACACCGTCGGGTGAGAAAAAAACGGAGCGACGTCCACACCCGGGGAAAGGTGGAGATAGCTGCTAGGTGGACTCGCAATGACGATAAAGCCAGACCTTGCCTTTGAGGGACAAAACGTAGTCTAATATTTCGGAAACCGAAACTTCCATAGGGCGGAGATTTCTCTCTACGCACCAACAGGAGAAGCGCTTTCCATTTCGCTGAATATGTGGCTCTTGTGGACGGTTTCCTGCTGCTCAAGAGCACCTCTCTCACGGGCGTAGAGCAGCCGCAGCTCTGAGCCAGTCAGCCACGCAGGAGCCAGGCCGCTAGGTGCAGCGACTGCAGGTCTGGGTGACAGAGGGTCCCGTGGTCCTGGGTAATCAGGTCGGATGAAGGGGCAGGGGAACTGGGTCGGCTATGGCCAAGTCCAGCAGCATGGTGTACCAGTGCTGCCTGGGCCACGCCGGGGCCACCATGATCACGAGCGCCCTGTCCCTGCGCACCTTCAGGAGGACCTTGTGGACCAGAGGGAACGGGGGAAATGCATAGTACAGGTGGGTCGACCACTGGATGAGGAAGGCATCCGCTATCGACCCCGGCTCCCTGCCCTGAAAGGAGCAGAACGCTGGGCACTTCCTGTTCCCCTTGGACGCGAAGAGGTCCACCCGGGGATAACCCCACCTCCGGAAAATGGAGGGAGAGCGACATCCGGGCGAAGGGACCACTCGTGTGACAGGAAGGATCTGCTCAATCGATCTGCCAGAGTGTTCCGTACTCCAGGGAGGAAGGAAGCCCTGAGGTGAATGGAGTGGGCTACGCAAAAGTCCCAGAGACGTATCGCCTCGTGGCACAGGGAGGAGGACCTGGTGCCGCCCTGCTTGTTGATATAGTACATCGTCGTCGTGTTGTCCGTAAACACGGCGACACAACGACCCTGAAGCTGATGACAAAACACTTGACAAGCAAGGCGGACCGCTCTCAACTCCCGTATGTTGATGTGGAGCCCCACCTCCTCCTGGGACCACAGGCCCTGTGTCCGCAGGGTCCCTAGGTGGGCCCCCCAGCCCAGATCTGAGGCATCCGTTGTCAGGGATACCGATGGCTGAGAGGGGTGAAAGGGAAGACCCGCACATAATACGGACTGGTCCAACCACCAGCCGAGAGAATCTAAGACCTTCTGGGGAATTGTGACTAACATGTCTAAAGGTTGCCTTTGCGGCCTGTAACGGCTGATAAGCCACAGCTGGAGAGGCCTCATGTGGAGCCGAGCGTAGCGGTCACAAAAGTGCCACGCCGCCATGTGGCCTAACAGGGTTAGACATGTCCTCACTGACGTCAACGGGGCTGACCGCAAACGTTGAACGATCGCCGCCATGGTCTGGAACCGTTGCAGAGGTAGCGAGGCCCTGCCCACAGTGGCATCCAAGACCGCCCCGATAAATTCCACCTTCTGCGTGGGCCTCAGAGTGGACTTGTCTGTGTTTATCAAGAGGCCCAGACTTGCAAATATGGCGGTGATCAGGCGGACATGGCTGCTGACCTGTTGTTCCGACGTGCCCCGAATCAACCAGTCGTCCAGATAAGGGAACACGTGGATACGGTTGCGCCGAAGATGCGCCACGACAACTGCCATGCATTTTGTAAACACCCTCGGGGCCGTGGACAGGCCGAATGGGAGGACTGCAAACTGATAATGAAGAGCCCCCACAACGAAGCGGAGAAAGCGTCTGTGGCGCGGCCAAATGGCAATGTGGAAATACGCGTCCTGCATGTCGAGGGCGGCGTACCAGTCTCCCGGATCCAGGGATGGAATAATGGTCCCCAGGGATACCATGTGGAACTTCAACTTCACGAGGTATTTGTTGAGTTCTCGCAGGTCGAGGATAGGCCTGAGGCCCCCCTTGGCCTTGGGGATCAGAAAGTAGCGGGAATAAAACCCCTTGCCTTTCTTGTTCTCCGGAACCGCCTCTATAGCTCCTTTGCTGAGGAGCGTCTGCACCTCCTGTCGAAGGAATTGCTCGTGAGAGGGGTCCCTGAAGAGGGACGAGGAAGGAGGGCGGGAAGGAGGAAACGAAACAAACTGCAGGCGGTATCCCGTCTGCACCAGGCTTAAGACCCAGCGGTCCGATGTTATTTGGGACCACGCCGGGAGGAAAACGAAAGGCGGCTTGAAAACGGGGGAAAGGATCCATAAGGGAAACTGTTACCGCGCCCTCGGGCGCACCTTCAAAATGAAGGCTTAGGACCAGGCGGGGGTTTCGAGGAGCCTTGGTTTTGCCCCCCTTGGTTCCCAGACTGCCTGCGCCTGCGTTCCTGCCGCGGCGCCTGTAAAGGTCCTGCCGCTGGCGGAACTGGGAAAAACGGCCTACGGTGCTGCTGTTGTTGCGGCCTAAAGGGTCTACGCTGTGTCACGGGGGTGTGCATCCCGAGGGACCGCGCAATGACCCGGTTGTCCTTTAGACTCTTAAGTCTGGGGTCTGTCTTATCGGAAAACAGGCCCTGGCCTTCGAAAGGAAGGTCCTGTATCGTGTGCTGGAGCTCCGGCGGAAGGCCGGAAACCTGCAGCCAGGAGATGCGACGCATCGTAACTCCTGACGCGAGGGTACGGGCAGCCGAGTCCGCAGCGTCCAAGGAGGCTTGTAAGGCCGTGCGTGCGACCTTCTTGCCTTCGTCCAGGATGGCCGTAAACTCTTGGCGAGCATCCTGTGGCAGCAGCTCCTTAAATTTGTCCACTGCCACCCAGGAGTTAAAGGCGTATCTGCTCAGCAGGGCCTGCTGGTTAGAGACCCTGAGCTGCAGTGCCCCAGCCAAATACACCTTACGGCCAAGGAGGTCCATCCGCCTGGCTTCTCTGGATTTGGGGGCCGGAGCCTCCTGGCCGTGACGCTCCCTATCGTTCACCGATTGCACTACCAGTGAACCGGGAGTCGGGTGAACATGTAAATATTCGTACCCCTTAGAAGGGGCCATGTACTTCCTCTCAACTCCTTTCGCTGTCGGAGGAATGGAGGCCGGGGACTGCCAGATAGTATTGGCATTGGCCTGGATGGTCCGTATGAACGGCAGGGTGACCCTGGTGGGAGCATCGGAAGAGAGGATGGTGACAATTGGGTCCTCTATCTCCGAGACCTCCTCTGCCTGCAGACTCAGGTTTTGAGCCAAACGCCTGAGGAGGTCCTGGTGCGCCCTGAGATCCAGCGGGGGGGGACTGTTGGAGGAGGTACCCGCCACCGCCTCATCCGGGGAGGAGGATGAGGAGACCCCAGGCACGATAGTGTCCAACTGAGGGTCATCCTCAGCCCTCGCCTCTGCCTCCGGAGCCACAGCGGAGTCCCTGCTGTTTGGACCCTTCCTCCCCTTCCGGGGAGGGAGGGGGGCGAGACAAGGAGGCTTCAGGGGCCCTACGCTCCGCAGTCGCCGGTCTGGCAGGGAGCTGCTGGGGGCCCTGGGCCTGATGGTATGCCCAGGGTGTCCAGAATCCCCACTGTTGAGGGCCTTGGTCTTGCAGCGGCGGATCCCCGAACAGCGCCGCCTGCCGGTCGGTGCCGAGCGCATACCCACTGTCCGTCTGAGAAGATACGGACGGCTGTCTCGAGGGCCACGGCGGGGCCGACCCCGGATGGTATGGTCCGCGCGGGCCGGCACGGAGGATCGTCTCGGTGCCGGGACCGGTGCCGGGAGTCATATCGGTGCCGGGACCGGGACCGGGATCGGGATCTATCACGGTGCCGGGATCCTGATCGGTACCGGGTGCCGCTTCGGTAGCGGGACCTGCCACCAGCTCGGTGCCGGGAGGTCGACCGGGACCTGCCCCCAGCTCGGTGCCGGGAGGTCGACCGGGACCTACCACCAGCTCGGCGCCGGGAGGTCGACCGAGACCGGGACCTGCCACCAGCTCGGTGCCGGGAGGCTCGACCGGTGCGGCGAGTAGCGTCGGGACCTGCTCCTGGAGTCGCGGTGCCGGTGACGCCGACTGGAGCCTGACCGCGACCGTCTCGATGCCGACCGTTGCCCGCGAGTGCGACCGGTATCGCTGAGGGGAGCGGTGCCGGGACTGCGAGCGGCGTCGGGATCTGGAGCGCCCAGACGTCGGGACCTGGATGGCGAACGACTGTCTCTGGGCGGCGCCGACAGCATGGGCTTGCCTCTGGACACAACCCGCACCGGAGGTACCGGGGGTGGCAGCCGAGTGGGCTCAGTCAGGGGCAATAGGTCCCGAGCCGAGGCGAAGGTCTCCGGAGTGGATGGGACCACTATCTCAACCCCAGATCTCATGGGGGAGCTCGGCGGCACCGGACTCAACGGACCCGCCGGGCCCGGAGTCAACGGTGCTGACGGTGCCGGCGGCGCCGCGGCCGATGTCGAGGCCGGGCGCTCAAGCCGGGTCTGCCTGGCCGGAGTATCAGACTTCGACGGCCTAGGCTCTGATTCCGGTGCCGGAGAAGGTCGATGCCGGGGAGTCTTCTCGGTGCCGGAGCGATCCGGTGCCGGTGCCGAAACCATGGTCTGCGAAGTCGACGGGTCAAGTGCCGCCTCCATTAGGAGAGTTCGGAGCCTCTGATCCCTCTCCTTTTTGTCCTCGGCTTAAAGCCTTACAGATGCGGCACTTGTCAGATCTGTGCGATTCCCCGAGGCACTTCAGGCACGCTTCGTGGGGATCGCTGGTAGGCATGGGCTTCTTGCAGGCCGCACACTGCTTGAAGCCTGGCGAAACAGGCATGAGCCTGGCGCCAGGTGCCGGGAAGGGCTAAGCCCCCGGCAAAGAACTACTTAACAACTATTTACTAAACTATCTACTTAACAATACTAATTAACAACTATATGGAACTAGAGATAAGCGATAGACAAGCGATAGAAACTAGGAGAGCTAGGGACGTGGAGGACAGCTATGCCGCGCTCCACAGTTCCAATGACCGACACGGCGGTAAGAAGGAACTGAGGAGCGGGCGGGCCGGCGGGGGTATATATGGAGCGCCATGGTGGCGCCACTCTAGGGGGCGACCTGCCGGCCCACTGGAGTTGCTAGGGTAAAAAAGTTTCCGACGAACGTGCACGCGCGGCGCGCACACCTAACTGGAATGGATGTGAGCAATCACTCGAAGAAGAACCTTTATTTTTTGTTGTAGTAAGTTTGCATGTTAAAAAAATTCTGTTTAGCTTGTATTTTACACTCTCTTTCCATTCAAAACATGTAAGTTAAATGGAAAAAGTTATATGTATGTATTTTTGCCTTTAAATAGATAAATACCATTAAAAAGAAGCAGATTTCCCAGATCCCATTTCCCAGCCAATTGTAGTAGTTCTTCTTGGGATGATGTGCAATGACCAATCGTACAAAATGTTTTATTGCTGTCAGATAAAGTTGTTTTTCTTGGTAGAGTGTAATCTAAACTGATCTCACATTTCCTAAAATATAAATAAAAAAGGGAAAGTTTAAATATTGCTAAGTTTTTGAAAAACCTATCAGAATTTCCATCTAAAATATTCAAAGCACAGGTAATTTGATTAACTTTCCAGGATTTTTAATATTAAAAAAGATACACTGTCAAGATATAAAATTAAACACATTAGCCTCTTAAATTACTACAAAAGCTTTAAGAATATATTTAGAATGCATTTAACCATTCATACTACTTATTGTTTGCATTTCACTCAGTTTAGATAGTGAACCTAGAGACTATTAGTTTCACTTCCTTGTCAACTATTAGCAAATTGCTGTTATGGCTTGAGGAACACAGCAGAATTATGGAGGTGCATAGAATTAACTCCGCACCCTTGTCAAAAAAGCTCTCTCTCTCAAGCAAACAGCGGTTGTACACTGACAACTAACTAGTTAATCTAAAATTGGATTTGTGATTCTAAACAATACTGTGAAACTGGTAGAATTTTAATATTTTTATACCAGAATGAAGATTTGCCACGTCACTTGCCTGCTGAACAGATTCTAAAAGATTTTTTTTTTTTTTTAAAGGAAGGAAGGAACGAATTCAGAATTCTTTTGAGTATATATTTTAGAAGGCAGCATACCAACCACAGATTAATACTTCAAACACAGAATCTGTACATCCTCCAGGATCTACACTTTAAGAGCAGAAGATAGTTCTCTGACATTCAATGAATTCCTTCTCCTCCTCCCTCTCCAATTCATTCTCAAAAAATGAGCGTCCCCTCTTCCCGACCCTTCCATAACATGTCTTCCTTCTCAGCCAGGCACCAAAACCACAAACAACTCCTCTTTCCCTTCCACAGATCAACTGCCTTCTTTATGTTTGTTATCAGCTTATGATGTCTGCTCCTAGCTCCACGCAGGTACCCTTTCTGACCCCAGTCTGAATTCCTGTAGCATCCTGCCTACTGGTTCCTGACTGGAGGAGGAGGAGGAGGAGGCGAACCAGTACAAAACTCAAAGTGAGGGTAATTGGTCATGTATGGGCATGGGCCTGAGGCTGAATATGGATTCTGAAAACAGGTGAGAACTCACTATGCAAAATGTCCCTCTTTTCCCACCCCAAGAATTGAGTCTCAACACTGTTCCCTCTATGAACCCTGGCTCAGTGACCTCTCTCTTCACCAGGAAAACCTTAAGGAATTAGTCTTTCCACAAGCTGGCTTCTTAAAGATTTAGTTACAGCTTGAATTTTCTGAAGTGTACTTCACCTCTGACCAGAGACCCATAGCAACAGTTCTCCATGGATATTCTTCTTGCCTTCTGGCTGTTGCAAGTACGTTATTGCCAAATGCTCCCACTTCCCTACAAGGAAAATGTTCTCTGGTGATTCTGCCTGTGCCAGCAGGCCAGCTTTCATTTCATCATTTGGATCCATACACATACTATGAAAATAGCAAAGGAAGAAACGGGTAAAGAGTTATGGATTTCTACTTTTATCTATATTTCTAAAACTGCATTTCTAACTGGGTCCAAGATCAATTTTATTTTAAAATTCTCTTTAAATGAAAGTTAAAAAGTGAGTCCAGCGGAGGGCAATGAGTATGATTAGGGGGCTGGGACACATGACTTAAGAGGGAGGGGCTGAGGGAACTGGGCTTATTCAGTCTGCAGAAGAGAAGAGTGAGGGGGGATTTGATAGCAACCTTCAGCTACCTGAATGAGGGGGGGTCCAAAGAGGATGGAACTAGGCTGTTATCAGTGGTCGCAGATGATAGAACAAGCAGCAATGGTTTCAAGTTGCAGTGGGGGAGGTCTAGGTTGGATATTAGGAAAATTATTTCACTAGGAGAGTGGTGAAGCACTGGAATGGGTTACCTAAGGAGGTGGTAGAATCTCCATCTTTAGAGGTTTTTAAGACCCAGCTTGACAAAGCCCTGGCTGGGATGATTTAGTTGGCGTTGGTCCTGCTTTGAGCAGGAGACTGGACTAGAAGACCTCTTGAGGTCTCTTCCAACCTTAATATTCTATGATCCTATTAATTATAGATATTCTAAATATAGAGAGCTGTGATCGTGTGGGCTGAGCACCTAAGTATGAGTCAGGAACTCTTGACATTGTAGCCTGGGGAAAGTCACTTACATTCTCTCTGGATGAATTTCCCTAGATATAAAGTAAGAATAATACTCCCTTACTTCACTGGGGTGTTGTGAGGGTTACTAAATTCAAAAAAGTTAATGAAACACTTGGATACAACCTGTTCTAAAAGTCAAATTATCTCATTACCTACTTTATGGGGGTGTAAAATTATGTTTGTAAACAGCTTAGAAGATTAAAACCACTATACAAATGCTAAGTATTAAATCAGATCATGGGTTTTTCACCCATTGAATATAAGCAATTTGAAAAAAAAACATCCAATTGTTAAAAATATGAGTGACTGACTAATGCACTGTTTCAACTGTTTATGACTTTAAAGTTTTGCCAGGAGACAATGCTCAGGGTAGCGGACAGCCTAAATCAATTACAATTCCTGAAAATGTTATCTTACAAAGAACTGACTGAATGCTGAAATCTTCATTAAATTCATTGAAAAAGATGCAATGCATACAGAATTAGTTGCAACGTTTTAGCAACAGAAAAGAAAGATCATACAAATAAAACCTGAGCAAATATTTGTCACTAAGGCAGCTTAAATGAAGTTGCACTTTGTTACAGTACCAGCAACAGAAATATAAAGGAGACTACACCACAGATGTAGCATAAGCAGAGAGAGAGAGACTAACAGCAGCACCTCAATTCTTAAACATTAGTGGTAGCCTGTAAAATTTGGTCGTACTGGCATAGCACTTTACTTAGGTTTTAAGAGATGCAAATACCTTTCTAGAAAATCTTTTCTATGAATAGACCCCTTTAAAAGCTACTTCATTCTTTAGAAACCCCACCATCAATACCCACTGCTTCTGCTACTCTCCATATAAGGCTGGGTGAAATTGTCATAACTAAAAATGTATTTACATTTTTACCAAGCCAAATGTATGAAAAACATGGCATAGGAAACAAACACTTTTGTTTCCTATGAACAAACAAAGACAGCAGACACAGTCACACTTCCAGGAACCAACCTGCATTAGCAGGTAACCCAATCATGGGGAGTTCCATTTTCAAATTTAGATGAAAAAGATTCAACATTTGGGTGCTCAAATCAGCACAAATCCAAGAACCTCAAACATTAGCCAGTTTAGCCCCACAATATCTCTGAGGTAGGTAAGAATTAAGCTCATCTGTGAACTAAGGGTAAGCAGAAAGGGTTTGCAGAAAAATCTATAGCAGAACCAGGAACCGAAGCCAGATTTCCCAATTTCCAGTCTAATCTCCTAACCAGATAACCCTCTTTTCTCTTTAAAAGGCACCTAACATTGTTATTTGGGGGCTTATAGTAGGTGTCAGTCTCAGGGTCCAAGTAAAGTTGTTTGTATAAACCAAACACACACACACAACCCAGAATGTTCATTAGCTGCTGCTAAGAGCCATAAAGGGGAGACTGGTTAGGGCCACATTGGAGTTAGTAGCAAAACTCCAGTCTGCTGGCTGATGTCCACAAATGTACACATTATGATGGACACCAACCAGCAGATAAGAATTTTAAGTTAGACCCAAGTTGGCCTGACCAGGAGGATTATAACTATCAGCATATCCTAAAGTTGTTTGGATCCAAGGTTAGAACAATTCAGCAATAACCATTTCCATCTCCCCAGGAAAGACAACATTCTTCCATTCCATTTTGATAAGCCTCTCACCTTACTGCCTCTCTTCCTCCATCATGCTGCCTCCTATACTTGGAATAGCCTCCCTATTCTAAAGCATCAATTCTCTCCTTCATCCATCTATCCAAGCAACTTCCCTCCTTCCTTGTTAATTCCTTCATCCCTCAGCTGCTGTCCTTTATTAGTTCTTACTTGTCTTATATCTCTTACAACTTGCTCTGCACAGGCACAGGATCATGCCTACCTGGAAAAAGATGAAAGGCTGGAGCCAAAGCCTGTACACAGGGAAGGTTTCTTTAGGTTTGTAAAGCACCATGCCATAAATTTATAGCATGATGTCAATGATCTTTCTGTTCTAGTAAGCAATAATCTACAGGCCATACATATACATAGCTTGGTCTTCTATCCTGGGGCTGACTCCATGCTACTATTCCAGATTAGGTCGCACAAGATGTCATACATTATGGAATTTACAATGATTCCTACTTTTGGGCTAACAGAAATACACAGTACCGAAATATGAACGCTCCAGTGTTCAAATCAGCCCAGACTTGTATCATCAATGCTTTGGAACCCAATGAAATTATATGAATGCAGCCATCTTCAACAAGTTTGTCCCCCAAGTTAAGGTACTCCATTCGTACAGATTTGCTTCCTTCTAGGAAAATAAAGAGATATTAAATAAAATAGCATATATGGCACTTAATTAACCAGACCATGACTACAACAATATCTGTTTACGGTCCATAACGTGCAAAAAAGGAGCTTATATATCATAAGAAACTTCTTTAAAGGTGAATTGACTAGTATAAGCACTACATTGTAGTTTCATCGTTGGAGACCTAGGTCTTCCTTGGTTAGGTCCATCTTACATTAAGAGTTGACGTAAAGCACTCTAAAGGAGTGGTGGGCAACTTGCGGCTCATCAGGGTAATCCACTGGCGGGTCACGAGACAGTTTTTCACACTGACCATCTGCAGGCATGGCTGCCCGCAGCTCCCAGTGGCCACGGTTTGCCATTCCTGATCAACGGGAGCTGTAGGAAGCAGCAGCCAGCATGTCCCTGTAGCCTGCGCCACTTCCTGCAGCTCCCGTTGGCCGGGAACAGAGAACCGTGGCCACTGGGAGCTGCAGGTGATCAATGTAAACAAACTGTCTTGCAGCCCACCAGCGAATTACCCTGATGGGCCGCGGGCAGCCTGCGGGCCACGGTTTGCCCGCCACTGCTCTAGAAGATATCTCCACAGGGATGCATTTAAATTTTCCAGTTTAGTTTAAGGGGAAAAAAGAAAAAAACTCTGGATGCAATAAATCTGCATGTTCTTTGAATCAGCATCTTTACACAGAGCCAGCTGCGCAGCTACTATAATTGCGTACAGGCACAATTTACTTGTGTTTTAGGCCCTCACCAAGCAAAGCACTTAAGCACTCAAGTCAACAGAACTGCTTGCATGCTTATAGTTAATCAGTTTAAGAGCTTTGTTGGACAGGAGTCTTAGTGTGCATCAATAAATACTTAGAATGTTCTATGTATAGAATTTGTAAAATATTTTCCCTTTACCACTAAAAGCAAAGACCTCAGCTGGAAGAAAGGTATACTAAGTTTCGGATTTCAGCCTTTTTACTGTAACCTTGGGTAAAAAAGGTTTGTGGTTAGAAGTTTAAAATGGGAAACTTATTTTTCTCCCTCCTTCACTGACTACAGTTTGACTAAATATTTGCCCAGATGGTGACATTTTTGAAAAGCTGCAGAAGCACATGAAAGCAAAAGGTTTCAGGGTTGGTCCTGCTCACAGCAGCAGTCCTTTCCTCAAATATGTAGTCTCATTTAATTCAGAGAAATTACTTGCTTGAATAAGGATTTTAAACTATTTTGTAACCCGAATTATAAATCAGCATTATCAGCTCTCACTTTAAAAACAACACACTCTACAACTTCATCAACTTTTCAAATAAAGGACCAAAATGAACTCAAGAGACAGAAGACGACGACTTCTCTAGAGAACCTCCAACTGAAAATCAGAAGGCTTTCATTTCCTTAATGTGGCTATGATGGCACAATAGGTATTTTATTATCTCTGCCTCCTAATTCAATGAGAATAATAATTAGTAGTGCTGAGAAAGCAAGCGAGTCAAAGTGGGGGCAAACCCACTATGATACTTCTGAAATCAGTAATACCTTCTCTTATGGACACCTAAGGGTAGCTTAGAAGTTCAACACTTAAATATTTCACTGTTTTTCAAGTTAAGCGGGAAGTGGGAGATAAATTTTACCATGTCTTATCAGTCCCCAAAAAAATATAAGGCCAAGTTTACTCTTGGGTGCCATACATTAACAGTACAGAGCAGCTAATATTGAATACAGTTTCTGTTCTGTTCAGCATTTTTATTGTGTATGTCTAGTAGAAATAACTGAACTTAAGCTGAGGGATTTCAGAAATATTATAAATTTACCTGTGCCATCAAAACTGCTCTCTCGCACAATGAGTGGTTTGCTTCTTTTCTTCATCTTCTTCCCTTTTTCTGTGGGACTTTCTGTTTCTTGAACACATTCCACATGAAACCACAATGAGACACTGAAGCCCTCAGACATGTGCGGCCAACAGTTTTGTCCCACCAAAGGCAGGTGGATTGGGGCTACGTGCCATGAAGAAAGAAGCTGGTGAGTCAAATTCTCACCATCTGCTTCCTTCTTATTTTGTGAAAACTTTGCTCTTTTTAATAGTCCTACGGTCTTGCTGTTGAGTGCACTAGTCGATTTTTGTGAAGAGCTACTGTTTAAATTTGGGCTCTTTAGCAAGGGGAAGGAGAGATATTGTAATGGACTCATATAGATATTCGTCTCCACAATCTTCAAGATACCTTTAAGTAGTATCTCCTAAGAGAAAAACCAGAAAAATAACCAGAATCAAATTGTGTTAACACTATATAGCCAATGCTAATGCGTCATATACAGCTTACATAGAAAGAAACCTCTTCATTTAAACTCAGTTCCACATTTTCAGAAGTGGCCTCTGATTTTGCATGCCCAATTTAAGATACCTTAGTCTAATTTAGAGGTCCTGAGTGCTAATTTCAAAATCAAATTGTAGGCTCCCAACATTTCTGAAGATTACGGCCAATATTTCTCAAGTTAGACACCCAAAAAATCTCATGCTACTTTTGAAACATTTTGGCCTCTGTGTCTTCTTGCTTTGTTGCTTACTATTTAAATAACATGCCTATACCATGAAGTTATTCTTCCAACATGGAACAGAATGAAAGGAAGGATATTCAAAGTCTCCTGTACAAAACTACAGATTACAGTTCAGCAAAATGGCCACAACAAGCAATAGGCTCAAACATTGTTTTAGTTAACTTGAAAGTGCTTCCTATTCACAAAACAATGGTAATTCCTGGGAAACTGGAAGGCTTTTTGCCCATGATGCAATTAACAACAGGAAGGACCTTCAATATATTATCTCTCCTCTCACCATCCATTCCCCTACCCCAAAACCCAGTCTTTCCTTGCACTTGAAGAATGAATGCTCCATCAAAAAAGTCAATTTACATTTATACCTCGCCACCTCTTCTCTCCTACTCCTTCCCTCACATTTTATTGTGCCAAGCAAAATGAATCTATTTTTCTACTAACTAGTGTTTACATAGAGTAAATGGCAGTTTTATACATTCTAACCAGTAACATTATAACATGTTATAACAAGGTCCCTTTCTTAATACTTCTTGAAAGAAATGCATATATTGATATGCCAGTCAATTTGTTCAGCTGCACTCTTTGTTGCATTAAGGAATTTTCTGATTTGTAGTATACTTACAGTACAAGGTGTTTCCTCTAAAAATATCCTCAAGAGAAGGGTTAGCTCTTCTGCACATGTCCTTGAGCTCAAAGACACCAGAAGCTCTACCAGCACTATCTGACATGCTACATAGATGATAAAAAGGTATCAAAATATGCTTAAATAAAAAAAATCATATACAATATCATAGTATATTGCTGTCATAACTTCCTTTTTGGACGACACTAAGACGAGACAGAATAAACTGACTGAAAACATTAGAACTGACATATTTTGTGACATCCTCCATTACAAATCTCAAGTTAAGAATATTAATGAATATAGCCTCACAGCTCTCGCATGGGGCAGATATTTCCAGTTGTTAAATAGGAAACCAGACAGAGGAGTTAAGCATCTTACCCAATGTCACAACAAATCTGTGGCAAAGGAAAGGAACAGAATATATCTAAAAAGGACTATAGTTCACTACACCATGAAAAATGTTTCTAGGCAAGTGGGCTACTACTTATGTGCAATATATTAAGTAACTATTCACACATAAATGCCTAAAAAGGAGAGAGTACCAAATTTTGAGTCTTATATACAACCTTACAATCAGATGGAGTCATATTCTATCATTTCTGTGACAAAAATCAGATGTAGTGAATACAGATAATTTCATCTACCTCATTTACTATATCAGAATAGGCACTTCTGGCCAAAAAAAAGCTTTTCCCTTGAATTAAAAAAAAAAAAAAAAAAAAAAAAAGTGAAATGGGAGCTGCCTGTTACCAAGACACATATCTGGTCACTTTTAGGCTGGGTTTGTAGCAACTAGAAATCACTGCTACCAGACATTTATTAGATGGTTTAAATTATGTGCAATACAGGAAAGCTGGCTAGACCACAATAAACACATCACAATTAATTCGTACGGAAATCTTAGGTAAGAAGTCACGGGTTGCTTGGGTATAAAGATATTCTCACCTCAAAAGGTAACCCTACATAAATGGCCTATGAGGAGGCTTACACTGCCATGGCTGTACCTCTTGAGGACTTGACACTCTAATATCAAGCTGAAACTTTCTGTGAATGCTAATTTCACTTCTAAACATTTAAAAAACAAATAGATGGATTCTAAAATGTATTATAGAAGTAATAACGTCATTTTCTTTTGAAGAAGCTACATGGTCATCTACAAAATAGAAACACTAAATTAACACTAATCTCTTCGGTCCAGGTGTTCAGATAACCTTTCAAATCCGCAGGTATACCTGTTTGGCATTATGCAGACTCCAATCACTCCCCCACCCAAACCACTAGAACCAAAAAAACCCAACACAGTTTTGTATATAAAAGTGTAAAATGCAAGCATACTTGGATTGTACATGTAAGTGTGGATATCTGGATGTGCCCATGGATGTGCTTGTCAATTTTGCATGTTCATTAATAATAGTTGTGGGCTGAAAGTTTGAGCATATAAACTTGTAACTGTATAACAAATAGATTACAATTTCAGCATTTCTTTAAACAAAACAAAAACAAATATTAATACCCACCATGAAAACTGGAGTCCTTCTGTATCAAGATGTTTAGGAATCCTCCCAAAAGACTTTTTACAGCGCCCTTCAAGAAAAAACTTCAAAGTTAGGTATCTGAACAATTCACATCAGTTTGAAGAGCAAAACTCAACAGAATTTGTTTTAAGTATTCCAATATATTCACAACTGATTTTGCCAAATAAAATGTTGTTAGTGATTTAATTGTGTTTTTTAGTATTTGTTCTATCAAAGAACTACTGAATTTGCTTGCAAGATTGACTAGTTCAGATGCTTCCGATTATGAGACAGCCTTTGGGATCAAGGGGATTAAAGCATCAATTGTTGAGCCACTGCCTGTCTGGCAGTTATTTGAGAACTCAATGTTCTTACAGACTACATTGCAGGAACCTATGTAATCTTTTCTGTATCACCACAAATTGATTAATTACTACCCTACAGTAATTTACTGTACAGATATGAGCAAATTACACACTCATAGGTCAAGTAAAGGTGAAACAATGTTTTAACATTTAAAACAACTCACTTTCACTGCTAGTAAAAAAAATTGCATCCTTCATAATTCAGTCTCAAACAATTTTTGCTCATAAATCACTAAATTGATTAGTCCAATAGATTTGTATTCTTTTTCTTCTTTCTAAAGTCAACATTGTGTTAGATATGGAAAAAGTATTCTTGTCACTTTCTAAAACGAAATCAAAATTATATATATTTTCTTGAGGCTTTTGAGTCTTCAGGAACGGGGTTTAAAAACTGACTAATTAATAAACATACAATCAGCAATTTTCTTTCCTCATGGAGTCATAGGTGATTTGGGTTCTAAGGCTATCCCCTAAAAGTTATTTATATTTTAAATATATTAATTTGTATTAAAATATAGGATTTTCCCCTTTTTCTATGTCATAATAAAGCCTCAAACATCACAGGCAATACAATAGGAAAAGACTACTAGATGGATGAACAATTTAGTCATAAAAATACCAGGTAAAGTCCATACAGGTAAAACTACCACAAGAGTTACATGACAATCATTTATCAAGAGTATTGTTTATATTTGTACAAAAAAGTCACAAAAGCATATTTAAAAATTAGTCACGAAGATCTCAGCCTAAATCAGATTAATCAGGTATTTTATATCTTTATTCTCAATTTGTCTGAACACAGGAACAGAACCTTGTAGTATTATTGGCGGTAATAATAATAATTAATTATATTACTATAGCTCTTAGAAGCCGCAACTGTGCTTGGTACTGCATAAACACACAGTAAGGCAACCCCGTCCCAAAATTTTTTCCATCTAAATAGATAAGATGGACAAAATGTGGCAGGGGAAACAGGAACAGAGAGATGCCATGAGTTACCTTGTCACACAGCACATCAGCAGCCAAGCCAAGAATAATACACAAATCTCAACACTCTTAGATCAGAGTCGCTAAGCCACCAGGCCTCTGCCAATGATCAACCAGAAGATTGCCCTAGGACACTTCACCAGAGAATCAAAGAAGACAGGACTAATAACAGGATGTAGATAAGAGATGGAGCAAATGAGTCTGCCATCCAATACAAAGTTATTTAGTAGCTTTAGAAATGTGTTTGTTTTTAAGACAGTAGCTGTCTGGGTCAGGTTTGCCTGTTTAGGAAGGTTTGGGGTGGGGGGACGAAGTAGAGGGAGAAGACAGTCAAACACATTACAGTAAATTTGCCAAAAAACAAAATTTGAATTCATATGACATGCCAATTCAGTGTGCAGACAGCGAAGGTTTCCTGATACAGAGGGCATTGGTTGGACCGTTCCAGATCACTGGTTCCCAGGTAGTTAATGCTTTTAATTTCAACTGTAATATTTTATTCTAAAGATTCCATTTTCATATAAAATTATCAGGACCGGAGCTAGGGGTTTGAGCGCCCTAGGCGGACGGCAATTTCGCCATCCCGCGCGCTGGTCCCACGGCTCCGCTGGAGCTGCCGCAGTGATGCCTGCAGGCAGTCCACCGGAGCAGCACGAGCAGCCGACCCTCCACAGGCACCACTGCGGCAGCTCCACTGGAGCTGCCTGCCGCCCCCTCTGGCAAAACGGCGCCAACCAATTATTCTGGCACCCTAGGCAATTGCCTAGGCTGCCTAAATGGTAGCGCTGGCCCTGCAAATGATTATATGAATGACAGACTTAACAGAAGATTTTTAGATCTTGCCACATTTTATCCTTCATGGAGACATATCTAAAATAAATTTATTATTGATGTTCCTCTGACATAGAAGGCTAAACAAAAACGTCCTCTGAATTTCTTTATTTTAAATTCTAACTTGTCTAATTTGCCCAGAATCAACAAATGAAAGACAGGCATTCCACAATTAACTTGAGCATGCTAGTTTGTACAAAAAACTTATTATGGAGGAAAAAAATAAGAGCACAAAAAGCTTCAGAAATATTTAGAATGCCCAAGACTTTCAGGAGATCACAGGCACATATTCATAGTGCGTGAATGGTCTGTCATATGTGGGGTACAGGTTTGTTTTTAACTAGTCAGTCTATTTAACTGGATTACTTAAAAGGATTACATTAGCTCTGGGGCTGTAATGATTCTTGTGAACGGTATGGTGCTAGTAAAATAGTGGAGGAGAAAACACAGGTAGCCAGAATGGAGGACCAAGAGTTATTGCTCATGGATACACAAGTGTTTGGCCTTATGCTGGAGAGAGAAGGTGAGTGAGGTAATATCTTTTATTGGACTAACTTCTGTTGATGAAAGAAATAAGCTTTCAAGTGACACAGACCTAAAGAAGCGCTCTGTCAAAAGCTCATCTCCTTCACCAACAGAAACTGGTCCAATTAAAAAACAAAAAACAAGAAAAAAAAGTATTACCTCACCCACCCTGTCACTCTAATATCCTAAGCCCAACATGACTACAACACTGGCCCGATGCTGTAACATTTTTTAAAATATGCTGATCAGCTGCAAAGCACTATTCACACAGCCCACAGTGACTATAAACAGTCGTAGGTATAACAAGGCTTTGCAAACTTGAACTCAAAATCCAGATAGATAAAACATCTTTCAGTACATCGTTTAAAATATGCTGTCTGTTAACTTAACTCTACATGTCACTAAGTTGTAACTTAGACCATGTCTACATCTAAAATTTTGCAGTGCTGGTTGTTACAGCTGTATTAGTACAGCTGTATAGGGCCAGCGCTGCAGAGTGGCCACACTTACAGCAACCAGCGCTGCAAGTGGTGTTAGATGTGGCCACACTGCAGCGCTGTTGGGCGGCTTCAAGGGGGGTTCGGGGAACGCGAGAGCAAACCGGGAAAGGAGATCAGCTTCGCCGCGGTTTGCTCTCGCATTCCCCGAACCACCCTGCAAACCGCAGGGAAGGAGACCTGCTTGCTCGGGGGTTCGGGGAACGCGAGAGCAAGCCGGGGAAGGAGACCAGCTTGATTACCAGAGGCTTCCTCAGGTATGCTGGGATACCTGATTATTCCACGGAGGTCAAGAAAAGCGCTGGTAAGTGTCTATACTTGATTACCAGCGCTGGATCACCAGCGCTGGATCCTCCACACCCGAGACAAAACGGGAGTACGGCCAGCGCTGCAAACAGGGAGTTGCAGCGCTGGTGGTGTCCTGCAGATGTGTACACCTCCTAAGTTGCAGCGCTGTAACTCCCTCACCAGCGCTGCAACTTTCTGATGTAGACAAGCCCTCAGTCATATAAAAAACCATTTCAGTTTATATCAAATATTCCAATATGAAATAATGAATAGGATGCAAGAGTATATACTTAAATATTTTCATATTTCTCTTGCACAATATTTTCATCAGTTTCCTATTAACATGCTACACAAGTTCTGTTTTGTTAATCACAATCATCTTGTACCTGTTGCATAAGGAAAGTGGCATTTTTCTTCTTTTGCCTGATGACTTTCAAAAAGCTCTGGAAAACATGGGCAAGTACATCCAGGCTTGGGTTGCCAGCTGAGAGCAACTTCAATTCTAGCATACAGATTTCAGGGTATATTAGTTCTCCTTGACTGATGTTTTCAGTTAGGTCACTGGAATAACTTGAAGGGACCATGCATTCCGCTTCTCTTTTAGTGTCTGTTCCTGAAACAAAAAACAGAAATTTTGTTAATTGTTTGGGGAATCTGTTTGTTAGTTATTGTTTGGTTTGGTTTTAAGAGTACTACTACTTAAAGCAAAGACACTTGCCACACAAACAATTGCAACTAGTAGATTTATTAGACATCTTGTGCAAGTACTTCCAGTAAGCCATAAAAATTCTAGAATTCCCCTCTTACTCAGACAGATTTAATATACACAGGAGAGTATGTCTAATATAAGGTTGCCAGGTCAAAAAGGGACCTTGGTGGCTCCCATCAGCACTGCCAACCAAGTCGTTAGAAGTCCAGTTAGTGGTGCTGCGGGTGTAAGGCAGGTAGTGCCTACCTTCCCTGGCAGCATGCTGTGCCCCGGAATTGGCCAGCAGGTCCGGCTCTTAGGCAGGTGGGCCACAGGGCTCTGCACACTGCCTGAGCCCTGGCTCCGCACTCCCATTGGCTGGGAACCACGGCTAATGGGAACTGGGAGGGCAGTGCTCGCAGGCAAGAGCAGCGTGTGGAGCCTCCTGCCCCCCCACCTAGGAAACGGATCTGCTAGCTGCTTCTGGGGCACAGCATGAAGCCAGGACAGGGAGGGAGCCCGCCTTAGCCCCACTGAGCTGCTGACTGGAAGCCACCTGAAGTAAGCCCGTGCCCCAACCCTGAGCCCCTCTGCAAACCCAGACCCTCCCCTTGCACCCTGAAGCCCTCATCCCTGGCTCCAGAACCTGCACCCCCAGACCAGAGCCCAGACTCCCTTCTGCACCCCAACTCCCTGCCCCAGCCCAGAGCCCCCTCCCACACCGTGAACCCCTTATTTCTGGCCTCACCCAGGTGCCTGTACCCCCAGCGAAAGTGAGGGAGGGGGAAATGTAGGAAGTGGGGGCGGGGCCTTGACTTCAGGGAAGGGATGAGGCTAGGGTGTTCGGTTTTGTGCAGTTAGTAAGTTGGCAGCCCTAGTCTAATATTTCTGCTACACAGATTTACAATATACACAGAACCACTGACAGACTATTGAAATTCCAACTCAACTCAATTATAATTAAATGCATCCTTTAGATCAAATTGTTATACAAAAGTAAATATTTACATTGTAGGCTTAAGATGAAAAACCATTTTTGTAACAAAAAGAACAATGGATGTGTATGTTATTAGAAAACTTAGTGTATACACACACAGACTAAGATCAGACTAGGAAATATTTTACAAGGAAGATAACACTGTAAAAAAAATTGAGCATGGAGTTATAAAAAACCACACTACTTACTTATGATCCTATCTGGAGAAGAAACTGCTTTTAGACCACAATCAATAACACACTTCAGTGAGAAAGACTGAACAGTACTTCAGAGCAATCTGACAGAAGCCAAAACTCAATGCATAAAACATTTCACCATAACATTTAGATAAAATAGATGTGAACTGTTACTCTCTTCTGCAATGAAGTTGTTTCATACTACAAAAAAAAAAACAAAACCAAAAAAACCTAAACTGAAAATCTGTTATGGTCTCTGCAATCTATTCCACTTTTGCATGTTGGGGAAAAAAAAACGTCCAGTACTTCACATAAATCACCTGGTAAAAGCTAGTCTATAAAACAGTTAAAGATGGTTTTGCCTGATGCTTGTGCAAAGTTTGCATTTACCTTCATCCTTGCTTTCACTGTCATCAGGGTTACTTTCACTATCTGCTTCATAGCCTTCCTCTTCAGCAAAGAGTTTAAAACTACAGCACTGTGATTCTTCAGCTTCTTCAGAAAGATCTTCAGGTTGGGGAACAGATGCCTTTTCAGTATGAAGAATCTGACATCCATATTTCAAAAGACAAAAACAAAACAAAATTAGAAACTTATAAGCAACGGTTTCATTTTCATTCAAAAACCCAAATGCTATGGGATCTTCCAGATCAGAATTATCTCTGCTCTTGAAAGTGAGGGAAGAGCACAGTCCATAATACCTATTGGGAAATACTGTCTCTACAAACATGAGTCAAAACTTAAATTGAAAAAAAAAAAATCAAAAGGGAGGGAGAGTATTTTCTAAAAGCAAAAATGTTAAGTTGACTTTTTTTAGGATGAGTAAAAAAAGTCCATAAAATGTATCTTAAAAACAAACAGGAAAAAAGATTTTGTCAAGGGGCCCATGTTCTTCAACTTGACTTTCTGGCATCACGAACAGTTAAAACGTGAGGATCACGTCAATCAGCTTCCTATACTGAAGAGCTTTCTTGAAAATTCTTTTTTTTTTTTTTTTTGGGGGGGGGGAGGGGCAATTTATCCTTGTTGTAGAGTGAAAAGTGAACTGAAACAAGTTTCAGAGCTATTCTCCCTGAATCAATACTATGATATATACAGCTTGCTTGGTTTTCCCTTTGTGCATAAGCACTTTCATTTATGATCAACACAGCAAATAAAACAGACATCCACTAACTTCAATGGTGTTTACATGCATCCACAAAAGAATGACTCCCTAAAGTCATTACAAATTATAAACAAGACTGCGCACATGCCCTCTGATAATGTGACAACATATGCTTTTTTATTTTATGAGTAGCACATACACACCTGATCCAGCAAACCTTTACACATACAAGTAATCCCCTTAAACCAGATTACTTGTGTTTAGTCAGTCAGTGTTATACTGTTGCATACCTTCTCTGTTTTCTCTTCAGAATGATCCAGATCAGCAGAATAATTTCCCAATGCAACTCGAAGCAGCGAATCTAACAGAGGTTTTGCCAAGCAAGTTTCAATTGCTCTTGACTGGGCAAGCTGGTCCCGCATTTCAAGTAATACGTCTTCCAGACACACACTCTACATGAAGAAAACAAGGACATCCATTATGCTTGATGTTATTCTGTATTTGGCTAAGTGAAACAAAAAATCTGTATTACATTCAGCCCCAGTATTTATGCAATGATTACTGTATCCTAATTTATTTTTAGCTTCCCCTGTCCACCATCAATCTCTTATCTAAACTGATTGAATTCCACTGCCATTTACACACTCAGCCCCATCCCAATCACTTGAAATAGTATGAAGATCTGTCTGTTACTATCTGTCAGCCAGTAAATCAAAATCTTCATACTGCTGAAGTTTAGGCAACTGGTTACTTCCCAATTAACAGTTCAAAGCTAATGCAATCAAGTTTTTAAAATAACACTTATTTCTTCCATACCCCCTTACATGTCCAGCAAGCTTTGCAAATATTACTCCTCACACACCATTCCCCACTTTACTGATTAGGAAAATGAGTCAAAGAGGTTAAGAAAGTTGCCCAAGTCCACGAAACAAATCAAAACAGTCAGTCAGATCGACCTGGTGTCTAGTCCTTTGACGTCCAATCTCATTACTAAACCTCAACCAAAAAAATGGTACTGTATTAGAAGAACATGAGTACTACCCTTTGCCTACTTCTAAAATAAGTTTTCACTGAGTTACTGGCAAAGCGGTATTGTACATATATCTTTAAGAACTTTATGTAAATGATATATTTACCTGGTGAAGCAACTCCACTTCTGCTTTCTGTTGAGTACTATTTGCGCTGTGTAGACAAATAGTCAGCAAAGCTTCCAAGAGTCTTATACTCTGAAGTGACCACTCATTCTCTTGCTTTACAGATTTCTTTAGTTCCTCAAGCTCAACCATAGCAACTGAAATTTGTTCCACTTTCAAAGAATGGTCACAGGAGATACATTCAGATACCGGTTGTCCACTAGCATCAGGATTTTCATCAAGACTGTTAAGCTCTGATTGTGTCAACTGTTTGTTCACAGTCAAATAATATGAATCGTCTTTGAAAACAGGTTCATTAGGAGGACTGGCATTTAAACATTTATTATTTTCACTTAAAGGTCTCTCCTTTTTCTCTTGCTCCTTTTCTTTATTTTTGGCAAGTTTCTGGATTATCATGATTATTAATCTATGACAAACTTCAAAACCACCAAGCCTATGGAACTGTCTCTGGAAAACTGAACTACACAAATAGATCCAACGACACATAGACCAAATGTCTGCTGCCCTGTGGATATGTTCTGGGGATGGTAAAGTAAGGCTCTCTAGTGACAGACATGGTAGCTTGTGACTCAAAGGCTCACTAGCTGTGCTATCATAGCCTGATGTATCTTCAGAATCATTAGCTGAATCCCGATCACACTCCTCTTCTTTACTTACACACAAAAAAGCCACACAGAGAAATAAATGTATCAAATTGACATGAACCTCTTGACTGACACATTTTTTCTTCTTTGGATAAGCTTTTCTGAGGCCTGCATAAAACTTGCTCAGGCTTTGAGGAACATCAGAAATCATCTGCTGGCTACGAAAGGAAGTCACTAAATCTAAAATGGACTCCTTTTGTTCATTATCCATACCCTCTAGTTCTGGCATTGCTTGGTCTTTCTGCTGATCTCCAAGGCAGAATATCAGAGTTTCAAATACTTTCAGAGAGTGACTTCTTACAGAATCTAAGTAATTCAGTTCTGTCATTTGATTCACTCCATTACAACTTAAGAACAGATTTTGTATTATCCTGTGGGAGAAAGAACACAGAAACTTCACTATTATATAAGCTGGGCATAAACAGAGCTTTTTAGATTCTTTGCTCCAGAGACACTAATAGAACACACTTTACTAGGATTCAAGAAGGGAGTTATCTTTACAGTAAAATGTATACCCAAGTATTACATACCAGGGTTGTAAAATAAAGTTAGACTGGCATCAAAGTTTACCTTAACCCCAACACTTTTCCATTTACTGCTCTTTTGGGGCTTATTAGCAAGAATCTATGGAGGACAGCTTTTGCATTACTCTAGAGTCCTGATTAAAGGATAATCCATTCAATAGTGTGAGAGAAGACACATAATCTTGTTTCTCAAATAGGGGATGCATAAATGGAAGACTACTATAATTCACTTCATGTGGATTGGAAGAACATGCTATTTAGGGCCACAAGAGTGTTTTAATTAACCTCTACAGTTAAGTTTGCTCCAGAAGGTTTGGCACTTGCCTTTATGCTACACTTGTGCCTGAGCCTCTGATGCTCTTTTTAAAAAAAAAAAACACAATCATTTAGAATTATCGAACATGCTAAATGAAGAACAATTTTGAAATATGTCATTGTCCCTATTACTTCTGTTACTCACTGGAAAGCACAAATTCCCTTTGAATATAACAATTTTGGAACATTATGTAACTACAGTTAGCAAGAATATTTGTTTGAATATGATGCAGGTCCACAAACAAATGTACTTTTTATTTTATCTGAAATATTTTACAAGCATGTTTTTGAGTCTGATGTTTTAAAACGTCATAGTGTATGCAAAATATTATGATTACACACAGATAAAAAAGCACCCTTTCATGCGTTAACTCAAATTCTACTTATTTTAAATTTCTAGGAGTGTCTATTTACCCGCACAAAAAAAGTTATTAGTTCATCCAAATCCTAACCTGAAGTCTCCGTAACACTTTTAGGAATTTATATATTTCTGTAACATTAAAACTATAGCTTCCTTCTTTCTTTCCCTCCCTGAACCAAGAATATTTAGTTGTGGAAGTAGGCTATAGAGTTTAAGACATTTATAATCTCATTTATCTAAACCAGTTCCAAGATATATACATCCTTACAAAGGTGCAGTGCCCAAAAATGGATGCAGCACTCCAGCTGCTCTCATTTTGACCTGCACAATAATTTTTCTTTTAGATTATAGTAATCATGTGATGAAACCTATGCCCTTTACTGTAATTGAGCAATGTGTTCCAAAAACACACTGCTAACTAACTTGAATACTCATGTTATTTCCACTGCCTATTTTTCAACCAAGCCGTACATGGGTTGTCTTAGATAACTTACTGACTCTAGTCTTCACTTTTCCCTCCTCAATCTTTCAATTTTCATAAAGATTTTATTTTTTTAACAGGCTTTAACATTTCTATACTAACCAAAATAGCTAGATTTTGTCACTATCCATTTTCTCGAGATGTTATAAGTTTGGTTCTATTATACAACCAGAGCAGTCTGTCTTTATAACTAACTTCACATGATAATTTCAAGTGAATTCAATCTTTCAGAGTTGCAATTGGGCCACATAGACCACAGTCCCCTGCAGGAAGGGAAGAATATATCCTTGTTTGTGCTTTTAAGCACATACCATACTTTTTTAAAAGGTAAAAATCTCTCTAGAATCTTCCCTTATACTTTAACTATTTAAAAAAAATGAAAGTGAAAGCTTTCTATACTAAGAGATTAAAAACAAAAACAAAACAAAAAAAAAAGAGTGAAGCAACAAGGAAGCAGTTCCTTGTCATTTTGGAATTATAAGCAATCCTACCTTAAGCCTCAAATATAGTTCGTTAGAATTATGGATGTACTAATAATTCTATGAATACTGTTGCAATGGCAGAAGTTAGATGTAATTCTATGCAGTCTAATTCCTTCACAAAAATGGCACATGAACCTATTCAACACCCCAACTAACTTTTGCTTGAGGAATAAGAAGTGCAGAATAGGTTTGTATGTTGCATTCTGTACAAAGGTTTTACACATTTTATAGTGTAGATACCATCATCCCAGATCTGAGACCTTCTAAGGTTTATGAAACTACTGGAAAAAGTCAGATAATAAAAGATCTCAATCCTAATTATTTACATGGCCCCCATCATCTCCATTTCCAAGCATGTGCTGCTACCAAACCACAAATTCATTACTTTTTAGTCAGTGATTAATGTATAAACACTTCTGTAATTTACAGATACAGTTTTCCCAGTAATAAATACAAAATTAACAAACCTGGATTTAAATAATGCAGGCAGTGTCTGCAAATAAATTTGAAGTACCTCCTGCGGCAAACATAGGCTATGACAGCTGCATACGTGATTGCATACTGCAGTTATACCGAGCTGTTGAGAGCGATGTGCTAACTCAACCCCTCTCTGGAGCACTGGGTTATATATATAGTTGTATAACTTCCACTGAACCACCACATTGCCCTTTTGGATTAAATGACAAATGTGGCTTGCTATCTGCACACTGCGTAGTTTGTCTTCTTCAAAAGCAAAGTCCTGGTAAGCCTCCAAAGCATCCCACTTCAACAACATGTCTTCAGATCCACTACTAGGCAAAATCCCTTGAAACCTGTAAGAGGGACATGAAAAATTTGATGCGAGACCAATATCAGTCGAGTTGCTTTGCAGGGTATCTTCTAGCTCAGCAAGCTGGTCACAGTCAATAGTACAAATATTGCAGGCTGCTTGTATAATTTTTTGAGAAACTTCAGCTCCTCCCAATTGATCCAATATAAACTTGTTAAGGATGCTCAATATGTGCTGTTGAAAGTTTTTTAACACTGGTAATTTGGAAGCTTGAAGTAATGGAGTAATCACAGACTTTGGGTCCATACAACAGCATATTCCTACATTATGTACACCTGACAGAATCTGAGCACAGGTGCTGCTCAAAGAAACTTGCTGCAGCAAGTGGAAGCATTGATCAGCACAAACAGCAATGCAACAGCAGCGTTCAGGATAATGAACTTCTCCATCTACTACCTCCTCAAAGGGGTTTCTGGAAACCTGGTTTTTAAAAGCAGAAACTGGAAGCCCCGAGAGATCTCTGTGGTGATGCATGAAGTGAGAATACTCACATCGTCTATGCCTCTTTCTTGTACACATTGACTGATGAAGCTGTTCTGATTTCACTTTTTTGACAGTGCTGATTATTTTCATAATGCTGCTGATTAGGGCTTTTAGATGTTCTGAGGCTTCAGTAGTTATTTCCTCATCCTTTGAGACCAGCCATTCCATTTGAAGCACTGTTATTTCCAATAGTTTAAATCCCTGGTGTTGTATAAATTCATGAACGAGATCCACAGCTTGACTAAAATAAAATGGATTGGAAGCTGCACTCTGAAGACAACAGATCAGAATCTGCAAAACCCCTTCCAGAAGCTCAGGTAAAAGAAGGACTCTGTGGCGATACTTGGAGAACACAAAGTTATCTTGAACCTCCTGTAGTGTTTTCTTGTGTCTTGGAACAAAAGGATCAGACTGCTTTTCCAAACAAGTTCTAATTTTTAAAGCTGCTCTGAGTAAGTCTGTTAGATTTTTTTTCAAGTTGTCAGGCATAGTTTCAGCATTGGTAATATCTATGGACAAAAGGTGCAGCACTGTTCTAAAGAGCATCCTTTGAACCAGAGCCACAGGTTCTTCTGTCCAGCCTGCAGAAACCACTTCACTTTCTGCATCACCACTCACATTGCAACAGTCTCCAAATCCTGATAAGAATTCTGTTAAGGAGGGCACTACAGTGGCTGCAAGTGCAGAATTGTGATTCAAGGTAATATCAAATTTACATACTTTTTCTAACAATGACAACAAGACATGGCACAAATCAAATGGAGAATTGTCCATGCTGCTGACAACTGCTGCTGCAGCTGACTCATTTAAAACCTCAGATTTTGACTCTTGTGTTGGAATGATCTGCCTGGAATTTTCTAGACTCATGGGACTGGGATTAAAACTTTGTACTACTTCTGCATGGTAGTCATCCCTAGGTAGGTGTGTTACAAAAGGCTGTAGGATTTGAGACCGCCTGTGTTTAATCATTATGGTAGTCTTGTTGTCTGAATTGCTTTCTGAATCCGAAGTGGATAACTGAGATTTTCTTGCATCCCTCACAGAATACCGATGGGTGATTTTGCGCTGACGCCTAATTTTTCGAAATGAAGAATTTAATTTTACAGGAGTCTGAAAGGATGGATGAACTATTCCTTCTAAATTTTGTTTTTCATGTGCAGATCTCAAAGAATTTGAATTTGTCTCTTTGGTCAGGCATACATCAACTGTGAAGGGTAGATTAAAATCTGTTGAAAGAAAAAAAATCAGTATATATATTACACTTCAAAGTAACATGATTTTTAACTTGTATTAAATACAATTGTAGCACTTTATAACTTGTACCTCTCTCTCTCTCTCTCGCACACACACACACACGGTTAGTGTCTCTGAAGGTTTCCCACAGGACATGCTTTGCTTTTATTCATTCTTTAAACACTAATCATCAAAATGTGGACTTTGACATTTCTATATTTTTTCTTGAACAGCAGCAGCACTTCATTTCCCTTGCCTAGATCAACATAGACTAAGTTTGAGACAGAAAAAAAATTGTATTTAGCAAAGTGTGGTTTAGAAACCCCTCTTACCTGTTAAAAAAAATCTGCTTAACTCTGGCTATATCAGAACAGTACATCAATATATTAAATCTCTGACAAGGAACTATTTGAAGCTCTTATCTTTTATTGCGGTAAAAAGTTGAATATGATTGCTTTTACAAGAAAGTAATTTGTTCATATAAAAACCCTAATAAAAGAATAAGCACTTAATATACGCCACTGTACCTGGTCACAGCATTGTACAAAAGTTGTCTAATCCCACAACACACAAAGGGAAGCATTATAAGCCTTATCCTCAAACAAACAGGGATCAGGCACACACAAGAAAGAAATTCACCCAATGCAACACAGCAAATCAGTGGCTGAGCTGATGTAACAACTCAGTGTTACCTGACTCCCAACCCTGTTAAGAGAAAATAGTACTCTGTTCTCTTCAACAAAAAGATTCCAAAAAATGCTTGGTAATGGAAAAACTAAAAACTGTATTTACAACAATGCAGAACTTGTGAACTATGCATCTTAACTTAAACTTCTTTCACCCCTACACAAATAATTCCTAACAAAAAATTTCAAAAAATTAAAAAAAACCCACCCCCCACAACATATTACATCTGTTAAAGTTGACTTTCAAGGATCCTAATTCCAGTAGTTTTACCAATATGTGCCAAAGGGTTTGTTTGTTTGTTTGGGGGGGGGGGGAGGAGGAGGGAGGAAGGGGGAAATATCTGCCACCCTTAATGCGCTGAATGCCCCCAATAGCAAGGCCAAAAGTGACATCCAAGCATATAATGTATATTGCTAACAAAAACTGGAGAACATCCAATGACAGCCTATTTGCTTTCTGTTTGTACCATGGATATGAAATTTAAGACTGCTGGGGGTTTAAGTAGGATTTGAGAATCATTATTAAGGGGTGAAATAGGCATTTTTAGTGGTCTGTATGGCTGGACTCAAATTATATCCAATAGCTAGAAACAGACATATAGGATGTCTCTATGTAAGGAACTTATATACCCATTTTTCAGCAATGATGCAGCTGCACTGGTGCTACCAATGGTATAACACGTGTAGACCAGTTGCAGAGATTTTTACCCCCTACTTAGGAGCTCTGGGGATGAGATAAAAGGATAGCAAAAAAAAGCCTGTCCGTGGGTCTATGATAGAGTTTAAACCATTCATAGCACCAGTGCAGCTGCACTATTGTTTAAAACCAGGTAAGTAGTTCTCGCTGATCCTCACCCTCTTTATAAAAAGGCACAATTCTGGTGCTTGAGAAAGACCCTTATAACCAATTGACAAAAAAAACCCTTCATGCATAGAGGGTAATGACCAACTGGGAAAAATGAAAGCTTATCACAAAAGAGAAAGAAAAAATTACACAGAAACGCAGCCCAGTAGCTCCTAATGAGAGAAATGTTTCTTGAAGTTTACCACACTAGTAATGCTAGCTAGGGATTCAGCTGGGAAATGACAAATATTTTATACACTGTACATGGACAAGTTTGAGACATTAATTTTTAAGTGATACATTGTTTTAAACTAATCCTGACAAAGCCACTAATTTGTCACATGTCCACAAGCAGATTTGTTTTTGAGTCAGCCAAGCTGAAAATTTGATTGGGCTTAACTGCCCAAGATGGGTAGTAAGTTACACATATAGTAGACCAGGGGTCGGCAACCTACAGCACATGTGCTGATTTTTAATGGCACGCCAAAGTCCCAGCTGCTAGCCCCACTCAGCCTGCCACCAGCCTGAGTAAACGGAACTGCAGGCTGGCAGTGGGCTGAGCAGGCCGGCAGCTGAGACCCCAGCTGGCAAGGGGCCAGCAGCCGGAACCCAGCCGGAACCCAGAGCTGGCCGATGCTGGGGCGCAGCGCACTCCCAGCTAGGGGGGTGGAGGGGGGGGCCTACTGGCTGCCGGAACTCTCCTGCAGGCTGGCACTGGTGGCTGAAGCAGCAGGCAGTCAGGCAAGTGAAAGGGGCCGGCGGGCAGTGCGGTGGAGGTGTCCGCATCCCAGCCTGTCTTGCTGCCCCCTCTCTTGCCACTGTGGCTGGAGACCAGGGCACTGGCTGTCCCTGCGGCCCGTGGGGGGAAGGGAGTGGCAGGCCAGAGAGTCTTCTGCAGGGCCGGCTCCAGTGTTTTTGCCGCCCAGAGTAGCAAACAAACAAATAAATAAATAAATGGCTGCGATCGCATCTGTGGCAGCCCTACCACTGCCGCTTCAGTCTTCAGCAGCAGGTCCCTCACTGAGGGAAGGACCAGCCGCCGAAGAGCCTGACGTGCCACCCCTCCAGTGGCCGCTCCCCTGGTCTTCTGCCGCCACCCCCCATTTGCCTGCAGATTCCAGTGCCCCTAACACAGCTGGCCCACAGCTCCCATGGCAGAAACAGGAACAGCATGAGGCAGGGACCCATCCACCATCCAGGTAACCCGGCTGCAACCGGGACTGTCCCAGTCCAGCCCCAAGTCCTCATCTCCCAGGGACTTCCCTCCTACCCCCCCCATGCTACCAGCCCTGACTCCCGCACCATCCACATCCCCACCCCCTGCCCTGATCCCCCCGCATCCCAACCCCTTGCTCTGAGTGCTCCCACACACACATCCCAGCCCCTGAGCTCCTCCCCCCGCAGAGGGGTGTTGTAATACGACAGTACCTTTAAGAAATTTAAGTTACTTTTACCCCTGCCGGAACCCCAGACCAGCATTGGACTGAGCGGGGCCAGTGGCTGGCTGAGAGGCTCAGCCCGCTGCCGGTCTGGAGTTCCGGCCACCAATGTGCTGTGGTGCACATTAGAAAACTCAGCAAGGAAAAGGATCACACTAAACTGATAAGATCGGCATTTTAATTTTATTTTAAATGAAGCTTCTTAAATATTTTAAAAACCTTATTAACTTTAAATACAATCGTTTATTTTATAACAATGACTTATAGAGAGAGAGACCTTCTAAAAACATTAAAATGTATTACCGGCATGCGAAACCTTAAATTAGAGTGAATAAATGAAGACTCGGCACAGCACTTCTGAAAGGTTGTTGACCCCGGCAGTAGACTATCAGACTTGCTTTTTAAGTATGGTGAATCTACATATGGTAACAAGACTCAGATAAACAAAGGACTTAAAATACAGAGGAATGTGGGGTCAACTATACGTAAGATACTTTAGTCTTCCCTCTATTGGTAGAAAGTATACAGAACTCAAAAAAAGGAAGTCACCAGATTGAAATGCAAGACTCATTGCCTGATGAAGTTCCTTGTTACGTATGGTTTTGAACCCAGGATTTTTTAATTTTTTTTAAGTTTCAAGCACACATATTCCTACAATACATAATTTTTGCTATGATTCTGATAGTGTAGTATGATGAAAACATACTTATTGCTTTTTCTTCTTGGACAGGTATTTTCCACACCAATGGTAGAAGCGACAGCAGGAGAGTTAGAAGTTCTTCTCGACATGTCAGCTCCTATATCGGAAACAAAATATTTTTAAAAAGTTCATGTTTTGTAGTTTTACAGAAATAGCTGGACTTTTCCATCTGTCATAGATTTCCAGTGTAAATTTTGTTTAAAATTAAACACTCAGTTCCCTGCATCCCCAAAAGCTACACTAGAGAAATAACTCATCTATGCAGAAAAAAAAAGTGTTCTAACTATAAACCACAGCCAATCAGAAAGCATTGCAAATATTTAGCACTTCTTTGCAATTGAGTCTATAAACGTCAAAGCTATCCAAACCTTTCTTGTTGAAAGAATTATTCATAGACTCATAAACTTTAGGGTCAGAAGGGACCAATATGATCATCTAGTCTGACCTCCTGCACAAAGCAGGCCACAGAACCCTACCCATCCACTTCTATAACAAACCCCTAACCTATGTCTGAGTTATTGAAGTCTTCAAATTGTGGTTTGAAGATCTCAAGCTGCAGAGAATCCACCAGCAAGTGACCCATGCCCCACGCTGCAGGGGAAGGCGAAAAACCTCCAGGGCCTCTCCAATCTGCCCCGGAGGAAAATTCCTTCCCGACCCCAAATATGGCGATCAGCTAAACCCTGAGCATGTGGGCAAGACTCACCAGCCAGCACTCAGGAAAGAACTCTTTGCAGTAACTCAGATCCCATCCCATCTAACATCCCATCACCAACCACTGGGCATACTTACCTGCTGATAATCAAAGATCAATTGCCAAAATTAAGCTATCCCATCATACCATCCCTTCCATAAACTTATCAAGCTTAGTCTTAAAGCCAGATATGTCTTTTGCCCCCACTACTCCCCTTGGAAGGCTGTTCCAGAACTTCACTCCTCTAATGGAGAGAAACCTTCTTCTAATTTCAAGTCTAAGCTTCCTAGTGTCCAGTTTATATTCATTTGTTCTTGTGTCTACATTGGTACTAAGCTTAAATAATTCCTCTCCCTCCCTAATATTAATCCCTTTGATATATTTATAAAGAGCAAGCATATCCCCCCTCAACCTTCTTTTGGTTAGGCTAAACAAGCCAAGCTCTTTGAATCTCCTTTCATAAGACAGGTTTTCCATTTCTCGGATCATCCTAGTAGCCCGTCTCTGAACCTGTTCCAGTTTGAGTTCATCCTTCTTAAACATGGGAGACCAGAATTGCACACAGTATTCCAGAGGAAGTCTCACCAGTGCCTTATAGAACGGTACTAACACCTCCTTATCTTTGCTGGAAATACCTCGCCTGATGCATCCTAAAACCGCATTAGCTTTTTTCACAGCCATATCATATTGGTGGCTCATAGTCATCCTGTGATCTACCAATACTCCAAGGTCCTTCTCCTCCTCTGTTGCTTCCAACTGATGCATCCCCAATCTATATCTAAAGTTCTTATTATTAATCCCTAAGTGCATGACCTTGCACTTTTCACTATTAAATTTCATCCTATTACTATTACTCCAGTTTACAAGGTCATCCAGGTCTTCCTGTATGATATCCCGGTCCTTCTCTGTGTTAACAATACCTCCCAGCTTTGTGTCATCCGCAAACTTTATTGGCACATTCCCGCTTTTTGTGCCAAGGTCAGGAAGGAAGGAAGGAAGGAAACATTAAGTGAAAATTGAAAGTAAATAACTGTTGATCTGAAGGGAGACCATAAGAAACGAAACTGTGGATGCAAGACATGCTATGATTTTTTTTTTAAATTAGCATCTGTATTGCCTTCCCACATTAAAAAAAAAAAAAAAAAAGGTCCTTCTTTTGAGGCTGTAAGTTACTTATTAAAAGGAAGAATTTAGCTGGAACAAGGAACAATGGGAGAATGGAACTCGGCAGAGGGGGGAAAAGGGTTTATTTACCTGTAATTTTGTTTCTCTGAAATTGTCATTCCTACAGACATTCTGGAACTCTCAACACCTAAAGAATTTTGAGTCCAGAGGACAGCAGTAAATAGGATAGAGCATGAACAAAACACGGTAGGAACGACAGAGAAAATGTGTAGTTGATTTGGTCTGAACGCAAGAAAAGGAGAGCATCAACTGGGAGTGACCGCGGATGTCTCCTCCTCTGGAGCAGTATTTGGTGCATTTGCTATTGGTCTGAGAAACGAATAGGTGCCTGGTTGGGGTCCTCCATTGTTCAAAGATGTTGTATAGCACCGTATTTTGAAGCTCCCATTCATGGTCACTCACAAAGTGCCTGCTGAGTGAGTATACAAGCACCTTCTGTGTTCCCGGAAGGTAAGCCGCAGGTAGTGTAATTTGATACATCAGTTCCAGAGCTTGATCACTTCTGTGCAGAGAGTGGGGGGATTTTGTTTGTTGATATAGGAGTGGGAGAAAGGATTCATACATCCTTCGCACTGCTCAAAGTTCCAAGATGTTGATATGCATCCTGGAGTCCCAAGAGTCCAGGTGTCTTGTGCTAAGCCGTCAGCCATATGGACTCCCCCGCCTATTAGAGATGTGTTGGTGATAATTTTGCTTGAGAGGAGGGAAGAAAGGGACCCCAGACGTACCTAATGGGGGTCTGTCCACAGTAGTAGGGAGGACAGTATCTTGGCCGGAACTTTCAGCCTGAGGTCCAGAGAATGACAGCTTTGCAAGTACACAGAATGGAGACAGTGAAGATGAAGTCTCGTGAAAGGGGTCATGTAGGTGCAGGAAACCATGTGGCCCATAAGAGACAGGCACATCTTGACCGGTACATGTGGATCATTCATGATTGAGAAATGGTGTTCATTACCTGACATGTGTCTATGGGCAGGTATTCCCATGATGTGATAGAGTTTATGACAGCCCCTATGAAATCTAGCGACTGTGGGGGCTGAGGAGCAATTTCTTGATGTCGTCATTGATTCCCAGTGAAGCAAGGATTGAGTAACATAGCAGCCAGATCCCACCAGGAAGTCCTCATGTCAACCTCCAGGAGCCAGTTGTCAAAGTATGGAAAAAACAAGATCAGAACACTGGATGTGAGTTCTCACTATGGAAAATACTTTGGTAAAGACTCTGGAAGCAATAGCTATTCCAAAAGGAAGTACTGTATTGGAAATGGCAGGAGCCCACCATGAATCTGAAAAAAATGTTTGCTGGCAGGATGGATGTTGGCATGGAAGTAATTGTCCTTCATATTGAGAGCTGTGAACCACATGCCTTTTTCTAAGGAGGGAATGATTTCTGCCAGTGTGACCACGTGAAACTTGAGTTTGCAGATGAAGTGACTAAACTGATGGAGGTCGAGGATTGGTCTCCAACCTCCTTTTTTCTAGGAAATCAGGAAGCAAGTTGGATAGAACTCTGATGCAATTAGGAGTTCACATCTTGGAAGAGAATACTGTCATAAGAGTGATTCCTGAAGAGGGATGGGGACGGGGATGGAGATGGAACTTTTGAAGGAAGAAGCATGACAAACTCAATCATATAGCCATGGCAAAGGACATTCAGCACTGATTTTTCCATTGTTATTGCACGACGAGAATGGTAAAAAAGTACTACGTGACACGCAAAGGGAACGGAGGGGTCATGAGGTGTTAGATTCTGTGGTTGTTGGCTCTTCAGCTCACATCAAAAATACCTCTTGGCTTGAGGCTGGGCCTGCAAAAGGGAAGACAGTGATGGAAGGCCAGGGAAGCGAGATATTTGGATTTTGGGATGTTTTCAGGCATTTCCATAGAGGCTCGTAAGATCTCTGGTGATAGAATTGAGACAACCAGTACCTTGGGCCAATGATAGGTGGTGTACCTTCTGTTTCCGGCACATACACTCATGCCCCAATGAGCGGTGGGTAGCCCTAGAGTCTTTCAGTGTATGTAAGAACTCAGCCTTTTGATTTAAAAGATGGGATTCAAAAAGGAAGTCTTTGATGGGGTTCTGGACCCCCCTAAGGAAACCAGAGGCATGAAGCCACAACTCCGTATATATCATGATAGTTGTGGCCATGACCATGGAGGAGGTATCAGCAACATCTACTGCAGACGGGAGGGGCAGTTCTGGCTATGAGTTTCCCTTCAACAATGAGGCCCTGGAAGAGGCCCTGGATCTTGTGGTAAGGCATCAGTGGATTCTTCAAACTTAGCATAATTCAGAAAGTCATATTCAGCCAATAGAGCTTGATAATTGGCTATCCTGAATTGCAAACTGGCAGAAGAAGAGAGAAGACTTTCTGACAAGATGAAGACACTTCTCTTCCTTGTCCCTGAGAATGTTTTTGCTTGGTACTCTCTGCAGCAGCCTGGACCACAAGCAAGTTCGAAGCTGGGTAGAAGAAGAGGTACTCAGATCCCTTGGGCGGCATGTAGTAACGTTTCTCCACCCCTTTGGGACTGGCAGAACATGTGGAGGGAGTATGCCATTCAGCTCTGGCTGGTTCTTATATGTTATTGTTAATTGGGAGACTATTCTTGCTGGTGCAGAGGTATGTAGGATATCCAGGAGCTTATGCTGCAAGTCCTGAATCTCCTCCAGTGAGATATGGAGTTCTCCCATTCTCTCCTTGAAAGCTCCTGGACTAGATGAAAATCATTCTGGGGCAGGGGGAAGATTATGCAGTCACTGCAACAGAAAATGATGACGATGACAACCTTTCCAGTTCCATCAGAACTGCTGGGACTGGGGTGTAAGATTCTTCTTCCACTTACAGGTCCATGATCCTGCTTAATAGGGAAGCAGGCAGTGATTCTCTTGTGGATTGGACATGTTCTGAGGGAGGACACTGAGCACCCAGGGTCCCCAGTATGACCAGTAAGCTGAATCCACCAGAGGTGGTGGAGGTCCCCCTGGCATGGGGTGCCAGTGGCTCCGAGGATGATGAGGCAACTGTTCCCAGGGGTGTGCATGCCTCCATGATGTTGCACAGGTGTGATATGGATGGGACAGCTTTTCTCCCAATTCAAATTCATCAGAAGGGGAGAAAGTAGGCTCTGGCGGCGGTACTGTTGGAGTTGATGGAACAGAGTATAGTACCTGTGAGAAAGGCAAGGAAGTCTGTAACTGAGACACATCCCATGGAGGGGATACTATCTCCCTGAAAGTGGAGGGGCCCCCATTGAGGGCACTCTGGTTCTGGTAAGGATAAGACCTCTTGGGGTTCAGACTTGGATCTGGATCTTCCCAACATGAGGGGTACTCTTATTCCTGGGCATTGGCACAAGCACTGAGGACTTCTCCTGGTATGGATTTCTCATGTCTTGTGGGATGCCAGTGATTGCAATACTGGCAGTTCAGTGCCTAGGATCCCAAGGATTCCAAGTCTTCTTCTCGTGACTGCAGGATTTGGGAGAGATCCATCCCCTTGGGCCGAGCAAATGGAGGGAGCATCTATTCTCTTGGATTTAGAGGAAGATGTAGCCCCCATGCTTATGAGAGTGCTTCTGAAAGTTCCAAGCAGGCCCCAGTGTGGGATCAGCTCCGCTGGCACTAGTCAGATGTTGTAATGGGAGATGCATGCCTCACTGAATCAGGCTGATGTTCAAGAGGGTTCCTGAGCCTCAGTCTGAGAAATTTGGAGCTCAGCCATGAGAGCTCAGCCTTCCAGCTTCTGCTGGAGAAGGACTGGCAATTGCTGCATCAAGCGCAATGTGAGCTTCTCCCAGGCACTAGAGGTAACGTTGATGGTCATCACTGACACAGAAGGATTGTGGTCAGGAGGTACAGATTTTGAAGCCCAGGATGTTGGGCACAGTCTGCTGACTGCCTAAGAGACTGGGGGAGGTAGGTGTGTCCGGTGAACAAGTTCCAATTCTATTCTAAAACTAATCATTAAAAACTACTGACTACTAAAACTAGGCAAGATAAACTAATAAACTGTAGATAAAACTGGTTATTAAATCACAGCTGTGATCTTTTCGAAGTTCAGAGATGAGGATATTGACCATTCTGACCTGGACCAAATGGCAGTGAGAAAGAACTAGAAACATGGTCGGTCCACCCCGCCCTTTATTGCCTTGGACAGAAGCACAACGCAAGTCAGGGCACACATATAGACCAACGGATACAACTTTCAAGTTCTCCAACTCCAGGCACATGGTGTGCATGTGTAACCCTCAGTGGAATATAAATAGGGTTACTGAAAGAAGAACTCTACCTCTCTTTTGTACAAGTTAACATTGCTGTTACGTAATCCATGGACATTTAAGTCAGTTCTTATGGTCTTGGAAGCTTGTCTCCAGAGATAGGAAAATGAACCTCTGCCTCCTGAGTCCCTATTAAAAGGGAAAAAATATATATATATTGCTAGCAGTTTCACCTGGAAAGGAATGAACAATAGCTTTCAGTCCAACATGAGCAGGATAAAGTAGGTCTGTGTAATAAATTCAAGATAGCTACTTTTTCAGATGAATTTTTTTATGCAGCAACTTTACACAGTGTAACCTCTTGATTTCAGTGGAAATTTTAAAGAGGGACCTGCAGCACCATTGGTAAAGTATACAGTTAACTGCAAGCTACAGTGAATGTTTTTCCCTGTTATTTTGAAATCACGTCTCAGCTACACCTTTGAAATGTTGTCCATTTATACATATGTATAATGATATCCTTTAATTACAAGATCAGATATGACTTCTCCCCCAGGATTTCTGCCTCATTCAGTGCACAAGATAAACACATGGCATAGAATTATGGTTGCATGGAAAGTCAATGAATTGGCATTTACTAACTTTCAAAGGCTTCACTTTGCAACTTACGGGGTACGTCCACACTGCCCGCCGGATCAGTGGGTAGAGAGTGATTGGGATTGATTTATCGCGTCTAGATGAGATGTGATAAATCGATCCCTGCTGCACTCCCCGTCGACTCCGGAACTCCACCAAGGCGAGAGGCGGAAGCTGAGTCAACGAGGGAGCCACAGCCATCAATCCTGCGCTGTGAGGACGGGAAGTAAGTCAAAATAAGATATATCGACTTCAGCTACGCTAATCTCGTAGCTGAAGTTGTGTATCTTACATCGACTCCCCTCCGCCCCCCAGCGTAAACCAGCCCAAAGGCTAATATACTTTTTGTCTGTAACTAAATGCATTAAACACCACTCTTAATATGGAACCAGGCATACACATTTTAGCGGTGGTTCCATTCAGGTAATTACAGCCTATACCTCTTGTTCCAATTCCTTGTTACCCACTTCTCCTATGCCCAGGTCTACTTCCCTCCTCGGGCTGCTTTTTGCCATTTTCTTCTCCCCAACCAATGGGAAACTGCATAACAGGGATAGGAAAGTGTACCTGTCAAGTCTATTTCTCTTTTGTTGTTCTTCCCCCCACCTCGATTGTTCTCTTGCTCCCCATAACAAAGAGCAAGAGATTCCTAAAGATGTTCTTACAAAAAAGTTGCCACCTATACCACTTAATATAAGTGAAACAGGCAGACTAGTACTATCACTAGAATCGGTGGAGCGAAAGATAGGAATGAAGGTTTGGTCTACATTGAAAAGTTATATTACCATAGTTACATCAGTCAGAGGTGTGAAAAAACCACATCAACTGACAGTTCTGCCAACAAAACCTTCATTGTGGATGCAGTTATGTCTAGAAGAGAGTGCCTCCTGTCAAGCATATATAGGCTGGCATAGCTATACTGGTATAGTCTCCATAGCATAACCTCTTCCTCTTGACCAGTCTTCCACTGTATACCACTGAATTTATTTTATCCTTGTTTTCTACTTACCTACAAAGTGAAACTTACAAGCACTTTCAGCACATTTCATTTCGCAATGCATCAGTACAAGAGAGCAATAAATCATAATTGGCAATTATCTACATCAGGTTTAGGAAAAAACATTCCTATATTATATTTTCATATATTTATAAATATATAATAGAGCCCAAGTTACCCCCAAACAATAAAACTAGACAATCATACATTGCTGTTATAATGTGTTCCTCAAAGCATAATAGCTGCCCACTTAACAGCTTTTACAAGTGTCAGTTAAAAATTATGCTAACTGAACTGGCATCAAAAATCTCTCTCCCCTATCCTTCCATCAGTTAAATATGAAGAAATTCTGATGACAACAACAAAAAAAACCCCACACCTGTCTCTTATCCACAAATACAAACATAGTAATACATGTAAATTCACTCTAGACATGGAGTGTAAAACTAATCCACAGAAGATATTATTAGAACCTATTGTGCATCAAATTATATGAGGAAGGTTAGCATGAACACAAATAGTATCAATATTTTACAATACTGTGGTTTCAACATGTTCTTGGAATTAGAATACTGACAAGGCTCTGAATCCCAAGATATTTATGGAATTTAAACCTGTAAAAACAATTAGCATTAACAAAGAGCTATGAAATTTGAGTGGGAAATTTACTGTTCTCCCTGATACTTACAAATCTCTAAAGAGTCATAAAATCCTTAAACAAATCTGTAAGTGCCATCATCTACAAAAACATTTGGATCCACAGAGACTGTAAACGTGCATTTGCAATGGTCAGCCCTAAAATTCTACACCTTTGAGCCAGTATACTGCAAGGAACTAGTTCTAGAATTGTCTGAATTTCTATTAAAAGCATATCAATACCCAAAAGTTAGAAACAATGCAGTTGTAAACAGGATAACGTATGAAACAAATAACTTAACGAGACCATGAAGCTTCATCTGCATCATATTAGGTAGGTAATAACCACATCTTAGTTTAATCAGAGAACCAATTTAATATTAAGAGTTGTGTTTTGCAGATAGCAGAACCACCTGCTTTTATCGAGATTCTGTTTGCCTTGTTTATTAAAATGTGTACTTTGTAGGGAAGATTTCTGGGTTGCTAGATTAACTGATGTTGACATTATTTAGAAACAAAGACAAGAGCTGAAGACTACAGTATTATTGTTTAGATGAGAGACTGCTATTAGAATAGATTAGAAATGTGATAATGGAAAGGAAGGGCACACAAACAAGGAACTAGTAGTTTAAAGACTTCACTACCATCTTGAATTTAATAGGCTTATTAAAATTTCAATTTCTGTTTAAGTACAGTATGTACATTTTTTTAAAAAGTATTTAAAAAAATACTAATTTTTTTCTGCTCTCTGTTGATGTTATAAGGGTCTTTTAGCAAGGGGATAAATTGACCTAAAACTGGGAAAAGCAAAGGGCTGGCAAATGCGCAAAGTGAACAAATTGAGGAAAAAACATTTTTATCCTGAGCTAACTTTTCAGTTAAGAACAATGCTTTAAATTCCTGTAAGAGTCTGGTTGAATCGGAGAGCCTGGGGAAAAACACATAGATGCCACGTGAAACAGAAGATCACATTCTAGAGTGTTGGTGACAGCGTGCATGGATATTGAACAGGTATGGCAAAATATTTTACATAAAAACTTTTTTTAGGGAGACAGAAAATTGGGTTGTCGTCAAAAACAATAGTTAATTGTAAGCGTCTGCTTTCCTCTTTTTTTAAATTTTTTAACTTGGACTTTTGGTTGAGGGAAAGTCAAAATCCCTTGCTAAAAATTCTGAGTGAAAAAAAAAAGTTTGTTGATTTTGCTGACATTTTATATAGTGGTGGGGACACCATTTTCCAACAAGTTCTAGTATTGTAGTCTCTGAACAGTGAGGAGGAGACTTCCAATACTGCACTGTATAGCATCTCTTTTAGGCCTGCACCCCAACTACAAATTCTAGCCCCAGTACTACAGTCTGATCTTTTAACACAGACCTTGGAAGACCACCATGTCAGTGAATCTAGCTAGTGTTTTAAAGGAGCATGCATTTATCCATTTGTCCTTTTTCCAGTAAGGATAGAAAGAAAGCTGCTACTATCAAACAAAACAAAGTTTACTGTCTTTCACACTCTGTTCTTACATAGAAATAATTGTACTGTATTTCCATTTGTTTTAATGGACAAGAAATATTTAGCCTGGCAAAGTAGTAACATTCATGCTCTAGACCGATATCGAATTCTTGTTAAAAATTATATTTTCCTATGCCAAAGAACAACTGTGTGTAATCTAGATACACAAGGTTTTCTGAACGCTACTCAAAATTAAGAGGCTAATTTAAAAAAAAAAAAATTCCCAAATCCCAAGAGTTGCATATTGCAAATGTACACACAGGGTGCTGTCTTACACTTCCTTTTTAATCATGCTAATTCACACACTACCATGCAAAGCAAGAAAACCCAGAAGAAGAAAGTACAGAATCTCAAAGGGAAAATACAAACAAAAAAGCCTATAAAAGAGGCACATCCTGCCACAAACATTTTCTTCAAAACACAACAGCAGAAGTGCAAACTGCTGTAATGCAAATATAATCTACAAGTCACTCAAAGCTATGAAAACCATTACCTGATCCATGTTGGAATTGAGCGTAGTAAGCAAAGTAAAACCACGACCCTGAACAAGGTATTGTCCAAGTGCTGCCATGTGAGTTTCCTCCTCTTCCTCCTCCCTGGCTTCAGCCCTCTGGACCACAGCATTGCAGAGACGATTGACATCTATCAAAAATTCACGTGCCAGCGAGTTACTGGCACTGCTCATGTCTGAGCTGCAAATACAAAAAAATAAATAAAAAAAAAGCTTATCCTTTAAAAAGGATACAATTCTCAAGATTTTGAGCTACATATGAAGTCTATAGGACTGAAAAAAGTTTTAGAAAAATTTCTATATTTTTTTAATTGTAGTTTCAGCTATTCACCCTTTACGAATTACACTAAACATAAGTTAGTCACAGATATCGATCATCTGTAAATTTTAAAAGTGTTTTTGTCTCATCCATATCATAAGATATTTTCATATACTATTAATAGCTTTTATATTTTCTAACTACACCTCTACCTTGATATAATGCTGTCCTTGGGAGCCAAAAAATCTTACTGTGTTATAGGTGAAACCACATCATACTGAACTTGCTTTGATCCACCGGAGTGCACAGCCCCACCCCCACCCTCCCACCAGAGCACAGCTTTTCCGCATTATATCCAAATTTGTGTTATATCGGGTCACGTTATATCGAGGTAGAGGTGTATTAACACACAGTACTCATTTATAAAATATCTATTAGATGAACTTCCACAAAGCAAAGTTTCCCCCGTGAATGTACAAAGGGAAAATAATGGCTTAATTCCAGTTTTCTAGTAAGCTAGAAGTGAGCTGTAATGCCCAGACTGCATATTTAGAAGCAGCTAAAACTTAAAGGAAAATGACTAAGAGGAAAATCAGATGTCCCATGACTCAGGATTTTTTTATTTAAATGTCTAAAAAAACATTGTGAATTCGAACTAAATGCATCTTCTCACACTCTATAAAGTATGCATGCATACTGTACACATAGGCGGGGACTTTCCAAATAAGATTAAGGGAGCTAAATGCACAAATGCTATTGAATTTCAATGGGATTTGGGCATTTAAAAAAACACTTTATAAAAAAAGACTCCAGCATCTTTCCCAGGATAAAACAGGCTTTACTTTCAAAATAATCAAGAAACTTTTAAAAAACAAGTAAATTAGATCAAAACTGAGATCTAAAACTAAAACATCTCAATTTCTAATAAAATGTAATATTAAATTTTGGATTTACCAGCATGGACAATGGCCATTTTAAACAAACAAATGATTGAAATAAATATTCACTAATAACGCATGTTGCTCAAAATGTGATTCTACTTTGGAGAGGACTCAAATGCAGTAGAGCAAGATTAAATTTCAATTCTTCACATTATATATGTCCAAACAATTGAATTTTACTTTAAGATAAATGCACATACTGAAATCCAGTGCACTATTTGGACACTATTTGTAAGAAAACCTAGGGTACGTCTTCACTACCCGCCGTATCGGCGGGTAGCAATCGATTGCTTGGGGATCAATATATCGCGTCTAGATGAGACACGATATATCGATCCCCGAACGCGCTTATATCGATTCCGTAACTCCACCAACCCGAATGGAGTTGCGGAATTGACAGGGGGAACCGCGGACATCGATCCTGTGCAGTGAGGACGGTGAGTAATAATTCGATCTTAGATACTTTGACTTCAGCTACGTTATTCACGTAGCTGAAGTTGCGTATCTAAGATCGATTTTCCCCCGTAGTGTAGACCAGCCCCTAGTGATGTTTCTTCTATCTCCTCCACTCCCAACTACTCCAGTGGAATTAAGTCTCTTTTTCCTCTTGTAAGTATTATGGTAATATTGCTAGTTGGCCAGCAACACACTGGCAATTTGAAATTAACAGGAAGGGGAATACATATATTAGAAATTACAACGTAAATTAAAGAAAGATCAAAAATTATTTATGCTACTGAGAAAGGCATAGTGAAAGTGGCATGAAGCAGTGGTGGTGACTAGAGAAATATTGGGTGCACTAGAATACACCAAAAGTGAAGAGCATATATGCAGTATGACTCATTTTAGTTAGTGCTACAAGACTAGATATAAGAACCAAAAATACATTTTAAAATAGAGTTAAAATGTGAGATCAGTAAAAACAGGCCCACATGACTCCCTTCACACCAACAAACAGGAAAAAGGATCTCTAGGACTGCTTAACTCTGTTTTTTAAAATAGTTGTATTAATGTCACTGAAATGGAGGGAAAAAAACCCATGCAGTCATTATGTCAAATATGTATCTTAAAATAAACTTCTCATCATAAATATAAAATTGTACACTTAAGAGTATAGGCGTCCGTAACAGAGAGAGAGAGAGAGAGAGAAATTCAAACAGATGAAAACAGACAAGAAACTCAAAAATGAACTCTTCCTTGTAAGAGTTTTCAGTCTCCCCTATTTGAAAAAGGGAAGTGAGGTATTTGTTGTTTAAGTGTAGAGGCATCAACACTGATCTTAGCTGTAACCAATTATGGCTCAATGAAAATTCTATGCATACCTATGACATTATAGAAATAAGTATTCATGGTGTGTAATGTAAATGCTAACTGCTACTTACCAGGTTGTTGTTGTTGTTGATGAAATACAGCTAACACATTTCTTTTTACAAGAGGAAAAACAGATAAATCCTGGGAATATTTCCTTAAAGTTTTGCCTGTAAGACACGAGAAATGTTTGTAAGTCACAATGTCTTTAAAAAATATATATCTGTAATACTCTGTTTTGTAATTTTGAAGTTAATACAGTTTAAATGTAGTGTTTCATAAACTTATGAAATAGACCAATGAATCCTTTGCAAGTCTTTGAGTGTTAAGATGGAGAATCGTCTCAATCTAAAGCTTTATGATTCTGGTAACAGGGAATAAAGATTATGCATAAAAGACAAGCTAACAGAAGCTACTGTAGTTCAAATATTTCAAGGCAAAGGGTTGACAAGTAATATTTTCATCTGAGTTATATTTAAAATACAAGTTGTAGTTAGCACTTATATAACACCTTTTGACTGGAGGTGCTTTATAGCAATGGCTCTGTAAAGCAGACAGCAAGTATTCTACTAATTTAACTTAAGTAAATGACATTTTCAAGTCTGTCCACTAATTTTGGGTGAACCATTTTAGTATCCTGCTCAATATGCAAAAAACAGTATTCTTCAGAGGGGCTCAGCACCCACAACTCCAGTTGACACCACAGAGTGCACGATGTCAGCATCTCTTGGAAGAGGAAACTGGGGCGGGGGAGGGGGGAAGAGTCACGTGCTAGAGGTCTCAAGTTGAGCCCTCAAAAAATAACCGAACATTTCTGTAAACCAGAAATAGTTCATAAAAGAGGGAGGGCCTTTTCAAGAGCTGGCACATTGTCTGCCAGCATCATTATTACATCAAATGTATCCTGGAAACTTAACGTCAAATATGATAATTTAATTATAACATAGGCTGTATGGAAAGCAAAGCAATCTTTAGCGTGTATGACCTCCGTAATAGCAGCAAAATAGGCAAGTAGTTTTCTGTAAAAAATACCTTCTGCTGCTTTCCTTATTGTTCAGTTTAGCTATTTAAGCACTTGATAAGACATGAAGTGCTTTTAAGATCAATAATTAATGATTTCTCACTGTGATTATAGTACTACTATGCATTGTATACAGCTAAAGCTATGCAACCTACACTTATATTGTATATTATTAGGCACCTTCTCTTCCTCTTGCTGACTGCAGCATTGACACTGCTCTTCACACAGACTGACACTTCCTCTTATTCTGAAGTAGCAAGCAAGCAAGCAAGCATGATTAAGAAGAAGTAGGTCTAGTGGGCCAAGAAGCTGCCCTACAAACATCCAGCATCAAAACATCACTGAGGAACGCTATCAACATTGCTTGGGCTCTTGTTAAATGGGCCCACAATCTCTGGAGGCAAGGTCTGAACTGCCTCAAACTGTCTAATGCAGTACATAAGAACAATCACATTGGGTCAAACCAATGGTCCATCTGCAAAATTCTGCAAATTTTATTGGTCAATAAATAAAATGTGGAGGCTCCAGCATGGCAGTGGGGAGCACGGGCCACTGGCTGCATGGAGGTGGGAGATCACCCTGCATGCAGCCCCTCACCCTCCCGGGACAGAGGCTTGGCTGTGAGGCTGCACCCAACCCTGACACAGCATAAGGGCCAGGCCTGCCCCAGAGGTCCATGTGGGGGGGGGGGAGGCAGGAGTAGTTTCCAGAGATGTGTCTGCCCCAGCTGCTCTCTGCAGGGGAATGGCACTCCTTCCCCACCCCCAGCCCAGCTGGGAGTAGCAACTGAACCCAGCACAGGGTATGAGCCACCATAAGATGGGGTGGGGCCTCAGGGGGGTTCTGAGGGAAGGAGGGTTGAGGCTCGGCAGAGAGGTCTGCGGGGGTCCAGATGCATGAGGGTTGGGCAGATGGGGGGGGTGGGTCTGACCTGGCACCATCAGAGGTGTCTCCAGCCCTGCCCTGCTCAGTGATTTACCTCTATGCTAGCTGCGCTGGGTGCCTGAAAAATGACAGCCACACTGCTGGGGAGGGTGCGCATGACTGTTTTTGCAGCTTCCTTTTGCTTCCTTATCAGAAAGTCATTCTTCCGCAGGCAAGCAAAGAAATCCACACAGGAAATGAATGCTGTGCATGTGCAGTGGCACAGAATTCTCCCAGCAGTAAATGAAGATCAGTTTGGCATGATCCAACTTCAGTCTGAGAACGGCTTGTGGGATGATTGGAATCGGGGGGAAAAGGCATACATCAGAGCCAAACCCCAATTGAGGTGCAAGGCTTTGGTCTAGGAGCTCTGACTGAGATCCACTTGACAGCAAAAGTGACTGTACTTCCGGCTGTCTCTTGTCAAACAGATAGCTGGTTAGAAGGCCCCATTCTGCAAATACGGTCTTCAGCACACTGGACTTCAGGTATCACTTACTGATTCTGTGAAAAGTTCCTGCCAAGGTGATCAGCCAGGAGATTGTGAGCCCCAGATAAGTGAGTGGCTGTAGGAATAATGCTCTCCTTGATGCAAGAGCAGCCAAAAAAGTTCCTCACCTCCCTGACAAGGATGGCTGGAGCAAGCACCTCCTGCTTCCACACACAGTATATTGTGGCAGCGCTGTTGGCAAGCATGTGAACTACTGAGTCTTGATGTGATCCGAAAGGCTCAGCAAACATCATAAATAGCTTGAAGTTCCAGGATGTTGATATGCAGGGAAGCTTCCTGTTCTGACCACAAGCCCTGAATTTCCAATGTCCTTAGATGCGTTCCCTGGCCTATTGAGGAGGCATCAGTGACTATAGTCCTGGTTAGTGAGGAAGCAGCAAATGGAAGGCCCTGGCATGCATTACATTCAGCTGCCTACCACAGTAAGGAGTCCAGAATTGCTGGAAGCACTCAGACTAGCCTGTCCAACAAATGACAACCTGGATAATAGAGTTAACTTCAGCCACATTTGAAGAGGACAAAGGCACAGTCTGATATGCTAGATCATGTACGTGCATTCAGCCATAATGTCCAACAACCTGACACATACATGACCATAGTTAAGACTGATACCACAGAATCAGACATAGGCCATGAATTGTCATAGTTCATTCTGCAGAAGTGTTCTTGAACTCAGAATCTACAAGGACCCCAATAAACTCAATTCTTTGAGGAAGTACAAGTGTCAATTTTCTACCTAGACAAGAGCATGCTGCTCTCTGCTGGTGTTCCCTTACAGGAACTTTCAGTTACATGAATACATATTCTCAAACACCAATTATACTTTTTCTAAATCCAAGACACCAAGCCTATGTATATTTTAGTACTATGTGCCACTCGGGGGCAGCAGGTTTGTAGAAACGGTGGTGGTGCCCAGAACCCGGACATGAAAACTTGCTTTGCGTGCCCCTCCCCCTACCAAAGGCTCTGGGAGGCAGTTTGGGTGAGGAGAGGTGGTCTGGGGTACAAGCCCTGGGCTGGGGATAGGGATTGGGGTGCAGGCTTTGGGACAGTTTTGGTGTAGGCTCTGGGCCGGGGCAAGGGCTGGGGTGCAGAAGGGGTTGAGGGGTGCAGGCTCTGGGAGTTTGGGGGCAGGAGGGGGTGCAGGCTCTGGAAGGGGGGGGGGAGATGTGGCGCTTACCTGGGGCTCCTAGGCTGGGTGGACTGGGGGGGCCCTCTGCATGCTACTACCCCCAGGCACTGTCCCTGCAGCTTCCTATTGGCTGCAAGGGCACTTAGGGCAGCAGCAGCACATGTAGACACAGACCCACGCTGCCCAGGGGCTGTAGGGAGGGTTGGACAGCCATGTGAAGCGAGCAGGCAGGAAGCTTCTTACCTCCGCTGCACTGCCAGTGGTGGGTGGGACATGCAGGGGGAACACCCGTGTGCAGGAGACAGGGCAGAGTGAGAGACCCGGTCTCAAAACACTGCTGGAGCTGGGCCCCAGACCAGGAATATTCCTGGTGCCCAGGCACCACGGGCCCAGAGAACTTGCTGCCCATGCTGCCACTCTGTATGAGGCATATAATCCATTTTTTGAGTCCTTAACTATGCAAGGTCCCTTTTTGGTAATTTTGTATGGTATAAGAATAAGTATTTGCATCTGTTAAAAACCTAAATATATCAAGGTAAATCTTAAAAAGGACAGAATTATTTGAGAAACAGGACGTCCAAACAGTGAAGTGATGGTTATAGGCAAGTTCAATGGCTAAAAGTAAATAACTAAAATTATTCACACTGAAGCGAAAACATTATTGTCTAAACATTTTGAACACAACAACTTTGTACCATGTTAGTACTAAAAGCAAAGTTCCTTCTGTGGTTTGTTAGAGAATAAGGATGATCTTATGGTTAATGCACTGGACTTAAACTCATGGCCCTGTACAAATCACTGCTCTGACACACCTCCTGTGAGACTCTGGACAAGTCCATTTTCATCTGTGAAACAAGACAGAGTAAGATATATTCTCTCTCATCTATTTAGAACGCAAGCGTTAGCTTAGTGACTGCATCTCTACGCAATCTGCAAAAGGTCAAGAACAATGAGATCACAATCTCAGTGGGGACCTTTAGGTGTTACTATACTACCACCATAACACCACAACAGTGGATGTGGCCTAACAGAAAAAACTGTTCTTTGAAGCACCAGACAAAAACAGTTTCTACCAGTAAGATTTGTGCAGTCATATGGACTCATTACCTGGAAGAGTTACATGAAACCTTTTATTGTATCTGAAGTATTTCAATGAAATTATATAAAAATGGCGGTGTCTGTCTTATATACTGTTGATTTTATAGCAGGCATTGAAGCTGGTGTTAGCATATCAGAGCAACAAGAAGTCAGCTATTGTACTTGTATTTCTTGTGAAATGGTGTATCGGTATTGCTTTGGACTTACAAGACTGCATTTCTTATCAACATCAAATACACATCCGAAGTGACAATGTCAACAAGCAGTGCTGCTTATGGAGTTATTTGGTCACGCATAGCAGTCTGAATGAGAGAGAGTGATGAAGTACTACTACCCATGAAATAGAGCTAGGAGAGTTAGTTAAGAGCATCTGTTTCTTGTTAATAACTACACAGTTTTCACTAAAAGGTAAAAACCGTTGTCTTCAAGTGGAAGCATTATCTAGAGGAGTGTAAAAAAGTGTCTTATTGCATCTGACAGGCAATAATCAGCCTCTGCAGGGGCAGAATGAGCATCTCAAGAATCACTTTAAGGTCAATCTAGCGAGAGGAAAAACAGGAAGTAATGATAATTACTTACAAGCATATGTTCAATGTCTGTGTCTTGTCCATATTTGCTTTCTGGCAAATTTTAGTAAAAAATACCAAGTACCTTTAAGTTCAAAAGCATAACAGTTTTCTAGAGTATCCTTCATGAAGATACCCAGCTGGTTACCCTAATGGTGTGCACATGTGTGGGTCCCAGCTGCTCCTTCCCCTCCCCCCCCCATTGAAGCAGATGTGCAGGGTTATTGCCCTGGGAACTGCAAGGCATGAGTGGACATGGGGCTGACTGGAGACAGGGCAGTGCAGGCGCTGACTGGAGGTAGGATCTGGTGCATGCAGGGCAGGGGTGCGGGGCTGTCTGGCTTCAGGCAGGGCCGCGGCGGGGAGGGGGTTGGGACAGCAGCATGGGTTGGCAGGGCTGGAGACAGAGGAGTGCAGGACTGGCTGGCTTCAGGCAGAGGGGTGTGGCAGGGGTTGGCTGGAGACAAGGCAGGGGGTGCAGGGCTCGCTGCAGACAGGGGCTGGTGCAGGCAGGGCAGGGGGTGCAGGTACAGGGGGTACAGCCCACCCTGTACGGTGAGTGCCCCCTCCTCCACTGGGGTAGCAGCAGGGGCTCGGGGGCTATTTAAAGGGCCCAGGGCTCCCCTGCTTCCACCGCCCTGGCCCTTTAAATAGCTGGGAACCCTGGGGAAGTGGTCAGGCTCCAGCGGCTATTTAAAGGGCCAGGTGGTAGAAGCCATGGAAGCTCCAGACTTTTAAAATAGCCCTGCAGCCCTATCCCAGGGCTCCAGCAGTGAGGCTCTGGTGGCAATTTAAAGGGTCTGGGACTCCAGCCCCTGCTGGGAGCCCTAGGCCCTTTAAATTGCCCTCTGGAGAAGCCAGGCCACCCCGGTACAGCACATCAGCTCTTGCCGGTACACAGTACTGGGGCTTGGGCATGGGGCCCTCTTAGGGGCGGGGCCTGATTCAGGAGAATTGGTTGAATTGGCCTAAAGCTGGCCCTGCCCTCCATCCCCTCCCACAGTTCCTTTTTGCTGGATACTCTGACTGAGAGGTAGGAGGGAGGGTATTGAAATGGACATAAACACCACATCTCAAAGAACAGTTATGAGAAGGTGAGTAACCATTTTTTCCTTTGAGTTCTTGTTCATGCCAATTCCAAATCAGGTGAATCACAAGCCGAAGTTCAGGAGGCATCAACGATTGGTGTACCACTCTACCAAAGGCTGCATCGTCTCTGGCCTACTGGGTAATTGCATAAAAGTGCAGTGAAAGCATGTATGGAGAACCATGTCCCCGACTCCCTGCCCTGCATATTTCCTGAGCCAGAACCTGAGCCAGGAAAGCTGCTGAAGAGGCCCGCACCCTGGTGGAACGTGCAGTGATCGGAGGGGCTGGCACCCCTGCCAGGTTGTAGCACTCTCAAACGCTGGATGTGATCCACGATAAAGTTCGTTGAGAAGGGCCTAGAAGACCCTTCAGTCTGTCCAACAGAGCCACAAAATAGTAGAATGGATTTCCAGAAAGGTTTTGTTCTTTCGATATAAAAGGCTAGAGCTCTGCAGACATCCAAAGAGTGAAGCTTCTGCTCTCTGTCGCTCAAGTGCAGCTTAGGATAGAATACTGGAGGAAGATGTCCTGGTTGATGTAAAACTGCAATACAACCTTTGGGAGGAAAGCTGGATGTGGCCTGAGCTGAACCTTGTCTCTGTAGAACACTGTGTAAGGTGGCTCTGATGTTGGGGCCTTGAGCTCAGACACCCTCTTGGCAGAGATCACTACCACCAGAAACGCCACCCTGTACAAGAGGTAGAGCAGGGAGCACATCACTAGCGGTTCAAAAGGCGGCACTGTCAGTCTGGAGACGATCAGGTTGAGGTCCCAGGCTGGGACCGGCTGCCTGACTTGCAGGTAGTCTGTTGAGACCTTTGAGGAAATGGCTGAGCACAGGGTGACGAAGACTGACCAGCCCTCTGAGCCTGGATGGAAGGTAGAGAAAGCGGCCAAGTGAACCCTTATTGATGACATGGACAGTCCCTGGTTCTTGAGATGGAGAACATTGTGCCACTTATATAGACTGAGGTGAGCATTGGGTACAAATGATGCCAAGTGGAAGAGATTTTCAATCTGGTCGGCACAGCAAGGTATGTAGCCCTGGTGGAGAGCTTTCTACTGCGAAGGCGGACTTGTCTAACTGGGTCCGAGCAAGAGAGCTCCGTCGGGTTCAGCCATGGAGCTTCCACGCTGTAAGGTGCAGCGACTTGAGCTTCAGGTGCTGGAGATGATCATAATTCTGAGTTAGTAAGTCAGGCAAGAGCAGAAGGTGACTGGAGCTTCCACGGACATTTCCAGGAGTAATATGCACCAATGCTGGTGGGGCCAGGCTGGGGCTATCAATATCACTGAAGCTTGTTCTTTCTGTATCTTGAGGAGCACTTGTGAACGAGACAGATAGGCAGAAACAGGGATAGGAAATAGCCTCATGGGGAGGCTACATGTACACAATAGAGCCCAGGCTGTGATTCATTCAGGAAGGAGCAAAAAACTGCTGGCCCTTCCTGTTGCATTGCAGGGCAAACAAGTCTATCCTGGGAAAACCCCACTGATAGAAGATTGAGTTTGCAAAGTCCAGACAAAGAAACCACTCACGGCTGTGGAACAACCTGCTGAGATAGTCTGCCAACACGTTTTGCATTTCAGGGAGGTACAGTACTTGAAGATGTATCGAATGCTCTATATAAGTCCCACAACATGAGGGCTTCCTGGCACTAGGGAGAGACGCATGCACCCCATTTGTTGATGTAAAACATTGCCATGGTGTTGTCTGTCATAACTGATATACATCTCTCTGCTCTCTGACATGGATGTGGACAGCAAGTTCCGCCTGAGACCAGAGGTCTTGTGTCCTGAGGTCTCCCAAATGTGCTTCCCAGCCCAAAGCTGATGCATCCATCATTACTGAGAGAGACTGCTAGGGGCTGGTAAAGAGGACCCCTGCACATACAACCTGTGGGTCAAGCCATCCCAGGAGGGAGACGAGTACTGGAAAATGCAGGGTTACGGTCTTGTCCAAGCTGTCCCAGACTGGCCGATAGACTAACACTAGCCATGACTGAAGAGTCAAAGTCTGAGTCTAACATGCTATATTATGTAGATAGACGCCACCATGTGTTTCAGGCAATTTCTTACAGTGGTGATGGAGAGCTGCCTGAGACCTCATATGATGTCGCCAAGGGACTGAAACCTTGCTTCCGGGAGGTATGCCCTGACTTGTATCAAAGTCCAGTACTGCCCCTATAAACTATCCTCTGAACCAGGGATAGCACTGATTTCCCCTCGTTCAGAAGAAGGCCCAGTTCAAACGTCATTCTCATTAAGTTGATTTGTGCCTCCACTTGAGACCTGGAATGGCCCTTGAAGAGCCAGTTGTTGAGGTATGGGAACACCTGTAACTGCCGCCTGCGCAGGAACGCAGCTACGACTGCCATGCAGTTGGTGAACACTAGAGGTGCCACCGACAGGCCAAATGGGGGGACTGAACTGGTAGTGGGTGATGTTCACTACAACCCTGAGGTATTTTCTGTGGGACAGTTATTGCTATGTGAAAGTACCCATCCTTCATGTCAAACTTCTTGAGTTCTCGCAGATCTAGAACCTGCCTTTGGGTATTAAGAAATACTGGGAATAGAAACTCTTGCTCCTTTTGCTAGGGGCAGTGGAAGAGGTTCCTCAGGAGAAGGGCAAGTGCTATATAAGGAGTAGCTCGTGAGAGGGTGTGATGCTCTGTACCTTGGGCTGGGGCGGGGAGGGGAGGAACACCCGGCACCCTATGTTCATCTTTATAAAATCATTGTGTGGTATCCAATGCAAAGTTTGTCATGTGGGGGGTCTTCAGAAGGCTCATAAATGCACTGAGCATGGTTGTTATAGGGATATTATAGTAATTGTTACAGTAATGTTATAGTAAGGTTATAATTTCACATTATATATATTAGTTATGAGGCTGAAAATGTATCCTCATAGCTTAAAGCAAGACCATGCAAAAATCTTCAAGAACAGAGAGACAGTTCACACCTTGTCAGGGCATGGATAGGACAAACCCAGCCTCACAGGAACAATGAACACTGGCTTAGGCAGCAACAAAAGAATCTGTTAGACCCTCAAGGGAGTCATCCCCTTCCTTTGGGCAGTTTGGGACTGTGATGAGGTAATGCTCACCTGACTCTGAAGGGGGAGGAGGGGGCAAAGCCAAGAGGAAAGAAAGGACATGATAAAAGGGAGAGACATTTTGTTATTCTCTCTCTCTTTCACCTACATCTACAGACACCACCAAGCGACTGAACCACTGATCAAAGGGGAGAGCCTGGCTGAAGAGCTAGCCTGTGGTGAGATGCACCTAAGTTTTTAAGGACACTGAAAGTGTTAAGATCAGCTTAGAATGCGTTTTGCTTTTATTTCATTTGACCAAATCTGACTGATTATGCTCTGACTTATCACTTAAATCTACCTTTATAGTTAATAAATCTGTTTGTTTATTCTACCCGAAGCAGTGCATTTGGTTCGCAGCGTGTCAGAGACTCTCCTTGGGAGAACAAGCCTGGTACAAATCAATTTGTTAATTTGATGAACTTATAAGCTTGCAGTGTCCAGCGGGCATAACTGGACACTGCAAGACTGAGGTTCCCAAGGTTGTGTCTGGGACCAGAGATATTGGCTAGTGTCATTCACTTGCAAGTAGCTGGGAGCAGAACAGCCTAGGAGTGGGGGTTCTCACAACGGAGCAGGGTAAGGCTGGCTCCCAGAGTCAAGGATCTGAGTGGCCTACCAGATCACTGATCCAGACAACCCCAGAGGAGAACGTCACAGAAGGGTCCCTGAAGAGGGACGGGGAAAGAGGGGTGGAAGGGCAGGAGGGCACAGAACTGGATGGAGTATCCCTTCTCTACCGTGCGGAGTACACAGCAGTCCGAAGTGATACGGAACCATGCATGGTAGAAAGGGGACAGTTGGGACAAAAAAGTGAGGCAGGGTAGATGCAGTTCTTGTTCTGGTGTGCCACCTTCGACCACACCTTCGAAAGTCCGGTTTGAGGCAGAAGGCAGCTTGGGGTGGCCAGAGCCCTGGCCAGAGGATGGGTGCAATCTCTTCCTGCCGCCCCTATTCCTCTTCCGGAAACTGTCTTGTTGGCTTTGCTGGTAAAGCCTGAAGTGCCTGTGCTGTGTAGTGGGGTGTGTATGCCCAGGGACTTGAGGGTGGCCCTCGAGTCTGTTAAAACTGTGCAGTCTCCTGTGTCTTTTCAGAGACTAGGGCCTGACCTTCAAAGGGTAGGTCTTGAATGGTCTGTTGGACTTCGAGGGAATTCAGACACCTAAAGCCAAGAGGACCATCTCATGGCCACCTCTGTAGCCATGGTTCAGGTGGCCGCAATGGCACCTTTAAGGGCCACCTGCAAGGAGGCCCTAGAAATAAAGTTTGCCTTCCTCCACCAAGGCATTAAATTCAGAATGGGAGTCTGGTAGTAATAGCTCAGCAAACTTGGCCATCGCACCGCAGGTGTTAAAAGGAGAACCTACTAATGATAACCTGCTGGTTTGAAATGCGGAGTTGTAAACCACCGGTGGAGCAGACTTTTCTCCCGAACACGTCCACCTTTTTCACCTCCTGATTTTAAGGGGAGAGTTCCTGAAACCCCTGACACTCCCTTTGGTTTGTGGCATCCACCACTAAAGAGTCTGGCAGAGGATGAGAACAGAGATGCTCATATCCCTGTGAGGGAACGAAACAGTGTCTCTCATTTCTCTTAGCTGTTGTGGGCAAAGAGGCCAGCATCTGCCACAAAGCTTTTGTGGTCTTATTTATAGTCCTGATGAGAGGGAGCGCAATATCCGAGCGCCTAAAGGAGACAAGGATGTCCAAAATGGGATCAGCATCCTCTAGCAGTTCCTCTGCCTGGATCCCCATGTTCTGGGCCACCCTGCGCAACAACTGTTACGCGACCCTGCTATCCCCCAAGGCCAGGGCTGTTTAAGTGCCAGCAACAGCCTCATCTGGGAAGGTCCAGGATGAGAGCACCGGCACATGGCCTTGGACACTGTCCTTGGCGCCAAGAGAGTCGTGCTATTCATTGGGCTGCTGTATCACTGGTGCCTGGGCTGCAGGTGGAGGTACTGGCATCATCTCTGGTGCCAGCTGCTGTGAGGGGACCAAGGATGCTGTCATGACTGATGCCGACCTGAATCTCAACGCCTGGCTCTGACCCTAGGTTCGATAGGCCCAGGGAATCCAAAAAGGCCACTGAGCTGGTGGATGCCACTGAGGTGGCCAGGGCACCGGAGGAGGCTGGAGGTGTTGCCAAGACCTAGACCTGCTGCTGGACCTATTGAGTGATAGGACTTGATCTCAGACTCTGAGGTCTCTGACAAAGAAGACCATGGAGGAGCAGTACTTGTCGGTGCTGGGCCTCTGGGGATTGGTGCAGACCCACGTGAGCAGCCAGCACAGAGGAGTGGCGCCATGGAGATAGGAAGCGGTGTGACATCACCAGCTTGCCCTGAGATGGGACAGGAGACTGGGTTATCACTGGTGCCTCATCTCTCCTTGGAGAAGGCGGAGCCGTCAGGTGAATAAGGTCCTGTGCCACCTCAAAAGTCTCCATAGTGGAGGAGAGTTGAATGTCCTGGCAATGGTGGCCCAGAGAACAGTAGTGAGCCAAACTCGACTGTACCGCTTGCGGGGCAGGAGTCGATCCCCCGGGAGACACTGGTCCCGAAGCAGGCTGGATGGGCTGAGGCCTCCCTGCTGCTGGCTCCTGAGGCTTAGGAGAGGGAAAGCACCTCCTCTGCCTCCTTCTTCTGGGGCACCAGGAATGAAGATTAGTGTCTGCCAAAAAAAGTCTTATGTTTGGTGCCATGTCGGTCCCAAGAGTCCTTAGCCTCCATTCTTTGTGCCAGTTCGTGCTGCACATGGAGGCGGCGGTGCTCAGCACAGGCTCCACCGATCTGGGGTTGGATTGCAGATAGGCGGCTTCCTCCATGAGGAGAATTCTGAGTGTCTGCTTGTGATCCTTAAGGGTTCTCAGCTGAAACACCTTGCAAACACGGCACTTGTCTTTTTGGTGACTCTCGCTGAGGCACTTCAAAACAAGAAGTGGGTGGGTCACTCTTTGGCATCAATTTCCCGCACACTTCACACAATTTGAACCCCAGCGACTGAGGCATGCCTTGGTGTTGGGTAAAGCCACTAATGCATGTGAAGATGAGTCATCATTAGCTGATAAAAACAAAACACTGCACTCAATTTTTCACTTAAGAAAATCTCTCTCTCCACGTCATCGTTTGTACCTATTATTTCTGTTCAGTGGAGTACTTTTGTCATCTTTTCAGAGGAAGTGATACCATAGTAATTTTAATTAGACTGTTGGTATTTTATTTTTGGATTTGAATTTTAAAAGGCTTGCTCTGTCATTTCAATAGACAAATGACTGGAGTCACAATGCAGGATACCGGTATACTTCTGCCCCTTCAAAGGAGAAGTGCTCCCCAGTGTATTTTTGACTTACTACATGTACAGTATTAAAAGTATACTCAAATTACTGTGCTTAGTAAAGATAACATTTCAATAGTAAATATAAGTGAACTTTCACTTATCTTTACATTTGTTTCAAGGCATTTTAAAAACTTAGTGGAAAAGCTAATCTGGAGAAGGACCAAAAAAAAAAAAAAAAAAAGAGGGCCAAGAGCCCCAGTATGGAAACATGGCAGCTACTAAGTGATCCATTCAGCAGATCTAGGATGGTTTATCTTGTCTCATGACCTGATGCATTGCGAAGAACTATGCCATGATTCACAATAACTAGCACTACAAGCAGGATGCTCACTAGGATTGTATATTAAATTACATGTATTCCTATAAACTTTAGGGGTATTTTCACGAGTCACCTTTAAAACACTGATATTTATCATCAATACTACCACACAGTATCTGAGCTACTGCAATTAATTCCTGCACCAAATATTGTTAATACGGTGGTAACTCATATCAGTGAAACATACAATACTCAACTTACATTTAAACAGTCTGACGAGAAATGTTAGAGCCTCTTTTCATCTTTGCTGGTGACTAACACCTTGATACAGACTCTATACATATATTTTCATAATATTGTAGAATCATAGAAGATTAGGGTTGGAAGAGACCTCAGGAGGTCATCTAGTCCAACCCCCTGCTCAAAAGCAGGGCCAACCCCAACTAAATAATCCCAAGCCAGGCTTTACACACCTCCAAGGATGGAGATTCCACCACCTCCCTAGGTAACCCATTCCAGTGCTTCACGACTCTCCTAGTGAAAAAAAAGTTCTCTCTTAATATCCAACCTAAATCTCCCCCACTGCAACTTGAGACCATTGCTTTTTGTTCTGTCCTCTACTACCACTAAGAACAAGCTAGCTCAATCCTCTTTAGAACCTCCCTTCAGGCAGTTGAAGGCTGCTATCAAATCCCCCCCCCCCTCACTCTTTTCTGCAAATTAAACAACCCCAGTTGCCTTAGTCTCTCCTCGTAAGTCATGTGCTCCAGCCCCCTAACCATTTTTACTGCCCTCTGCTGGACTCTCCAATTTATCCACATCCTTTCTGTAGCGAGGGGCCCAAAACTGGATGCAATACTCCAGATGTAGTTTCACCAGTGCTGAACAGAGGGGAATAATCACTTCCCTCGATCTACTGGCAATGCTCCTACTAATGCAGCCCAATATACCATTAGTCTTCTTGGCAACAAGGGCACACTTGACTCATATTCAGCTTCTCGTCCACTGTAATTCCCAGGTCCTTTTCTGCAGAACTGCTGCTTAGCCAGTTGGTCCCCAGCCTGTTGCGGTGCAAGGGACTCTTCCATCTTAAGTGCAGGACTCTGTACTTGTCCTTGTTGAACTTCAGATTTCTTTTGGCTCAATCCTCCAATCCGTCCAGGTCACTCTAGACCCTATCCCTACCTTCCAGCATATCTACCTCTCCCCTCAGCTTAATGTCATCCACAAACTTACTGAGGGTGCAATCCAGCCCATCATCCAGATCATTAATGAAGATGCTGAACAAAACTGGTCCCAGGACCGACCTCTGGGGCACTACACTTGATACTGGCTGCCAACTAGAAATCAAGCCATTCATCACTACCCACTGAGCCTGAAGATCTAGCCAGCTTTCTATCCACCTTATAGTCCATCATCCAATCCATACTCTAACTTTCTGGCAAGAGTACTGTGGGAGACCATATCAAAAGCTTTGCTAAAGTCAAGGTATGTCACATCCATTGCTTTTCCCATATCCACAAAGCCAGTTGTTATCTTATCATAGAAGGCAATCAGGTTGGTAAGGCATGACTTGACTGTTCCTGATCACCTTCCTCTCCTCTAAGTTCTTCAAAATGGATTCCTTGAAGACCTGCTCCATGATTTTTCCAGGGACTGAGGTAAGGCTGTAATACCCCAAATTCTCCTCCTTCCCTTTTTCCAATCATCATCTGGGATCTCCCCCGATTGCCATAAGTTTTCAAAGATAATAGCCAATGGCTCTGCCAACTCCCTCAGCACCCTCAGATGCATAAGATCCATCCCATGGACTTGTGCACGTCCAGCTTTTCTAAGTAGTCCTTAACCTGTTATTTTCACCATTGAGGGCTGCTCACCTCCTCCCCATACTGTGCTGCCCAGTGCAGCAGTCTGGGAGTTGACCTTGTCTGTGAAGACCGAGACGAAAAAAAAAGTATTGAGTACGTCAGCTTTATCCACATGTCACTAGGTTGCCTCCCCCATTCAGTAAGGGTCCCACACTTTTCCTGACCTCTTTCTTGTTGCTAACATACCTGTAGAAACCCTTCACATCCCTTGCTAGCTGCAACTCCAATTGTGTTTTGGCCTTCCTGATTACAGCCCTGCACACTCGAGCAATATTTTTACACTCCTCCCTAGTCATCTGTCCAAGTTTCCACTTCTTGTGAGCTTAAACATAAAAATCTTCAGTAAGCTTCCTTTTTCTGTTAAGCCAAGCTGGACACCTGCCATATTTACTATTCTTTCTACACATTGGGCTGGTTTGTTCTTGTGCCCTCAATAAGGCTTCTTTAAAAAATACAGCCAGCTCTCCTGGACTCCTTTCCTCCTCATATTAGCCTCCCAGGGGATCCTGCCCTTCAGTTCCCTGAGGGAGTCAAACTCTGCTTTTCTGAAGCCCAGGATCTGTGTTCTGCTGCTCTTACTTTTTACATACTACATGGATATAATTTCACAACAACATTGAGGACCAATGTGACATCACTTTTTGTTTGGGAACCTCACATGGCATTCTTTGATTAAACAGAATATACATATCAGAATCAGAAGATTCTGGTAACCCCTCTGCACACCTGTGTCAGTTCTCATTAAGAGGTTTTTGGGTCACTGTTTCCAAGGAAGGTTGTGGAATTCAAACCATTGGATTTTAAGAACAAGTTGGACCACACACCTGTTAAGGATGGCCTAGGTTTAATTAGTCCTGCCTCGGCCCTGGGGATTGGACTTGATTACTTCTTGAGGTCCCTTCCAGCCCTACACTTAAATGAATCTATGATCCTAGGATATAAGGGTTTTTAAATCATCTAAAATTTAGTCTGAATACTTGCCTGATTCTCTATTTTTGTAACATTGTGTTTAATCTAGTTTTAAAGTCAGTTACCATTAGAAAGCTAACGAACATATTACAATGAGATCCTTTATCAACCCTTTGGACTGAATGCAAATGAAGGATTGTAAAAGTTTCAAAGAAGAGCTGAACAGGCAGAAAAGGCGGTGGGGGGGGGGAGAAGGGGTTAGAGGACCCTATCTGCAGGTATGCATCAAAAGTTTGGTCTATCTTGGGAAGACAAAGATGACACCTTGGTACCCTTCAGTGAGAAAGAAAAAGGGCAGTGCTTTTCCTTCACAAAAAAGGGGTCTTAACCAGAAAAACTTTTTTACACAGAAGGTTAATCTGTTAAGTTTAGTCTCTGGAAGCATATGATTTTTTTAATATATAACCACTTGTTACCAACACTCTTACCCATTATTACTTGCATCTCCATTCTTTGATTATAATGAAAACAAGAATGTTTATTAATAAATATAAGTGCTCTGGTGTTGAAGTGCTGGTCCTGAGTTCAATCTTACAAGCGGATGTGTACTGATCCTTTGGGAGCGTTCAGTTCCATCAGCCCCCCGACCCTTTCATGTCTAAAGAAAAGGTTCTGTACTGCCTGGACTATAATAGCAGCAGGATGAGCTCCTCTCCCCCCCACCGTTTAATATCCTGCCCTGACTATCATAGCAGCTGGAGGCTGCCTCCCCCTCATTTTATCTCACTAAAAAGTCAGTGTTTCTTATTCCTGCATTCTTTATTACTTCATCACACAAATGGGGGACACTGCCATGGTGGCCCAGAAAGGTTGAGGAGAAGGGAATCAACGGGTGGGGTTGCTGCAGGGGCACCCCCCATGAATGGCATGCAGCTCATCATTTCTGCGGGATCTGACACGGAGCGGCTGTGCTCTCTGGTTCTCTGATACACTGGTTCTCTAGTAGACTTGCCCCATATTCTAGGCAGGACTGACGATTTAGAAAAACCATAAAGGAGGGATTGACTCGGGGAGTCATTCCCATTTTTGTCTTTGCGCCCCCAGCCGACCTTAGCTAAGGCCAGCCAGGAGCACCCATGACAGCAGCAGACGGTACAGAACGACTGATAACCATCTCTGCTACCTTGCAATGGCAAATGATTGCTGCTGTGTAGCACTGCAGTACCGCCTCTGTCAGCAGCATCCAGTACACATACTGTGACAGTGACAAAAGGCAAAATGGGCTCCATGGTTGCCATGCTATGGCGTCTGCCAGGGCAATCCAGGGAAAAAGGGAGTGAAATATTGTCTGCCGTTGCTTTCACGGAGGAAGGAATGAGTGACGACATTTACTCAGAATCACCCGTGACACTGTTTTTGCACCATCATGCATTGGCATCTCAACCCAGAATTCCAATGGGCGGGGCAGACTGCGGGAACTATGGGATAGCTACCCACAGTGCAATGCTCTGGAAATCGATGCTAGACTCGGTACATGGACGCACATCGCCGAATTAATGTGCTTAGTGTGGTTGCGTGCACTCGACTTTATACAATCTGTTTTACAAAACCGATTTATGCAAAATCAGAATAATCCCGTAGTGTAGACATACCCTCAGCTTTGAAACTGACCTTTACTCATATTTGTACGTATAATCTTTTAACCACAGTTAGGTTTTCTTTTCTTTATTAAACCTTAGATTTAGTTAATAAGAATTGGATATAAGCATGCATTTGGTTAAGATCTGAAATATACTGACCTGGTGGATAATATGTCCAATCTCTTGGGATTGGTAAAACCGTATTCATCATATATGAAGTTCTAAATAACCCTCACTATATAGACTTTGCTCTCTGGGTAGGAGCCAAAGGCTGGATTGCTTAAAGGGAACTGTATTCTGGCTTCTTGGTAACCAGTAAGGTATTACTGAAGCTGTTTTCTTACTGGCTTGGTGAATGTAATTTTAAGAATAAAGCACCAGTTTTGGGGATTTTCTGCTCTATTCTTTGCAGTTTTCCTTGAGTGAACATTCTTAGTATAGCCCCTCCAGTAATCACAGTCACAGAAGGGTTTTCCCCAATATCTCCCTTGCTGCATATTGAACCCGTTATTTCTTGTCTTGCTTTCAGGGGACATGGAGAACAACTGATCGTAAGAGCCCTTTACAGATTAGAAGGCTGTTATGAGGTCCCTCCCTGAGCCTCTCTTTCTCAGCTCTAAACATGCCCAGGTTATTTTTAACCTTTCCTGATAAGTCATGTTTTCTAAACCTTTTATCATTTTTATTGCTTTCTTCCGGACTCTCTCTAATTTGTCCCCATCTTTCCTAAAGTGGCACCCAAAATTGGACAGTACTCCAGCTGAGACCTCATCACTGCAGAATAGAGGACAACTACCTCCCATGCCTTACATGTGACAGTCCTGTTAATACCTCTCAGAATGATATTAATATGTTCGCATCCCATTGTTGGCTCATATTCAATTTGAGATACTGCTGAAAAGGAGCTGGGGGTTAAAATGTATTAGTTCCTAGCCAGTTATTCCCAATTTTGTAGTTGTGCATTTAATTTTTCCTTTCTAAGTGCAGTGCTTTGCACTTGTCTTTATTGAATTTCATCTTGTTGATTTCAGACCAGTTCTTCAATTTGTCAAGATCGTTCTGAATTCTAATTCTGTCCTCCAAAGTGCTTGCAAGTCCTCTCAGCTTGTATTGTTTGTAAATTTTACAAGCCTGCTCCATTATCCAAAGCATTAATGGAAGTACTGACTAACGGAACTAGGACTGAATGCTGTGGAACCCCACTAGATACATTCTCTCAGTTTAACAGCAAACCATTCATAACTGCTCTTTGAGTACAATTTTTTTAAACATCACGCACACTAGCCTACATTTCCCTAATCTGCTTTGAGAATGTCATGTGGAACTGCGTCAAAAAAAAAAACCCCAACAAGATATATCACATTTACTGCTTCTCCCCTTTGCCAGTTATCTTGTCAAAGAATGGATAGAAGGTGCTATTTATATACAAGGTTTTCCTGTGTTCATATGAAATCTAAAGACCTATTCAATTCCCACCTCACTTTTCTAATGTGCCTCCCTTGTGCTATTGGAAGCTTTGCAGCCATTTAAAAATCTTCATTGGGACTCCTGCAGATATATTAAACCTCATAACTGAGGTTTATCCACTTAAATTCTGCTGTGTAAGAAATAATGGACCCAACTGAAGATATCTACAACCACAAAGAAACAGAACATACACAGAGTTTTTCATGTCCTGGCTGCCCAGGTTCCTAAATAAAATGGCAAGATATCCAAGGTTTAATATGGCAAGTAGCTGTAACAGAGAATAAAATCTGTAAAGTAAAAATAAAATTAGAGGAGGTTCCCCCAGAGAAGATAGCCTTTCCCCATCACTGCACATTGCAAATATATTGTAGTATTGACTAAGCCAGTGTTTCTGAACCTTTCCAGACTACTGCATCCCTTTCAGGAGTCTGATTTGTCTTGCGTACCCCAAATTTCACCTCACTTAGACTACTTGCTTACAAAATCAGACGTAACACAAAAAAAGTGTCACAGCACACGATTGCTGAAAAATCGCTAACTTTCTCACTTTGTCTGTATGAAATTTTAGTTTGTACTGACTTTGCTACTGCTTTTTATGTGCCTAGTTGTACAACAGACTAAATATCTAGATGAGCTGATGTTCCCCCGGAACACCTGTGTGTACCCCCTGGGATACGTGTACCCCTGGTTGCAAACCACTGGAGTAAGCTGAAATGTCAATTCAAGATATTAGATCCATGCATTTAGCACCCCAATACAAACAATGTTTAAAAAGCTATTTAACATGGGTTCCAAACGCATGCAACAAAATAAGTTAAAAAAGTTACCCATATATTATCACCTGAGAGAGCAGTCATTTTCTGTTCTTCTTTTGCAAGAAGAATACACGAAATAGGAGGGAGAAGGTTGTAAAAATGTTGTTATATCATACATAGTGTAGTTTAGATGCTTCTTCCCCATATTTACTTTTTAGTGTAAAAACTGTTATTCAATGCCAGTCATTTAGTGATGTCACTTGTACATTCAAAAAGCAAACAAACAGCCTTTTTAAATAACACCCTATGTGGAGTCAGGTGAAGTTTTCTAAGTTATTAAGAATAAAATGAAACTTACTCTATAATTATATTTTTATAGTTCAGTAAATTGCAAAAAGTTCTTAGTTTTATGATATTTAAGCAATTTCTTGCACTAGAGATGCATCAAGTTTGAAGGCATAAAATGTGTAGCTTTTTCTGACGGAAAAAAGCAAGTAATTGAATTCTTGTGAGTTTTTACCCTTCCTGACCTCCCCTTCCCCCTCCCCAAATAAAACCAAAACAAAAAGAACCACACAAACTATGGATGGGAGCACAGCGAGCCAGTAATGTCACAGCCAATACATTTAACAAAGCTAAACATTGTTTCTGGACAAAGTTGTAAAGGAAAAAAAATGGAAAACAAGACCAGACAAATACTGCAATGAAATGGAATGGAAATCAACATTTCCCAAACAGCTATCAGATACAAGCAAGTTAGTACATCCATAACCGACAACACACTTAGGGTTATATCTACCCAAACAATATAGAATAATGCTAGATGAACAGGTGAATAAGCTTCTCAGTTGCAGCACAGAAGTGTTGTTTCTACAGATGCTGCCAAGTGCCAAATAGAGATCCAAATCATATGCCATGCTACACAGTACATCTGCATTGTCTCCAACTTTCCTCCCAAAGACAGAGGTGGTCAGAAAGGAGTACTTTTATTCCACCAGACATCATATGAATTTTATGCAAAAAGGAAGGCCATCGTTAACACAACTGATACTCTATCCCTTAGGCTACTCAGTCTTTCCAGTTACAAAAGAAACCAGTCAGTCAGCAGTCACTTGTTTACTCTGTCACATATTTACTTAAAAAAAACAAACAACAACAAAAAAAACCACATGGGTTTTGCATGCAGATGAGTTATTTTTCACAGAACTGCATCTCTTGTGCTTTGTTGATGAGTAAATCTGTGGTTTAACGAAGTGCCTTTGCAAAGTCTATTACTTGCTTTAGCTGCCACAACAAAGTCCCCAAAGGGTTAACTGTAAACCAGAGTGCCCATGCGGATAGAGCTCTGGAGAAAGTGTGCTTAAGCAACAGGGGAGACTTGGAGAAGGTCAGCACTGGTCTTGGAAATACCATGGGGGCGGGGGGAGAAGCTGTTCTCCAGAAGCATGCCAGAGAGGCCAAACTAAGACGCATCTGGATGCTGCTCAGACCCAAACAGGCTTAAAAGCATGCAAGATCCAAGATTTGCATTTAATATAGCATCTTGGTGACAGTTTACAAGGGGGAGCTCTGTCAGGACTGCAATGCCTTGCCTTGCCCCATCCCCTTCCCAGTATTTGTTACCATTAGTCATGACACTTCTGAAAGTTAGATTGTAAGCAGTTTGGAGCAGGGATCATAGTATTCAAGTGTGTGATAGGCACTTCACAGAAGATATGGAAAACTAAAATAATAAACTGTCAACAATATCATGTAAGGGAACCCTATGACATCACTAAGGCTGCTTTAATGAGTTGCTATGCTGCATTTTAGTGAACCATAAGGAATTGAAGTTTCCAGTGCAATGCAACACATACAACTTCATTTAAGCAATCTTAGTGATACACAAATCAGCAGCAACAGTTTCCTGTCCTATTTGGGGATTTGTCCTTTAGTATTATAGCATGTATGTGAAGTCAGAGGTCTGCTCCTTGTACAATCCCTGATAATGTTACTTTGAGACAAGCATGTCTTGTCACGCTACTATGCTTCCCACTTATTTAATCAAGTCATTTTGTTGAACTGTTATCATATGTAGTATTAGTTTAGTAGTGGACATTTTTGTGCCAGTGATCTAATATTCTACCAGCCTGTATTAGTACCTAACATTTACCTCTTTTGGATTATTATTAGGTTTGGACTTAAATGAGATAATCTTCCTCAGAACTCTCTCTCAATCTTTCCTGTTGACCCCCAATTAAACAAAATACAGCTACTGAATCTTGTGTCCTGCAAAACTGATTATAAGTACAGGAGGAGGGGAAGGAGAAGTTTGACATGAAGGGAAGAAAAACTGATTTGTATTTGCCTGTGGAAACGGCATGTTACAACAGTTCATAACTGTACACCTAGCCCTAGATAGGGCATTAGCTATTAAATGAACACTTCCCATGGGCACGGATCTAGAATATCCTTCTGTACTTAGACCAACCTGCAGATTTCTTTGACAAGCAGCTAAGCAGCCCATAATTTTGCAGCTTTTGTCCTCTTCAGAAATCTGGAAATGTCTGAAGTGACCATATGAAATTTTCAAACACAAACATAGTTTACATAGCTAAATTAAAGTGATTAAGATCCTGAATCCCTTAATGCAAAATACAGTTTCTATGTAAAGATACTGCTGTGTACTTTACAATGAGAAATACAAGAATTACCATAATCAATCAGATTAATGCTCTATCTAGTTCAGCATTCCATCAAATAATAGCTTGTATCAGCTGCTTCTGAGGAAGGCGCAAAGATTCTCACGGCAGACAGTTATGGAATAACCAGCTCATAGAGGAAGTTTCTTCCTAATTCCAAACTGTTAATGGCTGCCTTATGCACTGAAGTATGAAAATTATATCCCTTGCACATTTTAGCCTAGTGTAACTATAGATGTTTTTAATGACCTATACAAGTGTCTAATTCTTCTGAGTGTTGATAAGCTCTTTGCCTCAACAGTATCTTGTGACAAGAAGTTCTACAGGTCAGCTATGCACTATGTACATTTTTTAAAGACAGAATAAGAGCATCCTATAAACTTAAGAAAAACAAACAGTCACACAAAGAGGAAACAGTGTAGAATAGAAACAGCCTATTAAGTTAAGAGGGCAGAAGATTGCTAGTTGGAAATGAAATGGCAAATGCACAGTGTCATTAAAAAAACAAAAACAATGAGGTCCCAACATAACTGCATACACACATCTGTGTTACTGATCAGATATATTCACAAATTCACACTCATAGCTCTGAAAGTAGTAAGAGCTAGAGATCAGTGAACAATAGATTTTCTCCAGTTTGGCCAGCAAACTACAAAAATAAAATAAAGTCAGAAAAAGTATTTGGTTCAAAAGCATTTGGAATTTGTCAGTCAAGTCTTTTGGGCCAGCAAAGCAAGCAAGCAGGCAGGCATGACTGAATCTGTGGGAAAGAAAATTTTAACCACATCTCCTACCCCTCAATCTCCAGGATGGACTAAAACTGAGAAGCGAATCGTGTATTCAAGTAAAGATTTTAGTATTATACTAAAACAGGAAGTGCTTAGTTTTATGGAAATTGACCTAGATTTGAGTTCTTGCCTCTCTCTGCCCAACTGCTATCAGTAAGTTATAAAAGAGAGAGACTGCGTGTATTTAAAAGAAAGTCAGGGCAGATAAAAGTTGAGAGGATCTGATTTTAAAGTAACGGGAAAACAACTTCTGCAATTTCTATTAAAGTAACTTGCAAACTTTCCAACAAAGGGTGTGCGCAAGTTTGGTCATGCAAAGGGTTTTCTAAATATGGTATAAATAAGTGGCTGTCAACAAAAACTACTTCAAAAAGAAAACAGACAAACAAAGAGGAACCTGTGGTTAAGAAAGTTTAAGAAATAGAGTAAGGAAGACTGAAATTGTGCTTCACTCCCAAATGGGTCCAAATTTGAAATAGAGAAGTAGAGTATTCACTAGATAGTCAAAGAATGGGAGAAAGATACTTAAATGACAATAAATGCACAAAACGAAGGTTTGGAAGCGGATGTGTTGTGATAGTGTCTACCTCAAAGAACAAATTGAAAAAGCTTGTTAAATTTCAGGGGGACACAAAATACAAATGAATCCCAATTAATTCTGCCATACCTTCAGACAAATTTAATTTACTATTAATTTATTCTGTAGTGTGACAGTGACAGCAGCCATATCAGCACAGTGGTTGAAGTCTATTTCCAAACTCAGAATCTGGTCATCACTGAGAACTGACAACAACAGGAAGATGTTTTCATCCACAAGAGCTAGAAAGTCTGGAAGACCTGTAGGAAGATATCAATTTAAAAGAAAAGAAAAATTATTCTATAGGATTCTGAAAACTAAGCAGTATTGCAGCAACTATTTAAAAAAAACAGAAGCAGCATATTACACTAATGATTATATCAGAACTATGCCATGCATGTAATGTCTAACTTTACATTTTTAACTATATCTGAACAAATCATGATCTGGAGGACCATATAAAATGTCTCTCAAATCTGTAAGATTATATAGTTGGTATCAACCACAAAAAAACATAAGTGAGATATGGAGATGGTAGGAGGGTCAAGGGTGGTATCCTGAGGCACTCTTCCACCTAAGAGACAATAAGAGGATGTAAAAACTGCTCCATAAATTGAGCAATAGTAATGAGAGAACAGACACACAGAGAGATCAAACAGGGAAGTAAAATGCTTAGGGCGAACATTGACATCTTGCTTGAAATGCTCAAAAACAGCAGAATAGTGGGCATCCAAAAAAGTAAGAGATATTAAGCGGTTATGTAAGAAGGAGGGATCAGTGTTCAGAACTAATAAAGAGGTCATTAATTATGAGGAAATGTAAAGTAAAGTTCCAGAACCTGGAATTAGCAGAAAAACTAGTCAGGAAAGTCCACCATCTCCAGTAGCTTGCTGAGAAAGAGGATGAAGATTAGACAGCAGTTATTAGTTCTTTTAAAAGCAGGTATGATATTAAAAAGTTAATTGATTCTTTACCTCTCTGAAGCAGCCATGGATTTCCCTGCCCAGCCAAAAATCATTCAAACTGGCCACCCGATTCAGCCTGACCTCTTGGGTAGGGTTGGCAATGAATCAAACTCCTGCCTGACACTCACTAGGAAAATCATCAACATCTTTGTGCACTCATAAGGACTGCCCTCTTCTCCCTCCCCTTCCTCCCTGCAAAGTAAAGAATGATGCAAGTTGGGCTATCACAATGGAACAAACTAGACTACCCTGGCTCCATATTCCTTGAATCAGTCCTGCTGTTTTCCCTAGTATTGGGGCATCTGAAGACTGTCAACAACAGGACTCAGAATTGCTAAAACATGTAGCCCCATCTACAATTGGATGGGAAACAAAGGGAATTAGGCTAACACTAAAACAGCTTAGAAAGAATTTCAAAAAAATACAAAGACGAGTCATTCAGGGATAGTATCACATATTGTAGTACAGGTAAGCTAATCTAGTGGGTATATTACCTCTCAATAGGACTTCTCAATGAGAGAGAAATTTCTGACATATGCACAGTCCTATAGAGATTAATATAGGATAAGTTAATCTACAAATGTGCACCTAAAAGTATCCTGGCATGAACAACTGGAGCCGAACCAAACAAACCATGAGGCAAAAATAAAGTGGTTAATTTTTGTTTGAAATGAAACTCCAGGTCTCTCACACACACTTCTCTTCTAGCTGTGTAAAAATTAGATTTTTATTATTAAACAGATTTGCTAAGTAATTGATTGGCCAATCAATATTATTATTTGATCATTGGATGTATTTGTGAAAGTCTTCTCAAAGATGAATGGTTCTGCAAGAGTTTTACCATATTTTAAGAAAGTGACTTTCCAATTAAAAAGTGATTTAGATTTATAAAGATATTCTGAAATATTCCACTTTGGAATTTCTTACGGAGTTTCAAAAAAGTATATCACATGGAATGTCATCTGACTAATCCAAAAATGTAAAGTCAATTTTCCTTTCCCAGAAAGGCTTGCTCAGTTCAGAAGATTTTTTTTTTCCCCTTTTTGATCATCAGTCAAATGCTTCAATTCTCAAAAAAAGGTGTACAAGTCAACAGCCAGACCATGAATTTCTCAGGTACTCAAATCCCTATTGCAGTCAATTGAAGATTTAGATGTGCAAGACATGCAAAAAAACCAACCTATTTATGTTGTACAATTCTTTTACACTGAATCATAAAGAGCTCAGTTATACAAGACCCAAGTTGTCTCTTCAGGTACTTCAGTATTAGGGCTTGGTGTGCGCTCTCACTTTTTGATTGGTAAGCCTGCGGCCTGCCGCTGTGCAGCCACAGCCCAGGGCTGGAGCATGGAGCCCTGTGGCCAGAGCCAGCCACCCTATCACCCCAGAACTGAAGCCCAAAGCCTGAGTCCCACTGCCCTGGGGAAGATGGGGAACTCACCAGCTGCTCCTCTAGTGTTGTGCCTTGGGTGTCTCCAGAAGAGGGCAGGGCCCAACCCTTATTGGTGGCTCTAGCAACCATCACCAAGGCAGTGTATCCAGGAGCAGGGTGGGGGCACTGCTTCCCCCTACCCCGTCCCTCCTCAATTACAGCTCAGGTGGTTGTAGCCACAAGAAAAGCCGCTGGTGGGTGCACGTGGCCATGGTGGCCTCATTTGAGTAATGCTGCCCTAATAGGTGAAAGCTTGAGTTAGCACAAATTTGTCAACTGCTAACATGACCACAGGTTAAAACAGCTTGAGTAGCATTAGTTCTCTAATGCCATCCCACAATTCTCTCCTGAGTGCCTAGAAAGGGTAGACATTCTCTCATAATTCACTGTGAAACAATGCTTAGCCTGACTCCAGTAACACAAAGGGCCAAGGCTCCAGAAGACTTAGTACCACACTAGTATGGACAAAGCAACTCAAATACTATTTTGCAATGTTGCTGGCTGCTCTTAGTTGAGCTAGGCTAACTCAAGTGAACTCTGCAAAGAAGCAGCAGTAAGCACTGGAGTTATTCATGGGTGGAAAGGGGACCCAGAAGAAGTAGAGTAGTGGAGACTAATTCTGGTTAATTCTGCACCACTGTGCGCACATAGAATTCATGTCCTCCAGAGATTTTTTTTCTTCTGTAGAATACAGATTCTCCTGGAGAGGTGCTGCAATTACACCTTTCACCCAGCAGGAGCTGCTGTGGCACCAGAAGAGGGCAGACAGCCAGCAGAGAGACTATGTTCCTCCCAGTGTGGCCAGGTGAGGAGGCATGGGCCAGACAGAGCAATGCACAAGGGGATACTCCGGAGTTAGTTGAGTGACAGCACTGAGCCAGGGGCTGAATGGGAGGGGGGCTGCAGGGGCACAGGGGCAAGGGCCAGATATGCCTAACTGAATGGGAGAGGCTCTCCAAATTCCCAGTCTCTCCTCCCCCCATAACCAACCCTGTTCAATACTTCCCCCACCTCGCCCAACAACCCGCCCCAGGCTCCTTCCCAGCATTTACTTCCCTCTCCCTCAGCTTCTCTATTACTTCTGATTCCCCCAAGCCTTTGCACGGTTTCCATGGGCTTCTGGAAATATATTTCTGTATTGCAGTTTAAAGAATTACTACTCCAAGTTCTGTATTAATAGGACTAGTAAGGAATCCATTTGTCAAAACAAAAAAAAAAAAAACGAACAAAAACCCCCACCCACTTCCTGAATCTTTTTCGTCTGTATTATTATGAACATACTTGCTGACAGGTATTTTGAAATAAATTACCAAAATAATTGAAACTGGCATGATTATATTGTGTTGTTTTGACAAAATATGCAGAATTCTGTAGAACTGTAAAATATTGTGAGCTGAATTTTTAATTTTTTTGGCACAGAATTCCCCCAGGAGTAAACTTCAAGAGGTGTTCAGGTTGGGCACACAAAGTTCTCCACTCAAGTTTTTACAAAAAGGGGTGGGGGGGGGCAGAATAAGAGGGGAGTTAGCATCTCTTGCCATGGTGTAACTTTAAACTGATACTATTAGAAAAATTCCATCAAACTATACAGCACTCTTTCATGCACAGTTGTGACAGGTTAAAAAAAATACACACACTTTCCCCTTTATGCTATTTACAATGCCCCATGATCTTGACCAATAATTTACTGAGACCTTTCATTTTCAATGTGATAACTCTATGCATACACTATGCCTACAGGACTGTGTAAACATATGCTAAAATATTCCCAATAGATTAGCAGGTATTCAATATTTACATTTAATATAAACAAAGAATATCTTGTTCATTCTCTAACATGAATAACATTGCAACAGGTATATTTAACAAGACACTCCATTGCACATGCTTCTTCCTTTGGGAAGAGAATAAGAGAACATACAACAGATACAGATGTTTAGTCACATGGCCTGATGCATTACTGGAAGCACTCAAATAATACAGAGATGAACATAGCATAAAAACCTAAATAGAATAAGACTCTTGTTCACATACAAATAGACTATTTAATAGACTGCTTATGACACTATTATGTAGGTGAAGCTAAAACTAATGATAGCAAAGAAAATATTGAACACTGGAAAGATAAAGCAGAGCCATCAAGGGAAGAGAGATATTAAAGTGCTCATGAATATATACAAGATAAGGCCCAGTAAGTAACAAAGGAAATGACACTATTATGTAAGTATAACTTATTTGCCCTTTGGATTGTACAATACAAAAGATGTGATATGTTAACTAAACCAATCTGATCATTACTTACTCATTTTATTGAAACTCAATCAAATCATATTATGTGAAACAAAAACACTATCTACCTAATCACATCTCAAGATACTGGGTGTGCATCTCTCATACAACAGCAGGTGTCATCAAGAAAAACACGTCCCAAATATGCTGTGCTACCAGTTGGTTATGGAACTCTGTAAGGCCACTGAAATTGTCTAGAAAACACAGCTCAAACAAAAATCAATATATGTTTCCTTGTAAATAACAATGATGGCTTAATCCAATATTATAGTCTCCTGAAAAACCTTAAAGTTTTGACTTTGAAGATACCGGGGCAGAGGGAGAATGACTAAGTTTACAAAATATGGTGAAACCTGCCCTAAGGATCTCCTTAGTTACCTCTAAGTAAGCACTGTTTTCTGTGCCTATCAATCTGTACCACTCTACAGTACAAGCGTGATGGAGAGGATTTATGAAACTGACAAAGGTTAAGAACAGAGTGAAGAAATCATCCAAAAGGGCTAAGGGAAAGGAGAAAGGTACATCTCTACGTTTCCCACCTTAATGCTATTCCTCCTGTAGATAAAGTCTTTTCTGTACTTAGTAATTGACTTTTGCTAATGCCCTGAGCGGTTACCCCAGCACTACAATTTAATGTTTTCGCTCTGCTGAAGAGCAGATGCTCAACAAGGCAAATTAATGCCATCACCACCCGACGCCACCTCTCTAACTCACACAAACAGCCGCGGGGGACCGAGCTCCTTGATAATCCTTATAGCACCAAGCTCAGCGCTGCCCCTGGGCTGAAGAGCCTGGGCCCGGGAACACCCCCCCGCCAGTCGGGGCCAGGGACAGCGGTAGAGGAACCGCAAACGCGGCTCTGTCCCAGCTACCAACAAAGTTACCGCCCGCCTACAAGCTGCGCTGAGGGGAGGGGAGAGGCTTTGCGCGCCCGGAGCCCGGGCAACCCCCCTCCCTCCTTACTATGTGTGTGTGTAGGGGGGGCCCCAGACTCAGCCAGACACCCCGCCCGCCCCACAGACAGACAAACAAACCAACTCCGCCAGCTCCCCCCCCACACAGACCTCGCCCCACAGACCCCCCCAGGCACGCACCCGTTCAGCTCCCCCGGAACTTTAGGCCCACACAGACCACGGGACCCTGTTTGGGCACCAGGCCCCCTCCCCTTACCGGGTCCCGCCGCTCTCACCGCCACGTTCCCGCGCAGCGCCAGCCGGCCGCGCCGCTCTTATCCCTCTGACAGCGGCCGCCCACCTCTGCCAGGATCCGGCCTCCTCCCGCCGCAGGGACCGGAGACGCCCCCTCCTGCTCCGTCACCCGGGAAACGCAAAGCCCGCCCCCGGACCCTCCCCACACGGGCGACGCGCCAGACACCAATCAGCGGCACCGCCCGCCCGCCAGGACATCACGTGTGTCCTGCGGGCCAATGGGAAACACAGCGCGGAGCGTGATTGGAGCAGGGAGATTCCTTGGGCGGGGCGCTCTCTTCTTACACAGACCTGATCCTCTCATGTCCCTCTCCCTGACTCTCCCCCTACGCCCCTCCCCCTCGCCCTGACTCCCCGCCCCTTGCTACCCCTTCTAGTCTCCTTCTCCTTGTATCTAGAGTTCCGGTGAGGCAGTTTCACTGAGAGAGGTTTGCTGGGGGCACTTTGCCTGGTTTACACTTAGAGGTTTCTGCAAGAGACTAGTTCCGGTATGGCTGATTTCCCCCCCCCCCCGCCCCCGGTATTATATTATATCTGTCCAAGCCCTAGTGTGGGGCGTGAGAAAAGTAGTTGGTTTGACTTGAGGGTAGGTGTCAGAGAGGGCTGCTTGCTACCACCAACCCTCTTCAGCTGTTCTTTTGAAAAATCTTAAAAAGAGGAGAGTGTGTACCTGCGGCTCGATGAAAAATTAGTCATCTGTGTTTCCCTGATGGTCATGATTGTATCATTGCAAGAGGGGGTGCAAAACTTGCTAGACAGAATGGCATTGGAAGCAGAGAAGAAAGAGCTAAAGATTTCATATGAAAAGACAGTGGTGACAGATGTGTTGAAAAGGCAAGAGATAGTTTTATCCAAGTCTGAGGAGGCACTGGAGTGTGTTCAACACTTCAAACCTGGGTAGGATGACTACAGGGGACACTAACCATCACTTAGAGATCCAACATAGAATTGGACTAACAACTGCTACTCTAGAAAAACTCAGCTGGAGAAACAAAGGTATTACCATGAAGTGTTAAATAAAATTGCTGCAGTCTCTTGCCTTCAGTATCTTGGTAGATGGATGTGAAACATGGATGCTAAGGAAACAGAACCTTAAGAGGCTTTCTGCCTTCTAACTGAAATGCTACAGGCATACAGTTAGCTATACTGCACATATGACTAATGAGGAGGCAAGTGCCTAGATTTACACGAATGATATTTGATATCAAGACGATCAGATAAAGAAAACTTGAGTTTGCAGGACACATGGGTGAGATGAAGAGGAAGATTGCCAAAGAGCGTTGCAGGAACTGATGATGGGGCAGATGTGGTTCCACTATCTGGGTGGTTGGATGGGATATGATATGGCACACTTCTCAAAGCTGTCTAAAGACTGTGAAACTTGGAGGAAGATTGCAGGCCAAGGACTCTGGTGTGTTGCATTTACTGTTCATTGTGATGTGACTGAGATGTTTTGCATAATGAAAGAATGCATGTATGTATACTACTATAGCTTATTTCAGTACCTGAATTGGAATAAGTACTCTTATGTTGGTATAATCACATAGGTATCCAAACTGAGGGGGTTGCTTTAATTATGCTAATATGGTTTAATTGGCAAAACTTTTAAGTGTAGACAAATCTTTTATCTAGCAGACAAGGGCAAAATTCTCCCTCAGGCCTCTTAAGAGCACCATAAAAATGGTCTCAGAAACGAATTCACTTTCAAAGAGTCTTCCTGGCAGTTCTGAGCATTCATTACACTATTAACAGTGGGAGTCCAAATGGAGCAATACCCAGGGGTCTGTGCAGCTGAAACCAGGA